>NC_134136.1:95699513-98099513 GCF_040939455.1 Microcebus murinus
CTTCCACCCACTGTTCCCTTTTCCATGTCCCTGTTTCTGTTTGCTACCCTGTGCTCTGAAGAGGGAGGGCAGGGGGCACCTTACCTTCCGGGGCCCCAAATCTTATCTCTTGGCCTTTAGTACCCTGCCACGGATCAATGGCATTCCTTTCTGATCTATAGCTTGACCTACAATGGGTCAGGAAGGACTAGATGAAACAGAGACCAAAGGCTGTCAGCTCAGAACCCAGACTGTTGCATCATTCTTTCTTCTCCTCTAGGCCCAAAATGTTTTTGCCAAAACAGAGAGGATACACATTCTGAGTAACATTAGCATAGACTGCCAAGCATGACATGTGTTACACATGCATTTATTGCATGTGTGTATATGAAATCAGCACAATATAAAAAGGCACAAGGAATCTTGTCTCCTGCTACCAAAGAAGTGAAGGAGAGTAAAAATGCTTTAGTGGTTTGAACCAGATCAATACTAAACTCTCAGGCAGGAAATTGTGGTGCTCTCACACAGAAAGCTACTCAGACATCGTGTGCACCAGACTCGGAGCCAGACATCCTGACAGAGGCTAACATAATGGCTCATAAGTGGCGAATGGCTCCTTAAATTGCAGCCTAAATTCTCCCACAATATCCCCAACCCAGAAGCCCCTTTACAAAGGAAACCCAAGATGAAAGAACACTAAATATCTCCAAACCAGTTTTAAGTCTTTTGATTTGAGTAAATTACATCCCAGGGAACTAAGAGAGCATGCAAACGAGATGACAGAATCATTGTTCATTTCTTTGGGGGGATTGGCAATATAGAAGTCACAGAAAACTGGGCTAGCAAAGTAGAATTGCCATTTTCAAAGGGCGGAAGAAGATAGCTTTCACATAGTATGGCTGGATGAGCTTGATATTGATTTCCAGAAATGTTCTAGAACGCATTAAAAGAATAATTTTTGTGTATTTAGAAAACAATGTAGGAGTCCCTAGGACCCTGCAGGGGTTGAAGAACAAGTTGAGTGAGACTAATTTGTTTCTTTAATCAGGTTAGTAGATTATTATGATAAACTAGGG
Source organism: Microcebus murinus (assembly GCF_040939455.1). Classification (NCBI taxonomy): domain Eukaryota; kingdom Metazoa; phylum Chordata; class Mammalia; order Primates; family Cheirogaleidae; genus Microcebus; species Microcebus murinus. Next base: position 95,700,569 of record NC_134136.1, read on the forward strand.
AATGTAATAGCCAATATTATTTTATTAAAAAATCAACTTTATAGAGGTGTGATTTACACAATAAACTGCACCCATTTAAAGTGTGCAGTCTGATGAGTTTTGACAAATGTGTATACCCATTAACCATCCCTATGTTCAAGATACAGAACATTTCCATCACCACTTGTGCCCCTTTACAGTCAAACCTGCCTCAACTCCTGGCCCAGACAAGCACTAATCTGCTTTCTGTCACTCTAGATTAATTTTAGTTTTCTAGAATTTCATATAAACAGAATTGTACAGTATGTAAATTTTTTGTGTCTGGCTTCTATCACTTACTATATTGTTTTGAGATTCATCCATGCTACTGGATGCTACTTTTATTGTGAGTCAAATCCATTGTGTGGATATACCACATTTTGTTTATCTGTTCATCTGTTGATGGACATTTGGGGTTGTTTTACTTTTTTTTGGTGTTATGAGCAAAGCTGTTTTGAACATTCATGTACAAATTTTGTATAGATATATTTTTTAATTTCTCTTACTAGGCAATCATCCGAATGTCAAAAGCATTTAACAGGGTCTCATATGCAACTTTGAACAAGATAGAGATTTGTTAGCTGAGTGCAAGAATTATATATACATATATAGTTATATATAATGTATATCATTTCATAAAGTAATTCATTAGTAATTATACTCAGAGGGTGCTAATTAATGGATCAATGCCAACGTGACAAGAGGTTTCTGGTGATATGTCACAGGGCTCTGTCCTCAGTGTTCTTTTATATTAGTAAAAAAATTAATAAATTGACAGATAAAATTGTATATATTTATTGGGTAAAACATGGTGTTTTGAAATACATATACATTCTGGAATGGCTAATCCAGCTAATAAGCATATGCATTACCTCACATAGTTGTCATTTTTGTGGTGGAAATATTTAAAATCTACTCTCTTGGCATTTTTCAAGAATACAATATACTATTATTAACTATAGTCATCATGTTGAATAATAGACTTTTTGAATTTATTCTTCCTAACTGAAATTTTATAACTGTTCACCAGTATCTCCCTAAAACCCTCCCTAATCACTACCCCAGTTCCTGGTAATCACCATTCTACTCTCTGCTTCTATGAAATCAACTGTTTTAGATTCCACATATAAGTGAGATCATGTAGCATTTGTTTTTCATTGCCCTGGCTTATTTCACTTAACACAATGTCCTCCAGGTTCATCCATGTTGTTGAGAATGACAGGATTTTCTTGTTTTTAAAGGCTGAATAATATCCCATTGTATATACATAGTATACATTCTTTATCCATTCATCTGCTGATGGATACTTAGGTTGATTCCATATCTTGGCTATTATGAATAGTGCTGCAATGAACATGGAAGTGCAGATATCTCTTCGACATACTGATTTCATTTCCTTTGAATATATACCCAGTAGTGGGATTTGCTGTATTATATAGTAATTCCATTTTTAATTTTTTAAGGAACCTCCATACGTTTTCCATAATGGCTGTACTAATTTACATTCTAACAGGTGTGAGGTAATATCTAATTATGGTTTTAATTTATATTTTCCTGATGATTAGTGATGTTGAGCATTTTTTATACATATGTTAGCCATTTGTATGTTTTCTTTTGAGAAATGTCTATTCAGGTACTTTGCCCATATTTCAATTATTTTATTTGTTTTCTTGCCATTGAGTTGTTTGAGTTCCTTATATATCTTGGATATTAATTGCTGATCAAATGTATGGTTTGCAAATATTTCCTCCCATTCTGTAGCTTGTCTCTTCACTCTGTTGATCATTTCCTTTTCTGTATAGAAGCTTTTCAGTTGATGCAATCCCATTTTGACATTTTTCCTTTTGTTGTTTATGCTCTTGGGGTCATATCCAAAAAAATCATTGCCCAGACCAATGTAATGGAGCTTTTCCCCAAGTTCTAGTCATTTTACAGATTAAGGTCTTACATTTAAGTCTTAATCCCTTTTCATTTGTTTTTTGTATGTGGTGTGAGATAAGGGCCCAATTTCATTCTCCTGAATGTGGATATCCTGTTTTCCCAGCACCATTTATTGAAGAGACTGTCCTTTCCCTATTGTGTGTCCTTAGCACCTTTGTAGAAAATCAGTTGGCTTCTCAGTATTCTTATATTTGGTATTCTTATCATGTCTTGTGGGGCCAAAATCATAAAATTTGTACATTCTGTGAAAGTAGAAGGATTAGTTAATCAACAGCAGATTCAGGATCTAGAAAAATCTTAAGATGATTAAGCAATACTTTTAAAGTACTAAAATTAAACTTAACAGGAATAAATGGGAGGTATTGGGTATAAGTATAAAGAAACAACTATCTGAGTTCCAGTCAAGGAAGTATGACTTGGAAGGATATGTGTAAAAACTTGATGTTTTTAGTGAATAATAGCTTTATTGTCAGTTGAAATTCATGCTACCAAAGAAACCAAGCTGATTTGGGACTGCATTGATAAATGTAATATCTGAATGAAAAATTAATATTTCTTCTTTACCCTGTTTTTGTCAGAGCACATGTAGAGTATTGAGCGGAATTTTGAAACAACATAAACTGAAGTACATACAGAGAAAAGAGGCCAAGATGGTGGTTATTCAGGACTGTGTTATATGAAGACAGGTTTAAAGAACTGAAGATATTTGTCTTGGTAAAAAGGACTTATGTCGGTGGAAGACATTGTTATAACTGTCTTCAGAAATATGAAGAACTATCCCATGTAAAAGAAATTAGACTCACTGTAGGCTCTGAAGGCTAGAATCGTGGTTTGGGAGAAGCTACTAGAAGACATAAGAGATAACACTCCGGTTATTAGACTGCTCCAAAGATAAAAGTGTTTTCCTCAGAAGATACTGAATTATTAGTTATTGGAGGTATTCAAATATGAATCTAGTGACCTGGAATGTTACCTCACCTGTACAATGAGGATAACCATACTAGTATAAGTAGACAGAGAACAATGTGAGTGAACATACTTCTATTAAAATAATTGTTGCATTTCACCAAGCTTATTGGTTGACATGTCTGTCTCCACTAGCTAAATCAAGGATATCAAGGACTACATCTAATTCATCTTTTTATCTGTAGCATCAATCATGGTATCTGGTTTATGAAGGCATTCAATAAATGTTTTTTGAATGACCGAAGGTAGCACATGTAAGAGTACTTTAAAAATGAAGAAAGCACAACACCAATGAAATGTACTATTAATTATTAATACGAATAATTCCTTCTTAAATAGCCTATCAATTCAGGTTATCTATATTCATAATTATAACAAAAATTTATGCATACTATATGGTTTTACTGGTTAGTTATTTTCTCTCTAGCATGAAACAGATAATTTTCCTGCTATATAAACTGTTCAAGAACAGAGAAAAAGGACAAAAATCTTTCCCATTCATTTTTATTGCCAAATTTATTTTAGGAAGTTTGCATTAAAGTGATACTAAAACCTGACAAAAAACTCAAAAACAAAAATTATGGTCTAATCTCAGTATGAATGTAATGCAATAAAATAATATAGTATCAAATCAAATTTAATCGCATATTAAAAGAATAACTCACCAAGTCACATTATCCCAGGGATATAAGAATAAGAATAATATAATATTAGTAAATATATTAATATAATGCATCATATCAGGATTAAAAATAAGAAAAAAATCACATGATTACTGTAATAGATGCTGGTAATTCAATAGCCATCTCTGATCTAAGAAATGGTTTTACAAAAGGAAAGAAAAATGAGCATCATATTAATAACAGTATTAATCTCAAAATAGTAGCAAATAGCCAATTAATTGTGATACATCAAAAGAATTATTATTTAACATTGTTTTAGAAATTTTGGAAAGCTAAAACCCCAAATGATAAAAACAGAAGAGCTGGAATAGGAATAGATATGAAAGAAAGAAAGAAATCCAAAAGAATCAACTAAAAAATTGTTATAATAGATGATATTTTAGCCTAGTGGCTGGATAAAAAAAGCCCACAAATGTATAAAAATAAACAGATTTACTCTATAACAGAAATCACCAGTCAAAAGAGATTATCAACAAGATGATCAGTTTGATATATGAACAAGAACATAAATATCAACATAATCTTACTAAGGAAAGTTTGGAGATCTGTGTGAGATGTAAAAGAAGAGACTAATGAATTGAGAGACCATTATATGTTCATTCATCCCCAATGAATATTTAAATTATCTGTAATTACAATAAACCCATATTGAAATTATTTTTTGTAACTTGATAAAATGATTTTAAAGTTTAAATGGAATAATAAATAGATAAGAATAGATGATAAAATGTTGAGATAAAAAATTAGGGTACTGTTATCTTGACAGATAGTAAAACCTATTACAGAGCATCAGTAATTAAAAGATTATGATCCATTAAAAAAGGAGGTATCATATAGCAATGGGGACAAGAACTCAATAAATGAAAATTGGCTAGTGGGGACTACATTTGGGGGAGTGAGGAAATCGATTTCCTGTCATATTTTATTGGATTTTAAAGACATGTAATGCAGAAATACAAATCATAAGACAGTAGAAAAAAAGACAGGTGAATATTTACCTGATTTCTGGATGGGAAAAGACTTTCAAAGATCAAATGTAACAGAAGTAATCTCAAAGATAGAAAAGTTAGATTTGAGTTCAGAAAACATTTAAATTGTTTCATGTCAAAAACTATCAAAAATGGAAAGGACAAATGGCAAGACAGAAATTGTTTCTACAAATATTTTAAAGACTTGTTACTAATTTGTAAAAGTGATAACAAGAAATAAAAGAACCAGTAGAAAACTTGGCAAATGGTGTAACCAGTTTACAAAAAGGAAAGATAAATTATTAAAAAAACAGGTGAAAAAAATTTAACCTCATTGGAAATCAAGATAATGAAAGTGAAAACAATAAGTGCAATTTTATGTTATAGATTTAACAAGTTTCTAAAAGGATGAAAATACTCATTTCTGGCAAGCATGTGGTGGAAGACACTGTTGCATTTGCTTGGTATGAGTGTGAACTGGTACAACCTTTCTGGAAAGCAAGATACATTAAAACCTTAAAAAATGTTATTGTTCTTTAAAAAAGTGATTTATCTTCTGAAAAGAATCCAAAATGCACATAAACACAGAGATATTGATTTCAGTATCTGTTACAGGAGTAAAGAAAGGAAGCAATACAAATGTTCGATAACAAGGGAAGTGTTAAGCAAAGTTTGGTACATCTATATTTCAGAAACATGTAGCCTTTAAAATGTATTTATAAAGATTTTTAATGGCATGAGGAAGTTCTTATAAAAAGAAAGATGGAAAATTATACACATACATGCATATACACACATACAGTATGTTCTCAAGCATCCTAAAAATATATAGACAATTGGGCAAAAAGATGCTCACAGTGTCAATTCTGCGTGGTGGAATTATGGAGAATGTTATAATTTTTTTATTTGTATATATTTTCTGAAATCCCTATAATGGGTATTTTTTACTCCTATTATCAGAAAAAATATTTCAAGATAAAAATTGTTCTTAAAATGAAGCTCTAAAAAACTATCAAAAAGGAAAAGGATAAGAAGATAAGAAGAATCATAATGTATCAAGGTTTCTTCAGACCTTCTGATGGGCTCATTTTGAACATGGTGTATCTGAGATGCCAGTAGAAACGTGCTGAGGATACCCAGTTGGCAAATGGAAATACTAGTTGAGAGCTTGGAGGAGCAATATGGGTTGTAACTAAGTGCAGAGAATCAGCAGATACATGTTAGCTAAGGCCACTAATGGTGTAACCTTGGACGATTTAGCCCCTTTGATTCTCAGTTTCCTCCTCAGTAAAATGGGGAAGATAATGATACCTTCAGGGCTATTATAAGGATTAAATGAGCTAATATAGGTAAAACACCTGACCTACTACATAAATGTTTGCTATTATCATTGTTCATTTTATTATCTTTGATGAGAGTAACCTAGGGATAACAGTTAAGTTGAGGAAAGAAGGCAGGGGCTTTTGGTGCCTCACTCATATTCCTTAGCTCTTACATTCTGTGCACACCAGCCTGACTTCCAGCTATTGGCACTTGTGACTCTTTGCCTGAGGCAGACTAGAAGTGTCAGGGAATTAATACTGCTCCATACCACTTCTAGGAGCAGCCCTCAACCAATGACTGATGGGACTGGTGGATAAATACTTTAGTTCTCTTATTCCACAAGCAAGACAATTCTGTGTTCTACAGTGGGATTATGCTCCAGTTGCCCACAGTGGTAACTGGCTTGATATCACACCCTTTATTGGCTGCCTTCCCTTCCCTGTCTGACTTTCCCATTCTCCTACTGGGATCATCTCCTCAACAAATAATTTGTATACAAATTCTTATTTCAGGCCTGCTTATGGGAGAACCAAAACCAAGACAACAACAATGAAACCTGTTCTATAATAGCATTCAAGGGATGCTTGGCGGAAGAGAAGACTATGATGGAACTAGAGAAGGAATAGTTAGAGAGAGGTAGCAAAAAACTGTAGTCTAAAAGCCCAAAGTAAAGGAGAGTTTCCTGAACAAGGTAGGAGGAAACGGCATCAAATGCTATGGAGATGCGATACAAAAAGAACTGGAAACTATCCATCTGAGTTGGCATCTATGAGGTGCTAGGTGACCTCTGCCAGCAGATTTTTGGTTTAGTGGTGGAAGATGCCAGATGGCAGTGGGTTGAGGAAGTGAATGGGAGGTAAAAATGTGGAGGCAGCAAGTACTCATTTAGGAAGTCTGGCTGTGAAGGGAAAGAGGAAGAGAGAGAGAGAGAGAGAACTAAAGGTGCACAAGGAAATATTTTATCTCTATCTTCAAGATGGAGAGAATTGGGTATATTCTAATTTGGTGATAAAAAGAACCAGTTGAAATGTGGTTGAAAAACATATCCTTCTTGATACAGTGCTTTAGCCACTATCATGTTCTAAGAGTTCCCCAATATTCTCATTTACATGAATGTCCTTCTATTGAGCAAATATTGTCTGCAAAGCACTGTTAAGTATTGAGAAAACAAGGAAGTATAAGGCACCTTCTGACCTCGAAGAGATTATACTTGAGTAGGGGAGGTGAGATATAAACACATGAAAAGGGTATTAGAAATGCTTCCAGCAATAACGACAAAAAGCCCTACACCAGATGGATTCACAGCTGAATTTTACTGGACCTACAAAGAAAAGCTGGTACCCATGCTGCAGAAGTTACTCCATAGCACTGAGAAGGAGGGACTCCTCCCCAACTCATTCTATGAAGCCAGTATTACTTTGATACCAAAGCCAGGAAAGGGCATGACAAAAAAGAAAACTACAGCCCAATATCCCTTATAAATCTAGATGCAAAAATCCTAAGTAAAATACTAGCAAACTGAATTAAACAGCACATTAAAAAATAATCCACCATGACCAAGTGGGCTCATCCTAGGGATGTAAGGATGATGCAACATATATAAATCAATAAATGTGATTCACCACAAAAACAGAAGCAAAAACAAAGACCATATGATCATCTCAATAGATGCAGAAAAAGCATTTGATGAAATTCAGCAGCCTTTCATGATAAAAAACACTCAAAAACCTAGGCATAGAAGGGACATATCTCAAAATTATAAAATACATATATGACAAACCCACAGCCAACATCATACTGAATGGGGAAAAGTTGAAAGCATTCCCACTAAGAACTGGAACTAGACAAGGGCGCCCAGTTTCACTACTTCTATTCAACATAGTGCTGGAAGTCTTTAGCCAGAGCAATCAGGCAAGAGAAGGAAATAAACAGTATCCAAATTGGGAAAGAGGAGGTCAAACTATTGCTTTTTGCTGATGATTTGATCTTATATCTAAGAAAACCCCAAAGACTCCACCAAGAGACTCCTGGAATTGATATATAAATTCAGCAAAGTCTCAGGTTACAAAATCAATGTACACAAATCAGGAGCATTCCTATACACCAAAAACAGTAAAGCTGAGAGTCAAATCAAAGACTCAATACCATTTGCAATAGCCTCAAAGAAAATAAAATACCCAGAAATATATTTAACCAAAGAGGTGAAATATCTCTACAAAGAGAACTACTAAAAACACTGAGGAAAGAAATCATAGATGGTACAAACAAATGGAAAAACATATGCTCATGACTGGTAGAATCACCATTGTTAAAATGTCCATATTACCCAAAGTGATTCACAGATTCAGTGTAATACCCATCAAAATACCAACATCATATTTCACAGATCTAGAAGAAATAATTCTATACTTTATTTGGTACCAGAAAAGAGCCTGAATAGCCAAAGCAATCTTAAGCAAAAAGAACAAATCTGGAGGCATCACATTACCAGACTTCAAACTATAAAACCATTCACATACAGCCAGCTGATCTTTGACAAAGCACACAACAATATACACTGGGAAAAAGAAGTCCTATTCAATAAATGGTGGTAGAAGAATGGGATAGCCACATGCAGAAGAATAAAAAAGGAATACGTATATATCATCACTCACAAAAATTAATTCAAGAAGGATAAAAGACTTATGTGTAGGAGGGAGCAAGATGGCGGACGAATAACACCGCCAGACAGAGGGTCTCTGCAAAAAAGACAGATTCTAGCAGAAACTAGAGGAAAGAAGCAAGAAGACGAGCATACAGCGGACAAGGGCCGGAAGGAGGGGTACCTGAGACCCCAGGAGACTCCACGGGAGGAGGCTGCGGAGAACTGGAGGCTGAGACCACCGGAGCAGCCCGGAGACCAGCGGCAAGGGTAGGTGGATTCGCTGTTTCCCCTCCCCTGCATTCGGGACTGCTGGTGGGCTCCCCAGCGGGTGGAGAGACCTGCGGACACCAGCCCAGAGACTGCTGCCGCCTGCCAACGGTGAGCCTGTAGCAGACGTGGCACCAGGTTCCCAACTTCCTCCGGGCACCTCCGTGTGCACAGACCCGAGCCGCGCGGCAGGCGCCATATTGCCTCCTCCCCCCCCCTCCGCGGACCCTACCCGCGGCTGCCCAGAGAGACAATACAGCCACCAGCCGGAGGCACCTCCAGGGAACGGGACCTTCCCGTTTGGGACCCCGCACGCCCTCGCAGGTGCTGCTGGCACCGTGTTCCCAGGAAAACGGTGCCGACTCAGAGGCTGAGAGACATAGACCCAGCTTGGGCTCCCTGTGGGTGAATTAGGACCGGAAATCCTCTCCCTGGTGGGAATACAGTTTGAACTCTGGGACCCAGAGGTCGGAACTGCAGACCAGATCCCCTGCACCGAGGGCTAGCAGTGTCCAGGGCACAGAAGGGTTATACGTGAACAGCCTACTGAGGTCTGTGTGCCTCCAGGGGCGGATCGTCCTCCTAGAGGGCAACCCTCCTCCCAGGAGGAGGCCGTGCGCCCAACCCAGGTGGCGTTCCTGTGCAGGGAACCTCCCCGCTGGCATCACAGTCCGGGGAGGCCTGGTAGCTTGTGGTCTGGCCTGCTGGCAGAGGCCCAGGAGTAGCTGTGGAGTTGGGGAGGGTGGAAAGAAGCGAGGCCTGCTGCAGACTGCGGGTCTCAGACAGCCCCACCCCCACACCCAGACTTTCTGGCTGAGCGGGACCATTCCAGCCCCCCCCTGACAGCAGAGAACAGAACTTTGACCCCTGCTAACGGCCTGAGGGCAGGCTTACCCAACCCAGCTCCGCCCAGAACGAGAGCTGATAACAGGACTCAAAATCAACACCATAGCCTGTTCCTCCAAGCAAACGCCACCTACTGACAGGGACGGCATCTTGCACAGCCTTTCCACGGCACCCACTGACTCAATATACAGGGAGTGGTCCAATTTCACCCACAGGCACCACCTAACGCCTCAGAAACTAAACAAGGTGCGTGAATACCCAAACAATAACCTAAGGAAAGAAACAACAACTGATCGACATGGGAAGAAATCAGCGAAAGAACTCAGGAAATATGAAGAACCAAACGGAAAACACACCCCCAAAGAGGAGCACCAGCCCCCTAGAAACGGACACCGACCAAAACCAGGCAACCAATATGACAGAAGAGGAATTTCGTATGTGGAACATAAGAATACTCACCCAGCTGCAACAACAACTCAACAACCAGCACCAAGAAACCACAAAAAATCTCCAGGATATGAGAAAAGAAATAGACACATTGAAGAAAAGTGTAACCGAACTCCTGGAAATGAAGAATCAATTCAAGGAACTACAAAATACAGTGGAAAGTCTCAAGAACAGGGTAGATGAAGCAGAAGAAAGAATCTCAGAGCTTGAAGATAACACCCTCCAATTAAATAAATCAGTCACAGAAATAGAGCAGAGAAACAAGAGAAAAGAGCAAAGCCTACAAGAGCTGTGGGATTATGTGAAGAAACCTAATGTGAGGGTCATAGGGTTACAGGAAGGGGAAGAAGACAACACTCAAGGGTTGGACAAGCTGTTTGAAGATATAATAGAGGAAAATTTCCCAGGCCTTGCTCAAAATCTTGATATACAAGTTCAAGAAGCTCAGAGGACCCCTGGGAGATTCAACGCAAACAGGAAGACGTCACGACATGCAGTCATCAGACTAACCAAAGTATCAACTAAAGAGGCCCTTCTAAGAGCTGTAAGACAAAAGAAGCAAGTAACATACAAGGGAAAGCCAATTCGAATAACATCAGACTTCTCTAATGAGACTTTACAAGCAAGGAGAGACTGGGGCCCCATTCTCACTCTTTTGAAACAAAACAATGCCCAGCCTAGAATATTATTCCCTGCAAAACTAAGCTTCGTATATGAAGGAGAAATAAAAACATTCTCAGACAAGCAAAGGCTCAGAGAATTCACCAAGACAAGACCAGCCCTACAAGAAGTACTTAAAACAGCGTTATGCACGGAACATCATAAAAATAACCCACGAATATAAAAACAACCAAAACCCAAAGATATGAAAGGCCAGATATTACAATGGCTCAAGACAGAAATCATAGCAACAACATCCAACCCAACAGAATGATCAGTAATCTACCTTACCTATCAGTTCTCTCAATAAATGTGAATGGCTTAAACTCTCCACTCAAGAGACATAGGCTGGCTGAATGGATAAGAAAATACAGGCCAAGTATATGCTGTCTTCAGGAAACACATCTAACCTGCAAGGATGCATATAGACTAAAAATAAAAGGGTGGAGATCAATATTCCAAGCAAATAGAAGCCAAAAGAAGGCTGGTGTGGCAGTTCTAATTTCAGACGATTTAGTTTTTAAACCAACAAAAGTAGTAAAAGACAAAGAGGGTCATTATATAATGGTGAAGGGCACAGTCCAACAAGAAGAGATAACAATTTTAAATATATATGCACCCAACTTAGGTGCACCCAGATTCATAAAGCAAACCTTACTGGAGCTAAGCAAATGGATTAATAGCAACTCCATAATCGCCGGAGATTTCAACACCCCACTGACGGCACGAGACAGATCCTCCAAACAGAAAATTAATAAAGAAATATTGGACTTAAACAAAACTCTAGAACAATTGGGTCTGACAGACATCTACAGAACATTCTACCCAAAATCCACTGAATATACGTTCTTCTCATCAGCTCACGGGACATTCTCTAAGATTGACCATATGCTAGGACACAAAGAAAATCTCAAGAAATTTAAAAAAATAGAAATCATACCATGTACCTTCTCAGATCACAGTGGAATAAAACTAGAAATCAACCCTAACAGAAACTCACATTTCTACACAAAAACGTGGAAATTAAACAACCTCCTACTAAATGATTACTTCGTAAATGAAGAAATCAAGACGGAAATAAAAAACTTCTATGAAGAAAACGACAATGGAGAGACAAGTTATCAACTCCTCTGGGACACAGCTAAAACAGTTCTGAGAGGAAAGTTTATCTCCATAAATGCCTATAACCAAAAGGCAAGAAGATCACAAATAGACAATCTAATGAAACGACTCAAAGAGCTGGAAAAAGAAGAACAGACCAACCCCAAACCCAGCAGAAGAAGTGAAATCAACAAGATCAAATCAGAACTAAACGAAATTGAAAACAGGAAAGCTATTCAGGAGATTAATAAAACAAAAAGTTGGTTCTTTGAAAAAATAAACAAAATTGACACGCCATTGGCTAAGCTAACGAAAAGCAGAAAAGAGAAATCTCTAATAAGCTCCATCAGGAATAAAAAAGGAGATATCACAACTGATCCCAAAGAGATACAAGATACAATTTATGAATACTACAAAAATCTTTATGCACACAAACTGCAAAATGTGGAGGAAATGGACAAATTTCTAGAAACACACAGCCTCCCTAGGCTCAACCAGGAAGAAATAGATTCCCTGAACAGACCAATCTCAACAGCTGAAATAGAAACAGCAATTAAAAATCTCCCTAAAAAGAAAAGTCCCGGTCCAGATGGCTTCACACCTGAATTTTACCATACTTACAAAGAAGAACTAGTACCTATTTTGCAGAAACTATTCCACAACATCGAGAAGGACGGAAACCTCCCCGACACCTTTTATGAAGCGAATATTACTCTGATACCAAAACCAGGAAAGGATGCAACAAAAAAAGAAAACTACAGACCAATATCCCTAATGAATATAGATGCAAAAATTTTCAACAAAATCTTAGCTAACCGAATCCAGACACTTATCAAAAAAATAATCCACCACGACCAAGTGGGCTTCATCCCAGGGATGCAGGGATGGTTCAACATACGTAAATCTATAAATGCAATTCACCACATAAACAGAAGCAAAAACAAAGACCACATGATTCTTTCAATAGATGCAGAAAAAGCTTTTGACAAAATTCAACACCCTTTCATGATACGAACACTTAAGAAAATAGGCATAGAAGGGACATACCTAAAAATGATACAAGCCATATATGACAGACCCATAGCCAACATCATACTGAATGGGGAAAGATTGAAATCATTCCCACTTAGAACTGGAACCAGACAAGGCTGCCCACTATCTCCACTTCTGTTCAACATAGTGCTGGAAGTCTTGGCTACAGCAATCAGACAGGAAAATGGAATCAAAGGTATCCAAATAGGGGCAGAAGAGATCAAACTTTCACTGTTTGCTGATGATATGATATTGTATCTAGAAAACCCCAAGGATTCAACCAAGAAACTCCTGGAACTGATCAATGAATTTAGTAAAGTCTCAGGATACAAAATCAATACACAGAAATCAGAGGCATTCATATACGCCAACAACAATCTAATTGAAAACCAAATCAAAGACTCAATTCCCTTCACAATAGCAACAAAGAAATTAAAGTACCTAGGAATATATTTAACCAAAGAGGTAAAAGACCTCTACAGGGAGAACTATGAAACACTGAGGAAGGAAATAGCAGAGGATGTAAACAGATGGAAATCCATACCATGCTCGTGGATCGGTAGACTCAATATCATCAAAATGTCTATACTACCCAAACTGATCTACAGATTCAATGCAATACCTATTAAAATCCCATCAGCATTCTTCACAGATATAGAAAAAATAATTTTACGCTTCGTATGGAACCAAAGAAGACCCCGAATATCAAGAGCAATTCTAGGCAACAAAAACAAAATGGGAGGCATTAATATGCCAGATATCAAACTATACTACAAAGCTGTAGTAATTAAAACAATATGGTATTGGCACAAAAACAGGAATATTGACCAGTGGAACAGATGTGAGAATCCTGATATAAAACCATCCTCATATAGCCATCTCATCTTTGACAAAGCAGACAAAAACATACGCTGGGGAAAAGAATCCCTCTTCAATAAATGGTGCTGGGAAAACTGGATAGCCACCTGTAGAAGGCTAAAACAGGACCCACACCTTTCACCTCTCACAAAAACCAACTCACGCTGGATAACAGACTTAAACCTAAGATATGAAACTATTAGAACTCTAGAGGAAAAAGTTGGAAACACTCTCCTAGACATCGGCCTGGGCAAAGAGTTTATGAAGAAGTCCCCAAAGGCAATCACAGCAGCAACAAAAATAAATAAATGGGACATGATCAAGCTACAAAGCTTCTGCACAGCCAAAGAAATAGTCATGAAAGTAAACAGACAACCTACAGAATGGGAGAAAATTTTTGCATTCTATGCATCCGATAAGGGACTGATAACTAGAATATACTTAGAACTCACGAAAATTAGGAAGAAAAAATCAAATAACCCCATTAAAAAGTGGGCAAAAGACTTGAACAGAAATTTTTCTAAAGAAGACAGAAGAATGGCCAACAAACATATGAAGAAATGCTCAACATCTCTAATCATCAGGGAAATGCAAATCAAAACCACAATGAGATATCACTTAACCCCAGTGAGAATGGCCTTTATCAAAAAATCTCCAAACAATAAATGCTGGCGTGGTTGCGGAGAGAGAGGAACACTCCTACACTGCTGGTGGGACTGCAAACTAGTTCAACCTCTGTGGAAAGCAATATGGAGATACCTCAAAGCGATACAACTGAATCTACCATTTGATCCAGCAATCCCATTGCTGGGCATCTACCCAAATGATCCAGTGACACTCTACAAAAAAGACACCTGCACTCGAATGTTTATAGCAGCACAATTCATAATTGCAAGGCTGTGGAAACAGCCCAAGTGCCCATCAATCAAAGAATGGATTAATAAAATGTGGTATATGTATACCATGGAGTACTATTCAGCTCTAAGAAACAATGGTGATATAGCACATCTTATATTTTCCTGGTTAGAGCTGGAACCCATACTACTAAGTGAAGTATCCCAAGAATGGAAAAACAAGCACCAGATATATTCTCCAGAAAACTGGTATTAACTGACTAGCACCTAAGTGGACACATAGGTACTACAGTAATAGGGTATTGGGCAGGTGGGAGGGGGGAGGGGGGAGGGGGGTGGGTATATACATACATAATGAGTGAGATGTGCACCATCTGGGGGATGGTCATGATGGAGACTCAGACTTTTGGGGGGAGGGGGGGAAATGGGCATTTATTGAAACCTTAAAATCTGTACCCCCATAATATGCCAAAATAAAAAAAAAAAAAAAAAAAAAAAGACTTATGTATAAGGCATGAAACCATAAGAATACTAGAAGAAAATATTGGAAAAACTCTTCTAGATATAGGGCTAGGCAAAGAATTTATGAAGAAGACCCCAATGGCAATCACAGCAACAATAAAAATATATACATGGGACTTGATTAAAATAAAAAGCTTCTGCATAGCTAAGGAAATAAGAGAGCAAATAGACAACCTACAGAATGAGAGAAAATATTCACAAGCTATACATCTGATAAAGGGCTAATAATCAGAATCTACAAAGAACCTAAACAAATCAGCAAGAAAAAACAACCCCATTAAAAAGTGGGCAAAAGACATGAAACTTTTCAAAAGAAGATAGACAAATGGCCAATAAGCATGAAAAAAATGCTCAACATCACTTATCATCTGGGGAATACAAATTTAAACAACAATGAGATATCACCTACCACAGTTAGAATGG
Source organism: Microcebus murinus (assembly GCF_040939455.1). NCBI lineage: Eukaryota > Metazoa > Chordata > Mammalia > Primates > Cheirogaleidae > Microcebus > Microcebus murinus. The sequence goes on from NC_134136.1 coordinate 95,716,122, forward strand.
CTTTTATTAAAAAGTCCAAAGCAATAGATGCTGGCATGGATGCAGAGAGAAAGGAATGCTTATACACTGTTGGTGGGACTGCAAATTAGTACAACGTCTATAGAAAAGAGTATGGAGATTCCTCAAAGAACTAAAAGTGGACCTACCATTCAATCCAGCAATTCCACTACTGGGTATTTTCCCAAAGGAAAAGAAGTAATTTTATCAAAAAGACATCTGCACTTGAATGTTTATTGCAGCACAATTCACAATTGCAAAGATGCAGAATCAACCCAAATGCCCATCAATTCACGAGTGGATTAACAGAATGTGGTATATGTATACATAGTATAGTATATATACTATACTATGAATACTACTCAGCCATAATGAAGGATGAATTAATCCCTTTTTCAACAGTTTGGATGGAACTGAAGACCGATATCCTAAGTGAAATAGCTAAAGAATGAAAAAAGAAATACTACAGGTACTTGCTACTAAATTGGAACTAATCAATGAGCACATATGTGCACAGAGGGAAGTAAAACTCAGTCGAAATCTAGCAGGAGAAAATGGGGAGGGGGGCGGGTGAAAACCTACCTAATGGGTACAACGAACACTATCTGTGTGATGGGCACACTTATAACTGTGACTCAAGCATAACAAAAGTGATCCACATAATGCAAAACATTTGTCCCCCAAAATATTTTGAATTAAAAGAAAAAAAAAGAAATATAAGACAGGATATAATGATGATAAAGAGAGGTACCATTAACAAGTACTTTATTAATGGATATGTAAATTTATTTAACTGTAGCAATCATTCGCCTATGTATATGTATATCAAAACATGTTGTACATCTTAAATCTATACAATAAAAATAAATAAAAATAAGTACTTTAGCAGTTCTCCACAGGGCAGGTGGAGACAGCTCATGGTCTGGGTGCAGGTGTAGCAGGACATACATACAGACTTCCTTTCATGTCCAGCTGAAGGACGTAGGGAGATAGAGGAGAAGTCATGAGCCCAGATGATTTAGCAGAAAAACTCACTGGAGAGAAGGGTACAAAGGGGGAAATTTAAGAGAGAAGTAGCAGTTGATAACAAACAGATCTGGAAGGGGTTTGAATGCTGAACTAAATTTTAAAACTTGGACTTCATTTAACAGGCAAAAAAGGAGCCATTTATATTTTGTGAACAGAGTGAAAAGCAGTATTTTGGAGAAAGTAATTTTAAAAGGATGTGCAGTGTGTTTTTGGAAAAGAGGAAAACAGAGGCAGAAGGGTTCGATGAATAGGGAGGAGAATCCGAGTGGACTGGGCTAGGTGAGGATGGAAGGGCAGGAGGGGAGGAAGAGGCCTTGGGTATTATGGACACCAGGTTTGCTCGACTCCATCTTGCAGGTTATAAACTACTTGCACTGTGCCTTGTTCATAACTGGAGCCCATATCATGCCTCAGAAAGAGGCCTACTACATAAGTGTTCCTGAATAATTGAGTGAATAAAGTAACAGATGAATAAATGACTACACACCAGACATGAGCTGCCAAGTGGGTCTTGGAGGACAAAGAAATCAAAGAGGGATGAAAAGTTTCCAATTGTGGTTGACAGGGAAAATCATAGCATCATTGGTTGAATGCCTGGTATCTAGTAAGTGCTTAATGAGTGCAATGTTATATATTTATGCTATTGAAAAGAGACAAACCTGGAAGTCACTGGAAGCCCACTTCACCCTGTTGGTAGTTTGGCAGAGAGCCAGCCCAGCAGGTCTGTGTTGACCCAACAATGCCAGCTGCCAAGTTCAAGAGGCTCCCCCTTTCTGGCCAGGCCACTCCTTCAAACATCAACCTTTTAGTGTTGCGTAGTTCCTGAGGATCCCTTACTCCCCATTCTCCACAAGTATGTAGGGTACGATGGGAAATGGGATCTCTGTCCTGGAACCCTGTGTGACTAGTCCATCCATGCCTGGCCTAAGTACACCTCTCTATGGGGCAATGGGAGCTCAAGGGATTGTATGTACTCTCTACTTCTCTGATGTAAGTTTTCCTCCAGAAAAACTTGTTATATATTATATCACATGGTCTTAGTGTGTGGGGACCTAAAATCTCTGACATACCATGAATGATACACAATGCACACACATAGTTGAGATTTTAGAGGGAGGGTGTTTTTGAGGGAAATTTTTAATTTTAGACATGATCCAGAGAGGTATCATCTGTACAAATAAACTTTAATATGCTAGGAATTATAAAATCCTACTTAATCCATTTGTAAATACTTAAGTCTTTTTAATAGAAATTCCACAAGACTTTCTTATGGAAAAATTTTATTAAATATGAACTTCAGATCGAATCAACCTCTTTATTGAGTGCAAGTTGATGATTGGCACTGTTTTGTAGCTAATAAATGCAGAAAGAATGAGAGAACTAGAAAATTATCAATTTACAAATTCTAATGAAATATAGATCTAGAGAAAATGATAATCAATGGATGCTAAAATCATTAGGTCTGAGGCTATCGATTTTGGTTGCTCATTGGAATCACTTGGGGTATTTAAAAATGCTAATGCCCATGTCACACCCCAGTGATTTTGATTTAAATGATGATAGGTGTGGCCTTGGCATTGTGAGGCTTTACATGGCACATGTGATTCTAATGTGTACTCAAGGTTAGGTGAAAGATCGATGGAAATCCATAATGGAGGAATCAAGCTAAATTCAATCTTAGAATCTTCACAAGTGGGACAATAAGACATTACATGCTTCTCCAAGTGATGGAATTTGATGTTCCAGCACCACCTAGAAAGTGTTTTTTCCTGAGAAATATTGAACCTAAATACATCTAATCAAGTCTCTAGGTATAGCCACCAATTTATAAGAGATAGCAGTGTGATAGAAATCATAACATCTAAATGCAACACATGAATCATTGTTACATAGGAGATAAAGTAAGTATTTAAATGGCACCAAAAGGAAGCAACCAACCAAATTCTAAATGTGAGACATTATACAAGGCCAAAACCTCAGTTTATCCATTAATGGCATATTAAAATAAATATATGAAAGAAAGGTTGGGACTATAAAAGAATAGAAGAGTCTTAAGAAAACACAACCACCAAATGCAATGTGTGGGTCTTGTTGGATCCTATGCCATATATTGTCCCTTTTCTCCTCCAGGTTTTCTTTTTTTTTTTTTTATTATGGGGGTACAAACACTTTGGTTACATATATTGCCTTTGCACTGCCTGAGTCAGAGTTACAAGCATGCCCATTCCCCAGACAGTGCACACAGCACCCATTAGGTGTGAATTTACCCATTCCCTCTGCTCCTTCCCATCTGCCGAAGGCCTGATGCATATTACTTCCACATGTGTACTAAGTGTTGATCAATCAGTTCCAATTTGATGGTGAGTACATGTGGTGCTTGTTTTTTCATTCGTGTGATACTTCATTTATGGGCTCCAGCTCCATCCAGGATAATACCATGGAGTACTTTTCCTCCAGGTTTTCTCTCCATCCTTCTTTCTGGCCTGAGAAGCTGACCATATGTACTGTGCCTTCAGACTCCCTTACCCTCTGCCTTTTGGTTGGATTTGGCTAATGGGAACCACCAGCAGGAGATCAGAGGGAGGGAAGAGAGGATAGTCTTGATATTGATTCCTTTGGCTTCCTCCTTATGAGATCACCTTATGAGATCACTGGATCCCTGGACAGAAGGACATCATTCCTCAGGAAGAGGTCTTCTCTACAGACTCTTTCCTTCCACGTTCAGTAACCTTGATCTGATCGTCTTGACTCCTTCACACTGAGGGGTGATAACAGATCTGCTGTTGTTAGCAAGAGTCACTGCACTATCCTCTGTGATTCCCCCATATTCCTCCCACACTTTTATAAATAGTCTCTTTATAAATACCCCTCCCCCTTCAAATTATCCTAATGTGAGAGTACTGTTTCCTGTTAGGTCTGAGTCTGGGTCATTAGACCAAATCAATTCTCCTTTGAAACAATGGAGAAATTTTGAATATGAAGTAAACATTAAAAGCTATTAAGGAATTATTGTTGATTTTTATCAAGTGTGATAATGGCATAGGTGTTATTTAAAAAATAATCCTTACCAGTTAGAGATACACACTTAAGTATTTATTGATGAAATGATGTGTCTAGGAATTGTTTTAAAAATACTGTATTGGAGAGCCAGGTGGTAGGGTGAGAAGTAAGAAAAAAGTGGGGGTAGATAGATGAAACAAGGTTATCAAAATGTTGATAATTAAAGCAGAGTGATGGATATATGAGGGTTCATTATACCATTCTCTTGACCGTGCGCATGATGCAAAATTTCTACAATAAAATCTTAGAACAAAAATCTTATTTTTTTTCTTAGATGAGATCTGGTTTGTGATTTTTCATTAGAGAGAGATAGGTGCACAAAATCTGAATTTATAGCAAGTGAAGATTTTAAGGGTATGTAGAGATTTTTCTACATGTTATTTTTTCTTATAGAGAAGAATTGATGAGGAAAGTGTGTAAATACACTCGATGTAATTTTTTTTCCTTTTAGATATTCAGGTAGTCACCCAATTCCATCAATCTGCCTGTGAGCATCTGCTGAGGGAGAGAGAGTAAAGAGAATCTGGGGTGAGGAAGAGAGGGGCCATGGTGGGTTAAATGCACTAGGTCTGAGAGTTTCTATTGTCAACCTTTTTTGTGCTATTCAGAGTCAATCTGCACCCTCAGTGAGCAAATCAGTTATTGCTTAGGGCTTCCTGGTTTTTTTTTTTTGTTTTTTTTTTTTGGTAATAAATACTAGTAATGGAGGAAATTTATGCATAAAATAGTCCATTATTTATAATCCTTTCAGGAGATTTAGTTGTTCCTGGGGCAGCTCAGGAAGCACACATTACAATTTCTTCTGCAACAAATTTTGCCCTAACCAAAGGAAGCAAGGTGCTGGATTGGTTCTGCTTCAGTAGCAATTTTGCTTCTCAAACACCATAGATAAGAGAATTTTGTAAGATATTTGAGAAGAATGGATGAAAACAAATTGAAAGACATACATATCTTGCTATTAAAATAATATTCCTTTTATTCAAAGCAAGTGGCAGACAACAAATAAGGAAAATCTATGTGCAAAGAATTCATTTGTATACTCAAAAAGAAAACAACATAGAAATAAAAGCCAAAGTATAATGTCTGTTGAATTAATAAAGTTGCTTTGTTTTCTCATATTAATAAAAGTTGGCAGAGCTCCATGTACATTAAAATATTTCCTGGCATAACATTCTTGTTTCATTGACATTACTGTTAATTGATGGCTACTAGATATAACCACAAGGCAGACAGGTTAGGAAAGAAAAGTTGAAGCTTGTTCATAAAATAGGGAAATGCTGCTTTTTAAATTCACCAAGATAAATGTAGTATTAACAAAAGAACTTCAACTCAGCAAGATAAAAGTTACAGTTATTAATACTACAACCATAAGTTGTAGTAAACAGTGACAATAGGATGGATATTGGGGAAAACAATCAAGTTGATTCAAGGGTGTTATAAAACATTCTTACCCTCCTAGAATAAATCTAAAAGAAAGCCTGTATCTCCAAATTATTCCTCCATTAAGTGTCATTTGCAAATGCTGACTAGTATATGGAAATGGATAACTTGGACTTTTGCATTTGGTGAAGTCAGTAGCATAAAAGTTAAGAGCAATGACTCTGGAGCTAGCCTTCCTGGGTTCAAAATCTGGCTCGACAACTCAGTAACTGTATTACTGTTGGCGAATTACTGGTTCTCTCTGAAATGCTGACTCAACTTCCTCATTTGAAAAACAGGTTGTTGGGATAATTAAAGAAAATACTTTAGAATATCACTTGACACATGGCAAGTGTTAAAAAAAGTAAGCTATTATGTAATGATGATATGACTTCATATCCTCATGAAGGGACACAATACAGAAAGGAAAGAGCTAGAACAAATTGCTTTAAACAAATGGCTACATAGTTGTTCAGAGCATAAAACTATTATTTTGTCATCTGAAATAATTTACAGAACAAGTTGAGGAATAGGTAAGTATCCAACAAACCAAATGGACAAGAAAAACCAATCAGAATTATCAATATGTCAAAACTAACAACAGTTCTGAAGGCTGATCCCATGAGAAAATCTGCTTTCTCTAAAAGAAAATGGTTGATAGCACTGATTGTGAAGTTTTTTGGCATCAAGAATTATGGAATCTCATCAATTAAGTTAGGTATTACTTGGGACCAGCAGCTATCTTGAAATTAAGGTCCAATGCCAAATGATGGACATTCAGGCTGAATCTGAATGAGGAATGAAATCATCCATCACAGAAACCTTAAATGTCCTTCTGTCATTATTTTATCAAACTCAAAGAAGAGTTAACAGTGAGTCAAATCACACTAAGATGTAAGTGCATACCCCCAATGAAGACAATTCACATTAATTTTCAAGTACTGCATTCACTCTGTCTTTCCACATCAGGACCAAGCCATGATTCAGAGGCAGCCCACTGATGAGTCATATTCTGTTGATGTTTGGATGGGTCAGAACACCCTGTGTGGGTTCTTGAGGAGGAGGCAGAGGAGTCAAGGGCTTCCTTGGGCATGACATAGCAGGACCTGGGATTTAAGTCCCAGGACCCAGGAGAAGGACCCCCACAAGCAATGCCTCTGGTTCTCAGAGGACTCAACTTCCAATTGTCTCTGAACCAGGCTTCCATGTGACCAAAGGATGCATCAGAATCCTTTGATAAATATGAAGACTTCAGGGGCAGACTGTTCTGCTACTTCCAATGTAGAGGAATAGTCTTCTTCTCCCTAGATGGTCCTGGTTCTTGATGCTATAGAAAGGAAACTACAGAACAAAGAGCACCCAAGACACCATAGCTGAAAGTCCCAACAAGGTGATAAATTCTACTTGGTGCTGAAATCCATCCAAACAAGCACACAAACTAATATAAAGGTTCTATGAGAATGATTTCAATTGCCTCAGAGTCCAGCTTGGAATTCTACCTTTCATCTTCCTTTCCCCTTGATCTCTTTGTCACACTTTAGCCCATCCCACCTCTGCCCAGTGGCTCTGTTCTCTGGGATCATATCCGTTTCTATTTTAGCGGTGAGCACCCCAAAGTTCTACTCCAAGCTCACCATTTGACTACACACTTCTCTCTAATATCTGTACATACTGAGGGCCTCTTGGCCAATGAGAATTTCCCATTCCTCCATGAGTCACACACCTAGGTTAAACGGGTCACCTCCACAGAAAATTATGACAAGAGGAAATTCCACAACCTCTAATGAATCAGGAAAGAGAGAGTGCTTGCCACACTGTATTCAGCATTCAAATAAAGTCCAAGATATTGTAATACCTGGCTTTAGGAAACTGAACTCTGAAAAGAGAAAGTTTTACAGCTTCCTGTTTGAACGGTTTTTGCAGTTGTGGTTCCAGTTTTTCAGTTACTAAAGGCCATTGACCAACGTTGGAGACTTTTGAGACTACTACTTTGTATTCCACCTTCTGTACCAGCACCCAACAAAGCATCAATCCCATAATAGATAGTTGCTAAATTATTGTTTGATCCATCATAGAGAAATAATCTATCATTGAGAAAATAGTTGGATGATATCTTCATCCATAATAGAAACCATAATAGAAACTAGACTAGCTCTACATTATATATATTTACTAGCTTAGAGAAGCTCAGGTCAATAACTTGTTATAGTTTTATGTGAATTAACCACTGCTGCGTCACAAACCACCCCAAGCATTGGTGGTTTAAAACAACAATGATCTATTATTTCCCACAAATCCGCAGTTGGCTGGGGATTGGCTGATCTAGGCTGGGCTCCACTTGGGAGGCTCAGCTCCGCATAGCTCATTCCCAGGCATGTTCTTCTTATAAGATGGCAGAAGCACAAGAGGGCAAGCAGAAACATGCAAGCTTCAAACTGGCACCCTGACACTTCTGCCCACATTCCTTTGACCAAAGGAAGTGACACACCTTAGCTCAAAGACAAGGAGTGGTAAAATACACTCTGCCTTTATGGAGGAACTTCAAAGTCACATAATAAAGGGCACAATACATGGAGAGGTGAAAAATCAAGCCGATCATATGCTTTGCCACAATTCCAATTTCTGAGAATGTGGGCAATTTGACTGTAAAGGAGGGTTTTGTTGATACTAAAATAAGAATGAGTTTTGGATGACATCAGTTGCAGGGTACTCACTTCCTCCAAATGCTTATTCATTCAGTTCTTACTACTTCTAGGAGGGTCACAATGGTTAAAACTAAAATGTGCTGTGTTCAAGTGTATGTTACTCATAAGAGAGCAATGAGGAACCTGGTTTTATATGACATTCTCTCCATTCCTACCCTCCCATACTCACACTAGGTAATTGGAAAGAAATGAGTTTACTTGTCCAGAGAGATGGGTTTGTCTTGAAACCCCAAACCTCATGCAAGTTCCAACCACTAAATTAACTGCAGTGACTTTTGTATAGATGTCAAAATTTGTTTAATCAGAAATACATGATAACTAAAATCTTTGAAGTGTTTTTATTGATCTTTTCCTAGTTTAATTAAGTCAGCTTCCCTCATGGTCATACAAATTAACAATACGAGTTTACCTTTCTTGATATTGAATCTACAGTTCTGATATTGATATATAAGAATCCTTGCTGAAACACGTAACAAAATGCAAAGAAAGCTTATCCACAGAGGATTTTCATAGTTGGTATTTTCAATTTTGTGAAAAGATGAAATGCGAAACAAACTCTAATTAAAGTAACCTCAGAAACATCTTGTTTTGGCTTTGACGATTATATAGCTACCTTGTTTCTGGTGGCAAGTAGAATTTTATATATACCGAAAAAAATGATTTTCCCCCAGTGTTCAAATCTGAAAGCTCTTTGCTCTATATGAAACAAGAAAAGGTGGCCTATGGTGATTAATTAGGGGTTAGGATATTCAGAAATACTACAAAGCAAATTACCAGGGCAACTTTTCTGTAAGAAGCAAGTTTATAAATCTCTTACCTAATTTGTACACACAATTGCAAAAAAGCACTTTAGCTCCAACAGTACCCATGTTCCCCTTGAAAAGGACGCTTCTGCAATAGCACATGCATTTCAGGTAATAGTAAAATATCATCAGAATCATCCTTTCACCGAAAAACAAGCCAACATATCTACCCACTCAGCTCCTCCCAGAGCGCTTTTACTCCAGGAAGATAAATACGACTGCAATAAGAAATTGATGTAATAAAGATTCTACTTATGTTACATGTACAGCCAAACCCAGGGAGACAGCTAATGGCACTCTAAAATTGGTCATTTTGTCAGAGCTTTGGTGTCGATTACCGATTACACACAGGAAACAGTGACATCAAAAACTCAGTGACAGCACAAACAGCACCTGTCTAGGGCCTGTGCGTGAACATGGACATTTGGTACACAGATATATTTGGTTCATTTGATTAAAACTCCTGGTATCAGCCAGCAGGAGGGAGAATTATAACTGCTCAGCTCTTTATTTATTTTTTTCGTTTCAATATCTAAAAATCTATTCTCAGGAGTGTAGCAATAAGGGATGAGGCAAACAACGATTAAAATTCCCAAGAGGTTTTCTACAACCTGGCAGAGATACAGAGTCAGAGCACAGCTAGTAACAATAGCTAGCATTTGATTAATGCTTCTGATAGTGCCCAGTGCTCTGCCGAGCACTCTATGCACGTTCATCTATTTCATCCTTCCTCCAACCCTATAATGTGAGTGCTGTTGTCATCCCTATCTTGCAGATGAGGCTGAGAGAGAAATTTAGAAGCTGGTTCAGTCTCACAGCTCATAGATTGCAATACCAGCATCCACCTCCAGAGCCTGAGCCCTTCCCCATTACACCACAGTGTCCAAATATGCTGGACTCCAGTCCCCATATTTTACTAACTAGAAGTGCAGCCTTGAACAAGTCATTTTCCTCCTGTGGGCCTCTGTGTTTTTATACAGAAATGAAGTAGTTGTACAAGATCAGTGGTTTGTAAGCTTGGCTGAAAATTAGGATCACTTGGAGTGCTTTTATAAGGCAGTTTGTTGAGTATTTACTCTATGCCATTCATCTCATGTGATTCTTTCAATAGTACTCTGAGAGCTTATTGAGGAAATCAGGAACACCTGATCTCATGGAAGAAAAACTGAGGTTTGAGAAATGTGGTAACTTGCCTAGATTATATAGTTCATAGGCTTCGATTCAGGCACACAGGCATTTATACTGTTCAGGGCTCAGGCATTTCTGACCACCACTCCTGGGGTTTGAGTCCTGGGATGAATTACTGTCATCTCTTTAGTGATGCCACACAGCTCTCCCAGTCTTCAGGCTCATCCCCTTCTAATCTACACTCCCTACTGTTTCCTAAACTCTCCTTCTAAAATGGACATCTTACTTCCACCTTGAAATCTGACATTGTGTCTTCAGAGTTCTCTGGGTATTTCAACCTCTTAGATGCAGTACTCAAGGCACTTCATCATCTGGCTAGTTCTCTAGTTTCATTTCTTTCCAGTGCCTCCCTGCCACCCCCTGCCCCTCGCGCCACTTTGTTCAAGCAAAGTGTGTCATATGGTTCCTCACATCTGTGTCTTCACATATGTTGCTGCTGCTTCCCAGAATGACCTTTTCCTCTCCTCCACATTCTAGCTTAATTCTCACTCCTCCTAAGCTCAGCTCAAACATCTACTTTTTCTGGAAGACTCCTCTGGCCATGATGGGGACTGTGTTAGTCTGCCCTTATTTGTTCCCTCAGCACCCAGGTCCCTTCTTTAAGGTAGTTGGTTTGAAGGGTCATTTTTTCTGAAGCTTTTTCTAACTTTCCAATGTATAATTGACCTGTTTCTCTGAATTGAACTGGAGAGGAGATGGCTTGGAGAGGGAGCAGGGCTCACCACCTCTGCCCCCTGCACTGTGGCCCAAGTGCCATCGTCTCACTCTTATGATGATCGCTTCCTGACTGCTTCTTCCACTTCTATCCTACAGGCTCTTCCTAACACTCAGGCCATGGTGATCCTTTTAAATATAAGGCAGATCATGTGACTCTTCAGCTCAAAAACCTACAATGACTCCCAGCTCACACCCAGTCAAAATCCAAGTGCTAACAAGGGCCTATAAAGCTCGACATTAGTGCCTCTCAAACTTTCATGTGCATAGGAATCACTTGGGGATTTTGTTAAAATGTGCATTATGACCCAGAAGGTCTGGGGTGGGGCTGGAGAGTCTGTACTTCTAACCAGCTGGCAGGTGAGGCTGGTGTTGCTGGTCCCTGGAGTCTATTCTAAGTGGGAGGGCTCTCCATGATCTCGTTTCCTGCTAACTCTCTGATCTCCTGTCTTTCTATTCTCCTTGTTCTCTCTACTTCAGCCATACTGGCTTCCCTGCTGTTCAGAGAACACACTAGAAATGTCTTAGGTAGTGTGTACTACCTAAATTGCCTAAGGGCCTAGGCACTAGCTATTCCTTTTGCTTGGAATGCTCTTACCCTAGACATCCACTTGCCTAACTCTCCTGCTCTCTTCACATCTTTGCTCAAATCTCACCTTTTCAGTGAGGTGAATCCTGACCACCTGATTTAATATTGCAACTTGCCCTCTACTGTCCCCAGTCCTGGGCTCGGCACTCCTGAAACTCTTTATGTTGCTCTTCTGTTTTGTTTTTTCCCCCATAGCTTTCCATGGCCGTTTAACATACTTTATAAACTTACTAATGTATTCTATTCATTATAAACTTACTTATGTATTCTATTCATTATGAACTTACTTATGTATTCTATTCATTATGAACTTACTTATGTATTCTATTCATTATTTTGTCATCCAGCTCCTCTCCAATTCAGAAAGCCAGTTCCTTAAGGAGCCCCCTCTTTGTGTGTTGTGTTCACTGTTGCTTCCCAAGAGTCTAGAACAGCTGCCAACAAATATCATTTGAATTTTGAATTTGAATGTGGTGAGTGAGTGAGGAGAAGAAATTAAGATAATGTGGCTCAACTGTGTGCATCCCACTGAGTGCATTTTGTTGGTGCTTGGCATATTGATGTGAGGCATTGCCTTGCACGTTCCGAGGGCTTTTCTTGGTCAAAATGCAGCAAAGTACCCCATGCTTGAGACATTTCATGTTTCCCTGTTTTTAATCTCCAGATGACTCAAATTCGAATATTATTTTCTTCTAATAAATGCACCATTATCTTCAGAGATAAATTTCAGGAAAGAAATAAAAAATAGTATTTGTAATTACTGCCTTCCATCTTACCTATGACTCAGATGGGTAAGTGCCTCTTCTGTACTTCATTATCTTCAAATTTAGTAAAGCAATCAGGTATGCCTTTTATGATGGCAGAAATTGATTCCCTTTTAATTCTACCAGTCATTTTATCCTCCTCCCTTCATTTTTCTAAGTCCTCCTACATTACTAAGCTTTAACCAGGCATTGCTTGATTGACATTATAGTCAGTATTTTTATATAACTAAGAAGATTATATCATGGGATAATGACACAAGCTAACTTCATTGATTTAGCTCTTAAATTGATCTTGAACACCATGCACAAAGATCAATACATTGTCTTGATTTTTTAATTGGATTTTCTACTTCTCCATCCTGGAAAAAATCTCTTAACTATTAGGTTGAACCACATGAAATTGCTATTTTTATAAGTCAAAATGATTTAATATTGGCAATTTCATATAGTTCAACCTAAATATAATCAGGAGAGTTTCTACCCACCTCCCTTCAGAGAACAACCAATTCTTTAAAAAAGAAGTAAGCCTTGTGGGCTGCAGAACAAAAAGCTTGCTAGAAAATAGGGCACTTAGCCTTGGCGAAGAAAGATCACACTTGCTGTTCCTATGCATAGTCTCTATCCTGACTGCCATGGGTCCTCTGGGCAAGCTCTGGGCTAGGAAAGAAGACTGGCTAGTAGCGCTGGCTAAGTAGGGCTATGGGGGCCTTCTGGTGACCACTCATGCTAGATAGAAATACTCTCACTCTCTTAGCCTACTCAGAGAAATACATTCATACATCTTTTCCCCAGACCTTGTCACCAGTCTTCCAATTTTATTTCCTGCAGGCCATGTTTTCCTATGCAGATCTTTAGTCACTTTCAAGGAATCTGTAGATGCTTACCTCAGACAATCCTCATTTCCAGACAAAAGGATATGCTGTTTGAAATTCTACTGTGAGAGGATTTCCCTTCTTCACCAACTTTTGTGCATATTTGAGTGAGGCTATGTTCTGGTTATCAACCAATGTGTCACAAACTACCCCTAAACATTGTGGTGTAAAATAAGTATTTTATTATGCTCATGGATTCTGTGGGTCAGGAATTCAGATGGGGTACAGCAGAGATGGTGCCTTGATGTCTGGGGCCTCACCTGGAGCACTAAAATCCTGGGTGTTGACTCCACACCTGGGTCCTGGAATCATTCCGGGACATCTTCATTTATGTGTCTGGTGGTTGCTGCCATATATCAGTGGGACTTCACCTGGACTATCAGCTAGAACATCTATACCATGGTCTCTCCACATGGTCTCTCTGAGTGGGCTAGTCTTGGTTTCCTTACAGCATTGTGGCTGGGTTTCAAGAGCAAGCAACTTAAGAGAACCAGGTGGAAGCTGAAATGCCTTTTATGATTTAGCCTCAAAAGTCACATAGCATCACTTCTGCTATAGTAACAAGCCTGCCCAGATTCAAGGGAAGGAAATATAGGGAGGAGTATGAAAGGCATACCACAAGAAGAGTAATGTGAGGTGGGCAATACTGTTGCAGCTCATAAAGGTTAGCTGTTATTATTAGGCAGTCCCAGACCATTCTGTTAAATGTAAATTGTTGAAATAATAATTCTCAATGATTTATTTTTACTTATTAGACATTTAAATAAATGCTGTGGGGTAGTTTTTTTACCACCTTTTATGTGCTTTTAAGAATTTTTGCTCAGTTTTCAGAATTGGAGCAATTTTTACTCTTTTATTTGTTTTTTAAAAGTTTCTAATTCATTGAGGACCTTATTGTGTGTAGAGGTATCAGGTGTCAGCTGGAAAAGTGGCCTTTCATGGAAGAAAATCAAGGTTTATTTTTCAGTGAACTCAAACTATACAAGTAGCTACATTGATTACTGATGGCCCAAAGCCCATGACAATCATGTAAGGATCAATGTTTAGATCTACCTTTTCTGTCTGTCTTAAAATCTAGGAAGAGATTTCTGTCTCCTGTCCAGCAGCAAGGCAAGCATCAGTTTGACCTTCCTTCAGGCCAGTAATGTAAGCAATACTAAGCTTGTCCTTGCATTCACATTGTGGTTGCATGTGCTTTGTATTACAGCTTCAATCCTGACAGCAAATACTGGATGAATGCTGGCCAATTAATGTCAAATATGGCTAAAACAACTTTAAATATAAAATAAATGTTTATGCAAATATAGTAAAAACATGTTAAGTAGATTAAATGAACAATGATGGTTGAAAATTAATTTTTAAAAGGACAAAAAGGCAAATGAGAAGGTGGACAAAATTACTTTTATAAATGTGTTTAAAATTTATGCTACTATCGTAGGTTGCACAGAAATTATGAAAACATGGACTGGATATTGTAAATATTAATTCTTATGCTAATTTGCTTTTAGACAATTCATTTAGAGCTGGAGACAAATGTAAGAATTCATTAAAGCATTTGCAAACCAGCATAGCAAGAATAAGTGGATAAGAATGAACTATAAATAAAAAACTAAATAGTAATGTGTTTGTGAAGACAAAAACTTCTAGAGAGGAAATTGATAAACATTTAAAGGATAGTAAACCCACCCCATGCTATAATCTCTATAAAAGAAGACACCATATCTATCTCATTCAACATTCTATTTCCATTCTACTAATATTTCTTTAGTTATTTAATGGCATGTCAAATTATCAATGTTTAAGAAAACTTTGGATTATTCACTTTAATTTTTAATCAGTTTGTTGCTTTGACTAATTGTCTTCAACCCAAACCTTTTCAGCCAACTGATTTTCTATGAATTAATTTAGAGCTATGCTAGGCAAAACACTATCATAAATAAAAAGAATTGTGAGATGCAAGTCCTGGCTTCATTTTTGGGTAATTTATTTGAGGAGAAGATGAGTGAAAAAGCTTTCTTAAGATTTAAATAATAGGTCAAGACAGCAACAGGAAATCTCTTGCAAAGGCTCTCTATGATTAATTATTGTGTCAATTATAAATTTATAAGCAGCACAACCAACAGTTGAATGAGACCCTCAAATCCTTAAGATTATTAGAGTATTAAATATGTATTATGAAATATGACAAAATATTTTTAAAAGAAGAAAAATATGATAAAATATCAAGGTATTGCCAAAAAAATTCAAGAAGCCTTGAAAAAGAACCAATTGATTTGCCTTGAAATAGAAAATGTCCTTAAAATACAAATTCAGTGGATAGATTAAACCATAGATTAGACAGAGCTGAAGAATGAATTAGTGAAATGGAGGATGCAGCTGAATAATTTTCCCAGAATGTAAAACATTCTGGGTGTATGGGAACAATCATTTCAGATTGGCACAGAGGAAGCATTGTGAAAGAGGTGAAATTTTAGCTGAAGTTTAAAGGCTGTGTAAGAATGGGTAAAAGACTCACACAGTATAAAAGCAATTTAGGTAATCAAAACATTTATGTCCCCATAATATTCTGAAATTAAAAAATGCATAAAAGAAAGTATTTCAGATTAGTAGCATGGCATGGCATGAGTCAAATTTCAGAAGCTAAATTTGAGCTTATTTATGTTACAGTGAATGGACCACTTTGGCTGAAATGAAGAGTTTATGTATGGAAGTAGACAAATAATGCTGATTATGAAGGTTAGGGCCTATGCCTAAAACCACATGAAATGCTGTGATAATCACGTAAATTAATTTGTTTAAAATAAAGCAGACATACAATGTCTACTATGCTGACATTGTGGTCTTTTTCTCACATGCTACTTGAGCTTGGCTGGCCTCATGCCATGGAACACATACTGTACATGCCTACTTAAAATGGAAGGGTCCCTCCTCCTATCACCTTCCCTCTTTCTACATAGAGTTATATTTTAAAATGTTTCAGGTTGAAATTGATTGAAAAGAGAAACAAAGTTCATGGAACTTGTAGTTGTGTCAGGTTGGGAATGGTGGTAAAGGAGTTTATAACATTTTTTTTTTTTGTAGAAAAGGCTTTATATTATCATCTCCTTAAACTAATTTTCAAAGGTATAGAAGGTTTGGTTATTTCTAATTCCTTTCAAAAGGAATCGTAAAATGGAAACTGGCATTAGAAATTTAAAAAGGAGATTTAAAAACTCAGATTTCAGATTCCCCAGCAAGGGATTAACTCAGTTCCAGGTGAATTATCTAGTTCTCCTTTGCATGGCTTCCACCTAAACAAAAGAATGCAACACTCATCCCTCCAACAAAAAGGATAGCTTTATCCTGGATAAAGTGGCAAAGTTGTCACTGAAAATACCCATACAATTTCTGAGACAATATATTTGCATAAAGCTACTCACATTCAGCATTAGCAAGATGAAATAAAATGGCAGGGAAACCATGCAATCATATTATAGCCAAATAAGTAGGTAGGTGGATAGATAGGTAAATCAATAATAGAAACAAGGTAGGTGAAACAAAGGGACACAGCAATAAACGAATAAATAAATAAATGGTAGAAGAACCTCTAAATCTGGAAGAATAAGAAGGGGACTTCTTATATGTACTACAAGTTCTAAAAGACTCCAATAAAAATATAAATGCAAGAAAACAAGAAGTAGATAAATTCCTAGGCATATGTAATCTACTAAGATTGAACCAGGAAAAATTCAAAACCAGAATAAACCAATAACAAGTAATGAGATAGAAGCAGTACTAAAAATTCTCCCATCAAAGAATATCCCAGGACCTGATGGCTTCACTGCTGAATTCTACCAAGCATTCAGAGAAGAACTCATGGCAATCCTACTTAAACTACTCCAGAAAATTGCAGAAGAAGTGATACTCCTAAACTCATTCTATGAGGCCTGTATCACCCTGATACCAAAACCAGACAAAGACACAACAAAAAAAGAAAACTGTAGGCCAATGTCTCTGATGAACATACATGCAAAAATTCTCAAAAAAATACTAGCAAACTGAATTCAACAACACAATAAAAAGATTATTCATCACAACCAAGTGGGATTCATCCCAGGGATGCAAGGATGGTTCCACATACACAAATCAATCATATCATATGATACATCATATGATACATCATATCAACAGAACGAAGGACAAAAACCATAGGATCATTTCAATTGATGCTGAAGAAGCAGTTGATAAAATTCAGTATCCCTTCATGGTAAAAATTCTCAAAAAACTGGATGTGGAGGGAACCTACCTCAACATGATAAAAGCTACATATGGCAGGCCCACAGCTAGTATCATACTGAATGGGGAAAACTGAAAGCCTTTCCTCTAAGATCTGGAACGAGACAAGGAAGCCTACTTTCACCACTGTTATTCAACAAAGTACTGGAAGTTCTGGCTAGAGCATTCAGATAAGAGAAAGAAATAAAGGGCATCCAAATTGGAAAGGAAAAAGTCAAATTATCCTTGTTTGCAGATAATATGATCTTATGTCTAGAGAAACATAAGGACTCCAAAGAAACTATTAGAACTAATAAGTAAATTCAGTAAAGTTGCAGAATACAAAATCAACATACAAAAATTAGTAGCATTTCTATATGCCAACAGCAAACAATCTGAAAAAGAAAACAAGAAAGTAATCCCATTTATAATAGCTACAAATAAGATAAATACTTAGGAATAAACTTAACCAAAGAAGTGAAAGATCTCTACAATGTAAAGTATAAAACACTGATGAAAGAAATTGAGGAGGACGCAAAAAATAGAAAGATATTCCATGTCTATAGATTGGAAGAATCAATATTATTAAAATGTCCATACTACCCAAAGAAATCTACAGATTCAATGCCATCCCTATCAACATACCAATGATATTATTCACAGAAATAGAAAAAATCATCCTAAAATTTAAATGAAACCACAAAAGACCCAGAATGCCAAAGCCATGCTGAGCAAAAAGAGCAAAACTGAAGAAATCACATTATCTGACTTCAAATTATACTACAGAGCTTTAGTAACCAAAACAACATGGTACTGGCATAAACAGACATATAAATCAGCAGAAGAGAATGGAGAACCCAGAAATAAATACACACATCTATAGAAAACTTATCTTCAACAAAGGTGCCAAGAACATACAGTGGGGAAAGGACAGCCTGCTCAAGAAATGGTGCTTATCTCTAGCTATATACAAAAATCAAATAAAATGGATAAAGTGTTAATAACTAATCTACAAAGAACTCAAATCAGAAAGAAAAAATCAAACAACCCTATTAAAAAGTGGGCAAAAGAAAAACAGAAGCTTTTCAAAAGAAGAAACACAAATGGCCAATAAACATGAAAAAATGCTCAACATCACTAATCATCAGGGAAATGCAAATTAAAACCACAATGAGATATCATCTTAGCCCAGTTAGAATGGCTTTTATTAAAAAGTCCAAAAACAATAGATGCTGGCATGGATGCAGAGAGAAAAGAACACTTATACACTATTGGTGGAACTGAAAATTTTCATATGGAACACAGTATGGAGATTCTTCAAAGAACTAAAAGTATATCTACTATTCGATCCAGCAATCCTACTACTGGGTATTTACTCAAAGGAAAATAAGTCATTTTATAAAAAAGACACCTGTACTTGAATGTCTATTGCAGCACAATTCACAATTGCAAAGATGTGGAATCAACCCAAATGCCTATCAATTCACGAGTGCATTAACCAAATGTGGTATATGTATACCATGGAATACTACTTATCTCCAAGGAAGGATGACTTAATGCCTTTTGCAACAATATGCATGGAACTGGAGACCATTATCCTAAGTGCAGTATCTAAACAATGGTTAAACAAATACCACATGTACTCACTATTAAACTGAAACTAACTGATAATCACACATGTGCATAGACGGAAGTATAACTTAATGGAAATCAACTGGGGGCAGGGGGAAGGAGGGGATGGATGAAAACCTACCTAACGGGTATAAGAAACACTATCTGGGTGACAGGCACCCTTATAACCCTGACTCAAGCATTACAAAAATGATCATTATTATCAAAATCATTTGTATCCCCGTAAAACTTCGAAATAAAAAAAAAGGAAAAAAAAAGAGACTTAAACCTAAGATCTGAACCTATGAAACTACTAAAATAAAACACTGGGGAGATGCTTCAGGACATTGGCCTGGGCAAGGACTTCTTGAGTAATACCCCCAAAGCATAGGCAACGAAAGCAAAATTGGACAAATGGGATCATCTCAAGCTAAAAAGCTTCTGCACAGCAAAGGAAACAATCAACAAAGTGAAGGAAAAACCCACAGAATAGGAGAAAATATTCACAAACTACCTGTCTGACAAGGAATCAATAACTAGAATATATAAGGAGCTCCAACCGCTCAATAAGGAAAAAATCAAATAATCCAATTAAAAGTGGGAAAAGGATCTGAATAGACATTTCTGAAAGGAAGACATACAAATGACCAACAGGTATATGAAAAAAATGCTTAACATCAGTCGTCATAAGAGAAATGCAAATCAAAACTCCAATGAGATACCGTCTCCCCCCAGTTAATATGGCTTTTATCTAAAAGACAGGCAATAAGAAATACTGGTGATGATGTGGAGAAAGAGGAACCCTTGTACACTGTTGTTGGGAATGTAAATTAGTGCAACCACTGTGGAGAACAGTATAGAGGTTCCTCAAAAACCTAGAAATAGAACTACCATATGACCCAGCAATCCCACTGCTAGCTATGGAGGGGAAGCTAGAAAAGCTATCTGCACTCCCATGTTTATTGTAGCACTATTCATAATAGCCAAGATATGGAATCAACGTAAGTGTCCATTGGCAGATAAATGGATAAAGAAATTGTGGTGCATAAATACAATAGAATTTTACATAGCCACAAAAAAGAATGAAATCCTGCCATATGCGACACCATGGATGCAACTAGAGAACATTATATTAAGTGAAATAAGCCAAGCACAGAAAGACAAATCTCGCATGCTCTCACTCATATGTGTGAGCTAAATATTAAAAACAGTTGATCTCATAGAGATGGAGAGTCAGATGACATTTACCAGAGGCTGGGAAGGGCAGCAGAGAGGGGGGATAAGAGGGAGATAGTTAATGGGTGCAAAACTATAGTTAGATAGAATGAACAATATTTAACAGAACAACAAAGTGACGATAATCAACAATAAGTTAGGGTATACTTTAAAATAACTAAAAGAGTAGAAGTGAAATGTTCCTAACCCAAAGAAATGATAAATGCTTGAGGTGATGGATACCCCAATTACCCTGATTTGATTAATTCACATTGTATGCCTGTATCAAAACATCACATGCACCCAATAAAGATACACAACTATTATGCACCCACAATTAAAAATGAAAATTAAAAAAAAAAACAAAACAAGAAGTAGTTCATGAGATGATAAACAACAGAATGAGAGGGAAAGGGTAATTGCAAAGGTAAAGAAATTTTCTTACCATTACATTAAAAAACTAATCAGAGATAGAAAGGAGCATAATATCTAAGGCTGAAAAATAGGCATGCAAAAATACTTGAGATACTCTCAGTATATGCAGAGGGGAAAAAATGAATAGAAGAGAGGATGTTAGAAATGGAAGAGATAATCCCATACACTAGACCATTAATTGTATTCCTGAATGCAGAAAAATACAGTTAGAATGCAGGAAAAATTCCTGGAAATGAAGGTAAAAGAACATATTAAGATCAAAGGGAGTATATTTTGTACCAGGGAAAGAAAGATACAGAATAACTTACATCCAAAATTGGACTTCAAGTTTAAAGGAAAAAAATTCAAGTATGCAGGTAATTAAAAAAAATAAGAAAAAGTTTCAGAAAATCTCCTGGCCTGATGCTCATTTGCTTTTATTGGCCTGGCTACATCATTATCCCATTAATCCCTCTAGATTAATTATTGTCATGATAAAAATGGGCTATAGTCTTATTGGCTAGGCTGTGTCACCTGGAGCAGGGGTGGGTCAGCCCCACATAAATCACTGAGGGTGGAGGAGGGATTATTCTCCCAAAGAAATTCAGGATGCTTTGACCAAAAGAAGGGGAATAGATTCTGAGCAGACCAGAAGAGCAACTATTTTGTATACTATATTATCTCCCCAATTAAAGTGTAAACTTCTTGAGATCAGGAACTCTGTATTGCACTTTTTTAAAGCTCATGCAATAACTACCTCAGATCCTTAATGTAGAATAAGTGCTCAAAAATATTTATTAATTTGACTTGACATAACTTCCTTTACTTGTGAAATGAGGAGGTCAGACTACTTGAAGTCCAAAGTCCCTCCAGCTTTAAGAACATTCTATGAAAGATTCCTGGAGAACATATCATATGGGACCCCACATTAATCACTTTTTGTATAACACTTAAAATGTATAGTAAAACATTTGAACATTTATTTGTAGGTATAGCTCATGATAGACATTTTCAACTTCAGAAAGTTTGAAAGTTTTACAAAGTCTTATCAGATGAGTACAGTTTCATATCCTCTTCAGGTCAATGATCCACAATATGAGTGAATAGTTGTCCTAATCATGCATAGGCAATAGCATTCATATTTTTGCTTGACATATGTTTACTTCTCATCATTCATATTTTTGCTTGACATATGTTTACTTCTCATCACTTCTCATTCAACAAGAAATGAGAATTGTATCTTCATCCATTCCCCTGACACTTATGTCTACTTCAAAATTCACTGTCTTGATTAAATACCATCTCCATTTGGCTTAGCCAGAAACTCTGTCATCTTCCATCCTACTCTTCTCCCTATCCAATTGTGCACCCAGTCCTGTTAATTCTATGCCCCCCCCCTGCCAGAATTTAGGTCTCTCTCCTACTGTAATTTTTTTGCTCCCATCCTCACTGCCATGGTTCAATTCCTATGGTTACTTACTATGTAATCCTTCTATTGTACTTACCAAACCAATATTCAGTGGTTAGAGAACAGGCTTGAGCCAGCCTGCCTGGTTCAAAGCCTGGCCCCAGGTCTTACTCTATGTGTCTCTGGGGGAGCCATATAACCCCTTTGTGCTTCAGCTCCCTTTTCTGTAAAATGAGGCTAAAAATAGTGTCTCATAGGGTTAGTGAGAACATTAGATAGGTTAAAATATGTACTTAGATCAATGTCTGGCACATAGCAGGTATTATATAAATATTAACTATTATTATTAATGATTTCATTTATAGAATAATGTTTTGCTGTAAATATTTAAATGGCTGATTCCCCTAGAAGACTAGGAACTTATAAAGGGCAAGGTTATGTTATTGTTAGTATTTTAAAAATAGTAGCATTAGTATTTTAATCACTAGCTCTCTGCACATTGTAGGGATATTTTAAAATCTAGTCCAATGAGTTTCACTTGTTAGAATAAGACAGTGCCACATAATGACCACTAGATGGCAGAAGAGCCTTTTATAAAATCAATTCTTACCAGAAACTGCTGCAGTGTACAGAACATCTACCTCCTTTGTCTCCTTCATGTATACAACCTCATTGTCGCCAAGAACAAAATATCATCATCATCATCATCATCATCAATAACAACAGCTACAACAAGGGTAGCTCATGAAGAGATCCAGAACTTTCCATATTGAACACAATTCAGAATTAAGGTTTTGGAAAGTATTTGCTACAGACTTTAGAAATAATTAGTCAAAAAAATGTCGAAAATATTGTCATTGAACCAAAAGCCAGCTGCCACCCACCCACACTTACATAACAAGAATCTCTGAAGGCTTGTCACGGGAAAGATGTAGACATTCCAGCTCTATGCTATATGACTGCCATGGAATGACTAATAGTCCTCGTGAATGCCACACCTCTCATTATTAATACAGAATTGTTGTTTTCCTAGATTGTTTGGGATGGGGTGATTTATAGGTATTCTATGATTTAATTACTGGGTTTACTGTTCTCTTCGGGCATTTCTCTATCTCATCTTCAAATGTGTATTTGGTGCCTTTCATTAGCAGTGCAGGGATTCATTCGTTTCTTTCTCCCTTGCTTATTTCCAGGGCTGCTCAGCCTTTTCTTTCTTCACATGATTCCCATGTCTGACAATCTCTCATCATCGGTGACACCTCCCATTACATTATGGGAAAAGATTCCCAGTAGGGAGGGAGCTGTGCATAGCTGGTATACCCCTAACCTCAGATTCTGTGGAGCCTCTAGGAGCTGTTAGCTTTCTCTAATTAGCCCTCTCTAACTGACTGTTATCTGCAGTGAATTGACACTTGCTTTTTCTCTTAGGGTGGGACCTGCTCTCTCTGATGCCCTTAAGCATTCCCGGGCTCTTTCACTTTTCTCTCCCACTTTTTCTCTCCCTTTCCATCTTCACCCCCTCTCTATCACCAATTCTAATTTGCCTCCCTCTTTCCTCTTCCTCTTTTACTCTCTCCCCCTTAAAATTCTATTTATTTCCTTTCTATACTGCAATGCTATCTTAACATAACAAGAAGAAAATATCCATATAATGTAAATTTGATCTCAAAAGTAAGAGAAGGAGTTTTCTTGCATGCTAAATGTAAGTATGTGGTACCTTGGTAGGAAAAAAAAATATTTCCACTTAAAAGCAATGCTCAGTCATTGCCCAAAGCTGAATGAGCATCAATTGAATGCATAGCAGAGCCGAAGTGCAATGACCTACTTAGGATCATCCCAAATTACTTGGATGAAAAATGATTTCGACTCAAGTCTCTTTTCTTTTTCTTATCATAATTTCTTTCCAGGTGGATAGAGGTTTTACTTGCCCACTCATTACTCAAACCAAATCTCCATCTGAGATTTAGACGTCTTTAAATGTAGTCCAAAACTTTGCAGCTAGGAGTCAGGTTATCGCAGCTAAATCCGATTTCTCGTGATGCCCTCTTTTCTTCCCACAGAGCAGCCAAGTGAGAAAGCTCAGCCAAGGAGCAGGAAGGATGAATTTGGGTTACCGTCCTGTGATCACGCTGTTCTGTTCACCTCACTCACTAAACACATGCTGCCCTGGTAGGAAAACGAATGAGCTAAAGCCATCCCCAGCACACTGCTACCCTTCATAAAGAGTTGAAGGGATTTCAAAGAAGCAAAGCATGTTTCTGTATTCCCCTGGGGCAACAGGAATTCTGCTAAGTAGTTCGTTTTCTGAATGCACAAATGTAGCAAGAGATTCTATTCTATACCTGTGTGCTTGCTGGCTGGCACAAAATGTACGCACAACGACAGATGTCTGGGTTTGCTTTTCACAACGAGCTGTTGGAGTATTCTCCAAGTATGTGGGTGAAGCTGTGGCCGTGTGATCTCCCTCTTTGGCCTCATAGCTGGCCTCATGGCTGCCTTATGTAATGCGGTCTGTTTGCTGATGGGATCCTGCTTGATCGGTTCCAGAGTGGGAACTGCAAAACCTGTGCACAAGTCCCCGTGAGTGCTAGACTCAGCCAACTGATTCAATTTTGTGTTTCTTGTGCACCAAGAGGTTAAACTGAGCATCGCTAAGGAAATAAACGTGGGTGCTTGTGCACAGCGAAGTGACGAGTGATCTGGATGAATAATGGAGGCAGTTGAGGTGGTCTGAATTAGAGGCATATGTGGGCGGAGGAGAGTGGAAAAGGAGAAGCAGGGAAGGGAATTATAAGGGAAAATTCTCTTGCCACTAGCAGCTAACCATAGATCATTGGAATGCATCCCTTATCAAATGTGAGCAGGAACCAGGGAATGGAATATTGCTGAGTGGAATGCCTAATAAAGGAACTGGCTTTCTCTCACTGCCCTTTTAAATCTAAATACTTAAGTAAAGAAAGATATGCAGC
This sequence comes from Microcebus murinus, assembly GCF_040939455.1. Lineage (NCBI taxonomy): Eukaryota > Metazoa > Chordata > Mammalia > Primates > Cheirogaleidae > Microcebus > Microcebus murinus. Next base: position 95,741,133 of record NC_134136.1, read on the forward strand.
AGATTGCAGGGCTTTTACAAGGAGGCAAAAAAGTAGAAAGACAAGACTCATCAATGATGGATTTGCCACGGAAGGCACAGCTTATTGTACTATGTTTTTTAAAGAATCCTCTTTTGTTTTTAGTCAAAACACTTTAAAAATTATTTTTATTTGCTCTGGAATTCTTTTCGTCCATTTTCCCAAATTGAGGGGACTGCACATTGCTTTTGCTAATGATGTCACATAAATATCCAAAACGTTATACTGCTGCTCCTCCAGAGGTGCTTTATTGCCACTTTTCTATAAATATGCCCACCAACAAGGTGTTTTGAAAGATCCGTAAGTAACAGTGCTTTGAATTTCTCTTGTGCAAATCTCCATGAGACCTAAAACAGCTCTCAGTGGGTCCTCCCTAACCACCAACTTATGACTAGAAAGTTGAACGTTAATGAGTTCTCTGCAGATCTTCCCCCCCCCCCAAAAAAAAATTCTTTTTGGTATGATAATTTTGTTTACTTCTCCGGAGAGCCAGTCATTACCAAAATTCATCATCAGAGGGCGCGCATTCACAGAAGATGCACCAATTCCCTGCTCTGGGTGACTGCTTCCCTCCCTATCTGCACGATGGAAGAAACAGGTTTTATTCGGAGGTATTTTCAGTTCAAATTCAAGTTCTAGAACTTTGATTTATTATTAGCCTGTTCTCTTACTTGGGTGGAAAGGAAGAGAGAAAAACAGGTCTGTCTGCAACCATTGTGTTCTACCCCCATTCAGGGCGGCCTCAGAAATTGCAAGGTTTCAAAGATGATCAAAATGAGCCTGATCGCATATGAATTTGAGGGTATAGGCTCTGGCCTCTCTAAAATGACAAATTGCCTCACATTACCCAAGAAATCACAAAAGATTCACACCCACCCCCTCCTCCCCTGGGCCTTGTCCTTCTGCAAGTGATTTGCAATCCTAGACAAGTATTATATAACGATGATGAAACAGAAGCCTGGAGCTTGGGCTTGTTATTTCCTTAGGAGAAAAGACATCAAAAAAAAAAAAAAAAAAAAACAAAAAACAACTGTTATTATATCACTATCCTAAATGCCTGTGAGAAAAACATCTCTGAGAATTGTTAGAAACGTGGGGCAGTGGAACTGGTAGAAATTTACATTAATGCTAAAGATTGTGACTATGTGCAATTGCCCAAGGGAGCAATTTAAATGAAAAGACACAACCTGATGGGATGAATGGAAAAAGCTACAGACCTGAAGTCTGGGAAGTTGGTGGGGTTTAATCCTAACTAGCTAGCTGAGTGCACTTGAATTAGTTACTTGACTTCTCTGGGCCTTGGTTCTGAAAGCTGGTGATTAGATGATCTCATAATTCCTTCTACTCTACCAAGTTATCCTTCTCTCAAGAACAAATGTAGATGACATTATTAATTTGGCTTCTCATGGAGAATAAAGCAGTACTCAATAACAAATCAGCCATTTTGCAGGATATTGTAATACTGTGTTCCATACAGCTCTGAAGTACTCTGTATTTCATATTTATGAAAATGGGTTGTTATTTAGCAATAATTTCTTTAGTGTTTTTATGGCAATGAGCTCCAAAACAATTCTCTCCAGGGAATGCTAGGCAGGCACTGTGGTATGGTCAAACAAATAAACAAACAAACAAACAAACACAAACCAGCTTAGGTTTGTACCTAAGATCTGCCTTTCATTTGTTGTATGACCTTGGACAAATTAACTGTCTGGCTTTTGATTCTTCAACTGAAAGAATCTTATAGGGTTATAGTAAAAAATAATGAGCTAATTAGATAACGGGGCACATCTCGAGTCATCATTATATGTGAACTCTTTAGTACAATTAATGTTTATTGTTATCACTGAAATACATCCAACCTATGAAATTGTTTAATGAGTTATTTAACCCCAAAGAACTATGCAATGTTTAGCTCTCTTGATGATGTGTTTACTAACCTAGGAACTTCAGAATTGCAAAATCTCAAATGAAGAAATTTAAGGAGGATTTTTCAGAGCTACAATCCTTGGAAAATGACCTCATGTTGGAATGTAAAAGTTGGAATTGGGAGACTGTTGCAGGATCTAGTCATTGCAGCCCAAAGGGACAGTGTGAGGAATCTTTCGTTGTGAGGAGGGTACAGATTTCCACGGTGCAGTGTGGTGCTGGTGGAAAGTGGAAAGTGCTGGTGTGTGATGGTGAGGAGGATGGGTAGGGACTCCACTGTTTCTGGTGACAGCAGTGCCACGGTCATCCCCGTGTGTCCTTCAAAGTTTGTATTGCCCAGCTGGAGACAGAAAAATGAGAATTACTGAAAAAATGGTGAAGACCAATACCAATACCAATTGTTTAAGCTGAGTCCAGAGGATGGTATGTGAAGCAGCTTAATTGAACATATATGCCTGGGGTAAACATTTCTCTCCTTTTTTGAGTTCTTGGGCTAGATGCATGTGTAGCAGATGCTCTTGGTGAGTACTCGAGTACTTGCCTGTACTTGCTGCAGGCTACTTTCTATGAATGTCTGTGACTCTCTGCCTGAGGTTTTCTTTTTTTTTTTTTTCTGACCAGGGAGTGTGCTCAGGACAAATGTTGAGGGCTACATTTAATGCTTTCAAAGTAGCAATGACTGGCATGGGATGGGTGGAGGAATATCTCAGTTTCCTTGTGTCCTGATTGAGTTAACTCTCAGGCACGTTCAATAGTTCAATGTCATCTCTCAGAGTTCCCCAGGGGATGCACACCCTTTATTGGCTTCCTTCCCTTCCCGGGCCCACTTCCCTCCTCTACTGCTGTAGACAGAGTGCTGCCACTCTAATCCTTGTTTCTGAGTCTGCTTTTGTGAGAAATCAACCTAAGATACCAGGATTAGGTTTCTATTTCAAAATTTACATGTGATTTTCTGCATATAGGACGTGAATTATGGCGCCCTGCAGATCTGGGTCTGTAACTGGGCACTGCCACTTATCAGTTTTGTGACCTTACATCAAGCTTTTTGACCTCTCCAAGTTTCTTTTCAATTTTTTTTTAATTTTTAAATTTTTCATTTCAAAATGTTAAGGGAGTACAAACGTTTTTGTTACATGGATACCTTCTATAAGGCTTAAGTCGGGGCTTTTAGGGTGGGAGAGGGTGAGAGGTAAAAATGTAGCTCTCCAAGTTTCTATTTACTTATCTAAAAAATGAGGAGGGTAATGATACCTAGTCATCAGATTGATGTGATAATCAAATGTGATTCTGCATGTGAAGTGCCTGGCAGAGTGTCTGCCTCCTCCTAGTAAGTTGTAGCTTTCAAGTAAATATTGCCAATCACTGTCTATTAGTGTTCTTATTTTCCCTTCTAAATATACATAGGAGAGCTCTTATATTGGCCATATAAGATGTCTTCTGGGGCTACAGTGGAAATCAGGAAATAAAAATGACGATCTGTAGCCTTTTAATTCCCAAGACAGAACATAATTTCCTCAGAAGCATAAGCTTCATTAAAAAAAATGCTATATGAGCAGGAAGAAATGAAGACACAAAAAAGAAACACCAGTGAAAGTGAACTGTCCCAGTTGGGCTCTGAACATGATAGGTGTGCAAGTGGGAGCTCGAACAGTGAACCAAGCCAGCATCTGAAGCGTTATTTTTAGAAGCTGGAGAAATGCTGGGGAAGAAGTAAAAGGGGAAATATGCAGTATTTATGTAACACATTTCCAAGGAGCTCTGAAAGGAAGTTTTATATTTAATGGAGTTGTTAACAATTGGGATTGAAAGCCTAAATTAGAAGTAAGAGCACTTAGCCAATCTGGGAGTCTTTTGTTGGGTCTGCTGTAGAATATTAGGTTTGGAGAAGCTGTGTGCAGGGATAGGTAATATACATGGAAATGAACATAGTTCTGTTATTAAATTCAGGTTTGATTTTTGTCTGAAGACTCTTACTAATGATTTTTCTCCATCCTATTGATTGAACTATATCCCTCCCTGCATGACAACACCAAGTTTCCTTGCCCATTAGCTTATCTCTTTTATGTCTTCCCCTAAACCAATAGTGTTTTCATCTTCCTTGCTTTTGCTCATATTGCTTCCCTACTAGGGCATGCCTTTATGCTTACCTTCCTCCCACAGAAGTTCAATCCTTCTTCAAATTTCTTTGATTACTGGGAGCCTCAGACACTCTTTACCTTGACTTATGGGGCTAGAAAGAGAAATGAGGTCCATGTCATGTGTCACGTGTCACGAAGGGCTTTGGATGCTGTTGTCTTCAGCCTATAGGAACTGAAGCCACTGGAAGTCTTTCAGGAGGACAGTCACATTGCCCACTGTGTTGTCTCAAGAAAATATGAATAACTCCAGCAGCAGTGTGAAGGACAGCTTTGGAGAGGAAGAGACTGGCACAAGTTGGGAGGCTATTGTGATGGGTCAGGTTCAAGGTCAAGACATAAATTAGGCAAGAGTAGAGCCAAAGGAGCAGAATGGATGACTTTGAGAGACCTCTTGAGTACTAATTTGGAAGAACTTGCTGACCAATTAAATGTAGAGCATGGCAGGAAGAGGACAACAAAAACTGTGGGCAATTTGAAGTTTCCACAGATTTGTGGAGGGCAGCAATAGAGGGCAGGGAATGGGGAGGAACAGGTGAGAATTTGATTTGGATGTGTGCTGCTTGGCAACTTAGTTGCAGCTAACCCAGTGTGCAACTGGGGATCTAGATCTGAACCCCCAGACAAGGACAAAGGAAATGACATAGATTTGGTAGTCTTCTCTCAAAACTTGGTAATGAAATTATAGGGAAGGAGAGTAAGTAAGAAAAGAAGAGGTCTTTGGCAAAAGCTATAGGAAAATCCAATATTTAAAAGGCTGGTGAGGGAAGAGAAAACAGCAAATGAAAATGAGAAGTGGTCTGAGAGGTCAAACGAGAATCAGCATGTGAATCCTCGGATGTTGGGAGAGTGGTTTCAAAAGCAAGGGGCTGCTGACCAGCATGATGACTGCAAAACCATCATGTGACATGAGAACTGAGGAAAGCTTATTTGATTTGACACGTTGGTGATCAACAACAGCTGCTAGGTAGAGGTAGATATAGAACCAGATTGCAGGAGACTAAAGAAAGTATGTGATAGGAGAAGGGGAGAGAATAGGGCCAAAAGAATTCTCAGAGGACTTTGACAGAGAAGGGTCACAGCTGAGTCAAAGCTAGAAATGATGAACCAGTATCTTTTCTTTGTCTAGAACCAGCTTCTTTGTTGATGTCTGCTAAATTCTGATTTGGTTCTGTTGTCTAAATCTGTCAAGATCAAGAGAGAGGTTGGTGTGGCAAAACAGGACCAAGAACCCCCAGGGCACAGTCCTGCCAGGTACTGTTACAAGAATTTTTTTTTTTTTTTAAAGTAGAACAAGAGTATCCAAAGGCATCTCTTACTTGTGTGAACCAAATTTCCTTTTGTTCCTCATCACAGAGAAAAAGAAAATATAATGATGCCCTAAATGCTCAATTGTGTAAGTAGGGACATAATTTGCAAACATAGTCCAGGTGATGCCATTGGGAAAGTTGTACCTGAAGACTTAATGAGGAAATTTAAGCAGATGTGATGGAAGCATTAAAACTAATGTAAGCCTTTGCAGTCACTCAATTCTGCATAGCAATTTCTTCTTTTATAATGTGAGCAGAATTTGATGACTAAATTAAAACAGGCAATCTAGGTGTTAGGGTAGTGGTGAAGTCCTTGACACTATAAGAGCTAATGATGAGAGTAGAAAAGTATGCACTTCTTTTGATAAATTACACTTTAGAGAAAATATTGGTTTTCCTATTTAATTTGACCAATAGTCTTGGAGTACCTCTGATATCACCAACACCATGTTTTCAGCACTGGGGACATAAAGAAGAACATGATATTAATTGCTTTGCTTAAGTGCCTAGATTCCTATCCTCAATGCCTAGTTCCCAATCAAGTCAAAACTAGTTTCTAAAAAATATTGAGCTAAACCATAGTAAAATCTCATTTTAAAAATATCGAATCTACATGATAATCACCAATGGCTATCCACTAAAAAAGAGAGGCAACCAGATATTATATATCTTCTAATGGAGTTACAAACTACCATCTATGAAGTTGTCTTGTCAAATTATCAAACCAGGATCTGATCAAGCCTCTAGATTTAACTACTAATTTATAGGGGAAAGAGGAATGTGTTAAACGATACCATAGAGATGCAATTAGCAAAATCTAGACTATCAAATCTCTAAGGATAAACAGCATGCTTTCTTCAACAGCAAAATTGCACTGAAAAATGAGAGAGAGAGAGTGAGGGAGAGAGAGAGAAAATTAGAAGCTAGAGATTGCAAGAATCTTAAAAGACTTATCAATTAATTGCAAAGTATGGACCTTATTTTGATTCCAATTCAAACAAATTATAAAAGATATCAGATTGGGGGGAATTTAAATACTAATTGCATATTTAATGATGTTAAGGAATAATTGTTATTTTAGTGGGAATAAATGATATTATGGTTATGTCTTTGAAGAAGAATCATTGTTTAGGGTCATATACTGAAATACTTAAGAATAAAATGATATGATGTCTGGGATTTGTTTCAAAATAATCTAAAAGGAGGAGGGAGTGGGTAGGAGTACATGAGAAACACATTTGGCCATGAGTTGATAACTTTTTAAATAAAGTGATGGGCACATGGGGGTCCTTCTTTATATTTTTGTTTAAACTTTTCCATAATACAACATTTTTAAAAGTTGGTTAAAAAAATGGTCTATCATCATTCAAGATGCATAATTATTAAATTGAGATGATTTTCTCCAATCAGCGTACTAGTTATAGAGCTACTATATGGCAGGTATGAGGCACTTTTGTTTACATGGGATGGGAAAAATGACAAATTTAGCTGTGCTTCTCATGGCTTAAATTGAGACATCACTGGCATCCTTTTATCCATTTTTCCTTTCATCTTAAAGATGTTACTTCAGATGTTGATATGAATTTTGGCATCGAGTGGGCTGAGTGCAATGTTACTCTCTGGTGAAACAAACTCAGAAACAGGGAATATGGGGAAAGTATGCTGTACCCTCACATTTCCCTGGGCCTCTTTCCTTCTCAGTTTCTTGGGAGACCATCAGATCCTCTAACTACCATGAGAATGGACAACTCCAGTTACTTAATTTGAACTGAAGATGCTTATGAAATAGAATGAAATAATAACAATAATGTAATAGAATGATCATTTGTTAAGTGATTCCCACATGCTAGAATGTGCTAAGATATTTTATAGGCATTTATTCCTCACAACAACCCTATGAATTAGAAATTATTACAGTTATTATTATCATTTCTATCTTGCAGACTTGAAGAAGATATGCGTTCTGTTTAGGGTCACACAGCTAGTGGCAGAGCCAGGTTTTGACCTGAATCTTTCTAACTCTAAAAGCTGTGCTATTTATGGCAACACCAAATGCCTATTAGTCTTTCTTTTTTTATATCTTAGGAGTTCTGACAAAGACAACCCAACAGATCTGGAGGGTCACTGTTGCTCTAATTTTTCTCCTTATTTGTAAGTTCCTCAAATGCTATTTCAATAGGGACCCTGGTTCTTTGAACAGTAGCCCCCACCAACTCTGAGTACACTCAGGCATGATGTACACATGATTTGCACTTTGGGTATGAATTTTCCAAACCTCTCATGGGTCTCACTGCTCAAGAGAAACCTGTTAGTTTGTGGTCTGCTCGTGGTATCCAGGCCTTGCAAATCTGGCTATATCTAACTGGCTACCGAATTACTAAGGCAGTGAGGACTTCCCTTGTGGGAAACAGTCCCCTGTCATCTGCATCTAAATCTGTGATGTATTTTGCACACTTACATTTATATAATGAAACCAATGTTACCATTGGAGCTATCCAGGGAAGAGAGGTTGGTCAATGGGTACAAACATACAGTTAGATAGAAGGTATATGTTCTAAAGTTTGATAACAGAGTAGGGTGACCATAGTTATCAACACCATACTGTACATTTCAAAGTAGCTAGAAGAGAGCACTTGAAATGTTCCCAGCACAGAAATGATAAACATGCGAGGTGATGGATACCCTAAATACCCTGATTTGATCATTATACATTCTATGCATGTAACAAAATACCACATGTGCCCCATTAATATGTAAAATATTATATATCACTAAAAAAGTGACAGTAGGAGATGATAGGGTTTAAAATATAGGCTTTGGGATTAGACAGATCTGGCTAATACATGCAACTTAATAGCTCTGTTGCCCTGGGCAAATTAACTAACTTCTCTGAGCTTTAGTCTTTTATCTGTCAGATGCAGATAATAACCTAGAGTGCAATTGTTGTGAGACTTAATGGGCATTGCCTGAATGAACTCAACAAATGGCTGCCCTCATTGATTTTGGTATCACTATTACTATTATGTTTGTTATTTCCTTGGCTTCTGGCCAATGACTTTAAGACTGAGAACTCCCTCTGTGCAAAGAGCCAGATACCCAGGTGTCAGGTCGGGTTGGAGGAGAGGGTTGAGGGGAATGTAGGGGAGAAGGATGAAGACAAATTTAAGAGAAAGGTTAATAAAGAAAGTGTGGTTCAGTAACATTGTGGGTTCTGATTTAGCCAGGGAGAATGAATTCAGAGCAGACCAAGAGAGTATCATGTGTGACTGACCATATAGGAGGTGAAGTTCCCTCTCCCCTCCTTCCATGACTGCTCTTTAGGGAAGTAAGAATTACTGCCCTCTATGTGAGTCTTTATAAAATCTAAGCTGTTTTGGCTGGAATGATAAAGTACTATTTGAGAAATAATATTAAAACAACCTAAATCAATATTAATTTAAGATGTTTATAGAGGTCTCTTGACAGATTAGATAAAATGAAAGCAAAGAAATATAACACAGATTTAGTAATTATAACTGGGATCATGACTCCATAGCAGTCATTTGATATTACAGTAAACTAATCTTTTAGCCATTGCTTTATAGAGCAATATATTAAGATGCTCCATTGAAGAGGTGGTGATTATAATATCAATAGAATAAATAAATATAAAAAGCAGTGTGCAAAGGGGTACTTTTAATTTGGGATAAAGTTCCCAATAATCTTATCGTGTATGCAATCAAAAGATGCTATATGTCAATAGTTCAGAATAAATAAAATATGATATAAAAAATGACCATAGTGAAAATAAACACATGGATGTGTAGCTATATAAACCTGTCTAAGATGAAAAAATTATTTCCTGACCTATAGAGTTTGGAAAAAGGCAATATTTTAATACCACATTATTTTATTTAATTTGTGATATTATATGTGGGTGTAAAATTTAAAAACTAAAATATTATAAGTAGGCATTTGACTACTTAGTCTATGGCTCTAAAAGTTTATATGTTTAAATTTGCTCCAATTTTTTGGGGGGGGAGGGGATTTTCTCTTTGAAAGACTTAGAGATTGCCTTTAGGTTTGGGCATATGAAGTAAACAGATATCTTAGTGTGTTAAGGGGAAAAGAAAAAGAAACATGTTAGACTGGTTCACCAACAATCATGGACATGAATGTTTGTGGCAACACTACTCATGATACCCAGATGCCCATCAATCCTGCAATGGTTAAGTGCATCCTGTAATATTTACACAGTGGAATGCTACACAGCAAAGAGAATGAACTACAATTCTGGCTGGTGATATGGATAAATCTCTCAAACATGATGTTGAGTCAAAGAAGCCAGACACAGAAAGAATACTTACTGCATGACTCTACTTATATAAAATGCAAAAACAGGCAAAATGAAATCTATGGTAATACAAGTCAGGATAAGGGTCACCCTCAGAGCAGACTAGTAACTGGAAAGGGGTAAAAGTGGGTGCTTCTGGGATGATGGTGTGATGGTCTTTTTCTTGATCTGGCTGTGTTCAATTTATGAAAATTCATTGAGTCGTACAATTATGAAATGTGCATTTTCTGCAAATGTATCAGACTTCAAAAAATGTTTTAAAGAGTGAACACAGGTAACTTTTTCACATTCTATAAACTGAGCATTGAGCTATGAAGTTATTAATGCTGCTGGAATCTAAACCTTGTATTCTAATTTTGTAAATGGTTTTGTTTTTCCATGTTTATGTCTCATTTCTCTAATTAAATTTTAAGCTCTTTGATGGGGATGACTATGTCTTATTTTCCTTTTTATTCCCATCCCAACATTATGGATTTTCATTAAATATCTGTTCATTTATCAGGAGGAAAAGCAGTCTTGCCTAGCTACTTCATGGAAGGGTATGGTTTTCATGCCCAATTGTAGCAGAATCTTTTAATAATTGTGTTCCTTAATTTAAGACAATCTTGGAATAGGCTGGCTATTTTGAGCTCTTAACCTTGTGTTTTAGACAATCTGATGTGCCAAATGCTTTGACTAAATTCTCCTGAGGTAAAGTGCCAGCTTTGGAATAGATTTTCTGAGAAGCCAACTTTGAGTGCTGGCAGAATGGAGTGGCTGACTGCCAGCCGGGGGCGGGAAAACTTGCTCTGAACTTTGGTTGACTACCTCGTTAACTTACTGTGCCATGGATGAATTCTCTCTGGCTCTCCAGGGCCTGAGGAGAGAGAGGGAAAGAAGCAGGGAGAGAGGGAGGGAGAGGGGAGAAAGAGAGAGGAAGGGAGAGAACGGAAAGCTTATTTGAGGAGCAAATCCAAGGCCTAAGCCACAGTGGGAAATGGTGCTGGCTTAATACACTGTTAGTGAAATGAGTCAGCATGTCAGCTCAGCCACAGGACAAAGTCTCCACAAGTTAGCTATAAATGGAGAGAAAATTTACATTAAACTGGGAGCAAGCACTCATCCTCCCCCTTAAAGTAAAACAAGCCTTGGTGGAAAAATTCTATGCCATAAATAATGCACATGGAGTTATACTTGTAAAACCGTGGGACCTATAGGTAGAATTTTTTTAATCTCTTTTTTTCCTTTTCCTTTTTTATTTTGATACTTTTCTCTGAAAAGAAAATGGTTGATTCTTTTAAAGGGACATGTAAAAGAACCTTTCCAGGCCCTGGGTTACTAAATGTTATGCTGAGGAAAAATATAAACAAATACAGATTTTTCTGAAATCTGTAATTCTTTTAACTGATTCCAATGTGAGATGCTATTGTGAAACTCTGGTATTATATTTTTCCACTTGGAAACTCAGAGCTAACTCTGCCTGCTTTTGTAATCAGCTTGTAGGAACAACAGGAAGAAGAAGAATAGTGTCCCAAGTGATTCTGTAGAATGCTGCATTGATTTCTAGTTTTATGGACATAGCTTTTGGGGCATGGAACTTCCCTTGCAATTTACTATTCTTTTTCTGTTTCTGGAGCGCACACACACACACACACACACACACACCATCACCATCACCATGAAGACAGAATTGGTGTCAGCAGAAATTTAGTTGAAGCTGGACTTCTGTTGCCCAGGGTCTGGGAGAATTTGTAGATTTCCCAAATCTATCAATAGAACAAACTTCTAGGAGTCCAGAAAATTCTGGAAACCTTTAGAGAGACTAGAGGAGAACTGCAAGTGTAGTGAAGAGTTAATCTGCAAGTGTGTGCAGCTAATTGGCACTGCTTTCTTATTGCCTTCCCATTTTTCCACACCCAGAAAGTGCTTGACAGTTGTTAGGCCAAAGCCTCAATGCTAATTGAAAGTAAGTGCTCCTGCATTGAGAAAATGGGAAAGTTCAGTTGATTTGGAAATACTTATGAACTCACATTGATTTATTCTTTTTAGGTAAAGTAGGAGAGATTTTAATTGATTCTTGAACATCTATTTCCTGAAACTTCCAAAGCTTACCAGACTTTTGCCCTAATGTATAGTTTTGGGTTTTGTTGTTATTCAGAGATATATGGAGCTCTAATTTTGAAAACCATCTTTCAAGATTGCCTATTGTCACCTCTGCAGTCCCAAATGCTAATGAATGGGACAGTTGTGTGTTCTGATGAATAATTATTCATAAAGCTCTATATAAATAAAGCAAAAATATGAGAAATCCACCAATTTAGATAGCTTAGCACTGTGAATGTCTAGCAATTAGTAATGAACTTCTGGATTTGTGTGTTTCATAGTAGGTGAAAAACTGAGATGAAAGCATAAATTTCAGGGTTGGAATAGTGGTAGGTTTTCCTTTATGTTCAGGGACTTTTGAGGTAGGGTGTGGGGATAGAGCATTCCTATACTTATCAGGGTCAAGAACATGAAGCCACAAGATGTCTGGTGCACCTTCCACAGAGGCCTGTGTGGAAAAGTCCAGAGTCTTTAGTGGTGTCACAGTTGCCAACTCCTTACCCCATACTATCAGAAGGAGCCTACCAACCTTGGGTTCACTTTCACGTACTCATTCTCTTTTGGGTTCCTACCATTCCACTCTTCTACAAACCTCTCTCTTCCTTTTCCTCATTCCTTATCCCTTCTCAAACTTACCTACATCACTCACATTATTCCAACAGAGTATTCAAGCATGTAGCAGCTTTAGAATTAATTTAGATGGCCTTGCAATTTAGTTTTCTTGGAATTAAGGACATTAAGGAATCAAATGTCACAGAAATGTTTCCTAAAATAACTATCTACTAAGTTGGATGGGTTTTCCATGCTACTTCTAAATTTAAACGAGATTGACACCCATTCCATGCCATGAGGATATTCAGGGTAGGTTCAGAATTGCTATGAACCAGTGAATACCATTTATTTTTCATTCTTCCTCAAAACTTTCTTTACAAAACCAGGTGGGAAGCTGGAATTGTCCTGCAGGCTATAGTTTGCTGACTCCACACACATTTTTTTTCCCTCTGAGATCTTGTTCTCAGGATTTTTGTTGCTTTAATCCTCCATATTACTTTAGCTTTCATTTTACAATTTCACTTTCCTTATCATTTCCTGTTGTCTTATGGCAAAGTACTTCAGCCTGATTTCTAGCTCAGTACTTTGGTCTTTGGCAGGGTCTATCCTGCTATGTATCCTATTAAGATTTTTATTGCTATGATTATATTTTTGATACTTAACATTTTCACTTGGTCCTTTTTAAAGTTTTCTTTTTGCTGCTTCATAATTCACATAACTTTCCTTATTTCTTTGAGGATATCTGATATGCTATCTAATCCAGTAACCTCCTCATGTGATATACATTGTTTTATTTGCTGTCTCTCTGTTGTAGCTGTTATATTCCTCAGAGATAAAATTGTTTTGGCCAGTATGGCCATGCTCCTTGAGTACCAGAAGCTCTCTCTAGTAATGTCTATTAAGAATGGATGAAGCACAGGCTCCAGTTGTTTATGTCCCTCATGATGATTTTAAGGAGAGAGAAGTGGATGAACTCAAGTCTAGAATACCTCAGAAACCACAGAACCACTTGTTACCACTCCACAACTCTTCTAATTTTTCTAAATCCTTTTGTAAATACTTAAAGAAGGTACTCTGGGGAAAGGACACCCTATTCAAAAAATGGTGCTGAGAAAATTGGACAGCCAGATGCAGAAGAATGAAACAGGACCCTTATCTCTCACCATACAAAAAGTTACTCAAGATGGATTAAAGACTTAAATGTAAGATCCGATACTATTAAAATTCTGGAAGAAAATGTAGAAAAACTCTTTAGATATCAGCCTAGGCAAAGAATTTATGACTAAGATTCCAAAGACAGCTACAGCAACAAAAAATAAATAAATGGAATTTAATTAAACTAAAAAGTTTCTGCATAGCAGAGAAAACAATTAACAGACTAAATATACACCCTAAAGAATGGGAGAAATATTCGCAAACTATATATCTGACAAAGAAATAATATCTCGAATCTACAAAGAACTCATACAAATCAGCAAGAAAAAAACTCAAACAACCCCATTAAAAAGTGGGCAAAAGACATGAACAGAGTTTTTTCCAAAGAAGATAGAGAAATGGCCAAGAGACATATGAAAAAATGCTCAACATCACTAATGATAAGGGAAAAGCAAATTAAAAACACAATGAGGTATCAGTTTACTCCAGTTAGAATGGTTTTTATTAGAAAGTCCAAAAACAATAGATGCTGGTATGGATGCAGAGAGAAAGGAATGCTTATACATTGTTGGTGGGACTATAAATTAGTACAACCTCTATGGAAAACAGTATGGAGATTCTTCAAAGAACTAAAAGTAGACCTACCATTCGATCCAGTGATCCCACTAGTGGGTATCTACCCAAAGGAAAAGAAGTCATTGTATCAAAAAGACACCTGCACTCAAATGTTTATTGTAGCACAATTCACAATTGCAAAGATATGAAATCAACCTAACAGCCTATCAATTGATGAGAGGATAAATGAAATGTGTGTGTGTGTGTGTGTGTGTGTGTGTGTGTATCATGGAGTACTACTCAGCCATAAAAAGGAATGAAATAATGCCATTTGCAGCAACTTGGATAGAACTGGAGAACATTATCCTAAAAGAAATATCTTAGGAATGACAAAACAAATACCACATGTTCTCACTAATAAATGGGAGCTAAATGATGGGCACAAATGGCTATAAAGTGGTGTAAGGGATATTGGAAACTAAGAAGTGGGGAGAGTGGCAGGGGGAGGGATAAAAACTTACCTATTGAGTACAATGAACACTCTTCTGGTGATGGGTATGCTAGTCCTGACTGCAGCATTATGTAATTCATCCATGTAACAAGAATACTTATACACCCTTAATATTTTGAAATAAAAATTATTAAAAGAATAACAGAACCCAAAACCAAACCAAACAAAACAAGACATACTGAGAGGTGGTGATCTTTTAAATTGTAGTCTGCCAGCTCTGGGAACATACAGAGGAAGAAAGGAAGAGTGACTGCCTGGGTGGCCCTCATCAATCCATACCTGCTTTTTAAAATTTCAAAATATTAATATTAAGGGGGTACAAATGTTTTTGGTTACATGGATCACGCTTGAGTCATGACTATAAGTGTGTCTATCACTCAAATATCATGTTCATTGTACCCATTAGGTAGGTTTTTGCCCCTCCCGTCTCCCTCTGCTTGATTTCCACTAAGTTTTACATTTTTCTGTGCATGTGTGCTCATCAGTTTGTTCCAATTTAATAGTGAGTACATGCGGTGTTTGTTTTTCCATTCTTTAGATACTTCACTAAAGATAATGGTCTCCAGTTCCACCCAAATTGTTGCAAAAGGTATTAATTCATCCTTTTAATGGCTGAGTAGTACTCCATGGTATACATATACCATATTTTATTAATCCACTCATGAATGGATGGGCACTTGGGTTGTTTCCACATCTTTGCAATTGTGAATTGTGCTGTGATAAACATTTGAGTACAGGTATCTTTATTATAGAATGTCTTTTCCTTTGGGTAGATGCCTAATAGTGGGATTATTGGATCGAATGGTAGGTCTACTTTTAGTTCTTTGAGGAATCTTCATACTGTTTTCCGTGGAGATTGTACTAGTTTTCAGTCCCACCAACAATGTATAAACATTCATTTCTCTCTACATCCACGCCAGGTCCTGTTTTTTTAGGACTTTTTAATAAAAGCCATTCTAATTGGAGTAAGGTGATATTTCATTGTGGTTTTTATTTGCATTTCCCTGGTGATTAGAGACGTTGAGCATTTTTTCCTATGTTTCTTGGCCATTAGTTTATCATCTTTTGAAAAGTTTCTGTTCATCTCCTTTGCCCACTTTTTGAAAGGGTTGTTTGATTTTTTCTTGCTTATTTTCCTGAATTCTATATAGATTCTAATTATTAGCCATTTATAGGATGTGTAGCATGTGAATATTCTCTCCTATTCTGTAGGTTGTCTGTTTGCTCTCGTGATAGTTTTCTCGGCTGTGCAGAAGCTTTTTAATTTGATCAGGTCCCATTTATTTATTTTTGTTGTTGCTGTGATTGCCTTTTGGGTCTTCTTCATAAATTCTTTGCCTAGGCCAATATCTATAAGAGTTTTTCCAACATTTTTTTCTAGTATTCTTATAGTTTCATGTCTTAGGTTTAAGTCTATTATCCACTGTGAATTGATTTTTGTGAGAGGTGCAGATCCTGTTTCAGTCTTCTACATGTGGCTTTCCACCTTTCCCAGCACCATTTATTGAATAAGGATTCTTTTCCCCAGTGTATGTTTTTGTCTGCATTGTCAAAGTTGAGATGGCAATGTGAGGATGGTTTTATATTTGGGTTCTCAGTCCTGTTTCATTGGTCTATGTCTCTGTTCTTGTGCCAGTACCATACGGTTTTAGTTATCATAGCTTTGTAATATAGCTTTAAGTCTGGTAAATTGATGCCTCCCAGTTTGTTCTTTTTGCTTAAGATTTCTTTGGTTATACGGGGCCTTCTCTGGTTCCATACGAAGCATAGAATTATTTTTTCTAGATCTGCAAAAAATGATGTTGGTATTTTAATAGGGATTGCATTGAATCTGTACATTACTTTGGGTAGTATAGACATTTTAACAATTGATGGGGTTTGTTTTTTTTCTTGCTGATTTGCTTGAGTTCTTTGTAGATTCTGGTTATCTTTTTTTTTTTTTTAATCAACTCTATACTGCATAGACGGTTTTATACTACTTTGACAGAGCCCCATTGATACTGGGCCTCTAGGTTCTTGCCACCTTTTCTGGGTGGAGGACTTGATCATATTGAGAGAATGTGGGAAAACAGTAAGAGGGGAACTTAAAAGGTCTTGCTCAATCTATCAAGTCCCTGCTGTGTTTGCCTGTCCACCCCCCACACTACCATCATTCCCAGTGTACAAATTTATGACTGCCTATGCTCTACCAAGGCTGTCAGAAGAATTTTTTGTTAATTGCTTGGTTCCATTATTTCTGCTCCCTTGTGAAGTTCCTCCATGGTTAAATTTGGTGGAGGGGAACCAACAGCCTATGTTAGTTCTCCACTTTGTCAGGAATGAAAAATTCTCTGAAGTTATATATAGTTTTATATCTACTTCAAGACCTGTTTTGGCCAAGAAATCAATTAAAAGGTATGTAACAGCTACATAAGCCCCTTTTCCAAAAGAAAACTTGACCTATCTTTGGTAACTAGGAAAGGAGAAAACAGGAAAAAAGAAAAGAAAGTATGTGGATAATATGAGATATGGTAGCAGAATTAAGTAAATATAAAAGTAGTTATAATAAATGTAAGTGGGGGCCTGGCACAGTGAGCCATGTCTGTAATTCTAGCACTCTGGGAGACTGAGGAGGGAGGATTGTTTGAACTCAGGAGTTTGAGACCAGCCTGAGCAAAAGCAAGACTCCATCTCTACTAAAACTAGAAAGAAATTAGCTGGACAACTAAAAATATATAGAAAAAATTAGCCGGTCATGGTGGCACATGCCTGTAGTCCCAGCTACTTGGGAGGCTGAGGCAGGAGGATCGCTTGAGCCCAGGAGTTTGAGGTTGCTAGGAGCTAGGCTGATGCCATGGCACTCTAGCCTGGGCAACAGAGCAAGACTCCATCTAAATAAATAAGTAAGTAAGTAAGTAAGTAAGTATAAGTGTCCAAATCTTATTATTAAAAGCCAGAAAAAATTAAACTGAATTTTAAAAGATTAAACAATACTTTATTTAAAAAATTGAATGAAAAAAGATTAAACAGATAAAACATAAGGGTACAGAAAGGTTGAAAACAAATATGATGAAAGTATACATCAAGTAAATATGAACCAACAGAATCTGGGGCATCAGTCTTAATATTTGATAAAATAGAATTTAAGCAAAAAGTCTTGTGAGGGCTAAAAAGAACTTGGTATACAAGCAAATGTTATAATAGAATCAGAAGGAAAAAACAATCATGAATGTGTATGTATCAAAATATATAAAACAACTCACAGTATCATAGGGGAAAATAAATTATTCACCAATAATTTATTTAGATGTTTAATCAGACCCTTTTCTAAAATTAATAGATCAAGCAATCAAAAACAAGTTGAGATATAGGACATTTGAATGTACAAACGAATCATCTTCAGCCATTAGATATTAATTAAATTCAACATTATTTTTGAGAAAATTTTCAAAAATTGACAATGTAATAGACTACAAAGGAGGCCTCAATAAATTCCAAAGTATCAATATTAAACACCTATGTTCTCATACTATAATGTAATAAAATTAGAACATAAAATAGATGAATTGCTAGAAATTCCTGTGAGATTGGAAACTGAATAGTATAATGCTAAAAACTCCTTTGGTTAATAAGTAAAGCATTAAAATGAAATTCAAGTGAATTGCAATGAAAACACTACTTGTCAAATTTTGTGGGACCCAGAGCAATGTCTTCACTTAGAGGGAAGTTTATAGCTTAACTGTTAATGCATTTATCAAGAAACAAGAAATGTTTAAATGAAATGAGCTACACTTTGAAGTCGAGAAGTTTTAATACTACAAGTAAAATAGAAACTAAAAATAATAAAAGACCATAATGAATAACTCTAAGCAATTAAATTTAAAAACCTAAATGACTATGTTCTGGAAAAAAATGTTTTAAGTGCTAAATTCACTTAAGAAGTTGGTGAAAAAGTTTGTACCCTTTGACCAATGTCTTCCCATTTCCCCCACCCCCAGTCCCTGGCAACCACTGTTAAACTCTCTGTTTCTATGAGTTTGACTTTTCTATTAATAGATTCCATATATGAGTGAGATCATGTGGTATTTGTCTTTCGCTGCCTGGCTAATTTCACTTAACATAATGTCTACAGGTTCATCCATGTTGTTTCGAATGACACAGTTTCAGTTATGCAGGATGGATGGATGGATGGATATTTAACATACAGCATGGTGACTGTAGTTAATGATATTGTGTTGTATACTTGACATTTGCTGAAAGAATAGATCTCAAGTGTTCTCACCAAAATTTTTTTAAAAAGGTAAATATGTGGGGTGAAGTATAGGTTAATTAGGTTTATTGAGGGAATCATGTCACAATGTATAGGAATATCAAGTCATTGCCTCATCCATCTGAAATATACACAATGTTTATTTGTTAATCGTACCTCAATAACAAAAGGTGAAAAAGAACAGGAAGCATTAAAAAATTATGGCAATTAAAAACTTCCTTTCCCTTTCTAGGACCATATGTTTTTATACATACTTTTTACTAAACCTGAAAAGAATGGTTAATTTGTATCTCAGATAAATTATTCTGGAACATAGAAAATATATCTGTTTCATATTTTGAAGCTAAACTCTGGTTTCCAAGACTGTACCTGGACAATGCAGGAAAAGAAAAATTATCCACGGGCCTATCTCACCTTTGATGCCAAAATCCTAATAAAAGAAAGGAATATATTTTCTCAGTTGATGCATAAAATACATTTATTAATTCAAAATCCTTTTATAATGTAAGCCTTCACAAACTAGAAGCAAAAAAGAATTTTCCTTATTGTGGGGAGGGTTATATACGAAATCCCTGTAGCAAATATTGTATTTAATTTAGAAACCCTTGAGAAACTTTGAAGATCAGGAATGAGGCAAAGATGCCTCCATCATAGCTTCTGTTGAACATAGTGCTGGGACTCCTAGATAAAGTTATAAGTAATAAAAACAAAATAAGATTATAAAAATTGGAACATAATAAAGCTATCATTATATGTAAATGTATAATATAAATTTCTACGTAAAAAAACCAATAAAATCAATAAATAAGTTTGCCAAACACAAGATCAACTTATTAAATCAATAGTATTCATTTCTCTAACTAGCAACAGCTGCCTAGAATTTTTTTAAAGATAACAGCTTCAATAGCAAAATAAAACCTAAAAGTGAAAAACCAAGAAAGCACAACGAATCAACAAAACAACCAAAAAACCTTGTAAAGCAGGGATTAACAAGCTATAGCCTATGGGTCAAATCTAGCCAACTACCTATTTTTATTTTTATTATTTTATTTTATTTTATTTTATTTTATTTTATTTTATTTTATTTTATTTTATTTTTTGAGACAGGGTTGCGCAGGCTGGAGTGCAGTGGCCCAATTGTAGTTCACCTAACCTGGAATTCCTGGGGCTCAAGCAATCCTTCTGCCTCAGCCTTCCAAGTAGCTGGGACTACAGGCATATGCCACTATGCTCCACTATTTTTTTTTATTTTTTGTAGAGATGGAGTCTTATTATGTTGCCCAGGCTGCTCTTGAACTCCTGGCCTTCAGTGATTCTCTTGCCTCGGCTTCCCAAAGTGTTGGCATTACAGGTGTGAGCCATAATGCCCAGCCGACCTGTTCTTGTAAATAAGATTTTATTGGAACACCTGTTTTGTATTGTCTACGGCTGCTTTCATGCAACAATGGCAAAATTGAGCAGTTTGAACAAAAACTGTATTGTGCACAAAGCCTGATATATTTGCTATCTGGCTCTTTACAGAAAAAGTTTGCTGATCCCTGCTCTACCTAGGAGTTTACCAAAAATATACACTATGAAAAGATTTCAAAGCTCTATTAAAAGACAGGAAAGAAGATCTGAATAAGTGGAGAGATATTCCTTCCTCTTAGACATTTTAAAAATATATTGTCTGTGGCTGCTTTCATGCAACCATGTAAGAGCGTAGTAGTTTTAACAGAAGCTATGGTTTCTGTATGATAGAAAATAATTGTTTATATTCATTAATTACAAAATGTAACCAAAATTCAGAATCAATCTGGATTTTTTGAGACACTCCATAAATTTACTCTAAAATTAATATGGAAGAATATAATCCTGCAAATAGCTAAATCAAGTTTGAAAAGGAAGAACAAAGAGGAGAGTTACCTATTTAGATATTAAGGCTTACTATAAAGCCATAGTAAGAAAAATATATGTGGTACTGATGCAAGAATAAATAGACTCATGAAATGGAACAGGGAACACAGAGACAGATCTTGTATATGTAGGAATTTAATATGATGAAAGTGGCACCAGAAATCAATGGGAAAAGGATGGACCATTTAGCAGATGGTATTAAGAGCAATAACTCACTATATGAAGAAAAATAAAACTGAGACACTACTTAATCTCATGTTCAAAAGTGGACTTCAGATACATGAAAGAAGTAAATGTAAAAGATAAATCTATAAACTTAATAGAAGATGACACTGGAGATTTCTTTGTGACCAAGTGGAATGGGACATCTTAAAGCTCCAAGCGACAACACAAAGATGAATTTGATTATATAAAAATTAAGGATTTGCATTCAATGAAGAAAATATGGACAAAGTATACAGTCCACTGATAGACTGGGAGAAAGTAAAATTCCTGCAAATAAATAAGAAAAAAATACACTAGTACAAAAATAGGCAAGAGGAAAAAAAAGCAGCAATTAGCAGAAGAGGAAAGCAAAAGACTTTCTCCTGTATATGAAGGTATGTTCTTAATAATGAGTAATTAGAGAAGCACCAACTGAAACAAGGGATATCTAAGGTTAACAAATATTAGAAAAGTGGATGACACCAAGGCTTTGGAAAAATGTAACCAATATCCAGGAACTATTATACATTGCTGAAGAGAGTGTGAGGTGTATACTGTTGTAGCCATTCTAGTGAATAATCTGGTAGCTTTTAGCCAAATTAAAAATCTGTATACATTATAACCCAGAAACTCCATTTCTAGTTAGGTATCCTTGAGAAATTCTCACCGAGGTCTGTAAGGTGGCCACATTCAAAGATGCTCATCACAGAATTATTTGTAGTCATGAGAGGATGTGCAGCACTGGAGACAGAGTAAGTAAAATGTCAAGGGTGCAACTCGTGGAATACTGTACAGGGATTATAAGTGTCTGATGACTTGTACACAGCTACGCTGGTATCTTGCAAACATAGTGTTGAGTGGGGAAAAAAAATTAAGGAGGGGATGTGAATGAGAATGGGTACTAATGAGACTAAAGGAATAAATAAAGAAAAGAAAATACAGGAGCTGGGCCTTGCAGGGACCAATGATGACAGCATGCCTTGACCAGAGGAATATAATTAACTTAACCCTCCACCACTAATATCCTTAGCTGAATGCCCACTGCCAAATTTTCTCAGCCCCACTGCCTCTGACTTTGTGGTTCCACTGAGTTTCTTTGGGAAAAATCTCCTTGAAAGGTCTGTGCTTTTGCTGGGACTGCAAAGGGTTAGAATTTACTAGGCAGCTCAGCTCTTTCAGGCGTCACTGTCAGTCTGATCCAATTGAATTTATAGCTACCAGATACTTTTTTCTTTTCAGATCTATTACTGACACCCATCACTGACTTCCAACAGACTGTGGAATGATTATTTTGATATTTCTTCTTCAATGGTTTTTGTGAGAAGGAGAGGTAAATGTCTGTGTTCACTCAATTATCTTGAATCAGAAGTCTGAAAGATTTATTATTTACTTTTTAATTTTGTGCTTCAACACTCCTAATCTAAATTTCAAACCCATGGTTGTTGAAATAGCTTTCTTAAATATTTTAAGCTTGGCTTCTGAGAAAATTGCTTTAAACACAGAACTCCAACAAGTTTAGACAGATCTACTATTTGTGGGTTTTCAATATGCCCTCACACTTAACATCCTGGGTGCAAATTTGAGAACACTAGCTATCTTTAAATTGCTTTAGTACTTGAAGTGAAATTAAATTCATAAATCAATGAAGAGAAGAAAGTGAAAATGCATAAAAACTCTGATTTATTTATGCATTAAATGCTAATATTGACACGTCTTATACTTTTTTAAATTCCAGGAATTTTCTGAACTTTATTTTAATCTCATTGCTAGTGTGCTTGTAAATATATTTTTTAAAAATTAACTTTTTAATTAAAATATAACATTTTAAAACGTACAAAATCACAAATACACAGTTTGATGAATTTTCAGAGTAAATAGATCATTGTGAAATCACCAACTAAATCAAGAAATAGAATTTTACCAACACCCTAGAAAGGACCCTTATGCCAACTCCCTGTCACTTACTCCACTTGCCAAGATGACTAATATCCTAGCTTTTAAAATCATAGATTCATTTTGCCAGTTTTTGAACTTTATATAAGTGGAATCAAACAATACATATTCTTTTGTGTCTGATTTCTTTCATTCAATATTATGTTAGTGAGATTCATCCATGTCACTGTGTGTAGATGTAGTTTGCTAGTTTTCTATTGCTGTATAGAATTTCACTGTAAAGAATGTTCCACATTTATGTATCCTTGTAACATTGATCAATATTTGGGTTATTTCTAGTTTTTGGTTATTAAAAATTGTGCTACTGTAAAATTCTTAACATTTTTATTAATATTATTTTAAATGGTCTAGTCAGAACGATACACATTTATAGGTACAATGTGATGTTTTGATACATGTGTACAATGTGGGATAATTAAATCAAGTTAATTAATATATCCATCACTTCACTTACTAATTTTTTGTGGTGAGGCATTCAAAATTTACTCTTTTAGCTATTTTTAAATATACAACACATTATTATAATTTTTTTTTTTTTTTTTTTTTTGAGACAGAGTCTCGCTTTGTTGTCCAGGCTAGAGTGAGTGCCGTGGCGTCAGCCTAGCTCACAGCAACCTCAAACTCCTGGGCTTGAGTGATCCTTCTGCCTCAGCCTCCCGAGTAGCTGGGACTACAGGCATGCGCCACCATGCCCGGCTAATTTTTTTTATATATATATATCAGTTGGCCAATTAATTTCTTTCTATTTATAGTAGAGACGGGGTCTCGCTCTTGCTCAGGCTGGTTTTGAACTCCTGACCTTGAGCAATCCGCCCGCCTCGGCCTCCCAAGAGCTAGGATTACAGGCGTGAGCCACAGCGCCCGGCCCAACACATTATTATTGACTATAGTCAACCTGCTGTGCAATAGATCTTAAAAACTTATTCCTCCTGTCTAACTGAAACTTTGTCCCCTTTGACCAACAACTCCCCATTCTCTCCCTACTTCACTCTCTTCCTCACCCCTGGTAATTACCATTCTACTCTCTATGACTTTGACATTTAAAAATATTCTTTACATGTCTTTTGGTGCACATATGTGCTCACTTCTGTTGGTTATGTACCTAAGAGTGAGATTTCTAGATTATGGAGAATGCATATGTACAGCTTTAGTAGATGCCAGTTTCCCAAAGTGGTTGTACCAATTTAGATTCCTCCCAGCAGTATATGAGAGTTTCAGTTGCTCTACATCTTTTCTAATACCTGATATTGTTAGTCTTTTGAATTTTGCTCCTTTTATTGGTTGTGTAGTTGTATGCATTGTGGTTTCAATTTTTATTTTACTGGTGACAAATATAATTGAGCACATTTTTATGTTCATTAATTGTTTGTATATCTACTTTTTTGAAATGCTTATTCAAGTCTTTTGGCCCATTTTTTCACTATACTATCTTTTTCTTATGGATTTGTAGAAGTCTCTTTCTTTCTGCCTTTATTTCTTCTTCCAAAAATATACTTAGGGTATTAATCCTTTACCATTTATATGAGTTGAAAAATATTTTCTCCTGACATGTGGATTTCTTTTCACTCTTTGAATGATGTAGATGTTCTTAATTTTAATGTAGTCCAATTTATGGGTAGTGTTCTGTTTGTGAAATTTAAACCTACTCCAATATTGTGAAGATATTTTTCTATGTTATCTTCTGGAAAGTTTATTGTTTTACTTTTAACACTTAAAATCACAATCCACCCGAAATTGATTTGTTTTGTGTGAGGTAGGGGTCATGTTCCTCCCTCCCTTCTCCCTTCCTTCCTTCCTCCTTCCCATCCCTTCTTAATTTGAATATTCCATTGACCCAGAATCATTTATAAAAATACTATCTTGTTCCTACTTCTATGCATATAACTTTGTTATAAATGAAGAGATGTGGGTCTATTATGTCAATTAGTTAGAGTTTTTTTTTTTGATCAATACTTCTGCCAATAGCACACTGTCATAATTACTATAACTTTATGATACATGTTGATATCCATTAGCATATGTTTTCCATTTTATTATTTTTCAACATTGTCTTGTCTAATCTTAGCCCTCTAAATTTCTATAAAATTTTATAATTTGCTTGTCAATTTCTACAAACAGTCCTACTGGAAATTTGGATTAGGATTGCATTGAACTATAATTCAGTTTGGTAGAAGATTGATATTTTTGTAATACTGAGTCTTCCAATCATTGAACATGATTTATTCCTCCACTTATTTAGATCTCCTTTAATTTCTCAGGGAAAAATGTGTAGTTTTCTATGTAGAGGCTTGCACATCTATTATATTTATTTCTAGTCATTTGATGCTATTGTGAATAGTATCTTTTTAAATTTTATTTTCTTATTGCTTGTTGGTTAGAAATAATATTAGTTATATATTGATCTTGTATCTACTGACTTACTAAATTCAGTTATTAAATCTAATATTTTTACTTGTAGATGTTTTTCAGCTTTTTCTAGATACAGGGTCATATTGCCTACAATTAGATATAGTTTTGTCACTTCCTTTCCAATCCTTGCTTTACTTTTTCCTTGCCTTCTTTTGCTGGCTAGGATCTCTGGTACAGAGTTGAATAGAAGCAGTTACAGCAGGCAACTTTATCTTGTTCCTGATCTTAGGGGAAACTTTGAATATTTTGGGATTAAGAATGATATTTCTTATAAATTTTTGGTAGTTACATTAGTGGTATTAATCAAGGTCTCTTCTAGTCCTTGTTTGCCAAGGTTTGCTTTGTCTTTTAAACTATGTAGGAAGTTTGCATTTTATCAAATGCTTTCTTTGAGCATCATTTGAGATGACTGTATGCTGCTTCTTCCTTATTCTGTTAATGTGGGAAATTATAGATTTAGTTTTTGGAATATTACTACAATTTTGCATTCTTGGAATAAATATAACTTTTCATCATATATAATCCTATATAATCCTTTTACATATAATCCTTTTCTATGTGTTGATTCAGTTTGTTATAATTTTATTTAGAATTGTTGCATTTATCTATAGGAGAGATTAGCCTGAGATTTTTCACTTTAAAAAAAGTCCTTGTTGGGTGCTATGGTTTAAACATATGTGCCCCTCCAAAATTCATATATGGGAACATACTACCCAATGTGATAATGTTAAGAGGTAGAGCCTTTTGGGAAGTGATGAAGTCATGAGTCCTCTGCCCGCATGAATGGGATTCATGCTCTTATAAAAGGGCTTGAGGGAGGAAGTTTGGTCCCTTTTTCCACCATGTGAGGACACAGTAAGTAGGTGCCATCTTGGAAGCAGAAAACAGCCCTTATCAGATACCCTTGATCTTGGACTTCCCAGCTTTCAGGACCATAAGAAATAAATTTCTGTGCTTTACAAATTACTCAGTTCCAGGCATTTTGTTATAGCAGCACACATAGATTAATACAGAAATTGGTACTGAAAAGTGGGGTATTGCTATAACAAATACCTAAAATATAGAAGTGACTTTGGAACTGGTTGATGGGTAAAGACTGGAAGAGTTTGGAGGTACATGCTAGGAAAAGCTTAGATTGCCACAAATGGAGCATTAGAACAATTCTGGTGAGGGCTTAGAAGAAGAGAGCTGTAGAGAGAGCCTAAATATATTTGGGGATTATCTAAGTGGTTGTGAATAGGATGTTGTAGAAATACAGACAGTAAAGGCAATTCTGATAAGGTCTCAGATGGAAATGAGGAGCAAGGTATTAGAAACTGGAGAAAATGTCATCCTTGTAACAAAGTGGCAAAGAACTTGGTTGAATTGTGTCCATATCCTAGTGTCTCATGAAAGATAAAATTTAAGAGTGATGAACTAGGATATTTGGCAGAAGGAATCTCTAAGCAAAGTGTTACAGGTGCAGCATGGCTTCTCTTGAAGGCATATATTAATAGTAAAATGCGACAAGAGAAAAATGAATTAAAAACAAACTTTATAATCAAAATGGGATCAGAGTTGGAAAATTCTCAGCCTGGCCATGTTGTAATGAAAGAAAAGGTGTACTCTGGAGAGAAAACCAAGGGTGTGGCCAAGTGAATGTTTGATAAGGAGATTAGTATGGATAGAAGAAAGCCAGATGCTATCCATCAGGATAATGGAAGAATGACCCCAAAGGCATTTCAGAGATATTTTAGGCAGCTGTGCCCATCACAGGCCCAGAATGCCAGGGCCTTGGAGGGCAGAAGAGTTTAAAGGAAGGTTCCCAGGGTGCTGGAGGGCTAAGGGCACTGTGGGACCTCGAAGCTCACTGTTCAGGGGCAGCTCGATTTCTGCTCCATACATTCTGGTGCAGTGTGACTCGGTTGCACCAGGTGTGGCCAAAGTGGGCCCAGGTGCAGCTCAGGCTGCCCTTCCAGAAGGCAGAAGGATTAAGCATTGGTGGTGCCTATGTCCTGCTAACTTTCAGGTACACAGAGTGCAAGAGCTATAAGAATGTGGCTGCTGCCATGTAGATTTCAAAGGATGCCCTAGATAGCCTAAGGAGCCCAGGCAGAGAACTGCCACATCAGGTATGAAGGTTATGATGGCCCCTTAAAAATTTATAGGTATAAAATTATATTTTCTTATTACATTTGAAGGCTTTGAGATCTATAGTGATATTCTACTTTTCATTCCTTATATTGGGTATTGATGTTCTCTGTTTATCTCGATCAGTCATGATGGGGGTTTATGCATTATTTTTAATGTTTTTAAGAACAAACTTGGGTTTTGATCCTTTATATTGAATAGGTACCCTCTGCCCCTGTTGCTACTTCTTCTATGACACCACTGCAGTATTGTCTGTGGGTTGGAGGGTGAGATAAAAGAGACAAGTAAAATGCGGGATTTCTCTGACCTTCCTCTGTGTTATGAATTTCTTTTCCATCTCCTTATGCCATAATTAAAGGGATTCTCCTAGAGCTCTGTCTGTCCATGCCTAGGTGCCCATTTCCTGGTTTCAGGTTGACTTGAGTCCACTGTGTGGAATGTGAGAATAGCAGAGGACAAAAAGAAGAGAACTCCCTTCTTGTTCAGTGGTGTTTTGAACTTTGGTCTTGTTCCCCATCTATCTCCTAGAATTTCCTTTTCAGAGTCCTCAAATAGCTGTTGAATGCATTCTGTCAAGATTTTATAGCTGCTTTGAGAGGAAAAGACAAGGTGGAGTGTGCTGACTTCATTTTACTCAGAATCAGAAGTGTATCAGTTTCTCTTCTACAATTTCCAGTTCTCTGTAAAAATTCTCCACTTGTGATTTAATTTTTTGAACATATTATTATGGCCATTTTAAGGGCTATGTCTGTTAACTCCATTCTTTGGTTTTCCTGTCGGCTTTTTTTCTATTGTCTTTTGAAAACATTTTGGGTTTCATTTATACCTTATCTCCTTATATGCCTTATTATTTTTGGTTGAGTGCCAGATATTTGAATTAAAAATTTTATAGATGTTCTGATGCTCTAGGTGATGAAAACTTTCTCCAGAGAGGATTAAATTTGCATTTTTTTAGACAACTAGGCATAGGGATGATCCAGTCAGGAAGTTGAGATGACTTAAAACTGGGCTTTATCCTTTTGAAAACTGTTTTATTTCCAGCTCACCCTTCCTCTTAGAGTGTACCCCTTTGTGGTCCTGACTGACAGCTTGGGATATTTACCAGGGCCCTTTTTCCTTGGCAGTCTGAACTCTAATTTTTTGTCCCCTTGTGCTCTTTTATGCTTAGCTTTTCAACCTCTCAACTGCTGCTTTCACTTTTGTATTAAAAATTGGCAATCGCCTCAATGGTAAAAGTATTCCCAAATGCCTGTCTCAAGTCTCATGGTTTCCATCTTCTTCTAGATCTTGACGGCAAATTCGTACTGCTCTGGTAGTTCTGTGATTCATTCAAGCTAAGGCTTTTTTTTTGTCTCCCCCCCACCCCAGCTTTTCCAATTGTTCTCAGTAGGATTATTGGTCTGAAACAACCTAGTCAGCTATTGTCCCAGAGGAAGCTTTTCAAAGTAAAAATCTGATCAAACCACTTCTTTTCTCAGAAACCTTTAATATGTTCTAATTTCTACCCCACTCCCCACTCTCACCTTGATTTTGCATTTTTTCTGAGCTAGACATACAATTTTATGCTTCCATGACTTTCCCTATATTTTGTTCTCTATCTAGTGTTCTCTTCTGTCCCTTCTCTGCCTGAAACATTGTTTCTTGCCTTATAACCCATGTTCTATTTTATCTCCTTCCTTAGACTCTGTTTTGTGTTTGGCTTCTGTATTTCACATATATTATTCTAGCTGTAACTCTCATGCAGCCTTGTAATTATTTGTTCATATATGCCTGTCTTCCTCATTAGAATGTGAGTTCTTTTGTGGCTCAGACCATATATTACTCATCCTTTTATTTTCATGTGCCAAATGCAGTATTAAGCTCCAGAGAGGTATCAAATAAATGCTTTTGGATTGAAATGGATTGAGCTACAAAAATGTGCACAGCTCTAAGCATGGTTTGGTTCTGACTTTACCTCCTAATCTGTCTTGTCTCAGGTGTTGGGAAGACCTTACCTAGGAATGACCAGTTGAAGTGTCTCAGGCTTCTTCCTTATCTGGTTGGTTGTCTTCTTTTATAGTACTTGTTAATTACTATCTCTCACTGTCTATTGTGTCTAATGATATCGCAAACTAGGCAATGCTGAGTGCCATGTCTATTAACTCCAGCAACTTCTCAGCCTCTGTCTGAATTGTCAAACTTTAAAGTGTAGAGCTTTTACTTTTACTTCTCTGTTTCGAGCCATTTGTTCTTATTAGATCTTCATAGTCCTTCACAAATATTTTTAGCCCATCCTGTTTTTCAGCAGAAAAATGGACCATCTTCTAGGATGAGTATTACCTGAAAAAGTCTTTCCTGCTGTGTAGATGTCATTTTCTCTGTGCTTATCCCCAGGATCTTGTTGCTAAATGTGCCCCCCTGCACCCCTCCAGCCTGCAACTGCCTGGGGGATTTGCTCTTTCATTGTTTGATGGCATATGAGCAACATTGCTCTAGAAAAACTTGGATGTTCATCAAGACAGTAATAAATTTTAAAGTTGGAATGTGGTTTGATCTATTATTTATTGATTCATTTATCTTCTCCCAACCTTCAAAAATGGTTTGAGGGAGGCCAGGTAATACTCTAAAACCATGGTCACAAAGTAAAAATAAAAAAATTTCAAGATAGGAAAAAGAGAAAAACTCTAGCAAGAACTCATTGCTATGTAAGAAGTTATAGATTTCACATACCAAATTTAGCTCTGTGCCTCCTGGTGGCTAGGGAAAAAGAAGAGAGAAAAACTCAATAGGCTTTATAACTTGCATTTTTTTCCCCTAGTTAGAGCCACTGCAGTTTCTCCAGAGAAACTAACAATATCTTTGTGGGTAGACTTGAGAGAAATTTATGACTGGGTTCCTTATGTTAAGGGGATTTTTGGTAACAGTAGAAAAAAATTTGTTTAAACATTTTATAACAATGCTAGGATTTCTTGATTTATTTCTTATTTGGTCCTCAGTGAAAACGAATGTTTAGTGTTAAAATACTGTTCTATAAAGACAGTTCTAGAGTGAGGAGAAAGTAGGCCAAGCATGTAAGTTTCTGGTGATTTAGCTTAACCCAAGAATGGAACTTAAAGAATTTTGAGGAAGGCCTATTAACAGCTCTCAGTCTATCAGTTTCTAATCCCGGCTAAATCCATATGATTTTTAAAAACACTAAAGATGTTATAAACATCTAGTATTGTAAAAAAAATGGTAGAAATATTTACATAGGTGCTTAAAGAAAGCACTTAATTTCATTCAAATCATAATAAATTAATTTCCTTCTCTTGCCATGAAAATGAATAATGCCAGATATGGTTTGGATTGCTGTTGTGCTTTCTGTAGTGTCTGATTGTCCTTAACAACAGTCACTAGCACAAACAACCAAACAGATGGCACTGTGAGAGATGCTGAAGATGGAGAAGTGAATAGGATACTTGGAGCCTACAGGTCCTGTAGTTAAATATTAGAACATATATGGATGTTAAAAAAATATACAGTGCACTAGTTTTATTATTGCTGGTGTAACAAATTAGCATAAACTTGGTGGCTTTAAACAACACAAATTTATCATCTTAAAGTTCTGGAAATCAGAAGTCCAAAATGGGTCTCAATAGGTTAAAGTCAAGGTGTTGGCAGGCTGCATTCCTTCTGGGGGCTCTAGGGGAGAATCTGTCTCCTTGCCTTTTCCAGCTTCTAGAGGCTGCCTTCATTCCTTGGCTTGTGGCCCCTTCCAGCATTGAATTGCTATGACCTCTGCATCTGTCATCACATCTCCTTCTCTGATGGCCTCTCTTGCCTCCCTCTCATATAAGGATCATATGTTGACATTGGGCTCACCTGGATAATCCAGGCAACTCCCTAATTAGTCACTCATCTGCAAAGTCACTTTTACCATTAAGGCAGCAACAAACACGTTCACAGGTTCCAGGGATTAAGATGTGGGCATTTTTTGGGGAGTGGGGAGACATTATTCTGACTATTACATGCCATAAGCACACAAAAATGGCCATGGCCTTTATAAACATGGTCAAGTTACTTAAACTCTAATTTTCAAATTTTTCATCTCTAAAATGGGACAATATTATCCCTCACAGAAGATGGTTATGAAGATTAAATATAGTGTGAAGGCTTTTGCCACTATACCTGGCACACAGTAGGTATTCAGTAAATGTTGGCTAAATACCTAAAACCTATATGCTGCAGAAAGTTTGAATCCAACTTGTCAGACTCTTTGGACAGAGAAAAAGTTTTTATTCTTCTTTTAGGTTAGTGCATATTTTCAGGAGAAAATAGAAAATGTAGCTCCAGATAATACTAGCTTTGTGTCCCTTATTTGAGAACTAATCATATGGTGAAATATCACATGCTTTGGCATTATCTTCTACAAAACATAAGGGCGAAAACTTAAAAATAGAAAAATAGAAAATCTCAACAATAATTCTGGTAGAAACAACTTGTAACTATTTAGCACCTTATTTTTATTTCTGGAACACTTTCCGTTTGAAGAGCTCAAATTGCTTGGGACATGCTAGCTAATTCTTATGGTACCAGATGTATCTGGTTGCAATGAGGGGGTAGGTAGTAGCAAAGAAGGGAAAAGGGGGAAATGGGACAGGTGTGACAAGCTAGGGTTTGTGTTTGGAAGCAGTTCTTGGCAAAGGTGAACATATTTTTAGGTAATCTTTTCTTTTTCCTGTGAAAGTCTGTAATACTCTAAAATTTGCTCCATTCTTACAGCCTAGAAATAGAACCCTGGAAATAGAATGACTGCACTTTGGTGGTTATTGTGGGCTGGGAAGTGAAAGCCAAGAATGGTGGTTCTAAAAGTTTTGCTTTGTGATTTCTATCCTTCACCCCATCTGGCTCCTCTGAGGCCCAGTGGCACACAGCAACAATTTCCTGCTTCTTTCCACTTTTCCCTGATGCCCCTCCCCCACACCAAAATAGCTCTGTTTAAACTTTTATTTGGACCACCACTTCTTGGCAACAGTTCAGAGTTTCATTGTGCTGCTTGTCTCTCTCATGAGATCTCGGCAGGTTGCAAACCTCAGCCAGAAGACAGTACTGATGCATGATTTGAGTGGCAATGGAGGCCCATCTCCTTCATTCTTACTGCTTAAAATCTGCTACTTTAAAGTCATTCATTTAGCAAATACTTATTGAGGATCGTCTCAACAAGTTGTTAGTGTTAGACACTAAAGGTACAGTGGTGAACAACATATAGTCTCTGCTCTCATGAATTTTGTAGTCTAGTGAAAGTGGCAAGTAATAAATAAGGAAACTAATATGTAAATGTGATAATTAAGGTTGCTGTAAATACTAATAATGAAACAAGGAGTAATGAGATTGAAAGCAAAAGGAACTGGTTTAGAAGAGGTGGGGACTTGGCCTGGTTGAGGAACAGAAGGAAGGCCAGTGTGGCTGGAACATGTTAAATTTAAAGTAGGGTAGGGTTTTAGGAGATGAGTTTAGGGAAGTAGACACCTTTCAGTGGTGCTTAGGAGTTTGAATTTATGTTAAAAAAAACAATGGGAGGCCGGGCGCGGTGGCTCACGCCTGTAATCCTAGCACTCTGGGAGGCCGAGGCGGGCGGATTGCTCGAGGTCAGGAGTTCTAGACCAGCCTGAGCAAGAGCAAGACCCCGTCTCTACTATAAATAGAAAGAAATTAATTGGCCAACTAATATATATAGAAAAAAAAAAACTAGCCGGGCATGGTGGTGCATGCCTGTAGTCCCAGCTACTCGGGAGGCTGAGGCAAGAGGATTGCTTGAGCCCAGGAGTTTGAGGTTGCTGTGAGCGAGGCTGACGCCACGGCACTCACTCTAGCCTGGGCAACAAAGTGAGACTCTGTCTCAAAAAAAAAAAAAAAAAAAAAACAATGGGAATGTGCAAGTCATGAGAGAGTCTTAAGCAGGGCAATAAGATTATCTGATTTATGGATTAAAGATCCCTCTGACCTTCTGAGTGAAAAATAGTTTGGAAAGGTGAAAGAGTGGAAACAGGGACATCTGCTAGGAGATATTAATGGTGAGAGGTGATGATGTTATAGGCCAGGTTGAATCAGTGTCAATGGAGAGAACTGGACAGCTTTGGGATGTTTTCGAGGTAAGATTGGAAGAACTTGCTATTGGACTGGCTGTGGAGGTTGATAGAGAGAGGAAACTTGAGTGATCCTAGGTTTGGCTTGACCAACTAGGTGACAGATGCTGCCATGTACTGAGAAGAGAAAGACAGGTGGAGAAATGGGTTTTGTGGCAGGAGGGAATTACGAATTTTGTTTCTGTCTATGCCAGTAATTTAGAGGATCTTTTAGATAGCAGCCTAACAAGAAGGAGATGTCATGCCAGCAGAAGATATAATTTGGGTGTCATTAGAATATCAGTGGTATTTAAAACTATAAGACTGCTTGAGCCCAACAAGGTAAGACGGAGAAAAGAACTCTGGAGCTTACAAACATTTGGAGATCAGTTGGAGAGGGAGGAACTAGCTAGGGACAGTGTGATGTCACTGAAACCATGAGAGAAAATTATTTCAAGAAGAGAGTGTTCAACTGTGTTGAGTGTCGCTGAGAGGCCATTAAGTTTGAGGACAGAGAGGAGACCACTGGATCTGCCAAGATGGAGGTTGCTGGTGACCTTGATCAGAGTGGTTTCAGTGGTTTTAGTGGGGAGAGAAGTCACATTCCAGAAGAGTGAATGGGAGGGGGAATAATGATGTAAACAAATATAAACACCAGTTTTGGCCATCATAACCTTAGTGTTGTTATCCTATTGGAGTTTATTAGAATGCCTTGGAACAATTCTTGTGTGTGGGTAATGATATAGGGGGAAAGAAAGTTAGATTAAATATTTCCTATTTGAGCAATATTTGTCATAAAATGCTCATTTAAGCATCCTTGTCAATCATACTTGTGTTAGGGGCTCTCATTATCTTATTTTTAGGGTGCATTTTGTCTTTAACCCTCTGTTCTTTCCTTCTTTCCTAACTTTTCCCACTTATCCCTTGAATCAGCTTCTTTTGGCATGTTCACTTTTCTGTGCTCTTACGATAAACTTATTATAAACACTCTTGATTGTCTTTTAATTCTTCGATTTTCCTCTCCTTTTATAAACCTAAAAGAAAATTTCTTTCTTGTGGTTGAGTTTCAATACTACCCTTTTTTCTTATTTTTTCCACTTAGGCTTTGTGCATGGTTCCCTTGGCTAGCTGATTTTTCTATGCGCATTATATAGCTTAAAAAAGTCACATTTTTCTAAATGAGAACACAATGCTGGAGGAAGGTAGACATTCATGGAACAGACACCACTAGTATTACTGGTTGCTAACACTAGGGTGAATATTCTGTTTGATTATTACCATTTCAATTAACTCTTGCCATCACGGTCAGAGACAAATGACACCTTAAGACCAGACCAGACCTGTAAGAGGAGAATAAGAGCTTTCTATGGCATATGGGAGAAATTCCAGTTTGCATGCTGTAGTTGAGACCTCCAAGTCTTCTCTCCTTCCTAGGCATAGTGCTAGATTACGTTTCCAAGTCTCCTTTGCAGTTGTATGTAGCCATGGTGTTGAGTTAAGGCTAGTGGATTAAGGGTGGAAATGAAGTGAACAACTTCAAGACTTGACCTATGAATACAAGAATGCTTCTAAGTGCTCCCTGTTCCTCTGTCTCCCAGCAAGTTGCAGAGCATCCAGCAGTACACTCCAAGACTTTGTTGCTGGTAAATTCACAAGATAGAAGGAGTCTGGGTGTCAGAAGGCAACCATGCACCCAGGAATGTACTCTTTGGACTTCATATGAATAAGATGTCAACTACTAAGCCATTCAGATTTTGAAGTCTGTCTGTTAGAGTTGCTGATATTACTGACCCTAACTAATACACATTCCTTGTGTGTTTTTTCTCTCTCTGCATTTGGTCATTCCCCCTCACTGTTCTGGAGTGCCTCTTCTCACTTTATCAAATCTGACAGCTACTTTGCTGACCTGTTTTCTATATTTTTCTGGCAGGAAATATTTTCTGACCAACCAAGCCTGAGGCAATCTCTCCCTCTAAATTTTTATAGTGACTATTAGCTTTATGATCTACTGAGTAAATAATGAAAAGATCATAAGCTCTTAACATCTGAGTTACTTTTGGTAAGTATTAACCTGCCTGAGATTCAGTTTACTTTTTCTGAAAAATAGGCATAATAGTTCATACCTCATAAAACTGTCAAGAAGTTTAGATGAGGAAATATATGTAGAGGGCTTAGAACAGTATCCAGCATGCAGCAAGCACTCTATTGTTAGAATCTGTCTTCTACTATTTCAATTTAATTCTATATCCTGAGCTCCTAACTGTGTCAAGCATTGGGATAGTGCAGTGGCTATCACACTGAAGTGATATATGATGTTGTTCTCATAATTTCTTCATCTGTAACATTTATGAATACATAATGCAAGTTGCCTTCAATGGAATTTATTGAGCATCTATTGTGTACCAAAGATTGGGCAATATATTTCCATATTCCTATAAGTCAGAAGATCAAATCAATTAATACCATTTGAAGCAGTATTTAGGAATATTTGGTTGTTGTCTCCAAAGCTGAATTCCTGGGATTTAACAACACCTCTCATCTCATAGGGCTATTGTGTGGATAGAATGGTGGAATCTGTGAAAGTTCTCTGCAAACTTGAAAGTGTGGAGCAAATGTTTATGACGATGTCAGTTTTCAACTTTTTAAATACAGTTTTCACCTTTGTATGATTTCTGTCATCCCTTCAAACTGAATATAAGTTTGTCAAAGGTGAGGTGTGCATTATTTCATCTTTGTAAATTCCTAGTATCTACCTCAGTGCTGAATAAAGAGCAGTTACTTGATAAACTTTTATGGTTGAATTTTTTGCACAATATTTACCATGAGAACCCTTGACTCCTTTCCTTATCTGGTGGTTTTCTGCAAAATAGTACCCACATATTGGGTGAGGGATTTAGCTACATTGGTTTCAAGAGGAGAAACCTGTTTTGGGCATGTTGCTGAGTAGAAAATATACTTTAAAAACATACTTAGCTCTTTGAGCAAAACTATCTTGAATTTTAAGCACCAATTTTCAATGGAGCTGACAGGCAAGGAATGATTATTGAGCTGTTGGTTTTCTCTGTGCATCTGTACACACACTGTTGAATAAGCTGTTAATCCTTCCATCTTTACAGGATATTTTAGGGTTGCTCATGGTGAGGTCATGCATATCCATTTCTGTAGTGTTCTCCCACTCTACCCACTCACCATGTGTTCTGGTGCTGTGATATTTTTGTCCACTCTCATAGTACTCTCTTCTTCTTACCTTATTTTCCTCCCCCACTCCCAGGGAAAAGAAAGTTGATTCTTCAATCCCCCCCCCCAAATTGAAAATGTGACTGAGATTAAGAAGGAGGGTATTGCTATTTTTTGATTCCCCACTTCAGGTTGGTGTTGAAATGACTCACAGTAAACAGTTTGATATTCTGTAAAAACAATTCTTCAATTGAAGAAAAAATTATATCAATGATAAGAAACAATGTTTGTTTTTTACGAAGAGGTTTTCTTGTATTCCCAACTTTTGTTTCTAAATTCTGCTGTTATTGCCTTTCATGCAATTTCAGGTCTATGGAAGGACTTTCTAAAGGAAAAAAAATGATCAAGCCATACTTTTTGCAATAGTCTAAGGTGTGGTTTAAATTAAGATATACAATATATAGAAATATGATATATGTATTTCTATTGGACTTAAAGAAAATCTCTGTGTTATCAGTCCAGCACCATGGAGAGAGAAATGGTTTCTTGTCCTTTTCTCTTCCCACCTAGAAGAGAACACAATTCAGCAGCAATAACATAATTCACCTAGAAAGAGTTGTTTGTTAAGTCCTCAATTCACCTTCTCCTTATATTAAATAATTTCATGTCATGTCTTACCTCAGGACTACTGCCTCTTTGCATTCACTAATCTTATTTTGAATATTTTAGGTACCATTTTTCTTTCTTAGTTACAGGTAGTTTAAAATGATCTAGATTCCAATTCCATGGGCCAACTACTTTTCAAACTCTACTCTTTCAGTTAAAAAAATTGTCTTGAAATGATTATAGATTCACGGGAAGTTGCAAAAATAAGTGGTACAGAGAAGTCCTGTGTATTCTCTACCCAATTTCCTGCAATGTAGGGTTGCCAGATAAAAAACAGAACACCCAGTTAAATTGGAAATTCAGGTAAACAATATATACTTTTTTAACATAAGTATTTTTAGTATAAATATGTCTCATCCAATGCTTGGGACATACTTATACTAAAAAGCGATTTGTTGTTTATCTGAAATTCAAATTTAACTGGGCTTTTTTTGTCATTAGGATGTATCTCAGTAGAGATGAGGAGTCAAATTATTGTGTTTTGCTAAGCACTTTTGAATAGTTCCTCTTTATCCTGTTATGACACCAACTGGATACATAGTTATGTTCTTTTGTGACATTTTACTTTTGAATATTTTAGGAATTGCTTTTAAATTTAATTTTGCTTTATAGAATATTTACATGGTTCCAAAGTCAAACTTACATGAATATAATTTTAATGCATTTATTCTCCAAACTAACTGAAATTAGTTTGCTCATTTTAATTTTTAAAAACAGAATGCAATATTGTTTCCCTAGGTACCACTCTTTTATGATTATTTTATAAAGTATCTTTCTGAAACAGAATGATACCAGAAAGACAGTCTGTATAACTCTGGGTGACCTTATTTTGGGCTGCTTTAAAATAAGTCACCTCATATTCAACCTAGAGAGAAACTGGAATTTCATGCTAATTAGCCTCTTAGTTCCTTTCATTTTGTACATGACTAAAAATATTTTCACGAAGTCCTTAAATGGAAAATCAACAAGGGAGTTTTGCAAATGTAATCCTAATTAAGGTGCTTGGGTTTTATTTTTAACAACTCTATATGTAGATTTTATATTTTGGAATTGTGAAAACAAGCAATGAATTAATAACATTTCTTTAAAAAGCTATTTTGGGGGTGGGAATGAACTGTTATTTAATGTTAATTCAATTAAAGAAATTAAACATGAATTGTTAGTCCTTTGGATATTTATGAATATCTTAATTTTAACGAGAGAAAGATGACAGCTTATGCATAGCCAATACTTGCTATTTTCATTTTGGTGTTAGTTTTGTGTCTATGTTCTTGACTTCCATATTTGCCTCTCTATCCTTTCTGTCTTCCTGAAAAGAAAGATAAACCTTAATTTTGATATGCACCACATGTACTTGCCATCAAACTGGTACTAACTGATCAACACTAAGGTGCTCACATTGTAGTAATACTCACTGGGTGCTGGTCAGGTGGAGGGTTGGGGGTAGAGTGGGTGGAGTAGATAAACCCACAGCTAATGGAGACAGCGTGCACTGTATAGGGGAAGGACATGCTTGTGGCCCTGGCTTGAGTGAGGCAAATGCATTTCATGTAACCAAAATGTTTGTACCCCCATAATATTCTGAATTCAAAAAAAAGAAGAGTATTTTAAATTTTTTTTATTTTTTTATTTCAGCATATTACGAGGATATAAATGTTTAGGTTACATATATTGCCTTTGCCCCACCCAAATCAGAGCTATGAGCTCTGTGGTGTGCATTGTCCATCCCCGAGACGGTTCGTACCACACCCATTAGGTGTGAATATACCCATCTCCTCCTCTCCCCTCCCCCTGCCCGACACCCAATGAATGTTACTATTATATGTGCACATAAGTGTTGATCAATTAATACCAATTTGATGGTGAGTACATGTGGTGCTTATTTTTCCATTCTTATGATACTTCACTTAGTAGAATGGCTATTATCCGAAGACAATCAGTTACTGTGGATATAATTCTTTCTAATATTTGTCTATGCTTATTCTACATAGTTGGGAATACATTTTGCATATATTCAACTTCACTGTCTTTTTCTGTTTAACATTAAAACATAAGCATTTTTGCATATTATTAAAAACTTTGTAAATGATTTATTGGTTATTTAATATTATATCATACAACTTGGAATGAGGATTTTTAAATCATTCATCTTTTGATCCAATTAATGTAAACAATATATAAAAATGTTAAAGACATTTTAAAATATAATTGTGATCTTCCAAAGGAAAATTCTGGGGAAAATGCCTTTACTTATTATTCCCACCTGGGATTGTTATAAGTTGTAAGAAATTTGAAGTAATTCTTAGGTCATTTTACATTATGTATTTCATCAATATGTCTTTTTTTTTTTTTAGACAGAGTCTCACTTTGTTGCCCAGGCTAGAGTGAGTGCCATGGCATCAGCCTAGCCCACAGCAACCTCAAACTCCTGGGCTCAAGCAATCCTCCTGCCTCAGCCTCCTGAGTAGCTGGGACTACAGCCATGTGCCACCATGCCCGGCTAATTTTTTCTATATATACATTAGTTGGCCAATTAATTTCTTTCTATTTATAGTAGAGATGGGGTCTCGCTCTTGCTCACGCTGGTTTCGAACTCCTGACCTCGAGCAATCTGCCCGCCTCGGCCTCCCAGAGTGCGAGGATTACAGGTATGAACCACCACACCCGGCCACATCAATATGTCTTTACATCAGTGGTTCTCAGTGGGGTCCTTGGACCAGAAGCATCAGTATCACCTACGAACTTGTTAGAGATGCAAATTTGGGGGCATTATCCCAGACCTACTAAATCAGAAGCTCTAGGGGAAGGGCTCAGAGATCTGTGATTTAACAAATTCTGGTGGTTCTGATGCATGCTCAAATCTGAGAACTCACTGCTTTAAAGTTAGAGTAATCTGTAACAAGAGGGTTCTTTTTAATCATTTCTTAAAAAAGTATTAGCTAACTAGTAAATTAATTAATTCACCAAAAATCATTTGTTGAGTTTCTGTAACAACAAACATTGTTCTGAGATACATAGTAACACACAGAACAGAAATCCCTACCCTCATAGCTCTAACACTCTAATGGTGGCGGTGGAGTCAGACAATAACAAGATAACTCAAATATACAGAATGTTGGGCTGGGGTAAGACATGCAATAGAGAAATAAATCAGGAAAAGGGTGTGGGGAGTGCTGGGAGTGGTTTACAATTTAGGTGGAATCGTCTGGGCAGGCTTTACTGCAAAGGTGATGTCAGGGAGCTAATCATGCCAAGATTTTGGGGACAAACATTTCAAGCAAAGGGAGTCGTAAGTGGAAAGGCTCAAGGGTGCTACAACACTGATCTGTTTGAGGAGATGGGTGTAGCCAGAGGTGAGGATAATCGGAAGTGGGGTCAGAGGTGGGGGAGTAACAGAAGATCATGCAGGTGGTTGTCAGGATAGGATGCTCAAAACTGTAGTTATGGAGGGGCTGTATAGTGGCTGCTGTGGGTGCCACCCACATGTCCTTTGCCAGTTCATGCACCTATTTCTGAGCTGCTGGAAGCGTTGGTTGCTAATAGCTCATAGCTGCTACTTTCTGCAGCAAATTGACCTTGGCTGAGCAGGACCACCTTTCTAGAGAGGTTATTCTCCTCATTCCTTACTAGGGGAAGTCCACAGCCAATGACTCACTGACACATGGGTACAAAAAACTGCCCCACTTGCATCAAGGTGGGATCTCCAGAGCACCCCGTGGTATCAGGCTGAAGCAAGTTTCCAACTCAGACTACATCCTTGCATAGTTGTGTTTCCTCTCTTCCAGCCCGTTTCCTTCACTTTCTTTCTCTTGAGAGCAGTTCTTCAATAGATCCTGTGAAAAACAATCCTTATCATAGCTTCTGATTCCAGGAATACCAACCTAAGACAGTTAGCACCAAGAGCAAGAGTGGTCCTAGAAAGCAGACTTAGGATTCTGGCATTGGATCATTTGATGGTCATGAGGATCTCATCACTGGTGGAAGGTGGAGTATTGACAGTCCCTGATACTGAAGCAGTACGATTGCTAAGTCTTTAACCTG
Source organism: Microcebus murinus (assembly GCF_040939455.1). NCBI lineage: Eukaryota > Metazoa > Chordata > Mammalia > Primates > Cheirogaleidae > Microcebus > Microcebus murinus. Next base: position 95,782,518 of record NC_134136.1, read on the forward strand.
AAATGATTTGGGATAGTATATAGAAGGGGATGCTCTTGTTTGTACAATGTCTATGGCACTCAAGAGGTAGGAGGAAATAGAAACTATAAGAACTGTGGAGTTGCTTAAGCACTCCTGATACATTGAATAGAGAACATGATGAGCTCCTCAGATCCTATTAATCAGCAATTAGACAGTAAAATGTGAGAGTGACAGCTCCTCCTTGGTAGCACTTAAGACCTTCATACCTGCAGCTGGAGGGCAGATAGCCTAAAAAAATCAGGCATGGGACATAATTGTAAGAGTGGTAGAACTTCAAAGAAGGCCAATGTCAGCCTAGGCAAGTCCCCTATGCCAAAATCAGAGCCTTGACAGGGAAAGGTGGGACCCTGAGGCTTGGGATGGAAATAAGAAACCTTGAACACTCTGAGCTTACAGAAGTGGTGTACTGCCTCCTGCTGGAAGATAGAATTCATCCTCTCTTTAAGGCTATGCAGAGGCCTCAAATGTAACAGGTTCCTTGCAATTCAAAGCTTTTCCTCCTCATGATCTGTGGCTACCAACCCTAATCACCACCAGAACAATAACTAGAGTCAAATCTCAGCATGACATAAGGGGCAGTGTTAAACATATTCAGGGAGGAGGGGGACTGTGTATTTAAAAAGTTGCAAAATTAGCTAACATGTACCAGCAGCTACTGAGAGAGTATGTTTGGAAGTGATCCCAAAGGTGCTGGTCCAAGGAGGCAGACTATAAAGCTCTTGAGGAAAACTTGTCAATCACATTAGTTTTTTATTGCTATATAACAATTGTCACAAACTTAGAAACTCAAAATGATACCCATTCACCCATTTATTTTCCCCTAGGTCAGAAGTCGAAGCATGGCTCAGCTGGGTTTTCTGCTTTCACATGTATTTTCACAAGACTGAATTCAAGGGTCAGATGGGGCTGCAGATTAATTTGAGGCTTAGAGTCTTCTTCTAAGCATATTGGTTATTGGCAGAATTCAGTTTTTTGCACCTTGTAGGATTGAAACCTTCAGCTCTTAGAGGTTGCCCACCATTCCCTGACACTGTTCCAACTGTGGCCCTCTCCACAATACCACAGTTTGCTTCTTCAAGACCTATAAGAAAGTCTCTGCTGCTGATTCTTGTCTCTTCCCTACTTTAAAGGGCTTGCCTAATTTTGTCAGGCCCACCTGGGATAATATCCCTTTTTGCTACTGCAAAGTCAACTGATTAGGGATCTTAATTACATCTGTAAAAGCCCTTCACCTTTGTCATGTAACGCAACCTAATTATAGGAGTGAGATCTCATCATATCCACAAGTCTTACCCACACTCAAGTGGGGGAATTATACAGGACATGACATGGTCATCAGGGAGTGGTGATCTTGGGGGCTATCTTAGAATTCTGCCCACATCATCAGTATGGGAGCACTTTCTTTTGACACATCTTTTGATACCCTAGTGTAGTTCCAAAAGAACTTTTTTACAGGTTCCTGGGCTAGCTCTTACAAACTTGTAAAAAGGTGATGGTCTATATTAAATTAAGTAGAGATGCCAGGATTGCTGAGAGGAAGGGGTCAAAAGGCTCCCAGATTGGGGCATGCTAAAATGGCTCTATTATATAAGACAAGAAAATCCAATCAATCAACTATTAATATGTTCCTTGGGAGGGACTTATTTGTCAAGGCAATAAGGAGTACACTGGTGTCTGTGAGAGTTTGAGCCTCATCAATAAGCTTAATATAGGCTGTTCTCTATAGGCCGGAGCTGATAGTAGAAAATACTGTTACAGAACTAGCTCCCTAGTAGCAATGGGATTATGGGATCCCAGAATAGCAGAGGCCAGATGGCAATGCTTAACCACCAGAATTAAGGAGGGCAGAATGATCACAATGGGCAGCAAATTCAGAATGACAGCTGGGGGACCCTGATTTGCAGGGATCTATGGAGATGGCTAATAGAACATGGTGTTTTTTAGTGGCAATATAGATAAGTAGCAAACCTGGATAGTGCTTACCATATATAATCAAACAAGATAAAGAATGGATGATCAGAAGCCTGAGGTCAGCGATTCAATGGAAAATCACAATCCTATGACCCACAGTTTCAAGATCCAAGCTAGTTCTTAGGCCCATAACAAATTGACTAAAGACTGAGTACTTTATGAAAGGGACCCTACCACACCATAGCAAGTGTATACAGTACTAATTTCTCCCAGCTACCCAGTTCTTCCCCATAGGGACTTAGGGACTATCACTTGAGTAATCATACATGGGGTAAAGGGGAGTCTTTCCAGGGTTGTTGGATACAGGGTACTAGTTGACACTGGTATCCTAGGATCCCAAGTGCCATCATGGCTTCCCCATGTTAGTGTACAGGTATAAGGGGCAAGGTAATAAATGGAGTCTTCGCTTGGATGTGACTCATTGTGGGTCCATTGAGCCCACAGACGGACCTAAAAGTATCATTAGTATGGACATACCTAGCAGTTGGCAACTTTCACCTTGGGTTCTTGGCCTATAGAGAAGCCTTGAAACTGTCCTCCATCCCCATGCCCCAGCTAAGATAGTCAATCACATACAATATCACACCCTAGGCAGAGTGGATCAGACTATGGGGAAAGGAATGAGTCTCTTTTGATCTTTCTGGCATGTGAGACTGTTTTATTTTGTGAGGAAAGCACAGATAGGGCATCAGTTGCTTTTTTTCTTTTTTCACTGTGATCCATCTGCTTTGTACTTAGCTGCAACACTAAGGTTCTGCCAATTTTAGTTTTCTATGGTGTGTGTATGTGTGTGTGTGTGTGTGTATGTGCTCTTGTATCTTCATAGATATTTTCATGGGAATCTGGAGGATGCTGTCTCCAGACAGGATTGGTAGCCAGATATCATTTAAACATATGTGACTGAGATGGCTTTTAGAATGGTTTAAACTTATTATTAAGTCACATAAAAGAATCGATTCTGGCAAGTATGTATAAATGGCTATAAAATATATTATTTTGATATGTCACAAACAAATCTTCAGGGGATTAATTCACCATAGAATAGTCCAATTGAATTCCTTTGACCCGGATTCACCTAAATTTTTTCTTTTAGGACTGTAACAAAATGTCTTAGAAATATAGCTAAAAGGTCTGTGATTATGTGATAACATCAAAAGGTGGGGAATATATGGACATTATTTTGCTGTGGCTTTATTCAGATTCTACTTGAAAACAGCTTGGGCCTTGAGTCATTCTCATATGGCTTCCTGTCCTGGGTTGAGGGTCTTCAGTATTTCAAATTGCTGGGGGCTTGGCCATGGCAGGTAGCCAGTCAACATTTATTGAAAACTTAGAGGACAGTCAATACTGTGCATAGATGGTGACCATACCAGGAAGTGTAAGCCTTTTTGAAGGTGATGATTTGCTGGAAATAGAATTTGATAATTTTTTTGCAGACACATAACAAAATGTTTCCAGGTTGGGTGCTTCCCGTGACTCTATTCTTGGCATTTACTTAGTCACATCATGAAGTTAATGTAATGTGGTTTTTAGGAGTGAGGCCATCAAAATGATTATAAATCTGTATCAATTTGCTCAGGCTGCCATGAAAATGTACCTCAAACTGGGTAGTTTAAACAACAGAAATATCTTGTTTCACAGTTCTGGAGCCTAGAAGCCTGAGATCAAGGTGTTGGCAGGGCCATGCTCCCTCCAAAGGCTCTAGGGAAGGATATGTTCTGGGCTTCTTTCCTAACTTCTGGTAGTTCCATGGCTTGTGGCAATGTAACTCCAATTTTTATATGGCATTCTCCTTATATGTGTGTCTATGTCAAAATTTCCCCTTTTTGTAAGAATACCAGTCATATTGGATTGGGGGCCCACCCTACTCCAGTAAGATCTCATCTTAACTGATTATATCTTTGACAATTCTGTTGGCAATCCTGTTTCCAATAACATTGCATTCTGTGGTACTAGGAATTAACACTTCAACATACGAATTTGGGAAGGGGGCATAATTCAACCTATAGCAGATTCTATTCCTTTACATTTGGGCCAGTGGTTCTCAATCTTGATTGTACATTAGGACTTATTTGGAAAATTGAAAAGTCCTGATTCCCAGATTGCCCCCAGACCAAATACATCAGAATATGTATTGTACCTGGGAATCAGCACTTTTTAAAGCTCTTCAGGTGATTCCAATGTGTACACAGAGTGAAGAACCACACTATTTGGGTGTCCCTTATTAAGAGGAACAGAAATTCAACCAGCTCTACAGATAAAATGTTGGGAAATGAGATTTCTGTAACATATTCAAATTTTTCTCCTTGTTGTTAGTAGTAGTAGGATTAATTTTAGAATCAGGAACAAATTTTTAGGAAAAGTGGGATTATAACTAATTTTTTCTTTTTTTTTTATTTCAGCATATTATGGGGGTACAGATTTTAAGGTTTCAATAAATGCCCATTTCCCCCCCTCCCCCCAAAAGTCTGAGTCTCCATCATGACCATCCCCCAGATGGTGCACATCTCACTCATTATGTATGTATATACCCGCCCCCTCCCCCTCCCACCTGCCCAATACCCTATTACTGTAGTACCTATGTGTCCACTTAGGTGCTACTGAGTTAATACCAGTTTGCTGGAGAATATATCTGGTGCTTGTTTTTCCATTCTTGGGATACTTCACTTAGTAGTATGGGTTCCAGCTCTAACCAGGAAAATATAAGATGTGCTATATCACCATTGTTTCTTAGAGCTGAATAGTACTCCATGGTATACATATACCACATTTCATTAATCCATTCTTGGATTGATGGGCACTTGGGCTGTTTCCACAGCCTTGCAATTATGAATTGTGCTGCTATAAACATTCGAGTGCAGGTGTCTTTTTTGTAGAGTGTCATTGGATCATTTGGGTAGATGCCCAGCAATGGGATTGCTGGATCAAATGGTAGAATCACTTGTATCGCTTTAAGGTATCTCCATATTGCTTTCCACAGAGGTTGAACTAGTTTGCAGTCCCACCAGCAGTGTAGGAGTGTTCCTCTCTCTCCGCAACCACGCCAGCATTTATTGTTTGGAGATTTTTTGATAAAGGCCATTCTCACTGGGGTTAAGTGATATCTCATTGTGGTTTTGATTTGCATTTCCCTGATGATTAGAGATGTTGAGCATTTCTTCATATGTTTGTTGGCCATTCTTCTGTCTTCTTTAGAAAAATTTCTGTTCAAGTCCTTTGCCCACTTTTTAATGGGGTTATTTCATTTTTTCTTCCTAATTTTCGTGAGTTCTAAGTATATTCTAGTTATCAGTCCCTTATCGGATGCATAGGATGCAAAAATTTTCTCCCATTCTGTAGGTTGTCTGTTTACTTTCATGACTATATCTTTGGCTGTGCAGAAGCTTTGTAGTTTGATCATGTCCCATTTATTTATTTTTGTTGCTGCCGTGATTGCCTTTGGGGACTTCTTCATAAACTCTTTGCCCAGGCCGATGTCTAGGAGAGTGTTTCCAACTTTTTCCTCTAGAGTTCTAATAGTTTCATACCTTAGGTTTAAGTCTGTTATCCAGCGTGAGTTGGTTTTTGTGAGAGGTGAAAGGTGTGGGTCCTGTTTTAGCCTTCTACAGGTGGCTATCCAGTTTTCCAACACCATTTATTGAAAAGAGATTCTTTTCCCCAGCATATGTTTTTGTCTGCTTTGTCAAAGATTAGATGGCTATGTGAGGATGGTTTTATATCAGGATTCTCACATCTGTTCCACTGGTCAATATTCCTATTTTTGTGCCAACACCATATTGATTTAATTACTATAGCTTTGTATTATAGTTTGATATCTGGCATATTAATGCCTCCCATTTTGTTTTTGTTGCCTAGAATTGCTCTTGATATTCGGGGTCTTCTTTGGTTCCATACAAAGCGTAAAATTATTTTTTCTATATCTGTGAAGAATGCTGATGGGATTTTAATAGGTATTGCATTAAATCTGTAGATCAGTTTGGGTAGTATAGACATTTTGATGATATTGAGTCTGCCGATCCACGAGCATGATATGGATTTCCATCTGTTTCAATCCTCTGCTATTTCCTTCCTCAGTGTTTCATAGTTCTCACTGTAGAGGTCTTTTACGTCCTTGGTTAAGTATATTCCTAGGTACTTTAATTTCTTTGTTGCTATTGTGAAGGGAATTGAGTCTTTGATTTGGTTCTCAATTAGATTGTTGTTGGCGTATATGAATGCCTCTGATTTCTGTGTATTGATTTTGTATCCTGAGACTTTACTAAATTCATTGATCAGTTCCAGGAGATTCTTGGTTGAATCTTTGGGGTTTTCTAGATACAATATCATATCATCAGCAAACAGTGAAAGTTTGATCCCTTCTGCCCCTATTTGGATACCTTTGATTCCATTTTCCTGTCTGATTGCTGTAGCCAAGACTTCCAGCACTACGTTGAACAGAAGTGGAGATAGTGGGCAGCCTTGTCTGGTTCCAGTTCTAAGTGGGAATGATTTCAATTTTTATGATGTTGGCTATGGGTCTGTCATATGTGGCTTGTATCATTTTTAGGTATGTCCCTGTTGCCTATTTTCTTAAGTGTTCGTATCATGAAAGGGTGTTGGATTTTGTCAAAAGCTTTTTCTGCATCTATTGAAAGAATCATGTGGTCTTTGTTTTTGCTTCTGTTTATGTGGTGAATTACATTTATAGATTTACGTATGTTGAACCATCCCTGCATCCCTGGGATGAAGCCCACTTGGTTGTGGTGGATTATTTTTTTGGTAAGTGTCTGGATTCGGTTAGCTAAGATTTTGTTGAAAATTTTTGCATCTATATTCATTAGGGATATTGGTCTGTAGTTTTCTTTTTTTGTTGCATCCTTTCCTGGTTTTGGTATCAGAGTAATATTCGCTTCATAAAAGGTGTCAGGGAGGTTTCAGTTCTTCTCGATGTTGTGGAATAGTTTCTGCAAGATAGGTACTAGTTCTTCTTTGTAAGTGTAGTAAAATTCAGGTGTGAAGCCATCTGGACCGGGACTTTTCTTTTTAGGGAGATTTTTAATTGCTGTTTCTATTTCAGCTGTTGAGATTGGTCTGTTCAGGGAATCTATTTCTTCCTGGTTGAGCCTAGGGAGGCTGTGTGTTTCTAGAAATTTGTCCATTTCCTCCACATTTTCTAGTTTGTGTGCATAAAGATTTTTGTAGTATTCATAAATTGTATCTTGTATCTCTTTGGGATCAGTTGTGATATCTCCTTTTTTGTTCCTGATGGAGCTTATTAGAGATTTCTCTTTTCTGCTTTTCGTTAGCTTAGCCAATGGTGTGTCAATTTTGTTTATTTTTTCAAAGAACCAACTTTTTGTTTTATTAATCTCCTGAATAGCTTCCCTGTTTTCAATTTCGTTTAGTTCTGATTTGATCTTGTTGATTCCACTTCTTCTGCTGGGTTTGGGGTTGGTCTGCTTTTCTTTTTCCAGCTCTTTGAGTCATTTCATTAGATTGTCTCTTTGTGATCTTCTTGTCTTTTGGTTATAGGCATTTATGGAGATAAACTTTCCTCTCAGAACTGCTTTAGCTGTGTCCCAGAGGAGTTGATAACTTGTCTCTCCATTGTCGTTTTCTTCATAGAAGTTTTTTATTTCCGTCTTGATTTCTTCAATTATGAAGTAATCATTTAGTAGGAGGTTGTTTAATTTCCACGTTTTTGTGTAGAAATGTGAGTTTCTGTTAGGGTTGATTTCTAGTTTCATTCCACTGTGATCTGAGAAGGTACATGGTATGATTTCTATTTTTTTAAATTTCTTGAGATTTTCTTTGTGTCCTAGGATATGGTCAATCTTAGAGAATGTCCCGTGAGCTGATGAGAAGAACGTATATTCAGTGGATTTTAGGTAGAATGTTCTGTAAATGTCAGTCAGACCCAATTGTTCTAGAGTTTTGTTTAAGTCCATTATTTCTTTATTAATTTTCTGTTTGGAGGATCTGTCTCGTGCCGTCAGTGGGGTGTTGAAATCTCCGGCGATTATGGAGTTGCTATTAATCCATTTGCTTAGATCCAGTAAGGTTTGCTTTATGAATCTGGGTGCACCTAAGTCGGGTGCATATATATTTAAAATTGTTATCTCTTCTTGTTGAACTGTGCCCTTCACCATTATATAATGACCCTCTTTGTCTTTCACTACTTTTGTTGGTTTAAAAACTAAATCGTCTGAAATTAGAACTGCCACACCAGCCTTCTTTTGGCTTCTATTTGCTTGGAATATTGATCTCCACCCTTTTATTTTTAGTCTATATGCATCCTTGCAGGTTAGATGTGTTTCCTGAAGACAGCATATACTTGGCCTGTATTTTCTTATCCATTCAGCCAGCCTATGTCTCTTCAGTGGAGAGTTTAAGCCATTCACATTTATTGAGAGAACTGATAGGTAAGGTAGATTACTGATCATTCTGTTGGGTTGGATGTTATTGCTATGATTTCTGTCTTGAGCCATTGTAATATCTGGCCTTTAATATCTTTGGGTTTAGTTGTTTTTATATTTGTGGGTTATTATTATGATGTTCCGTGGGTAACGCTGTTTGAAGTACTTCTTGTAGGGCTGGTCTCGTCTTGGTGAATTCTCTGAGCCTTTGCTTGTCTGAGAATGTTTTTATTTCTCCTTCATATATGAAGCTTAGTTTTGCAGGGAATAATATTCTAGGCTGGGCATTGTTTTGTTTCAAAAGAGTGAGAATGGGGCCCCAGTCTCTCCTTGCTTGTAAAGGCTCATTAGAGAAGTCTGATGTTATTTGAATTGGCTTTCCCTTGTATGTTACTTGCTTCTGTTGTCTATTATAGCTCTTAGAAGGGCCTCTTTAGTTGATACCTTGGTCAGTCTGATGACTGCATGTCGTGACGTCTTCCTGTTTGCATTGAATCTCCCAGGGGTCCTCTGAGCTTCTTGAACTTGTATTTCAAGATTTTGAGCAAGGCCTGGGAAATTTTCCTCTATTATATCTTCAAACAGCTTGTCCAACCCTTGAGTGTTGTCTTCTTCCCCTTCTGGTAAGCCTTTGACCCTCACATTAGGTTTCTTCACATAATCCCACAGCTCTTGTAGGCTTTGCTCTTTTCTCTTGTTTCTCTGCTCTATTTCTGTGACTGATGTATTTAATTGGAGGGTGTTATCTTCAAGCTCTGAGATTCTTTCTTCTGTTTGATCTACCCTGTTCTTGAGACTTTCCACTGTATTTTGTAGTTCCTTGAATTGATTCTTCATTTCCAGGAGTTTGGTTATACTTTTCTTCATTGTGTCTATTTCTTTTCCCATATTCTGGAGGCTTTTGTGGTTTCTTTGTGTTGGTTATTGAGTTGTTGTTGCAGCTGGGTGAGTGTTCTTATGATCCACATACGAAACTCCTCTTCTGTCATATTGGTTGCCTGATTTTGGTTGGTGTCCGTTTCTAGGGGGCTGGTGCTCCTCTTTGGGGGTGTGTTTTCCGTTTGGTTCTTCATATTTCCTGAGTTCTTTCGCTGATTTCTTCCCATGTCAATCAGTTGTTGTTTCTTTCCTTAAGTTATTGTTTGGGTATTCACACCCCTTGTTTAGTTTCTGAGGCGTTAGGTGGTGTCTGTGGGTGAAATTGGACCACTCCCTGTATATTGAGTCAGTGGGTGCCGTGGAAAGGCTGTGCAAGATGCCATCCCTGTCAGTAGGTGGCGTTTGCTTGGAGGAACAGGCTATGCTGTTGATTTTGTGTCCTGTTATCAGCTCTTGTTCTGGGCGCAGCTGGGTTGGATAAGCCTGCCCTCAGGCCGTTAGCAGGGGTCAAAGTTCTGTTCTTTGCTTCCAGGGAAAGCTGTCAGGGCGGGGCTGGAATGGTCCCGCTCAGCCAGGAAGTCTGTGTGTGGGGGTGGGGCTGTCTGAGACTTGCAGTCTGGAGCGGGCCTCGCTTCTTTCCACCCTCCCCAACTCCGCAGCTACTCCTGGGCCTCTGCCAGCAGGCCAGACCACAAGCCCCCGGGCCTCCTCGGACTGTGATGCCGGCGGGGAGGTTCCCTGCAGAGGAACGCCACCTGGGTTGGGCGCACTGCCTCCTCCTAGGAGGAGGGTTGCCCTCTAGTATAGGGATCTGCCCCTGGAGGCGCACACTCCTCAGTAGGCTGTTCACGTATAACCCTTCTGTGCCCCGGGCAATGCTAGCCCTCGGTGCAGGGGATCTGGTCTGCAGGTCCGATCTCTGGGTCCCAGAGTTCAAACTGTATCCCCACCAGGGAGCGAATTTCCAGTCCCAATTCACCCACAGGGAGCCCAAGCTGGGTCTATGTCTCTCAGCCTGTGAGTCGGCACTGTTCTCTTGGGAACACCGTGCCAGCAGCACCTGGGAGGGCTGGCGGGTAGCGAGCTCACAGTCTGAGTTCCCCTGAGTCAGCTGTAGGGTCCCAAAAAGGGAAGGTCCCGTTCCCTGGAGGTGCCTCTGGCTGGTGGCTGTATTGTCTCTTTGGGCAGCCGCGGGTAGGGTCGGTGGAGGGGAGGAGGAGGCAATATGGCGCCTGCCGCGCGGCTCAGGTCTGTGCACACGGAGGTGCCCGGAGCAAGTTGGGAACCTGGTGCCACGTCTGCTACAGGCTCACCGCTGGCTGGCGGCGGCGGTCTCTATGCTGGTGTCCGCAGGTCTCTCCACCCGCTGTGGAGCCCACCAGCAGTCCCAAATGCAGGGGAAGGGAAACAGCAAATCCACCTACCCTTGCCGCTGATCTCCAGGCTGCTCCGGTGGTCTCAGCCTCCAGTTCTCCTCTGCAGCCTCCTCCCGTGGAGTCTCCCAGGGTCTCAGGTACCCCTCCTTCCGTCCCTCGTCCACTGTATGCTCGTCTTCTTGCTTCTTTCCTTTAATTTCTGCTAGAATCTGTCTTTTCTGCAGAAACACTCTGTCTGGCGGTGTTATTCGTCCGCCATCTTGCTCCAATTTTTTCTTTACATTGTTTCCTTGTGCCTATTTGGAAATTCTTCTACAATTAACATGCAATTCTTGCACAAAATAATAATAAACTTTAAAAAAATAAGGTGCATCAATTTTTCCTATTCTTGACAATCATGGATTATGACATAGAAAAAATTGTAATGCATTCCCTTTGAATTTAGTGTCATAAAGGGCTTTGATAAACTCTTGCCTCTCCTAGTTAATTACTGACAAGTCAAAGAACTATAGGTGGCTCCTTTTAAAACAAAATGGTCATTTATGGTGTCAATTCACCACTATTTATCTGATTTATGGGTAACAAATATGTCGCAAATCAGCTCATTCAGATACCTTGACATATCTTTCGAAGCTGATTTATCTTGATGATTCTGATAGGAAATGATGTTACTCAATCTTAAACACTGTAAGTATGCTCCATCTTAAATGGTTTGAGATTTTTGTTAAAGCCAAGGCAGGGTTTGGTTACATGCTTTAAATTCTTTAGGATTTATTGTGGTCTAGAGTTTAGAACATTTTTGTCTTTTCTTTCTGAGTTAGTGGTGACTCAATATTATTTCTCAAGAAGAATGTTGGCCCTGCCCATGAGTTGTCCCCTTGGCCTTCTATTCACACTCTTCAGCTTTCATAAAAGCCTATGAGTCCCACTATCCACTCAGTTGATTGTTAAAACATATTGCCTTACACTCAATTGGCAACATAGGATACACTAACACCAAGAACTCATCTGGAAGAAGAGTCTCAAATTTGCTGTTGTTCAGAACTTATCTAAAGCTTGGTTGGAATTCTGATAATTGATTCTTTAGATGTAATTGCACACATGTGGAATGACATATGTTTAAGGTTATACACTGCAGCAAATTTTTTAATATAAAAGATTGGAAACCAACTTATAATATTTTTCTTTTGTCATACTTTTGATGTTGTATCTAAGAAATCTGCCTAACTCAAGATCACAAATATTTTCTTCTGTGCTTTCTTTTAGAAGTTTTAGAATTTTAGGTTTGACATGTAGATCTATGATTTATCTTGAGATAATTTTTGTATGTGGGGCATATTATGGATTGAATTTTGTGAATTTTGCATATAGATATACAGTTGTTTCAGGAAAAAATAGTCTTTACACTTTGTCAAAATCAGCTGTTCATGTGAGTCTATTTCTGAACTTTCTATTTTGTTCTGTTGACCTATTTGTCTATCTTGATACCAATACCACACTACCTTGATTACTGTCACTTTATAATGTCTTTAACAAAATTAAAAACGTATTCTCTTGGAAAGATACTATTAGAAAATGAAAAGACAAGCCATAGATGGGAAAAGTATTTTCAAATCATATACCTGATAAGGAATTTGTGTCCAGAATATATAAGAACCCTAAAGCTCAAAATTAAGAAGACAAATGACTCAACAAAAATGGACAAAAAATTTGAACAGATACTTAATTCAATGACAAGATATATAGGTGGAAAATAAACACATGGAAAGATGCTCAACATCATTAGTCTATAGAGAAATGCAAATTAAAACCACCATGAGCCATCACCATTAAAACCACCATGAGCCATCACCATTTTCCCAATAGAATGGCTAAAATTAAAAGGACTGACCATACCAAGTGTTGGCAAGAGGATGAACCAGAACTCTCTTACACTGCTGGGGGGAATATAAAATGGTAGAACTACTTTGAAAAACAGTTTGATGGTTTCTTCAAATGTTAAATATATATGTACCATATGATCCAGCCATTCTATTCCTAGGTATTTAACTAAGAGAAATACCTTCTCCATACAAAGACTTGTGCATAAATGTTGATATCAGCTTAATTTTTAATAGCCAGAAACTGGAAAAAACTCAAATGTCCATCAACAGGTGAATGGATAAATAAACTGTGGTATTCAATGGAATGCTATTTAGCAATCAAAAGGAACGAACCTTTTATATACACAACATGGATAAAATCTTAAGATAATTATTCTGAGTGAAAGAAAACATACAAAAGAGAGTACTCAGTGTATGATTACATTTACATAAAATATGTAGAAATTGCAATTCAATTATAGTGACAGAACACAGATCAGTGGTTACCTGGGGATACCAGGAAGAGAGAGGCAGGGAAGAATGGGCAGAAGGGATTACAAAGGGGCTAAGAATGGATTTTACATTTTTAAATGGTTGAAAAAAAATCAAAGAAGAATAACATTTTGTGATATGTGAAAAATATATGAAATTCAAATTTCAGTGTTCATCAATAAGGTTTTATTAGAACATAGCCCATTCATTTATACATTGTCCGTGGTTACTTTTACACTATAACCACATAGTTGAGTAGTTGCCACAGAGACCATATGGTCTACAAAGATGATAATATTTCCAATTGGCCTTTACAGAAAAAGTTTCTTGATCTCTGCTCTAGACAATACATAGTTTTCCACTGAAGCACATTTTTCCCTCTAAAAGATAAAAATATTAATATGTCTAACTTTCTCCCGTTGCCCCTTCTTTTCTGCTTTCTTCCCTTCCTTCCTTCAACAGACATTTATGGAATGCCTACTATATACCAATATGGTGACCCCTGGCTATACAAAAGGGAGAGAAAACACCATCTCTGTGCTAATATTAGTTTTTAGGCCATGGGAAGAGAATCATTCATCAAATACTCACATAGAGATGTATAATTATGGACTGTGCAGTCTCTGGAAGGGAAGGAATGGGATGTTGTAAAAATATGTACAAGAGACACAGTCTTGTTGAGGTGGGAGGTGGGGCAGTGAGAGCTTTTCTTCAAATAACTGAAGATGGAACTGACTGATTACTATGTAGGGACTAAGTGAAGGGGGAGTGGTAGCCTATGGGGGGAATATATTTTTAGCAGGGGAGAAGAGATTTTCAGTCAGAGGGAATAGCATGTGTTTCAAAAACTTGTTGGCAGTTTGGGAGCAAGATGCATGAAGAGAGTGTAAAGAAAGCTCTTGTGTCTGACTGGTCATAGTGAGTATTTTGCGGGAGTGAGATATGAGATGAGGCTGGGGAGGAAGGTAGGGGAAGCTCATACAAGGCCCTGGGGGCCTTGTTAAGACTTTTGGTTCTCATCTTGAGGGCAGTAGGTAGCTATTGAGGGTTTTTAGCAAGAGAGTGGTGAGGTATCACTTGGACCTACAGAGCAGATCATCTATAAAAAGGGGGCAGAAGTGGATGCAGGAGACCAGCTGAGAGCCTACTGCATTACTCCAAGCAAGGCCAGGATTTTTGTCTTACAAATCAAGGAATGGTTTGGTTTCTTGGATGCAATGCAAAGCTATGCTTGTAGCAGTGCCATTGGATCATGAGACCTTTTTGTAGAGCTTGCCTGGAGAGATTTCTTTTACAGGTCTTCGTGGAAATCCATAAGATGGCTCTATAATAATGATTCACTCAAAGACCTTTTCTTTGGAGTTGCAGGGCTCCAATGCCTCCTGTAAACACACCCCACCCCCTCCACCACCACCACTACCCCCTTGAAAGCTCAGGGAGTAAGTAGGGCCTTTCAGATCACGATCTTCTTCCAGCTAGAAGGCATGCCTGAAAAAAAATGTGAAGCTTCTGACTTCTTGTCTGCTAGACTGAAAAATTTCTACAGGGTTTTCTTTGTTTGTTTTTTTTTTTTTAATTTTAAAGAGATTTATTCTGAGACAAATTTGAGGATCATGACCCGGAGCCATACCCAAGAAGCCTTGAGCAAGTGGACTCCCTGAGGTTGGGTTACAGTTTGGTCTTATACATTTCAGGGAGACAGTCTTTATTTGTTTTTAATGCTCTACAATTTCCTACTGATGGTGTTTCAGGTTACATGGGATCCTTTGTATCATTAACATTCTTACCTTCTAGGATCTTATATCCTTTAAAACCTGGTCTTTGTCTTTTAGGCTGGCTCTGAGTTTGTAAAATAACTCATATGGTTAATCAGACTTCTACAAGACTACCAAACAGTTTCCTTTCTAGGAGATCTGGTTAGGGAGCTATTGGTAGATTCTCCATTTGCACTCTTTGGATCTCAGGTTGGCTTGGCCATTTGAATATTACTGTAGCAAGGCCTACCTTGGGAAGCAGGAACAATCTTACAATCTTAAAGCTTTCTAGGTATGTCTTAGCAATGCATATAGGTTACTGCTAGGGTTATAAACCACCATCCTGTTTTGTTCATGACTGAGAGATGTCCAGGGATATGAGACTTTGAGGGCTAAAACTGAGACAGTCGGTTGCCTTACTTCCTTTTATCATATAATCACTTGACAGTCAAAAAATGTATATAAGATTATGTTTATTTTGAGAGAAGACAAAACCAAGGCTCAGAGAGGGTGACTTACTCAAGGTCATACAGAGCATTCTGAGTAGAGCCAATAGGACATATTTTTTTGGCTCTACCTATTGAGGAGGCATGAAAAGATAATGTGCAGAGATGCAGGAAATGCACCTTAATTTTAAACTGTGAATTTGATTAACATACTTATGATGCTCATATTTCATGGAGAGAGAGAATGATACCCTGAAAAACAGCCCTTCTCCTTCTCCTACATGTCTTAAGTCACAGCTTTCAAAAGTGATTGCCTATCAGAAACACCTGAGGAGCTTTTAAAATCTAGGGATGCCTTAGTCCCACCCCAGAGACTGGTTTAATTAGTTTGGGGTGGGGCCTAAATATCTGTAAGATTAAAAACCTCATTGGATAATTAAAATGTGCAGCTACGATTAATAATTACTGTTCTAGATCAGTATTTCTTGAACTTCCACAAACATATGAATCACCTGGGGATTTTGTTAAGATGCAGCTTCTGGTATAGAAGGTCTGGGGTGGGGTCTAGCTTTTCTATTGCTAACAAGCTTCCAAGACATGCCCATGTTAATATAAAATGATTACATTATTTTGTTGCTTAAGTATAGTCTGAATTCATAGTAATTGCTGAGTCTGTAGGTGTTGGGTTGAGCCAGAAGTAGAGCCTTTCCAAGTATATTTAAATTGATAGGTTTAACCCTCCTTCTTTGTGGCTACAAAACTGAATTTTTAAAGCGTTCTGACTTTAAGTTAGCACTGAAAGTTCCAGTGTGGTGTCCATTATTCTTTGGATTCTTGTGTACATAGAGTTGACTCTGCTTTTGCTACTTGTAAAGTCCATTTGGAATTGCACAAATTGCTGGGAATCAGGACACCTGCCTCTCATTTGACTGTCTCAGTGTTGGCCTTTTCTTTTGGATACCACTGAAATGCTGAAGATCCTAGAATGAATTGTGTTAACTACCCTGAGGTTAGACTCTAGGGCACAAGAATTTGGGCACTTGACCCAGAAGCCTTCTCCCGAAGACAGAATTGGTTGGTATTTTCAGTTCTGCAACATCCCTTTTCCTGTTCCTGGTTCCATAGAGGACTTTGGGGGAATCCCACTCCTAAATGGGGTCTTTTAGAATAAAGCCATTGAGGTAATTCAGAGCAGTACTTTTCATTTTCACCTCTCACCAGTACATTTGCATAATGGGTGTAATTCTGAATAAGTCTAAGTAGAGAAGGAAGGAGTGAATGGTACTGCATTATAATGGTGGTGCGGCTCAGGCATTTGGGAGTTCTTCAACTCTGACTGCTCAGCATAAAACAGGAATTAAACTCAATAAGGCTTACTCATTATTAAACTAAGTAAAGTTCATCACCATTTTCTGCTTAGGGTCTCATTTTGGTATCTTTTGGAATATTCAATATGTTAGACATAGAAGCATTTGCTAGTTTGCCCACTGATACACTTAATTTAGAATTTGGGTTAATTTCAATCTCTTTAATGCTATTCCTTTCTGTCATTACCCCTTCCCCACACTCTTTGCTTTCTATGTGGGACAGGGCCCGTTTTGCTCAAATCTTTCTTTTTAAAAATAACACTGCTCCTGGATAATTTTGATAGGAATTCCAGTTCCTGAACTCTGCCAGCCATTTCCAGGAAGCAAAAACACCAGCAACAACCCTCCACAGTGTCTATTTTCCCCTTGGCTGATTCATAGCCAGATGTATATCTTCAGCTGACATTTAATAACACCAGAATGTTCTTATGAGTAGGAGGAGTAGGTGACTGCTTCTGGGGACATGACTCAGAGGACTGGGGAAACCCTCCTTTTACCAAAATGCTTCCTACTTCTGTCTGATGCCTAAAATTCTCACAAGAGAACTCTCTTCTTCTGGTTAATGCTCTCGTTCTTGTTAAATGCTCTGGGAGAGGGTAATGCTCCAAACCAGAGCTTCTCAAACTTTGACATGCATATGATTCACCTGGGGAATCTTGTGAAAATGCAGACCCGGTTTCAGTGGGCCTAGGGCAGCAATCCCCTCAGTCCGCAGGTCTGACAAGCTTGCAGAAGCTGCTGAAGTTGCTGGTGAGTGGAATGCACTTTGTGTAGCAAGGCCAGATCAGCAGTTCTCAAATGTGGTTGCACATCAGAAGCTCTTAGGGAGTTTTACCAATCCCAAAGTCCAGACTGTGTCCCCAGACCAATTATATGAGATTCTCTAGGGGTGGGACCCAGACCTAAGGTGTTTATAAAGCTTCCCAGGTGATTCCAATGTGAAGCCACATTTGAGGACAAGTGTTCCAAACCAGTGGCTCTTGACCCTAGCTGCTGATTAGAATCCTCAAGGGAGCTTTTTAAAAAATACCAGTTCCTGGCTCTACTGAAGAGCAATTAAATTTGAATCCCAGTTGGTGAGGTTCAGGCATTCGGACTTTTGCAAAAGCAGCCTGAATGTTTCTGGTATACAGCCAGGTTTAGGAACCACTGTTCCACTAATCAATCTTTGTAGCTTCATGTGGATGACATCTCCTCCGGCTAGGCATCGGTGGGAGGAGTGGGAGAGGCAAGAAGTGGGAGGCTCAGGAAACTGGGGGCCATAGGAAGGGCAGAGATGTGAAGAAAGCTGTGAAATGAGAAAGGTGGAGAAGCTGACCATTTTGCACACTACAACTTTGCCCAAGGTTCCCTGGAGAGTGTCAGTGTGGGAGGATTTGGGAAGATCTGAGCATGGTACTGTCTCGATGGCTGGTTGGCCGAAGTAGTGGGCAGGGTACAATGTGAAAGCTGAGCCTGCTAAATTTTTTTCATTGTTCTTTGAATGAGATGCCTCAGCAAAGGTGACCAACTGCTCCGGTTTACCCAGGACTGTCCTGGTGTTTGCACTGAAAGTCTGGCATCCTGGGAAACCCCTCAATCCCAGGCAAACTGGGCCAATTGGTTACCCTAGCCTTGCTTCTCCTTTACAGCAGTGACACAGATCTCAGAGTGTGGCCACTGCAGAGGAATAGGTTTGTTCTGGCTGGTCAGTCAGAACAAAATGGGCCTCATTGAGTTCTTAAGTGTATTTCATTCCTTGCTGATGAATGGGGTCAGGCATTGTGAAGATGGTGGGGAATTTGGAGAAACCTGATCCTGCATGCATGGCTTAAGGATAATTTGAATGGTTTCTCTCTTTTTTTTTAAGACTTATAGTGTCAAGATACTCCCCCACCCCCACATATTCAGGCATGCACACACATATGTATATCACTGCTTGGTTGGCATAGCACTGACCTACATAGGCGCAGAGGCCAAAAAGATTCTGAGGAAATGAGAAAAAATTGTGGTCTGTGCTGAGCTCCGGTCTGACAGATGGATGTAACCTACTCAGAGAGTATTTTCAAAGCATGTGGCTTGAATGCAGATTAATGTCATGCAAAATGAATATGCAAATGCTAAGACACCAAGTCACAGAGGAAAATGCCACATCAGAGGAAGATAGGGTTAATCAGGAAAGACCTTTTTGAAGATGTGAATGTCACTTTATGAAATGAGGATAATGTCATCTTTCTAACAGACAAAAAAAAAAGGCCCAAACATAAAAATCCAAAACCACTCAAAGTGCTCATTAAAGGAGGAGTAAATACTGGATGATTCAATGGTCCATGTTCTAGTCACAGACTTTAGGATATAATCTCTGAGGTAATCCACTCTCAGCACAATTGAAACCTGTTTTTGAAGCTACTTCAATTTGCATTATCAGGCTGCCAGTAGCTGGTTTCCTTGATTTAGAAGCCATCAGGAGTTTCTTACTTGAATTGGGACTTTGGGTTAGACTCTTGAGAAGTGGTTTTCACAGTTGAGCATGCATCAGAATCATCTGGGAGACTTGTTAAAGAAAGGCTGAGCCCTACCCACAGAATTTCTGATTCAGTGGGTCTGGGGGTGGGCTGAGAATCTTCACTTTCAATTCATTCTCAGGTGATGCTGGTCCAGACCACACCTTGAGAAAGAATGGACTAGAGCATTGTCCTTGAGCAGTTTTATAGACACAGTAACACAGCTTTTCCTAGAACAGACCTTGCCATTTAGAAAATCACAACAAAAATTAAAGGATGTCAAAGAGATGAAAATTGGAAGCTGAGAGAGCTAAATGCCATTGGGGAAAACAAACTGACAACATCCTTATTTTCGTTTGTGACTAGAACTATACAGATCCACTAAAAACATGGTACTTGTGGATTTTATAGATGTGCAAATAAAGTGAATCCTCACTATTGTGACTTAAAGAGCATCCTATTTTTTGGAATGGGAAAATCTTGTTTTCTCATGAATAACAGTCACCAAATTCTATTCTGAACATATGTATCAGAATATGTCATAAAGTCCATTTTCTTTTATGGCAGAGTCATCTTATTGGATAATCATTGGGATGAGTTTCTTAGCAGTTTAGCTATGCCAGTGAGGTAATTCAATTAGTGGCTCAGGAAACATTGCAAGATGCATTTCAATTAAAACTGTGTATTTCGAATTAATGCAAGATGGATAAAGCTCTGCTTATTTTCTTAGGCTAGCTGAACTACAATGCCTAAAGCAAATGCTTCTAACACCTGCTGGAGAAGTGTAAGTAAGTTGCAGTGGACTCTGTCTATGACTGATCCACCATCCATTTTCTCTTTTCTTTCTTTCCAATAGCATCCCAATTTTGTCCTGGTATCTGCAAATCCTTTATTTACCTGGTGATCTTAGGAGACAACTGTCAGGGAGTGTAGAGATGAGACAGATAAGGGAGAGAAGCCAATAAAAGATACATTATTAAGTGAGTTATCACTGTGGGCTACTGGAGCTCAATCCTGCTGGGGAAGTGTGATGATGTTGGGCATGCTGTTGAGACAATTCTCCAAGTTTCTATACATCTTCTCTGGGCTGTTGTCCTAGTCTATGTTTTCAAGGTTCATATAACAGCCTTGGAATATAGAGACAATGTCTTCATTCAGGGTCAGGGGGAAGATTTGTTTCCTGACCAGGATAATAAAGATAATATCCTTCTCTGGGACAAATGTTGGGTAGGTTTGATAGCAGTCCTTATAAGATTGAGGGTTTCTAAGCTTGGGGACCTTCAGCTATGATATAGACCCACTGTGTGCATAGCATCCACCTGGAATGCTCAATATCACACTCATGGGATATGAGTGTCAAGGGAAACTGATGGGAACAATGAAGCTCATGTTGTCTGCTATGCCATGAGTGATAAAGTTCTTTGTCTCTGACCCAGGGGTTTCCTGTACTCTGCCAGCATGTATGAAACTATGGCAGGCTAACCTGCTAGCTTGCAGGACGGGTAAAATCTCAGACCCTTCACAGTCCTTGACAGATGTCTCAGAATTATACCTTTTGAGGGATGATGAAGACAGGGTATTTAACAACCCTCAGCCATTGTTTGATGGCTACTCCCAGGATGTGTCAAATCTTGTTTTTTAAGCAAAGTAACTAGTATTTGTTGGGTATCTAGTATATATTAGGCATCATGCCAGGGACATTAAATACACTAACATAAATCTTAATGTTCATAGCATTATTTTAATGATTTTATGTATTTATGTATTTTTATGTAAGAAAAAATTTTAAAGAGAATTTAAGAAACTAGCTCAAAATTAAACACTAATATTAATTTCTCCATTTATTTGACAAGTAAATGTGCCAGCCCTCAAGCCCAGCTGTGTTTGTTCTGACACCAATGGTCTTTTCATTATGCCATAACTACTGCTTTTATTTAAACATTTTCTACATATGAAGAAATAAAATGCAATTCCCAGTGTGAAATGATTTATCCTAGGTATTGGATTGGTTTGTGACTTTTCATTTTATTTTTGAATAAGAGAAAGTTTATGTCTTCATTAAGCTTGTATATATAATTACTATGAAGTAACAATTTATTCTTTATTTAATATAAACATTATTAACCTAAAGCCAAACCAATTTGTATTTGATCAATGAGTTCCCTTAAGTCAAGTTCAAATATTCAACTGCTATATTTTTGAGAATCATTCCAATTCAAGTTACCTTATATTTTCAAAAGTCTAGAAATTAACATAACACATAATGAATATTCAAATAGAAAACCTCCTCCAAATATATTGAAGTTTTCATGTTTATCTAAGTGAATCCTGTGTTTTTATTGCCATGTAGCCATATCCTATTTATTTAAAGTGGATGATTATGTCCCAAGACTAATCTCCATTTATGTTGCTAATGGTTCATAAATAAATCTCTTCTCCACTCCTAAACACCAAAAGAACCCTTTGAGATTAAATCTTCCATGATTTATCTTAGCCCCTGTGTGAGAGTATTGAGAAATGTTGGCAAAATAATCTAGTTATTTTTGAGCTAAATATAGAGATGAAAGTAAAGAATGTCTACTTTTTGAAAGCTAGCTAGGTGTTGAATATTTTTTTCCTCTAAACATTTTCCCAAGATGTTTAAAAACAATGTGAAAATTCAAATGGAAAAATTCTCTATGTAAATATGCTTAGTGCAGGGATTTTGGATTTTTAAACGAAAGTCTTTCTCGATTACAAAGCATTTCTTAGAGTGTTTTTCACCCTATGCTTTCCCTATACTGACTAAATGTCAGTTGCTACATTGAAAAGGAGCATTAAGAATAAAATTCAGGCCTTAAATTAAGCTATTGCATAAGTTATCTGTGTTTGGTACCCTACATACTTTTGCAAGCTTACATTTTTTATTATGTCTAACAAATGATAATATGCCCAGACTCTATTACTTTAGGGCTATTTATCTATTGCATACTTAAATATAACAGCACACATTTATAGCAGGTTTTAGAGTTCCTTTCATGGCCATATTTACAGTAGGCAGGCATTAAAGTTTGCCTTAAAAATTCATTCCCAAATGTCTGTGTTTGGTTTGTCATTTCTAAATCTGTTAAGGTAGGGGCCTGGAGATGGTAGAGCTGTAGGAATTAAGCATGTTTATTATATCAGTTTATTTAAAAATCACTTAGAAATGCCTATAGAATTTGGTTGAAACCTACATCTGCAAGCAAAGGTTAACAATCTATGTTGTGAAATGAAGGAATGCAGGGAAGGTCAGAGCGTCTTCAGGAAGCTGGGAGGTCAGCCTCCAAGAATACTATTTTCCTTAGGTTCTCTAGGTCCTAGAAAGGAAATGAAGCAAGTACTTGGGTGCCTGAGGTCAATTCTCCAGACATTGGGACTATCACCTCCCTCACTCAAGGGAGGAAGCTAAGGCTGCCTTCCACCTATTGGGCCAGCTGTTCTGGAAAGCTGAGAAGTCATGTGAGGGAGGGAAGAGTTGAAGGATAAATGTCCAACTTTGTGGCCCAATATTGGGTTTGGGGAATGAGGGCCATTAAGGATACAAAGTGGGGCCACCTGGAGAGAATTCTAGGTAATTCTAGGTGATATCCTGGGACTCTTGGCTTAAATGCCAATGACAGGGAGAGAACTACATAAATCCAGGACAGGGGGAATTACCTAGGGCCTGGGCCTGCTAATGCTGGCCAGAGCAGCCCTGCCTTCAGAAGCGGTGTCCTCCTTGAGGCCTAAAGAACTATAAATGCAGGGAGAAACTGACAGAACAGGTGGTCAGCAACTGAGACTGTCACACCGAGGAAGAGAGAATGGATTTCACCAGCAGTGCCTGGCTAGTACTACTCACTCTGTACCTTCTCTTAAGTGAGTGGAGCCATGAAGAGTCCCATCCTTATATGCAACAGCCCAGTCCCTCAGAATTCTCAAACTCAGCATTTCCAGAAGTAACCTTGTCACCCCAATTCACTTTTCTTTTTGTATTCTTCAGCTCTGCTGATGGCTGCTCCAGCCATCTACCCAGTTAACCTGTCCATCAATGTTCACATCCATCAGATCAGATCCAATCACACCTATCTTTCTATCTCCCCTACCCCATGTCTGCTATCACTGTCTTGGTTCAGGTCCTTATCTTTCTCCAAACAGCTATATAGTTATTGGATATGGGAGGGGGGATGAGGGGATGGGTATATACAACCACAAAGAGTAAGATGTGAAACGTTTGGGGGATGGACATGCTTGAAGCTCTTACTCGAGGGGGGAGGAGGGCATTGGCAATATAACCTTAACACTTGTACCCCCATAATACACTAAAATAAAAAAAAATCTGGCTATATACTCTACTTCTAAAAACAGTCAATGCCCCCACCCCTTTTGCTGCTTATGGGGTGAAAAGCAAGCTTCTTTGCATGCCATGCAGGAAGGAAAGAAAGGAAGGATGTAGAGATAGGATGCTGGCAGCAAAGTGGTGTGCTGATAAACCAGTTCTATTAAAAAGAAGACCCTGTTTTTTACTGTTTGCAAATTTCTATGGTGTAAATACTCCCAACATGGCCAATTCCAAGCTACCACAGTTTTTAATTTTTATTTTTAATTATTATGGGCACATAATGGTTGTATATCTTTATAGGGTACACGTGATGTTTTGATACAGGCATACAATGTGAATTAATCAAATCAGGGTAATTGGGGTATCCATCACCTCAGGCATTTATCATTTCTTTGCATTAGGAACATTCCAATTCCACTCTTTTCAAGCTACCACAGTTTAACAACCAGCTCACACAATTTCTGAATAATTAACAATTGGCTGCTAGCTGGCTCCATTACACCAAATGCATTAAACTCTTGAAAATGTGGTGCCTGTCTACTTTTCTTATCATTAGTCAATTCTTTCTCAAAAATTATGCTCCCAGATGTGCTTATGATTCCAAGATGTTTGTCTCCAGCATGATTTTGTTAATACTGTCTAAAATGTCTGCCTACAGTATCTCATTTTTACCATCTCTTTGGGGTTAAACTGTTACCTCTTTCATCTTGCTAAATTCTCTTAACCTGGCTTAGATGGACCCTCGAGGAAGATTTTTCTCCTTTATTCTCTCTGTCTTTATTTGGGTAGCCCAGAAGCAGACCCTGAGATGAGGTTTCACGTGCAAGAGACTTATTAGTGGGTGTTCCCAGGAAAAAAGCAACAGGAGAGTGGGGAAGAGGGACTGACAAGGGATGGAAGCCAATCAAGGATGTTATTACCATGGAGCATAACTTTGGTGCCTTCCCCTAAGGGACTTTTGGAGAAAGTGTAGGTTACACATCAGAGTTGTCTTGATAAGGGGAAAAGGGGCTGGTGTATTTATATCCCCACACCTGTCAGTCATAAGAGCTGCCCCTGGGGAAGTAAATTCCCAGGTACTTCTCAGGCCTGCAGCCTGAGAGCTGTCCTGCAACCAAAAGACACAGTGCTGGCTGCTGGGAGTGAAAGTGGCCTAAAGCTGATGTGCACAAAAATGCAAAGAGGTTTCAGAAGGTATTAGTGGGGTGCAGCCAGTGTCTGTCATATTCCCTGCTTTCCAAAGCACGTATGCATGTGGGTGGGCATGTACATGTGTGCTGTCACACACACATGCCTTAGGCTGGTTTGGGGTCCCTTCCTTAAGTACTTCCATGATGTGCTGTATATATTGCCATCACAGAAGTTATTCATAGTTTAGAATAATTTCTTCATGTCTCAATGTCCTCCATTTTGCTGTGAGCACCTTGAGGATAAGAATCATTCATATTTGCAGCACAGTGCCAGGCACACAACAGATGTTCAATAAATGTGTATAGATTAAATGCATAAGGGAGGAGACCATGGTGGCAGCACAAATGGAAGTGTCTGGGGTTGGGAAAGGAGAATGGGTGGGGCAGAGTCTCAGAGAGACTGAATGGGAAGTTAGGGCACATGAATCTTTGAGGATAGCTCAGGTCTTAAGCTTTCCTGCTTGGTGTGCTCTGCAAAGACAGCATTAACACAATGGAATCTTGGTAAAACTGGAAAATAGTTCTTCAGGCCCCCTGGGGATTAGCTTTCTGCTATTTTTCCTTTCAGGAAGCATTCTAAATTACCAGGGATGCTTAGAAATTATGAGTAAAATGGTGGCATTACAAAAGAACCTATGCCTGGACTCCATGCCAGAGGTTAGAGGAGGCTTGAATGCATTGTTCACAGGGATTTCCCTGAAGTCTGATCAGCATCTAAGTATACTTGAAACTGCAGCTCAGATGTTTGCAACATGTAATTATGGATATTACTAGCATGTCTAATTTGACAAGTAATGTAGAGGGTGAACATTAAATGGGAGCTGTAACATTTGGTAACATATGCTGCAGAGTTCAGTTTTGCACTGCCACCAGGATCATCTGTGTGTGCCAAACAAACCTTTTGAAATGACAGATATTAGGAAAGCAATGAGAGAGTGGTATTTCTTCTTCCTTTTCCCCTCTTCAAATTAATAGTTCAATGCAATTGGTTAAACTAAATGATCTATGAGGAAAACTGAATTCTAATTACCACTAATTAAAAAAAAGAACCATTCAACCTCTACTCTTGAATATTGGAACATTTTTTTTTTCTGTCCAACCCTGTTCTCTTGGAATTCAAGGCATTTGGACCAACTGGAGGGTAATCAGTGGGCATTTGAATGAGCATGAAAATCAAGGAGAACAAAAGGAGGTATGATAATTATCTGGTAAACATTCTAAATATCCTAAACAAGAAAAGACTAAAAAGTATGAAAGAGAAATCTGAGATTAAGCTTAAGATCAATGATATTATCATTAAATAATTTTGTTAGGCTTGGTGCGGTGGCTCATGCCTGTAATCCTAGCACTCTGGGAGGCAGAGGCAGGCAGGTCATTTGAGCGTTCGAGACCAGCCTGGGCAAGAGTGAGATCCTGTCTCTACTAAAAATAGAAAGAAATTAATTGGACAACTAAAAATATATAGAAAAAATTAGCTGGTCATGGTGGTGCATGCCTGTAGTCCCAGCTACTCGAAAGGCTGAGGCAGAAAGATTGCTTGAGCCCAGGAGTCTGAGGTTGCTGTGAGCTGTGATGATGTCACAGCACTCTAAACCAGGGCAACAGAGTGAGATTCTGTCTCAAAATAATAATAATAATATAAATAAATAAATAATTTTGTTAGAATAACAAACTTGCATTTATAATAGTAAAGATCCATCTCCCTTGCCCCCAGTCTGTTATTGGCCTTATCAATTTCTCAAGAACTCAAGGTTGAAAATTTGAGGTCATCCACCTCTTTTAGCCCATCTATCTAGTTATAGAGGTTCTCTTTCCTTTCTTATACCTTCAGAATGTCATATACACAAACTTGGCCTTGGGATAGATGGAAATGGTGTCTGTTGACATGGATTTCAGAGGTTTCTGGGGGCATCATTGATTTCGTTCTAGAGGATGTTTCAATCTTTACAGAGTATACAGTCAAATTCAACTTCCTTGAAAGAGGGTGACAAATCAATTGGTTGCCACATATAGGCTTAAAGGAATTGGTTGACAGATATTAAACCAAGGGTGTGAATGTGGATTGGAGGAGACAGCAGGAAGAAGGAAAGAAAGGCAGGATGCAGAAATAGGATGCTGGCAGCAAAACATCTATTTCACTGTTTTGATGAAGTCTGGTTTTATGCATAGCATCCCTCTTGGATGATACTTTCAAAACTGCATCCTTCTTTGGATTGCAGACCTACCAACCTGTCCAGAGATGTTGTACTAACTTATCTCCAGACTTCGTCCAACCCCATTCGTTACTTCACTCCTATGTTGAAGATATCTGGTCTTTCCCTGGTTCTTTAGCTGGGCCTAGCCACCAGGTACTGGCTACTAAAAATAAAAATAGTGGCTTCAATCTAGAGCAGCCACCTACGTCACCCCAAGATAATTCCCTAGTCCCACCCTTAGTCCATTATCAAGACCCCACTGCTGGGAATGTAAATTAGTACAGCTGCTATGCAAAACAATATGAAAGTTCCTCAAAAAATTAAAAATAGAACTACCATGTGATCCAGTAAGCCCATTTCCAGGTATATAACCAAAGGAAATGAAATCAGTATGTTGAAAAGATATCTGCACCTCCCCCATGTTCATTGTAGTATTCTTATTCACAACAGCCAAGATACGGAATCAACCTAAATGTCCATCAACAGATGAATGGATAAAGAAAATGTGGTATATATATTCACAATGGAATACTATTTCCTCAAAAATAAAAAGAAGAAAATCCTGTCATTCTTGACAACATGGATGGACCTGGAGGGCATTATGTTAAGTGAAATAAGCCAGACACAGAAAGACAAATACCATGTGATGTCACTCATCTGTGGAATCTGAAATGTCTGACTTGTAGAAGCAGAGAGTAGAATGGTGGTTATCAGGGGCTTCAGGTGGGTCAAAGAATACAGAATTTCAGTTAGACAGGATGAATAAATTCAAGAGATCTATTGTACAACATGGTGACTATAGTTAGGAACAATATATTGGATACTTGAAAAATGCTAAGAGGGTGAATTTTAAGTGTTCTCACCACAAAAAAATGATAATGCAAGGCAATGCATATGTTAATTAGCTCGATTTAGCCATTCCACAATGTATACCTATTTTAAAACATCAGGTTGTATACCATAAATATATATAATTTTTTTAATTAAAAATAAATTTAAAAAATAAAATTAATAAAAGACCCTACTGCTTGGTGCCTCTCTGGTCCCAGGCACCTGGCAACGTGTCACCCTCCTTCCCCCTCTTGCAGTTTTGTGCCCTTATGTTCCCTCTGGCATTCGTGTGTTGGCATCCCTTTTCTGGTCTCAGTTTTGCTTACTACTGGCCTCAAAAGTGCTTCCCGCTGCCTGTTCCAGCCCCTCAACCCTGCATCTCAAAGGAAAGGAGGGATGGGATGTTCTTGTCTAATTCCCACTGCAAATCTGGGAGCTAATTCTGCCAAAAGAACCATGTGGCATTTTAGGGAAAGATTAAAAGCATGAAGGGGAAGGGTGTAGTGTTCAGTAGTTGGTCATGTTGAAATACCCAACTTCATAATTAGAGCTGCTTTCCTTGTAGCACCTGCCTTTTGACCTCAGTACAGGATATATTAGGTTTTATAAGCAGTCATTTTGCTGGCTTGTTTTCAATATTCACTAAAAACTTCACATTTTCTAGGTTAGTGTTAATATTTGCATCCCTGTTGAGCTTTTTACTTCTCAACGTGTTTCCTACTAAGAATAGAACCTGACGTAAATGACCTACTCAAGAGAGGATCTAGAGCAGCATTTCTCAAACTTGGAAGCGTGCCCCAATCACCTGCAGGTCTTGTTAAAATGAGATTCTGGTTCACTGGGTCTGGGGTGGGGCCTGAGATTCTATATTTCCAACAAGCTCCTGGATGCTGTCGATGCTGCTGGTCCCAATGCTTCTTGATATCAGACTTATCAGCCATGATTAATGAACAATAATTCGGGTGATAGAGACTGAATTTAAGACCCATCATTTATCATAAGCATGTAAATTATGTGTACTTCATTGTAAAAAGAATCTGATAAAACTTTAGGTCCTCAGGCAGATAATGGCCAACTGGCCGATTTTTCTTGTGCATCTTCTCAGACATCTCTTCTGATGGATCTAAAAAAGAAGGAAGAATCTTGATCCAGAACCATTTCTGTCTGTAGTAATATTTTAGGTTGTTGTTGCTTGCAGAGTTAGTGCTTGAACTAGTGGTTTCCTCAGGGGAAGTGTTCAGGTGTTGTAGATCTGAGACCCTGAGAGACAGAAATAATCAGTACTAGTCAAAGCTTCCTCCTAAATATGGCATTCTTTCAAACCATAAAAACATTCATGTGTAATTAACATTGGTGGCAAATAAGTCAGTGACTATTTCTCGTCTCCTATTTTTGATCACTCATCTCCTCCCTTGAGATGCTTCTTTTGATTTCAGCTATTGATGCTTTATCACAGATGTTTTCAAAGTCACAGCAGAGCATCTCATAAATGCTACCTTTTTTCAGAAGTAAAATTAGCCTAAGGCATGGTAAGTGCCCTGGCAACGCTGAATCTCCATGTGAAAGCAATGGAAATATCAGGTGGAGACAGAATATGATTCAGAGTTAGCCACAGGGCCCAATGGTCATGACATTGTACTATAACCAGCTGTCTCTATTCAATGTCTCTTTTTCCCTCCTCTCTCTTTCCCCATCCCACTCCTATCTCCCAGATATGTTTCTCTTTTTATCTTCTTGACCCACAGCAGATAGCACAGTTGTTGAAAACTAACCCAATAAAAGTGTGATGGTGAAGTCAGGCTTTTCCTCCCAAGTCCTTGCTGAAGGTGCCTGAGATTACCTGAGGCAAAGATGCCTTGTGCAGCCTCAAAGTGAAAATTCCTCCTGGTTTTCTACCTTTACCCATCACTGTTAAGAAGGGGCCTCCTATTGGTTGACACATTTATGTTTTGGTGTTTAAATTCATATTTGTCATTTAATGAACTAGTGCTCCCTGCTGAAGCTGGAGTTAATAGAA
The DNA here is from genome assembly GCF_040939455.1 of Microcebus murinus. Taxonomy (NCBI): domain Eukaryota; kingdom Metazoa; phylum Chordata; class Mammalia; order Primates; family Cheirogaleidae; genus Microcebus; species Microcebus murinus. The sequence goes on from NC_134136.1 coordinate 95,812,139, forward strand.
AGTGATAGATACAGGAAATTAAAAAAAAAAAGCTCTTAAATTGTGGGTGGCCAAGAGTTCAGAAACTTGGGAGTTTAAGGAAGTTTTGCTGAACCAGCTTTCAAAATCCTAGGAGTGATTTACATTTGTTGACCCCCCAATTGTCCCAAGGCTGCTTTATCTGTTTTACTGCCCCCACCATGGTTTAAGCGGGAGATTTAGGCAATATGAACCCACAAACACTTAGCTTATTATTCTCCATGACCACAGCTAAAGTCCCTGGAAGACACCATAGGTCTGCAGTACCCAAGAAATTCCCAAGTAAGCAGACCCTGTTTAATTCAGATTCTTCCCTTCTTGAGTTCATCTTTTGTCTAATGTACAAAACCCGCCAAAACTTCTACAGAGATCATTGTTTTATGCCTAGTCATGATTTAATCCATTTGCATGTGGCAATACTGTTACAATCTCAATACCATTAGGAGCAAGTCCCAGAGCAACAAGAAATGGTTCCATTTTTGATGACGTCTCAGGTTTACTTGCTCAATCCCCAGCCCAGCTATTGGCTCATCTCATTGTTATAGGTGCAAGGATGCTATCTTTGTGTAGCATTACAGTTGCTGTTTCTAGATCCCTCTGACCCACACATTTCTCCCCAAATTTACTTTATTTATACTAATTAACCTTGATAAATTTCCCTCCTTTATCATACTAAACTCCTCTTCAGATCTGCACTCAATAGCATACATTTGGAATCCATCTTGGACTTTTGGACCAAATGCCACTCCCTGCAGGCAAGCCCAGCCCAGACGTCTGTTGTGGGGCCACATAGCTGAATATCTATGCAACTCAGAGAGCATTCATAATTCTGACTACTGAGTTTGTGAGTGAGCTTCTTTGAAGGAATGGGTTGTATCCTTCCTTAATCTGTCCTCTATGGTATTTTAGAACTGTGACTTCTTGTTTTTGTTATTCCCAATGAAAATGGTTTTTGTATTTATTTCTGATTATAAAAATAATCCATGCTTGGTGTAAAACTTTCAAACAATGCAGATTAGAATGCTGAAGTAAGGAAAACATTACCCTAAATTCTGCCACTTAGGGATTAATATGATTCACAGCCTTCTGGATCCTTATCTACACATAGACACAATTTTATGCAACTGGAATGTACTCTTTTGGCTGAATAATATATTGTTATCATTTCAGCAAGTACAGATACCAAAATAGGTATTTATTTATTTCCATTGGATTGAATTGCAATATAAACAGAAGCCTCTGGCTGTTCATAATATACTTCTATACTTTCACCTTATCCCCCCCCCCATCTCCAATTTCTTTCTGCTTCTCTCCCTCCTCTTTAACCAGGCCCCCCAGCATCCCTTGAGGGGCAGCTTTGGCTGCTGCAGTTGCCAGGGAGAGGAAGAGAAGGAAGGAAGTGCAGGTGGTCAGGCAGCAGGAGGCACGTTCCATGCTGTCACTTTCAGGAGAATTGGCCTTCTCTACTCCTGCCAGGTGGGAGTTGAAGTGACGTCAATCTCCTATTTTATACTCTCTCCTTATTTTTCCTGCTGCCTCCACCCCTTTGCCTCCTTCCCAGGCAGCAGAAGGGAAGTATCTGCAGAGAAGTATCTGCACGGTCATCAGGCTCCTTTGGCGATTCTGATTTAGAGGGTGCACAGTTACACTTTGAGCCATGCTGCTCTACTCATTACAGACCAGGTGCATCTTATGGCTGAATAGGAATCACCTGGGGTGATGGTTAATAATACAAACTCCTGCACCTTATTCCTGGAGATTTGGATTCTGTAGAGCTGGGATGTGGCCCAAGACTTTGTGTGTGTATGTTTAAAAGAAGATCCCTAAATGATCCTGATGAGCAACTCGGCTGGCCCCTGCCCTACTCCCAGGCAACTCAAAGTGTGGTTCATGGACCAGTGTCATCATCACCTGGGAGCTTATTAGAAATGCAGGATTTCAGATGTCACTCTAGACCTGATAAACCAGAGACTGTAGTTTAACAAGATCCCCAGCTGATTCATATTGGACATTAAAGTTTCAGAAGCATTGCAGTGCTATAGAATAGACAAATCTTTCTTTGTGGGATTTAAGTAAAACATTTTAGCTTACCTGATCCCCACCTACATAACTGTTGGTGAGAGTTCACAAAATGTACCTACAACTTATGGGAACATTTTCCTAAAAGAGAGGTGGTAAATAATACAGATAGTTCTAAGTTAAAGGAAACTATCTACCATTTTGAACCTTGGTCTACCCTTGACTTATGCATGTGCTCTTCATAAATCAAACCAAGATTTACATGAATATTTTAGATTAAAGGTATACAATTGGGCCAATTTTAGCTCTTAAATAACAAAGCTCCATTCAAGTGTTCCTAGGTAATGTTTGCACCAACTTATGGTTTGTTGAGGTCCAGCCAATAATAACTGTATTTCAGGAGAACAAAACCAGCAATTCAATGTTCATTTTATTCAGTGCACTCATATCCCCTACCAGTTCCTTTGGAGCCATCATTCAGGGGAACCTTTGGCCTTCTATGTTGGTTATGAAAGATTCCTGGCTAGAACTGTGATTCACCTAGATTTTTCCCAGAAAAATCATTCTTAAGCATCAGCATGTTCAACATTCAAGTCATCATTTCATAAAGATACTATAAAGAAATATATCCTTCTCCCACTTAAGGGAGGTCTAGGAATTATTTCTCTATTTATTTAGTTTAGATGCAGGGTAAAACCTAAGGAAGTTATTCTTGATAAGCTGGTCTTCAGGGCATCACACCTTCTACTTCTACAGTTTTCTCTTTCAGGGACCCCTTTCTTCTGGAAGGTTCTGAGAGCACATAACTTCTCTGTGCCTTTTTGCTCATTTCAAAACTCACTCCCTGGATAATTTTCCTAACCTTTGCAATACTGCATCTGTTAGGGATTTCTTTTGGCTCCCATTAGCAGAAACCTAGCTCTAGAATGTTTGGCTTAATTCAGTAGGGTGCCCCCCATCTGGGAGGGGATAGGCTTGCCATAGCACCAGCGTAGTGGCTCTGCAAAGCCATCAACAAATGAGGCTCCTTCTAGCTTCTTGCTTTGCCATCTGTAGTGCACAGCTCTTGTCCTTGGGTTTACAAGATGGCTGCTGAGCCTCCGTGAACTGTGTCCACCTTTGGTGAAGGAAGAATGGAAAAGGAAAAGGGCCATGTGTTTAGAAGTCAACCCCTTTTAACAAGATTTTTGGGAAGCCCCTCCCAATGATATCCACTTACATATCATAAGCCAGAGCTGTGTCACCTGACCACCCTCGCTGAAAAGGAATCTGGGCATGTTGCTGCCTCACACCCCAAATTGGGATTCCGTAACCAGAAAGAATGGGAAAAAATAAATATTGGGTAGGCTGTTAGCAAGACCTGCCACTATCAATAAGTTGTAAGTAAGTCACAAGATCTTTGCATTGTAAAGGGGAATAAAGCCTTAAGCCAAAGGAATAAACCTTGAATAGTAGAATTTCAAGCTTTCGGATACTGTGTACTGAGTCTTTGTGTCTAGGGATGAGAAATTCCTATTGCCTCTCAGCTCTCAGGATGCAGAACATTTGCCTGCTCTGTCTGGGTGTAAATTGGACCCTGCTTAGACAAGAAACCACAGACTGTGCAATGTGAGACTTAGCTTAGCCCCAGCTGTGCTCTGCTCTGCTCTGGGACTTGATGTTCCTAACCAGAGTCTCCAAAACAGAAAGATCCTTCCAAATCCGTGCTCTTATTTGGAGAAGGTGTTAGAATGGTTATCTTGGATTGTTTTTTCTATATTTAATTAATTGCTTTTATTTGATTGAGATTCTAATGCAATCCATATATGCTTCCTTTTTAAAGCGATGACATGTATTTAAGGTAAGGGCTTAACAAAATTGAATTCTTACAAAACCTTGGTTTTTATTGAGGATGTTCTGCTTTTCCTGTCTGGACAGGCCCTTGATCTGGCACTTATACTTTCTCCGGGGGAGAGAACCCTAGAGGAGGGAAGGATGGCTACCTTTCTGGCCTCATGCTTAGTTTGAAAGAATGGGAGGCAGGCCCCTTACATTGGTGTGAAGAATGAGAGTGCCGAATCTTAACTACTACACCACCAGGGAACTTAGAACTATGACGAATGAACACAGAAATCTCAGTAGTTACAGGAAGGGTCAGAGGGACTGAAGATGCTTTTTGTGACTAAGACAAGGTACCAGGTAGAAAAAAGAAAAGATACTGGAAAGTCCTAATAGGAAAACATGTGAAATTATTGGGCCAAAGTTTTAGAAGCAAAGCCCAGATCAGAGTTGGGGGCCAGAATCCCTGCTTCCTACTTCCCTGTAACTTCAAGGGATCTGATTGGCACTCGGGGTCTCCATGAGCCTGGGGGACCTTGTGCGATTATATGCCATTGTATGTAGATCGACTACTTAAAGTTTGGGGAAAGGTCCCCATTCTAGTCAGTATTATTGTATAATAAACCATCCCCAATCTGTGGTGTAAGTAACAACAATCATTTTATTATGCTTACAGATTCTGGGGGTTAGGAATTCAGACAAAGTACAGCAGGGATGGTTTGTCTCTGATCTACAACGTGTGGGTCCTTATCCAGGAAGACTCAGATGGTTGAGGATGACTTCAATGGCTGGGGGCTGAAACCATCAGGAAGCTTCTATTATCACACGTCTGGAGTATGAGCTGGGACAACTCAATGGCTGGGCTCAGCAGGGCTGCTGACCTGAGGGACCTATGTGTGACCTCTCCATGTGGCTTGGGTGAGGGCCCAAGAGGGAGCCTCTGGAAGATACGACTGCTCCAAGAGAGCCAGGGCAAACTGCAGGGCTTTTTATGACCTAGCCTGAAAACCCCATAGTGTCACTTTCACCTTTCTTTTGTGGCTAAAGCATCAAGGAGCCTGCCTCAATTCAAGGAGCAGAGAGTACAGCAGCTCCCTCTTGATGAGAGGAATATCAAAGAATTTGAGGCCAACAAACAAATAAACTCTCACTCTCTAAACTTGTAACTGGAATCTTGGCTATACATTTTCTAGCTGTGTGACCTTGAGCAAAAGACTCAACTTCTCTGACATCTACTTTTCTCATCTACCAAATAGTGGGTGCCCATCTCATGGCGTTTGGGTGAGAACTAAATGAGATAAACTTACAATGAACAATCTAGCAGATTGCCTGGGACATCAGTGTTCAATAACTGCTTGAGCCTACATCTGAAGAATGTTTCAGGGAATATTAAACCTAAAGTAGGAGTTATTTTCTAAGGTGCAGAATCAGGGATTAAGTTGAAAGAGGTGGTATGCTTTTAAAAAACACACACCTATTGAGGACCTACTACATGCCAGACCCATCTTCCTAGCCAGGGACTTTCCTAATTCAAGAGTTCAACTTGCATCCCAAACTGTCAGAAATGATCTTTCAGATGGTTGTGGACACAAATATTCTGTAAGCATCTTCACATTCCCTCAACCATAAATACTGTCCAGAACTAAACTTCTGAAAATCTCTTTGTACATGCTTGAGCTCTTTCGGCAGGTTTTGCAAGTATTCTTGCATCTATTAAGCTTCTTGCATCCTTAAAACATGGGATTGATTTTAATTGGGATTTTATGGAAAAAGGATGAACACTCCTCTGTCCTTAGATGAAGTCCTCATTTGCAGGTGTTTTTCTCTGAGCAAATCATTGTGGTTCCTGGGTACTGTACCATTTAGCTGAGCTGGTACGACAGGTTTTTTTTTTTTTTTTTTTTTTTTTTTGAGACAGAGTCTCGCTTTCTTGCCTAGGCTAGAGTGAGTGCGGTGGCGTCAGCCTAGCTCACAGCAACCTCAAACTCCCGGGCTCAAGCGATCCTCCTGCCCCAGCCTCCCGAGTAGCTGGGACTACAGGCACGAGCCACCATGCCCGGCTGATTTTTATATTATATATATATTAGTTGGCCAATTAATTTCTTTCTATTTTTATGGTAGAGACGGGGTCTCGCTCAGGCTGGTTTTGAACTCCTGACCTTGAGCGATCCGCCCGCCTCGGCCTCCCAGAGTGCTAGGATTACAGGCGTGAGCCACCGCGCCCGGCGGACAGTTTTAATTAATCAGTGAAAAGGGTGAGCGTTCTGAGGAGGCTCTCAGGAGAGTCTGATAAGACAGACAGCGGTTCCTACTGAAATTTCATACACATCTTGCCCTGTGAGAAGCAGCGATGATGGGTAATAAATACCTTTACCTGCACACTGAAAATTACTGAGAGGGAGAGCTACAGTGGATGGGGGAGAATTCTCACAGTCCAAGTGACGTCGTTGATGAAAATAAAGTGGATTAATAACTGTGAGTTAGCTTTCTGTGCATGGAGTGGTTGGGTTCTTTTCAGTTTATGGGTTTAGCATGCCATGCTGAAGATCATATCCTTCTGGCAAAGTTCATTTAAATATGCAAAAAATGAAAGCTTGGAAATATTTTGATCATGAGATTCTAAAGTTGTTCTTAAAATGTAATTTATTGTAACCAAATGTAGCTGATGCTTTCTGTGCCCCAAGCCACATTCCCTCTGTCTTCCTGTGATTTCAGGTAGCTGTGGTGGCCATTTCCTATGCAAGTTGAAGGGTTCTCGTCAGTTTCTGCTACATCTTGCTTAGTCCTCACATAGGGCAGCCTGGGATATTCTGAGGAGTGGGGCATGGGAGTCAACACCTCTGGTTGCAACTCTGAAACAAAGGTGGACAAGAGTAGGCCCCCAATTGCTTCTTCTCCTATTGGTTGACTAATTCTGAGGCACATTCTACACTATTTTTCATTGGGCCCCCAGCAGAATTGTTCTCTAGTTACCCACAACACTAATCAGTTCAAGAATATACCGATCTTTGCCTTAATTTTTCTGCTTCTTCAATCCTGATCCTTGGGCTCACCTCCCAAATTAGCCACACACAACCATGTCTTTGTTTCAGGCTATGCTTTGTGGAAACCCCAAATTAATACACAAAATGTCCTGGCTGAGTTAGACCTGAAATTCAGATATGCCCAGAGGAAGGGGTTCCGCATTCCAACTTTAATATCTATTGCCTTGCACAGATTGTTATGGGAGCAGAAGACCCACCTTAGCAAAGGACTCAAATAGTGTCCTCAAGGTGGGATGGACTGGGTTAGGGAGAATTCCCTTACAAGAAAGAAGGTACCTGTGATTCATTCATTCATTCAACAGATATTTATTGAGAATCTGCTGTCTTAGCTATAGTTCTAGATGCTGGGGATGCATCTGTGAATGGAAGCAGCAGTAATCCTTGCACTCATGGAGCTTACATTCTAGTGGAGGAATTGTTTATTTTAATAAACAATTGAAATAATAAAAAGTAAATTTTAGATTAGAAGAAGTTAAGGGCTAGGGTAGAATAAAGTAAGGGCAAAGAAATACAGACAAAAGAAGAGGTTGGTGTTAACATGTGAATAGGGTGGCACCTTAGTCCTCTCAGGCTGCTATAACAAAATACCACAGACGGGGGGCCTTGAGCAACAGATTTTTATTTTCTCACAGTTGTGTAGGTTGGAAGTCCATGATCAAAGTTCTGGCAAAGTCGATTTCTGGTGAGGACTTTCTTCTTGGCTTGCAGATGGCTGCCTTCCCCCCATGTCCTCTGGTGAAAGAGTTCTGGTGTCTCTTCCTTTTCTTTTTTCACCTAGGAATTTATTTTATTTTTTATGTTCATGTTTTTATTTCAGCAAAATCATTAATGATATTGTTATATTAATATAATATAGATATTTGGGGTTTTTTCAGGATATTATGAGGGTACAAATATTTTGGTTACATTTTATGTCTTTGCTTTACCCAAGTGAGGATGAGAGGCATGCCCTTCCCCTCTACGATGCTCACCACATCCATTACTTGTGAGCTTGCCCTCCCAACCCCCTAATCCCTGGAGAATATTACTACCGTGTGAGCATCATAGTGTTGATCAGTCAGTACCAATTTGATGGTGAGTACACGTGGAGCCTATTCTTCCGATCTTGTGATACCTCACTTCAGATAATGGGCTCAAGCTCTATCCAGGAAAATATAAGAGGTGCTAGATCACTCTCGTTTCTTATTATTGAGTAGTATGCCATTGTATACATATACCAAATTGTAATAATTCAGTCATGAATTGACAGTTACTTGGGTTGTTTCCACATCCTTGCAATAGTGAATTGTTCTGCCATAAACATTCGGGTACAGATGTCTTTATTATAGAATGTCTTATGCTCTTTTGGGTAGATGCCTAATAGTGCTATTGCTGGATCGAATGGTATTTCTATTTTAGCTCTTTGAGTTATCTCCAAATTCTTTTCCACAGAGGTTGCACTAATTTTCAGTCCCACCAGCAGTGTAAGAGTGTTCCTGTCTCTCCACATCCTCGCCAGCATTTGTTGTTTGGGGATTTTTTGATAGAGGCTAATTTCATTGGGGTTAGGTGATATCGCATTGTGGTTTTGATTTGCATTTCTTTAATGGTTAGAGATGTTGAGCATTTTTTAATGTGTTTGCTGGCCATTATTCTGTCTTCTTTTGAAAAGTTTCTGTTCATTTCTTTGCCCATTTATCGATGGGGTTGTTTGATTTTTTTCTTCTTCCTCTTCTTATAAGAGCACCAGCCCTATTGGATTATGACCTCATTTAACCTTTGTTACCTCACAATAGGCCATATATCCAAATATAGTCACATTGGGGATTAGAGCTTCAACATATACATTTTAGGGGGCCACAATTTAGTCCATAACAGGTGGTTTGGGTAAGTGTCCTTTACAAGGTGACATTTCAACAAAAACATGAAGGTAGTAAGCAAGTTATCCATTTGGATATCTGAGGGAAGAATATTCCAGAAAGAGGGAATGGCCAGTACAAATGTCCTAAGGAGAAACCTGTCTGCCCTGACCAGGTTGTTCAAGAAATAATGATGACATACATCGATGTGGCTGAAGTAGAGGCTGTAAAGGGAGTTGTAGGAGATGAGATTGAACAGGTAAAGGTGGGCCAAGGCATATAGGGCTTTCTAGGGCATTGTAAAAACTTTACCTTCTACAGTGGGAGACATGGAAGACCAGGCTCAGCAACAAGGTTTAAAGGTTGGCTGTGGAGGAGTGATTTTAGGTATAGATGGCATGGTGGCCCTTACTTGTCAATGTCCTGATCCGGGTATCCTTGTGATCTGATTGAATGAATAAATGAAGTATATGCTAGGAAGAATAAAGGATTATAATTATTGGTCAAAATAAAAACAAAAATAGTCATTAAACTATGTAATTTGTTAGGGTCCAAGTTACCTGTTTGTGGGCACCATGTAACAAAGCACAAAGCAGAGGGAGAGAAGCCAATCCTTGCCTTGCCTTAAGACCAGAAGAGTTAGCTGAAAACTGTAGCCATAGCTGAGACTGCTTGGTAGGTAGGGACCCAGGGTTGGCAGATGATCAACCCAATAAAGGAGAGGATCTCATTGCAGAAAGAATCAGGCAGATTAGAGGAGAAAGATAGGGAGTTGAGAAATATACTCCCATGTATATAGGAATTATAATATATGAGAATAGTCACATCTCAAATTTGTGATGAAAGAAGAAATAATTTAACAAGTGATGCTAAGATACTTGGTTAATGATGTGGCAAAATATTAATTTGGAGCTCTATTTAAATCCAGATAGATTAAATATTTGAATATATGAAGTCAAAAAAGTTTTTGGAGAAACTATAGGTATATGTCTTGGGTTGGGAAGGGCTTTCTAAGCATTGTCTCAATGGCAGAAATCAGAAAGAAAAGACTAGCATATTTGACCACAAAGATATTTAGAGGTTCTATAAGGCAAAAGCACCATATCTATAAAACTGGAAATGTATATTTATAATATTTATGACAGAAAAGATTAATATCCTTAGCATTTCAAGAGCTATTATAAATCAATAAGAAAAAGAAAAGCTAATAAATAATGGATTAAGGCTGTGAATAGTAATCTTATTAATAAAGAGACATATGGACATTAAAGAATGTGAAACAAATAAATGCAAATTAAAATAATAATTACATATATTTTATTAGAATAATAAAGATAAAGATTGCAGACACCCAGACTTGGGTGAGATGTGGCAAATCAGGTACACTTTCATATACTACTTGTTGTTAGTGATGAATTATTCTGCTGAGAAATTTGGCAATATACATCATATCTGTGCTTTTATTATTTAGCTAGAAAATTCCACTTCTAGTCATTTATCCCAAGGCAATGATTTAATATATATATAAAGATGGGTAAATAAGAATGTTTATTTTTTATGTCATTTATCCAAAATAAAAAGAGGGAATAGTCTAAATGTCTGATAAGAGATTAAATACATTTAATTTATTTAATTAAATAAGAGATTAAATAAGAGCTTAAATAAATTTAGATTTGTCTAAAATGAATACTACATAGCAATTAAGATTAATGATGTATAAGTTCTTGTATATCTGATATCAAAAGGTTTCTGGTACTTCTCAAGTTTTCTCAAGAATGGCTGATTTAATTTTTGAAACAATTTTATGTCAAGAAAGTCTTGTGTTTTACATAAATTTAGCAATTCTTTTGGCTGTCAATTTCACCTCTGCATCATTATTATAACCAATATATATTTTTCTCTGTAACATTTGACATTTTAATAATACTGGAAGGAGCAAGAGGAGCAATTAGAACAGAGGCCAGGATTATACTTCTCTAGAGGCTGATTGAAGTAGAAAGAGTTATCTGTGGGAACACAGGCTTTTTTCTTTTGGTAAGGGCTTTATTAAGATATAATTCACATACCATACAATTCCCCCATTTAAAGTGTAGAATCACTTTTAGTATATCCATGGAGTTGTAAAACCATTGGCACAATCAATTTTAGACTATTGTCATAACTTCAAATACAATCCCTGTGCCTTTAGCAGCCAACCCCCATTTCCCCTAACTCTTCAAGCTCAGGCAACTACTCTATAGATATGCCCATTCTGGACATTTCATAAAAATGGAACCATAAAATACGTGGTCTTTTGTGATGAGCTTCTTTCATTTAACATAATGTTTTCAAGGTTCATCCATCTTGTAGCATATATCAGTATTTCATCCCTTTTTATTGCTAATAATATTGCATTGTATGGACATACTACCTTTTATCAATTTATGAACCTTTGGTTTGTTTGCACATTTTGGCAATTATGAATAATGCTTCCATGAAAATTTGTGTACAAGCTTTTGTGTCAAATGTAGGTAGTGTTTTGATTACTAATTTAGTTGTTTTACATGTTATATATATCTATTCAGATGTTCTATTTCTTTTTGAGTCATTTTTGGTAGCTTGTGTTTTCTAGTATCTTGTCTATTTTATGTAAGTTATCTAATTTATTGAAAACCATGGTCTTTTGAAAATATTTGGAGTGTAAAGGGAAGAACAGGAGGATAGTGGAAGATTATGTAGCAGCCCTGAGATTTCTCTTGCAATCCCTGAAGTCCTTAATAACGTGATTGAACTCACAACAATCTTTAATGTGATTTCATTTTTTGGTTATTAGCAAAGAATTAAAAGAACAAGAAGAAATCATTTACTAATGAAGGAACAGTTAGGGAAATACCATAATTGCCAAAATGTGCAAACAAACCAAAGGTTCATAGGAAATCTTTGAGGATTTCCACTGTGTTTTATAATTCCTTGAATAAATTCTCCATTTCCAGAAGTTCTGTTTGATTTTTCTTTAATATTTCAATTTCTTTTTTTTAATGAAAAATAGAGACATTTACTGAAGAAGATATAAAATATAAGAAACATTGTACACAGGACAATGCTCCCTCAGTCCCCTTCCAAGTAGGCACCTTGGGACCTCATACAGTTCTCCCAGCATCTCTTAACCTAACCTGTATATGTTCAACATTCTCAGGTGTTCTGTTTGTTGCAGGCCTTCTAGAACATGGATCACTTTCTTTTTTTCCCAGCATATTATGAGGGTACAAATGCTAAGGTAACATATATTTCCCATGCCCCCCTTCTCCCTCGAGTTAGAGCTTCAAGTGTTTCTTTAGTAAATGTTTCTTCCAAGTCCTGGATTTTTTTTTTTTTTTGGTGGTTTCTTTGTGTTGGTTATACATTTTTTTTTTCTTGCATATCATTGAGTTTTCTTACTATCCATGTTAAAAATTCTTCTGTCATTTTAGTGTTCTGAATTTGGTTGATATCCATTGCTAGAGAGCTGGTGTTCTTCTTTGGGGGTGTGCTTTCAGTTTGATTCTTCATATTTCTAGAGTTCTTTCACTGATTCCTTCCCATATGGAGCACCTGCTGCTTCTTACCTTTAGATTTTTGTTTGGATTATGACATGTCCAGGTTAGTCTCTGAGCCAGCAGGTGGTATTTGTGGGTGAGATTTGACATCACCCTGTATGATTAGTCAGTGGATGCAGTAAAAGGGTGTGCAGAATGTCCTCCCTGTCAGTAGGTGGCAGTTGCTGGGAGGAGCAGGCTGCAGTGTTGTTTTTGAGTCCTGTAAGCAGCTCTTGTTCCTCTGGAGACACACTCTCATGCCTCAGGTGGTAGGTGCAGCCCTCGGACTTCCAGATGTGTCCTTATTCTCCACTTCAGCTGAGGCAGGTCAGTGAGTAAGCCTGGGCAGATCAGGGTTGGGTGAGCCTACCCTCAGGCACCACAAATGCTGTTAGCAGGGGTCAAAGGTCTGTTCTCTGCTTCTAGGCAAAGCTGCCAGGGAGGGACTAAAGTGGCTCCACTCAGCTGGAAAGTCTGCATGTGGGGATGGGGCTGTCTGAGACCTGCAGTCTGGAGCAGGTCTCACCCCTTTCCACCCTCCCCTATTCCATGGTTTCTCCCAGGCCCCTGTATGCAGGCAGGACCTCAAGCCAGCAGATTTCCCCTGACTATGATGGTGGCCAGGAGGTTCCCTGCCCAGGATCAAAGCCTGAGCTGGGAGCACTACCCTCCTGTGGAAGGAGGGTTGCCTCTCAAGCACCCACTCTCATCTGCTCCTAAAGGCACACACACCTCAGTAGGCTCATTCACAAAATCCCTTCTGTATCATGGGGCAATTGGATCAAAACCAGGGTGTACAGGATCTGGTCTGCAGGGCTATCCTCTGTGTCCCAGAGATCAATCCCTGACCCTGCCAGGGAGAGGAGTGCTAGTCTCAAGTCACCCACAGGGTGCTCAAGCTGGATCGATGTCTCTCTGCCTCAGGATTTGCCCCACTCTGCTGGAGTCACCAGGCAAGCAGCACCTGGGAGGGCTGGCAGGCAGGGAGCTCACAGTCCAAGTACCCCTTAGTCCACTGCAGGACCTGAAAAGGAAAGGTCCTGTTCCCTGTGGATGCCTCTGGGTGGTGGCTAAATTGTCTCTCTCGGCACCCATGGGTAAGGGAGGGGAAGGGGAGAATGAAGCAATATGGCACCTCCCAATGGACTCAGGTCTGTGGGGTAGGAGGTACCTGAGGGAGCTGGGAGCCTGGCGCCCTGTCTGCAAGAGGCTCACCGCTCATGGGCGCCAGCAATCTCTGGGCTGGTGTTGGCAGTTCTCTCCAATCATCCAGGAGCCCACCAGCAGTCTGAGACACAAGGGAGGGGAAATGTAACCACTCCACCTACCCCTGTTGCTGGTCTCCAAGCCTCTTGGGGTTTAGACCCTGCCGTGCCTTTCTCCTTCCAGTTCTGCTCCGCAATGTCTTTCTGTGGAGTCTCCTGTAGTTTCAGGGATCCTTCCTTCCCACCCTCATCTGATCTGTGTCTGTCTGCCTGTTTATTTTTTTCATTTTCATATAAAATCTATCTTTCTTGCAGAGACACTCTGGTTGTTGGTTTTTCTTGTTCACTGTCTTGCCTCCACTACTGTTGATTTACTTTTTATGTTGTGTCTTTTTCTTTGTCATTTAAAAAATTGCTTTTAAACCTAAGAAATCTTTCTTAATAAAAAATAAAATGCCCATTCTTATAGCTTCTATATGGTTTGACTATGTTTACTTTTTTTAATATAGTAAGAATTTATTTTGGTCTATTATATGGTGATAATTTAATATGATTTTTCATATAGCTATTAATTTCTACTCTATACCCCTTATGGTAAATCCATCCTTTCCCAACTGTTTTCTATAGCTACTCCATCATATGGTAAATATCTATACATCCCAGAGTTTGTTGCTATATTATCTTTTCTGTTTTATTGTTTATAAACCTTTTACCAATGTCTCATTATTTCAATTATCTGAGATTTATAGGTGTTTTTAATATCTGCAGAGCAAACCCACTCTCATTTCTCTTCAACAGAGTTGTTTTTTGCCTGTTTATTCTTTCATATGAACTTCAGATATATGTTGTTAAATTAAAATCAATCCTCATAAGATTATGATCAGGATTGCATTATCACTCATTTGGGAAAAATGGACATTTTTATAAGATTAAGTCTGCCCAACCAGGAATATGATATTCAAATCTTTTTTTGATTTCTTGTAATAAAGGGATCTATATCTATATATGTATATCCCCAACATTCTTACTATAAACTATTTCTAGGGTATTTTTTAGGGTATGGTATTGGATCTTCATTATATTTCTATCTGCTTATTACCTAAACTATTGATTTCTTGATAATTACCCTGCACTTAGCCACTTTTTAAATGTACATATTAATTCTAATAGTTTTCCTATTGATTTTTTTGCCTTAACTAGATGTGCAATCTTAATGTCTGGAAATAATACAAATTATTTCTTTTGCCTGCCAATCTCTTATTTTGGTTTAATGTCTTATTTATTGGCCAGAAATTCCAGGACAATGTTAAAAAGAACTTGTCTGGTTTTTCAAACAATAGCAAAGAGATTCAGTAACCAGAAATGCATTCCAATGTTTCAAATTTTATGCTGGAGTATGTGATATGTAGTATATACTATTTTGCCTTTCTCAAGGCTTATCCTGTTGTTTATGTCAGTTTATTAAAATTTTATTATTTTTCTGAGTATATGGTGAAGAATATTCACAAATTTTCTGTGAAAGAGCCCTACAGTCACATGAAAAGAATTATTAAATATTTCCTTAATTTTCTCTTTCTGTTTCTTTTTGCTCCTCTATTTCTTGTTTATCATAGGCTCTCATATTTGTGATTTTCCCCGAGTCATTTCCAAGTTTCCACGCGTCTGTTTAACTGTGAAATGTGGAAATGGACCCATCTTTTCAGAAGAGGTTGAATCCTGTGACTAATTGGAAGGATTAGTTCACAATTCTTACTAGTTATTTCGGTATTTTGCTTGCTTTCTAGTGTGCACTGCTCAGCCTTTTATTTGTTATGGAAATTAGGTCTCTATGTGACATAAAATCAAATCTTCTGGTTCAACTGAGATTTACTTCCCAGTGGCAAACAGGCACATTACCAAAAAGCTCTCCCTGGAGCTATTGTCCCTCTTCTACCCACTTCTCTATTGCTCTTTATAACAAAACTTCCTGAAAGGTTAGTTTATACTCCTTGTCTCCACTCAGCTCATATCTCTTTTTAACCCATTTCCATCTTGGTTAACTCTTTAGTCCCCATTGTGCCACTGACACTGCTCTTATCAAGGACCCCATCTTGTCCACACTGCTGAACCTGATGGTCAATTCTCAGCCCTCATCTTACCCAATATTTCAGCAGCATTTTCAGCTGTGGTCATTCTTGCCCTCTCAGTTGTTTCAAGGGTGTCACAAACACTTCTCAACTTTGTCCTAGCTCCCTGGTTGCTGTCTCTTGCTCTTATTTGCTGGTTCTCTTCCACTTCTTGACTTATTAAAAAAAAATCATGGTAAAATATATGTAACATAAAACTTACCATTTTAACCATTTTTAAGTGTACGATTCAGTGGCATTAAATATATTTACAATGTTGTAGCCATCACCATTATCCATTTCCAGAATAATTTCATCATTCCAAACTGAAACTCTATACCCATTAAGTACTAATTCCCTATGCTGCTCCCCCCCCCAGCCTCTGGTATTCACAGTCGTACTTTCTGTCTCTATGAATTTGCCTGTTCTAGGTAACTCAGATAAGTGAAATCTTATATAATTTCTCCTTTTTTTGTTTGGCTTATTTCACTTAGCATAATGTCTTAAAGGTTCATTCATGTGTAGCATGTATCAGAATTATATTCCTTTTCATGGTTGAGCCATATTCCATTATTTTGTATATATATCTTGATGTATATGTGTGTATCACATTTTGTTTATTTATTCATCTGTTGATAGGCATTTGGGTTGTTCCCACCTTTTGGCTATTGTGAATAATGCTGTCATGAATATTGTCATACAAATATCTGTTTTAATCCCTGCTTTCAATTCATCTGGTATACACCGAGGAGTCAAATTGCTGGATAGTATAGTACCCCTACATTTAACTTTTTGAGGAATCAATGAACTGTTTTTCTCAGTGGCCACACTATTTCACCACCAGCAATGTCTGAGGGTTCCAATTTCTCCACATCCTCACTAACAGTTGTTATTTTTCTTTTTTGACATAACCATTTTAATGACTGTAAAGTGGTATTCATTGTGGTTTTGATTTGCATTTCCCTAATGACTAGTGATATTGAGCATTTTCTCATTGCTGTTGGCCATTTACATGTCTTCCTTGAAGAATTGTCTATTCAAGTCCTTTGCCCATTTTTGAATTGGGTGGTTTGTCTTTTAGTTGCTGAGTCCCTTATCAGGTATATGATTGGCAAACATTTTCTTCCATTCTGTGGGTTATGTTTTCACTCTCTTGATAGTGTCCTTTAATGAACAAAAGTTCTTATCTATTTTTTTGTTTGTGCTTTTGTTGCCATATCCAATAAATCATTGCCAAATTCAACATTATGAAGATTTTCCCATATGTTTTCTTTTAAAGATTTTATGGTTTTACCTTTTAAGCTTAGTACTTTGATCCATTTTAAGTTAATTTTTGTATATGGTATAAGGTAGGGGTCCAACTTTATTCTTTTACATGTGGATATCCAGTTTTTGCAGCATATTCGTGACTTTTTAAACATTGGAAATGTGCCTCAGCACATTCTTTGGTCTGCTTCTCTAAATCTAGATGACCCACCTTGGTGATCTTATCCAGTCTCAAGGCTTTAAAAGCATCTATATGCTGATGACTTTTGGATTATATCTCCAGCCTAAATCTTTCCCCTTGAGCTCAAAATCCATATATCCAAGTTCTACATCATTTCTCTGATGGGACTCCAGACTCATAAACTGAATTCTATACTACCAGTTTGGGAATTAAAATTCTTAACATGTCCAAAAATTAACTTAGTGCCCTCTTCCTCATCCCAAACCTACGCCTCCCCAGTCTTTCTTATTATAAAAAATGCTACATCCAGTCCCCCAGTTGCCTAGGCCAAAAACTAGCATGCCACCCTTTACTTTCTTCTTTCTCTCACACCCCACATGTAATCCATCAGCAAATCCTGTGGGCTCTGCTTTCTAAATATAATCTAAATTCAATCGCTTCTCACTCTTCTGCTGCTGCCTTCCTAGTTCAAGCCCCCATTCTCTCTTTTCAGGATTCTGAAGGAGCCTCAGAATGGTGTTTCTGCATCCACTCTTATAATCCTATAGTTGATTTTCTATGCATTAGCCAGAATAACCTTTTAAAATAACTTTTTAACACTATAAATCAGATCAATTATTTTCATGCTCAAAACTCTCCAATGGTTTGGCATCATAGTCAGATTAGAAAACAAATTCTTACTGTGACTCAAGGGCTCTGGTTTCAGTTACTATTACTATGTAGTAAATCCTTCAAAACTTAGTGGCTTAAAACAACAACCATTTTGATATACTTTAGAAACTCAGGCAGGTCTTGGCTGGTTGGTTCTTCTGCTCATCATGGAGTCAACTGAGGTCATTCGAGGGGACTCAGCTAGCTGATCTGGAGGGTCCAAGATAAATTTATTCACATGTCTGCCTCCTCGGCAGGGTGGCTGGAAGCATGGGCTCAGCTGAGACTCTTAACTGGAGCACCAACATGTGGCTTCTCCAGCATGATGGTCTCAGGATAGTTGAACTTCTTATATGGCATGTGGCTTCCCTCAGAGTGACCACCCAAGAGCCTAGGAGGAAGTTACATGGGCTTTTTATGACCTTGCCTTGGAAGATATCTAGCATCACTTCCACAGGACTCTATTGATTGAAGTAGTCAAAAGGCCACCAGATCCAAGGGGAGAAAACCGAGACCCCAGTCCTGATAGCAGGATTGTCAAAGAATTTGTGGCCATTAAAAAAAAAAAAAAAACTGCCACAACCCTACATAATCTAGCTCCTATGATGTCCCTGTCCTCATCTCCAGTTTTTCTCTGTATTGTTCATTCTGCCTGAGTCACACTGATACACTCCAAGCTCTCTTATTTCTCAGTCTTTGCTCTTGCTGCTCTCTCTGCCTTGAATGCTTTTCCTTCAGATCCATGCATAGATTATACCTTCACTTCATTCAGGTCTCTGCTCAAATGTTCCTTTCTTATAGGGACTTCCCTGATCCTGTTTGAAACAGCACTCTCCTCTCAATGACTCCTTACCCTCCATTATTTTCTTTATAGACATACCCAACCTAGTATTCTAATTGTTTATTTTTTAGTTGTCTATTAGTGTCTCATTCACCACACACAGGCTCTATGGGGACAAAGACTTGGACTGATGTGTTCACTTGTGCACCATGAACAGAGACTGACACACAGAGTTGCTCCATCATATTTCTTATATGAGTGATTGAATTCATGTGCATGTTTTCCATTCTCTCTTATAATCCTTCATTTTCATTCTATTTGGAAGAGAAAATGCATTTTCCATTCCCTTTTATTTGGGGGAAGTTTTCTACCACTGATGACTCTTTATCAACTATAGGGAATTTGATTTTGAAAGACATTTGATGCATCCATTTAGCTTTTGGAAAAATACTAGATTTGAGCAGCAGACTTTATTTTTCTGGTCTTTGATTTGTTTTTTAGTTTGTGCTTTTGTTTGGTTTTGTTTGTGCTTCTTTATTAAGCCCAGACTAGATAATAGCTTTGTGTTTTCTAAGTTCCAAAGTAAAAACCTGAATGTGATTTAAAAATTTCCATTAGAGATATATTTATAAAAATAAAACCTTACAGAAATTGCTTACATAAGACTGTGTTAGTTAAGTTGCTTAAGGCCCCGGTATAGCATGTTCTTTCTCTTACCTGAAGAATCTTAGGAAAGATTGTATATATTTACATCCTATCTCAGAAAAGGATTTGAGGCAGAATATATATAAAATAGGAGAAAATTAGTAAATTGGGGCAAGGCAAGAATAAGGTTTCAAAAAGGGAAGTAAATATTTTCTTCCATAGTAATATGCCAATTCTTACATTAAAATGTGAAAAAAGGGAA
This sequence comes from Microcebus murinus, assembly GCF_040939455.1. Taxonomy (NCBI): domain Eukaryota; kingdom Metazoa; phylum Chordata; class Mammalia; order Primates; family Cheirogaleidae; genus Microcebus; species Microcebus murinus. The sequence goes on from NC_134136.1 coordinate 95,831,526, forward strand.
GTTTGCAATAGGAATATTTTTGAATTGCAACAGTGCCATTTGGGTGTTTTAATCACAGGAGGACAATGATGGAAGTGAATCTATCTGTGTTCTTCTAAATTAGGCCATGATTGGAATAGACTGATTTTTAAAAACAAAATGTTTGAGATATATTTGTCCTTTCAATGGATTTTTAAGTATTTTTATATGCTTATTTTGTGTAGATCAACTGATAACATTTTCATTAGCCTTCTGAGAAATAGCATTCTGACTATTCTGATTGCTACCTTTGGATCTGATATTATTTTATTGTTCTGCGCCAACATCTACAGTTCTGTTGCATGATTCTTTATCGAGTGTTTTTGCTATTGTTCTGATTATTATAGAAATAAAAAGAAAATTCAATGAACAAACCATAGCATCGGGAGTGTTTATAATACATTAAGTTCAACCACCATTTGTTGGATCCTTACTGTCTGAGTCACGGACTCAAGCACATCTACAGACTAAGTAGGGCAGGTGTACAGAAAATCAATTGCCAGAAAAGTAATCAAGCTTTCTTTGTTTTTACTCAAATATGGTGGAACCAGATAACATAATAAACATAGTTATATTAATGGGGATTACATTGTACCATATACATGAGAAAATGCAAATTGAAAATACATGTAGTTAATTATTAATCATTTTCTTTCATGGTTTAGTTTATTTGGAACTGGAAAATGGATACATTAACTTCTGCAAAAACATTAAGTGTCAGATCTTATATTTCACATTATGAGGTACGCAGTATATTAATTCAACCTTAAATCCTTTAATTGGTTTTGATATTTAATTTCTATTTCATCATTGAAAGAAGGAGCTCTTTATTAACTGATAGTTCTTTTTAGACATGGATAGGATTGTTGTATGTTGCTTTTATAAATAGATGCCATTTTTTCACTTCTGATATTGTGTTACCCTGCAGTTCAATAACTTCTATTTGGAGCTCCCAATTCACACTATCAATAGCAGTTGATGAAGATGAACTGAGAAAGGCTAGCTTATTTTCATAAAGTTTCAGATCAAGAAAATGTATTTAGAATTTAGGATTCAATTCACACTTTTGGGAATATAAATCCAGCTATGGCTTTCACTTTTTTTAATAAAGGAAAGTAGATGAGATTATTCTCTGACAAATGAAATTCCCAGAGATTCATTCTTTTGTGATTAATGGATAAAACAAATTACTTTTTCATGCCCTTGTGACCCTTCTAAATGTTTTGAATAAATATTTAGGTTTTCCATCCAGTTTTTGCTGCTAAATTGAGATGGACATTTTTCCATGGGTAACATGAACTAGTGGATATGGTGAGTTAAAAAAATCAGTATTTATTCATGATTTAAAAAACAAAACTCTCAGAAAACTAGGAAACTGTATTGAAACAATATAGATTTTCTTCTTCCTGAAGCTCCCTAAAATCATTCACATAATATAATGCTGGTGACGTCATTGCATATGAACACTGCATCATTCATCCTATTCCCAGTGACTTTTTCCGATGTTGTTACTGTGCTTTGTTGATCCTGATCACAATGCAAGTCTTACTCAGAGTATGCAGAAAAATCTGCATAAGCCATTTTCTGATCACGCTAAATTACCACTCAGGATTTTATGGTGCAAAGGCAGAACAGCACATCAACCAACTGTATCTTCTCTTGTATTCTTTAGACCATCAGCATGGCATTCCTAGAATGTGATCTCTTTCATTGTTGACTAAGCCCCTGCTGTGTACATACAACCACCAGAAGGGAGGAATATGGAGAATAGGTGAGGGGCCCACAGGCTGAGAAAGAAGACCAGTCCCATTTATACAAGGAATGTCCATTTCTCCTGGCTTGAGACTGACCTGGAGGAGCACAATGTCACCACATGGATCAGAGACAAGAGAGAACATGGATGTAGTATTGGTGTTGTAGAGTGATGGTCTTTGCAGCCCCCAAGGACACAGGCAAATCCTCCCTTTGAGTACCACTGACACATAGATCTTTGGAGGCTTTGACAAGGTGGTAGTGGGGATCACCTTGGATACCAGCAGGACACACAGGACAAAGAATACCTGCTGCCAGCCCTGCTACCTTCAGATGCTGTAGACTGAAAGTAGCATTGCCCAAGGGTCAGTGGTGGACTGTTGGTAGCTCAGAGCTACTTGTCCTGTGTCTGATATGAGTGAGACACCCCAAATCAGCAAGTCAGCACCAATTTTGTTTAATTTCAGTCAAAGGAGCACCATGCTGGCTCTTGGGAGAAATATGCTTGCCAGAGTGTCTTCCGGTAACTGGGACCTCAGGACCAGCCCATAGGTGTGATTTCCAGAGGTCTTCAGGGCATTTGGTCGACCCTATGCAAGGAGTAGGGTAGGTAAAGTAGCAGGTTAAAGAGTGTCTGGAAGGGAGAAGTGGAAACTGGTGACCAGGTTACACACAGGCTCTAGTCTGGGCAAAGTTAGTGCACACCATCTGGGCAGCCCTGCTAATTGGGCCAGTACTGATGCCTGAGGGCATAGGGAGTAAATTTATCCCTCAGGGACTTTTGGCAACATCTGGAGACAATTTTGGTTGTTACAATGTAACAGCAGAAGAGGGTGTGGATAGTGCTAATGGCATCTAGTTGGTAGAGGCCAGGGATGCTATTAAACATTCTACAATGTACAGGGCAAGCCCCCACAACAAAGAATTATTAGGCCATGAATGTCAATGGTGTCAAGGTTGAGGAACCCTATTGTTATACTGTTAACAGGTCTTACTATGGTCTGCTTCATAATTGTGTCTTAAAGTGTACACTTTTGACATAGGTACACTTTCTTTGCAAAATAAAAAAGTTACTGTTTCATTTCCAAAGGGAAATATGCTGTCTCCCATTTGCACTGAAATAGGCTACCCTCTTACTGTATTGTAGAGATAGGGGGATGAGAACTGTTTCCTAATCCTCCTTACTTTATTGCAAGTGCAATAGTAACAGTTGAGAAACAACAATTGGATTCAGTGACAGGAAGAAAGTAGAGAGTGATGAGATGATGCGGTGGGGTAAAGAACTGGCCTTAGGTCCTTGAAACCCTCAAATCTAGCAAGAAAACACTTTTTTTCCTGTCCCCCTCCTTTTTATGTGCCCGAGAGAGTAGCATCAGTTATTATTTGAAAGGGGGGGGAAGTGGCAGAGGAAAAGGTGAACTAATAGACAAAACCTCCATGAATTCATATTTCAAGTATAGTAACTGTTTCATGCAATTGTAAAAAAAAAAAAAATCATGAGAGTGAATCACAGCAACCACAAAAAAATTGTATATAAGTCAAAAGGTTGGGCAAATTTTGGATGGGAACCTTGTTCCTGAATGAAGCCTTCTTACAGAGCTGAGGGTTCTCTATATCTTTGTTACTCAAAGTGGGGTCTACAGACCAGTAACATCATTCAGAACTTGTTAGAAAGGTGGGATCTCAGGCCCCATCCTGTTCCTGCTGAATCAGAATTTGCATTTTAACAAAATCTCTAGGTGATACACATTAAAATCTGAGAAGCACTAGAATGTTCTGTCTGTCCCTAGCACCTATGGTGTCCCGGCCCGCGGGACCTTCTGTTACTCGTGGGGTCAAGGGGGACCGTGCCTGAAAGAGATGGGCGAGAGAAAGGAACGAGACCAAGCAAAGGGTTGTCAAGGTCTACTTTACTTAGATTCTTAGTAGGTTTTATAAGCATACAGAAACAAGGAAGTAGAAACAGAAAAATAGAGTGGGGTGACGATGAGTCTTGGGTCTGGGGTAATCAGCCCCAATCAGTGTCTTATCGGTATCGAAGCTGTTTGTGACTGATTACTCAACCCCAACCTGGCAGGTGGTCGGGAACAATTGCAGTTAGCACTCCCTGGAGCATTCCGTGGTCAGCACGTCATGGAATGCATTCTTCTCGGAGCTACAGCTGGAATTTTCCAGGGCGAAGCCCGTGCGTAGGACGAGTCATAGGGGAGTTGAGGGTCTTTGAGGGTCCTTGCCTCCAACACTATGGTGTGCAGCTCAGCCTTGAATTCAGGGATGGACCTATTGATAGGCTAAGTGACAGGGAAAACATTTTTAATCAATGAAAAAGCTATTTTCCCCTTCTGTTAAGTAATTTACATACCAGTGAGTTTATGTATAGATTTTCAAATGATCTGATTTTACAAGATATGATCTTTCCATTAAACTGATGTTATGGTTAATGATTTGTGTTTATATTTGTAATTTAAAAGTTAAGAATGAAGAGTATCAGAGCTTTGAAAAGGTAACAAGGTACGTTCTGCTATCTTTGTAATTTGCAGATAGGGGAAAAACCACACTTGCTATCCTGCGATGGCATTCTGTATTTCTGATCTCTATAGTGTATATTTATTTACATAAATCTAAATATGGTAACTCTAATCTCCTACACACTTAGCTGACTGTCACAGGCTGAGACCAAAAAGGTAATTATGGTAAAATTGAACGGTATTAGAAGCAAAAGGCATATTATTTTAATTAAGTGTCTTTTATACCAAATAAATCGGACTGGTAGACCAGGATGCTGAAAACTATATTTCTAGCAGAAACTCAGGTGGGGGCAGCAAAAGTTGGGTGGGTGGGGTGGGGGGCTGTGAATACACTGTCTCAGGGGCATTCGAGCCATCCCAGAGGGTGCCTGCCTCTGTCTTTGCTCTACTTTTTTTTATCCTGTCCCAAACCCAGGGAAGGAGGAGAGGGTGAGTATCTTATACTCTGGCAAAGGAGCCAAAGGATGGGGTGTGCAAATGCTGCAAAGCTATATAAACTGCATATTCACAATTCCCTGCCAAGTACATCATCACTGTCACTTCTCCCCTAAAGCTCTTGCTAACCCTCCTGAGCCTTTTACTCATGCTGCCTACTGAAACTCCAGTCGATCCCAGAGAGCTTGATACAATTGGAAAACTCGAGGCAGATGTAGAACTCTGGCTTTCTAACCAGAAAAGGAAAACATTCCCATGCCCGTCCATATTGGGTGATTTCCAAAGTACTGTAATCTGTGTGCCTTGGAAATGGTCGGGTGTTATGGGCCGCAAGCCACCAGTAGGAATAAATTTCAACTTTATCTGCTGCTGGTGAAGGATAATGAGCATTTTTCTTATGAAATTTGGGGCCTCTCTCTCTCCCCAGCAGCTTACACATTTCTATTATGCCAGCTTCCATATACTGTCATTATCATTATTAGACACAACAACGTCTAAAACTCCATCGAAATAAATCTCACCTTAAATTGCCTTCCCAAAGTGCACTGAGTAGATTCTAGCATCCATAAATGCAGAAATGTACACTGTAATGGGCTGTGTGTTGTATCAGAACAAAAAAAAAATGAAATGAGGAACATATCAAGCTTGAAGGTTCATCAGGAGCTTCTAGATAATTCTACCACTGTTTCAATTTAAGTAGTCTCTCATGAAACATCGGACCTCATTAGGCTTTCAGCTCTTGAGCCCCAGGATGCATTGTATTTAATTAGCTCTTCCTGGTGTAAAACTTCTCGGATACTCTAAGCACTGGTAGCCAAATAAAATACTCTCGATGGTAATCTCAGAAATACCTTGAGATATATATGTATATATAGTGTATGCATATAATATATAAATATATGTAACATATGTATGTATAATATATGTATATATATTTAAATGTCTTTTACCCTTCAATATGCAAACTCAGACCTTTGGGGAGGTGTGGTTGTAGAGCTAGAGATGTCTCTAGATACCTGACTTAGAACCAGTAAGAAATCTTGTTTATAGAGAAATTAACCTTATTGCTGTTGAGAGGTTGTGAGCAAGATGCATGCTCACCATTAGATCAGATCAATGGCATGGGTAAAGCTTATAAAAACACTTCCAAAATAACATAAATCTACTCTGAATATGCCCAAGTTGTGGCACATCAACTACTCATAGAAGTTTAACCACTTCTTTGCTTTGGGTTTTTTTTTTTCCTGGTTTGTCCATTTGACATTGTCATATGCTGAACTGTTATTTCAATATGGGGTTTAAAAAAAGCAATAATGAGCAAAAATATAATAAGCAATAGTGGTCATTTTTATCTGCTTTTGAGCCTATTTTACAGAATGTAAGAGATGAAAAAAAAAAAACAACAACACCTTTCAATCAGGATATCTAAAGTAGAAGCTTCAGAGAAGAGTTTTAAAAGCTCCCCAAAACAACTTCTCTTGTCTGAGCTGCTAATCAATAGGCGATTAAAGGAACAGAGGAAAGAAAAGGTAGTGAGAATGATGGTGAGCCTTGGTGGAGGTAGCGATGGAAAAGAGCAAGACAGCAGCTTTTGAAATGCTGGTAATGTTCTTTTTCTTGGTCTGGGTGCTGGTAACGTGGGCATGTTCAGTTTGTGAAAATTTATTATGGTATGCCCTCATTATCAGTACACATTTCTCTATGTATGTTTCAATAAAAAGTTAAAACAAACAAAAACCTTAAATTGTGTAGTTTGTGAAGGTGATCCAGGTAAAGCCAGGTATCTGGAAGGCAAAGCAATGGTGAGGGGCAGGGTGGGATAATGTCACTTGAAATGGAGAGAGGGTACATTCAAAGGGCCTGGCCAGACCAGTAGCCAGAGTGTCTGGAGTCAAGTTTGAGAGGGATGGAGGGCAGATGGGGATGGTAGCTAATGGTTGAAAGAGGGATAGTGAGTTAGGATGTTAGAACTCACAGGGAGCTGAAACAGGAAGCCAACACAGGAGCTAATTGTGTATGGATCACAGAATATTGCTAAAAAGAGTTCAGCAGGAATTAGCATAGATCTGGGCAGCAGAGGAAGTGGGGGTGGGACTCTCCTCTCAAATGCATAAAGTGGCAGAGATCCTAGACAGGCTCTTGGATGGGACCCAATACTCATTCAGAAGGTGGAATTATCAATTACACAGAAAACATCGGTTCCCTAGATAGTGTGTCCTCTGAGGCTTGGTCTTACATGTTGGCATCTCCTTGAACACTTCCAAATAAGGGAAAGTCCCTTTTGAGTGCTGTTTGATTCACTACCCCAGTCAAGGATTGAATGCCATTGATCTGATCTAATGGTGAGCATGCATCTTGCTCACAACCTCTCAACAGCAATAAGGTTAATTTCTCTATAAACAAGATTTCTTACTGGTTCTAAGTCAGGTATCTAGAGACATCTCTAGCTCTGCAACCATACCTCCCCAAAGGTCTGAGTTTGCATATTGAAGGGTAAATGACATTTAAATATATATACATATATTATATATACATATATTACATATATTTATATATTATATATGCATACACTATATATACATATATTATATATACATATATATCTCAAGGTATTTCTGAGATTACCATCGAGAGTATTTTATTTGGCTACCAATGCTTAGAGCTTCTGAGAAGTTTTACTACTGTGGTCAGCCTTAGCGAGCCAGATGGTTGAATAAATTCACCAATTGTTTACTCAACAAAGACTTGTTGAGCACCTACTATGTGCCAGGAGCTGTTCTGGGTGTTTGGGAGGCAATGAATAAGCAGAGAAAATCCTTGCCCCTTGAAGCTTACACCATATTGCTTATGTTTAATATACTGGAACTGCAGGGCTTATTTAGAGTTTTATAACCAAAGAAAAAAATCTGTTGAGAATCATCAAAAACTGCAATGGCTAAAATATACACAAGTATGTCTAATGGTTAACATAGGATTATAGACACATAAAAAAGATATTACACACAAGCATGTTCTTTGTTAACTGCAACCCCAAGGAGGGTACATTTCATGGTGTCGAAAAGCCCTGGATTTAATATTTAAGATTTAAGCTCTCTCCCTCTTTCTTGCCAGGTGAATGTAAACAATTTGCTTACCCTTTTGAGGTCCCAATTTTCTCATTTATGAAATGAGATTAATTTGAGTACATATATTCTAATGTTGTGATGAGGGTTAATATGTTTGTCTTAGTTCCTAACTTAAAATAATTATATTTATAATTATTTAATAGAAATTCTGAATACCTGAATACTTCCAATTCTTCTAGATTTCTTGAGTCTTTCTTTTTTGTTAGCCATTAAGCTTTCTCAAGTGCTCATCTATATATTGTGAGATGCCCAGGTCTGTCACAATATTTATTAGGACTGCTAAGGTGGACAGTCTTACAGTTGCCTAGGAATCTTTCTTTTAGAATTCCTACTCTACCCAAATTCTTAATCCCACTCACTGGGCCATGATCTGGCCTCTTGCAACTTGGCCCATGCACAGGCACCTCCATTTCACCTTCCTTCCCTCCATGGATCATTAAAACAGGGATCTTAGGTATAATAGACTTTAACTGAAGGTTTGGAGACAACAAAGGGCGCTCACAGCATTGCCCAGAACAGGAGCACCCTCTTCATGGTGAATTCCTCACTGGCCATCTTTGTTTACCCAAGACTTGGCTTCCTCCTTCACTTCTCTTCATATCACTTCACATATCCAATCAATCCATCAGGAAATCCTGTTGGCTTTACCTTCAAAATATACAAAGCAGAAAACTTTTTTTTAAAATGATGTTTTTCAAGTGTCTAAGGACAGTTTCTGGCACAAAGTAGGTGCCCAGTAATTAGTTGTTGAGTAAATAAATTAAAATGTGCTTACAACAGTGCCTGGAATATAGAAATATTATAAAAATTGAAACTTATTAATTGATTGTTTATGATCTGTAGTCTAGCCTTTCAAGTGGTTATTGTCAGAAGTTTTCTTTGTAGAAAACTGACTGTCATCGACCTTAGACTTCAAGTCAATTAATTAGCATTTGGGTACTAGCTATATCTTGATTCCCCAGAACTGAACATCTTGAGTGTTTGGTAAAGTCAGTTTTCTAGGTTTGCAAAGCTGTAGAGGTGAGAGCAACACTTTGGAGACCCCCATAGGGGCAGGTATGTTGTGAGGATCAGCTTGAAACCAGATGAACAGCTTCTCTCCTAACCATGAGCGTCATACCCCTATATTTAAATAGCATCAGGTTGATTGAGGAAAGGGAACCATCTGAACTGTCAGGTGTTTGCAATTAAAAATAAAATTGCAACAGCCAAGAAGCCATTATCACAAGTCCTGCACGTGTTAGACATTTCAGGTTTTACCAAAGACATCACAAGAGGTATCAAGAATTTGAGAAGTGCACACGTTCGAATTTAGTTCAGGGAGATGCTTTTCTTATTGCTGTCTCAATGAAAGGACAGTTTTTAGACACATATTAACATATCTCTGCCCTGTTTGAAATTTTTTTTTTTATGATTCTCCATAAAATTTATGAAACATGTTCCCTTAGTCTAACATTCCAGGATCCCCATATCCATTACAGGGGTGGAAAATATTGGGCCCAGGAGACCCCAGCTGTGTTTTCATTCCTTCCATGCCCACGGTGAGTAGGTGGTGGCTCTCTTTCCTGTTGAGTCTGAATTTGGTTTTAGCATTCTTTCCATACAGCATTCCAAGCAGTTGTTACTGATTAATCCTTTGCCTTCCTACATCTACTCAATACTATAGAGTGAGCCTGTCACATGTAAAGCAGATTGCTGTCCTTTTGTTTTCAATGTCCCGACCCCAAGCCTTCACCCTAAATGATGTGGCTCTCCTGCCATCTGACTTTATTTATCTCTTGGTACTCTCCCTGATTCACTTTGTCAGCTGTGCTAGTCTCCTTGTTCCTTGAAAACACTAGAAACCCTTTAGCCTCAGGGCCTTTGCATTGGCTGTTATCTCTTTCCAGAACATTCTCCAGAAGTATATCTTTATAGGTAACACCCTTATTTTAAGTGTTTGCTCAAATCTTACCTTTTAAATGAGGCTTACCATGACCACCAATTTAAAATTGCAACCCTTCTGTGGTAGGCAGAATAATGCCACCCCCCCCCCAAAGATGTCCACATCTTAATCCCCAGAACCTGTTCCTTTATGTAACAAAAGAGATTTTACAAGTGTGATTAAGTTAAGGATCTTCAGATGGGATCATTATACTGGATTATCTGGGTAGGTCTGATGTAATCACAAGGGCTCTTATAAGAGGGAGGTGGCAGGGTCAGACTCAGAGAAGATGTGACATGGAAACAAATGTCAAAGAGGAGAGAGATTAGAAAGTGCTACCTTGATAGTTTTGAAGATACAGGAAAAAGCCATGAGACAAGGAATGCAGGTGTCCTCTAGAAAGTGGAAAAGGCAAGGAAATGAATCTCCCCTAGAGCCTTCAGAAGAAATACAATCCTGCCAAAACTTTTATTTCAGGACTTGTGACCTCCCAACTGTAAGACAATATATTTGTATTGCTTTAAGCTGCTATTTGTGGCAATTTGTTACAGCAGCATGTGGAAAATAATACACCCCCTACTCTACTTTTTTCTTTTTTTATTTCACTTACCAACCTCTATTGTACCAGTCAATGTGTTTGTCATGTCATTGTTTATTGTCCCTCTCTTGTCTTGCCCTTTTCCCCCCACTACAATGTAAGTGCTGCAAGGACAAACATCTTTGTATGTTTTATTCACTTTTTGTAAACCTACACTTAGAACCCGATATATAAGAGTTGTTCAATAGACATTTGTCGAATTAACTAATTGGTTAGTTAATCCTTAATCTATTTTGACCCTCTAAAAATTGTTTCCCATCACTTTAAAACTGAATACTTCAATCTGGCTTCTGGTCCTGACTTTCCTCACCACCCCTCAATTTAGAATTCTCTCCTCCTGTCAGAGTGGGTCCAGTTCAGATTATAGTTCTTCTGTGAAGCCCTCCCTTGACTCAACAGTCCACATTGTACTCTATATTTTCTGAACTCCTAGAGCATCTCTTATCATTATCAACCAGTTTTGCACTTATATTCTCTTTTTTATCAGTCAGTTTCTGTCAGGATTCAGAAACTACACAGTAATTAGGGCAGAGAGAGTTTAATATAAAGAGTTATTAACTAATAACAGGGGATTAACTACTAAGAGGCTAAGGATCATTCTAAAGAATACAGGGATAGCAGATTTAGGGAGCAGCCACCACCTCTAGGGCTAAGTCAGAATCCCCGAGGGAAGGACTCATTTGGAAGAGCTTCGCTCAGCCCCCACCAAGGTTGAGATTCAGACCTCAGTTGAGAGGGTGTGGCTGTGGCCCACTCGATAGTGGAGAACTTCATTGAGGTGCTGTAGACAGTGGTTGGCAAGCAAAAAACTGCTGGCCGAGGTGCTGACTAAACTCACTAGGAAACTACCTGCTGGGGTGTTGATGAGGCTCACCAGAAAGAAGCCCATGAGAGCTTCTAAAACACTCTGGGATGCTGCCCTCTAGATTGCTAGTGGGACTTGCTGGGAAGCCACCTGTGAGAAAGCTGCTGAAACTGGCTGAGAAGCTACCTGTGGGGTTGCTGATGAAACTCACAGAGGGGCGAGCACCTCTGAGTGATCCACATGCCACTGGCCACCTGTGCTACAAAAGCAAGCATAAAACAAAGAATAAAATCAGGAAGAGGAGCCCCTTTGCCCTGCTATGGTCCCTCCAATGCCTTCTCTTGGCAAATCCTAGCACTGAACAAACTGGCAAAGGAGAAATGTGTACAGGATCCAGCTCTAGTATCACAAAAAAGGGCAAAGAAGGGTGGATTTGGAGCTGAGAGGCATACACTGAGAATTGGTATAACTTTGGTATTTGTAATTTCTCTTGAATGTTTGCAATATTGTAAGCCCCCTGAGGGCAAGGACAGTGTCACGCTGTCCCTTTCCTCTCCCGCTCCCATCATAGTTTATATGACATTTAACATAGTGCTGACCATGTGTAATAAGTACTTGGTCAACTGTAAATAAGATTTCCCTGAGCTCTTATTTGCTCAATAGCCTAGGAAACCGATGGCATCATCCTTTCCCTTTGTGTTGCCCTATTCTGAAATCTAATGACAGAGCAGTTCAACCATGAGTGAACAACAGCTGCCACCAACCTAGCAATTTCCAACTGCAAACCAGGCTGCGATTTTCTCCTCAGTGATTATGCCATCCTGGATGTCATTCTCAAAAACACTGAAGCCAAGCTGGGGCCAATTGTGATTTTGTTTATTAAACTCGCACTTGGTGGGAAGCAGCCCTGTTGGCTGCTGGTTCTCCCAAAGTCAATTCTCACTCAGGCGTCTAAGGCCAACCCACCAAGGAAGTTATGTTCCAGTGTGTCCCACCTTCTCCTTCTCATAAAGACTTAGATGTTTCACAGACCAATCCTTTCAAAATCAGAACGACTCAAGCTGCATAAATCTGCTTTGTGGGCAAAAGGAAAAGAGTACAGTCTAACAGTTATATTCATTTTAATGCATTTCTTGGCTTCTAAAGGCCTTCGAGATTTTCTTTTATATGAATCTAAGAATCTCTCGCTCCAGGGGCTCTATTAAGTAGCCTATTCTAAAAATAAGGTTGCCTAGCCCTAATTTTAACACTAACCCATGATTAACATATGATAGTACTATTTCTTTACTCTGAGTATAATGAGTTTGCCTTAAATATAAGCCCAACACCAGTAATCGTGGCCCATATAATTTCTTGAGAGGCAAAATGGCTCTGAGTCTTGAGTTAGATAAATTTGTATGAGCTCAGGGTGTGTTATTTATTATTTATGTCACCTTGGATATGTTACTTACCCTCTTTAAATTTCAGATTCCTTCTTTGTAAATCAGGGCTAGTTGATGGAAATGAGGCAAGTTATCCTCTTTAAAAAACAATTTTCTCCTTAGTAAATAGGGACTAATGATGATACTCCACAGGGTAGTTATGAGGATAACATTTGTAAAACCCTTAACCAATGAATGTTCAATAAATGTCAACTGTGATTATATCACAAACCAGTGTCAACCTTTTTAGTCCAAACCACCACCATCTCTTTCCTGAATTTCTGCAGTGGCCTCCTAAGTGGTGTCCCTGCTTATACGCTTGTCTAGAGGCTATTTACCACACAGCAGACTGAAGAATCTTTTCTAAAATCAAGTCTTATCACTTTCATAACTCAAAGCCCTATGTTGGCTTCCCATCACACTTTGAATCAAATCCATAGTCCTTACCATGACCTACAAGGCCCTACATGATTTGGCTTTGGCCTATGTCTCTGATCTCCTCTTTTACTGATTCTTTCACCCCTCACTTACATCTCCTTACAATTTCTCTGGCTGTTTCTCGACCACACAAGCTTATTCCAGCTCAGGGACTTTTTATATGCTGATCTCTCTCACTTACCCTGGATATTCAATTGCACATAGCTTACTCCTGTATTTTATTCAGGCTTCCTCTAAAATGTCTTCTCCTCAGAGAGGCCATCCTTGGCCACTAAATGCAAATTGGCTCCCACCTCCTATACATTGGTCTCTAGTCCCTTACCTTCCTTACCTTATTTTATTCATAAAACTTATTGTTACCTAATATTATCTTATATATTTATTTACAAGCTTTTGTTTTATTAAAATGTAAATTTCATGAAAGCAGTGCCTTTGTTTTGTTCACCATGGTCCAGCACTTGACATATATTAGGTACACAAAAATATTTGTTGAAATATGAGTATTATTGTTATTATCCATGACTTTGAGTCTTGCGGGATTTTGAATCTTTTGTGAGGCTCTTGTTGGAGTGCTAATGCCTCTAACACTGGCCAACTCAGCCCTTTTTTGGTGATTGGTGTAAATCTTAGCTGAGATCCCCAGAAATGAGATTCATGGCTTGACTCCAACTCTTTGGGGAAACATAAAGTAAAAAAAGAGTAAGGAAGGGAAAGAGAAGCCGATAGGAGATATGGGAATATCTCAAAGAAAAATCTTCACTCAATTTATTATTTTGTCTAAAGTTATCCCTGGATACTTATTTAAACCATGATTTTTTATGAGAGAAAAACTCCTTTTCTTTGCCTCTCTTTCCTAAATCTACTTATATTCTGCCTACACAACATAAATGTAATGTCAATTGCTGAAAATAAGCCAATTCTAACATTTTTCAAGCTGTCTGAAAACAAAATGGAAGAATTCAGTTTTGTTGTTGTTTTAGCAATGGAAACCATGCCCTATTTTATTCTCAAATAAAGCAAACTAAAATACTAAGTCATAGTAAAAGTATATACCTAGGATTCTGCAAGTTGACTCCTAGGAATACTATAGTTGCAAATCAAAAGCCCTTTGGCTTTTAGGCCATTTTCCCTGCTAAGGACTTCAGAGGTTCTATTTTAAAGTTCAAGTAGTGACTATTTGTTCTAAGCTGGTTCTACCATACTTTGAATGAAGGGCAAGCCTTCATTCAGTGAATGAATTCACAATGATTAAATGAATGAAGTGCAAGCCATGGGGTTGCTAAGAACTGCTAAAAATTATTGGACATAAAATGCAGTAAACTTCATGTTACCAAACCTGTAGTTACTCAAATTTTATTATTGACTGGCACTCATTCCAGCCTTATTTCTTATCCAAAGGCAGACTAAATTTCTTTTTCTCTTGAGAATGGGAGTGAGTGGAAAGTATTATGAAGGAAAGGTTGAGGACTGGTACAGGGATGGCTAGCAACCCTGTCTAGGGTAACTATGAGGTAGAGGGTGAATGCCTGAGTTTCTAGTATTATTCTGGCTCTATTTCTCCATAGAAATAGAGCCTAGCTCTTGTACATTGGGCAGGCAGAATTTGTGCCAACTAACAGGGAAAAGCTTGGAAATACCACTGTCATATATACCCATGGGATCTAGAATCACTCGCATGAGCTATTAAGCAGACAATGAAACCCGAAAATGCCAAAACATGGCCTGACTTGGGATAGATTTGGACATACCTGAACCCTTGGAACTCATGGCAGGCTGGCTGCATAGGCTCACCCCAAAGTTTTCATTAACCCTGCATGATTTGACTCTTTATTTTACACAGTGGACATAATTACCTTATTCATTTATTTGTTACTTGTTTAATGTCAGTTTCTCCCCACTTAAGAATGTAACCTCTATCATGGTAGGGACTGTTTTTCTTATATCTAATATATGCCTAAGACATGGTGGATGCTCAGTTTATATTTGTTGAATGAATAAGTGAATGAATATGGATGAATGGATATTAGGTACTACACTGGAATATGAAAGTTAGTGAAAGAGTTTTCTTTGAACTGAGTAAACAGACCAGAAGCGGGGACCTACTGGCTAGTAAATAACCCTAAATGTTGACATTCTGGGGCTGAAACAAGCCAGTGGAGCTAAAGAGCAGTTGTCCCTTTTATAGAAGGGCTGAATTCTCCAGTTTGCCTTCGCCTGCTTCACTCATTATGTATCTGCCTGGAGTTTAAGGACATTTGAGTTTGTTATTGCTGCTCATGTAAGACAAGATCTTAAATGGGCTGAAATGACATATAAGTAGCAGAATTAATCTGATGCCACCAAACAGTGCCCAAAAGTGATGGAGAAAGGTAGTAGACAGGGTCTTAGCTTGACACTTACTTATGACTCACATGGATCATGACCAAGGATCAAATGGCACAATGGATGTCTCTGTCCCCGGGTTGTCAGTTCTTTTGCCCCTGAGCCCATTTCCATTTTATTGAAACTTTGACATAACCTAAGAGAAAGGGAAGGGACACCAAATTACCTAAGATTAGGGTTTTGGTGGAAGAGAGGGGGCTCAAGATATAAATTAAACTGAATTATAGAAGAATAAAGTTCCATTTTATGCCTGCCTGAGTTTATTCTCTGATACTCTCAAACTTACTACATTTATATCATGTGTGCACTACAGGACTGAAGAGCAAGAGTTATATTTTAAGACATATCCATATTATAATTGACCGTGATTCAACTAACAATTGAAAACAAAGAGCAATCCCATTGACAAAGAATTGACAAAGCAATCCCATGACATAGTTGCTATTTTGGTTGATATTCATTTTTCTGCTATGTCCATTATTATTTCATTTCTGGGAATCTTCCTCTTACCTGTAACCTCTTGTTCATCTTAGAGATTTTTATTTTATTTCTGGAATTCTTTGGAAAAATGTATGAAGTCTAAGAGGTGGACAAATGATTTACTCTTTTTGGATCTCAATGACTTCATGTGTAAAATAAAGGAAGTCAACTAGATTAGCACTTCTCAAACTTTAATGTATATCACCTGGGGGTTCTTGTTAAAATGAATATTGATTAGCTGGCCTAGGGTGGGCGTGAAATTCTGCATTTATAATAAGGCGATATCAGTGATGCTGGTCCAGGGACCACACTTTGAGTAGTAAGGGCCTACCTGACCTACAGCTTTCTTTTTCTTTGGACCTCTAGGCTATTTTTGTGATATAATTCAACTGGCTATACAACTGAGTTCTTCTCTGCTAATAATTAAGCCAACTGGGGGGCAGTACTGTAGTTTCTAGCCCTTAAACTTAATCATATACTGCCTTTTATTTTAATATTCTGTGAGATAGCTTATTTCTCTCAGTACAATATAAGATCATTTTAAAATATATTGGAGCATTATGTTTTCATATTATTCAACATCCTACGCAAAAGAAAATGGTATGTTTCTAGCAGTGGGATTAATTAGGTTGCAACTTAGACATTAAGTGAACAATGTGAGGTTTATATAAAGAATGCTGCAAATATTATTACTATGTCTATCTGAGCGTGGGGCCACAGGGAAAATAGGGCTGATCTGTGTCACCTATGCCATTGTCAAACAGAGTCTTGGCATTGGGAATCATTTTGAGAGAACACCACGATTCTAATGTTTTCCGAGTGGAACATAAATGAAAGCCTGTATCTACCATATTAAACAGCCATATCTGCATATATTATATATTTTTTATAATCCATAGGTGATATTAATGTCACCTTTATAGTTACCAGACTATATTTTCTTGGTTCTTCCCAATGCTACTCAGATTTATCCTAAAGGTCTCTGGGAGTCCTCGGAGAGTGTCTCAGGTTTGTACTGAGAACTAAACACCTAGAGGTATCTTTTGCTTTCCTTCTCTCCCATTAAACATCACCCTAAACATTCTTAAACCTGTTCTCTTTTTCTATTGGTCTAGGAAACAGAAACACTTGTATTTTTAAATTGATCAATGATAAAATTCCCCTGGACCTCAATTTCCTCATCCACAAACCAACAGTAGGATTGGATGATTTCTCAAATACTTTTTATACCTCTGTATATATTTTACTTAAGCATGAATCAAAATTATTTGATATTTTTGTAAAGATACTTTCAGATTCACAATGTTAAAAATGTAGAGTACATTCATTGTTTAATCAAAATGTGTGTCCGTTGCTGAGAAATTCAAAGAATTCTGTCACCCTTGAGAAGTAAATCATAGTCATCAGAAGCTTCTGTAATTAAGTTTATTACAGAGAGTACAATATAATTTACATCTGCAAACTCTGAAATAACTAAAGTAATGGGGTGTCAATGTTCATAAAGTACTCAGTGAAGGGACTTTTGTTGAAACAGCAATGATACAAATAAGGGCTTGTAAGGTCTGCATGTCAGACCAAAAGAACTGTAGAGCAGCTATTGACAGTGTAGAAGGAGACAATTGAGGATGGAAAGCTAGCCAGACAAATAAGTATTTTTAATCCAAGAAATGGTTCAGAAATATCCTTCTTGAAATAGGCCAAGCAAATTTCTAGGTAATAGTGTATTTATTCTCATTCTCCCCCTACACCTGCCAGCCCCCACCCTACTGCCATAGTAATGTAAATTCAAGTATGCCTCCAGGTTTTCTGATTGTACTTTGGGGGTAGTATAATGTTAAAAACAATGCTTTTTGGAAATTATTTTAAATGTAGCAACTACAAACTCAACTAATATATCTTTGTATTTCCTTTTTTTCTATTACTTTTTATATTCGTTAGGAATATTCTGGCTGCAAGTAACAGAATGTTTGAATAATAATATCTAATATTGTTAAAACTTATTTACTTAACCAGAAGCCCAGAACTAGGTGGTTCAGGGTCAGTTATACAGCTCTGTGATAGTGTCAAGGACTCAGATCTTCCTTGGATTCATCTGCTCTGTCATCTTTAGTGTATTCGGTGATGTCTTCTCTCATTGTCTGGCTGCCTCAGCTTTGTATGGCACTGTCTTAAGCAAGAAACATAGAAGGTGGAAGAAAAAGAGGCTTTCTCTTCCTTATGTCTCTTTCAGAAAAATCAAATTTTTTTCCTGAAAGTCCCCAGCAGACTTTTCTTTATGTTTTATTGATCAAAACTGGTCCACATTCTCATTCCTAGAACAATTACTGACAAAGGGATACAGGAATGCCACAAATGTCTGAGATTAATCAGAATTCATTCCCTGGGGCTGGATACTGTCAAGCTCTAAATTCCAAATGGTTAAAAGCATGACTCTCATACAAGCATACAGTGAGCATATGTCAAAGGTAACTCCTTAATGAGGGAGCCATCAAAATAGTAAAGCTGGTTCAGAGGTGGTTAGGAAAGAGTGACAGAGTGGGTCAAGGAAAGAAAGATTGCTGAAATGCAATTCCCAAATTAGATACAAACTGATTAACATCCTATAGGACTATAATATTGTAACCTTAGGGATTATCCTTTCTTTTTTTTTTTTTCTTTTGGCATATTATGGGGGTACAGATTTTAAGGTTTCAATAAATGCCCATTTCCCCCCCTCCCACCACAAGTCTGAGTCTCCATCATGACCATCTCCCAGATGGTGCACATCTCACTCATTATATATGTATATACCTGCCCCCCTCCCCCCTCCCACCTGCCCAATACCCTATTACTGTAGTACCTATGTGACCACTTAGGTGCTGTTCAGTTAATACCAATTTGCTGGTGAGTATATGTGGTGCTTGGTTTTCCATTCTTGGGAAACTTCACTTAATAGTATGGGTTGCAGCTCTAACCAGGAAAATATAAGATGTGCTATATCACCATTGTTTCTTAGAGCTGAATAGTACTCCATGGTATACATATACCACATTTTATTAATCCACCCTTGGATTGATGGGCACTTGGGCTGTTTCCACAGCCTTGCAATTATGAATTGTGCTGCTATAAACATTCGAGTGCAGGTGTCTTTTTTGTAGAGTGTCATTGGATCTTTTGGGTAGATGCCCAGCAATGGGATTGCTGGATCAAATGGTAGATTCACTTGTATGGCTTTAAGGTATCTTCATATTGCTTTCCACAGAGGTTGAACTAGTTTGCATTCACACCAGCAGTGTAGGAGTGTTCCTCTCTCTCCGCAACCATGCCAGCATTTATTGTTTGGAGACTTTTTGATAAAGGCCATTCTCACTGGAGTTAAGTGATATCTCATTGTGGTTTTGATTTGCATTTCCCTGATGATTAGAGATGTTGAACATTTTTCATATGTTTGTTGGCCATTTTTCTGTATTCTTTAGAAAAGTTTCTGTTCAAGTCCTTTGCCCACTTTTTAATGGGGTTATTTGATTTTTTTCTTCCTGAATTTCATGAGTTCTAAGTATATTCTAGTTATCAGTCCCTTATCGGATGCATAGGATGCAAAAATTTTCTCCCATTCTGTAGGTTGTCTGTTCACTTTCATGACTATTTCTTTGGCTGTGCAGAAGCTTTGTAGTTTGATCATGTCCCATTTATTTATTTTTGTTGCAGCTGTGATTGCCTTTGGGGACTTCTTCATAAACTCTTTGCCTAGGCCAATGTCAAGGAGAGTGTTTCCAACTTTTTCCTCTAGAATTCTAATAGTTTCATACCTTAGGTTTAAGTCTGTTATCCAGAGTAAGTTGATTTTTGTGAGAGGTGAAAGGTGTGGGTCCTGTTTTATCCTTCCTCGGGTGGCTACCCAGTTTTCCCAACACCATTTATTGAAAAGGGATTCTTTTCCCCAGCATATGTTTTTGTCTGCTTTGTCAAAGATTAGATGGCTATATGAGGATGGTTTTATATCAGGATTCTCACATCTGTTCCACTGGTCAATATTCCTATTTTTGTGCCAACACCATATTGATTTAATTACTACATCTTTGTATTATAGTTTGATATCTGGCATATTAATGCCTCCCATTTTGTTTTTGTTGCCTAGAATTGCTTTTGATATTCGGGGTCTTCTTTGGTTCCATATGAAGTGTAAAATTATTTTTTCTATATCTGTGAAGAATGCTGATGGCATTTTAATAGGTATTGCATTGAATCTGTAGATCAGTTTGAGCAGTGTAGACATTTTGATGATGTTGAGTCTGCCGATCCACGAGCATGGTATTGATTTCCATCTGTTTACATCCTCTGCTATTTCCTTCCTCAGTGTTTCATAGTTCTCCCTGTAGAGGTCTTTTACGTCCTTGGTTAAGTATATTCCTAGGTACTTTAATTTCTTTGTTGCTATTGTGAAGAGAATTGAGTCTTTGATTTGGTTCTCAATTAGATTGTTGTTGACGTATATGAATGCCTCTGATTTCTGTGTATTGATTTTGTATCCTGAGACTTTACTAAATTCATTGATCAGTTCCAGGAGTTTCTTGGTTGAATCCTTGGGGTTTTCTAGATACAATATCATATCATCAGCAAACAGTGAAAGTTTGATCTCTTCTGCCCCTATTTGGATACCTTTGATTCCATTTTCCTGTCTGATTGCTGTAGCCAAGACTTCCAGCACTATGTTGAACAGAAGTGGAGACAGTGGGCAGCCTTGTCTGGTTCCAGTTCTAAGTGGGAATGATTTCAATCTTTCCCCATTCAGTATGATGCTGGCTATGGGTCTGTCATATATGGCTTGTATCATTTTTAGGTATGTCCCTTCTATGCCTATTTTCTTAAGTGTTCGCATCATGAAAGGGTGTTGAATTTTGTCAAAAGCTTTTTCTGCATCTATTGAAAGAATCATGTGGTCTTTGTTTTTGTTTCTGTTTATGTGGTGAATTGCATTTATAGATTTACGTATGTTGAACCATCCCTGCATCCCTGGGATGAAGCCCACTTGGTCGTGATGGATTATTTTTTTGATAAGCGTCTAGATTTGGTTAGCTAAGATTTTGTTGAAAATTTTTGCATCTATATTCATAAGGGATATTGGTCTGTAGTTTTCTTTTTTGTTGCATCCTTTCCTGGTTTTGGTATCAGAGTAATATTCGCTTCATAAAAGGTGTCGGGGAGGTTTCCATTCTTCTCGATGTTGTGGAATAGTTTATGCAAGATAGGTACTAGTTCTTCTTTGTAAGTATGGTAAAATTTGGGTGTGAAGTCATCTGGACCGGGACTTTTCTTTTTAGGGAGATTTTTAATTGCTGTTTCTATTTCAGCTGTTGAGATTGGTCTGTTCAGGGAATCTATTTCTTCCTGGTTGAGCCTAGGGAGGCTGTGTGTTTCTAGAAATTTGTCCATTTCCTCCACATTTTCCAGTTTGTGTGCATAAGGATTTTTGTAGTATTCATAAATTGTATCTTGTATCTCTTTGGGATCAGTTGTGATATCTTTTTTTTCATTCCTGATGGAGCTTATTAGAGATTTCTCTTTTCTGCTTTTCGTTAGCTTAGCCAATGGTGTGTCAATTTTGTTTATTTTTTCAAAGAACCAACTTTTTGTTTTATTAATCTCCTGAATAGCTTCCCTGTTTTCAATTTCATTTAGTTGTGATTTGATCTTGTTGATTTCACTTCTTCTGCTGGGTTTGGGGTTGGTCTGTTCTTCTTTTTCCATCTCTTTGAGTCCTTTCATTAGATTGTCAATTTGTGATCTTTTTTTCTTTTGGTTATAGGCATTTATGGAGATAAACTTTCCTCTCAGAACTGCTTTAGCTATGTCCCAGAGGAGTTGATAACTTGTCTCTGCATTGTCATTTTCTTCATAGAATTTTTTAATTTCCGTCTTGATTTCTTCATTTATGAAGTAATCATTTAGTAGGAGGTTGTTTAATTTCCACGTTTTTGTGTGGAAATGTGAGTTTCTGATAGGGTTGATTTCTAGTTTTACTCCACTGTGATCTGAGAAGGTACACGGTATGATTTCTATTTTTTTAAAGTTCTTGAGATTTTCTTTGTGTCCTAGGATATGGTCAATCTTAGAGAATGTCCCGTGAGCTTATGAGAAGAACGTATATTCAGTGGATTTTGGGTAGAATGTCCTGTAGATGTCAGTCAGACCCAATTGTTCCAGGATTTTGTTTAAGTCTATTATTTCTTTATTAATTTTCTGTTTGGAGGATCTGTCTTGTACCGTCAGTGGGGTGTTGAAATCTCTTGTGATTATGGAGTTGCTATTAATCCATTTGCTTAGATCCAGTAAGGTTTGCTTTATGAAACTGAGTGCACCTAAGTTGGGTGCATATATATTTAAAATTGTTATCTCTTCTTGTTGGACTGTGCCCTTCACCATTATATAATGACCCTCTTTGTCTTTTACTACTTTTGTTGGTTTAAAAACTAAATCATCTGAAATTAGAACTGCCACGCCAGCCTTCTTTTGGCTTCCACTTGCCTGGAATACTGATCTCCACACTTTTACTTTTAGTCTATATGCATCCTTGCAGGTTAGATGTGTTTCCTGAAGACAGCATATACTTGGCCTGTATTTTCTTATCCATTCAGCCAGCCTATGTCTCTTCAGTGGAGAGTTTAAGCCATTCACATTTATTGAGAGAACTGATAAGTAAGGTAGATTACTGTTCATCCTGTTGGGTTGGATGTTGTTGCTTTGGTTTCTCTCTTGAGAATTATCTGGCCTTTAATCTTTGCGTTTTGGTTTTTTTTATATTTGTGAGTTTTTATTATGGTGTTCCGTGCATAGCACTGTTTTGAGTACTTCTTATAGGGCTGGTCTTGTCTTGGTGAATTCTCTGAGCCTTTGCTTGTCTGAGAATGTCTTTATTTCTCCTTCATATATGAAGCTTAGTTTTGCAGTGAATGAGATTCTAGGCTGGGCATTGTTTTGTTTCAGAAGAGTGAGAATGGGGCCCCAGTCTCTCCTTGCTTGTAAAGTCTCATTAGAGAAGTCTGATGTTATTCCAATTGGCTTTCCCTTGTATGTCACTTGCTTCTTTCATCTTACAGCTCTTAGAAGGGCCTCTTTAGTTGATATTTTGGTCAGTCTGATGACTGCATGTTGTAACGTCTTCCTGTTTGCATTGAATCTCCCAGGGGTCCTCTGAGCTTCTTGAACTCGTATTTCGAGATTTTGAGCAAGGCCTGGGAAATTTTCCTCTATTATATCTTCAAACAGGTTTGTCCAACCCTTGAGTGTTGTCTTCTTCCCCTTCTGGTAAGCCTATGACCCTCCCCTTAGGTTTCTTCATATAATCCCACATCTCTTGTAGGCTATGCTCTTTTCTCTTTTTTCTCTGCTCTATCTCTGAGACGGTTTTATTTAGTTGGAGGATGTTATCTTCAATCTCTGAGATTCCTTCTTCTGTTTGATCTACCCTGTTCTTGAGGCTTTCTGCTGCATTTTGTAGTTCCCTGAATTGATTCTTCATTTCCAGGAGTTCAGTTAATCTTTTCTTCATAGTGTCTATTTCTTTAGTGAACTTTTCTTCTAGGTACTGGAGGCTTTTTGTGGTTTCTTTGTGTTGGTTATTGAGTTGTTGTTGCAGCTGGGTGAGTGTTCTTATGATCCACATAAGAAATTCCTCTTCTGTCATTTTGGTTGCCTGATTTGGGTTGGTGTCCGTTTCTAGGGGGCTGGTGCTCCTCTTTGGGGGTGTGTTTTCCATTTGATTCTTCATATTTCCGGAGTTCCTTCACTGATTTCTTCCCATGTCGATCAGTTGTTGTTTCTTTCCTTTAGGTTTTTGTTTGGGTATTCACACCCCTTGTTTAGTTTCTGAGGCGTTAGGTGTTGTCTGTGGGTGAGATTTGCCCACTCCCTGTATATTGAGTCAGTGGGTGCCATGAAAATGCTGTGCAGGATGCTGTCCCTGTCAGTAAGTGGCGCTTTCTTGGAGGAACAGGCTATGCTGTTGATTTTGTGTCCTGTTATCAGCTCTTGTTCTGGGCGCAGCTGGGTTGGGTAAGCCTGCCCTCAGGCACCACCAATGCCATTAGCAGGGGTAAAATTTATGTTCTCTGCTTCCAGGAAAAGCTGTCAGGGCGGGGCTGGAATGGTCCCGCTCAGCCAGAAAGTCTGCTTGTGGGTGTGGGGCTGTCTGAGACCCACAGTCTGGAGTGGGCCTTGCTTCTTTCCACCCTTCCCAACTCCGCAGCTACTCCTGGGCCTCTGCCAGCAGGCCAGACCATAAGCCACCTGGCCTCCCCGGACTGTGATGCCGGCGGGGAGGTTCCCTGCGCAAGAACACCACCTGGGCTGGGCGTATGGCCTCCTTTTGGGAGGAGGGTTGCCCTCTAGGAGGATGATCTGCCCCAGGAGGCACACACACCTCAGCAGGCTGTTCACAAATATCCCTTCTGTGCCCTGGGCAATGCTAGACCTTGATGCACGGGATCTGATCTGCAGGTCCGACCTCTGGGTCCCAGAGTTCAAACTGTATCCCCACCAGGGAGAGGAGTTCTGGTCCAAATTCACCCACAGGGAGCCCAAGCTGTCTCTGTGTCTCTCAGCCTCTGAGTCTGCACCGTTCTCCTGGGAATACCATGCCAGCAGCACCTGGGAGAGCTGGCGGGTAGGGAGCTCACAGTCTGAGTTTCCCTGAGTCAGCTGTAGGGTCCCAAGTGGGAAGGTCCCATTCCCTGGAGGTGCCTCTGGCTGGTGGCTGTATTGTCTCTCTGGGCAGCTGCGGGTAGGCTCCGCGGAGGGGAGGAGGAGGCAATATGGCACCTGCGGCGCGGCTCGGGTTTATGCAGAAGGAGGTGCCGGGAGGGAGTTGGGAGCCTGGTGCCGCGTCCGCTACAGGCTTACCGCTAGCTGGCGGCGGCTGTCTCTGTGCTGGTGTCCGCAAGTCTCTCCACCCCTTGGGGAGCTTACCAGCAGTCCCAGATGCAGGGGAGGGGAAATAGCAAATCCACCTACCCTTCCCGCTGGTCTCCGGGCTGCTCTGGTGGTCTCAGCCTCCAGTTCTCCTCCGCAGTCTCCTCCCATGGAGTCTCCTGGGGTCTCAGGTACCCCTCCTTCTGGCCCTTGTCCGCTGTATGCTCGTCTTCTTGCTTCTTTTTTCTAATTTCTGCTAGAATCTGTCTTTTCTGCAGAGACACTCTGTCTCGCAGTGTTTCTGGTCCGCCATCTTGATCCACCCTCTGGGGATTATCTTTTCTCTCAGACAGAAATTCCTTGCAACTTATTAATGTTCTATCTTACCGAGCCAAGAGTAAACTGTAAGTCAAACAAAGGTACATTTCCTTAAATGATTAGATACTATTTGGTTGGGCCTGTTAGATATTGAAGACAAGCAGTCATTATTTTGCCTTATTTCTAAGTTTAGAATACTATTTCTTAATAGCATATAGCTATAGAAATCCAACTGATGTGTTCTTAGCAAAGATGAGGGAGGAAATGTTTGTTGGGTAGGCAATCAATAGTGTCTGCCACAAATATTTTATTTCAAATGGCCAAAATTCATCAGGTACTTAAATATTTTTTCTAGAATATCATCTTAAATATTGGCAGCAATGTCAAGCCTTTTCAAACTATTAATATTATATCTTCTATTTTTGATATTGTTAAAACATTTATTAATAATTCTGTATTTAAAACATCAGTATAAAGTATGCAGCTTAGAAAATAGTATTGTATCAATGTTAATTACCTAATTTTGGTAATTGCAATGCTGGGTAAGAGATTGTCAATTTTAGGAAATATTCAGTTAAGTATCAAGGGTTGGAAAGACATGGCTAAGAGGGGAGGGAGTGGGATAGGAGGGAGGTAGAGAATGATAACACATGTGTGACCAAATCTAATATTACTGGCATCTGGATAAAGGGTATACAACAATTCTTTGGATTATTTTGTAATTTTTCTATATATCTGAAATCATTTCAAAATCAAAATTAAATAAAAAGTTAAATAAAAATATTATATTTTAAGCAGTATTTAAGTGTCACCAGGGATAATGTTTATTGACATTTTAATCTAAGTTCTAATGTTGGATAGATGTGTGGATTTCTTCACTCAACTTCTTTGAAAGTAAAGCATTGTCACTGAAGAAATAATTATGCCAATACATAGAATTTTCTTGATTTTCTCCAGAGAGTGTTTTCAATTTGTGATTTATTTTCTTTGAATATGACCCTTGAAATTTAACTCAAAGATGAGATGGCTTCTTTCTTTCCACAAGTTCATTTATTGGTAACTAAATCTCAATGACACTGAAGTTTTTCAGCAGCCTGGTCTGTGTAGGCTTGTTTTCTTTATTTAGTTATTATTATTTTTCCTGTTGAATCACTAAAGCTACATCCAGAGCTCTATGTCAAAACTACTTATGAATTACACAGTGAGCATTTTGATCTTAGAGAAAAGCAAAATTTATCAACAATTCTCTATGGCCCAAGCACAACTGGGATACCAGTTATAAGAAGCCAATATAGTAATAAGTTCCATTTTGGGGTAAGATTCACTGTTAAAGAATTTGTCTAAAAGAGAAGGAGGCGGAGCATGATGGCAGACGAATAACACCGCCAGACAGAGTGTCTCTCCAGAAAAGACAGATTCTAGCAGAAATTAGAGGAAAGAAGCAAGAAGACGAGCATACAGCGGACAAGGGCCAGAAGGAGGGGTACCTGAGACCCCGAGAGACTCCACGGGAGGAGGCTGCGGAGGAGAACTGGAGGCTGAGACCACCGGAGCAGCCCGGAGATCAGCGGCAAGGGTAGGTCGATTTGTTGTTTCCCCTTCCCTGCATTTGGGACTGGTGGTGGGCTCCCCAGGGGGTGGAGAGACCTGCGGACACCAGCCCAGAGACGGCCACCGCCAGCCAGCGGTGAGCCTGTAGCAGACGTGGCACCAGGTTCCCAACTTCCTCCGGGCACCTCTGTGTGCACAGACCCGAGCCGCGCGGCAGGTGCCATATTGCCTCCTTCTCCCCTCCACGGAGCCTACCCGCAGCTGCCCAGAGAGACAATACAGCCACCAGCCAGAGGTACCTCCAGGGAACGGGACCTTCCCTTTTGGGACCCTACAGCTGACTCAGGGGAACTCAGACTGTGAACTGCCTACCTGCCCGCCCTCCCAGGTGCTGCTGGCACGGTGTTCCCAGGAGGACGGTGCCGACTCAGAGGCTGAGAGACATAGACCCAGCTTGGGCTCCCTGTGGGTGAATTGGGACAGGAACTCCTCTCCCTGGTGGGGATACAGTTTGAACTCTGGGACCCAGAGGTCGGACCTGCAGACAAGGCCCCTGCACCGAGGGCTAGCATTGCCCGGGGCACAGAAAGGTTATACGTGAACAGCCTACTGAGGTGTGTGTGCCTCCAGGGGCAGATCGGGGTCCTAGAGGGCAACCTTCCTCCCAGGAGGAAGCCGTGCGCCCAACCCAGGTGGCATTCCTCTGCAGGGAAACTCCCCACCGACATCACAGTCCCGGGAGGCCTGGTGGCTTGTGGTCCGGCCTGCTGGCAGAGGCCCAGGAGTAGCTGTGGACTTGAGGAGGGTGGAAAGAAGCCAGGCCCACTCCAGACTGTGGGTCTCAGACAGCCCCACCCCCACACGCAGACTTTCTGGCTGAGCGGGACCATTCCAGCCCCACCCTGACAGCTTTCCCTGGAAGCAGAGGACAGAACTTTGACCCCTGCTAATGGCCTGAGGGCAGGCTTACCCAACCCAGCTGCGCCCAGAACAAGAGGTAATAACAGGACACAAAATCAATAGCATAGCCTGTTCCTCCAAGCAAACGCCACCTACTGACAGGGACGGCATCTTGCACAGCCTTTCCACGGCACCCACTGACTCAATATACAGGGAGTGGTCCAATTTCACCCACAGACACCACCTAACGCCTCAGAAACTAAACAAGGGGTGTGAATACCCAAACAGTAACTTAAAAAAAGAAACAACAACTGATCGACATGGGAAAAAATCAGTGAAGGAACTCAGGAAATACGAATAACCAAATGGAAAACACACCCCCAAAGAGGAGCACCAGCCCCCTAGAATCGGACACCAACCAAAATCAGGCAACCAATATGATAGAAGAGGAATTTCGTATGTGGATCATAAAAACACTCACCGAGCTGAAACAACAACTCAATAACCAACACAAAGAAACCACAAAAAGATTCCAGGATATGGGAAAAGAAATAGACACAATGAAGAAAAGTGTAACCGAACTCCTGGAAATGAAGAATCAATTCAAGGAACTACAAAATACAGTGGAAAGTCTCAAGAACAGGGTAGATCAAACAGAAGAAAGAATCTCAGAGCTTGAAGATAACACGCTCCAATTAAATAAATCAGTCACAGAAATAGAGCAGAGAAACAAGAGAAAAAGAGCAAAGCCTACAAGAGCTGTGGGATTATGTGAAGAAACCTAATGTGAGGGTCATAGGCTTACCAGAAGGGGAAGAAGACAACACTCAAGGGTTGGACAAGCTGTTTGAAGATATAATAGAGGAAAATTTCCCAGGCCTTGCTCACAATCTTGACATACAAGTTCAAGAAGCTCAGAGGACCCCTGGGAGATTCAATGCAAACAGGAAGACGTCACGACATGCAGTCATCAGACTGACCAAAATATCAACTTAAGAGGCCCTTCTAAGAGCTGTAAGATGAAAGAAGCAAGTAACATACAAGGGAAAGCCAATTCAAATAACATCAGACTTCTCTAATGAGACTTTACAAGCAAAGAGAGACTGGGGCCCCATTCTCACTCTTTTGAAACAAAACAATGCCCAGCCTAGAATCTCATTCACTGCAAAACTAAGCTTCATATATGAAGGAGAAATAAAGACATTCTGAGACAATCAAAGGCTCAGAGAATTCACCAAGACAAGACCAGCCCTACAAGAAGTACTTCAAACAGCGTTATACACGGAACATCATAATAATAACCCACGAATATAAAAACAACCAAAACCCAAAGATATTAAAGGCCAGATATTACAATGGCTCAAGACAGAAATCATAGAAACAACATCCAACCCAACAGAATGATCAGTAATCTACCTTACCTATCAGTTCTCTCCATAAATGTGAATGGCTTAAACTCTCCACTCAAGAGACATAGGCTGGATGAATGGATAAGAAAATACAGGCCAAGTATATGCTGTCTTCAGGAAACACATCTAACCTGCAAGGATGCATATAGACTAAAAATAAAAGGGTGGAGATCAATATTCCAAGCAAATAGAAGCCAAAAGAGGCTGGTGTGGCAGTTCTAATTTCAGATGATTTAGTTTTTAAACCAACAAAAGTAGTAAAAGACAAAGAGGGTCATTATATAATGGTGAAGGGCACAGTTCAACAAGAAGAGATAACAATTTTAAATATATATGCACCCAACTTAGATGCACCCAGATTCATAAAGCAAACCTTACTGGATCTAAGCAAATGGATTAATAGCAACTCCATAATCGCCGGAGATTTCAACACCCCACTGACGGTACAAGACAGATCCTCCAAACAGAAAATTAATAAAGAAATAATGGACTTAAACAAAACTCTAGAAAATTGGGTCTGACTGACATTTACAGAACATTCTACCCAAAAT
The DNA here is from genome assembly GCF_040939455.1 of Microcebus murinus. Lineage (NCBI taxonomy): Eukaryota > Metazoa > Chordata > Mammalia > Primates > Cheirogaleidae > Microcebus > Microcebus murinus. The sequence continues at coordinate 95,861,047 of NC_134136.1, forward strand.
CCACTGAATATACATTTTTCTCATCAGCTCACGGGACATTTTCTAAGATTGACCATATCCTAGGACACAAAGAAAATCTCAAGAAATTTAAAAAAATAGAAATCATACCATGTACCTTCTCAGATCACAGTGGAATAAAACTAGAAATCAACCCTAACAGAAACTCACATTTCTACACAAAAACGTGGAAATTAAACAACCTCCTACTAAATGATTACTTCGTAAATGAAGAAATCAAGACGGAAATAAAAAAGTTCTGTGAAGAAAACGACAATGGAGAGACAAGTTATCAACTCCTCTGAGACACAGCTAAAGCAGTTCTGAGAGGAAAGTTTATCTCCAAAAATGTCTATAACCAAAAGACAAGAAGATCACAAATAGACAATCTAATAAAACAACTCAAAGAGCTGGAAAAAGAAGAACAAACCAACCCCAAACCCAGCAGAAGAAGTGAAATCAACAAGATCAAATCACAACTAAATAAAATTGAAAACAGGGAAGCTATTCAGGAGATTAATAAAACAAAAAGTTGGTTCTTTGAAAAAATAAACAAAATTGACACACCATTGGCTAAGCTAACGAAAAGCAGAAAAGAGAAATCTCTAATAAGCTCCATCAGGAATAAAAAAGGAGATATCACAACTGATCCCAAAGAGATACAAGATACAATTTATGAATACTACAAAAATCTTTATGCACACAAACTGGAAAATGTGGAGGAAATGGACAAATTTCTAGAAACACACAGCCTCCCTAGGCTCAACCAGGAAGAAATAGATTCCCTGAACAGACCAATCTCAACAGCTGAAATAGAAACAGCAATTAAAAATCTCCCTATAAAGAAAAGTCCCGGTCCAGATGGCTTCACACCTGAATTTTACCATACTTACAAAGAAGAACTAGTACCTATCTTGCAGAAACTATTCCACAACATCGAGAAGAATGGAAACCTCCCCACACCTTTTATGAAGCGAATATTACTCTGATACCAAAACCAGGAAAGGATGCAACAATAAAAGAAAACTACAGACCAATATCTCTTATGAATATAGATGCAAAAATTTTCAACAAAATCTTAGCTAACCGAATCCAGACACTTATCAAAAAAATAATCCACCACGACCAAGTGGGCTTCATCTCAGGGATTCAGGGCTGGTTCAACATACGTAAATCTATAAATGCAATTCACCACATAAACAGAAACAAAAACAAAGACCACATGATTCTTTCAATAGATGCAGAAAAAGCTTTTGACAAAATTCAACACCCTTTCATGATGCGAACACTTAAGAAAATAGGCATAGAAGGGACATACCTAAAAATGATACAAGCCATATATGACAGACCCATAGCCAACATCATACTGAATGGGGAAAGATTGAAATCATTCCCACGTAGAACTGGAACTAGACAAGGCTGCCCACTGTCTCCACTTCTGTTCAACATAGTGCTGGAAGTCTTGGCTACAGCAATCAGACAGGAAAATGGAATCAAAGGTATCCAAATAGGGGCAGAAGAGATCAACCTTTCACTGTTTGCTGATGATATGATATTGTATCTAGAAAACTCCAAAGATTCAACCAAGAAACTCCTGGAACTGATCAATGAATTTAGTAAAATCTCAGGATACAAAATCAATACACAGAAATGAGAGGCATTCATATACGCCAACAACAATCTAATTGAGAACCAAATCAAAGACTCAATTCTCTTCACAATAGCAACAAAGAAATTAAAGTACCTAGGAATATACTTAACCAAGGACGTAAAAGACCTCTACAGGGAGAACTATGAAACACTGAGGAAGGAAATAGCAGAGGATGTAAACAGATGGAAATCCATACCATGCTCGTGGATCGGCAGACTCAACATCATCAAAATGTCTATATTACCCACTCTGATCTACAGATTCAATGCAATACCTATTAAAATCCCATCAGCATTCTTCACAGATATAGAAAAAATAATTTTACGCTTTGTATGGAACCAAAGAAGACCCCGAATATCAAAAGCAATTCTAGGCAACAAAAACAAAATGGGAGGCATTAATATGCCAGATATCAAACTATAATACAAAGGTGTAGTAATTAAATCAATATGGTGTTGGCACAAAAATAGGAATATTGACCAGTGGAACAGATGTGAGAATCGTGATATAAAACCATCCTCATATAGCCATCTAATCTTTGACAAAGCAGACAAAAGTATACGCTGGGGAAAAGAATCCCTTTTCAGTAAATGGTGCTGGGAAAACTGGATAGCCACCTGTAGAAGGCTAAAACAGGACCCACACCTTTCACCCCTCACAAAAATCAACTCATGCTGGATAACAGAATTAAACCTAAGGTATGAAACTATTAGAACTCTAGAGGAAAAAGTTGGAAACACTCTCCTAGACATCGGCCCGGGCAAAGAGTTTATGAAGAAGTGCCCAAAGGCAATCACAGCTGCAACAAAAATAAATAAATGGGACATGATCAAACTACAAAGCTTCTGCACAGCCAAAGAAATAGTCATGAAAGTAAACAGACAACCTACAGAATGGGAGAAAATTTTTGCATCCTATGCATCCGATAAGGGACTGATAACTAGAATATACTTAGAACTCACGAAAATCAGGAAGAAAAAATGAAATAACCCCATTAAAAAGTGGGCAAAGGACTTGAACAGAAACTTTTCTAAAGAATACAGAAAAATGGCCAACAAACATATGGAAAAATGCTCAACATCTCTAATCATCTGGGAAATGCAAATCAAAACCACTATGAGATATCACTTAACCCCAGTGAGAATGGCCTTTATCAAAAAGTCTCCAAACAATAAATGCTGGCGTGGTTGTGGAGAGAGAGGAACACTCCTACACTGCTGGTGGGACTGTAAACTAGTTCAACTTCTGTGGAAAGCAATATGGAGATACCTTAAAGCGATACAAGTGAATCTACCATTTGATCCAGCAATCCCATTGCTGGGCATATACCCAAATGATCCAATGACACTCTACAAAAAAGACACCTGCACTCGAATGTTTATAGCAGCACAATTCATAATTGCAAGGCTGTGGAAACAGCCCAAGTGCCCATCAATCCAAGAATGGATTAATAAAATGTGGTATATGTATACCATGGAGTACTATTCAGCTCTAAGAAACAATGGAGATATAGCACATCTTATATTTTCCTGGTTAGAGCTGGAACCCATACTATTAAGTGAAGTATCCCAAGAATGGAAAAACAAGCACCAGATATATTCTCTAGCAAACTGGTATCAACTGAGTAGCACCTAAGTGGACACATAGGTACTACAGTAATAGGGTATTGGGCAGGTGGGAGGGGTGAGGGGGGTGGGTATATATATACATAATGAGTGAGATGTGCACCATCTGGGGGATGGTCATGATGTAGACTCAGACTTTTGGGGGGAGAGGGGAAATGGGCATTTATTGAAACCTTAAAATCTGTACCCCAATAATATGCCGAAATTAAAAAAAAAAGGTAAAAAAAAAAGAATTTGTCTTATGGAGAAGCTTGGAACTAGCAGTTATAATTAAACAGATGATGCTCTTTCTAGTAATTTCACTTGCAAATGAGTCATACCACAAGAGATCTATAGAAGCATGTGAGAAACAAGTCTTGTGCTCAGCATTCGCTCTGTGGCACCTCTTGGGTCTTTCATTCTTTTTTGGTGGCTTTCAATGAAGATTTCAACAAGTGGGAATTTCAGTCCTGTTTCAAATGGCAAAAACAAGTTAGATAGTCTTTTGCAGCAGGGAAACAGGAGTAGTGATGCTATTCTAAAATCATCTTTCTATATTTATAAGCTAGGCTGTTCCCCCACTCCCCCGCCCCAGTGATGGAAATAACTAGAAAATTTTCTGCATTTATTTAAGTTTTTCATTAGGATTTTTATGATGTCATTTATGGTTTGAAACTTCCCCATTAGGTCTTGTGACCATAGCTTTGAGGAGAAATGTAAAGAACAAAATAGTGAAGGACTGAGTTTTATCTCAGTGAGGCCATGACACTAAGGAGAGAGTTGACTTGGAGAAGTATTTTCTCAATTGGCCAAATGAAGAGAAGTAAATGTTTAATTTGCCAAGATCTGATCCCTTTCTCTGTCCCAGTCCCTGTCCCTTTTTTCTCTCTCTCTCTTTTTTTCTCTTGCCTTTCTTTTCCATAGCAGCTTTATTTTTAAATTTCAGAATATTATGAGAGTACATACATTTTGGTTATATAATTTGCTTTTGTACACTTTGAGTCAGAGTTATAGGTGTGCCCTTCACCCAGGTAGTGTGTATTGTACCAGTTAGGTGTGAATTTACCCATCTCGTCCTCCCACCTCACACCTGCTTGATTTCCATTGAGTTTTACTTCCATATGTGCACATAAGTGTTGATTAATTAATTCCAATTTAGTATTGAGTACATGTCATGTTTGTTTTTCCATTCTTGTGATACTTCACTTAGAAGAATGGTCTCCTGCTCCATCCAGGTTGTTACAAACGATACTAGATCAACATTGTTTTTTTGTGGCTGAGTAGAACTCCATGGTATACATATAACATTTTATTAATCCAATCATGTATTGGTGGGCACTTAGGTTGTTTCCACATCTTTTTGATTGTGAATTGTGCTGCTGTAAACATTTGAGTATAGGTGTCCTTTCAAATTAAATGTCTTTTTTTCCTTTGAGTAAATACCTAGTAGTAGGATTGCTGAATCAAATGGTAGGTCTACTTTTAGTTCTTTGAGGTATCCCATACTACTTACATAAAGGTTGTACTAGTTTGCAGTCCTACCAACAGTGTATGAGAATTTCTTTCTCTCCACATCCATGCCAGCATCTGTTGTTTTGGGACTTTTTGATAAGGGCCATTCTTACTGAGTTATGTGATATCTTGTGGTTTGGATTTACATTTCCCTGATGATTAAAGACCTTAAGCATTTTTTTTTCATATGTTTTCTGGCCATTAGTCTATCTTCATTTGAAAAGTTTCTATTCATGTCTTTTGCCAATTTTTTAATGATGTTGTTTATTTTCTTGATGATTTGCTTGAGTACTTTGTAGATTCTGGTTATCAGGCCTTTAATGGATGTATAGAATGTGAATATTTTCTCCCATTGTATATGCTATCTATTTGCTCTACTGATTGTGCCCTTGGCTGTGCAGAAGATTTTTAATTTGACCAGGTCCCATTTATTTATTTATGTTGTGATTGATTTTTGGGATCTTCTTCATAAATTCTTTGCCTGGCCGATATCTATAAGAGTTTTTCCAACATTTTCTTCTAGACTTCTTATAGTTTCATGCCTTAACAGCTCAAGTCTGTTATCCATCATGAATTAATTTTTGTGAATGATGAGAGGTACGGATTCTGTTTCAGTCTTCTATATGCAGCTATCCAATTTTCTGAGCACCGTTTATTGACTAGGGATTCTTTTCCCCACTGTATGTTTTTGTCTACATTGCAAAAATCAGATGGCAATATGAGGATGGTTTCATATCTGAGTTCTCTGTTCTGTTCCATAGGTCTATGTCTCTGTTTTTGTGCTAGTAAAATGCTGTTTTCATTACTAAAGCCTTGTAGTATAGTTTGAAGTCTGGTACAGTGATGCCTCCTGATTTGTTTTTATTGTAAAAGGTTACATTGGCTATTCGGGGTCTTTTCTGGTTCCATGCAAAGCACAGAACTATTTTTTCTAGATCTGAAAAAAATGATGTTGGCATTTTAATGGGGATTGCATTGAATATGTGAATCACTTTGGGTAATATAGACATTTTAATAATGTTGGTTCTATTAATCCATGAGCATGATATATTTTTCCATCTGTTTACCTGTTTACATCTTCTGTAATTTCCTTCCTCAGTGTTTCATAGTTCTCCCTATGGAAGTCTTTTACCTAAATGAAATTGAGAACAAAAGAATTATACAGAGGATTAATAGAACAAAAAGTTTGTGCTTTGAAAAAATAAACAAAATTGACAGGCCTCTTGCAAGATTAACCAGAGACAGATAAGAAAGGACTCCAATAAGCTCAATCAGAAATGAAAAAGGAGAAATTACTGATATCATGGAAATATAAAACATCATCTCTGAACACTATAAAAATCTCTTTGCTCATAAACCTGAAAACATGGAATAAATGGACAAATTCTTGGAAACACACAACTTCCCTAGGCTCAGTCAGAAATAGAATTGTTATACAACCCAATATCAAGTACCAAAATTGAAGCAGCAATAAAAAAATCTTCCAACAAAAATAAGTCCTGGACCACATAGTTTCACACCCAAATTTTATGAAACCTACACAGAAGAACTGATTCCTACACTGCAGAAATTATTCCATAACATTGAGAAGGAAGGAAACCTCCCCAACACATTCTACAAAGGCAATAACACCTTGATACCAAAGTCAGGAAAAGCACAACAAAAAAGAAAACTACAGACTAATATCCCTTGTGAATATAGATGTAAAAATTCTCAAAAAAATCCCAGCAAACCAAATTCAGCTGCACATCAAAAAAATAATTCACCACGACCAGGTGGGCTTCATCCCAGAGATGCAAGGATGGTTCAACATACATAAATCTATAAATGTAATTCACTACATAAATAGAAGCAAAAACAAAGACCATATGATCCTCTCAATAGATGCAGAAAAAGTAAAATTTAGCATTCTTTTATGATAAGTACACTTAGGCATAGATGGGACATACCTCAAAGTTATAAATGTCATATATGACAATCCCACAAATCATACTGAATAGGGAAAAACTGAAAGCATTCCCACTTAGGACTGGAACCAGACAAGGTGGCCCACTATCACCACTTCTATTCAATATACTGCTGGAAGTCCTAGCCAGAGCAATCAGACAAGAGAAGGAAATCAATTGGGTACAAATGGGGAAAGAAGAGGCCAAACTATTGCTTTTTGCTGATGATATGATCTTGTATCTAGAAAATCTCAAAGATTCTACCAAGAGACTAATGGAATTGAGAAATAAATTCAGCAAATTCTTGGGTTACAAAATCAATGTACACAAATCAGTAGCCTTCATATACTCCAATAGTAGTCAAACTAAGAATCATATCAAAGATGTAATACTTTTCACAATAGCAACAAAGAAAATAAAATACCTAGGAATGTATTTAACTGATTTCTTTTTATTAATTATAACTATGTTAAAACCAATATCATGAACTTAAAGCTCATTTACTTCCACTGTTCTATTTTGCTTTCCTAATATTTTACCTTAAGGAAGGTATTATTTAAGAAAAGTAGTCTTTTGATGTGATGTGTAGGGAAAGGAATCAGTTGTAATACATTCCTATATAAACATTATAAAACAACAATGTCTCACTTGTCTTCTTATTCCACCATTTATTAAAACACTAGATTTACTTTTCTTCTAGACTCTTTGTAGTTCTGTATATATGTGTAAATGTTATGTTTTAGAACACATGTCAAAGAAAATAGAGTTTGCAATCTGCTTTCTGCATTTAATACTGTGCCAAAAGTTCGGCAATTATTTTGATTGGCAGCTTCACTATCTAAGTTGCATAATAGTTTATTTGACTGTTTATTGGACATTATGATCTTAACTTTTTTAATGCTGCAATAAAAACCTTTTTACATATTTTTTATTTATAATTATTATTATTTTTGTAATTTTTAAAATTTCAGAATATTATGGGGGAGTACAAATGTTTTGGTTACATGGATTGCTTTTGTACTGCTTGAGTAAAAGTTATAAGTGTGCCCATCACCCAGATAGTGTACATTGTACCCATTAGGTATGATTTCATGTACCCTCTCCTCCCCCCTCCCACTTGCATGATTTCCATTGAGTTTCACTTCCATCTGTGCACATGAGTGCTGATTGGTTAGTTCCAATTTAATTGTAAGCACAAGTGGTGTTTGTTTTTCCATTTTTGTGATACTTCGCTTAGGAGGATGGTCTCCAGTTCCATCCAGATTGTTGAAAAAAGCATTAATTCAGTTTTTATGGCTGAGTACTACTTCATGGTGTACACAAAATTATTTTGTTATTTGGCGGGTGTATCCATTAAGATGGGCTACCTTATGTTTCAGTAACAAATTGATCCCTAATACCAGTGGCTTAATGCAATAATGACTTGTTTCTCTTTCATGCTACATATTCATGATGAGTCACTGTAGGGAGGAGCTTCACAATATGATGGCTGTCATTTGGAACATGTGCCTAGACCACAGAAGGAGAGAATGAAAATTTATGCACAGACCTTTTACCCCGTCTACCTGGGAATGACACATGTCCCCTGCTTATAGCCTGTTGACCAGAACTAGTCTGGAAGAGGCTGGGAAACAGAGTGAAGCAAATGAGGTATTCAAAGAGCATTACGAATTCTTCAATGGCAATGGTGTTGGAGATGATGGAAAGGTTATATTTTTAGAATAAATTTTTGATTTATTGGGATTCCTTGGCAAAACAAAGGAAAGGAGACATATATGTACTTTCTGAAACTTCTTTGCAGAGTGCCTTCTTCATGGTGGCTGGTGGTATAGAGTAGTGGCAAAGAGTATGGGCTTGGGTAGGAGGCATATTTGTGTTTGTATCTTGGCGCTTAGTGGCAACATATCCTTGGGCAAATTACTTAGTCTTTCCAAACCTTAATTTCCTAATTACATCTACTGCACTTGGATAGGATTAAATGGAAGACTATGTATAAAGTGTTGGCACAGTATGTCTGGTCTATGGCAAGTGCTCAATATATGGTAAATATTGTTTACCACTTTTCATTATGTTTTTCATTATGAACACATCCCTTCTAATTTTACACATACCAAATTTAAAAAAATATTAAATTTGATTTATTTAGTAGGTTCAGCAATTAATGGGTTTTAGGGCTGGGCGCAATGGCTCACACTTGTAATCCTAGCACGCTGGAAGGCTGAGGTGGGAGGATTGCTTGAGGTCAGGAGTTCAAGACCAGCCTGAGCAAGAACCGGATTCCGCATCTACTAAAAATAGAAATTAGCTGCATAACTAAAAATACATAGAAAAAATTAACCAGGCATGGTGGCACATGCCTGTAGTCTCAGGTACTCAGGAGGCTGAGGCAGAAGGATCGCTTAAGCCCAGGAAAGTGAAGTTGCTTTGAGCTAGGCTGATGCCATGGCACTCTAGGCCAGGCAACAGAGTGAGAATTTGTCTCAAAAAAAACAAAAACAAAAAAAACAATTAATGGATTTTAACAGTATGCAGTTTCCTCAAAAAACTAAAAATAGAACTATCATAGGACCCAGCAATCCCACTTCTGGGTATATATCCAAAGGAAATGAAATAAGTGTGTCAAAGAGGTATCTGCACTTCCGTGTTTATTGCAGCACTATTCATAATAGCCAAACTATGGAATCAACGTAAGTGTCCATTGACAGATGAATGGATAAAGGAATTATGATACACACACACACACACACACACGCACACACACAAAATGGAATATTATTCAGTCTTAAAAAGAAAGAAATGTTGTCATTTGCAACAACATGGATGAACCTGGAGAATATGATGCTAAACGAAATAAGCCAAACACAGAAGGAAAAATATTATACGATGTCACTTATATATGGAATCTAAAAAGTCAAACTCATAGCAGCAGAGAGTAGAACAGTGGTTTCTAGGGCTTAGGGAGAGGGGATAATGGGAAGATGTTGGTCAAAGGGTACAAAGTTTCAGTTATAAGATGAATAAGTTCTGGAGATTTATATATAGTATGGTGACTATAGTTGATAATACTGTATCTTATACTTGAAATTTGCTAGGAGAGTAGATCATAAGTGTTCTCATCACACACACACACACACGCACATGCACACACACAGCTTAAATATATACTATTTTATTTGTGAATTATACCTCAATAGAGCTGGAAAAAATTAATGGGTGTAGATGGGGTAATTATTTATATTTTCCTCTCAAAGAAATAGAGTGAGGGAACATACTTGTTCCCTAGTCATAGAGGATCTGACTAGGAGGCTCTCTTTGGTTTCCCACCACCAAACCCAGAATCCTTTCTATTATCTTTTCTTCAGTCTTAATTGGAAATGCAGTGATGCTGAGGGTATAGAAATAAAATGAGAATGTACTGTGTTATCAATATTCTGGTTCTTATTTATCAGGCTAAGCCCTCATGTGTGCATGTATGCAAGTTTTGGGTATCCCATGAGATCTGGAGAGAAAACAACATGTTATGATGGAGATGAGAAGAGATGTATATAATGTTTTACAGGTTGTAGAACTAAAAACATATGAGATCACTGATTTTTATTTTGTTTTACAAAAGATAACAATTCCTTATTTAAATATTTCTTTGTGATTTTGTCAAATAGATTAATTTATTGATATACCACCTAGGTGTCTGATATTAGACAAATGTTAGTGTTTTTATTTTTGTGGTGCTAATATACATATTTATAAAACATTTTTGAGGGATTTTTATGTAGTCTCATTGTTCTAGGTGCTTTGGTATATAAAAATTATGGTTCTGAGCTAAAAGGAATAAATCTTAGAGCTGTAGAGATAGATAATGTATGTATGAAACCAAGTATTATTAACAGGGCAAGGGCCAAAAGTAAAGCAGAAATGTATGGGTCTGGGAATATAAGATTGGGCCAGTTTCACCTGGGTGTTTTGGCAGCTCTTCAGGGAGGGGGGCATTGGACCTTCAAACCTGAGGAAAGGTTTAACTAGTAAAGCAGGAAGACGTTCACTCCAGAAAAATGGAACAAAATGAGAAACAGAGAGGAAAAGATAGGGCCTGATGTTTATATGCTCTTCTATAAGCACTAGGAAGCCAAGAGAGGATTTTGAGCAGGATGTCGACATAATTTGATCAATGTCCTGACCATATGGAGGCTGGATTAGACAGGAGAGCCTAGGTAAGAGAACCTAGTTAGGAGGCAATTGTAATGATCCAGGACAGAGGAGCAGGAGAAGGATAGGTCTAGCAGTGTAGAAAGTTTCAGCCTTGGCAAGGTAGAAAATGTGGCTCCATCTATGATTTAGTGTAATAAGCAGGAGATGAATGAGGATAAAGAAAGATGAATTGATATTAAGGTAGAGTTTGTTGGGTGAGCTCCATTTCCTTAGAGAAGTAAAAGTTTATTTGCTGAGAGTGAGAGAGTTGGTTGGAGACTTGAGGAAACTGTTAAAAGTTTGGAATTGCAATTTCAGTGAATGGGTTCGAAATGTCTTTAGGGATAAATAAAAAAATTGGTCAAGAAGCAGTCCAGAGGAAGTTGGTAGTACCAGGTGTGACTTGGGGAAATTGGCATTTCAGACACTGCTGGTGAGAGTGTAAAGTGCTAACATATCTTTGGAGGTCAATTTGGTATTATCTATTTAAATTTAACCAGTGCATTCACTTAGATGCAGAAGTTCTTCTATTATTTGCCATGTGGAAATAATTCCACATATATACCTAAGTGAATAAGTGAGGTTGTTCACAGGAGAATTGTTTCAAACAAACATTAAATTGTGAATAACATAAATATCTATTCAATAGGCAAATGATTGAAAACAAATTGCAGTACATCTCCACAATGGGATCTTATTTAGATGGAAGTCTGTCTTAAATAGTGGAATAGATACGTATTAATGTGGAGAGATAGCAATGATATGTTGTAAAGTGAAAAGATTAAATGACAGAATAATGTCTATGGCATATCTTTTTTTTCTAGGAAAAAATATTACCTAACAAAACTCTGTGATTATATAGGCATGTCTATAATTTTCTATATGTCTGAAACAATACATATTGAGTGTTACTAATGATTTTCTTCCAGCAGAGAGTACTTTTGCTTCTTTCATAAAAGCCAAACCAAAACAGAATGTCTGTGTGATTACATGTGTATGTGTTTATGTGTATATTTGCACATGCATCCATATATGCATGTGTCAAAAAAAAGTTTAGAAAGTTGCCAGCTAATTTTCACATTTTATTTTACCTTTCAATTTATGTTGATTTTTTTATTTTACAAGAAACAAATATTAATTTTCAATTAAAAGTAATTACAAACAATATAAAATATTTTTACGCAATGAGGTCTCTATAGATATTGTGAAGTCTGGATTTATAGTGTAGCCTATTGGTACAGTGACACATTTTTTCCCCTCTAGCTATACTTGGCAGCCTAGGATCTGGGGCAGAAAAATAATTGGAGGAATTTATTTATGTAAGTTGAGGTCACATAAAGTAGATGCAAGAGAAGGTCAAGTACTTCGATTAATCTAGAGAAGCAATAAAGCCAAAGCTGAGGTTGTTGTCCATGACATCCAAGTTGAGTAGCCTGAAATCTCTTTAAGCTGTCACATGAGAGTGAGGGAATTCCTATACCACCTAACTTGGGTTTACACTTCACTCCATCCTGTCCTCTTTCCTTTGGATACCCTGATTCTTCATCTCCCCTTTTTATTATTACCACCTTTTCAGAATATATTGCATGTAAGTAACAGAAAATTCTTACTCAACTGGCTAAAGAAAAAGAAAATGTATTATCTCAAATAAAAAAGAATGTATTTTCATATAAGATGAAATATATTATCTCACATAACTGGAAGTCCCAAGGTTTGGAGGTTCCAGAGCTGGTTGATTTAGCAACTTTGTCATTGTTAATCCAAGTTCTTAGCATCTCTTTGTCCTGAGTCCATAGTGTTGGCATTATCCTCAGGATGGTAGCATCATAGTGAGAAAAATGAGAAGAAAGACAATGTCTTCCTATTGCCCTCTCTAAAGAATGAGGAATCTTTTCAGAGGTACCCAATAAGAACTTCCCTCAAAAATCATTAGCCAAAGTTAGGTTAACATGCCCCTTTCTGAACCAATCCCTATCAAGGGGAATTGGATTATCCTAAGATCACTCAGGTCTTCCCCTGGAGCTGGGCAGTGGGGCTCACTTCCCCAGAAAAGCATAGTTGCACAGGGACAGGCTAGATCCCCCCAAAAAACTGAAGTTCTACTAAGAAAGAAGAAAAGAGAAGTGGAGCTTATGTAGGACAGTAGTATTTATTGTTCTTTCATCTTCAAATCTGAAGCTTTGTGTATTTTCCCTGAGGAAAAAAACAAAAGCAGTCTCTGCCTTTTGGGAGCTGGCCTGGTACCATCAGCTGGTCTTTGGTTTGCTATAAGCCGGCCAGTCACTCAAAGATTGGCCTTGGTGTTTTCTTGTTAAACATAAACTCTTTCCCGGAATACCAATTTCAGATGAGGCTACTCTATGGCCATGATGGATCAAAATGAAAACAAGGCCACTTTATAACCTTGTTTGAATGCAGACAAAACACGAACATTGTCCAAGCCACAGAAATGATGAAATATGCCTCTTTCCCAGCTAATATGAATGACTACTGCTACTTTACCAATAACAAATTTAGTCCTTCTAAATAAGATTTATTAAGACACTCAATAATAGAATTACCCCTGCTTCCTGACAGCAAAACTCTGCTCCCTTAAACCCTCCCCAAAGGATCTAGCAGCCCAAATCCTAAGATAAGCCTTTTCTAACATCTTCTTGAGATGCCCCATGGTTTCCCAGGGAGTGCATTCTCTCACTGCAATGAGTAATAAGCCCAGCTTGTTCAGCTACAGGTGTGTTCCTGGTGATCTTTGACTGTAACAAAGCCCCAGCTTTATTCTGGTCTTGGTTCCTTTTGGCCACAATTCACATGGGACCTCAACTGGGCTGCCTTAGGCATCCTTTGGGAAATACGACTCTGAATTATAGGTTTATCCCACCATTCTGCTTGCCATGGCCCCAGAAATGGACTAGTTAAATAGAGAGACAAGTAAAGTTAGGATACATTTGACAGAATGGAAGCATGAGGAAGATCAAAGGTATAGGATTCTTGAATTAATCCACATAATGACTTAGAAAGTGTCTAGCACATAGTAAATCCTCTATAAACCATGTACTTTATTATACTTATTATTACCTCTATGATGATAATGGCAAAATCCTGATTTTGTCCTTTGAGGATGGGGTGGAGCAAAGACATTGCACTTGTCCCCAGGAGTTAGCCAGGCCTGGATAGATTCTTTCTCTCAGGGAGGTCTGCTCCAGGCAAGCAGCCTGTACCCTTGTGTACTATTCATTAATTAGTTCATTGATTCATTCAAAGCCATTCAACATTTAGAGAATGCTAGCTATATGCAAAACTGGGTTAGGGACTATCATTTTTATCAACAATAAATGAATGACCTGCCTGAAGAAAAGCAAGTGCTAACATATGGGAAAAAAATCAACATTACATGACCACAGACTTTTTTATTTGGGGAATGGATTCATGGCAGTGTTCCTTTAAAATTTGAAACCAAATTGTTTGTTTAATGTGATTCGATTTATCAAAACCGTGCTTTGGCTGACTTTTTTGAACCCACCTATTATGAAGATATGCCTTTTCATGAAACAGGCTCCAACATTGCCTTCTTTCCCCACTAATCATGTAATGGACATATATTAAAACAAACTTGGCAAGGGAGCATCATCACATGGCAGTTAAGAGCACAGACTGGAGCCGAGAGGAGTCTGAATCTGACTTCACCATTCACCAGCTGCTGGCCTTGGGCAGGTTATTTTGCCTCTCTATGCCTCAGTTGCCTCATCTGTAAAATGGAGATAACATTGCCCACTTCACAGAATTGTTATGAAGATTAAATTAGTTAATATTTGTAACAAGCTTAGTGCAGCAAGTGCTAAATATGTGTTAAAATTTTGGGACATATAGGAGATTTGCAAGCAAGAACAGACATTATTGGCTTCCTGTCTCAATAAACTGTTACTTACATTAAGAAAGGAGGTTTTCACATTCATTTATTTGTCAGCTGTTTGCCAGACTCCTCTAAGGTAGATAGTGAGCAAATAGTGGTCAATGTGACAGGCATAGACTCATAGAACCTGACCATGGTGGAGGGAGATGGGAGTGGAAGGATGGTGGCAGGTGGCAGTAGCAATTCTTTCCTTTTTACAGTACAGAGTCTCTCTCCACCCTACACCCCCAGTGCTGTTTGCAAGTAAGAGCAGGCATTGTGCTTGGTGGAGCACAGCAAGATTCTGATTTCAGGGGTGATGTGAGGATAGCAGACAGATCTGAGCATGTTCAGTGGGAGCATTCCCTGGGGCCTGCGGTGTCTCCATTCACTGACACTGATGTACAGTGACTGCCCTCTCTTCTTTTTCCTAACCAGTGGTAACTGTCTTGGGCTGAGTGTTTTGGGACCTGTGAAGGCCTTGATGTCAACACATTTCCACAGTGAATCCAAATGTCACAGGAAAAAATAAAGAATAAGCAACTCAACAATGAAAAGACAACCCAATTTAGGGATGAGCAAAGAAGTTGAACAGATACTTTACCAAATAAAATATACAAATGGCCAATAAGCATATGACAAGATACTCAATATCATTAGCTATCAGGAAAATGCAAATCAAAAGCATGAGATACTACTTCACACCCATTAGGATGGCTATTATCAAAAAGACAGACACTAGCAAGAGTTGTGAGGATGTGAGGAAATTGGAGCCCTCATGCACTACTGGTGGGGATGTAAAATGGTGCAGCCACTTTGGAAAACAGTCTGGCAGTTCCTCAAAATGTTAAACATATAGTTACCATATGGCCTGGCAATTCCAATCCTATGTATATTTCCAAGAGAAATTAAACTTGTTCACACAAAGTCTTGTACACAAATGTTCATACCAGCATTATTCATAATAGACAAAAAGTAGAAATAGTCCAAATGTCCATTAATGAATAATTGGATAAATGAATTGTGATATATATGTAAATGAAATATTATTTGACAACAAAAAGGAACTGACACATAGTACAACATGGATGACCCTTGAAAACATTGTGCTAAGTAAAAGAAGCCAGTGACAAAAGACTACATATTATATGGTTCCATTTATATGACATATCCAGAATAGGCAAATTCATACATACAGAGAGTAGATTGATGGTTGCCTGGTTGGGGAGAAATGGGGAGTGACTACTAATGGGTATGGGTTTTCTTTATGAGGTGATGACAAAATATTCTAAAATTGATTGTGGTGATGGTTGCACAATTCTGTAAATATAATATAAACCACTGAATTATACACTTTAAAAGAATGAATTTATATTATGTAAATTATGTCATTATTCTAACAAAAGAAACTCTTACTAATAAAAAAGGAAACATTGAATCATCTGATTGGAGCCATGTCAAGGTACTATCCCAAAAGTTTACAAATCAAAGCTCTTACCATTTCCCTTCCTTGTTCTTATCTGGGGGAATATTAGAGATGGGAAGAAATCTAGAAAAGATTTTCCTGCTTCCAGGCAGAGCAGTAAACACCAAGGGATGTGGATTTTAAAATGCAGCCCCCAACTTTTAATATTCCCACATGATTAGATTATGAAATTGCCCCAAAGCTGTGGAATATGAGAACAGAGTGTTAAGAGCATGGGGTGCATTTAAGGTAGGGGATTCCTCAGGAGATACTTCATAGGTTGCTGATACCAGGGAATTTCACTGCAGAAAAGTTACCCTGTTGCTAGGCAACACTGCAGCTTGAATTGAATTCATGATGATCAGAATGCTTCACGTAAACTCACGATTCATATTCCCATCTCCAGTAAGAACAGTGAGGATAAAAACCATTCTTTAAATTAAAAAATGATATAATCACAACATTGAGGACAATAAAAAAACAGGACTCACTCATATATCCCTCATTTAAACAGAGCCATCAGAATTTCTGTATATTTTATTAGATTCCAATTGTTCACGAGCATACATTTTACGGGATTATAATTGTAATGAGCATACCACCTAACGATCTTTCTCCTTTAATGTATTATAAGAAGTTCTCCAGATATTCCTAAAGTCTCCCTAATGATTATTTTAAATGACCACATAGCATTTCTTTTGGCTGATGTCCCATAGTTTGCTAAACCTTTGCTTTATCACTGGACATTTATACGTTTTTTTTTTAATTTTCCTCTTTTTATAGGAAATTCCAGAGCACATGGCTTCTTTGAGAAGAATGTATAATGCAGGAGCTTGACGAGTTAAGTACTGCTCTTCAATGACTATATTTAATTAGTCTCCATTTTTTTTTTAATACCCGTTTGGAAATCACTTCGGAAGCACATTTAATCCATCCAATCAGTCATTTCTCCAGAGTGGGAACACTGTCTCAATGCTTGATTGAGTCTTAAAGCTGCCTGTGTGCCTGGCAAAGACCTCTCTGATGGAAACTTTGCATTTTTCAGATTGCCAATTGCATGGAATGTGGCTGGGGGAATTAGCAAAATTATTTGAAAAGTATTCCACAGGAATGAAAGGGAATTCTCTCCACTGAAAAACATGGGGCTCCCTGTACACATGAAATTAATGTGTGAAAAACTGGTCAAATGCAGATCCTATGTATCTTTAGGGATAAAAAAGGATTAAGAAAATAAAAGAAATGTTATTGTCTTCAGTTTCAAGATTGTAATAGTTGCTAATCAGAGGACTCATAAGATATATTTAAGATCAGGGCTTCCCTTACAAATATTGTAAGATCTAACTGCCTCATTTCCCTTCTGCACTGAAAAAAGGGTACAGATTAGAGATCTAATAAAAACACTAATTGTTTCATTTAAGAATGTCTGAGGGTTGGGGTTTCAAATCCAGAGTTTCAATTATTGCCATCATGGAGACTTTTTCAAAAATAAGTATTTGGAAACCATGTGGGAAAAAATTGAAATACTTATCCCAAGTTAAAACAGAAAGTGGAAATCCTCAATCAAAATGTGTGTATCATTTTTAAAAAATCGATTTTATATCAGAAAGGTAATATAATTCTGTTGTCAAAAATCCAAGCTCCTATTCCTTTGGCCTTTACATTTCAAAACTGAAATGTTGCAAATTGATTTTGAGATGGGAAGCCCTGCTAATGTCAGTTGAATGGTTACCCTGGAAATTTTTGCCATTTCAAATAGAAAAGCCTGTAGTCTATAAGCTTTCTTCTGATTCAGCAGCAGCCTGCTTAGCATTAAGAAAGGGCAAGCCAGACTCTGGAGTCGGGTAATTATGGCTGAGCTCTTGGATATTCTCTTTGGGAGATAACAAGGTCGGTTCTTCCTATATTATAAGATGCCAGGAGGAGCTTGCTGGCTGGCTGCATCCTGCATTTTGAAAGCGGTTCAGCTTGGAATGCTTCTGAAGCATCAAGTAAAGGTACAACCCTTGCCAAAAGGAGATTGCTTTAAAAAGAAGCTGACCGGGAATATGGCTCTTAGCAAAGGATCTGCAGAGATCTTCGAGCAGGAGGCCATATTAATCATTCATGATCACGAAGATACTGTCTAACTCAGAGCAAACATTTGTTCCAGAGGAACTAAAGCATCTTGTGTATTGGGATGCAAATGGCTCTTCAAAGTAATCGAAGCAGAATTTTATAACTAGTTAGAATTAAGTATCTGGCAACCTCTTTTATTTTTTAAAAAAATTCTGGTTTATTGAGGTATAATTTATGTGTACTATTCTATTTATTTTGACAAACGCAGTCATGTAACCACCACCACAATTGAGCTATAGCATATTTCCATCACCCCACGAAGTTCCCTTGTGCCCTTTTGTTATTCGGCCCCTTCTTCTGTCTCCAGTCTCTGGCAACCACTGATCTGTGTTCTGTCCGGACAGTTTTGCTTTTTCCAGAATGTCATATAAATGCAATCATACAAGATGTAGCCTTTAGAGTCTGCCTTTTTTCACTTAGCATAATGCATTTGAGATTCATCTATGTTGTTGCATGTCAGTAGTTTGTTCCTTTTAATTGCTTAACAGTATCTAATTATATGGTTGTACCACAGTTTATCCACTCACCAGCTGATGGACATTTGGGTTGTTGCCCTCATTTTACTTGTACTATTAATATTATTTTCCTTTTGCATGATGGTGTACAACTTACAAAGCTCTTTATATTCAGTGATGTCCTGTTATGAATATGTTGTTATTCTAATTTTTCTGATGATAATTAATCAGAGCCACGGGGAGCTTAAATGGCTTTCAAAGTTTAACAGCTGAGGTCACAGCTTCAAATTTCTCTCTCCCAAGTTAATCCTCTTTCCACTGTACAATGCCACTTCTCTGGTATGAAATGAATACTGTTGGCTGAATATCTTTATCCATTGGGACATAATAATGTACTATATATTTAACAGAGTCTTGAAAAAATAGAGACTCTAAATTTTCAAAGAAATAAGGATCCAAATTGTGTCAATGCAGTAGTGTAGAAAGAAAATCAATTTTGGAATCAGTCTTAGATATATATTGTATATCTGTCAGTGATTAGCTTTGTGACCTGGGGAAAGTTCCTTAGCCTCTCTGAGCCTCAGTTTATTCATCTGAACTATTCTTTCTACCACACTGACCTCTGAACCTCATGATGATAACATTATAGGTACATGACATGTCTCACAGAACAGCTGGGACATACTAGGCACTTCTTATAAGTTTCCTACTCTCCCTTCCATACTCATGTGCATGTGTGTGTGCGCACACATACACACCTGGTGCAACGAGGGAAAAGAATTGGAGGGGGACCAAGACTATAGTTGGAGAGAGGAAGCAATTAGCCCAGGGTACTGGTCTTAATCTTAGAGCTGCAGTACTGATTGGAGTGAAAGCCTTCTCCACCAGAGATGGCTTCAGTCTGCTCTAGTGGCCAACCTACCTGGGAGGAAACTCTCATGGCTGCTGTCTCTGGCTCCTTCCCACCTTCTCTTACTGGCAATCTTTTTCTTCCCCCCCCCCCCACAGAGTGAGGCTTGGGGCTGATCTTGGATGAAATTGTGGGAAAAGCTTGGTTTACCGTGCCTCTCTTTCCATGTGTACACTGATTTCTCCTCCAAGATCTTGGGAGGCATTTAGGATTCCTTGACTTATCAGAGTACTTCTTTTCTCTGAGTCTTATCCCTGGAAAGCCTGTGGCTCTGTTCTTAGACCCTCTTTCTCCACCAACTGCCCAGTTCTATTATTAGAAAAAGAAAACTTGATAGTGTAATTTACAGAAAGCTCTTGGCTTCCTGTATATAACTTTCTGAATAACTATTAATAATACTTGGTTTAAGCTACATCCTTCTCAGGATACTTCCATTTTACAAGGAGACACTTCTAAAGGAAAGGAATGCTAATGGTAGAATTCCAGTCACCGTGTTATAGTGGAAAGAGCACTGGATTAAACACCAGGAGATCTGGGCTCTTGTCTTTGCATTTTGACCAACTCACTCTAGGACTTGAGAAAAGTATCACTTCCTATCTAAAATGGTAGTATAATATCTGTTCTACCTTTTTCCTGGTTATTTCTGGAACATTTCACATTATCTCATATGTCAACCACTATTTAATTCATTCCCAAGACCAACTCTATTTATTTAAGTACGTAAATACTAACGAGCTGTGCCATTTTTATTCTTGATTACCCTTTTCTGGAAATTAAGTTCTACTTTTGTGTTCTGTATGGGCAGCTTGACCCTAAGGACCACATTTGCCATGGTATTTGGCCTCTCCTCTGTGTAGCAGTCATGGTGCCATGCCATTGGCCACTGCAAGAAACCACTGGTCTCTCTGCTGTTATTCATCAGCTGTGACCCAGTGTCCTAAGTCTCATCTTGACAGGATCTGGGAGAATTTCTACCCTTTATCTTGTCAAAGGAGCAGAGGTTTTGTACCACAAAGAATAATAACTAATTGAAAAATGAAAATAAAATTTAAAAGTTGACATACCAGGGGAACTTTGATTTTTTGAAAAAATCGAGGATTAGAGGACTAAATTTTCCATAAATCTGTGATAATAGTTTTAAAATTCATGTTAGGAAAATAGAGACTTTGGGAGGAACGATCAATGTTCTCTTAGTACATTTTTCTGTATAATAAATCCTGTCCTTTTGAATAGAATGTAATCTAATACATTTTAAAAAAGTCCTGAGGCTTTTATTTTAAAGGCAGTGATATTGCTACAGGCAAAGTAATTATAACCATTAACTCCTCAAAATGTCAGTGGAGGCTTTGGCATCAAAATCCCAGAGGAATCCCAAATTGCCTAACCAGTTTTAAAATTTTAAGAATTGTATTGTTGAAGGGAAAAAAAAGTACTTAAGAGAGAAGGAACTCAGAAGTCTACATTATGCAAGAAAGTCATAATAATTCAAACTTCTTTTTCAAAATTCATTCTTACATTGCTTTGGGGCTTTATCTTTTACTGTATGTTTTATATAGTTTGCAAACAATTAACATAATCTCTGAACTTCAGGAGCAAACCACCATTTGAGCTGTATGACTGAGAATATCACTTTTTATTAACAATCTTTCATTATAAAAATTGCTCTTTTAGCAAAACAAAGCAAATACATTATGAACAAAACTGAATGTTTTTTAAAATAGAAAATAGCTGTAACTTTATTATTACTGTTATTAATTATACTTCTTTATGATTTTTTTTGTCCCATTTAAGTAATGACCAGCTGAAATGAAATCAGTGATTAAAATTATGGTGGGGAAGAAAAAGTCATTCATTAACTTTATATTCATGAGGCATTTAAGTAAATATTAAGTTGGATATAAAGGAGGGTGAACACCACATCTGACTTACTAGAGACTTTTCTGGTCTCATCACTAAAATTCCCATATCGAGGACCTTCATTGTCCCAGGCAAACTGAGATAATTGGTTCCACTAAATAAAGTAAAAATGCTTTGTAAAATCCTATACTCAAGAAATCCAGTCCACTATGGGAGATGAGATAGATATGTGCAATGAAAAGTTTAATGACAAAGTAAGAATTAAATAATAGTACAATAAGCCTTCCCTTAATGTGGATAGGTTCTTGGAAACTGTGACTTTAAGTGAAAACACGTAGTATAATGAAACCAATCTTACTAAAGGCTACTTGATATAAACAAGAGCTAAGTTCCTATAGTATATTTCTGGTCACAAAATCATTGCCAAACTTCTAAATAAAGACCAAAACAACTTATAATATTAAACATTAAAATACAAGTGATCTGTACATACATTTAAGAAAGATTCATAAAAGCAAGTAAGATAATTATTTACCTGCTCATTCCAGTTCAGGGTTATGGGTGGTCAGAACCTATCCCGGCAGGAACCACCCCTGGCCAAGATGCCATCCCATCACAGGGCCCACTTGCACACACACCCACACCCACATGGGATCATGTAGACATACCAATTTACTAAATGTGCACATTTTTGGGATATTGGAGGAAATTGGAGTACCTGCACAAAACTCGAGCAGACATGGGGAGAACGTGCCAACTCCACAGAGACAGTGGGTCTGGCTGGCTGAGGATTGATTTTTTCTCATCAACATTATAAGAAAATGATGTTATTTGAGGACCAGCTGTATTGATAACAATGTACTGTCAAAATTAGTCCAAACTATTGTTATATAAAATAATAGTTTTTAAAATATTGAATCTTTGGGAAGCAATTGAATAATTGGATACCTACTATGTAGTAAGGTAGCTATTATCTTCCCCAGAAAACTGGACTTCAGAGAAATTTAGTAACTTGCACAAGGTTGCAGTGTCAGTAAAAAGTTGAGTTGAAATTTGAACTAAGGTCTTTTGGATTTTGAAATTCACATTCTCCTCACTGTCCCAGAAGAATTTGGAGATCATAATCTTAAATCCTTTTTTTATTCATCAAGTAGCTAAAGCATGAACTAGTGGCCTGCACAACATCCTAGAGCATTTCAATGACAGAGGATGGATGAAAATCCACATTTCTTGGCTTACAGTCCAGGGCTGATGAGACGATGGAGTGACAGATCACGTGATCTGGAGCAGGCAGTGAAGACTTGAGTAAAAGAATAATAATTGGGTTATGGTCTCTTGTTTTTCTCCCCCACCCCACAAACCTTTTGGTTGGCATTCTTAATTATTTGATATGTAGCACCATTGGAGGGCTGAATCTGTCCACCTGCTGGACTGGTTTTAGGGTTTGCCAGTTGTGGCCTTTCTGGTTCTCTGTTTAGACGTCTGTTCCCACCTTTAGGCTAGTGTTTGCCAAATGTGAAATCTGAATCAGCATTATCTGGGATGTATATTAAAAATGCTGATTATAGGATCCTAGCCCAGACTCTTTAAAAGTAGACCGGGAATCTGTATATTGATCATTTTTCACCATGAACTTTAAGGTACTCTGCTCTAGGGCCAAGTACTCTTTCTTGATTCATGTCCTAAACTCTGGAGAACGTGTTTTCTTTATTGAAGCCCTCAATCTTACTCACAGGATCAACTCCTGCCATCCTGCCACCTATGAACAGGTGCATTTGTCATTCATTCATTTAGCTGTTCAACAATTATTTGTTTGATATCTCCTATGAACCCTTCATTCTGCTCCTCAGATGTCTGTATTAGTCCCTTAATTAAGGCTTTAATCATTTCTTACTGCCTAGATTCCTTCATACAGTGCCTCTCTCAACTTGCAAGGCTTTTTGTTCCTAAATCCTGAAGCTGAACTTTCTTGAATGATCCCTTTGGGCCTTAGATGCCTTCTTGTGCCTTCAATAACCATGTTTTCATAAATGGGCTATATTTTATCTAAAATAACCAGGGTTCAATAGCAGAACAGATGAGAGAGAGAGAGAGAGAGAGAGAGAGAGAGAGAGAGAGAGAGAGAGAGAGAGAGAGAGAGAGAGAGAGAGGAGAGAGAGAGAGAGAGAGAGAATATAACTCCGTTTAGAGTGAGAGAACAGTTCATACAGCTTCAGTGAGAGAAATAGGATGTCTTAATATTGATAAAGTTTATAATCCACAATGAAGATATAATAGTTATAAACCTTTATGCACTGAATAACAGCATCAATATATAGAAACTGTTGTTAATATCAACATAATTTGACAGGAACACAGTCAATTGACACTGTATTTTCTATACATAGCACAGTAGTCAAAAATGGTATATAATTTCAATAATAAAGAAGAAATTATAAAAGAATTTTCGACTTTATACCCTACAAAGATAACAGATATCTATCAAGATATCCTAGCTCTTATTAAACATCTAAAGGGCATTTTAAAAAACTGACTTAATGCTTGTCATAAAATAAATTTCTATAAAACTTCTACAAAGTAGGTATTACATAGGTGACATTCTATAAGCATGATCTCATAAAAATAAAAAATTAATAAAAGTGTGAAGGAAAAATGAGAACAAAGATCAATAATCTGTCCTAAATATTTCTGAATCAAAGGTTACCTCAAAATAAAGTTACAGGTTATTAGAAAATAATTAAAATTTAATACATATTAAAGTTTGTGAGGTTCTTGATAAATCCACAGAGATATAAATACAATGACAATAAATCATAAAAACAAAAACATTGAACAACCCAACAAAAACTTGACAGACCCCTGTTAAATATAATCGAAGAAAAGGTGAAAGAAAACATGAATGAAGAAAATTAGAAATGAGAAATAGAAGAGCAAGTATGAAAAATATTATTGAATGAATGAATAAATAAAAATTAAAAATTTCAAAGTATATATATATATAGTTAACAGCATTCAGGTAAATTTGAAAACATTGTTGAATGGATGATGTTACTTGTATCAGAACACATTCCTCTAGTAGCTGGGTCTTCTTAGAGTGCCAAGGCAATTTGTAAGTGGTCAGAGAACTGTTTTGCTTGAAGAAATGTGGAAGGTTATACAGGCCACTTCATGGCCCTTGGAGTTAGCTACTGCCAGATCTAAAACTGCCTCAGAAAGTGAATGCTTTAGGAAAATTTTATTCACTAAAATGACAGTGTCTTCAGTCTTCTCCCAACTCTACCTCATCTTGCTACCTCAACAATCCTAACAAAAGTGGCAGGAAGATAGTTCATGTGTACCAGCTCTAGGGGTATATCAGTCAGCCACAGGTCAGGTAAACAAAAAAACACTCCAGATATGATGACAGAGATGGATTTATACAGAGAATCAGGTTACAAAAGTGTTGGAAGGATGGAGAGCAGAAAGGGAGAATGTGGAATAGTCCAGGAGTTGTTGGTGTGCTTCAGCCCCTTACACATCTGTGCTCAGTGTTGCCATATAGCCACCCCTGGTCATTTGCCAGCTGCCACTCCTCTATTAGTCTCTATTCTCCTGATGCCACTACTATCACTGCTGGAAGCCCCAGCACTACATCAGAAGGTCTCAACTATCCAGAGGCACATGCAGTCATGTGCTGCTACCACTGCCATCATGGGAACCAAACATACTATTGCAGGAATCCATAGTTGCTTGCTTGCTGCTGCTGCTGCTGCTGCTGCTGCTGCTACTGCTAGAAGGTCCCCTAGCAGCAAAACGTTTTCTACCTTCTTCCTACTTTCTAATCTGCTATGAGTGTCTCCTTTTGGCTGAATCTAAGCAGAATCCAATTGGCGAGGGTGTTTATGGTTACTTTCCTTTTCCATTTTGTATTTTTTTTTATTTTTTTTTTATTTTTATTTTTTTCCTTTGCAGCCCGCTGTTTCTGAATATTTTTTTTTTTAAAGATCTCTTTTTCTCTCTGTTTCTCTCCTTCTCTTTCCCTCTCTCATATAAATCTTGGCATAGTTTATCTTATTAATCATTTCAAAGGATCTGTTTTTTACTTTATCAATCTTTCTCCTTGTTTTCATTGATTTTGCAGTATATCTTGATAATGTGCTTTCTAATTTTTTGAATTAAATTCTTTGTGTCTAACCTTATATATGTACATATATACACACACACATATGTGCATATATACACACACTACAACTATAATCTACATCTATATTTCACTTTAGGTGTGTACCAAATATATGTTATATAGTGGTTTTAATGCTGACAGATCTTAGTATTTCCTGATTTCCCATGATATCTTAACTGAGACATTATTTAATAATATTCTTTTTAAGTCCTAGACATATGAGATCTAGATCTGTTAAGCTAGTTTTTGTTATTCATGACTAATTCTCTAGTCTTATGATTAGAGAAAGCTGACTATAAGATGTAGATTCTTTGGAATGTATTGTCTTTCTTTTGGCCTAGAACATAGTCAACTTTTGTTCCATATATGATAAAAGCATGGGTATTTTCTGCCTACGTCATGTAAAGTTAAATATGTGTTGTACATGAACCAAAGTTCATCTTCTGCCATAATCTCACATTCAATTTCAGCTTTGGCCTCAGTCTTTGGGGGAACCCAGATAGTTGAATGCCTATCTAAACATAATTTCTATCAACCCTGCATTTTGAGATAAATGATTTCTAATCACACAAGTTACCATCACATCAAATCAGTACAGCATCTATAATATACATTTTGCACATCATTTGGATTTATTTTTAATTTATTCCCTTTAAAATACAGGTCAGATACTGGCATGAACTTGAATTAAAAAAACCTCCTTATATGCTTTGCATGTTGAAATTCTAACAGCTGGTTGGATATAATTGTATATTTACTATTGAAAAAAATCAATGCTGTGACAATAATTGATGACTGTGAAAGCTATTAGTTTTATGTACAAGAAAATGATTAAGACCTTTCAAATAATTGAATAAATAAGGAAATAAATTGGCAGCACTTAATAAAAGTATTAAAAGTAAGTGCATTAACAAGATAACTTTAGAAAGAGCATTGTAAGAAGGAAAGCTTAAGACTTTGGTGCAACATCACCACCAACAATGCTCTATACAATATGAACTAGCCAAAGACCGTCTTGCTGCTCTAGCAAAATTGTCACTAAGTGTAGTGGGTTGAATAGTGTTCTACCAAAAATTCAGGTCCACTCAGAACCTTAAAATGTGACTTTATTTGGAAATAGGGTCTTTGCAGATGTAATTAGTCAAAATGGGGTCATACTGAGTTAAGGTGGCCCAATGACTGGTGTCCTTATAAGAAGGCCATGTGAAGACCCACAGAGGGAAGCTGGCCACATGAAGATGGAGGCAGAGATTGTAGTGATGTAACTATAAGCCAAGGAATGGCAAGGATTTCTGCCAACTATCAGAAGCTAAGAGAGAACCAAGAAGAATTTTTCCCTAAAGCCTTCAGAAGGAACATGGCCCTGCTGATGACTTGATTTCAGACTTTTAGGCTCCAGAACTGTGAGAGAATATATTTCTGTTATTTTAAGCCACCCAGTCCATGGTACTTTGTTATAGCAGCCCTAGGAAACTAATTCATTAATTATTTCATCTCATAGATGTGTATAATAGTGACTGAAGGAGCAGTGCTGTAGTTGATAAAGTTAAGAAATTATTTCAGACATCTAATATTGGACTATGACTTTTTATAATAAAAGTGGAATACTAATTAAATTTCATTGAAAGCATTTGAGATTTAAGTCTTGTGTTCCAGAAGTTCATTCTATGATGATTGATTTTTAGATTTTGGTCAAAATATTGGTTTAAACTCTTGGCCATTCAGCATTGTTGAAATAAATATATATATATATATATATATATATATATATATATACACACATATAGTATATAGTTTTTGAGTTTATGAATTATATTCTCTTTTCTTTTTATTTGCTTTAGCTATGGGTTTTGGGCAGGGGCTTATTAAAATTTCTAACTAAAATTATTGATTTAATTTTGCTAGTTATTGTTATATATATTACAAAGGTCTATGTTTAGGTATATGTATGCATGTTGATGGCAGTTAAATCTTCTTGATATATTTCTCGTTATGAGTATATAATATCCCCTTTGTGCTTTATGGAATTTTTTTTTTTTTGAGACAGAGTCTCATTCTGTTGCCCCAGCTAGAGTACCATGGTGTCAGCCTAGCTCACAGCAACCTCAAACTCCTTGGCTCAAGTGATCCTTCTGCCTCAGCCTCCTGAGTAGCTGGGACTACAGGCATGTGCCACCATACCCGGCTAATTTTTTCTATTTTTGGTAGAGACGCAGTCTCACTCTTGCTCAGGCTGGTCTCCCAACTTGGCCTCCCAGAGTGCTAAGATTACAGGCATGAGCCAACACACCCAGCCAGAATTTTCTTGATAATTCTATTTTGTATCATACTAATATTTCTGCTCTAGCTTTCTTTGTTTAGTATTTGTCTTGTATATTTTTCTTCACTCCTTTGTTTTCAACCTTCATTATCCTTTCAAGTGTGACTTCTGCAACAACCAAATGGTTAGAATTTTTTTAGCCTAATCTGAAGGATTTTTCCCTATAGAATGGTAAATTTACCTTTTTATATTTCTTGCAGAAACTGTTATATCTGGACTCATTACTGTCACATTCCTTTGTATTTTTTATTTACTACATTTCACTTTGTTTCTTCTTCTTCTTTATTTTCTGTCTTTTCTTCATTCCAATGGATAAATCAAATTTTCTTCTACTGGTTGAAAGTCGTGCATTCTAGTTGTATTTGGGGTATGCCTAATTTTTGGAGATTCATGTTTATTTTCATCTGTTAATTTTATGAAACTTTTTAGTACCTATATCTTTCCTTAGAACAAAACAGGTATTTTATCTCTGGTTCCTCTCATTTTCTCTTGTTCTTTTGTTCCCTCTGTTGACTGAACACATTTCTCTCCCCTCCATGGATTCTCTAGAGTTGTAGTAGAAGAGGGATATTTCAGACCATGCATGCTATTTTGCAAATGTGTAGAATCACATATATTTTGTAACCTAAAACTTAAAATACATAAAATTAGACAATGAGCAGGTATAAAAATAAAGGAAGGAATTTGTAGCCTCAAGAACAGTACTTGATCCTTTATGCTTCTTTTCTAACAGGCCCATGTTTATAAAAATTTTTGACCATGATCCATAGTAAAAGAGTCATTTTACATCATAACTTGGAACATGAATTCATACTAAAAACTAGAAATGAAGCAAAGTGTTCATAAAACATTATGTACTATGATGTTTCTGTTCTATTGTAGTCTGAAAAAAAAAAAAACTTGGCATTACTCACTACATTGATTTTATGACCCACTCATGGGTCACCACTTGCAGCTAAAAATCACTGACCTAGACAGTGGAATGCTTTAGGGGATGCATCATGCCATCCCTTGCCATATTGTGCATGCTTGATGCAGTACATGATTTAACAAATGCTTGTTGAATGAATGAAACAAAAAAGCAGAAGAAAAGAGAAGACTGCAGCTCAGAAGTTGGGAAGTCTAGGTTGTTCATTTTCTCTTTGTATATGAAATATTAGCTGAAATAGACTATTTAGACACAGGCAGTCAATTATCCTCCCTGAGGCAGGGAGATATGAGTCACATGAAGAGGGCCTGGTGTTGTGAGCAAAGCTGATTTACAAGTAGATGCTACTTGTGGAGTATGATGGAGAAAACACAGTGTATCATCCCTATCCCCCAATAATGCCACCACTATCACCCTGGCTTTCTGGAAGTCCCTCATTAGGAGCTAAATGCCACTGGGGGGAATTTTAAATGATCCCAGACATTCATCTGGAAGGATAATGGAAATTGGGGAGGTAAATGAAGATCAGAACAAAAGGAAGAGGTTAATCGAATAAATAAAAATAGTTTGGCATGTTTCATTGTCTTTCCTGCTGATTTTATGGAATTCTTGTAAATATGTTTCTACTCCTATATTTTAGGATTGGCTTTGCTCTTGACTATTCAAAATGATATGAGGAGTGAGCGATAGGAGTATGTGTAGGGCTGATGAAAAGCGCTGGTCTTCACAAATGGCTGTGGAGCCAGCACTGATGCAGAAGCAGCAGCATGGTGTTTGCCAACTGTGGCTGCAGCAGTGGCTGCTGATAATGATGACAAAGGGTTATAAATTGTACTTATTTAAGCCTCAGAATCCCTGTAGTGCAAATGTATGTTTTTGGATGGGTGAAATTTATTTACTCATTTCCCTCTAGTTTTAGATGGAGACCAACAAAAAAACCCTGAAGCTGAAAACTAGTAGTTGGGGAGATATTGAACTGATTTCAAGATTGATATTTCTTTTTTTTAATTTTCAAGTACCTCAAACACAAGTTCCTTTTCTTTTAGAACGGTGTACAAATAAAAATTCTATCATTGATAAGTGAATCAAGCTATAACTTTTTACCTTTCTTATTGGGGTTAGTTGACTCAATATACCTTGTGGCAAAGTCCATTATGCTCGTCAAATAGTCCATGTGATCCCTTTATTTTCCATTCTTCCTTGCAGTTAAGTTGCAGTCATGTAACTGTTTCCAGGCAGTGGGCTGCTAGTGATGTGTGAAATTTCCATTCTGAAGCTTGTAAAGTCAGTGTGTCACTGTCAGACTCACTCTTCCCTCATTCTAGGGTCCATAGGGGCTATATGTCAAAATTTTGGAATCAAAGGATGGAAGAAGCCTGAGTTTCTGAGTCACTGCATGGAGGAACTGTCCTGAAAAGTCTTTTGACCTGCATCAGACTCTATGGGAGTAAGAAATAAGCCTTTTGTCTGTTAAGCCACTGAGATTTGGGGGTTTATTTTTTGCTGCAGCACAGATTATCTAATCCTGACTAAACTAAGCACTTTTCTAGGCACTGAGGATAGAGATTAACAAACTATAATCTCTGCCTACAAAGAATTCAGTCTGTTGTAGGAAATAAATACATAAACTTACAAGTGCAGTATAATTACAATAAGTGCTATGATAGAAACAGATATAGGGTTGAGTGACATTAATCAGGTGCAGCACCTAACCCTGACCAGGGTGGGGAATTGGAAAGCCCCTCCAAGCAAGGTGACATCAAGTGAGGTAACAAAGTAAGATAGGGGTGCCAAAGTGGGAATGAGGAGTATGTGATATGAGAGAGCAAAGGCACATTTGAATAACTATAAGTAATTCTGTGCAACTAGAACATAAGGTTGCTGGGTGTGGGGTGTGGAGTGATGAGAGATGAGGCTGGAGAGATAAGTGGGAACTGGATGATAAATATGCTTGGACTCCATGCCAAGGGTTTTGAAATTCATCCTAGCAAAAGACTGAAGGGTTGTAAGTCATTTAGAAGGAATATAATCAGAGCCAAAGATCACTCCAGCAATAGCAAAAAAGAGAAGAGAGCCACAGACCATGATGGTCTCTAGAAACCCCAGAGAATATCAATATTTGAAGTGCCAGAAGAAAGGAAGTCTGTAAAAGAGATTATAAAAGAAGAATCAGAAGGCTAGGACAAAAAGCAAAACAGAACATGGATGTGATTACCAAGGGAGTGAAGATTTCAAGAGGGAAGTTGCCCTCAAAAGAATGAAATGCTTCTATAATATTAAATAAGTCCAGGATAGAAAATTGTTCATTGAATTTGGACTTAAAATACTTTAATGGCATAAAAGAAATTAAAGCAAAGTGGGGAGGGATAGTTTAAGTCAAATTCTAGTTGAGGAGTATATAGAAGTAGAGAAAGTAAAGTCAATAAATAAGGTTGTTCTACTAAGAGTCCTCCAATCTCTCAACTGATTTATAATTCTATAGCTTTGTTGTTCCAGAAAACCACAAACCTGGAGGATTTTAATTCTTCTTTTGGATATTCCTATATTTAGGGACCTGAATATTGATTAAGAATGTCACAGAAATCATGGCCTTATATCATTAAAGACTTATGGTTTCCAACTCAGCTGGGCTAGGGCTCCACAGCCATTTGTGAAGACCAGCGCTTTTCATCAGCCCTACACATACTCCTGTCACTCACTCGTCATATCATTCCTTTCTTTGCCTGTGCTCGAAGTCCCTGGTGATGGCTGGATAATGAGCTCATAAGAACAGGGAGGTCTAACGTTCATTTTGAAGAGTTTGTGCTGCTGCAGAGAAAACCCTTCCTCTGTTTTCCAAGATCTTCAGGAAAGTACTAAATCCACAAATTGCTCTGTGAGATTGGGTTTTCTGAAGGTAAGAAAGAAGGGACAGAGTTCCATGTCTGGGTCAATGTGGTACAGAAACACATAGTACCTGTAGGATGGGAAAACAAGTCTAGAAACTACTGAGTTGGCAGAAGCAGGAAGGAGGTCAGACTTAGAGATGGCCATGAAAATGGAAGTCATGCATTAGGAAGTCACAAAGACTCATCTATTCCTGTGGAAGGACTTTGAGCATGAACAGGATGTGAAATAAATAGTCCATGCTTATCTAGCAGACCCTGAAGAGACAGGCAGATCTCAACTAATATCTATAAACACACTTCCCCAGCCCTACACCCATCCCATATATAGAGGTGTTTGTGTGTATATTTCTTTTTAAACCTGCATAGATGGAGTTCTATAAGGGTACTTTCTCTCAGTTAGTGAGATCAGGGCCAGGGACTTATAGTGTTTATGCTACATACTTCTGGATTATTTTATGATTTATATACTAATTATTAAATAATTATGAAAATAGATATTCAGTATTAAGTAACTAAGTAAATTATTTATGATTTTATTGTGAGCTTACATTTCTTTTGTAATTAAAAAAAAGTAAAGGTATGGAATAAAGGGCAGTAAATGGCTAGCTAAACAAGTGTCCCAGTTGGATTTAAGAGAAGAGATGGCTCTCTTCTATGTTGAGTGATTAGAAATGGCTTTGCAGAAGAGCTGGGATTCAGGCTGTGCCCTAAAACATGAGTAGAATTTGAATCAGCTGAGTGCTCTAGACAGATTTTTCCAAGTGGGGCAAAGAGTGTTGGCAAAGGCATGGAGTATGAAAGTAAGGGGAGAAAATGAGGTAAGAGGTCCGAATAGAATGAGAAGCCTGCTTGGGCTCTTTGGCTTCCATTCTACTCCTGTTTCCTGAGCTGGGAGAGATTTTGCTGTACTTCTTCTTTCCTATTCTCTATTTTCCTATTCTTTTCTCTGTTTTCTTTCTTTCTTTTTCCCTCCATCCCATAAATCCTTCACCTTTTCTTCCTCCTTCCCCCCACCTTCCTTTCCTCCCACTCTTTAGCCTCCTTCTGTTTTGTTTTTGTTTTTTCATCCTTAGAAGTAGCACTTCTGTATTAATACAAAAGAATTTTCCCTGCTCTGGTCTGATGTACTTACAAAAATGAATTTCCCTGGGGGGAAAAAAAAAAGCAAACTGATTCTGGTTTGTTTGGAGGTATGCCAGAATGGAAGAAACAAATGATTACTATAATATTACTATTTCCCACTTTATTGTAGACCATACTTCTTCAATCTCAGAGAAACATCATGTTTAAGGAAATCAAGTTGAACAGTCAACACAGCACTAAGGGGACAAAGCTCAGTGGCCAAACAGTTCAGGTAATAATTTCCTTCTCTGCTATGGGGTCCTACAATTGATCAACTGGAAATGTCTTTGACTCAGGAGAGGGACCAGTCTATGGAATGAAACTTGAATAACACACATTTGTTGAGAACCCACAGGGTCTGATTCTCTTAGAGTTTCATGACCAGCATCTTGGCATAAAGATACCTTATGATATTATTAGCCAAGCACATTTTAGTCTAAATAACTTTCCAAAGTGGCAGAAAGATTCTGGGTGTATGCAGGGCATGGAGAGGGCATTGAACTAGAGGATGGAAGCTGCATGGTTCATTCTCTGTTCTAAGTGTGCTTTGGGCAAGGAAACAGAAAGGTGGAGGGAAAGTGATAAACATTTGTCCAGTTTTGACTGTGTGTCAGGGACTGAGCCACCACATATGGAACCCTCAACCACTCTGTGATGAAGGTGTTAGCTGCTCCAGCAGAGGAGGGACCACAGATTGGGGAGTTGAGGATGCCCTGGAGTATTTCCCACGTGATCAGTGATGACCTAGGATTAGCACTCATAGTTCTCTGATACTAAAGCTTATGTTTTTTTTTTTTTTCATACCACTATGCTTCCTCACTTACCCCTCCACTCTCAATTTTCTGATCTGAAAATAGGAAACACACCAGTAACTCTAAGGCCCTTCCATCTCTAACATTCAGTAGTTCCAGAAGTTAGCAAATTCTCTAACCACCCTTTGCTGAAGAAGCTGATCATTTGTTCTACTGGGTAGAAAGCTTAGAATGAACTTATTTTGAGGTGTCATCTCTTTAGATGTTTTCTGTTTCTATTTTTCTTTTCTTTTCATCTTTAGACAAAATTAATGAAGTTTGTCATCAGGACTTTATCCCTTTAAAACTTGCCTGGATAGTCATTGCATTAGGCCATGGATTAATACAATAATTTTAAAATTGGTTGTTTGAAATCCCAGGAAAGTGCCAAATATAGAGTCCATTAACATAATTCCTTGGAACAGAAACCATGCTGCTGCTCTTGTCTCGACAAGTCTGTCTTTCTAGCAGGAGGAGGAATGCAACTATGGAAGCTGAAAGAATCTGAAAGTGTGAGCTCCTATGCTCTTAGGCATTGAGCATGACTCTTGGGAGAAAAACACTATGCAGAAAGGGAATGAAGGCCAATTAACAAAGCCACTGAGTGCACCACTGCTTGAATACTGTTGGAAAGGTGATATAAAAGCGTTGGGGCTTTTTTTTTTTTTTTTTTTTGAGATAATAGTCTCACTCTGTTGCCCAGGCTAGAGTGCTGTGGTGTCAGCCTAGCTCACAGCAACCTCAAACTCCCGGACTCAAGCAATCCTACTGCCTCAGCCTCCCAAGTAGCTGGGACTACAGGCATGCACCACCATGCCCAGCTAATTTTTTCTATATATTTCTAGTTATCTGGCTAATTTCTTTCTATTTTTAGTTGACACAGGGTCTTACTCTTGCTCAGGCTGGTCTCAAACTCCTGATCTCAAGCGATCCTCCACCCTCTGCCTTCCAGAATGCTAGGATTACAGGCATGAGCCACCACACCCTGCCCATTGGGGCATTTTTGATCAGAAATATGATCTTTGAGACTTCTGGGAGGCTTATTACTTTCATTATTTTTAATTGTAGCTGATAGATATAAACTCAAATAGTCTTTGTAAATCCTTCTGATATAAGTGGGTGCCAGGAAAGAATCAGTGGGCATAAAACAGATCTGTAGCCCCCAACCCCTGGGCTGCCTGACTGGTACCATCCATGACATGTTATGAACTGGGCTGCACAATAGGAGGTGAGCGGCTGACAAGCAAGCAAAGTTTCATCTGTATTTATAGCCACTTCCCCTTGCTGGCATCACCTCTTGAGCTCTGTCCCCCACAACCCCGGCCCCAGTGGAAAAAATTATCTTCCATGAAACAGGTCCCTGGTGCCAAAAAGGTTGAGGACCACTGAAACAGACTACTGCTTTAGTTTCTGAGCATGCCTTGGTTAGGTTCACAGGGCTGCTGCTTCTGGGGTAAGGCAATTACCAGAAGTAGTCCTCGAAGGGACCTCATGCAGTGATATCCACACTTTATTGACACTCCTCAAAAATAATGATGTCTGCAAAGGTTCCCTAACTTTCTCAATTCACACTGTCCTTAGCTTCTCCGTGATTTTTTTCACAGGCTCAAACAAAAACCTAATAGTTCCATTAAGTAGTTAGGTCCAAATAACTTAATAAGTGTTTGTATTCTAACAACTTAGTGCTTGTTGGGCACTGACCAGCTTCTCAGCCTTTGGAATCAGATTAGACACTGTGACCCTCATTTCTTGTTTCATATTGATTTTCATGTGGTACTTGCTTTTTACCATAGCAACTTCTGAAAACTCAGCTTCACAAAATATGATGTCATCAAAAGGAATGTAGTAATCTAATTATGAAACCAAATTATCTTAAGCTCATAGTTCACATGGTATCTCATAGATGCCACAGTGCTTCCCCCCAAATTTAAAATATTCCATGGTACCTCTGTAAATTTGCTGTGATGCCCTGGGGTATCTTGGCACATAGTTTGAGAACCCTTCAAGGTGTCTACAAGTGCTATGGTTTGGGTATAGTTTATCCCCACCAAAAGTTATGTTCAAATTTGATTTCCAATGTGCAAGGGAGGTGGGCCTAGTGGGTGTTGTTTGGGTCATGGGAGTGGATCCCTCAAGAATAGATTAATGCCCTCTGGCAGTGGTAAGTTCTTGCTTTCATGGGGAATGGATTAATTCCCCATGAGAGTGAGTCGTTAAAGAGTCTGATTTCCTCAGTTTCTCTCTTGCTTCCTTCCTTTCCATATGATCTCTTTACATATGTCTGTTCCCCTTTCAGTTTTTGACATGAGTGGAAACAGCATTAAGCCCTCACCAGAAGCCAGGCAGGTGCCATGCTTCTTGAACTTCTCAGCTCATAGAACCATGAGCCAATAAACCTCTATTCTTTGTAAATTATCTGGCCTCAGATATTTTATTATAGAAACACAAAATGAACTAGACAACAAGGAAATATTTATAACTCCAATTGTGTCAAGGTCATGATTTCAGACCTGATGTGATCCAATTCTGTCTTTTGCCTTAGAGACTGTCCCTTTATTCCCAATCAGCAAATACACATTGCTGGATGATCCCAAGAGAGTGTGGTGTGTGTCAATGCAATTCATCAATGCCTAGCCAATGGTAGGTTCTCAAAAAATGTTAGCTGTCATCATCATCACTTTCGAAAATATAAGCACAGACAAACACAAACTGCCAACACCCTGATTATATATGTATCACATACAGAGGCTCTTTTTTTGTTGTTTGTTTTTTCCCAAATGGTTCACTGGGAATTGGGGAAAGCAGAGAATACGATTGAGATGGATTATCTAAACGTAAAAACAAGGCCAGATTAACCTCCACTTGGTAAAGCATATTTAAGCAGGCATCACTGGCCCCTTTTCACTATCCCTCTCTCCTGGCCTCCTAGCTCTGCCAGGAGCAGTTATACAGACTGAGAGACTTACAAAGAAGAGTGGCAGAAGTCAGAGAAGGTGGGGTCTGGGTAAGGTGAGGGCAAGAAACTGGTAAAAAACATAGACAATATCAAACAGAACACAGATGAAGTTGCAATGCTAAGAGATAGGGATTTAGGGATAAGGATTTTTTGGGGGGTAGAGAGACATAAATAAGGATGTTTTGATATGTACTCATATTAAACAATTGTTTATATGAATAACCTAATAATTATATGATTTCATAACATATAAGTATTTGTATGAGGATATAAATTGATGTATTTATCAATAATTTTCTGCCTTGAACCACTGTACTATACCCATTGGGCTAGGAATTGGGAGACTTTAATTTTTTTTCTAAACTCTATTGCTAATTAGTTACATGATCTTGAACAAAGTACTTTTAAGAATATAGTTTCATTCTCCATAAAGTAAACTAATTTGTAGAGAATTTTTAGAATTTTTGCTGGATTCTAAATATAAGATCATTTTATTTAAGGAATATCATCATTCATTTATTATTTTATTTTATTTTATTTTTTTTTTTGAGACAGAGTCTCACTTTGTTACCCAGGCTAGAGTGAGCGCCATGGCATCAGCCTAGCTCACAGCAACCTCCAACTCCTGGGCTTAAGCAATCCTCCTGCCTCACCCTCCCGAGTAGCTGGGACTACAGGCATGCACCACCATGCTCGGCTAATTTTTTTCTATATGTATTAGTTGGCCAATTAATTTCTTTCTATTTATAGTAGAGACGGGGTCTCGCTCTTGCTCAGGCTGGTTTTGAACTCCTGACCTCAAGCAATCTGCCTGCCTCGGCCTCCCAGAGTGCTAGGATTACAGGCGTGAGCCCATTCATTTATTATTTTTAAAAAAATACTGATGAAATTATTTTTATGTATTCAGATTTGTAGTTGATTGCAGGGAAGAGATGGTGAATATAATGGTGAGGAGAAAGAAAGGTCCTTGCCTTGGAGGAAACTAGGGTGAGGGCATTCTTGTCTTTTTCTTCTTGTCTTAATCTTTATAGAAGAGATTGGGCATGATGGATGAGAAATGTCAGCAACATCTGGCAAGGTGCTGAATGATCCTCAAAACATGGTACCCAGACTACCCATCTGGGGACTAATCCACTTCTGAGGGTGAAAACCTGTTGTCTAAAGCAGTGGTTTTTGGTATTCATTAGACTTGCATATCTTTAGATAACATTGATTTGGTAATGGAATTCAGAGTGTTGGGATGGTAAAATTCACTTGAAACATGGTATGAAGCCAGGAAGTGCTAACTGCTCACTAAAATCCATGCTCTCTTTTTCTTCCCAGGCATACAACTAGACTACATTTCTCAGCCTCTTGCATGTAGGAGTAGTCATGTGATTAACTTCTAGCCAATGGAATTTGAGTAGAATAGGGATGAACAATTCCTATACACACTCCTCCATCCTCTTTCTTCTTTGGTTGGGCATAGTGGAGACAATCATAAAAGTCTTGAGAGTCATATATGGAAGATGGCAGAGCTATGGGATAGAAGGGGCCTTGTTGACTGAAGCATGCCTTGGAAGATATGTTATTAATATATTAATTAATTAGCATGCTCATATATATATATTTGAGAGAGAGAGATGCTGTGTGTGAGAGAGAGATTTATTTTAAGTAATTGACTCATGCATTCATGCATTTGTGGAGTCTGGGAAGTTCAAAATCTGTAGAGCAGGCTAGCAGGCCAGGGACCCAGGGAAGAGCTGATGATGTTGCAGCTCAGTAAAGGCAATCTGCAGCAAAATCTCCTCTACCTCAGAGGAGGTCAGTCTTTTTATCTTAAATCCTTCAATGGATTGGGTGAGGCCCACCCACACTATGGTGTATAATCTGCTTTACTTAAACTCTACTGATTTAAATGTTAATCTCCCCTAATAAATACCTTCAAAGCAACATCCAGACTAGTATTT
The DNA here is from genome assembly GCF_040939455.1 of Microcebus murinus. Taxonomy (NCBI): domain Eukaryota; kingdom Metazoa; phylum Chordata; class Mammalia; order Primates; family Cheirogaleidae; genus Microcebus; species Microcebus murinus. The sequence goes on from NC_134136.1 coordinate 95,899,749, forward strand.
GATTGAATATCTGGTACCATGGCTTAGCCAAGTTGACACATTAAAATTAACCATCACAAAAGACAACCACCTATTGATTATGGGCAGCTCTTTTAGAACATAGGTCTTTGAAAAATGACTTCTCTAGTATGTGAGCCATTTTACTTATTCTTGCTACCAGCAGCTAGCATTACCTTAACTAACAAACTACAAAAATTCACCAATTACTTTTTGTAATTCCAATTTACTTATTTGCAAACGCTTTCAGTTTTGCACTGGATCCCTGATGTGTAGGGCAAGGAAAGGGGCAATTTTATAAATCTGATAAATAACAATGATGATGATTTATTGGATCCTACCCTGGGAATGTATTAAACACCTCAGGGGTGGCATTATCTCCCGTGCATCACCAATAAGCACAAAGAGGCAATCCGTGACTAATTGGTAGCCTAGTGGTTCAAGGAAGTTAATGCACCTTCTAAAGTGATTTGCTCCTATAGAGTAATTGATTTATTGGCATTCCATGTCTGGACGTTTGTGAAGCCCTTGGTGCTAATCAGAATAAACATGCTGAACTAATCTTTACTGAACTGCCAATCACATGCCTCCCTTTTAGATGCAAGGCCTCTAAATTCAGTAATTTACAGCATGTTTTACTGCAGATGAAAGCATTTACTTTTCTGACGTGAGCTGTTGTGAAGGGTGATATTTTTCACAGGAAGGTGATGAGACACATAACAAAAAATTAGTGACCAAATGGCTCATTATTTAAAGAGAAATGTGGGAACATAAGGGAAGGGATAAAGCCTAAGACGGATATCATATTTGTAAGATTGTGATGTTTTCTATCATCTGCTTTATGCAGTGCTGAGATGATAACATTGAGGTTTTACATCATTTAAATTAGGTTGTCAACTTAACTCCTTGGATGGAGGCTTCCTCCAAACCATTCAGTGCACTGTTAAGATAGCACAGAGATTTCCATAGTGACATGGCAACCACTACTTGCCCGCCACTGAATTTGTGTGAACACTTGTTAATCCTGAGATAATTTCTTTTTTTTTTCTTTTCCTTGGTCTGTTGGGTAAGGTCTCACCCCCAGACTTGGCTGTTAAATAGGCTTCATAAGTGGCAATGCAGAAATTGAAGGCAGTTAAACATAGAGCTCTCCTTCCTGGTGGAAAGTGATAGGTTGATTCAAAAGATACTCTGTTCTCTGATGTCTGTGGAGGCAGAAATGGAAAAAACCAAATCCACATTTATCTTCTGAGCCAAAAAAGACACTATCCAAAGCACTGTGGTCAAAACTTATGATACATTAAAAATAAAAATAATAATAATTATTATAATTGTTAATTATTATTCCAAGTTATTGACCTAAAAATGGGGATTAGAGTGTAGTGCATGGTTCTCAAAGTGTAGTTCTTGGACCAGTGACATCACTTGGGAACTGATTAGAAATGCAAGTTCTTCGGCCCCATTCTGAATGTACTGAATCACGAACTCTGAGAGTGGAACCCAGAAATCTGTGTTTTAGCAAGCACACAAGGGATTCTGATCTCTGCTGAAGTTTAAGAACCAGATTTTGTACTTTGATGAATCTGGGTTGGAGTACAGCTCCATCACTTAATATATGTATAATCTTGAGCAAGTTACTCCTTAACCCCACCCCCTTTTAATCTTTTGTATGCTGTTTTAAAAATTAACTGTATGTGGCAAAAAAAATCAAACCACATAAAAGATATTAAAATGAAAAATAAAAACTTCCTTTCCCTCTGCTCCAATTCCCAGCTCCTCTCCCCAGAGGTAAACACTTTGAATGGACTCCTTTTAAAAAGTGTTTTTCTTATAGCCATGACTCAAGCATTACAAAAGTGATCCATGTAATCAAAAACGCTTGTACCCCCTTAATATTTTGAAATAAAGAATAGTCAAGCAAAAAAAGTGTTTTTTTTGGTGTTTAATAGATATTGGTGTTTAGATAATAAGCATGTAATTATATTTCTTGATTTCTTAGCCTTATGTGTAATCTGTTAATGTCTCATTCTGAAAGATGAGGAATTTGGCTCACTTACACCACCTGCTATCACCTGATTTTGTTATATTATTGTTTTTACATTTCTTAGATGTATATGATTTTATTCTGTAACTATAATTGTCCTTGGCTTCACCTTTAGATTAATTCTAAAATGTTAAAACAAATAAAATAGCACTTACAGTATTAGATTTATGTAAATATTTTTCAATACAGGGGGTTCCTGCTATAGGAAAGTCCACGCCACCAAACTTGAGAGAGGATTTTACAAGCACTGAATTCTAGGGCTTCTTTCAGATCATAGTCAGCCACCATTGCTGCTTCTATCTCAAGTTTTCATGTATAATATTCCGTTTTTTTTTTTTTTTTGGCTAGGATAACTTTGGTAAGGCATTTTTCATAGAGATGTATGCAAATTATCTGCATTTTTGCATGTCTGAAAATGAATTTTATTCTTACACTTGTAGTATGGCTAAGCATAAATTATAGGTTCCTAATCACTTTCCCTCAGAGTTTTAAAAGCATCATTTCACTGTTTCTCAAAGTTATTTTAATTTCTTTTTTATCCTTGGAGTTCTGAAATTATGATAATTCACCTCTCTCACCAGTGTTTCTGCCACTCAATTCCTGTCCCAGAGGTAACTGCCACCTCTCTTATATGTATCGTTCCAGAGTTATTTTATAAATTACTACTAAATAGACATGCAGTAGCAAATAATATCTCCTATATTCTTTCCCCCCTTTTACATTTTTTTTTATAATTGGTGGCATACTTTTTTCTTATTTAGCATTATATTTTGACAATCTTTTCAGATCATCACCTAAAAGACTTCCATTTTTTTTTTTTGCAGGTGCATAATACTGCTTTGCATCAGTGTGCCTTCATTTATTTAACACACATCTCTCTGAATGTTTAGAGTGTTTTCAAGCTTTTGTAATCACAAACAATGCCACAGTGAATAAGCATATCCACATGTCTGTGGGATAAATTCCCCAAAGTCATGTTGTTGGTTCAGCAGGCATACAAATTTGTAATTTTGATAAGCATTGCCAGGTTACCTCCATAGTGGTTTACCAGTTTATACTCCCAGCTGCAACATTATGAGAGCATCTTTCTTCTCATCAATTCAATACAGTATGTTATCAAATTTCTCAGTGTTGCCAATCTGATAGGAGAACTATTGTATAACATCATAGTTTTGCTTTACGTGTCTTTCATTATGAGTGAAGTTGAGTCTTTAAAATATGTTTAAGAATCATTTGTATTCCCTTTTCTGTGAACCATATGTTCATATTCTTTCCTATTTTTCCATTGGTTTATTGGTGTTTTTCTTCTTGTTTTATAAGAATTTTTTACATATTAAGGAAATTAGCATCTATGCAGACGATAATATGACATTTTTCATTATTCCTTTCAACATGCGGCGATATAGCATTGTGGAGAGTGTACAGGCTCTGCCTGGGCCTCCTTGCCTATGTTCACATCCCAGCTCTGCTGCCCTCTAGCTCTGTCACCTTGGGGAAGTCACTTACACTCCCGGTGCTTCTGTTATCTTCTCTGTAAATCATGATAATAGTGACTACCTCACAAGGCTTCATTGATAATTAAATGAATTGATATATGTAGAGCACATAGAACATTAACTAGCACACAGGAAGTATTAATATTACATGAGTTAATATGGTAGATTATCTTAATAGATTTTTCATATCCCAAGTATAAACCCCCCCATCAGTGATGGAGAATTGTCCTACTGAACTCCAGGTACTAATATTTCATATTTCTATATTTCTTTAATTTTTTCAGCATATTATGGGGGTACAAATGGTTAGGTTACATATATTGCTCTTGCCCTGCCCAAGTCAGAGCGTATTTCATTTAGAATTTTTCATGACTGAATCATATGTGACATTGGTCTCTAGTTTTCTTTTTAGTATAATCTTTATTTCAACATTTGATATCAATGTTGACTTAATTTGTAAAAAGGATATGGGAAATTCTCTTGGTTTTCTATGCAATGAGGTGTTTAAATAGTATTTGAATTATCTGTTCCTTATATCTGTTATTCCTCTGTAAAGTCAACTAAGCTTAGTGCTTAGCTGACAACTTTCTCAATTTCTTCTACTTAGATTTTCTATAACTTTTGGTGTCAGTATGGAGTAAATGATATTTTCTTTGAAAATCATTCCTGACATCCAGTTTTCACACATACTTGTGAACCTTGGTTAGGTGGCCTGGTCTGTGGGGGACCCTCCCACTTGCCAAATGAGGAAGGATTTTACTTGGGTAGTAGATGGATTTAATTACTTCCCAGCTGGGAGGAAATGCCTTGGTTGGCTTTATTGTCTCCGTGTCTGTTTTGGGAATCTGTATATTCCTCATACTCTGTTTTGCTTTTCTCTTAGACCTCTATGCCCCAAACAGGGGCCCAGGACAGACAAGGGGTTCCTTTCTTTAGAGTTAAGTTCTTAGTGTTATCTGGGTGTCAGAAGTCTTTGATGTCTCTTCCCTGTGTTGTCCACATCCTGCGGGGGCACTCAGCCTGGCCAGGCCATCCTGAATGCAGCACCGCCACTGACCAGCTATGCTCTTGCTTCTAGGCCCATGCCTGCCCTTTGTGGGTACCCCCTCTGAGTTTGAGTTCCTGTGGCTCTCCGTTGCCAAGAGCTGCTCCTACCACTGGTGTTTTGGGCTATGGCCTCCCCTGCTCAGTTGTCTCCATTGGTTTGGTTCTAGCTTATTTTAATTTCTAGCATTTCCTCAAAGTTTCTGGGTCACTCTTGGTTTCTTCTCTTGTTTATATCATAGGTATGCTTCCTCCTTGAAATATACCCCTTTTCCTGTTATCGTCAGGATAACAGGCCATAATAATTATAGCCAACACTTATAATAAATATGCCGCTCACCTTTCTAAACCTTAGCAATCTTAGCCATCCAAGTGCTTTATACGTATTAACTAATTTAATCCTCATAAAACCCTATGAGGGAGAAACTATAATTATCCCCATTTTACAGATGAGTAAACTGAGGTAGGGAAACAGAATGCAAATAGCTGGGAAACTGCACTATGAACCTGGTCATTGAAGCTCCCCAGTCCTTGCTTTTAGCCACCATGCTGTATTGTGGCTTTATTACCAAAAAGTAACAAGTTTTGGCCCTTTTACTTAAACTCAGGGGATCTCAGTTTACTTATTTGCAAAATTGGATTATTAATAGCTACCTTCTAGTTCTGGTGTGGGAATAAAATGTTTTGTACAGCACGTTGCACATATAGCACTCCATAAAATTTAGCCCTTTTACTTTGTCTTTGGCTCAGAGTCACTCTAGACTTAAAATTTCTATGTTCTTTTATCCCTCATGGCAGACCCTTCTCACTAAATGTGAATATTCAGTCATTTGAAGAGCATTTTCATTAATATCACGTGATCATATGCAATTCACCATCCTCGCCTGATATCAACACTATATTTATCTCCAGCTTTTTCATTCTGCCAAAATGTGTTTACATATTTCCTTATTTAATTTTAGTGCTTTACATTTCTGTGTGTTATCATTACATTTTATCTTCAATAACTTTTTTCCTTCCTAAAGTTAATGAGGTAATTTCTTCACGATAAAGCAGCTCACTTTATTAGACTTTTAATGTGCAGTGAGAAAGAACACTGAGATCCCTTCTGGTGTTTGGAAATGTGTCCATTTCACTGACAGACCCCTTCCTAGTTGGATAAAATCACACATGCTGTGTATCTATCTCTTTAATTTACACCTACGGCACCCAAGGAGCTGGGAGGAAGGTCATCTGGATACATTGAAATGATATAGAGATATTTCCAGTCTTCTTGCCTGTGCAGAAAGGTGGGTACCACCCTTCACTTAGACTCTGTAGGACACAGCACTGTCGGAAAAGAGAGTACTTATGGCTCTTTTGCAGCCCAGGGCCATTTTGGGGGCCAGTGTCCCATGCAGTGATTTTCAGCCCTAGTTGCACAACAGAATCACCCAGGAGTTTTAAAAATCCTGATTTTCAAAGCCAGATCAATTCAATCCGAATCTCTGGGGTTGGGCTAAAGGCATTAGTGAGGTTTTGTTTTTTGTTTTTGTAACTTTCAGGTGATTCTACTGTTCAGCAAAGGTTGAGAATCATTAACTTCTTTAGTTCTGTCAAATTTAGTATGACATTAAGATGCTATGAGAAAGTATTAGCACTGATGACTAATAGGTGGAGGAAAATCAATTTGCAAATCTGAATATTGCTCAGCACCCACCTGCTAGGGACAGAGGGATAGGAAATGATGTCTCTTCATGATGCCTTCTAGTTGGAGGGCAATCTGGCAGCTTTAAAAATCTTCATTTTAAATAAGGTCATTCAGAGGGCAAATGAATTAGGAAAAAAATAATTTTTTATTTCAACATGTTGTTTTCTGATCTTCTTGAGACTTGTTTACTTCATATTATTTCAGCTGCCTTGACCTTATTTCTTGTTTGGAGTGGCTTTTTCCAGGCCTCTTTTCTTTCACTGGAGAGTGAGAGCCTGCTCACAAATCTGGCCTGGATCTCTCTTATTCTCTAAGACTTGCCTTGGGCTATGTTTTCGGTTCCTCTGCTAATACTAGTCTAACAGACCTCCCAAATCTTGAGAAAATTCCATGTAGGCCTTGTATCATTCAGGACGAGAACTTAGATGTACCCAGGGCCAATGTTTGTAGTCCATTGTGATACATAATGCTTTCTCTATATCACATATTTTTAGGGAAACCATACAGCTTTACAGATGTAATGATTTGCTTCCTAAATATTTCTCAAGTTCCTCTTATTCTCTTCATTTCTGAAGCAGGCCCTCCTGATCTCAAATTTAGATTTATTGCAAGTCTCATGACTGGTCTTTCTTAAATTCAGTCATGAAAGATGTTGGTAGGGTAGTTGGTCTCAGCTGAAAATTTGTCTCTATTTTATTTTTTTTTTTATTTCGGCATATTATGGGGGTACAGATTTTAAGGTTTCAATAAATGCCCATTTCCCCCCCTCCCCCAAAAGTCTGAGTCTCCATCATGACCATCCCCCAGATGGTGCACATCTCACTCATTATGTATGTATATACCCGCCCCCCTCCCCCCTTGGGCGAGTATTTTAACATGTCACTCAAGGCCTTGTGTTATCTCCCTTTGTCTACATCTCTCCTTTCTTCCCACTCCTTGCTTTGTACTTCATGCTTGTATCTCAGGGCAATTCACCTGGCTTGGCCTTTCCTTTCTTTCTGTCTGCAGGGCCTTTGCCTGGCAAGCTACTACTTTCACAGATTCACCCAAGCGTTACTACCTCTCTCTGACACCCTCACAGGAGTAACCACTTCTCTGTGTTCCTAAAACACACTGGACAGATTTCCACAGTTGTACTTACCACATTGTTTTATACTGATTTCTTTATGGATCTGGCTTTCCTCTCTTAGTGAGTTCTTTCCTTGGTGCAAGGAATTATGTCTTATTCATTTCATTTCCACAGTGCCTGAAGGTAGGTACTCAAGAGGCTTTTGTTGAGTTGATGACCAAAAGTATGGGTATGATTTTTTAATTGTATGTATATATTGTCTCCTGTTTCAGGCCCCTGGGAAGCCATTTCTCTCAAGTCTTAAAAGGAGGAAAATATACCTATGAGTAGATTTGTCTTTATATTAATAATAATTAACATAATTGATCATAACTTTCATCAGACTTCAAAGTCTAGTTCTCTGCCTGGGTATAAGCTCCCTTAGGGCAGGGACCATATCTCTCCTGATCATGACTATATTTCCACTCCAACTCAGTGTGTGGTACAGAGAGGGTATTCAATAAACATATAGAAGTACTATTTCTTTCTTTTCTTTTCTTTTTTTTTTTTGAGACAGAGTCTCACTCTGTTGCCCAAGTTAGAGTGCCGTGGCATCAGCCTAGCTCACGGCAACCTCAAACTCCTGGGTTCAAGCAATCCTTCTGCCTCAGCCTCCCAAGTAGCTGGGACTACAGGCATGCACCATCATGCCAGGCTAATTTTTCAGCATATTTTTAGTTGGCCAATTAATTTCTTTCTATTTTTAGTAGAGACCGGGGGCGGGGAGTTTCACTCCTGCTCAGGCTGGTCTCGAACTCCTGAGCTCAAATGATCCGCCCACCTTGGCCTTCCAGAGTGCTAGGATTACAAGCATGAGCCACTGCACCCAGCTTAATCTCAAATTACAAACCATAGTATACAATAGGGGAGGCCAAGAAAGTGATTATTTTAGGTTGGGTTCCCCAGAAACAGAGCCTGAGACAAGGGCTCATGTGAAAGTGATTAGTAGGAACTATTTCTGGGAAAAACCTAAACAAGGAAACAAGACAAGGAGGAGAAGGAAGTCGCAAGTGTATGCTATCAAGTAATGTACTGCAGGGAAAGTTCTGGAAGCAGTATAGGTATACTTCAGAGTTGTCCAATCAGTGGCCAAGGAAGCTGGAGTATTTGTCCTCTTCACCAGTCAGGCATAAGTTAGAAGGCTGTGGATAGGGGTTGTAAATTCTCAGGCACTTCTGGCTTTCCATGCACACAGGCAGAGCAGGTTCTGACAGCCGGAGGGCTGTCAGCCAACAAGGATACCCAGGTGCTGGCTGTTGAGAGGGAACGCACGCCCACCAGGAACAGGTGTGCACGAAAATGGTATGGGCACAGCACTGTCAACACATGCCATAGTGATTGTTGTCTAAATCTAGACATGGAAATTTCCTCCAGGATTCTGGATCATTCAAACCCTTCTGAGATCACTCACAGACCACTCTTATAAAACCAAATGGCTCTGCCTCGACCTGGAGCAGGAAGAGTATAAGCGATGGGGCCAAATTTCAGTGGAAGCATTCTGAACATGGGAAAGTTGTCACATTTCCTTCAGTTGGAGTCGTGGGATCATCAGAATACCCAATATGATTAAGCTCAAGTTTTAAGGCAAAGGATTTGCCTGTTCCCCCGTAGAGTAAAAACCCCTGGTTTAGATAGAGCAAGGGGATTATGTGGTATAAATAATCTTTGTCGGAAATATGCAAATTTAATACCTTCACTCATTGCAGTCAATTTCACTTCCTAGGCATATGAATCCCTTGGTCATCACGTTAAAATGCAGATTCTGATTTAGCAGGTGGGGGCAAGAGTCTGTATTTTTACATGCTCCCAGGAGATACTGATATTGCTGGTTTAAGGCCTACACTTGGAGCAGCAAGGTTCTGAGGCACACTTAAAAATAAAAACACGACACAACAAAAACCAGCACAAAAGAAACCTAAATATGTGACTTGAAGTTTAGAAAGAAAGGCATACAAAGGAGGCTGCTGCCTCTTCTTCTTTTAGCTTTATTCAATGTTCCAGAGAGAGCTGATATTCTTGTTTCCCAGAAGAGGGACTTTAAGAAAAGATGTTCTCAGGGAACCATTAATATAAAACCACTTAGAGGCCCATCTGCTAATTTGTCCCCTGCCCAAATGGGCAAACTGAGTTATTAAGGTTATAATTTAGCAAATTGTGTTTTGTAATCTCCATGTCACCCATCTGCAAGGCCTCGGAGATGGGAATGATGCAAAAGAAGCCTTGGGGTTTGCCTTCTTCAATGAGGATAAAGGCTCATGTGGATTGGACTGCAGGCTATTTTCATATGAGCTACTTTGCTTTCTGACTCTGACACCAGAGAATAAATTCTGCATCACGGTGCTGATCTCTGTAGCTGTGCCTGGGTTAACAGGTATTCATTATTCTGGGTAATTAAGTCTAAAGGGAGGAAATATGACCATATGCCACATATTAGTCCTAGTTCCTCTAAATTCTCCCACTCCTAAGCCAACTTGCTGGTTTTCATCTCTTTTCTATAAACATTGATCACAACAGGTTGAGCCACATCTATTGTGCATGGAGAGGACAGCTATGCCTATTTTTCTCAGAGGCCCTACTCAGAAACATATTTATGTAGAGAACAGAAGGGTGTTGAAGTCATCTGAAGTGGGGATAGATAAAGAGAACAGACCATGACTCATGGATTTGGGCAGATGAGTCTAATTATTTGGTTGGGGAATTTTTTTGGATTGTGTCAACTGGTCCGACTGCTACTGCTGTCTAAGGCTGGGAACTATGTTTCTGAGAATCTTCTTTCCTGTATGATTAGAATTTGCCAATGACAGATATTCCTGTGAAATTTGGAAGGTGGGAATAAAATGGAAGCTATAATGCTGGGGATGTGGTAGAGCTCAGATATAGCAGCTTTGTGAAATGCAGCAGGTTTTGCTGATTCATCAGCTTCACAGATCTCTCCACAAGTTCCCACTATGGTGATCAGAATGGTAGCTTCTGGTCATCACTGATGGACTTGTGAGAAAGTACTCTCCAGCCTCATTTTGTCACAAGTTTATCAAAACACTTAAATAGCTTTCTAGTCCACTAGAAACCCAGTAAATTTAAGAACTCCTGTGTGCATCTGGGTTTAGGACCAGAAGTATCATAGATTGAGTTCTTGGAGGAGCAGACCCTGAGATGGAGTTCTGTGGGCAGGATATCTATTAAAGAGTGCCCATGGAATCAACACCTGTGGAAGGGAGGAAAAGGAAGCAGAAGTGGATAAAAGAGAAGTCAACTGCAATGCATGCCCAAGGGCAGCTGTGGCCAATTCCACAAAGAGGTCTGGAGGGTATAGGGCCCTTCATGGTTTTACCAGTCATGGCCAGGCCTTAGTATACCAGCACTGATCGGTCATTGAATATAGGCCACTGCAGGAAGAAAAATGAACTTGGGCAAGGAGGCCCTCTTCATGTGAAGTAGGCTCCAAAGGGGATGCTAGCCAAATGTTGGTGTGACAGAGCTCCCAGGATATGGGGCAATGAGTGCTTCCTTGAAGGGAGATTCAAGTGACATATCACAGAGCTTACCCTAAGAAGTTGGTCTGTGTTTTAAATCAATGTTGGAGATGGAGTTGGGAGTAAGACAAGGAGAATAGGATTTGTGATAGAGGAAGCAACATGCTTAAAGGCTTGATGTTTTGAAAAACCAATGGTCCCATCTGACTAAAGCATGAAGTGAAAGAGATTTGATCACATTCCAGAAAGATAAGAGATGATTCTTGGGAACTCAGGATCTTGATCCAGTTGTTGAGTATGTTTTGGTCAACTTGTTTCTGGGGACACTGGAGTAAAAGTTGTCTTTTTGAAGGCCAACCCAGACCATTAGCCTCATCTTTGTCAACTCCAAACTTGCCACATCACTCCGTTTTCCCCAGTTTTCTCTGCCAGGGAGTCCAATAGGCACAGGATCACTACTTTTGGTGAATTCTGCCAAATTCAATGTTTTTCTTCATCTGCCTAAATCAGCTACATGTCTCTGACCTTGTGCTTCCCAATGGGGACCACCCCAGGATGTGGCTGTGCTGTGGCACTTTCTCAGTGCTTTCTGGACTTCTTTATGTTGGGCAGACTCCTTTTCTCTCACACATACTTTCCTTTAGCTTTTTCTGACAACTACCCTAACTTTTAATTAAGGATATCTTTCCTTATACAGTGTAGGAGGTCTCACCTCCTTGCTTGGTCTAAACCTTTCCTACTCTCTATCTCACTCATTTCCTTAGACACAAAGGTTATGTGATGTATTAGAAAGAACATGGGCTTTGGATTCAGACAGACCTGGATCAGAATCCTAAGGAGTCTTTCCTCTACTAATGTGATCCTGACAACTTCCCTAATTTCTCTGAGCCACAGTTTACTTATTTGTAAAATAGAGAGGGATGTTACCAAGATGAAATAAAACAGGATAGGTTAATTTCCATTTTCATTTCTAACCCAGGATTTTAGAAACTAACCCTGAACTCGGGCTAAGTGAGGAGGAACTCTCTGTTTTTAGAGAGTTACTGGGCCCTGCTGCTTTTGTCTTGCTTATTTTCCTTCTCCCAATAGCCATTGGCAGAGCTCAGCTCGCTTTCTCTGCTGGAGTGCATATTACCAGTTTTATGACATTAATCCTAACTGCATCACTTGGCTGGCTTTATTCCCCGGTCCAGTCTTGCTAACAGGATTATTTAGGCATTTCCTAATCTTCACGTATGATCAGTAACTCTAGATACAAGCAGCACTAACCCTCTAAATGAGACAGGCACTACCCAAGTATCACTTCAGGTCTTGTGGAGAGAGAGAACATGTTTGTATTCTGTGGCCAGATATGCCATGATGCTTCTAATTGGCCCTCCTGAGTGTTCTTGCAAACTAATGTTCTTCAGAGTACTGCAGAATTACAGTCTAATTTAATTTCCCCTCTGATCGGTTTACAGATTTTTATAAATGCAGTCTGGACAGATCAATGTTAATAGCCGCTGGTGTTCTGAAGCCAGACAAGTGGGAAAAACAAACTGGAGCTTTACTTTTCAGGGGCATGGTTTAGAGTTCCTGAGCGCCTTCCAGAGGCTTCTGAAGCTGCAGTTGAAACCTTCCCTCTTGCTGCTTGTATTAGTCAGGGGTCTCCAGAAAAACAGAACCAATAAGTGGTTGATTGATTTATTGACTGATTGATAATAAGGAATTGACTCATGTCATAATGGAGGCTGAGAAGTCCCAACATCTGTAGCCAGCAACCTGGAGACCCAGGAAAGCCCACAGTATAAGTTTCAGTCCAAAAGCCAGCAGGCTCAAAACCTAAGAGAGAGGCTGATTTTTCAGTTTGAGTCCCAAAGCAGGGAAAAACCCATGTCCCAGCTCAAATAGTCAGGCAGGAAGAGTTCCCTCTTACTTCACCTTTTTGTTCTAGTCAGGTCTTTAGTTGCTTGAATGAGGCCCACTCACATTAGGAAGAGCAGTCTGCCTTACTCAGTCTATCAATTCAGATGTTAGTTGTATCCAGAAACACCTTCATAGACACACCTAGAATAATATTTCACCAAATGTCCGGGCACCCCATGGCCCATTCAAGTTGACAAAAAACTAATCATCACAGTGCCCCACCCTGACTGTAGTAGTGGCAATTGCTTTGGGAAACTTTGGTCCCATGAGAGAAAGCCTTTCTCTTAAATTGAGGATGGGTTAAAAGGAAGCATACATTTCAAATGTTCTTTTCTAATTAGAATTGAACCAGCAACATCATTTTCACAAGCATTTATGCTAGCAGGAATGACTAATGCTTACCAATCGAAAGGCAGCTTTGACTCCCCACCAGTCAATGTTGTTTTCCTGTTTTCATGTCTACTGTGGAGACTGCATATTGGGAGTGATTAGAAGTCAACTGACTCATTCTCATCAGAAATAACACGATCAATGTTTCCTTTGAGATAATCACTGTTAGGATAGCTTCAGCTCAAATTGGGTGATATGGTAGACTACATTAATTGGTCCATTCTTCACTCTTTTCTGCATCCATGTCCTTTGCCCTGCACCTTTGCTGTTCCTCTCATTAAAGGGGAAGCTGCCTTTGAATATCAGCTCAGCTGTGTGATTTTCTTTGCCTAATAGAATGAGGTAAGAGTGATGATGCACTAGTTCTGAACTTGGGCCTCTGGAGACTTGGTCTGTTTTTGCTAGCCCTCTTGCACCTCTGCCATCAATGGGAGAAGGGCATATACAGGCCATCTCACTGGTCCCAGGAGATGGATGAAAGGTACATAAAACAGAGCTGTCCCCTAAGGTTCTTAGCCTAGTGTATCCTAGAGCAGAGTTTCAGGCAAATTGCAGACATATGAGCAGAGCAGCCAACCTAGATATGCATGAGCAAGTCCAGCCAAGGTCAGCTGACTCTTGGACTACCCATTACCATGTAAGCTATAATAATAAATGAATGTTGTTTTAAGCCAATCAGTTTTTGGGTGGTATGTTATACAGCAATAGGTAACCAATACAGGAGTGTTATTTTAGACTCTGTGCTCCGGGAGTGGGGATGTTGAGTCAGTGTGCAATGGTTAATTTTCCTTCCATATTGCTTTAGAAACATATCTATCATCCTGAAACTTTTGGTCAGTTGTGACACAGACTGCTGCTTGGTCAACAGCTTTCTCTCTCTCTCTCTCCCTTCCCCTCCCCTCCTGTTCCCTCCCCTCCCCTCCCCTCCCCTGTGTGTGTGTGTGTGTGTATGTGTGTGTCTTTTTCTTCCTCCCTCCTCTTTATTTTATTTTTTGAGAAAAAATACTAATTTCCTATTCTCCCTTGCAGTTAGGTGTTGCCATGGCACATGATGATTTCAAGCCAATGGAATACAGGTTTCTCTACCAGGTTTGTTCATAAAATCGCACACAAAGCAGTCTCTCTCTCTTCTTGTCTTCTGGTTGGATATTGACATTTAAGGAGACCTTCAAAGCCATATGTAAAAGATATCACAGTCTATATCACCCTAGTTCCTGAATGATTGCATGGAGTAATGCACTCTGCTGCCTAGCAGGAACAATCATATAGGACTGCTATATGTCATTAAGAACTAAATTTTAGGATGGTAAACCATAGAAATGTTAAGATTCATTTGTTAGAGTGTCACCTTTACTAATACACCAGTTAAATAGGCACACTCAGGAAAACTTGCTCTTTTGCTTTTATCTCCTGCTTCCCCATTCCTGTGTTGGTATATTATGTATGAATTTTAGATATCCAATATGCTGATGGAGAAGGATGGACATGAAATATTTAGTGTCAAAATCTTGAATTATACCCCGATTCTTCCCAACTTATCTCCAGGGTATATTTTTGTCCTAAATGTTGTAGGATATCAAGAGCTTATGAGCAAAAGATAAGAAGAGGCCTCAGAGAAAAAGCATCCCTGAATTAGGGGGTCATCGGTAAGCTGACCCTTTTCCTAATAATTCTGATTGTTCTGAAGTTGGGAAGGAGGTAAGGCTAAGGGATTTTGAAACATGACAGTTTGAAAAAAGAGTTTTATACTTTATGTACATTTTGTTCAAGATGTATTTCATTGAGTCAGGTTGCCAGAACTCCAGATTTTGATCTCATGATAGGTACAATAACACAATATCAAAGCACTTTCCTAAGTTATTGCAAGCCAGCCTGTATTCTCTTTTCTCTCCACCTTTGCAAGATCTCAAAGTCCCTCTCAAGGGGGATTCTGTTTCCAGTCAAATACCGGCAGCCTTGACATTCACGGGATTGTCACAAGCAGGTGCATTTGGAAGATAAGCCCAGTAGTGGTTCATTTTTCTCTCTCCTGTTTGGATGGTGCCCTTCAATGAAAATGGAAAACTTCGTCTGTCTTTATTAACAAAAGGCCTGTTTCCTTGCCTTCCCCTATGCATTAGAAAACACCAGATGTGTGTGAGGCAGTGGGAGGTCCAATTCAGTTCTAGGCTGGCTAGTCATTGGAAAGCAGTGAAAAGGAGTCCGAAAACCGGGCTTCCCAAAGCATCCCAAACAAAGCCTTTGTTTTCTTAACTACAAAGCTAAGTTATTTTCTCACCAAATATAGTAGCAGTGATTTCCAATTAGAACTGCAAGCTAGGACCCTCAAAACCTCAAAGCCGAGTTTCATGTGTGTGTGTGTGTGTGTGTGTGTGTGTGTGTGTGTGTATGAGATGGTAGTGGTGGGGTGTTTTAGTACACTTTCTGTAGCCATCACAGAGTGCCATGGACTGGGTAATTTATAAAGAAATGAAGTTTATTTGGCTCACAGATCTGAAAGCTCACTTTTATAACAAAGCCAGTCCCATGATAACTCACCCTCGATAATGGCATTAATCCATTCGTGAGGGTGGAACCCCCATGACCTAATCACCTCTTAAAGTTCCCACCCTGTCCACACGACTGCTTTGGGTATTAAGTTTCCAGCACATGAACTTTGGGGAATATATTCAAACCCTAGCATGAGGTCACCATGACTTTGTAATTATGCTAACAGTACTCCACTGGAAATGAAAGGATGTATTATGCTATGGGAATTAGGAATAATCTATAGAAATTTTTTATATCATTGAAAAAATTCATACTCTTCCCTACCAAAATATGTATAGGGGTCCCTCCTACATTAGTATGAGTCATCTTAATTAATTACATCTGCAAATTATTGGCCCTATTTCCAAATAAGGTCACATTCTGAAGTACTGGGTTTTAAGACTTCAATATATTAATCCAACCCATAACAAGTAGTACCTCTCTCATTAGGTTACTGTGAAGATTAAATAAAATGATGTCTGAAAAATCTTATTATGGACTACAATGGAGTGTCACAGTTCTGAAATGTTTGCTCTTCTTATTATTGTTGTTGAGAGTTTGCATTTTGTTGACTGGAAATGGTAGAAGATACCAAGGTTTTAGTCATTTTGAGAAAGGTAAGCTTGTTGACATCTCTCTCCTCAATCTCAACTGCCCACCTTTTATGCTGCTCTGGGTCAGCAAGAATAGTCAGAGATGGCCAGGGACAGTTCTGTCTGGGGCATCACAGTGAGAAGTACCAGACATTCAAGAGGCTGCACTCATTGATTATTTCTTTGAATGAGATTTATATGACATGACCATTTGAGATGAAAGCCACTTCAGACTTGGTGAATTGATTTCTATTAGGCTCCCATTGTACATGACCTTGAGTGGATTAACCAACCACTAAAAGTCCTTCTAGGAAATCATGAGGCTGGAAAGAAACTTAAACAATAAATTTTATTCCAATAAGTTTATGCAGGCCCACAGTCACACCACCCCGGACATGTAAGAATCAATTTTATTTGAAAGGAAGTCTACAGAGGGAGACTTTGTAACCTCTCATTGTCAACAAATATTGAATTTAATCTGAATCCCTAAAGCTTTAGTGGAAATTCATGTTTTGTTTGTTTGTTCCCAGTTGACAAACAGAACAACTGGTCATTGTAAATTATGAGTTCTTTAAGTACCTGAGTTGTTTCTTCTGTTTTGGCAGTCCCCTCTATTTTTACACTGCTGACTGTCAACTAAGTTGAAATTTATATTTTATGTATATGGGTTGTACATGTTCATTTTCAGGCCTGAAAATTTATCTTTTCTGTTAGTATTATTTTACCCTCCTGCCCATAGGCAATTTCCATCTGGACACTCCACCAACATGTTACTCTAAATACTGAGCTTGGATAACTCGTATTAGTTCCCTAAATCTTAAGAAGTTTTTCTCCCTTCCCAGATTCATAACACTGTAGCGATGGCTTTTTCCTCTTCTCCTTTTATTGATCTCCAGGTACTACAAATTCTTTCTTCTATTTTCTCCTTCTTTCATTTCTTTACCATTTCTGTAGTCAGTGCTGAAGTCTGGAGATACTTTCTACACTCAGAAGTTAGCCCCTGGCTGCCCTCAAATTTCCCATCTTCATGCTATACTTCCTACAGCAGGAAAAAAAAAATGTATCTTCTTCCAGAATCCTGGCTCCTATTATTATGAACCTGATGTGATTCTGAAATGCCACACACAAGTAAGACTTTCAAGAGCAAGATTACCCAACTTTTCCACACCAAAAAAATGAACTGACTCAATCTTTGAGTTCAATAATTAAGCAACTATTTATTGATCTGAACCTCTGAAGTTCCAGGCTCTGTGCTACATGCTGGGGAGGAGGTTGATGATGAAGAAGGCACTGTCCTAGTTTCCTTGTACATGTGACTCATTTGTTCTCCTGTTCAAGCCTATGCAAATGCCATTGCCCACACCAGAAACGACCTTCCTCCTCTCTCTGAGAGATCTATCACTCACCCCTAAAATTAATTTTCTTCTTGAAGTTTTCTTAAATACATGGCTTAGATTACTCCAGCCACAGTATCTGGCCTGATTCTTAAAATATCTGGATAGCTGCCCTCACTAATATGTATGTGTTATGAATGCAAATAGTTTCCATTACGGTCAGCTCTCCATAATCATGGGTTCTACATTCATTGATTCAACCAACTTCAGGTGGAAAGTACTTGAAAAAGAAAGCAGTGAAAAATAAGACAATAATAAAAAATAAGACAAATTAAAAAAATACAGAATAACAATGATCTACATAGCATTTACATTGTATTGATGTTGTAAGTAAGCTAGAGTGATTTAAAATATGCAGAAGGATGTGCATAGATTATATGCAGATATTATACCATTTTATATAAGAGACTTAAGCATCCTTGGATTTTAGTATCCATGGAGAGTCCCGAAACCAATTCCCCGCACATATCAAAGGATGTCTGTATCTATTTGGTTTCCTCAAATACAAGCCCAACTGTTAGAAGAGAAGACAATTGCCTAATATGTCCTAATAATGTGCCCTTCACCTTTTTGAGACTGAATTGTCTTATTATATCTGTCAGGTCTGGTCAGGAAAAATAAACCACATTAGCTCTTTCAACAGAGACAATTTAATATAATGTATTGTTAACATGGTATTGGAGATCCAGAAAGGCAAATGGGGACATGAGATATTTCAGAAGTTGTAACTGCTGGAAGCTGTTTCTAGCCCCAGGACTTGGGGAACACAGGGTAGAGGCTGGTTAAAAGTTAGTAACTCAGAGGAAGGAGTGCATCTCAGCTGGTGCTGAGATTTCTGAGTGAGCAAATGTTACTGCCAGGGTAAAGAAATCTTTTTGGGGTGATGCTGACAGAAATAGTGAACAAATGGAATGATTAAGTCCCTTTCCCTCCTCCATCCTAACAGCCTCCCTTGTGTGGCCCTACTGGCAGAATCTAATAGGGAGCATCTGGCCAAGCAGAAATGTATTGACGCAGTGTTCAGAACAGAATGGGACAGGTTTGGAGCTGAGAGAGATCAGCATTATAACCAAGAGGGTCACTTGGGCAAATTCTTCAGTGCACAGTTGGCCATGGAAATCTAAACTTTTCAGACACTCTTATTGAATCCCACCTCCCCACCCTTGATCTTAAAGCATTTTCTGTGTATTTTACTCACCCAAAGAAATCCATCATGTTTGTGTTTTTTTTAGAGAATGAGAGCAGTGTTCAAAATCAGCCCCCAGTAGGAAACTTTCAGAATTTGTTAATGGAGTTTTCACATGTTCTCCTAAGCAGAGGCAGTGAGGGGTGTCCCACAGAGCTTAACCCTGCCTGCTACACTGCAACACAAAGATAACCCTGTCCTGAGCAAGCCTGAGCAAGCCTGGTATCACCTCACTTCAGTGAGCCTGGGACCAAACATCTTAAGCTGAGCAACAAAGAGAAAATGTATGCTCTTCTGCTGAGCTGACAGAGGCTGTTGGAGAATTTCACTGAGACTTAATTTGTTGGAAGGCCTTTTCATCTTTATGCTGTGTGTTGAGGGGAGATGATGATTGTTTATTCTTTGTGATTTCTTCTATTTCTGGTTATATTCTGCTCAGAAGACTACAGCTTTCAATTACATAGATAGGAGGTCTTCAGATGACTTTTTAAAAGACTTTTTTTCTTAGTACAAAAGGGATACATGGTCATTATAGATCATGTATAAAACGTAGTCAAGCAAAAAGAAAAGAATAAAAATCACCTATAATCCTGCTTCCCAGAGATAATGACCATTAATATTGTGAACAGTGTGTTACATATCATTCCATGTGTATATGTAGATACATATGTGTCTGTTTTTATATACACATCTATACTTTAAAATATATACTTAAAAGTAGTATATGTTATAAAAAGTGATAATTCCTTGCTTTGAAAATGGAATTTGAAAGAAATTATTACTTTAATAATTTGACCTGTTTCCTTTTCCTCTTCATAATGATTTATTTTAGTGTTTGATCTAAGGAGATACTGGGAGTAAAATTCTGTGTATATAAAACTACAATGAACAGAAACAGGAGGGCAGGCGTGTTATCATGAAGACAAGTTTTCAAAACTTGATCTTACCTGCTGATTCACTGTTTGTTTATGCCCAGTGCAGCCCTGGGCATAAAAAGTGATCATTCTTTGCTGCCTGTCTTAGTCCATTTTTGTTGCTTATAACAGAATGCCTGAAACTTGGTAAATTATAAAGGAAAGAAATTTATCTCTTATAGCTATGAAGGCTGAAAAGTCCAAGGCCAAAGGGCTGCATCTGCTAAAGTACTAGCTCAGGTCTCTCTTCCTTTTCTTTTTTCTTTTATTTATTTATTTATTTATTTTTTATTTTTTTTGAGACAGAGTCTCACTCTGTTGCCTAGGCTAGAGTGAGTGCCGTGGCATCAGCCTAGCTCACAGCAACCTCAAACTCCTGGCTCAAGCAATCCTCCTGCCTCAGCCTCCCAAGTAGCTGGGACTACAGGCATTCACCACCATGCCCGGCTAATTTTTTGTATATATTAGTTGGCCAATTAATTTCTTTCTATTTATAGTAGAGACGGGGTCTCGCTCTTGCTCAGGCTGGTTTCGAACTCCTGACCTCGAGCAATCCGCCCGCCTCGGCCTCCCAGAGAGCTAGGATTACAGGCGTGAGCCACCGCGCCCGGCCTCTCTTCCTTTTCTTATAAAACCATCAGTCTCACTTCTCTTTTACTCACTTCTGCTTCCTTTTCCTCCTTTCCACAGGTGTTGATTTCATGGGCACTTTTTAATAAACATCCTGCCCACTAAACTCCATCTCAGAGTCTGCTTCTCAGGAACTCAATCTATGATAAACCATTAATTTATTAATCTATTAATCTGTGAATGGATTAATACATTCATGAAGGCAGAGTTCTTGTGACCCAATCACCTCTTAAAGGACCCACCTCTCAGTACAGCTATGTTGGGGATTAAATTTCGACATGAGTTTTGGAGAGAACAAATATTCAAACCATAGCACTGCCTGTTTTGTAATCTTCCATTTAATAATCAGGTTGCTTCTGTACTAAAATTTCTAACTTGTTCTCTGTAGTAAATATTATTCCCATTTATTCCTCCTGGTTACATCCTGCTGGCTACAAAGTGGAAATGATATCACACACTGGTCACATGTATTCCTTTATCACACAAAAAGATTTGCTTTAATGATTGTCTATACATCTCAACCAGGATCTGGTATATTGGAAGATCAAGCAATATGTAGATGACTGAGAATTTTCTCAAGCACCATTGCATCACAACTTAAATTGGTCTTAAATCCTCTTTTATTGGTTAAGATTCTATCTACTTTTTCTCTTCACAAGGATTTCTCTACTGTCATGTGTCAAGGTGGCCAGTGCCACCTTGGGACTCTGCAGAGAGTCCCCACTAGCAAGAAGGCCCTCACCAGATGCAGCCTTTTGGCCTTGGACTTTTCAGCCTTCATAGCTATAAGAAATAAATTCCTTTCCTTTATAATTTACCCAGTTTCAGGAATTCTGTTATAAGCAACAAAAATGGACTAAGACAGGCAGCAAAGAATGATCACTTTTTATGCCCAGGGCTGCACTGGGCATAAACAAACAGTGAATCAGCAGGTAAGATCAAGTTTCGATAATTTGTCTTCATGATAACAGGCCTGCCATCCTGTTTCCATTCACTGTAGTTTTATACACACAGAATTTTACTCCCAGTATTCTCCCTAAGCTATATAGATCAAACACTAAAATAAATCATTATGAAGAGGAAAAGGAAACAGATCAAATTATTAAAATAAAAATTTCTTTAACCCAATATCTACAAATATTATCAGTCAAAAATGTATTATTGAAACATTTTACATTCTTTTTTCCTATTGAGTCTTTGAAAACTGTTGTTGTTGTTTTTTTTAAACTTATAGCATATCTCGATTTGAGTGTCAAATTTTCATCATAGATACTTGATCTGAATTTAGATTTAACATAATTTTCAGTTGAAAAAGATAATTCATATACCCAAGTTTTTCCAAACATACTTAAAAACTTTTCCAATAATCAAATACCAAAAAAAAATCTTCGTTTAATATTTGAATACACATTGACAAAACCAGGTTATTGTTTTTAAAAGAACTGATTTAACTTTGAATAAAAAGTATTTCAGTTTCAAGATTACATCTGTCTATCTTAAGTAAATTCACTAAATCTTGTGTCAACTCTAAATTTAATAAGTTCAAAGGGGTATTGTATAAATTGAAAAATAATTCTTACCAAAATAAAAGAGAATTCTTCAAATTTTTCCAGTAGTTTTTGCAAGAGCCAACTTACATAATGCTGTCAGTTACATTTTAAGTCCTCTGCATATTGTTTTCATGTTAGGAAAATGTGAAAAATCATTATTAGTGATTTCTATTATGAAAAGTTTCAATTTCAACATAAATTCTCATACCTGTCTAGTTTACAAATAAGCTTTTCTTTTCCTTGGAGCTTCAAATTGAGCTCATTGCTCAATACCATTAGACACCAGAGAAATGCAAATCAAAACCACAATGAGATACCACTTCACACCCACAAGGATGGCTATATTAAAAAAGACAGCTAATAACAGTGTTGGCAAGAATGTGGAGAAATTGGAACTCTCAGACACTTCTGGTAAGAATGTAAAATGGTGCAGCCACTTTGGAAAAGAGTTTTACAGTTCCTCACAAACATAGATTTACTATATGACCCAGCAATTCTACTCTTAGAATGTACAAAAGAAATGACAGCATGTCTACAAAAGAACTTGTACATGAATGTTCATAGCAGCATTATTTATAACAGCCCCAAAGTGGAAACAACGCAAATGTTATCAACTGATTAATGGATAAATAAAATGGGTCTATTCATGCAATGGAATATTATTCATTAATAAGAAGAAATGAAGTACTAATACATGCTGCAACATAAATGAACCTTGAAAACACTGAGATAGTTGAAAGATGCCTGCATTAAAGGACAACATATTGTATGATTCCATTTATATGAAATATCCAGAATAGGCAAATCCATATGGGCAAAAAATAACTTGATGGCTTCCAGAGGGTGGGGGGAGGTGAAAGTTAGGAGGGAAGTGGGGAGTGACTGCTAATGGGTATGGGGTTGGGGGTGATGGAAATTTTCTAAAATTAGAGGTGAGGATGGCTACATGATTCTGTATATATACTAAAAATCATCAAATTGTACCCTTTAAATGGCTGAATTGTATGGTATGTGAATTATATCTCAATAAAGCTAGTGTAAAAAAGTTTAGCTTATTCATGCGCTGTGTGATATCAGTGAAAAAAATGTAAATCCCACTGTCATTTTTGTCTTTGATTACTGAATATTTGGCAAGTATTTCTTTTGCTTGAAGAATATCTTAAATTTGATTTAAAAGTACTGTACGATAAATCTTTGCAAAGCTCTTTCATAACTCAGCCAATAAGCATTGGCAAAGAACAGAAGATCATTGTTTTCTATTTCTGTCAACAGTTTCATAAACTGGCAATGATTCACAGCATTTGCATGTGTACAGAACAATTTTAATAACTGTATCCATGACACTTTTCCTAGGTTTGCTTCAGAAAACTGAGTCAAATATTTTCAATACGTTTTATACAGTGGAACAAAGCAATAAGGGAAACATCAGTCTTCTGTTAAAAAATTCAATAAATCCATATTTTTGAAACCAACATAGCTGGGGCATCATCTGTTATGATAGAAACTAAATGTTTTTCATATCTAGCTGAAATTATTCTTTGACAGATATAAAATTTTTAAAAGTATCTACACTATAAATTTGATTTTCAGGCCACTAATTGACATCATTTTTTAAAAATTTGTAATTGCTTTGAGACAAAATGTACCCAAAGTATTAATTGGGCAGTATCACTTATATCGTATGACTCATCTAAAGCTACAGAAAAGTACATGCAGTTTCTCAGAATTTGAATCTATTGATCTTTGAAATTGTTAAAAAGGTCTTGGTATTCCATGGGCAATTATTTGGTGGTGTAATTGACAATCTTTCACTCTTTGTAAAATATCTTTTTAGTCTTTTTCTTCTAATTTTCTAGCACAATTTCCACAACCAAAATAATAAATGTTTTACTATTTCTTCATCTAAAATGGTTTTCTTTTTCTTTCTTTCTTTTTTTTTTTTTTTGTAAGAATCCAAGCCATTAGATAGCTGGCCAAAGTTATAAATCAGTTAAAAAATTTTGTTGGACATTTCTTTCTGACTTCAGGTGGCCAATTTCATTCATTCCTTTTTGGCTATTGATACAAAACTTTTAATCAAATTCATTATGTATTTGCTGAAAATGTCTCTTCATATTGTCCACTTTATTATCTTCTAATTTTTTTTTTTTTTACCAGGAGCTCTTTCATTTTGGTCTGTTGCAGTAAATTGCAATTGCCATTCGTTGTGAAATTTGTGACATACTTTCTTCCGATTTGTTTCCTTCCTGCTCCTGTTGTAGTATCATTTTTTGCATCTCCTCTCAATATTGTATCAATTTTTTGGCTTCATTTTAGACTTAAAAATTTGTCTATACTTTTTTTTGAAACTAGAAAAATAATTACATTATATTATAATTAAAAGAAGTGTTTTAATGTAGTTACCAATTATGATTGAACAGGTATTGCTGTAAGTCATGCTGTCTGCATAAAATATTCAAGTAAGCATCACAGTGACACATTGGCACATTCAAACTGAAGCAATCCATTGACACTGACTAGATCGGTGATGTGATAATGTGTAATACCAGCTAGAAATGAGACACACACCCACCATGTGCACTACAAGACAATCATTAATAGCTTATATGATGCAATGGTTAAAGTGAAATGTAGTCCTTTGCTTGTTATACCTCATAACTGGCATTATCATTTTTCAACTTTACTTGGAAAATTCTTGATTTGTCCTGTAGCACTCAGTCTGGCTGTGATTTCCTATAGGAAGCTTTTTCTGCTTCTCCCAGTAGGCTGCACTAGGCAAATTCTTTAAATATAATATTATAAGAGTGGCAAGGATCCCAGTTTGAGTCTTAGAACTTTGCAGATATGCCTGATTGTGACTTTCTAGCTGGTGGGGAGGCCTTCTTGTGACCCAGATAACCTTGAAAGAAGAAGGAAGCAGGTCCAATAAGGGTGGCTCAGTATGTAATATTAATAGCTTAGGTGTTCAAAAAATATGAGGATTTTGAGTGTTGTCTAGACCTGTACATTTTCTACCTCTACATAAAAGCTATCCCTGATTGTTAATGATGGAAGAAAATATGGAACTTCTGTATATTTTAAGCACCAAGGCTTTGTTATCTGCACCAAAGATGCTTTGAGAGAAAAAGGACTCTATCTGCATTTTTTTTTTGTAAAACCCCTTCCTCCTAGTGTTCAATGGATTTAAAAAAGACCAAGACAAATAGAAATGAAAGTCTTCTTTTTTTATTTCATAAACACCACAACAGGAGACAGCCACAATGCCTGTGCACTTTCTTACCTTACCTATGAATGTGTTTGAGTCACAAACTCTAAAAATTGCCTCAGCAATGATCTCAATTCCAAACAGACTCCGTCTCTGTGCTTTGCATTGATGCTGGAAGAGAGCCTCATTCACAGGGATGAGTTTGATGATAGGATTGAAAAAGGTATTTTCTGTAGGAAACCAGCCTGGTTCTACCAATTTGAATTTCCAGGTCTTGACAGCTGCCAGGTAGTAACAGCTGTGGTTTCCTCCTGACAATAAAAATGGAGAATTTTTGCAAAACTGCTATGGATTATGAAGCAGCCTCATTTTCCACTGCTTCAGTCATTGAGGGCTTCCAAATTCTCTGTGGGTGTTAGAGCTTCTGTTTTCTAATGGTGGAGAAGAGAATGTTTTGTTTTGTCAGAATTAGCTTTTGTGGGGGCTTTCAAATAGTCAGCTCTGAATAGGTTAGGAAGACAAAACTCCTCACCCACTACTCATACTTAAGAACTTGTGTTTTTCTGGCATTAGGTTACTGGTTCCCTGGTAATTGTTAGTTGGCCTGTTTCTTTGAGATGACTTGGTGATACCAGAACATCACCTGTCCTCTTAAGTCTAGTTAACATTTAAAAAATCCTTTTATGTGTTTGTTTCATTCATTCATTCATTCACCCACTAGCAAGTTATTAATACCTACTGTGTACAAAGTACTGCAGTATCTCAAGATATGTTAGATACAGTCCCTACTTTCTAGTACCTTGAAATCCAGTGAGCAAGAAAGACATACATACAATAAGTATTCCAGAAAAGTGAATGAAAAATACCCACAAGGAAGTGCTATGAAAATGCCAGGAGGGAGAAATTACTTCTAGTTAGGAAAGCAGGGTAACTGTGTAAAAGGTGGAATTTGAAGGGTGGAAGTATTTCCTTTGGGTAGAATGACATAAGAAGTAAGACTGGCAGGAACTGTTCAGGGAGGAATATGTAGTGACTGGTTTGACTGATGTATAGATTCAATGCTGTGCTGAAGCTGTCTGGTGCTGGCAACTAGAACCCATCTCTTCATAACTTTGTGCTCAGTGATGTCATCATGTAGGTTGCTTAAAATCAACCATGGTGGGAGCACTTACATGATGGAAATCAGCAAATACTAAAATCAGGGATCTTTTTTGTTTGTTTTGTTCTTGTTTGTTTGTTTTTTGAAAGCTGGTTTAACAGCACACCACTGGATATATTGCACTATTATTCCTATTTCTTCAACCCTCCTTGAATCTATGCCCTTTGCCCCAGAGACTTTGAGGTTTTTCCTATTAGAAGCAGTTGACATTTCACTGCCTTGTTGCTCTTGGGTTTCACCAGGTGAGTTATGCTGACCAATGGGATATCAGCAGATGTGATGTGAGCCAATGCTTGAAATGTACTTGCCTGGTCAGGCTTGTGCTTTGGCACCCCTTCCTTTCACCATGGGAATGATATTTTCTAGATATCTTGCTATTTCCAGAAGAATGAGAGATGTGTAAAATAGAGGTGAACTGAACTGAGAGCAGACAGCCAAGCCCAGAGAACCCATGCAAGATTAGCAGAGCCCAGAGCACATGTAGATGTGAGAGCCAGAAGTAAACGCTTATGTTTGCATGCAACTGAGATTTTGTAATTGTCATTTATGTAGCAATAGCTAGTTAATTATATTAGGCTCCTGTTACTGCTATAACAAATAACCACAAACTTAGCAGCTTAAAAAAGCAAATTTATTCCTTTATACTTCTGGAGATCACAAGTCCTAGATGAGTCTTATAGGGCTAAAATTAAGATGTTAGCAGGGCTGATTCCTTCTGGAGGCTCCAGGGAAGAATTTCTTCTTTGCCCCTTCCAGTTTCTAGAGGCTACTGGCATTCCTTGATTCATGGCTGTCGCACTCCAAACTCTGCTTCTGTCATCACGTCACCTTCTCTTGTCTCTGACCTCCTCTCTTCCTCTTATGAGGACCCTTGCTATGTATGTTGAACCCACCAGGGTAATCCATGATAACATCCCCATCTCAAGATTCTTCACTTAATCACATCTGTAAAGTCCTTTTTGCTATGTAAGGTAACATATCCATAGGCTCTGGAAATTAGGACATAGACATTTTTGGGTGCCATTATTCAGCCTACCACACTAGTAGAGTTGGAGAACAAAATATGCATTTGGAATGGTGGAAATATGCTGGAAAGATAAATTGAGGTCAGCTCGTATGTGCTTTGAATATGCACTTTATGGAGTTGATGATGGTTTTGACTAGAAGACTGATATACTTAGTGTTGTGCTTGAGGAAAATTAATTTGGTGGCCTTGAGCAGGATGAATTGAATTGGGGAGAAACTAGAAGCAAGGAGGCTAGCAAGAACATTAGTCCAGTAGAGGATTAATTAATGAGAATCTGTACTAAGAACAAGGCAGTAGAAAAGGAAGAAAGGGGAGGTAATTTTAGGAATTGAGTAATAAGTCTAAATTTTTACACTTGGGTAAATGTTGGTTACCTGCAATAGAAATAAAAAAAAATCAGGAAGAGGGACTGAGGTGGGTAGGTGTTGGGGGTGACATGAAGATGAGAATACATGAATTTGGGAGTTTTTGATAATATTGAGTTTAAGGTGCTTTTAGGACATACATTTTTCCCTCTAGACTATAAACTACTTGAATTTAGTTGCAAGCTTTAGTAATTTCTGTACCATTAGTGTCTGACAGAGTCATTGGCATTTGTTAGGTTCTCAATAAATGTTTATTGAAAGATGGAGGGTGGGAGGGCAGGAGAAAGGAGCTCACTGCTTGTTTTTATGCCACTCCCCATTCTGTCACTCTGACTGAACCAACGCAAATGGGTGGTTTCTAGGGCAGGGAGTGCAGTCTGAGGGCAGGTCCTCCAGTTGCTCAGATCCCAGTCTGGGAAAGTGCTCTTCTGTCTTTTTTTTCCAGACAGAGATTCCTTATAGGCAACTAGGCCAATGAGCAGAACAGATAAATATGCAACCATGGGATACTTTACCAACCCTGACTTTACCAGCACAGAGGGAGAAACAGCAGGTATGTGCTATTCCCAGAGATATCACAAGTGTGTAGGTCTAAGGTAATCCTTATGCACTTAACCCAGATTTTTCTCTCTTGTGATCTCATCCTTTGAGGCACAAACTCTTTCCAAACTTGTTCCAGAGCATCGATGGCTTTACTTCTAATTATTTTTCTATTTGTTTTTTTAAAAAGTCAACATGATGGCATTACCGAAAGGTGGGTGGGTGGCTACAGGACATGTAGGGTTGGTGCATATTCATTTTCAGCTTCTACTGAAACCTTAACTTTTTCTGTCTTTGGTTTATCTGTTCTCAATGATTCACTCACCAAAACACATCCCCCCTAAATATACTGGCTTATCTCATTTTATTTCTAACCAACATTGATGTTTTCCCCTTCTTGAAAATGAGAGGCCCCCATGGCTCTCTGCTCTGATTAGTAGTCCTGTTGACCCAATAGAATGAAGGAACCAGGACAATACAGCTTCCTAGGTGACAAGGGAGAATATCAACATCAACAATGTTAAATGCTGCAGGTAAATGTCAGTAAGAATGACAATTGAAAAAAGACCAAAAGATTTGGTTAATGGCAGGGGAAGGCCAGCCATTCATTAGTGACCTTTAAGAGTGCATTTTCAATGAACGTAGGGATTAAAAATTGACTGTAAAGAATGGAAGTCAAAGGAGAGAGGATACTCTTCTGAGATGTTTGATGTTCAAAAATAAATGAGACAGGATGGTAGTTTAAGGTTGTAGTAAGATGGCTGAAAGGTTTCTTAGGACAGTGGAGATCATGGTTTATGAATATCAGCCAATTAGCCATTAGTAACTGAACTTTCTAATTTATTTCATAACCAATGAATAAGGGGAGCTGATGAAGAGGAGAACTGATTGAAACCTTGACAGATTTACAGATGAAGTAAGTTGTATCATCAATAATTTGTATGCTTCTTATAAAATAGAAATAGCAGAAAATTTTAAACCTTATGTGGTTATTGTTTATTTCCTATATGAGAGAAGTTTTGAACACATTTTCATCTGTAAACCTTACAGAACTCCATGCCTATTTTTCAGCAATGAAGAACCGAAGTGACACACAGATTTTATTTGAACACACACGATGGATGTAATTCCTCTTCAAAAGCTTTAAACAAAATAAAATGCAAGTTAATCTTGCCATTTCTTTGGTTGGCTTTATATTTAAAAAATAAGAAATAAATACTCTGTTTATTATTTTCTACCGCTTCGGGGAAAGTTGGCTCCTTGGATGTAAATCTGAGGGAAGGTTAAATAAGAATGCAACCTGAGATTGAATTTGTGAAGTTTTCATCAAATTAGCTCTATTCCACCATAGAAAAGTCTTTCTCAGTACAATGTAATTGCCAAAAGAAGTTATAGTTGGCTTCATGTTAAAAGAGATGAATGTTTATTGAATATTAATATTAGAAATTTAACACTGATATTGGAAAAGATGAACATTTTCCTTCTGGAAAATGAATCATTATTTTTTCTTATTCCATGGGGCTTGTTAGACACTCCAGGAGCCTTGAAGCCTCCCAAAGTTTTAGGATTATGGAATGTGGTGGAAAGACTAGGGCCTAGATATCAGGAAGTTGAGTTCTTATTCTGACTATGCCATACAATTTTGGGCAAGTGATTTCTGAGCTTCACTTTCTACATCTTTAAAATAGGGAATAAGACTAGCTAATCTCTACATTTCATCCCAACACCAAAAATCTTTAACTTTGAATTATTCATTTGCTATCTGGTAAAGACAAACTGTTATGAAACATCACTGTCTTTTTTCCCTCTTCAGAACTCTTGATAGAAAGAGTGACATATCACCTTACCCAATGTAGTTGAATATGAAAATAGAGACATTCTAGAAATACTGATAATAATTAAGATCTCTGCTTATACTTGCAATCTTATGTCCACATCAATTGAGAGTTAAGATAATTTTGGAAAGAGTAACAAATTACATGTTATTTCCATTTTTAAAAAATAAATAACATGAGAGGAATTTGAGTTTGCTAGAGAGCTGTTTTAAACACAGTTTATTTGATCAGCCTAAGACATAAGTAAAATTAAAAATAACAACAACAGATATGCTTGCTAAGATAACATGATATGACTTTGCTTATACACAAGGAAAATCATTGAACTTTGTAAAATTCCCTTGAAGGGATCCCCCCCCCCCCAATTTGGTTGTTTTAGTTGGGACAGAATAAGATGGCATCTGACAGTTCAGAAAAGGGAATATGATTAATTTGGAAGGGAAACTATTTTGGGGTCATTTTTTAATTTTTTAACTTTTATTACAAAAAGAAATACTTCCGGAGGAGCAAGATGGTGGACGCATAACACCGCCAGACAGAGTGTCTCTGCAGAAAAGACAGATTCTAGCAGAAATTAGAGGAAAAAAGCAAGAAGACGAGCATACAGCGGACCAGGGCCGGAAGGAGGGGTACCTGAGATCCCGGGAGACTCCACGGGAGGAGGCTTCGGAGGAGAACTGGAGGCTGAGACCACCGGAGCAGCACGGAGACCAGCGGCAAGGGTAGGTGGATTTGCTGTTTCCCATCCCCTGCATTTGGGACTGCTGGTGGGCTCCCCAGTGGGTGGAGAGACCTGCGGACACCAGCCCAGAGACGGCCACTGCCAGCCAGCGGTGAGCCTGTAGCAGACGTGGCACCAGGTTCCCAACTTACTCCGGGCACCTCTGTGTGCACAGACCCGAGCCGCACGGCAGGCGCCATATTGCCTCATCCTCCCCTCCACCGACCCTACCCGCGGCTGCCCAGAGAGACAATACAGCCACCAGCCAGAGGCACCTCCAGAGAACGGGACCTTCCCGTTTGGGACCCTACAGCTGACTCAGGGGAACTCAGACTGTGAGCTCCCTACTCGCCAGCCCTCCCAGGTACTGCTGGCACAGTGCTCCCAGGAGAACAGTGCCGACTCAGAGGCTGAGAGACATAGACCCAGCTTGGGCTCCCTGTGGGTGAATTGGGACCAGAAATCCTCTCCATGGTGGGGATACAGTTTGAACTCTGGGACCCAGAGGTTGGACCTGCAGACCAGATCCCCTGCACCGAGGGCTAGCATTGCCCGGGGCACAGAAGGATTATACGTGAACAGCCTACTGAGGTGTGTGTGCCTCCAGGGGCAGATCGGCATCCTAGAGGGCAACCCTCCTCCCAGGAGGAGGCCATGCGCCCAACCCAGGTGGCGTTCCTGTGCAAGGAACCTCCCCGCCGACATCACAGTCCCGGGAGGCCTGGTGGCTTGTGGTCTGGCCTGCTGGCAGAGGCCCAGGAGTAGCTGTGGACTTGGGGAGGGTGGAAAGAAGTGAGGCCCGCTCCAGACTGCGGGTCTCAGACAGCCCCACCCCCACACCCAGACTTTCTGGCTGAGCGGGACCATTCCAGCCCCGCCCTGACAGCATTCCCTGGAAGCAGAGAACAGAACTTTGACCCCTGCTAACGGCCTGAGGGCAGGCTTACCCAACCCAGCTCCGCCCAGAACAAGAGCTGATAACAGGACACAAAATCAATAGCATAGCCTGTTTCTCCAAGCAAACGCCACCTACTGACAGGGACGGCATCTTGCACAGCCTTTCCATGGCACCCACTGACTCAATATACAGGGAGTGGTCCAATTTCACCCACAGACACCACCTAACGCCTCAGAAGCTAAACAAGGTGTGTGAATGCCCAAACAATTACTTAAGGAAAGAAACAACAACTGATCGACATGGGAAGAAATCAGCAAAAGAACTCAGGATATATGAAGAATGAAACGGAAAACACACCCCCAAAGAGGAGCACCAGCCCCCTAGAAATGGACACCAACCAAAATAAGGCAACCAATATGAAAGAAGAGGAATTTTGTCTGTGGATCATAAGAACAATCACTGAGCTGAAACAACAACTCCATAACCAACATAAAGAAACCACAAAAAGCCTCCAGGATATGGAAAAAGAAATAGACACAATGAAGAAAAGTGTAACCGAACTCCTGGAAATGAAGAATCAATTCAAGGAACTACAAAATACAGTGGAAAGTCTCAAGAACAGGGTATATCAAACAGAAGAAAGAATCTCAGAGCTTGAAGATAACACCCTCCAATTAAATAAATCAGTCACAGAAATAGGGCAGAGAAACAAGAGAAAGGAGCAAAGCCTACAAGAGCTGTGGGATTATGTGAAGAAACCTAATGTGAGGGTCAAGGGTGACCAGAAGGGGAAGAAGATAATACTCAAGGGTTGGACAAGCTGTTTGAAGATATAATAGAGGAAAATTTCCCAGGCCTTGCTCAAAATCTTGATATACAAGTTCAAGAAGCTAAGAGGACCCCTGGGAGATTCAATGCAAATAGGAAGACGTCACAACATGCAGTCATCAGACTGACCAAAGCATCAACTAAAGAGGCCCTTCTAAGACCTGTAAGACAAGAGAAGCAAGTGACATACAAGGGAAAGCCAATTCGGATAACATCAGACTTCTCTAATGAGCCTTTACAAGCAAGGAGAGACTGGGGCCCCATTCTCACTCTTTTGAAACAAAACAATGCCCAGCCTAGAATATTATTCCCTGCAAAACTAAGCTTCGTATATGAAGGAGAAATAAAAACATTCTCAGACAAGCAAAGGCTCAGAGAATTCACCAAGACAAGACCAGCCCTACAAGAAGTACTTAAAACAGCGCTACGCACGGAACATCATAATAATAACCCACGAATATAAAAACAACCAAAACCCAAAGATATTAAAGGCCAGATATTACAATGGCTCAAGACAGGAATCATAGCAACAACATCCAACCCAACAGAATGATCAGTAATCTACCTTACCTATCAGTTCTCTCAATAAATGTGAATGGCTTAAACTCTCCACTCAAGAGACATAGGCTGGCTGAATGGATAAGAAAATACAGGCCAAGTATATGCTGTCTTCAGGAAACACTTCTAACCTGCAAGGATGCATATAGACTAAAAATAAAAAGGTGGAGATCAATATTCCAAGCAAATAGAAGCCAAAAGAAGGCTGGTGTGGCAGTTCTAATTTCAGACGATTTAGTTTTTAAACCAACAAAAGTAGTAAAAGACAAAGAGGGTCATTATATAATGGTGAAGGGCAGTATTCCCACAAGAAGAGATAACAATTTTAAATATATATGCACCCAACTTAGGTACACCCAGATTCATAAAGCAAACCTTACTGGAGCTAAGCAAATGGATTAATAGCAACTCCATAATCGCCGGAGATTTCAACACCCCACTGACGGCACGAGACAGATCCTCCAAACATAAAATTAATAAAGAAATAATGGACTTAAACAAAACTCTAGAACAATTGGGTCTGACTGACATTTACAGAACATTCTACCCAAAATCCACTGAATATACGTTCTTCTCATCAGCTCACGGGACATTCTCTAAGATTGACCATATCCTAGGACACAAAGAAAATATCAAGAAATTTAAAAAAATAGAAATCATACCATGTACCTTCTCAGATCACAGTGGAATAAAACTAGAAATCAACCCTAACAGAAACTCACATTTCTACACAAAAACGTGGAAATTAAACAACCTCCTACTAAATGATTACTTCGTAAATGAAGAAATCAAGATGGAAATAAAAAACTTCTATGAAGGAAACGACAATGGAGAGAAAAGGTATCAACTCCTCTGGGACACAGCTAAAGCAGTTCTGAGAGGAAAGTTTATCTCCATAAATGCCTATAACCAAAAGACAAGAAGATCACAAATAGACAATCTAATGAAACGACTCAAAGAGCTGGAAAAAGAAGAACAGACCAACCCCAAACCCAGCAGAAGAAGTGAAATCAACAAGATCAAATCACAACTAAATGAAATTGAAAACAGGGAAGCTATTCAGGAGATTAATAAAACAAAAAGTTGGTTCTTTGAAAAAATAAACAAAATTGACACACCATTGGCTAAGCTAACGAAAAGCAGAAAAGAGAAATCTCTAATAAGCTCCATCAGGAATAAAAAAGGAGATATCACAACTGATCCCAAAGAGATACAAGATACAATTTATGAATACTACAAAAATCTTTATGCACACAAACTGGAAAATGTGGAGGAAATGGACAAATTTCTAGAAACACACAGCCTCCCTAGGCTCAACCAGGAAGAAATAGATTCCCTGAACAGACCAATCTCAACAGCTGAAATAGAAACAGCAATTAAAAAATCTCCCTAAAAAGAAAAGTCCCGGTCCGAATGGCTTACCACCTGAATTCTACCATACTTACAAAGAAGAACTAGTACCTATCTTGCAGAAACTATTCCACAACATCGAGAAGAACGGAAACCTCCCCGACACCTTTTATGAAGCGAATATTACTCTGATACCAAAACCAGGAAAGGATGCAACAAAAAAAGAAAACTACAGACCAATATCCCTAATGAATATAGATGCAAAAATTTTCAACAAAATCTTAGCTAACCAAATCCAGACACTTATCAAAAAAATAATCCACCACGACCAAGTGGGCTTCATCCCAGGGATGCAGGGATGGTTCAACATACGTAAATCTATAAATGCAATTCACCACATAAACAGAAGCAAAAACAAAGTCCACATGATTCTTTCAATAGATGCAGAAAAAACTTTTGACAAAATTCAACACCCTTTCATGATACGAACACTTAAGAAAATAGGCATAGAAGGGACATACCTAAAAATGATGCAAGCCATATATGACAGACCCATAGCCAACATCATACTGAATGGGGAAAAATTGAAATCATTCCCACTTAGAACTGGTACAAGACAAGGCTGCCCACTATCTCCACTTCTGTTCAACATAGTGCTGGAAGTCTTGGCTACAGCAATCAGACAGGAAAATGGAATCAAAGGTATCCAAATAGGGGCAGAAGAGATCAAACTTTCACTGTTTGCTGATGATATGATATTGTATCTAGAAAATCCCAAGGATTCAACCAAGAAACTCCTGGAACTGATCAATGAATTTAGTAAAGTCTCAGGATACAAAATCAATACACAGAAATCAGAGGCATTCATATACGTCAACAACAATCTAATTGAGAACCAAATCAAAGACTCAATTCCCTTCACAATAGCAACAAAGAAATTAAAGTACCTAGGAATATACTTAACCAAGGACATAAAAGACCTCTACAGGAGAACTATGATACACTGAGGAAGGAAATAGCAGAGGATGGAAACAGATGGAAATCCATACCATGCTCGTGGATTGGCAGACTCAATATCATCAAAATGTCTATACTACCCAAACTGATTCAATGCAATACCTATTAAAATCCCATCAGCATTCTTCACAGATATAGAAAAAATAATTTTACGCTTCGTATGGAACCAAAGAAGACCCCGAATATCAAGAGCAATTCTAGGCAACAAAAACAAAATGGGAGGCATTAATATGCCAGATATCAAACTATACTACAAAGCTGTAGTAATTAAAACAATATGGTATTGGCACAAAAACAGGAATATTGACCAGTGGAACAGATGTGAGAATCCTGATATAAAACCATCCTCATATAGCCATCTCATCTTTGACAAAGCAGACAAAAACATACGCTGGGGAAAAGAATCCCTCTTCAATAAATGGTGCTGGGAAAACTGGATAGCCACCTGTAGAAGGCTAAAACAGGACCCACACCTTTCACCTCTCACAAAAACCAACTCACGCTGGATAACAGACTTAAACCTAAGATATGAAACTATTAGAACTCTAGAGGAAAAAGTTGGAAACACTCTCCTAGACATCGGCCTGGGCAAAGAGTTTATGAAGAAGACCCCAAAGGCAATCACAGCAGCAACAAAAATAAATAAATGGGACATGATCAAACTACAAAGCTTCTGCACAGCCAAAGAAATAGTCATGAAAGTAAACAGACAACCTACAGAATGGGAGAAAATTTTTGCATCCTATGCATCCGATAAGGGACTGATAACTAGAATATACTTAGAACTCACGAAAATTAGGAAGAAAAAATCAAATAACCCCATTAAAAAGTGGGCAAAGGACTTGAACAGAAACTTTTCTAAAGAAGACAGAAGAATGGCCAACAAACATATGGAAAAATGCTCAACATCTCTAAGCATCAGGGAAATGCAAATCAAAACCACAATGAGATATCACTTAACCCCAGTGAGAATGGCCTTTATCAAAAAATCTCCAAACAATAAATGCTGGCGTGGTTGCGGAGAGAGAGGAACACTCCTACACTGCTGGTGGGACTGCAAACTAGTTCAACCTCTGTGGAAAGCAATATGGAGATACCTTAAAGCGATACAAGTGAATCTACCATTTGATCCAGCAATCCCATTGCTGGGCATCTACCCAAATGATCCAATGACACTCTACAAAAAAGACACCTGCACTCGAATGTTTATAGCAGCACAATTCATAATTGCAAGGCTGTGGAAACAGCCCAAGTGCCCATCAATCCAAGAATGGATTAATAAAATGTGGTATATGTATACCATGGAGTACTATTCAGCTCTAAGAAACAATGGTGATATAGCACATCTTATATTTTCCTGGTTAGAGCTGGAACCCATACTACTAAGTGAAGTATCTCAAGAATGGAAAAACAAGCACCAGATATATTCTCCAGCAAACTGGTATTAACTGAGTAGCACCTAAGTGGACACATAGGTACTACAGTAATAGGGTATTGGGCAGGTGGGAGGGGGGAGGGGGGCGGGTATATACATACATAATGAGTGAGATGTGCACCATCTGGGGGATGGTCATGATGGAGACTCAGACTTGTGGGGGGCGGGGGGGAAATGGGCATTTATTGAAACCTTAAAATCTGTACCCCCATAATATGCCGAAATAAAAAAAAAAAAAGAAATACTTCCTCAAACATTAAGTGATAATAATTTTGAATACCTACCAGCATAGTCTTAAGACAACCCAACTGGATTTTTTCACTTATGCCATTTCTTATACTTGGAAGACCTACTTCATTAACAAGGCATTTCCCTTTCTTCTCTTCTAAATCTTTTTCAAAATACATTTCCTCTCTGGTATCATGTTGCCATCCTTGCTCCTGCTTTTGCCACTTGATTAATTCTAGGCCTTTCAGACATACCTGCATTATTTAAATTTGCACATTGGTTTAGATAGCAAGAACTGGGTGTTTTCAAGAGCCATAGTGGAGAACGCTGGCGCTGTAAAAAGTAGTTCCTGACACTGGGATGGCAAGTTTCTTAAACCCTTCAAATTCCTTATGGGGAGTCAAATGGCCATGACAGCCATTTTGTTTGACTGATTCTTTCATTCTTCTTTTTTTTTTTTTGCCATTTATTTCTTATGTCTCCTGACTTTCTTAGGCAGTTTCCAGTTTGCTATTGTGTCACCCTTTATTTCCCAAATCTAGTCAATTTCCAAGCTGTATTGATTTTACTGCTCATCATTACTAAAGCTCCATCTACTTCTTTTCATTTTCATTGTTTTCACTGTGGTCCAGAGCACCATCATTTCTCACCTGAATTATTGTTATAATGTCCTTATTTGTGTCCATATATTCACTATCCTGCCTTCTTATCTATTCTCCACATTACATCTAAAGTGTTATTAAAATAATCATAAAAACACAATTATATTTTCCCCTACTCCTTGTTTATAATCATTCAATGGCTTCTTACTGTTCTTAGGCTAGAGAATGAAACCTTTCCAAGACCAAATTTAGGATCACCATCTGTCCCAGCTTGCTCAGCTTAATACCTGTTTCTGCCTGTTCTCCTGGTTTAATTATCAGCACTGCTTTCACTGTCAACAGTGTCCTGGTTGGCTACTAAGTCCTGTGACCCCTGCTGGACAACCCCAGCTGCTAGCGTGTCACTTTCCCTCTCACTGGGCTTTAGCCCCACTAGCCTTCTCTCAGTGTCTTGAATTTACTTTCTCTTACCTCAGAGCCTTGGCACATACCCCCCTAAAATATGTTTTCCTCTTCTCTTCACCAAAGTAACTGTTACTCATCCTTCAGATCTCATTTGATCTCATTTTAAATGTCAAGTCCTCCTATTATATGCTCTTATAACTCTCAGTACTTTCCTTCAAAGCATTTGCCATTTTGGTAATCACATGCAAATATGTGTCATTATTCAAATAATGTCTGACACTCTCCCCCCCACCCCACGCACAAGACAGCAAAGGAGGTATCTGTTTTGCTCTCATTAAATTCCCAGTATCTCCCGTAGAACCTGGCACAGAGTATGCAATCAATATGTGTTTGTGGAATGAGTAAGCTGGTAAACATGCTCAGGGCACCCTGTACATAACACCTCCTACAAGGTCCAGATTAAGATTCAAATTAAATGATTGCAAATATGATTAATGTCTTATGTAAGGTGTTTTTTTTTTTTTTTCACCAGAATCTAAACTCCAAGACAGTAGGGTGATAGGGGCTATGACTGGGAGACAGCAGATTGTAAGATTCAAATCCCAGTTCTACCACTAACCAGTTGTATGGCCTTAGGCAAGCCATTTAACCTCTGTGCCTCAAGTCCAAAAGGGGGATAACAAGATACCAATCTCATAGGCATGTGTGTGACTCTTATAAAGTAGAACAGTACCTAGTACATTGTAAGCACTATGTGAGGGTTCATTTTTTCATTATTGAACACTATATCTTCAGTACTTTGCACAGTATCATGCTGTTACTTGTGAATTCAATAAATATTTTGAATTATTTGAGAGACTAAATCCTCTGCTATCTGATGTGGCTGTAACCATTCCTGCATTTACCAAGTCATTGACCTGAAGTGAGAGCAAATGCTGTCTCCCACCTAGGTTATATTTTTATTATGCTTTAAAATAGGTCTTCATTGTTCTTTGAGGGTTTTAGAATCACACTAGCCAATCTAGATGGCATCCTGAGAGTTAGTCTATATGACACACACTCAATCTCTCCTTCAATTCAGCTACAACCACTGTTTTCAGGCCAAGGATACACTTAAATTCTCATCAGGATGAGATCTTTCTTCTGGAAAACTCTAACTCTGAGAACTCAAGAGATTGTTTTAGATCTTTGGTACCATTGCAGGGGGTGGAAACTGCCCACCAGGCTCTACTTTCCAAGCATTGTCCTGCCATAAGGGTCTTCCAGCCCTTAGACAAAGACTTGCAAGATGGTCCCCTCCTCTGGTACACCAGGCATTAACACTTCTACTCATATGATAGTGATTATATGCCATATATCTATGATATTAATTATTCGTGCCAATAAATATATATTATAGGCCTTAGGCCTATAATATAAATTATAATATTTAACTTCTATAGTATATGGCCAGTGTTATTCCTATGATTGTTCCCACATATAATATGATAAATACCATACCATGGTTGGCATGCAGCATGTTGCCCCAAACTTTGTGGGTGGAATATAATCTTACATTTTAAAAAATGAATTCTCATTGCCCTTTTCTATCTGAGACTCTGCCTTGGGTATATCACCATGTTTAGGGATCCTCTTGTTTAGATTCAATTTCCTCATTTGTTTACCCTGTGCCGATTGGCCTCATTATATAGAAAGAAAATTGTTTTCATGGAAAGGGTGCAGCTGTAGGGAGAAGGAGCTGTAGTTTCTCTGTCATCAGGGCTACCCTTAACCCTAGTGCAGTTAGCAGACATAACATATCATAACTCTACCTTTGATGCTGCCTATGTGTGAAAGTGAGTAGAAGTTTGCCTTACTTGGGCTCCCCTACAAGCAGACTGTAAGACAAGAATTGAATGTACATAGTCTGTTAGGAAGGTACAGGAACACTGGCTGGTAGTGGGGAGGTGATATAGGGAAGGAAAAACAGTCAATAAGAGGTCCCTTTTAAAAACCAGTTATCATCATGGACAACTAAAATTTATTCCCATTGGGAAACCTTGGAAATGGGGTAAAACACATATCTCAGGATAATTCATCCAAGGATCTAGGTATCTGAGATATTTATACCTTCATACCCATCAGTTCAAGGCTGCCCTGGAGGAATATTTGTTCTCAGGCACTGTTGTATGTGTGTGGGGGGGAACAGAGCAAAGCTGGTTCTGGCAGCCCCAAGTCAGTTCTCTGGCAAAGATGTATGTAGCGGCCATTGGTGGTCAGGCTGGTTATGCACCAACATTGTAAGGAGATGGAGGGGATGTGGGAGGAGCACTGACAGCATCTGTTACATAACTGAAAATCTTCCCAATGGGATATCCGACTACCGAACACATTACAGGGTGGATATAATGTGACTGTGGCAGAAAGACCTGTCTCCTACTCTCAACACTACTGTAAAACCAGTTTCTTTTATTTCTAGCTCTTCTCTGTGCCACTCTCCTCACCGCCATTTTTTTTTTAATCCCTTTAGCTCACTCTTGATTCCATATGCTCTCTTCCTTTCCATCCTCTACCAGCATACCCAGCCTGCTCATATTTCCTTTCTCCTGTTGGTTTTTCCCAAATGGAAATCCTAAGCCTTCTGAGTCTTCTGTTGGAACAAACACCATTATGATGGACGATAACATGATTATTATTGCAGTGATGATAACATTTGTTGACTGAATGCTCCATTGGTCACTGCTCCCGGCTGTCACAAAGATGGCTGAGGAACCACTAAGTCAGGATAATAAGTAATCAAAACTGAAGGGCTCTTTTCAGCCTGGCTTCCCTTATGCCCAGGCGACTGTTGGCCCCGCGTGGCTCTGCTCTGGATCTGTGCCATTCTGCCTCATCTATCTGGCTCTGCCTGGAGGAAGACTGCCTCTCATGTCAGATGAAGCTGATGATGATTCTTGGCTAGGAAACTAAGATTCCTGAATGATTAGGACACTGAGGCCCAAGTTCATATCTGACTCTCCTTCATACAGGCCCTCTGATCCTCATTCTACTTTCAGGACTATAACTCCTGTGAAAATGCCCTTGGGTTTGATTTTCATCATTTAAGCATGCTGTCATATCTATTTGCTCAAGAATGCTGACCTTGTTTAGAAATTACAGTTGCAGTGTTACCAGATGCACATACAAATAGTCCACTAGGGCCAGGCCTCATGTAAGTGGAATGCTGTGATGTGATCTCAGGGGTGCTGGGCTCACCACAAATACATAGTGCTCACTTGCTTTCCAATGCCTGACATTTCTTAACAAGAAATAATTCATTTCATGCTATAATTTGAGAAAGAAAGAAAGAAAGAAGAAGAGAGAGAATATCCAAATTATAGAATACTTCTGAGAGAAGTAATTTGTTGACTTGCCTGTATTTTTATTTTGAGTTTTACCAACTTAATAGACAAACTTAATTTTAAAAGCACAATTAGCACTATAAAGCTTGTAAGAAAAAAATAGCTACTATTCCACCCCTCCCTATACCCAAGAACCACTCCTGAGAGAAAACTACTTTCAAGTCTTTTAGCTATTTCTTCTATTTACCTGCATAATTACAGACAAAATGTTTATAATGCGATTTTTTCTTTATTTTATACATTATGGATTGACTTCCTATGATGGGAGATCAGAATTTAGTACTCTTACACATACCCATACTGTCCCTCTCCTCATCTTACTAATATAGTTATATTAGAACTTTTGGTTAAATGAATATTGTGTTAAACATTATGACTGTGTAAAGTTGTTCACAGCTGAGGCATATAGTATGCAATAATTGCATTTCCTTTATTGTATTTTTTTTCTCTAAGCAATAATTGCCTTTTTTTTCCTGTTTACTTAGTTTTCTGGGAACGAATCACTAATTCGTCCCAAACTCTCCCAGGGAGCTAAAGATGTTTCTCAACACTGTCAAACACGTCTGGCAACCTATCAGTTCCATCTCTCCTCTGCTCCCCCACAAGGCATCTGTCCTAGAGTCTCCTGTTATTCTGACTCAATCTGAACTGGTTGTTCTATAAGCTAGTTGTATGGCTGTCTTCCTGTTACATTAATTATTAATAATTTCCTCTGTTCATAAAGGAATTCTGCTTTCTTTCCCTTGTGTTAAATCTCCTGTTTCCCGGATCTCTAGTCTTCCACTTTGTATCTTGATTCCCTTGTGTCAGTGAAGCATGTCCTAGAGTTGCTTCCTGGAAATATTAATATATTTTAGAACTATTTAATTCCTGAAAATGCTCTTCTTCTTTAAACTCTTGAATGTCAGTTTGGCTGGGACTAAAATTCTGGAATGGAAATAAATTTCCATCAAAATGTTGTGGGTTTTGCTCCAACTTGCTGCTGAGAAGTCAGATTGTAAATTGATTCCTAATTCTTTGTGCTCAAACATTGCCCCCGCCCCGGGAGATTTGAGGGTTCTTCTGTTTATACTGGTTATTCTAGCATTTAGAATGA
The DNA here is from genome assembly GCF_040939455.1 of Microcebus murinus. Taxonomy (NCBI): domain Eukaryota; kingdom Metazoa; phylum Chordata; class Mammalia; order Primates; family Cheirogaleidae; genus Microcebus; species Microcebus murinus. The sequence goes on from NC_134136.1 coordinate 95,942,341, forward strand.
TGTGCCTTGTTGATATTTAGCCCTGGTGTTTTATATGGTACTTGACATTTAGTGAACTCTTGCACTCCGGAAACTTTTCTTTTTTTAGTTTTGGGGCAATGTTCTGTTATTACCTCCTTTATAATTTCTTTACATCCCTTTTACCTATTTTTATTTTGAAATTCGTATCAGTCACATGTTGGATGTCCCAAGCTAATCATCTAACTTTCTTATCTTACTCTTCCTACTTTCTAGGTCTTTTTATTTTCCTTTATGAGATATTTTTTCATGTTTATCTTTCAATCCATCTATTGAATATTTTTTTGTTTGGGCTATCATAATTTTAGCTTCTAAAAGCTCTCAAGTATTTTCTCATCATTTCTTTGTTGTAACATTCCATTATTGATTCATGGATGCAAGGTTTTCTCCTACTCTCTCCTATTGTTTTTTTCTTCCCATTATTATTGCTTTTATTTTAAAATTTCTTTTGTTCCATTTTTTTGGTGTATTTGTTTGTTCTGGTCTCTGACAGTCATGTTGGAAGCTATCCAAAATGTCCTTTATCTTAGGCTGTTTCTTCATATTTAAGAACAAAACACTGTAAAACTAATTAAAAGCTCTCTATGATTAGGTGAGGCCCAGCCATTTTATTGGGGAACCCTCCAATATGAGCATCTATAGGTCTTTTCTCTTGGGATTGCTTCTCAGAAAAGAATCTTACAATTTCCTTCCTGGAGAATTAGGAGCCTGTCTACTAGGGTTCTAGAAGCCAAGCAGGGAAGTAACTTTTAAAATTTCAGTCCTACCTCTCTTCCCTATTTTTTTTAGTTCCCTGAGACTCTGGAGTCTCATGGGCTCAACTGTTCCAGAGACAAAATTTTCTGGCTCCTGTTGGGTCGTGGAGTGATGATGGCTGGCTGGACAGGGTTATAGAGAGAATCTAGGGCATCTACTTTCCCCTCATATACACTTTCAATCAGTTTCCATGTATTTAACCCTACCTCCTGAGGTATTTGTGCCTCTGATTTCTCAACCATGCTGGGGTTCTACAGGGAAAATTGACTTTTGTTTTTTTGGTATTTCTCTTTGCAGTTACTTAGTTTCAGCTTTCTGCTTTAGATGCTGCCCTTACAGAGATAGTCAAAGCTGTTTTCCTAGAATTACATCTGTATTTTTTTCCTAAGTACAGGTAAAAGGAAGACAGGTAGGGCAGACAATTTCCTTTTAAGGAAGAGATATGGAGGTTATACATCCTTTTGCTCATGTTCTATTGGGATAATTTAGTATCATGGCCACACTTACCTGCAAGGCAGGATGGGAAATGTAGTCTTTAGCTGACAGCTATATGTCCTGAGTGGTGGGAGTTTATTAAAAAAGAAGAAGGGAAGAAAGGATACTGGAGCATGATAAGCGGTATTTGCCCATCATTCCTTTCCCTGTCCATAAAGCAAAGATCTTCCAAAGACAGACAGGTGGTCAATAGCATGTGTACTTCTAACCATCTTTTGCCCTGGTTTATAAGTGAGCTGTACTGACCATTCTTATCCATGATTCCTAACACTCCTGGCTTCCCTATAAGCAATTCATTTTGTCCTTTTGACAGAAACATGGATAAAGAGATAAGGCTTCCAGTAATGTAAGGAATTTCAATAGACTGCCTCTACTTATAACCTGGTTAGATATAGGAGCTTCTCTTTATGGTTGGAAGGGCTTAGAGCGCAACCTCTAAGTCAGTACCTATTTTACATGCTATAAGAAAGAACTTGCTATGTTTAATACAAAATGGGACAAATTCTTTGTCTGTTGCTCAGAGAAGTCAGTGTTTTCTGTATACTCTACAGCAGTGCTTCTCAAACATGGATATATATAGACATCATCTGGGGACCTGCAGAGTCTAATTCAGCAGTGTGGGCAGGGCCCAAGAGACTGCATTTCTAACAATCTCCTACGCAATGCCAACTTTGCTATCCAAGGACCACACTTTGGTTAACCAGGCAATAAGTCCTTCCTCTGTTAATATCCAGTTACTCTCTGCTTTGAGATTAAATAGCTGAAATCAGATGCAGAATTCATTTATGTCTAAAGGGCATATACTTGTAAGGCAGAATGGGAAATATAAAAAAAAATACATTTCTTCTGATAAGCATAAGCAAAGGAATGTCACAGATTTTTACAGCCTTTGCTGTACCCAGGAGGATTCAGCAAATAGAAAAATTGAATGATAAACAATGATAGGTGGGTTACAGTCCCACTTAGAACTGCTTTGCCATGTAAGTCAAAGGTATCATAATTGCCTAAAGCATCCAAAGAGGAAAACTTCAGCTAGCTAGTCTCTTGTCTTATGATTTAAGTTGCTTAATTAGCGAATATGAAGATGTACTCAAAGACCACACATTTCAAACATTTTAACCAGCTGGTCTCTGATTTCAGTGAAACTACATTTACTGGCAGTTCTAGTGGCTGTGGTGGCTGCTGGTTTTTGGAGGCTGTGTAGATCAATATGGGAAGCAGTACTTACCAATGGAGGCAGGCCAAGATCAATGATTTTTTTTTTCTTAGCAAGCTGAATTATAAAACAAAACAAAACAAACCCTTTTTAAAACACCCATGTTGTTTTGCTGTTTTGCTTTATGCTGACTACCGGACTTGCTGCTGAGTGACTCATTCTCCAAGACTGCCCCCTCAGGCTTATCTCGCCAGAGATACTCATTTATACCTAAAGACACTGTCTAGTACAAGTCTTGCATTTTTATTTTCAATCTTTATTTTTCTGTTCTTATATGGGGCAACAGGAAGGAAGGACATATACATTTGATTGTGGGAGAAGGTATTTCTATTAAATCCTTATTGTTGGGAAAACTGGTTTTATCTCAGTTTCTCACAAAGTAATCTTTGAATGGATGCTTGAGAGAAGGGCCGATGAATGGAAGCAACACTATCAGCAGTTTTGCAAAGGGTTTTGGATTTTGGTGAGAAAATAGAGTGAGGGGTTAATTTCTTTTGAATGTTTTAAATTGAAATATAACAGGAAAGTACAAAAATAAATAAGTACATAGCTTGATGAATTTTTACAAATTGAACACCAAGGTAACCAACATCTATATAAATAGAACATTACCGGCACCCAGAGGCCTTGCTCTTGTCCCCTTTTAGTCACTTAAATACCCCCACCCACTGCCACCAACAAGGGTAACCATTAATCTGACTTAAAATACCATAGACTACTTTTGCCTGTTTGTGATGTTTGTGACCTTTATATAAATGGAATTATGCTATATATATATTCCTTTGGGTCTGCCTTCTTTTGCTCAGTATTATGTTCATGTGATTTTTTTCATGTTATGTGTTATGTGGTTTTGTACATAGCTATAATTTGTTCATTTTCAAAGCTGTGTGTTATTTTTTTTGTGTGACTATGACACAATTTACTTCTGTATTGTTGATTGTCCTTTGTTTCATTCCATCTCATTTTGGGCTATTACAAGTAGAGCTGCTATGAATATTCTAATACATTTATTGTGGTGCATATAGGTATTACTTCTGTTAGGCATACTCCTAGGATTGGAATTGCTGGGTCATAGAATAGATGTATGTTCAATGTTAGTAGCTACTGTCAGATGGTGTTTCAATTTGCTAGGCATCTACCTCTTTGGGCAGTATTTCTGGTAGAGGGCTGTTCTGGAGAAGGCTTCAACACTAGGACAGGTTAATCAACTGGTGGGGTGATTTATAAATGGAACAGAGGGGACAGGTGAGGTACTGGATATAAGGTGTTATTTCTCTCTGTGGTTTTTATTTACATGCTAAAAATTTACAAAAGAGAATGGAGCTCAATCAACAGAAACACAGGGCAGAGAGGAAGTGCTCTATCTGCTTAGTGGCCTCACAAGGAGTAAGTCATAAAGTACTGTGACAATCTGGATGGATCAATGATAACAATGTACTTATATTTAATCGTAATCTTATTAGAATGTAAGACCAGCCAGAATAATGCTTAAATGCTTACGCTTTGTAATTACATTGCCTGGGTTTGAATTCCAGATCATTACTGATTTGCTGTGTGATTTTTGAGCAAGTCACTTAACCTTACTGAGTCACAGTTTCTTCATCCACAAAATATATGTAATGAGTATCTACATTTCCTGGTTGTTGAGAGGATTAAATAAGATGAAAAATGTAAAGCTTTTAGTTAGTCTCTGGCATATAGCTTTAATAATATATATATAATAATAATAGACAACATTTATTGAGCATCTACCATATGCTATCATTATCTTTATATCCATATCTCATTTAAACATCAAAACAACCTTGTGAGGCAGGTTTCATTCTTATTCTTGTTTTTCAGATGCAGAAATAGATTCAGAGAAAATAATGTAGAGTTCAAAGCCTAACCTTACTATGTAGTTACTGTGGACTAGCTTGCTGTGAATTAATTTCTTCAAGTAAATAAAATGCATGTTAAGAAGTGTCCCCACAACTGAAACTCTCATACATTGTTGGTAGGCATGTAAAATAGTAAAACCACTTTCAAAAATGATTTTTCAGCTTCTTATAAAATGAAACATATACCTACCATGTGACCCAGCCATCCCACTCCTAGGTACTTACCCAAGAGAAATAAAAACACATATTCACAAATGACTTGTATGCAAATGTTCACAGAAGCTTTATTTGTAATAGGAAAAAAAAACCTGAAAAAACTGCAAATTTCCACTAATAAGTGAACAGATTAACAAATCGTAGTACACCTATATAACAGAACACAATTCAGCAATAAAGAAGAATGAACTACTGATACATACAATGTGATGAACCTCAGATACATTATAGTGAGTGAAAGAAGCCAGACAAAAAAGATTTATACTGTATAATTACATTTATGTAAAATTCTAGAAAATGCAAACTAGTATGGAAATGCAAATTGATCTATAGTGACAGAAAGCAAATAAATCAATACATGCCTGGGACTAGAGGCAAAAGGAGAGATGGATTGCAAAGGAGCACAAGGAATCTCTGGGTGGGGAGCTAGAAATCTTCTGTATCTTCATTATTGTGATGATTTCATACATACATATATATATATACAAATTATCAAAATTCATGGAAATGTACACTTTAAATGGGTACAGTTTATTGTATGCAAATAATAACTCAATAAAATTGTTTTTTAAAAAAGGGTCTCTAGGAGCCCAGCATTGACTTTGTATCCCAATCTACAATAATGGATTTTGACAGGGCCATTGCCACTCTCATGCAGGCTGATTGTCAATTTTACTAGGGTTAAGAAGGAAAGTACTTTGCATCATGTCATTTCTTTTCAGATATCTACTGCAAAGAAGTTTCCAGCTTCTGATGAGGGAGAGAGGCTTATCTTTTGAAGTAAACAACAACAACAACAAAAAAAACCAAAGGAGGCATTCTTTGTGATGTAACCCTTGGTTCTGTCAATTAGTGCCCAGTGTTTGCATTGTCATACCTTTTGCTGTGCATGAGGAAGGATAAGAACTGATTACAAGTGTCCCTGAGCCCATGTGTGTCCTTTGCCCTCTAATAATATTTATGCATATGCTACCCATTTTTATTTTTCCAAGGGTAAGCAAAATGCTAGAACTCTTCCTCTGTGAAATTCAAATTATCTCATAAATATTGCATTTGGATTAGGTACTTTACCTCTAAATAACTTGTGCTTTTTTATGGCTTATTTTGAAAAAAAGAGATGAACTGTGATGCTGGATTCCATATACGAGATAGGCATAAGGTACTTGTGCCTCGGATGCTGTGAAAAGGCATTTGGAATATTGCTTTCCTTCTTTTCAAATCCTGTCTAGAACAACTGCCATATGGCAGTCATTGTAGTTTTGCCTTGAACATTTTAAGAGGAAGGGTTAGATCTGCAAAAGATGAAAGAAAAATGACATGTGTGGAAGAGCTATTAAGTGCCAAGCATTACATCATTTGCTTACAAAAGTTATTTCATTCAAGCGTCCCCACAAACACCTTAAGATTTGTAGTATTAGCCCCATTCTACAGATAAGGAAACTGTGGTTTAGAAGAGCTAAGAGCCTTATCAAGAGCCCCTGAAGCATTTATTGATTTAAAGGCAGCGGTTGAAAGGCTGAGAAACTGAACAGAGAATTTAGAAATCTCATGGACTTGGAGTATAAAAGCTGAAATTCAGGGTCCTCCAAGGAGGAGGAGCCACCCTTGTAGATATGCATGAGTTTCAGGTGGAACTCTTTATTTTTTATTTTTTTTTTATTTTGAGACAGAGTCTCGCTTTGTTGTCCAGGCTAGAGGGTGAGTGCCATGGCTTCAGCCTAGCTCACAGCAACCTCAAATTCCTGGGCTCAAGCAATCCTCCTGCCTCAGCCTCCCGAGTAGCTGGGACTACAGGCATGCACCATCATGCCTGGCTAATTTTTTCTATGTATATCAGTGGCCAATTGATTTCTATTTATAGTAGAGACGGGTCTCGCTCTTGCTCAGGCTGGTTTCGAACCCCTGACCTCGAGCAATTCACCTGCCTCCGCCTCCCAGAGTGCTAGGATTACAGGCGTGAGCCACCGCGCCCAGCCTGGAACTCTTGAAGGACTACACTTTAGATAAAAGAGTGAACTAGTAATAGACCAGCAGCTCTCACAAAGATTGAAGTCAAGCAAATTAGTTCAACCACAGACACAATTAAAACAATTTTCTCCTACCCTAACTTATAGCTATAAGCAAAAGTAAATCATCTTTGAAGGAAGATAATACCTTTCAAAGACTTATCTTCTACCATTTTTCAAATGCAATGTTCAGTGTTCAATTAGTAAACCTGTAGCCAACATGACAAAAGAAAACAATCTATTTAAAAAGCAAAAGAAAAAAATCAGGAAATAGAAACTGATCTATTGAAGATCCAGATATTGAGTTATTAACCATATACTTTAAAATAACTTTAATATATGCAGTAAAGTACATGACAAGATGAGGAATTTCTGCAAAGATTTGGAAGCTGTAAGAATCAATTAGAAATTCTAAAACTGAAAAACATATACACTGAAATTAAAAACTAAATAGATGGGATTAAGATAACAGGTTTAGAATTTGTCAAATTTTATATATTCCTTCCAGCTCTGAAATGCTGTTGCACGCAGAGGTTAAAATAACTTTTATTATTTAATTTAACTGAGAGAATCCTATTTTATAAGTGAAGACTCTGCATGTTAATTTTGCATCTTTCGAGCATTGGAGCTAATTGCTTTAATGCAGCTATACTTGAGTGGAAAAATAAAATGTGTGTTCATAAACACATTTTTAAATTACTATTTTCTTTATCAAAGCTTCAGAGGTTTATCTTGTCTGTCTGGTGTTTTGCAGTTGGTTTCAGCCCAGAAATGTGAATTACTTCATACAATGCCACTGCAATGATGACTCTTCATGGTTGCTGGATTCATTTCATTATCTTGATAACACTAATTGATAACAAAGGCAAGTGTGAGCTCCAAACCTTGAAATCAGATATAATAATTTAGCTTTACAAACCTCAGATAAGTACATTTTTCCACAATTGCCTTTTAAATCTATTCAATTATTCTATTAATATCTTTCCTAATTTACAAACTAGATCCCATAAATAATTTTTAAATCAAAGTTATGTCCAATTCCTAGGATCTTTAGATTCAGAATTAGTTTTATCCATTAAACCACTCTTATAGACATAATCTCAAAATCATACCATCCTCTTCACTTTTCTCCAACATAATGGCTCTAGTTCACAAATTCTAATGTCAGCTAGCTGAATCAGCTGATTGCAGGTATTGCACTTTATTAGAAGCCCATAATCTAATTGAAGATTGTATATATTTGAGGCACATCATGTTATTTAATCCTCAAAGAAACCTGATGATTAAGTATTTTTGTCTCCATTTTCAGGATGGAAAAACAGGGGAGTTCTAGACATTCTTGCCATTCCCATGTACCTAACTAATAAGAAATAAACCTAGATTCAAACCTGAGTGGGAACAGTGAAATCCTACACCTGCTTTTGAATACTTGTTTCTACTCCACTGAGAGATAATCATTAGAAATACATTTTTGCTGCCGGGGTCTATATTTTTGAGAGAACTTTAGATTCCCTTTTATAATGATGAATGATTGAATGGCAGTGAAGAAATGCCATCCTACAGAATACAGGTCTGCAGGCCATATTTTCAATTTGAGAATCATTTTTGTGTAGAAATACAATTTGAATGATGTGTTGCTTTTCTAATGGTTTGCAATAATTGTAAAGAAATCATTTGGTTCAGAGCTAGACAAGTTACATTGCCTCTGGTGTATAACTTTACATCAGGGGCCTAGCGGGCTGGTAGACAGTACAGGCATCTGTTAGTTAAAGAACAAATCCAATCACTGCCCTCAAGGAAAGTGCAGCCTAGTAGAGAGAATGTGATTTTCAAAATACATATACAAAAACACAGAAACACAGAGGTAAACATGTAACCTAGGATTATTTTAAAGCTCAGTTTATATCTTTACCTTGGGGAATCATGGGGTTCTTGAGGCATAACATAAGGGTACAATTGGCATGAAGTTTCCTAAGCATTAAATCACAAGAGGATTTTCTTAGTCCCTTCTCTACCCACACTCAGCATACTTAGATCACAAAACTTCCCCAGAAGCAACGATAGCCATGTTGTTGTTCCTACAGAGAAATTCTTGGGAATGTCTGAGGACTATAGTCTATTCCCAATGCCAAGGCATTTGTTTCTCAGGGGCACCTCAGCTTTCTTCCTAAGCAGGGCCATGGCTGGAAGCTTCCTCAACATTGAACTGTGTGTTCTTTAATTTCCTCAAAAGAAGAGGCTGCAAAAATGAAAGTGTGATTCAAATTTGGAGATTTGGGTTTTTTTTAGAGAATGTTAACAGACCTTGGCAATAATTCCCAGGGGCAATGGCCCTGAGTGCATCCTGAGATAGGTCGTCCCAGAAGAAACAACTATGGAGGAGGTATGTGGAACTTATAAAAAAGTATAAGAGCATGGCCTGACAGAATCTGGGTCCAAGTACATCTAAGAGGGGCATTGAATGTAATAAAAACCTTTATTATTTGGGTCTCAGATTTTTCAGCAGCTGAGACTAAGGGAAGAGGACATAAACAGGCTTTTTGAGAAATGAATAGAACTGTTCAGAGAAAGACCTTTCTGGACAAGGTGAGCCTTTAAATATGACATGGAAGATACAAGAAAAAAAGAAAGATGCTTGCTTCATTCACTGATATCTCATGCAGAAATTCAGAGAAAGGGGAGAACTAGAGGCCAAGAGCAGGAAGAAGGAAGGCCTCATTGTCATAAAGAGTAGCCAGGTTATGAGGTGATTCCATAGGGCAGGCTGGATACAACTACTTGATGTTTGCATTCATTCAGAAAGCCTCAAAAGATCATTGGCAGTTTTAAGGCATAATAATAGGTGGGAAAAGATTGGAAGCATAAGACAGACATGGAGATCCTCAGATAATGCTGTGTCTTGGCTATTAAATTCCAAATAGCTACAAATTTGGAGCTAGAATTTTCAGGTTCAGAATTAGTTTTATCTATTAAACCAGTATTGCCAACATAATCTCATCATCCTCTCCATTTTTCCCCAATATAATATCTCTAGTTCAGTTTCTAATGTCAAAAGAAAAATGACATGTTTTCAATTTTAATTAAACAGTAAAAACTATAAAACTTTCATTTCAGGCCATTACAAAATAACTGGACCTTGACTTACTCTCCTATCAATAACAAATATAACACTGGACAAAATATATGCAGCAACTATTTTTATGCAGTGAACAACAGACAGTACAGTATTATGATCCTTGAAGGTCAGAAAACACACAACGTGAACCCCACGATCATCCCAGCTTTTTGCCTATGAATACTATCTTGCTTCACACTGGGAGGTAGAGCCCAACCAGAGGCAGAAATTGGAATTCTGAGCTGCTGAAGATACTGGAATTTGTGGGATCATAGAAAATGGAGCTGAGAAGGGTGGCATCAGAAGTTTGCATGGTCCTTTCTGATCTAAGATTCTCAGTGAACTCCAAACGGGATAGCTGTAAAGAGACCTATACCTATGCACATTGTAGTCAAACTGAAAACTGCTGGTTTCTCATCAGAAACAGTGGAAGTCACAATTCAATGCAATGGCATCTTTAAAGTAATAAAAGAAAAATAAACAGAACAAAACAGAATTCTATATTCAGGGAAAATGGCCTTCAAAAAAGAGGGTAAAATCAAGTCATTTTCAGATAAGAGAAAGTTGGGAGAATTTATTGTCAGTAGTTTTGCACAAAAAGAAGTGCTAATGGAAGTTCTTTAAACTGGAGTAAAATGATATTAGATGGAAACTCAGGCTTACCAGGACCGACTTACCAAAATGATAAATAAGCATTGGCAATTAAATCTCCATAAAGCTGAAGGGAAAAAGTGCATGGTTTTCCTACTCTGAATTTCTTAAAAAGACAACTATTTAAGGCAAAAATAATGACATGTATTGTGGGTTTTATTATATAGGGAAGATAGAATTTTGATGTTATAAGGTTCTTACATTTTACATTAAGAGCTACATTATTATTCTGAGTATATTGTGACCAGTTAAGTATGCATATTATTTTCCCAAATCAGAGGTTCTCACCCAGGGATGATTTTGCTTCCCAGTGGACATTGGACAATTTCTGGAGACATGTCTGATTGTCAAAACTAGAGGGAGGTATTACTGGCATAAGTAGAGGCCAGGGATGTTGCTAAACATTCTGCAACGCACAAGACAGTCCTACAACAAATAATTATCCTGCCAGAAATATCAATAGTGCTGAGGCTGAGAAACCCAGCTCTAAAGAAGGCACTAAAAAAAATGCAAAGAGTTATTTTATAGGAATTAAACTGGAATAATAAAAAAAATTGATTAATCCAAAAGAAGTCAGCAATGGAGGAACAGAGGAGCAAAAAGCAGATAGGACAATTAGAAAATGAATAGCAAGATGGTAGGCTTACATCAAATCTTATCAATATTTATATTAAATGTAAACTAATTCAACACTCCAAATAAAAGGCAGAAGATAATAGACTATAAAAAAGCAGAATCCAACTAACAGGTAGTCTAAAGAAACATATTTTACAGATTAACATAGGTTGAAAATAAGAATGAGAAAAGATACATCATACAAACAGTAAACATCAGAAAGCTGATGTGGCTATAGTAATAACAGACAGAACAAACTTCAAAACAGGAAGCATTAGCAGAATTAAAGAGGGTCATTTCAGAATGAAATATCAGAAGGACATACAATATTGAATAACAGAGCTTTAAAATACATGAAGTTATTATAGTACTGGCAGAATAAAGAGAGACAAATTCACAATCATAGGTGAGAATTTTATATTCCCTTCTAAGAAATTAATAAAACAAGTAGATTAAAAATCAGTTTGGAATACAGAAGATTTGAACAAAACTATCAATAAACTTGACTTGGTTAACATCTATAGAAGACTATACCCCTAAAGAATACACATTATTGTCAAGTTTTTGTGAAATATTCACCAAAATAGACCACACGCCAGGCCATAAAATGAATCTTAATTTATTTTAAAAACCAAAATCCTACATTTTATGTTCTTTAATCATATCAGAAGTAAATTAGAAACCAATAACAATATGGCATCTGTAAAATCCCCCAGTATTAGGAAATTAAACACTGTATGCCTAAATAAACTGAGTCAAAAAAGAAATCCCAGGGAAATTAGAAAATACTTAAAACTGAATGAAAATTAAAATAATTATACCAAATTTTATGAGTTGCAACGAAAATCATGTTGAGTAGAAAATTTATAGTTTTAAACATTTACATTTGAAATGAGTGAAGTTTAAACCCAAGGATTAATGTTTCCTCTTTAAAAAGCTAAAGTAAGAAATTAAGTCCAAAATAAATAGAAGGAAGAAAATGATAGAGATAAGAAAAAAAGAATAATAGAATATTAACAAAAGCAAAATTGGATTCTCTGAATAAATGAAATTGAAAAACTCTAGAGGATGATCAAGAAAAAAGAGAGGAAAAACAAATTATTAATATCATGAATGAAAAAAGGATATTACTGAAAATACTCTGGACACTAAGAGGATACTAAGGCAATAAAGATCCCCTTATCTGAAATGTTTGAGACCAGAGGTATTTTGGATTTCAGATTTTTTCATCTTTTGGAATATTTGCATATACATAATGAGGTATCTTGAGTATGGGGCTCAGGATAAGCATAAACACAAAATTCATTTATGTTTCATATACATTTTATACATATATACTTAAGGTGACTTTGTACAATATTTTAAGTAATTTTGTGCTTGAAACAAAGTTTGTGTATATCAGGTAAGGTGTGGAATTTTCCACTGTGGCATCATATCAGTGCTCGAAAAGTTTGGGATCTTGGAGCATTTTGGATTTCAGATTTTGTATTAGGGATGCTCAACCTGTATTATGTACAAATTTATTCTGATAAATTCAACATTTTGATAAAATGAACACATTTCTTGAAAAATGCAAATCACTAAAATTGAAAAGAGAAGAAATAAAAAAATCTGAATTGTACTATATTTAAAGCAGAGGCAACCAAAGCAAAAGTTGACAAATGGGATCAGATCAAGCTAAAAAGCTTCTGCGAAGCAAAGAAAACAATAAAGTAAAGAAGCAACCTATAAAATGGGAGAATATTTGCAAACTATTCAACTGATAAGAGATTAATAACCAGAATATATAAGGAACTCAAAAAAATCAATTAAAAATGGGCAAAAGATCTGAATAGACATTTCTCAAACGTAGACATACAAATGGCCAACAAGTATATGAAAAAATGCTCAACATCGCTAATCATCAGGGAAATGCAAATTAAAATTACAATGAGATATCATCTCACCCCAGTTAAAATGGCTTTTATCAAAAAGAAAATAATAAATGCTAGCAAGGATGTGGAGAAAGGGGAATGTTTGAACACTGTTGGTGAGAATGTAAATTAGCACAACCACTATGGAAAACAGTATGGAGGTTCCAGAAGAGAGGACCTGAAATGTTTCCAACAGATAGAAATGATATATACTCAAGAGAATGGATTCCCCAAATACCCTGACTTGATCATTACATAGTTTACGCATGTAACAAAATATCACATGTATACCATTAATATGTACAAATAGTATACATCAATTAAGAAAACATTAAAAATAGAACTTCCACATGATCCAGCATTCCCACTGTTAGGTATTATTCAAAAGAAAGGAAATCAGCATATTGAAGAGGTATCTGCACTGCCATGTTTGTTGTAGCAATACTCACAATGCCAAGATATGTAATCAACCTAAGTGTCTATGAATGGATGAATGGTTAAAGAAATTGTGGTACATATACATAATGGAATATTATTCCCCTGTAAAAAAGAATGAAGTCCTGTCATTTGCAACAACATTAATGGAACTGGAGGACATTACGTTAAGTAAAACAAGCCAGGCACAGAAAGACAAATGTCACATGTTCTCACTCATATGTGGGAGCAAAAAAAATCGAACTCATAGAAAGACAGAAGCATGATGATTACCAGAGTATGGAAGGGTAGTGGGGAGGGGGGAAAAAGAAGAGTTGGTTAATTGGGACAAAAATATAGTTATCAGAAATAAGATCTAGTGTTTAGAAGCACAATAGGATGACTATAATTAACATATAATTAATCACTATATAATTAATGTATGAATATATTACTATGTTAATATATTTTGTATATTTCAAAATAACTAGAATAGATTTGGAATATTCCCAACATAAAAAAATGATAGATGTTTGAGGTGATAGATATCCCAATTACCCAGATTTAATCATTATATATTATATGCTTATATTGAGGAACTCCATAAATATGTATAACTATTATATATCCATAGAAATCTTAAAAATTTAAAAAATAAAATTCTTAATAAAGATTCTTCACATAAAAACTTCAGAAAGACCCATATGGCTTGCCTGTGAATTCTATCAAACATTTAAAGGTGAAATAATATCAATCCTTTGCAAACTCTTTCAGAAAATAGAAATGGAGAGAATACTTGTAAACTTGTTAAACCAAGGCCTGCAAAAGGCTAATATCAAAACTTTACAAATACATTAGAAGAAAAGACACTTAGAGGAATTTTGTTCCTTAACAAAATAATAGTGAATTGAATCCAACAATATATAAAAAGGACAATACATGATGACTAGGGATTTATCTCAAGAATGTAAAATTGGTTTAATGTTTATAATCATTCAATGTAATTAACCATCAACAATAACGATGGAAAAACCATATTATCTCAATAGATGAAGAAAGGCATCTGACCAAAGTGTACATCCATTCACCATAAAAACTCTCAGAAAATGAGGAATAAAAGGAAGATGTCCTCAATCTGGTTAGGGACATCTACAAAAATCCTACAGCTAACATCATAACTAATGGTAAAATATGGAGCATGTTCCCATAAGTTTGAGAACAAACCAAAGATGTTCTCTTTCACTTCTATTCAAGAATGTATTAAAGGTCCTGTCTAGTGTGATAAGGCAAGAAAAAAAAAGGCATATATGTTGGAAAGATGAAGTAAAACTATTGTATTTGTAGACAATATGATTTTTACCTTGAAAATTTTAAGTCCTTTAAAAACAACTACTAGGACCAATTAGTGTATTTATCACAGGCATAGGATACAAGGTCAATATAAAAATCCAATTTTATTTCTAAATACTTGTAGTAAGCAATTGGATAATGAAATTTAAGGATTTATTTGTAATGGTCTCAAAAGACATAAATACTTATTAGTACATTTCACAAATACTAACTAAATCTCTATACTGAAAACAATAAAATATTCCTGGAAGAAATTATAAAAGGCCCAAATAAATGGAAAAATATACCATGTTAAATGGATTGTAAAACTTGAAATTGTTAAGATGTCATTTGTCTCCAATTTTATCTAGAAATCTGGTACAACTCCGTCCAAATTCTAACAGGCTTTTAAAAATGGAATTTGATGAGCTGATTCTAAAATTTATATGAAAATGAAAAGGACTGAGAATAGTCAAAACAATCTTGAAAAAGATCTAAAAGCTGGGCCTCTTGCCCCTCCTAATTTCAAGACTTACTATAAGGCTACCTTAATCAAAATGGTGTCATATTGGCAAAGAAGTAGACAAATAGATGAATGGAAGAAATTAAAGAATACAGAAAGAGATCCACACTTATAAACCCATTACTTTTTAATATAGACATTAAAGCCATTCAATGAGAAAATGATGATTCTTGATAAACTGGATACCCATATAGAAAATAATGAACATTGACACCATCCACAAATATCAACTCAAGTTGCGCCATAGATGTGAACACAAAAGCTAAAATTAGAAACTTCTAGAAGAAAGCTACTAGAGAATATCTTTGCTATCTGAGGAAATACAAAGATTTCTTAGGGCACAGAAATCAATAAGTATAAAAAGAAAATTGATAAATTAGACTTCATCATAATTTAAAATTTCTGCTTATTAAAGTAGACATTTGAGAAAATGTAAAGGCAAGCCATAGCCTAGCTGAAAATTTTCATAATACAGGTATCTGACAAAGGACTTGTGGTTAGGATATACAAAGAGTGCTTTTAATGAATGCACAAAGGTAGTCAATGCAATAAAAATGGTAAAAATACTAGAATATACTAGAAAATACTAGAATAAAAATGGTGAAAATGCTTAAGAGGGAAGGTACACAAATGCCCAATAAGCACACAGAAAAGTGCTCAAATTTATTAGTTATCAAGGAAATGGGAATTAAAACCACAATGAGCTTTTAAAACCACTATTCAACCACAAACATGGTTACAATTAAAATGACTGACAACACCAAATTTTGTTGAGGATATGGAACAACTCATACATTATTGGTGGGAGTAGACAATATTAATAATAAAGTCACTGTGGAAAACTGTTTAACAATCTTGTATACAGTTAACTATATAATTACTGTGTGACCTAGCAACCCCATTACTATATATTTGTCTGAATGAAATGAAAGCATAGCTCCACAAAAACATTTGTACAAGAAATTTTATAGCTACTTTATTCATCATAGCCCCAAACTGGAGGCAACACAAATTGGTGGTATTATGCAGTGGAATGCTCTTCAGCAATAAAAAATAGTGAGCTATAGATACATGAAACAACATGAGTGATCTCAAAACCATTATGCTCAGTGAAAAAGAGAGCACATACTTGATGTCAAGAACAGATAAACTTAATCAGTGATAAAAATTAAAACAAGGCTTGTCTATGAGCATGTGGGAATTGATTGAAAGGGAGCCTAAGGGAATTTTTCAAAGTGATGGAAATGTTCTGTATTTCGACTGAGGCATTGGTTGCACAGGTATACACATTTGTCAAAACTAATCAAATTACTCCAATTAAGAAAACCTCTAAGAGAAAATTATTTTGGGGCCACATAGTAATGAACCCTGTAAGCCAAACTAATGAGTTTGGACTTTATCCTGTATGCAATAGGCCTTCAATAGAGATTTTAAACCAGGGGCTGAATATATTTATTTTTTAAGGAACACATTTCTTAGAAAAGTGTAAAAGACAGATTGGAGAGCAAACTATCTTGCAAGTCCAGGCAAGAAATGATGAAACATGAAACTAGAGCAGTGGAAGTGGGTATGAGGGAGTTGACATATGGTAGTAACATCACAGAGTCAGTATCAATGGAAATATACAGGGGACTCAGAAAGAAATAAAAAGGAGTTGGGAATGGCTTGCCATTTGCCAAGGTAAAGATCAGAGTTGTGCTTTTATTGGGGACATGGGATGAAGTGTTGAGGAGACAGGAAACAGGTTTTTATTTATTTGTTTGTTTTATTTCAGGGTATTATGAGGGTACAAACATTTTTGTACCCTCATATTGTAACAAATGTAACATTTGTTACATTTTATGTCTTCACCTCTCCCTAGCGAGGGTTAGAGGCATGCCCTTCTTCCCTACAATGCCTACCATGTCCTTTAGTTGGAGCTTAGCCCCACCCCAACTCCCTAATCCCCAGAGAATATTACTACCACGTGAGCACCATAGTGTTGATCAGTCAGTACCAATTTGATGGCGAGTACAGGTGGAGCCTATTCTTCCAATCTTGTGAACTCATTATCCGAAGTGAGGTAATACAAGATAGGAAACAGGTTTTTTTTTCTTAGATGAGGTCAAACTGCCAGTTTTCCAACCAGTCCTTGTAGATATGAATATGGAACACAGGAGAGTGAACAAGACTGGAATCAAGGCTGGAGATAAAAATTAGGTGGCCCAAGCAAATAAGCAAAGTGGGAGAGGAGAAGAGGGCTAAAGACAGGACTACATAAGGGATCTCAGGCCTAATTGCTTGTACTGAGCTTGAGAGTTCAGAGAAAATGTATAAAGCTTCTAAATTCTAAAAATATGACCTTCTCACATTTGCAAAAGCCCAAATGCCCTCACGTCTTAATCCTACAGATTTCTGTCATTTTGTCTCTTGCCTACCACCAATAACACAAGAAGGACCAAGGAGGGTAGGTTTGATGATAACTAATTGGTGTCAATTCTCAACATCCTTGTCAGGAGCCACTTTGGGCTTGAAGGAATGTAACAGAAGTCACAACACAGGGCAGTGCAAATGGCACGTTTAACCAGCTTTGGGAGATTGGAGCTGAGAGTTGCAGAATGCTAAGTGGCAGGTAGCATTTTGCGACTCTCCTATTTTAGTGACATCTTATTAGTCATTTGAATATCAGATGAAAACCCATGTAAAAACCTTCTTGCTTCTCTTTCTGCTAATGGTTGCGGCAGCAAGTGGTGGTGGTGGTGAGTCCTTAAAGTGGCATTCATGGTGACAGTGGTTGAACAGGTCCCTGAGTTCCATGAATCCTTCAAGTAGTCCCCCTGCCTGCAGCTTTGAATTAAAGGAGCAGCCACCACACAGAACCTGCAGAACAGCTAATTCTGAGATAAAACTAGGGAAGAGGACTTAGTGAAGCTTAGAGAAAAGAGATACTTAGAGAAAAGAGATGAGGAAAGAAGAGTAGCCAAAGGCTAGAAAAGAGCATCTATACGCAATGTGCTCAACTATATTGAACGCTGCCAAGAGGCCAGTAGGAATGAATACTTGGAAATGGCAATTATACTTGGAAATCAGGGTGTTGTTCAATAGAATTAAGGACCATTTCCCACAGAGTTATGAAAGCCAGATTGTGAGGAGCTGAAGACTGGAGGACAAAGTGTAGACATCAAATGCACCTTATATTTTGAAACATCACAGAAAAGAAGAATGTGTGTGTTGAGGGGGAGGCAGTACAGTAGCTTGCAGAAGAACCAGCACTGGAAAAGATTTATTAGGAAATGAAAATTTAAGCATGCATAATGGATAAGGGAAAGGATCAAGTGGAAAAAGAGGCAAAAACTGGAGAAAGAGGAAAAAAATAGAAATGGGTGGGGCAGGGACCAGGAGAAAGAATATGAGAAACAACATACAGCCTGTCCCCAACATTCCAGGTACACTGTGGATCAGGACAAGAGGAAGCTCTTTTCCTTGGCAAGCTTCTCAACTTCCCTACTCTTCTTTTACTCTAGGCTCCACTAATGGCTGCCTGATGTTCAATTACACCTCAGTGGTCCACGCTTCAAACTCATAACACCCATACATCAACTCATTCTTTCCAAAACTTATTCTCTCTCCTGCTTTTCATATTTCAACAAGTCACACCCTCCTACCTGCACTGGTAAATAAAGTCCACATCTGTATGTGGCACACCAGGAGTATTCAAGGTTAATGAGGAGATACAAGACTTGAGTTACATCATAAGTATCCCACAGCTCCTAGGGACCGGGCCCACTGATTCATCAACCTGGCCTCTGGCCACTCTCAAGGAGCCTGTTTTCAACATCTTGGGGTCTATATCCTCTCTCATGGAGTTTTACAACTGATGCAGGCCTTGGCTTACCCCTTCTCCAGAAGCTAGAATCTTTCCTGTTGACTTGAGCCATCTTGAATGTGCAGTCCATCTGGGTTTTGGCTGATAATGAAGAGGCCTAAGGGCCTACCTCATCTACCAGGGGAATGATGAACTTGGCAAAATTTGGACAGCTAAATCCACATACTGCTTATCCCTGTGACCCTTGGTCACCTTGCAATAGATGAGGCCTCATATCTTATGACCACCATGAGCTGTCATACTCACATCTCCAAAATATTCTTTGCCCTCTCACTCCCAGATTCCCATCCCCCAAAATCATTCCCCTGAGCCCTCAAGAACTCCCCTTTCTTTCAACTTTCCCATATTCACAGCCCTCCATCTCCTTGTCAAAACAGAGCCAGGGCATTCCTCAGAGATTTGGCTTCACCTAAAATCTTCTCAAGTGGGAGCAACTCTTTTTCTCACACATTTTCAGTTTCCTCTGCTGCTTTCAGGTTATTATTTTTTCATCTTCTTTGAGAAAAACACCCATTGATGTTTATGCCATTGGTTTATTATGGAAGATTGAAATTTGGCCCTGTTTTCAGTTATTCTGTATGCTCACTTATTTCTTTTACGTGGAAAATAACTTTTCCGCGAATAGCCTTTAGACCTGTTCCTAGTTCTAAGAGAATCTGCATTTTCTTTTATACCTGGTTAAGTAATTACAGCTGGATCAGTGCTGTCATAATAAGCAGGTTAATTATCCCAGGGATGATGAATATATTCAACCTCCAGTGGTTATTCAATGTTAAATACAGACTCCAGAGTTCACAGTGTCTCAACCTCCACTGCTCACAATTTTAAGTGAAAAAAGTCTGCTTTCTACACAAACAACAAGTGCAGTTTCTGATAACCGACATTGATAATCTCAAGGTTACAAGTCAATAGTTCTTAGAACTGTTTTTAAAAATTTCTCAATATTATAGAGAAGCTTTCTGACAGTTTTAGTAATTAGAACTTAGATAGAAAGAGAATATACTGCATAAATATAGATTTAACTCAAATTTTATGCTATTTGGTATGTCATTGTTCCCTAACCTTTATTCTTCTCCATGTAAATAAAAGCTAATGGCTAACCTACTGTCTTGTCTGTGCAAACTACTTGTGGTAACAACTTCTTTAAGTTTTCCATTAAGAGCTGCTAAGGACATAGAGCTCATGAATAATTTTAATAAGGCTGAATCAAGTTAATGTGCACATATTATATATTATATGATATATTATTAAACATATTATATAATGTAACACAATTATATATTTTCATTTTAATTGCCACACAATAAACCATTCTTTTCCCTTCCTCATTGCTATAATCTACCAAATCTGGCCCTCCCCTCAATCCGCTGAAGATAGTAATACCAGTATCACCAATTTCCTCTGTATCCAAACACCTGCCATTACCCTGGATACTACATCAGCCACAAACATTCAGTTATGCACTGAATTGTGTCCATTCAAAATTCATGTGTTTGAAGTCCAAACCCCCAGTACCACAGAATATGACTGCATTTGGAGAGAGGAGTCTTTAAAGAGGCAATTAAGGTTAAAGAGGTCATTAGGGTGGGCCTTAATCCAAAATAATTGATACCCTTATAAGAGGAACAGATTAGGACACAGACACACACAGAGGAAAGATCATGTGAAGACACAGGAAGAAGACAGCCATCCACAAGTTAAGAAGAGAGCCCTCAGAGGAAACTCACCCTGACAGCACTTTGAGTTCAGACTTCTAGCCTCCAGAACTGTGACAAAATAAATGTATGTTGTTTAAGCTACCCAGTCTGTGGTATTTTGTTATGACAGCCTTAGCAAATGAATACATGCAGTGTCTACTATGTGCCAGGCATGTTCTAAATGATTTCCCTCTATTAACTCATTTAATATAGGTGCTGTGAGGACAGCACCTATATGAAGTCGGCAGATGGGGGAAAGTGAGGCACAGAGAAATGAAATAACTTCCTAAGCTAATACAGCTAGTAAATGGCAGAATTAGAAACCAGGAATTGGACACAATTTCAGTGAATCAGCTATTGATGATGATGCTTGGAGCCTGTAAAGCACTGGATATGCCGTTAGCCCTTATTTGGATGGAGAAGCAGAAAGGTCAGAGATAATTACATAAGTTTTCTATTACACTCTGCTCTATTGGGTGACCTCAGTATCCATACAAAAATCCATGACCTCGAGCCCACCTCTGGCTACCCCCCTATTACTCTTCTCTCATCTAAGGCCAAAGGGCTTTGAAAGTTATTCTCAGTAGAATCTTTCCTTCCGTGTTACTCTTTAACCAACTGCAAGGTGGGTGCTATGCCTGCCATGTCCCTGAAGTAGCCATTACTAAGGTTACTTGCAACCTCCTTTATGCTGAATATAATGAAAATTTTTCATTTTATTTTATTTTGTATTTTTCAATAGGTAATGCATACATATATAAAACAATATTTTAAAAGTACAACAGCAGCATACATATATAAAACAATATTTTAAAAGTACAACAGCATGAAAAGAAAGCGTCTCCCTCCAATCAGTGTTTTCCAGCTCAGTTCCCTTCTCAAGGAGCAACAGCTATCACTAGTCTTTTGTGTCTCCTTCTGGAGATATTTTATGCAAAAATGAATACAAATGAATGATCTTTAATTTTTTTCAAAATCACAAATTGAAGCAAACTAAAAACACTCTTCTTCTCCTTGTTGCTTTCACATAATGACAGAGATCTTTCCCTTTCAGTACATATAGCACTCACTCGTTCCTTTGAACAACTGCATAGTGTTTTATTAATTCTATGATGTGGATGTATTATGATTTATGTAATCCATCTCTTTATAACACTTATATTTTTTTAGTATTTATAATCAATGTTTCAATACATTTTTTCAACCACATGTGTCAAGAATATGTTAGAAAATATCTAGAGATGTAATTGCTGGGTCACAGCAATTTTTGACAGATACTGCCACATTGTGCTCCATAGCAGTTATACCAATTTACACTCCCACCAGCAATATTTGAGAGAACATTTCCCAGTGCCCTATCCAACACAGTGTTATCAATAGTGTCTTTTTGAAGTTTTAATTTGCATTTTGATACTTTTAACTAAGGTTGAGCATCTTTTTGTATATTTAAGGGTCATGTAGGTTTCCTTTGAACTGGCAGTTCCTGGCAATGAATACTTTTTGAACATTATCTTACATGATATCTGTTCAGAGTTGAACGGTGATGATCAATGCTTTTTTCTGGATGTGCTCTGTTTCCTTGGATTTCATAACACCACTGGTGCATTTTCTCTTGTTTCTCTCTGACTACTCCTTCTCAGGGTCTCCTGTGGGGCTTATCTCTTAAATGCTGTTTTTCTGGGCCCTGTCCTATACAGAGCAGGGACTCCATTGAGGCAAGCAAAACACCTAGGGCACCAATCAAGGAGGTGCTCGCTCTCAGGGTGGTGCAAATACAGGGTCAGCACTTGTACAGCCCAGAGAGTGAATGCATAGAGGGATAGGTGATCATAATAATAGTAAGCACATCCCGGCAGTTCCCCCTTCATTTGCTGTTTTTTGAATATTTCTTTAAAACTGCTTTTTTTAGCTTTAAGTAATAAGCACTTTTGATATTAAAGAGAAAATGAGAGATTTGGATTCCTAGGAACTGAATGTTATGTAACTCTAGGTGAGTCATTGTTCTATAGTAAAGGAGAATAGTCTCAAAGTTTATTACAGGCTGTCGAGGGTGGCAGTAGATGAAGATGATAGCACAATTCCTCTTCTCTTTTCCATTTGTGAGAAAAGGAATATATTTTGCTATGATATGGCACATAAATTTGAAATAATTCCATTATTGAGCATGGGTTTAGTAAAGGCCTTCAAATATACATTTACTAATTATTGTATTATGTCATGGGGTTTCATAATGTTATAGATTAAGGATGTGTTTCAAATAGTAGTTTCGCTGCACTGTTTGTGAATAGTACAGGCTCTATGATTAATAGTACAGTCTGAATGGAAAAAGGAAGTATTGGTCTGCAAGTCTCTTATGGGATTTTGAGAATAGTAGCTTACATTTTGTTTGCCTGTGACCAAAACAGTATTAGATTGAAAAGTATCTGGTTGAATATAAATAATTAAAATAATTTCTGAAGTTTGCTTTTATTTGATAGGTTTGAACTCCAAAGGTTAATATTTATGCTATTATATTTTCTTAGACACCATAGTAACCAAAATTTGGAGAAGTAGCTGTAAGAAGCGATGGCCAGTATGATGGTTAATTTCATGTCAACTTGACTGGTCCAGGATGCTCAAAGAATTAAACACTATTTCTGGGTGTGTCTGTGAGGGTGTTTCCAGAAGAGATTAGGATTTGAATTGGTGGTCTGGGTAAAGCAGACACCCTCCCTAGTGTGGGTGGGCATCATCCAATCTGTGGAGGGCCCTAATAGAAATAAAAGACAGAGGAAGGTTGAACTAATTCTGCCTGACTGCATGACCTGGGATATTGATCTTCTCCAGCCCTCAGTATTCTGTGTTCTCAGGCCTTTGGACCCAGACTGGAATCTATACCATTGGCTCTCCAGCTCTAAGGCCTTTGAACTAAAATGCTGGCTTTGTTGGGTCTCCAGTTTGCAAAAGGCAGATTGTGGGACCTCTCAGCCCCTGCAATTACATGTGAGCAAATAACTCACAATAAATCTCTTTCTAGAGAGATAATCTTCATAGATCTATATATGTATTTTTTAAATTTGAATATGATTTTACTGAAAACTTAAAGTCATTTCAAAGCAAAAGTAGTTTATGATGTCAAGTCTAACATACCCTACATTTAAGTCATTACATGAATTGTTTTTATTTGTGTATTTCACTGTAGTGCTGTGACAACAAAATGACATCTGTGTACCAGAGCATACATACATCAATAGCAAGATGTAACTTTTCATTACACCACTGCTAGAATATTTAGCTTTAGGTAGGAGACATAAGCATGTAAGATGGCCACACCAAATAATTTTCTGTTTTTTTTCTTAGATAATTTTTTATCAGTAATACTTTATCAACCTCACTGTTAATAGAACTGTAAATTATCTGGGTGATGGGGTATATGGGGGAGATCATTCAACTGTGTTATACTGTAATAGTTGCTAGCATAATCTCACACATACCAATAAGGAGCTGTCACTATAATTAAGGGCTAGTTACTGTTGTTAGTTGCACAATGATAAAGTTCTTTTGAAAATATTGGTTAGCCCACTTATATGTGGAAAATGCCCTTTCCACTTATACAGAAGAAAAAATGTTCAGAAAGTTATTTTTGGCCTTACTATGTCAAAAAGTCAACTGTACAAAGATCTACGTGTTAAACCTAATATGTATACATATTTTTATGTATATGTATACATATTTATATGTGTACTTATAGATCTATTACATACATGTACTATTGGTTCTGTTTCTTTGGAGAACTGTAACTAGTAATATACCCTACTAGGATAACAAGATTCAAAGGGTCAGTTTTTCAATGACCTTGACAATTAGGTTACATTATGTATATTTATGCTTTTTATTAAAATATAGATTCCAAAATCCAAACAGTAAGTGGTTAGTATTTAATAATTAATTACTAAAATAAAGGATTCTTTAGCATAAGTTTATATCTGATCACTTTTTGATATTTTTATCAATAATCTTTAGCCACTAAATCCATTGCTTAATTTTATCCTGATTTTCCCTCCAAGGGTATAAAAACCAAAACATTGTGAATATTTTCTTTGAGCCAGATGGCTTCCAGATTATATGTGTGTGTGTGTGTGTGTGTATATATATATATATATATATATATATATATATATATATATATATTCTTTTATAGGGCTTCCAAGATGTTTGATTTGAAAAATTCCTGAAAGTGGTTTTACTTCTTTTTTAAATCTTCTCATTCTGCCAGTTGATCTTTTATAATTTGAAGACTTTTTATGAATAATTTTGGTATCATTCTTTTTTATTCAATGGGTACAATACCTTATTTCTCTAAAGATATTATGACACTTTATTGAACTTTTATTCTATTTGTATAGTGTATGCTTTATTCAGGTTGTATTTTTTCTGTGTGTTGGCTTTGGTCTCTCTCTTCTATATTTAAATTTTTTCCAGAATTGGGTAAACTTTTATTGCCTACTCATTTTCAAGATGGAAGATTAAGAGACAATTTGGAGGACTTTTGTTTCTAGAAATTATTGACTAGCTTGTTTCAGAACAATAATCCTGAAGATATGAGCTAGCAAACGCATGAAATATGAGAAACAGCTTTCTGAAGGCATCAGAGGTACCAAGACAGCAAAACCATGCACAGCCAATATCTTAGAGTAAAAAAGGAATCTCAGAGTGGAAAGATATATTTTGTGGCAATTTTGGGCAGCAAAAAAGTAGAGTATAGGCCATACTATGGCAGTAGAGCCCAGGTAAACACTCTTGGACTTCAACTGACACCAAAAAGTTGCCTAAGAATTAGGGTAACCCAGAAATATTCCAACTCTCACAAAGTTAGAAGTTTAACTTTAGATGAACCAAGTCTTTGGTCGTATTAAGGTGGTCATCTTAGACCAATTCACTGCCAGAAGCAAGAATAAGTCTTCTGTGGAGGAATATAACATCATCCAGAGAATCAAATTACCTCTACAAACTTCATACACATTGTCTAGCATTAAATGAAAAATAACCAATCATGAACATAAAAACATGAATTTACCAAAACCTAATAGAAAACTAAGCACACAGGAAAATTGGAAAATTTAGTTAACCAAGCACAGACCTCAAAATAGCTGTGATTAGTATTTTCAAGAATTTAAATGACAAGATAAATTTAAGCAGGTAACTGGAAATATGAACTGTTATTAAATGGAAATTCAAGAAGTGAAAAATACTATACTTGAAATTAAGAATTTGATAGATGAATTTAATAGCACATTAGACACAGCTTTATAAAGAATAAAAAACTGGAAAGTAGATCAGAAGAAGATATCCAGACTGAATGTGAAGAGCAGAAGGATGAAAAATACAAATAGCATAAGAGACATATGGAATGCAATGGAAAAGTCTAATATTAGTATGATTGCAGTTGCAGACTGAGGTAGAGAGAGAAGAGAGCAGAAATAATGTTTGAAGCGATAATTTTTGGAAACTAACAAAAGATTTATGCTATAGATTCAGTAAATGATATAAGTCCAAAGCAGGAAGAATACAAAAAAATCATACTGAGGCGTATAGTAGTAAAACTGCTGAAAATCAAAGTCCAGGAAAACATAATGTTTAATATAATTTAAAATATTATCAGAATTAAACTATATAAAAGTAACACAAAATGTGGGAAAGAAGTAAATGGAGTAAAAGAGTTCCATGGTCTTTATTTTCTGAGAAGTGGTACCACTTTTCATTAGACTTCAGTAAGTCAAGGATGTATGTTGTAATTTTAAGGATAAACAGTGAAGAGTAGGAGAAAAATGCAGTCCTAAAAAGCAATAGAAGGAAGAAAATAATAAAAATATGCAATCCAAAAGAAGGCAAGGAGGAGAGAAACAAAACAAAAGTAATGGAACACATAGGAAAGAAATAAGAAGGATCAGACACTAAGGCTCATGTTGCCATCGTTTCTGGAAGCAGAATCTGCTTTTGAAGAAAATCTATGATGCAATTTTTTTCTTGTATTACTTTTTAAAAGCCATGTTGGCTTCTAGAAGATTTTTATAATTACACAATTATTATATTATAGTTATTCGATATTTTTCAGTGCTTTTGTCCTGAATGTACATTACACTCATTTTTAAAGGAAAGTATTGGAAAACAATCTTTACATTTTAATTTTTTTTTGAGAACTGATTTTCTTTAAAAGGATTATGTATGACCCAACTGTTACCTGAATCTGTAGGTATGCTTTTTGAAGCTTCCTTGTAGGCCAAGCATTCATAAAATGATCCCTCTTAGAGTCTGTTATCAAGTTTTTCCTATAACTTGCAGTCTGATATTTCCCTGCCAGTATTCTGTAAGCTCCAGCATTTCTTATTGAATTTATGCATTCAGTGATAACCCTGTCAGAGACTTGTATAAAACAGCTTTTTCAGATTTGAAAAAAAAAAATCCCCTTATGGTTGCAAGTATTCTAAGAAAAGCAAATACACACAAAAGTGACTAAGTTATACAGCTGTTTTATTATAACTATTCTGTAAAAACTGGCTTGTACACTATGGAATCATCTATTCTAAAATTGTTTTTCTAACATATCTACAAAGCAATGAAAATTGACATTTGTAATAATGACTCTGAGGACATCGTGAAGAAAAAGATTAAAACGTGTTATTTTTGGTTTTAGTACTCAGTTTATTTTGTTTTAGGATAATTCTTTTAAAACTGATAACCTAGGAATTGACTGTTATGCCAAAGCCCTTATTTCTCAGATCACACTTTACACTAGAGATTGTACTATATTATAATTTGCAGTTATTCTTTTTTTGTTGTTGTTTTTGAAATGGAGTCTCTCTCTGTCACCCTTGCTAGAGTGCAGTGGCATCATCATAGCTCACTGAAACTTCAAACTCCTGGGCTCAAGCAATCCTACTACCCTCAGCCTCCCATGTAGTGGGAACTAGCCTATATGGCAAAAAGAGAAACCTAACAACTTCTCACAGGGTTCTACATCCTCTCTTAGAGTATACAGATATTTTGAATGGAGCTTTTTATAGTGGTCTTAATGATTGATTTGGTCATACAGTTTATTCATGACTCTAGAAGTAGTAATTTTGGTTTAGCCAGACATCTTAATTCATGTTCCTCCAGAAGGAGAAGGATTCTTGTACAAATCATTTATTAAGGAAGTAGTTCCCAGGAAATTACAATAGAGAAATATGGAGGTGAGACACAGAAGGAAAGGCAGCCAATAAAGGTTTTCTGGGTTTTTTTTTTTTGGCACAACTGTGTGCTGCTTTTGTTTCTATTTCAAAGTACTGTGAGGATACAAACATTTTTTGTTACAGGGATTGCTTTTGTAATGCTTGAGTCGGGGTTATACATGTGCCCATCACCCAGATAGTGTTCACTGTACCCATTAGGAAGGGTTTTGCTCATCCCCTCCTCCCCCTCCCCCCGATGATTTCTGTTGAGTTTTTGCTTCCCTCTATGCACATGTGTGCTCATTGGCTAGTTCCAATTTAATAGTGAGTGCATGTGGTTTTTTTTTTTTTCATTCTTGAGATTCTTTACTTAGGATAATGGTCTCCAGTTCCATCCAGATTGTTGCAAAAGGTATTAATTCATCTTTTTTATGGCTGAGTAGTACTCCATGGTTTGCATATACCACATTTTATTAATTCACTCAAGAATTGATGGGCACTGGGGTTGATTCCACATCTTTGCAATTGTTTATTGTGCTGCAATAAACAATTGAAGGCAGTGTGTGTCTTTTTGATAAAATGGGGACTTCTTTTCTCATGGGTAAATACCCAGTAGTGGGATTGCTGGATCGAATGGTAGGTCTACTTCTTTTAATTCTTTGAGGAATCTCCATACTGTTTTCCATAAAGGTTGTACTAATTTGCAGTCCCACTAACAGTAGATAAGTGTTCCTTTCTCTCTGCATCCATACCAGCATCTATTGTTTTGGGACTTTTTAATAAAAAGTATTGATAGCTCATTGTGGTTTTAATTTACATTTCCCTGATAACTAGTAATGTTGAGCTTTTTTTCATATGTTTATTGGACATTAGTCTATCTTCTTTTGAAAAGCTTCTGTTCATGTTTTTTGCCCACTTTTTAATGGAGTCGTTTGATTTTTTCTTGCTGATTTGCTTGAGTTTTTTTGCAGATTCTGGTTATTAGTCCTTTATTGGATGTATAGCTTGCAAATATTTTTGTCCTATTTTGTAGGTTGTCTATTTGCTCTGTTGAGTGTTTCCCTGGCTGTGCAGAAGCTTTTTAATTTAATCAAGTGCCATTTATTTATTTTTGTTGTTGTTGTTGTGATTGCTATTGGGGTCTTCCTTATAAATTCTTTGCCTAGGCTGATATTTAGAAGAGTTTTTCCAACATTTTCTTCTAGAATTCTTATAGTTTCATGCCTTACATTTAAGTCTTTTATCCATCTTGAATTAATTTTTGTGAGTAGTGAGAGACATGGATCCAGTTTCATTCTTCTGCATGTGGCTAAATAGTTGTCCCAGAACCATTTATTGTATAGTGATTCCTTTCCACATTATATATTTCTGTCTGATTTGTTAAAGATCAGTTGGCTGAATGTGGATGGTTTTATGTCTGGGTTTTCTGTTTTGTTCCATGGGTCTATGTTTCTATTTTTGTGCCAATACCATGTTGTTTTGGTCACTATAGCATTGTAGTATAGTTTGAAGTCTGGTAACATGATGCCTTGAGATTTGGATGCTCACAGCAAACTCTTGCTGGCTCCATTACTACCACCTCAACTTAACCCCAAGATGAAGTGTACTGAGGACTGATCAACTTCAAGAGGCACATTTTTTCTCATCTGGAAATATTTTCTAGAGAGTGAAACCTTAGCAGAAGAGAAATAAATGAACTTGCATTGGAATAATATGTCCCTTGTTTTCTTAAATACTCTTTGTCCAGGTATTTTAGCAAAAGTGGATTGGGGCTGTGTTACCCTTCCTTTAGAAAAATCTCAACCATCATTTTTTCTTTGGATGCCCACTTTAGCTCCTCAAAAGCATCTTCTTCCTTAAAAAAAAAAAAGCCAAACAAAAAAAACAAAAACAGGCCGGGCGCGGTGGCTCACGCCTGTAATCCTAGCTCTCTGGGAGGCCGAGGCGGGCGGATTGCTCAAGGTCAGGAGTTCAAAACCAGCCTGAGCAAGAGTGAGACCCCGTCTCTACTATAAATAGAAAGAAATTAATTGGCCAACTGATATATATATATAAAAAATTAGCCGGGCAAGGTGGCGCATGCCTGTAGTCCCAGCTACTCGGGAGGCTGAGGCAGAAGGATCGCTGGAGCCCAGGAGTTTGAGGTTGCTGTGAGCTAGGCTGACGCCACGGCACTCATTCTAGCCTGGACAACAAAGCGAGACTCTGTCTCAAAAAAAAAAAAAAAAAAACAAAACAGTAGTGATCATGGGAAACTAAAGCTGCTGCCACTTGGGAAAAGGCTCAGCCATCTCTTTTTCTCTTTGAATCTCTTTACTCCATCCTGTCTCTTTGATGTGAGGAGGGGAGGGTAAGAAGTATGCATCTCTTTGCTAGAGAGCTTAGGAACAGCTCTGTTCTGGAAAGGTCTAGAGTTAACTGTCTAGATAAACTTTCTCTTGATATTGGGGCACTCTCTGCTTCTGGTTTTTTTGCTCTTGGGTTTGCTACTTCTTGATATTGACCATCTGTTTACTCAGGCTTGTGATTTGTTTATGGACTTTGTGAAAAATAAAGAAAAATTAACCACTTGACCTGCTTTGATTCTAGTCCCTCAGCTTAGATAAAATAATGAGAAGAATTATTATTCTAGTAATGTGAATTTATTGTGCTCTTACTCTCTGATCCAGTGGTATGCATTTTGTATGGATTGGTTTGTTTAATCCTTACAACAGCTCTCTGAAGTCGTTAGCATTATTATATCCATTTTATAGATGAGTGCTTCACTGAGTCCACCAGATTTTTCCAATAAAAAGGAGAACTTTTCTTTTTGAAAGTAATATAAGAATGATATGTTGACACCATCTAAACATCCTGTTATCAATGACCTCTTAATCAGTGGCTTTAACTTTCTTATATTAATCAATTATTGCAATTATAGTTGCAAAAATGTGGTTTTCTATTTCTATCAGTCCTTTTACATTTATTAACTGTCACACTTCTGTAGAAAAGAGCATTCCTGTTTTTCCTGCTCTTCTTTCCACTCAGCATCAGTTAGACCCATGGATTTTTATTTATTCAGCCTTGTAATAATTTATGGCCATTATTATTTTTGTTGCTCAAATTGTCTCAAAGTTTCCCCAAATGAGTTTCTTCAAGCTGGCTATGTCCTTCCAATACTTTTTGATTGATTTTTTTACTTTTGGCATAGTAAAATTCTTCATGCTCACTCCCATATTTTCCCTTCCCTAGGTCTGTAATCAGCCATTTCTCTAAAGAATACCATTTCCTCTCAGAGGGAAATGGTATTTAGACATCAAATCTGGGCATTAGGTATGTTCACTGCCACTGGGTGTCATTTGTGTCCAGATTCCATCAATAGAAAGTCAGAAAGGATCTTTTGTAAAAAAATAATGAGTTCATTTTGATATGTTCATTTTCATTATTCTTATGGATAATCCCCCAAAAGAGCTGGATTTACAGCTGTTTGTACCTTTTGTGCTGTGCCTGTTGTGAGCTCTCTTATCTCTGTGTCTGCACAAGCTATTGGAAGATGTTGCAATTTTACCTCTTTCTCTTCCAGACACCTTTTCTGATATCTTGGTTCCAGAAAATATTTCCATGACTATTCTCCAGGCTGCCTTTTTGCTGCTGCTGTTTTTGCCCCCATGTCACATCTGGGCAAGGGCTGGACACTAATAAAACACCGAGTGCCATCTCAGAAAGGCACTACATCCTTGGTTGCTAAGAGCACATCACATTTCAAGGACATAGCTTGGCTGTTTGCAAGGTGTGGAACCTTCAATAGCTTTTAGCCAGAATTATTTTCTGTTCAAAGACAAGATATCACTTTGTTATCCTCAAAAGTTCTCTTATAAAACTACATCTTCTCTACCTTAGTCTCATCTTGGTTTTGTGAACATTTTGTTTGCATTTGAAATTTAATTTTTAAAAAAGTGTGAGTTTAATACAAAAAATTGCTAACTATTCCTCATATTTTGGGCACAATATTTGTTTAAACACAGTTTATTATTTTTTCAATAGTGATAATGGTATTTGGATCTGCATTAATTCATATGTAGCACTTATTTAAATCCCATTGGCCTGGTGGCTTCTCATCTTTGCTTATCCTTTCCTATGGTGGCAGGAAAAGGAATTAGATAATTATGAGTTCTCATTTTCTACTGTCAGGTTTTGTTATTGTTGTTCTCTTTAGTTTGTTCAAAGGATTGGAATCCTCAGATCCAATCCACTTCTCAGAGACTCTCTTCCATCTTCCCTACAACAATTCTCATATTAATTTCATTTGTGAGCCTCTTGTCCTATTTCCCATCAACTATCCTTTGTTTCCATCTTTAGCAAGGTGGCTTGGAGCTTGGTTTCTGGAGATAATCTCTAGCTTTGTTGTCTCAGGCAGGCTACTTAATCTTTCTGTGATTCATCTTCATTTCCTATCTAGAAATAAGGGATAATAATAGTACCTACCTCATAAAGTTGTTGTAAGGATTAAGTGAATAATCCATGTAAATCATGTAAAATGATACCTCACATAAAGAAAGCATCAATAAATGTGAGACTCTATCATTATTATTTACTGGTGTCTACAGGCTGCAAAAGACAACATTTGTCTGCTTCTAGGAACAAATGCTTGTCCCTCATCATTCCGCAAATAAATTCAATAAGATTCCACCACCTCTACTCTTCATACAGAGGCAAAGGTATCTCACCTGAGTAAATGACAAGTGAGAGATATAGGTAAGAGGGAAGAAGGAGATGGTCAAGGGGAACATCTGTTCCTTCCTAGACACACTGACCTTGTTCTCTCTCTCTATCATGTCTTTCTGGATATAGGGTTTGAACTCAGCCTCCTGCATTTTTATTTACTAAATCTAGTGACCCTATCTGGAGATCCTGTGACCAAGGACCAGTACATAAGTCTCTGTCTGAGGATACCATGATTCAGTACAAAGAGCAGCTGTAGTAGATGCTGTCATGTGCTGCTCTCTCCCTTGGCCCGGACTGGCCAGCATGCTCCAGCTCACTTCCAGCTGTCAATGCTGCATTTCTGGGCCTGAGTCCCTTTTTCTAAACTGGAAAGGTAGATGAGAAATATTAGTTAAATAATCCCTACCCCTCCACCTCAGTAGCCCTCAACCAATGTCTGTCAGAAGTTGGGGTATAAATGCCCTAGTCCCTTGCCCTTTGTGTGAGATAATTCTGAAGAATTTATTTGACACCATTTCCCAAAGTTTTGTCTCAGGGTTAGGCTCCAGTTCTCCAGTTGCTGCTATGGTGGTTGGCTTTATAATGGACCTTCTGTTTGCCTTCCCTTTCCTGTATTCCCTCCTCACAATGTTCTCAGTGGTCTCTGTGCCTCTCAAATCCACAAATAGCAATAGACTCCTCATATCAAGGTCTGACTATTGGAAATCCAAATAAGATATGAGCTCTTAGTGTCTCCTTTGTTTTCAGAATCTTTCTGATGCTTGTATTGTGTTAACCTCTTTGGTCATTGCCACTACTTGAGTGGAGTGAGTGTGTGGGTTTTGTTCTTAAGAAGAAAATTTAAAAAACTCTCTCTAATTGATATAATGTTTCAGAAAGGTCTTTCATTTTTTATACCTGGCTTGCATTTCAATAATTGTCTGGTCTACTTTATTGACAGTGAATAGCCTGCTTCTTTCTTTAGGATGCCAAGGGATTGGCTTGGGATTGGATATCATGACCAGCTCTGGCACAACAAATGAAAGGCCTTCCACTTCTGCTTGCGAGGAACTCTAAGAAAGGTAGGATAATATGCAGCAAAATTACTTGCCTCTTTAAGGTGGCAAAGAATATAATTAAAATAAAGAACTGACATCTTATGTGACAGAGTCTGAGTAGGAAGCATAGCATTTATCACCTCCTGTTCCCTAGCTTTTCTTTGGGGAAAAAAAAGTCAGCAAGATTTTATCTTGGGTGACGCCTACTCACCTGGCTTGGCTTAAGCTAAAAAAACAATGAAAATGGTGGGGTGTGAAATAATATGCCAGATATGCAATTTGGCCATGTTATGGCTTAAATACTAAAACCAAAATTTACTTTTCCAGAAAAGGAGTTAGTAAATTTGAACTATGTATTGAAAGCTAATCAAGGTGTAGATACTGTAAGGATAGTGGGGCATGGATTGTTGTCAGTGCCTAAATGTGGGAAGAGAGAGCAATGTCTGTTCTTTAGGATTACATCAGGAGAGTCCTAAGGGCTAGAACTCAATGTGTATACAGAGTCTAAGGAACAAACCTATCGCATGAAGCATGATGTATGTGAATAATGAAGAAGGTTACATAGGGATTTTACTATGTTTACCTTATAATAACTGTTTTTATTGCCTATAATTATTCCTAAAGGGAAAACTTTTGAAAACATTGACCTGACTCTCCACAGAGGAGTAAAAACTAAATTTCCTAAATTCCAGAGTCTTGCTGAAGAACTCATCTGAGAACTCAAGATCCTTCAAATCTAGGCCTCAGCTGAGACCACAGCATCCTTTCTTTCCTAAATACAGTTTCTGAGTGGGAGGTTCTCAATGTAATACTGACGTAGGTGTGAACATTCAGTGTTTAAAGTCATGGGAAACAACTTAAATTAAATTGCCTTGAGATTTTTTAAGCTTTGAAATTTCTATTTTGGATATTTTTTAAAAAGAGGGATAAGGAGAGAGAAAGAGAAACAGCTTGTTCACTGAGCTTTTTGTCCATCCGCTTCCCCTACCTCCCAACTCTCTGGGAATCTGCAATCATTTTATCAACACTAGCACACGTCTGTCAGTACTAGAGAAAATGTACTTTTTGGTGTGTGCTTTTTGTATTGGTGGCTATTGTGAAAAAAACTCTTATCAGTAAGGTCTTCTTTTATATCAAGTAGAGTCACAGCCATCATCAAGAGAAGCTATATTTACAAGGCCATGTTCCCTTGCAAGCTTGCTTGTACAATCTGCTCCTGAACATCCCATCTGGCATGGATTTAAGAGATTCAAGACATGGGCTTACTTAAAGTAATATACGTTTTTTTTTGTTTTTTTTCAATAAGAGATTCTCATCCTGAGGAATGAAAGATTCTACTCCTACTTCTATTAAGCTTTCAGAATTCCTCTATTTAAGTTATTGATCTGAATTGATTTTGATGTCCAGAAAGGCAGCAAAAGAGACATATAAAGTAAAAGAGAATGGTTCTGAGCTGAAACTGGCTATCAACCCATCTATAAATAATATTTTTCAAAATAGTGTTTGCCAAACCTCAAGTTTACATGGGTTTCCTTTATGTCTTGAGTCTCCTACTTGTTTTTGTTTACATTGATCAGTAGATTCAGATTGAGCCTGTCTCCTTAAGTTTATCCATGATGTACATTTGGAAAATGAACAGCAGCAGTACTAGCACCTGGCAAGTAGTGGGTGCTAAATGAATATTTGTTGAATGAAAAAATCCTTTACATTTTAGTAGCATTACACAGTTTTCAAGTGCTGCAACAATCATTTTATTTGATTCTTACAAGTAGCTAGAGAAGAAACTGAGGATTCTATATCCCTGATTCTACATCCTTGACTAAAGATGCCCAGCTGGCAAGTGGCAATTAGGATTTTAACTCAGATTATATAAATGGAAGACCATACCTTGACTCTACCAGGCATGGAGGCATGGAATGAAAGGCTCCTTTGGGGAAGAGTAACTAGTTCATTTTGATGGCAATTTAGGTCATGTTATATAAGAGGATAATAGGCAACTATTCTGGAATGGTAAATTTTGGCTACCTTGTAGAGATCCTCAAATGGCAGGCTAATGTGTTTGGACCATACTCCAAAGTCAGTGGGGAATCACTAAAAGTTTTTGAGCAAAGGATTAGTGTTGTCTTTTAGGCAGATTATCTTTTTCCATGACGGATTGGAAGAGGGTGAGAATGGCAGCAAGCAGAACTCTTTCTTCCTCAGAAAGAGGAAAAAGAAGTTGAGATACAAGAGGGTTTGAAGCAGACAGAAGGGAAGTTGAGATGCTATGCTCAAAGGGATTGACCTTCATAGCCTTGAGATATTCCTACAAGTAAGGGGAAATGGAATAAAACTGAAGCTTTGTGGAGGCACTTTAGAACCTCTCAGTTGAGCAGAAAATAAAAGGGCTTCTATAGAGTAGCGAAGGCTTACCTAAGACTAGATGGCATAAGTTTTGGTGAACCCAACTGACAAAGTGTTGAGCCTCCTGGTAATACAGTCAGTAGAGTAGGAAAACCAGAAAATGCAAAGCTTAAAGCAATGAGGTGATATACATTTGGGAATTTTGAACTTGAGACATGCTCAATTAAAATTGTTAACTAAAATTAGGGTGACAAGGTAGAAGAATTGGAAAGGGTGGAAGGCCTAGAAGCAGTCATGAGTAGACTAAAGGTCCATTATGTGTGAGGATGTAAGAAAGGGAATTGTAGAGCCAGAGGAAGGAATTTGAGAGTTTGGATTCTTGGAGACTTTCAGAAATGACAATTTCAGAAGTATAGTGAATGACTAAAATGCAATGGAAATGGGGGTCATCGGGGCTTAGGGATAGTGTAATAGAGACCTGGGTAATAGAAGAGTCATCAAAAAGAATGTCAACCTCACTGAAGAGAGCATAAAGCAAAGGGTCAGAGAAGAAATACAATGAAACTTAATTTATATAGCAAGCCATTATTGAGACAAAGGACAAAATCAAATTGAGTTTCCTCATTTCTGATTATTCATCTATGTCCCTGCTCTATCCCATCCTGCCCTCACCTTTCATTGCCAGATTACAAGTCCTCCATGAACAAAAATTCACTTTTCAACACAGTCTTTAAAATCATAGGAAAGCCTGTTTGCTGTTTATAGGAGAGAAGAAAACTCTCCTTTTCATGGATGAATTTTTGAATGAATGAATAGAACAAGGTTGAAACAGTGTATTAATGCAATTCTTGGCAGGAAGGAAATTGGAAGGTATGCCCAACAGTTACCAGGCTAGAGTAAGCACAAGGATAGGGAAGGTTATAAACTGGACTGGAACAGACTCATTTAGATTTGGCTGAGAAAATGTCAGTGGTTATTTCTTAGAGGAATGTAAAATTGCTTAAAATTCATTAGAAAGGAAATAAGAGAATTTCAGGAAAATCATATATAATATTCCTGTAGTAGTTAGAGAATGTCTCAAAGCCTAGACAATGATTCTTCTACTACTACTTCTCTGTTTTCCATCAGGCATTTTATGAATATCAATGCCATTCTCCACAGTGCTGAGTCTATTCCCCTAAAGTCCTGAATTCTTCCTCTCCTGCTTTCCCTGTATCTCTAATACATCTATTCTTATCTGACTTTGCTGGAATAAGACAGAAATAATATGCCATTAGCCTCTTCAGCATTCCTCTGCTCCACCTCACATTTTCTCTGCATCCTTACCTACCTTCAACTTTTTTCCTCCCTTCTACTTCAGGGAAAGAAATTTTCCTTCTCATTAAGAGAGCTGAGGCTCACCTCTCCATAACTGCCCTTGTTACCTCTCCTCAAGTCTCCTCCAAATTCATCAGCAAGTTCCTCATTCCAGAACAGTCAGTCTCTCTCTTTCTGCCATATCATTTCTTTCATTCTACTGAAGTACTCCATTTTTAGTAATCATCTCTTGCATATTCCATTTTTAGTAACCCTATTTCCTGCCCACTCACTCATTTCCCAATTCCTTGTTACCTGCAGCCCTGACCACATTGTTACAACTGTCTCAGGAAACATAGCTTTTCTTTATCTTCATTCACCTTGACTCTTTCTCAAAAACTTTCTCCTTTGGCTTACAGGACTCTATCCTCTCCTGATTTCCTCCTCCTATTCAGACTGTTCATGTGCTATCTAATTTTTCTACTTCTTCCTAAACATAGGTATTCCCCAATAATGTTGTATTTGTCTTCTTCTTTTTATCTGTATCTTTCTTCAGATATTATTCAGCACCTCACTTTTGCTCTTGCCTGAATGGAGATTTCCAAATGTGTAGCTTCAGCCCTGCCTTCTTACATGAGTTCTACTTCCATATTTCCATATGTCTCCTGGACACCTGCAACTGAATGTCTCCCCTGTATCACAATTCAATGTTCTAAGTCCAAAGGTGAACCAAGCCTTCTTGAGCTCTGCTGATACCTCAACCAAATACCAGACAGTCAGCCTTGAAACCTCTGAATTTTCTCTGGCATCTTTTACACACTTACCCTAACCTGCCAGTTGTGCTTTCTCAATTTTTGTTGCACTTGTTCCCTTATTTTTATTCTTATTATTACTATCTAAGCCCATATTCTATTTATTGCTAACCCAGGCTAAGGAAAAGCCACCCCTGTCATCTTCCCTGACTTACAGAGACTCTATGCTCCCACCAATTAATACACTTTAGTTTGACCAATATTCTGGAAGTACAA
Source organism: Microcebus murinus (assembly GCF_040939455.1). Taxonomy (NCBI): domain Eukaryota; kingdom Metazoa; phylum Chordata; class Mammalia; order Primates; family Cheirogaleidae; genus Microcebus; species Microcebus murinus. The sequence continues at coordinate 95,980,648 of NC_134136.1, forward strand.
CTTGACAAAATAGCACTAGACTAAAAAAAAAAAAAAAAAAAACCTTCATTTTTTCATACAGTAAAGTTCAAGCTCCTTATTTTGATACTCAGAATCTTTCCAAAATTTGGATCCACCTTAACTTTCAAACTTATTGCCACCTCTTTAGATATATTCTGTTGTCCAGCCAAATAGAGTCATTTGCCATAAACATTCTAGGCTTTCTGACTTCTGGTCTTTTTCTCTTATAGACTCTCAGACTTTGCCTATATTTATGCATGTCCCAAATCCTACCCATTCTTTAAAATTCATCTCAGATGCTGCTCCCTCAATGAAGCCTTCCTGATCACCCAGCTAATAATAATGTCTCACCTTTCTGAACATTCAAAAGATTGTCATTATAGCATATACCACCTTTTATATTATAGTAGATTTATTTAAGTGCATATCTTATGTGGATCATATTTGAATTGCCCACAGTTTTACTCACAACAGATTCCAATTAATTATGTGATGAGTATATTAATGTGAAAATACACTAATCAATGAGTAAATATATCAGTATCAAAGGGAATTTGGTAATGAGAAGATGATAGGCAAGGGAGAGTTGTCATAAATATATCCTAAAAAATTGAATTTATGTCCCTTATGCAACTTTTTAAAAATTATTGAGTCATATCTAATATATAGTACAATTTGCTCATTTAAAGTGTATAATTCAGTGTTTTTTAGTATATTCATAGGGTTATGGAGCTATCATTAAAATCTAATTTTAGAACATTTTTCTCCCAAAAGAAACCCTGTGCCCATAAACTGTTAATTCCCATTCTCTCCTCCTCCCTTAGCCCTAAGCAACCAGTAATCTACTTTATATGTCTATAAATTTGCCTGTTCTAGATATTTCATGGAATATCATACAATATGTGGTCTTATGTGACTGGCTACTTTCGCATAGCATGATGTTTTCAAAGCTCATCTATGTTGTAGAATGTATCAATACTTCATTTCTTTTTGTTGCTGAATAATATTCCACTATGTAGATGTATCATATTTTATTTATTCATTTCTCAGTTGATGGATATCGAGATTGTTTCCACTTTGAATTATTATGAATAATGCTGCTATGAATATTCATGTACAAGTTTTTGTGTGAATGTCTGTTTTCACTTCTCCTGAGTATCTAGAAGTAGAGTGGCTAGGTCATATGACAACTCTATTTAACATTTTGAGGAAGTATAAGACCATTTTCCAAAGCAGCAGCACCATCCTACATTTCCACCAGCAAAGTATGGAGGTTCCAATTTCTCCACATTCTCACCAACACTTATTTTTCGTATTTTTATTATAGCCATCCTAATGCATGTGAAGTCACTGTGGTTTTGATTTGTATTTCCTTAATGAATAATAATGTTGAGCATTTTTCTTGTGCTTATTAGCCACTTGTATATATTCTTTGAAGAAATGTTTATTCAAATCATTTGTCCTTTTAAAAATTCTGTTGTCTTTTTATTATTGAATATGAGAGTGCCTTATATATTCTGGATAAAAGTTCATTGTCAGGTAATGATTTCCAAATATTAGGCAACTTTGATAAGTTGAATCTGTGACAGTTGTCTTTTTTGTGTGAAGATAGCAAAGATAAAGTGAAAAGATTTCTGAAAAGGAAAACAAACAAAGTCACTGAGATACATCAATGCAGACATAGAAAAAAACATTCAACAATCTGAATGAGTAAATAGAATGAGGAGGAGGAAAAGAAAGACATGAGGAGGAGAAAGAAGAAGAGGAGAAAGAAGGAAAATTCTTCCAAATGACCACAAACCATTTCAGATTATTATCTGAAGCACTATTGTTGAAAAATAATTTTTTGAGTGGTTGTGTTTAGAAAAATAAAATAAAGTATAATAGGTATAAATAGAAAGATTAAATGAAATTATAGAATTCTTGGATGTCAGTATAAGTTCCTTCACATATATATGCAAAATTCTAGATTATGGCTCAAAGAATTCTGATTTATAACGGAAACTAAAATGACAGATTCATAACTTCGATTTGAAGGTTGTATAAATCCTTACTTAAAAAATAGAGACTAACTTTGTCCAAGATAAGTTGATGTTTGCTTCTTACAACTGCAACCACCATCTTATATTTTAAGAAATAGTTAAGAATTTTCATATATATTTTATGATTTAACTCTATTAGTCGGAGTCTAGATGAAAATCACTTCTTGCTTAGTTTGAATTTCACTTCAGCTTTGGCATCTGATTCAATCTTAAGAATGTTAGCCTCAAGTCAAAAAGGTCTTAATTGCTTTTGTAAAAACTGAGGCAGTTCTGACAGAATGAGCCCTCAACTCTTTGGCAACTGATAATTAGAAACCAGAAGTATTTTCCACATTATGGTGAGGACTATTTCCAAAATTCTATTCCCAGAGACTGGAGATAAGATGAGTTGGGGGAAGGGTGGTTAGGTGGTGTGTTTTGTTTTTATTTTTGTCTGGACTCAGACCAACTGATTTCTCACACTTAAATGCCAAAAATATTGGAACATTTTTTAAAATTGATAAATGGTAAGCTTCCTTACCACTGAAGTTAGAATGACATGATAATGGCAAACATATTTTTGGTCCAGTAGACAGTGAAAACCAGTAAAAAAGGAAATATAGCACTTTTAGGAGCAGATGGCAGTGCTTTCAAAACTTTTAGAGCTTTTTCTTTGCTTTTTCAAACTCGGGTAATATATAACCAATTAAAATTACTAAAATCAGATGGTGTAATGACTTGTGAGCACTGTAACACCTAGCAGACTAATTGAATAGATCTGTGGGGTGATACAATTAGTGGATCCCTTTAGTTAACTGGATAAAGGGTTACTGATGATTACATTTAAATTGCATCGTCCTGACTAATCCTATTTTGGATGCTCTATAATGTGTCTCCACTTGTTTATCTCTGAAATATGTCCATTAGCATTAACATGCCATCTGATTTTTAAAAACATTCTATTTTGAATTAATTTTAGACTCACAGAAAAGTTGCAAAAATAGTACAGAGTATTCCCATATACCATTTACCCAGCTTTCCCTAATTAACATCTTACATAACCATGGTACAATTATCAAGATGAGGAAATTAACATTAGTACAGTACTATTAACTAAACTGCAGATCTCATTAAAATTTTACTAATTTTTCCACTAAAATCCTTTTACTGGTCTAGAATTCAAATCAGGATCCCATATATCATCAAGTTGGTGTGTCTTCCTTAGTCTCTTCAAATCGGTGACAGTCTTTCTTTGTTTTTCATGACCTTGACACTTTTGAAGAGGACTGGCTAGTTATTTTGTAGAATTTCTCTTGTTTGCTTGATGCTTTCTCATGATTAGATTGAAGTTAGCATATTTGGCAGGAATGCCACAGAAGTGATGTTGTGTTCTCAGTGTTTCATATCAAGAGTTTCATGATGTCATGGTAATCTTAACCTTGATTACTTGGTTAAGGTGGTGTCTGTTGGGTTTCTCCACTATAAAGTTGCCATCATCCCCTTTGTTGTTAATAAATATATTGGGGGACTGTGATTTTAAAGAGCAAAGTGGAAGGAACAAGAATTCTCATATGTTTTCAAATTACTTGGCAATCCTAAAGGGTAGGAAGACTAGTAACGTAACTTTGAACATAGACAAATATATTTGGGAGGAAGAAGTACTTCTTCTATAGGAAAATTTTCTTGATGCCTCCTTCCCTCCTCATTTCCCACTAGACTTCACTGCTAATTCATTTATTTGAGAAAAATGAAAATTTTACATATTCAACCCCTCTTTGGAAATAGCAATCATCTGCTTTGTTTTGGTTCTACATTTCAGATATGGCATCATGGGACCAGTGCTCTAACTCCTGAGTTATGGAGCCAAGATATGGCATCAGATAGAAGCTCTTAGAAGTTCTTGGGGTTACAGGTTTTCATTGTTTCTACTTCTTATTTATCATTTTCTGCATAGTTACAATCATTTTTTTTCCTGTGTGTGTGTGTGTACAGAAAAACTTTACAGGAAGGAATCAATTTTTATTTTTAGATCATAGATAAATCTGATCTTAATTAATTCTAACAATGTTGGCCATAACAAATTAAAGCCATCTTGCAATAAAAATAGTGGAATGGTATAATTCCTCCAAGTTCCACTTTCTAAGTTGACTCAGTGTCATCAATGTCCTATTCTTTAATATCTCCAACTAATTTGTTTATTCCTTTCTTCATTCATGCATTCCTCATTTATTCATGCACTCACTCTATTGGTTGAGTCCATATAATTAAAACCCACTGTACTAAATGATTCAGGAGATACAGAGAGGGGTTTTGTCTGCCCTTAGGGAATTTACTATTTATTAGTCTAGAAGCATTAAGAGTTATAAAATGCTATTATATTATAGCTATTGGGGATTCTCTGTTTCGCATGTATGTACAGAACCCCAAAAGAGAAAAGGCTGTAAATTCTACCCTTCCACCTACTCTTCGAATTCCTTTGAAACAAAAGTGGTGAGATATTCTTTCATGGAAATGAGTCTTTGAGACTAAAAATAAAGAAACTGTATAAGAAGACAAAATAGATTACTAGGAGATCTCTTCCCTTGCCACTTTCCCAAAGTAGTTGGGCTCTCAGTAGACACAGCTTGATGCCCCATTAGAATAATCAGAGGCTCTGTCTGCAAAAACTCAATATTCGCTCACAAGGTCTCTAAGTGTCACACAAGAACCAGCCTGGAAAAGGCACTGGTGACTCCCTTGCTAGTAAAGTACCTAGAGAGGGTCTGAGACAGAAAGGATCTAGTAGGAGAGTACAAAGACAGAGGCACTAAGCCAGATGGACAGATACACAGATTTATAACTAATTTTTATTCATGGTCATGTCTTTCATGCTAGAGCACAACCTTCTTGAAGTAAGGCGCATGTCATCAGTAGCATCTTAGTCCTAGCACTTGGCACCAGGCCAGGCCTACAGAAGGGGCTCAGGGAAGGTTTTTCTTATGAATGGGTAGTTTCAAACCTTTGTGAATTTCTAGGGTACTCCTGTTACATATGCGCACTATGGACCCAGTGTGTATCAACATTATTTGCAATTGAGTCATATGCTTTCTAAAGTCCCAAGCTGTATATAGATGTGAGTGGGTTGCTCTGGGCTTTCCAGAACAATGCATTTCATCTCCTAGGACTAAAATCAAGTACAGTGTAACTCAATCATCATGTCATATAACTTGATCCCTTTGGACCAAGGACAGACATTTCTGACCTACTAGACTAGCTTAGAGACATAACCTGTTGGACACTCTCATATCATCCTTTGTTTTCTTTTTTATAGAATCCTTCATTTTTGTAATTCTTTCCTTAATGTCTGCATTTCCTAAAAGAATGTGAGCTTCCAAACCCAGATCTACAGGGTGTCTTATTTATAGCCATCCCTGGCACATGCCACCTAGCACATAAGAGACATTTAATAAATAACCATTGCATAAATCAATGAACAAAAGGCATAAAACACAGAGGAGAAATATAACCAGAAGATATAATTAAAGGATTATGGGGAGGTGGATAATGGGGAAGCTATATTCAGCGAGGGAGGTACATTTAAACTGAGTCCAGAAGGATGAGGAGGATTAGGATTTAGAGCTCTGAAGATGAGTGTTTTAAAAATGATTGGTGGCAACAGGACAAGGAGAGACTTCCAGATGGCAAGAGCACTGGCAACAAAGGCACATTATGGGGAAGGGAGTGGTTTGGTTACTTGGGCAGGAAAGTAGGGGATATGAAAGTGAGCAAGCAAAAATATGATCCGGAAGGAAATATAATCAATAACTATATGAGTGAAGGATTTAGAACTTAAATAATAAAAATATAAGCATTAAAATATGTATGATTACCATCATCATAGCTCAAGTATAGGATTTTTATTAGTTTTTATTATTTATTGTCATGTTTTGAAAGCTTCAGTGTATGTGGTTTCATTCAGAAATATACAATAGTTTCTGTTAGAGAGGTGTGAAACTGAGGCATGATACATTTTATTATAATATAAAACCAATTTCAATAATGTTCATAACTTAAGTATAACAGAAAACCCAGGGAAATATGGTTAATGGTGAAGATAAGTTCGTTATATTTGTTTGAAATAACTGTTTCTGATTTGGCCTCATAAGATCACCTCTTTGCACTAAAGCTTCAAAGGTTAAAAAAAATCGGGCATGCTTTGTAGCCCATCTTTGTGACTAAGATCCAAAATATGCATGGAAGTCTCATCTGTCACTTCTTAGACTCTTTGGAGAAAAGATACTGTTTGACAAATCTTAACAAGTTAGTGGTATTTTTTTGTAAAAAAAAAATATGTAACCTAAATATCTCTTTCACACTTTAAATTAATTTCCTTTACTCCTTTTGAGGAGGGCCATCATTTCACAACCAGCAATAGTATTGTTTTCCAAGTACATGTTGCTTCTGTACCTGTTACCCAACATCCTGTGAAATAACCTTCCAATTTTAAATAGCCTCTTAATTCAAGAGACTCCCGGAGAGAATTGATATGACTTTCTGTTTCCATCTCTACTTGCTTTTTCTAAAAATGTGCAGAAAAGTATAAACTTTGTATAGATTCCCATCACAGCATGTGGAGTTTAATACCCACCCACCACCCCACCCGAAAAGGTGAATAGCCATACAAGGAAATGGAATAAGCCACTCAGCGCCAATCCATGAGCAGATTAAAATGACAGCTTTGCAGAACATATGTGAGCTCAGAATAAAGACCCCTGGTAAATTCATGCAATATGCTTTGTACACTAATAAAATTCATCATGGTCTCTTGGAATGCAACAATTATTCATACTCTCCTCATTTTACTTTTGGGAGGGGCACGGAAACATTTCGACATAGTAGAATGTAGAGATAAAGGCAAGTGGGATGTGATTTTTCTCAGGTGTGCAGTTCAGTGAGAGAGATAGCAGCCTGAATATGAAGGTCGGCAGCAGTATTGCTTTTTCCTGTCAAAGCACTGGAATTAAGTGGAATGGATTTGAAATAGAAGAACATATTGTACTGTACTTCTTATGGAAGAAAACATATCCCTATAACACTTTGTACAAGCTAACATTAGACATGGTAATTAGATTCAGTGGTTGTTCCAAGATTAATAGATGCTTTACTTCAAGTACTTTGCTAGCAGAACAAAATCAGATGAAAGCAAAATGAGAGAAAAATGAATCTCATCCTTTTCATTTCATCGAGCTGTAGGAAAGCATTTTGCAGCTAACTCTTCGCAAAGACCTGATATACAGTCTCATGAGGTAGTTCCCTTTCCTTCTGATACATGCAATTCCCAAACATACTTGCTGTAAAGCAATATCCTTTGGCCACCAATTCAGTCCCATTTAGGCCTTTGACAGGAAATATCACGAGGCACATTAATTTTCAACATAATTTAAATCTGAATTCAAAACTCTCAGCCTGTGTCAATAAAGGTGATGCTCGATAGGTTATGTTGACTTGGGACTGATTTTCTTTTCAAAGAAAATACTGTATTTAAGTCAAATCAACTTATATTTTTGCTTACTTATGAAAAACACCATAACCGAACAGCATGTTTTATTGGTTTGAGTGAGCTTGTTTTTTCCCTAGATTGTTTTTTTCTAGTGAGGATATTCTCTATCACTAATAATAGTACATAATAATATCATGTACCTTCTGTTGTGATGTACTGACAAGGGCACACCATTATTTTTTGTGGTATTCCTGCCCAAAACACATAACCTGAATATAATTATTAGAAAACATCAGATGAACCCAAATGGAAGGTCATTCAATAATTCTTAAAAAATGTCAATGTCATACAAAATGAAGAAAGGCTAAAGGACTTTTTCGAATTAAAGGAGACTAAAGCGCCATAATAACTAAATGTAATATGTGGCTTTGGACAAGATCCTGGACCTTAAAAGAATTGCTATAAAGAACATTATTCAATTGACAATATCGAACTATGGATTATAGATTAAATAATAGCATTGTATCAATGTTCAATTTCATGATTTTGATATTGTGGTTAGGAGAATGTTCTTGCTCTTAGAAAATACAAAGGGTAAAGGGGCATAAGTTATCTAGTTATCTCTATATAATCTATTGACAGAATGATAAAACAAATGGTAAAGAATATTAACTGGCAAATCTAGATAAAGAGCACATGGGAATTTTTCATACTATTTATGCAATTCTTAAATAAGGTTGAAATTATCCAAATAAAACTTAAAAAATACTTTAAAAAAGATATCCTTTATATTTGGCATTAAGCTTCAGTTGTCTCAAAAGCCTTGTCTTGCCTGGATTTCATCTTATATGCATTAAAATTATTAGAAATGACACAAAAAATCCATAGTAGTATCAAAGAATTGTAAAAAAAGAAAATGACAATCTTGGGGGGAGTGGGGGAAATGGGCATTTATTGAAACCTTAAAATCTGTACCCCCATAATATGCCAAAAAAAAAATGACAATCTATTTTAAATGATACAAAATTTACCTAAAATCTGTGGATTTGAAATAGGATTCACTAGTGTTAACTTTAGATGTATGGTTTGTATGTGAATTTCACAGAGATCAACTTTACTTATTTATTCAGTGGATATCACAAATATTCTTTACCATTGTGTGAATATTTTCTATTTTGTTCTTCAACTTAATCCAATGTGTCTCATTTTGAGGAACATAAAAATGGAAATATTTCATCTAAGTATTATGTTTTTAAAGGAATTTTGGTTATTTTTAAATGATATATCATTTGAAACAATTGTTATTCTAAAGGAAATTTGTGGGAGTATGAGCCCAATGTTTGGGAGGACACTATTAATATTTAGTGGGAGGAGGTCAAAATTGATAGACAATGTGTGGGACACACCTGATCTATGGAAAATTATCTTACTTCCTGCACTACTTTCAAATGTCCCACTGGACATTCATGAGAGTAGAAACCTATTAATAATTATCAAGTACAGAACATAATTCCATGTTTTGATTAAAATGAAATTTTTGTGCAATTTTAATAATCACTATATTTTCCAGGAATGTAAATGCTACTACCATATACAATGAGGAAATATTGAACTTAATTTTGTTTGGAGTTTCATTAGGAATTGTTTACCAATCTGGAAAATCATGCCACCAATAGCAATGTCATTCACATTTGTGTGACCAATACAATACACCTGAATTAGTTTGTGTATGTACCAGTCTCTAATATGGAGATCTCAGGAATATACATGAATATAACTATTTAGCCTTTATTTCAAAATGTCAAAATTTTTTCAAAGTTTCAACAATATTCAATTGACTATTCCTTATTTCTTTTTCTGAATTGAAAATTACCTGATTTTTGCTCTTGACTTTTAAAATTATTATTACTAATATCAACTTAATTTTGTAGAGCAGCTTTAGGTTCACAGAAAAATTAAGCAGAAAGAACAGAGTTCCCATATATCTCATCCTGCACAGTGTTTTCCACCTCCAACACTCCCCCCCACATCAGAGGGGTACATTTGTTACAATTAATGAATCTACATTGACACATAATTATCACCCAAAGTCCATAGTTTATGTTAAGAGTTCATGATGTTTTACATTCTATGGGTTTGGACAAATGTATAGTGACATGTATGTACCATTACACGAGAATACAGAATAGTTTCACTGCCCTAAAATTCCCCTGTGCTCTGCCTATTCATCCTTTTCTCCCCCCATCCCTGGCAACAACTGATATTTTTTACTGTCTCCATGGTTTTGCCTTTTCCAGAATCTCATAAACTGTAGTTGGAATCAGAACCCTGACTAATATATACAGTATGTAGCCTTTTCAGATAGGCTCCTTTCACTTGGTAATATGCATTTAAAGTTTCTTATTTCTTTTAAATTCAAATTTATTATAAGTAGGAATAAGCATCTGACTCTTTCTAGCGTGGTCATGCCTAAACATTAACATTTGGAATTTATTTCATATTATGAATTACTTTCCTTTTACTTCTCCTTTAAATCACAGGATAGTATATAGACCTTTTAAAAGAATTACCTATGAAGATAGATTATATTAGCCATGAATTTCATTTTAGTATAGCAAAGGGGACCATATAAAATATTTCTTTAAAAAGCAGGGTGAGTGTTTCTCAAAAAATGAAAAATAGAATAACTATATAATACAGCAATTCTACTTCTGGGTATATATACTCAGAAGAACTGAAAACAGGATAAAAAGTAGAATGGTGGTTTCCAGGGACCAGCAGGAGCGGGAAATGGGGAGTTGTTGTTTAATTGGTATAAAGTTTTAGGTTTTGCAAGATGAAAAGAATTCTGGAGATGGGTTACACAATAATGTTACCCAGAGTTCATAGTGCTTAAAATTACTGAACTGTACACTCAAAATAGTTAAGATGGTGAATTTTATATTATGTATAGTTTGTCGCAATATTTAGAAACAGAGAGGAGGGTACTGGGTATGATAGAGTTGAGATCCATTGCTCTGCAAGTTTGAGGGAGGGGTGTGGTCTATGGTCCACTTGATTGTACTTTCCTTTTTCCAGCAGGTTATACATTCTCAGATATTGAGACAAAGAACAGTAAGAAGGAAAAGTTATCTCCTTATATGACCACCAATGGCAAGTTGGTTGATCCTACTGCTTAGTTTGTTACTGAGCAATCATCATGTGGTCACAAGACTCACATAGGCAGTTGATGATGCCAACAGTCACACTGATGAAAAAAATCATCTCCAAGCAACTCCTCTGGGAGATTAAGCACATCTTCTAGCTGGCTCTTAACTGGAGCCTCCTACTACATCCACATCTACTTTCCTCTGAGCTCCTTTGCTCCAAGTGATCAGTATCCTAGTAATTCTGCAGTCCTTGCCCTAGGACCTATTTGCTACAGGAGAGACTCATTTTTCCATATCCTTCAAAAAGTGACAACTGGAAACTTAAGTGGTCAGGCATTTTTTTGTTACATTCTTGCATCCTGCTTGTGCCTGAATTTCCCTCCACATCATTACCCCACCTGTATCTTAGCTTTCACAGCTTTTTTAGACGATCACTCATCTGATCTTGCTTTAGACTTTGTTGTTGTTGTTATTGTTGTTTGGCATTGAATCATTCATTTGTTTACTGACACAAATACATTAAGCACCTTCTGTATGCCAAGCCTTTCCAATTCTGAAAAGGCCTGTGTCAATCCCTGTGATCTCACGAAAGAAAGTCCCTATTCCTACCCTGGCCCTAATAAACCTGTCCAATAGAGTTTGTGCCACTCCTGGAACACCCTTTTCCACTCCCCACCCCCAAATCCAACTTCCTTGCTAGGCAAAACCTGCTTAGGACATCTGGGTTTTCCCATCTGAAGGACTACTCTGACTTTTCAAGATCCTCAGCCACTTCCTGACATCCTTCTGTGAATGGATAAATAATTCCAAATTATGAAGAGTCACTCTTCATATGTCAAGTAGCTATTGCTGCACAACCAACTGCCCCCAAATTCAGTGGCTTAAAGCACCAATCATTGCTTACACCATAAGCATCTATGCATTGGCTGGGGCTTTGTTCTAGGCTCTGCAGGGTGGGGCAAGTTAGCTGGGGCAGCTGTGCTCCACATGTCTCTCATCCCTGCCCCACCGCTCCAGCAGCAGGAGTGGCAGTGGCAGGCTAGGTTAGGCATGTTCTCATGGGGAAAGCGTAAGCACAAGAATGAGTGAGCCCAACTGTGCAAGGACTTTTCAAGATTCTGTGCCATATTTGCTACATCCTATTGGCCAAATCCTATCACCTAGCTAAGCCCAGGGGTGAGGAATTATGCTCCACCCATGTCAGAAAGGACTGCAAAGTTATAAGGCAAAAGGTATGGATAGCCTTTGGGCAGAAGTAAAGAATTTTTGATGCAGTCTTTTGCACTTCCCATCCTCCTGCTCATTTCTGCTATAATCTTAGACTGCATCTCCATTTCTTCCCTAATCACATTAGTTTGCCATGTCTTTTGAACATTATGAAAGATGTCTATCTCTGGGTGACTTTTCTCTTAATTTGCATTTAGGCTGCTCAAATTCAGTTTGCTAACCTTACAGTCATATTCACATCTTTGCCCTGTATAGTGAAATGCTAAGATCTGGTACAAGCATATTCTTAATATATACATAATTGTTTTTGTACTAGGAAGAAGCTGTGGAAATATTAGAGAACAAGGGGTGGATATTTTAGATTTGAATTTTAAAAATCAGTTCATGTGCTACGTGATTAGTAGATAGCCTTCTGCCCAAATCTATGCCTTTGAGTCAGCTTTGAGAATGTGAACATACCCAGGGTATGTGAGGAAATGTGTAAGTTTGAATGATGGGATTTAAGTGGACACATGGTTCCTCATATATTCTTTCATTGGGTGGTGATGAAAGAAATGGTAATTCTGGGATGGTGTAAGCAGTTAACATGAATTTGAAGTTTTAGCTCATGTAGACTGACTCAAACCAGTTAACAGAGAATCTCTGAACTAATACTCTTGGTAAGTTGACATGAGATGTTTTTGTGTCACATAGGTAATAGTGGAATCAAGTTTGACCTCAGGGTAGTATGCTATGATGGAAAGATCACTGACTTGGCAGCTGAATTCTAGACTCTGATAAGCCACCACTTTAGCTCTGTGTACTTGAATATATTTCTTAACCTCTTTGAGTCTTAGCTTTCTCACTTGCAAAATATAGGCTGATACTAGATATTTTTAAGACTTTACCAAGCTCTAAGATGCTATGATCCAAAGAAGCATTATATGTCTGAAAATTGGAATACTTCTCCATTGATTCTAAGCATGTCATAGTTGCTACAAGGAAATTAGAAATTTGCCAATGACCTGAATAAAAGCCATGGTATTACCCCCCTAGTTATTAATTATGTGTGACGTGAAGATAAAATGTACCATAGATATGTTACATTTTAGTCCTGCTGTGTGTCTTGAAGCTAGGCAAGAACATATGGCTTGCATAATACAAACTCATATGAACTACTAGAAAAACAGCTCAAAATGGATGCCTTACTGATAATGGGTTAGTGTTATCATGTTTATATGTAGAGAATTCCTTTTTCCATTAACAAATGCATGCTTTAAGTGATGTAATGAAGGCCTTGCTAATGAATGGTACATGGGGTGTCTTTCACCACCTTAAGAACTGATTTTTAAACAATCAATCATGGCTTATATTTCAAATCCCTATTGTTGTTATTTTAGTTACAAACAGAAAAGAATTGCTAAGATATTGTAATTGATTTGCTGGCAAGTTTGCAGACTCTATAAGTGATTTATCAGGTTTATATGGCTCCCTGTGAGTTTCAGCAGCTAGAGTTATCTGCTTATTATTTCCCAGTGCATTAGGTTAGTGGTATGATAGGTTTTCTTCAGATGTAGATTATGTCTTCTATCTACTTCTTACTGCCATTAGTGAGATAGAAGTTTTTAGACTATAATTACTGCCACTTGAGCTCTTGTAATCCACACATTCACTCAGGAGTTCAATGGAGCTCTATTACCAGAAGCCAGGTATTTTGGATACCTGGGGGAAAACAGTCATTATGAAAAAAAATAAAGTTTCCCTACATTATTCTATAAATAAATGAGATAATATCAGAGCACTTTGTGGATTGTAAAATGCTATCAAAAGCATGTCACAATTCTTTTTAAATTTTCATCTAATTTTTGTTGTTCAGAATGGTAAAGATAACAAAATCTTTATTTGTACACAAATGGATATTAGCTACTTTAGTTTTCACCATTAGTCTGATGTCCCTAAGTGCCATCTTTAATTAAAACACTGAACTTGTGATATTTGCTTGTCGTGTCACAACACTCCTTCCGCATTTAGTCTCTTTGTATGTGTGCATCTCTATAAAAAAGTAAAGGCCTCACAATGCATAGTTGCCACCGTTCCCTGATTGAAGCCCTGCTTTTGCCCTTTAATTAATATCTATTCTACATTTTCCCCTAGAATTATTTTTTAAAGTTATTTCGGAGTATTACAAGGGTACAAATGTTTTAGTTACATGAACTGCTTTTGTGCTATTTGAGTCCGTTATAAGATAATGTGCATTGTACCTGTCAGGTGTGAATTTACCTGTCTCCTCCTCTCCCCTCCCACTTGCTTGTTCTCTGCAGAGTTTTACTACCATATGTGCACATGAGAGTTTATCAATTAGTTCCAGTTTAATAGTTAGTATATGTGGTGCTAATGTGGTGTTAGTTTTTCCATTCTTGTGATACTTCACTTAAAAGAATAGACTCCAGTTCCATCCAGGTTGTTACAAAGGGTATTAGTTCAACATTTTTTATGGCTGTGTAATACTATGTGTACCATAGTATACATATACTGTATTGTATTAATCCACTCATGTATTGATGGGAACTTGGATTATTTCCACATCTTTGCAATTGTGAATTGTAAGACTATAACTGGAGTCTACAAAGAACTCAAGCAAATCAACAAGAAAACATCAAACAACCCCATTAAAAAGTGAGCAAAAGACATGAACAGAAGCTTTTCAAAAGAAGATAGACTAATGGCTTTCATGTTTATTAACATGAAAAATTGCTCAATGTCTCTAATCATGAGGGAAATGCAAATCAAAACCACAATGAGATATCACCTAACTTCAGTGAGAGTAGCTTTTATTCAAAAGTCCCCAAACAACACATGCTGGCATGGATGTGGTAGAAAGGAATACATATGCACTGTTGGTGGGACTGCAAACTAGTACAGCCTCTATGGAAAATAGTATGGAGATTCCTCAAAAAACTAAAAGTAGACCTACCATTTGATCCAACAATCCCCACTACTGGATATTTACCCAAAGGAAAAGAAGTCATTTTATCAAAAAGACACCTGCTGTGAATGTTTATTGCAGTATAATACACAATTGCAAAGATGTGGATCAAACAAAATGTCTATCAATTCATGAGTGGATTAACAGAATATGGTATATGTATATTATGGAATAGTATTCAGCCATGAAGAAAGATGAATTAATGCCTTTTGCAACAATTTGAATGGAACTGGAGACCATTATCCTAAGTGAAGTATCTGAAGAGTAGAAAAATACTACATTTACTCACTATTAAATTGGAACTAACTGATGAGTACACATGTGCACAGAGGGAAGTAAAACTCAATGGAAATTAACCAGGGAGGGAGGGATAAGGAGGGGAAGAGCAAAACCTATCTAATGGGTACAGTGAACACTATTTGAGTGATGGGCAGGACTATAGCAAGGACTATAGCCTATAGCCAGCCACCTATAGCCAGGACTCAAGTATTATAAAAGTGATCCATGTAACCTAAAACATTTGTACCTCCTTAATATTTTGAAATAAAAAATAAAGCAAAATCTCACTCTATTCAAATCCATTGCATTTTAAATTCATTTTTTCTTGTTTCTTGAATTTTAAATGACCAAGAGATATATCTGTGGGTATCTTTGAATTTATTCCTTTTTAGGTGTCCAATGTTGGTATGACTTCCATAGTCTTAAATTTAGGTCCAGAAAATTGTTTAGCTTTTTTTTTGTTGTTGTTGTTGTTGAAACGAAGTTCTCTATTTGTTAAAATCCTTCTACTTTTATCCATCTAAGATGCTGCTCTAAAATCATTCTGGTTTTTGTGGGGTTTTTTGAATTTTTAAGGAGGCACTTTATCAGAGAAACATTCTATGGGTAACCAGTTCCTTTTATTTTTTGTAGCAAGCAATTCTGTGTTAAGGAAATCTCACTTCTATATCTGATACCCTTAGTGGATCTATTACAACATCAGCAAAATTGACATCCTAAGTTATGTTCATTACCTTGAGCCAGGGTTAACATTTTAGGACAGATTATACTTTGTTGTAGGGGGCTATCCTGTGTGTTGTAGGGTGTTTGAGAGCATCCCTGATCTCAACCCACTAGATGCCAGTAGCATCTCCCCTGAGTTGTGATAATCAAAACTGTCTCCAAATGTTCCTGGGGGACACTATTGACCCCAACTGAAAACCATGGACTTAGATATATCAATCAGGTGATTCCTCAGCTAAGTTTTTATATTTTTAAAGGTGAAAGCTTTGATTTGCTCAACTTTACCTGGAAGGTGTGATCATTCTCTGTTACTAAGACTACAAGGAACTATACTATGCCTGGAGCAAACTGTTCATCTGCAGTAGAGACCACCTACTTGCACAAATTTATCATGTGCTATTTATGCTATTAAGTGCTACTTGTACATTATCTCATTTAGTTCTTCTGTCTTTCACATATGAAGAAACCAAGACAACAAACTCAATTTCCTGGGAATGTTTTATCTAGATTCCAGATAAAGCAAATGTTGTAATCTAGGCCTTTAAAACCCCTAAACTGTTTCTACATTCTTTGCTATACTCACTTTGTTATCTTGAGTAACTTAATAAACTTCCATATGCCTTAATTGTGTCAACAGTGTTAGTTACTATTATTATTATCTATGTAAATAGTTTGAGAAAAAATTATTTTTTGGCTTAGAACTTTACTTGAAACTTCCTTCAACAGAACTTTGGATTTCCATGTAGCTTGTTGACATGCTACTTTATATCAGAGCTGTTCCTTTAGTTTATCCTCTCCTTGAGGCTCAGGACATACTGGACTCATAGACACTCAATAAATCTTTGCCAACTGATTGCATAAACCACCACAAATTGATTATCTATAGAAATTCAAGGTGACTTTTCCCAATGACATTAACAATTCTTGTTAAATCCACAATTGATGATCCATAAGAGATATTTGTGTGTTTTGACATAATTTATGTAAATTGGAGGGTTGCTATCATCATTTTCTTCAAAGTTTTAGGCTATCAGCAGTAGCTATTCCTTATGTAGGCCTTGATAGATATTAACTGTAAAATATGAGACAACTTGAAGACAAAGGGGAAAGAAAGAGAATTCAGTCAACAACTCAGTTATGTCAGGTTGACCTTATGAAATTGCACTTCACCTTGAACCCTTCTGTCCTCACTTCCTCAGGCTGTTGTGTGTGGTCTGTTGCCTCAGAAAAAAATGATTAATCACTTTATGAAGGCCCCTGCTGTGTGGTCCAAGGCAAATGAGGTATCACTATGTCACTAGAGTGGTGAATGGCTGGTCACAGGAAGGCAAACAATGGCCAGTAGTATTGGTTACTACTTAATAATTGATAGATGGGATTGTTTTCTTTTCTCTGAAAGATGAATGATGAGGTTACTTCAAGGCAATGGCAGGAAGAGTAAACATCAGGAAGAAAGGGATGGCAACTCAGGACTTGGCTTAGGCAGGAAATGAGTTTTGCTGCAGTGATGTCCACTTTTGATAGCAGCTGCACAGCATGTGCCTAGCACAGGGCCTAGAGAGGGAAAACATTTTGACTATATTTCTTTGAAGGAAAATGAGGAACATTAGATTGCATTTGCAAAGGCAGACCTGCAATCTATCTCCTCAGAGGGCCTAATATGTATATCGTTTCAGTTTGGACTGCATCTGGTTCTCAGCTGCCTGGTTCTATATTGATTATTAAGTGTTATTTTCTGTCTAAATGAAGCTACATTTTAGAACTGCATTGTTACGTCTGTATTTCCAAATTTGGGAAATATTCATTAAGAAGAGTTATGAGCTTTTTGTCCTCAAATCAATTAATGTTGTCCCTTAACACTGCCGAGAATAAACCATGCAAAGCTAATTGAGATAGTGTTCACTCTTCTTGCACAGACAAGCGGAAGTCTTTAGGGCTAAGAAAATGAATATTATTCTCTCTTAAACTGGCTATTATAGCAAAGAGATAGGCTAAGTCTCATTTCCAGCAGCTCTTCCTTGAGTGAAAACAGTTATAAACAGAAAATATGAAACCAAGCACCTATTGGATGAAGAATTGCCAGTCTTTCTGGTAAGGAAATGCTCACAGACATGTATTCATATTGAAAGGAGTTGTTTATCAAGACACTTTTTTTCAATCACCCCATAAATTAATGTTTACAATTCTTGCAAGAAATACCATATGCTAGACAAAGGATCTCGTCAAGTGGCCTAAGAAACCAACTCTGAAAATAAAATAAAGCCAGCATCGGTTAAGCCAAGAAACATTACTGTTAAGTGGAAATGCCAATATTGATCTATAAGATAATCAAAAGCTGAAGATCACAGTCATGTGAAATTTTCTTATCTATAAAATGAGAAAATTAATAAGTTGTGCTCAATTACTTCAGAATCATTTTTTTTTCTTTTTCTGAAATGGAAACATAGCTCATATATATAGTTAACTTGATGTTTCTGGGGCTATAAATATTTGCTATAGTATTTTATAATTAATTAGTGTTTGTCTTTCCTTATTTGATATTTTAATTAAGAAACTTTGGCTGTTTTTTTAGCAACTAATAGATTTGTAATGCCTATATTGATTAATTTTCAGTAAGGGATTTGAGTGTTAGTCTATGTGACTGTAAAACAGAAATGCTTTAAGGTAAATTTCCAAAGCAGTGGTTCCCAGTGCATTGGGATTCTCAAATATAAGTTAGTGATGATCATGAGATATTTTTGATGAAAAAAAGTATTTTTATTTAGATTAAAACAATGAGAAGAATGTTGTATCAAGAAGATGAACACATTGACCAAGTGTTTTGGAATCATTATTAGCAGGGCTATGTAGCATTTGTTCAGTGCATACAGTGTGATATTAGGTCTCCAAGTTTTAAAATTAGAAGATGATAGTGATATACATTCTTTCTTGTGGATATCCCTTCCCCCATTAATATTTTGCAGGGATTTCCTAAACAAAATAGAAAACGATGAAGTTTATAGTCAGTGTCCCCAGACTCTCATTTTCTTCTTCATGAGATTTTTCTTCATCCTACAAATGTATGTTGTTGGGCTTTCTTATCTAATCTCTCCCTTCTCATCCTAGCCCTTTGCTCTTCCTTCCAAAAAATAAAAACCCAAAGAAAAGTTTTCATAATGCAAAATCAGGCTCATCTGAACATGACGCGGGTGTCCCCACTAGGTTGTCTGAATAATAAGCTGGCTGGAATCTGGGAGAATCCATCTTTTCCCAGCAGGAGGGACAGTGCCCAAGCTAAGCTTGCAATGGCACTGGTGACTTCTTGTTGAATCCCTTCTTCCCTCCCACCCTTAGACACACAGAGAGAACTATAACATCTCAAGGGCTTCACAGGGTCCAAGTACTGGACTAGCTAGCATCCTAACTGCAGACTTTTGTTTCCAAACAGCCTCTTTATTTCATTCAGTGACAGGGCCACCATTTCACACTTGCTTCATAAGAAAAGAGACCCAAGAATAAAAGGTTCTTCTCTTTACTGGAGTCAAACCCAAGCCAGATGGAGAAAATGCTCCCTCCGTGGATGATGGACATATTAGGGGATCATTATCTTCTCTGGGGGTTGACCTGGGCCTTTTGAGTTTTCTCTTATTACTCCTTAAACTGCTACTGTGTGACTTGTGAAGTTTATCCTAACCCATTGTATGGCAGGTGGCAACCCTAAAGAGAACCACCTGGTTCAACAACCTTCTTACTTTTTCTTCATTCAGCCATAACTATAGCACCACAGTATTGTGTCCGAAGCCTCATTTCTAAGTGTGGAGTGAGAGACATTTTTCACATTTGAAAGATATTTTAGTACCAAGTGACGTATGGGAGGGCAAGTATTTCAAACTTTTATTAGAAAAAACTTTCTTGGTATTCTAAACTCAAACTACATAAGTGATCATCTTCTGTGTGAGGCTGTTTTGATACTATAGTTTTATAATAAGTCTTCAATCAGGTAGTATAGGTCCTTCAAGTTTGTTTCTCTTCTTTAATGGTACAGTGTATCTGTACGTTCACATAACAACCACATAAAATGAGATACCATTTGATCCAGCAATCCCATTGCTGGGCATCTACCCAAATGATCCAATGACACTCTACAAAAAAGACATCTGCACTCGAATGTTTATAGCAGCACAATTCATAATTGCAAGGCTGTGGAAACAGCCCAAGTGCCCATCAATCCAAGAATGGATTAATAAAATGTGGTATATGTATACCATGGAGTACTATTCAGCTCTAAGAAACAATGGTGATATAGCACATCTTATATTTTCCTGGTTAGAGCTGGAACCCATATTACTAAGTGAAGTATCCCAAGAATGGAAAAACAAGCACCAGATATATTCTCCAGCAAACTGGTATTAACTGAGTAGCACCTAAGTGGACACATAGGTGCTACAGTAATAGGGTATTGGGCAGGTGGGAGGGGGGCGAGTATATACATACATAATGAGTGAGATGTGCACCATCTGGGGGATGGTCATGATGGAGACTCAAACTTTTGGGGGGAGGGGGGGAAATGGGCATTTATTGAAACCTTAAAATCTGTACCCCCATAATATGCCGAAATAAAAAAAAATAAAAATAAAAGCAACCTTTAATGAAAAAAAAAGATACAGAACTATTCCATCACCACAAAGATCTCCCTAGTAGTATTCCTTTATAGTCACATCTACCTTCTATCACCTTCCACCATCTCAAACTCTTAGTGACTACTAATTTGTTTTCTATCTCTATAATTTTGACATGTCAAGAATGTTATATAAATGGTGATCTAGCACCTCTTATATTATCCTGGATAGAGCTGGAGGACATACTACTAAGTGAAGTATCCCAAGAATGGAAAAACAAGCACCACATGTACTCACCAGCAAATTGGTATTAACTGATCAACCCTTAAGCACACATATAGTAGTAACATTCATCAGGTATTGGGCAGGTGGGAGGGGTGAGGAGGGGATGGGTATATTCACACCTTATGGGTGCAATGCACACTATCTTGGGAATGGGCACGCTTGAAGCTCTGACTTGGGGGCAGTGGGGCAAGGGCAATATATGTAACCTAAATATTTGTATTCCTGTAATATGCTGAAATAAAAAAAAATTAAAAAGAATGTTATATAAATGGAATCGTGCAATATATTACCTTTTGATATTGCTTTTTTAAAAAAATTCAGCAGAGGGGGGGCGGAGCAAGATGGCGGACGAATAACACCGCCAGACAGAGGGTCTCTGCAGAAAAGACCGATTCTAGCAGAAACTAGAGGAAAGAAGCAAGAAGACGAGCATACAGCGGACAAGGGCCGGAAGGAGGGGTACCTGAGACCCCGGGAGACTCCACGGGAGGAGGCTGCGGAGGAGAACTGGAGGCTGAGACCGCCGGAGCAGCCCGGAGACCAGCGGCAAGGGTAGGTGGATCTGCTGTTTCCCCTCCCCTGCATTCGGGACTGCTGGTGGGCTCCCCAGCGGGTGGAGAGACCTGCGGACATCAGCCCAGAGACTGCCGCCGCCTGCCAACAGTGAGCCTGTAGCAGACGTGGCACCAGGTTCCCAACTTCCTCCGGGTACCTCCGTGTGCACGGACCCGAGCCGCGCGGCAGGCGCCATATTGCCTCCTCCTCCCCTCCACCGACCCTACCCGCGGCTGCCCAGAGAGACAATGCAGCCACCAGCCGGAGGCACCTCCAGGGAACGGGACCTTCCCGTTTGGGACCCTGCCCGCCCTCCCAGGTGCTGCTGGCACCGTGTTCCCAGGAAAACGGTGCCGACTCAGAGGCTGAGAGACATAGACCCAGCTTGGGCTCCCTGTGGGTGAATTAGGACCAGAAATCCTCTCCCTGGTGGGAATACAGTTTGAACTCTGGGACCCAGAGGTCGGACCTGCAGACCAGATCCCCTGCACCGAGGGCTAGCATTGCCCGGGGCACAGAAGGGTTATACGTGAACAACCTACTGAGGGCTGTGTGCCTCCAGGGGCGGATCGGCGCCCTAGAGGGCAACCCTCCTCCCAGGAGGAGGCCATGCGCCCAACCCAGGTGGCGTTCCTGTGCAGGGAATCTCCCCGCTGGCACCACAGTCCGGGGAGGCCTGGTGGCTTGTGGTCTGGCCTGCTGGCAGAGGCCCAGGAGTAGCTGCGGAGTTGGGGAGGGTGGAAAGAAGCGAGGCCTGCTGCAGACTGCGGGTCTCAGACAGCCCCACCCCCACACCCAGACTTCCTGGCTGAGCGGGACCATTCCAGCCCCGCCCTGACAGCTTTCCCTGGAAGCTGAGAACAGAACTTTGACCCCTACTAACGGCCTGAGGGCAGGCTTATCCAACCCAGCTCCGCCCAGAACGACTCAAAAGCAACACCATAGCCTGTTCCTCCAAGCAAACGCCACCTACTGACAGGGACAACATCTTGCACAGCCTTGCCACGGCATCCACTGACTCAATATACAGGGAGTGGTCCAATTTCACCCACAGGCACCACCTAACGCCTCAGAAACTAAACAAGGTGTGTGAATACCCAAACAATAACCTAAGGAAAGAAACAACAACTGATCGACATGGGAAGAAATCAGCGAAAGAACTCAGGAAATATGAAGAACCAAACGGAAAACACACCCCCAAGGAGGAGCACCAGCCCCCTAGAAACGGACACCGACCAAAATCAGGCAACCAATATGACAGAAAAGGAATTTCGTATGTGGATCATAAGAACACTCACCCAGCTGCAACAACAACTCAATAACCAACACCAAGAAAACACAAAAAACCTCCACGAAATGGAACAAAGGTTCAACAAAGAGATTGACACAGTGAAGAAAACTTTAACCGAAGTCCTGGAGATGAAGAATCAACTCAGAGAACTACAAAATACTGTGGAAAGTCTCAAGAACAGGGTAGATCAAGCAGAAGAAAGAATCTCAGAGCTTGAAGATAACACCTTCCAATTAAATAAATCAGTCACAGAAATAGAGCAGAGAAACAAGAGAAAAGACCAAAGCCTACAAGAGCTGTGGTATTATGTGAAAAAACCTAACGTGAGGGTCATAGGTTTAGCTGAAGGGGAGGAAGACAACACTCAAGGGCTGGACAAGCTGTTTGAAGATATAATAGAGGAAAATTTCCCAGGCCTTGCTCAAAATCTCGATATACAAGTTCAAGAAGCCCAGAGGACCCCTGGGAGATTCAATGCAAACAGGAAGACGTCACGTCATGAAGTCATCAGACTGACCAAAGTATCAACTAAAGAGGCCCTTCTAAGAGCTGTAAGACAAAAGACGCAAGTGACATACAAGGGAAAGCCAATTCGAATAACATCAGACTTCTCTAATGAGACTTTACAAGCAAGGAGAGACTGGGGCCCCATTCTCACTCTTTTGAAACAAAACAATGCCCAGCCTAGAATATTATTCCCTGCAAAACTAAGCTTCGTATATGAAGGAGAAATAAAAACATTCTCAGACAAGCAAAGGCTCAGAGAATTCACCAAGACAAGACCAGCCCTACAAGAAGTACTTAAAACAGCGTTATGCACGGAACATCATAATAATAATCCACGGATATAAAAACAACCAAAACCCAAAGATATTAAAGGCCAGATATTACAATGGCTCAAGACAGAAATCATAGCAACAACATCCAACCCAACAGAATGATCAGTAATCTACCTTACCTATCAGTTCTCTCAATAAATGTGAATGGCTTAAACTCTCCACTCAAGAGACATAGGCTGGCTGAATGGATAAGAAAATACAGGCCAAGTATATGCTGTCTTCAGGAAACACATTTAACCTGCAAGGATGCACATAGACTAAAAATAAAAGGGTGGAGATCAATATTCCAAGCAAATAGAAGCCAAAAGAAGGCTGGTGTGGCAGTTCTAATTTCAGACGATTTAGTTTTTAAACCAACAAAACTAGTGAAAGACAAAGAGGGTCATTATATCATGGTGAAGGGCACAGTCCAACAAGAAGAGATAACAATTTTAAATATATATGCACCCAACTTAGGTGCACCCAGATTCATAAAGCAAACCTTACTGGAGCTAAGCAAATGGATTAATAGCAACCCCATAATTGCCGGGGATTTCAACACCCCACTGACAGCACGAGACAGATCCTCCAAACAGAACATTAATAAAGAAATAATGGACTTAAACAAAACTCTAGAACAATCGGGTCTGACTGACATTTACAGAACATTCTACCCAAAATCCACTGAATATATGTTATTCTCATCAGCTCACGGGACATTCTCTAAGATTGACCATATCCTAGGACACAAAGAAAATCTCAAGAAATTTAAAAAAATAGAAATCATACCATGTACCTTCTCAGATCACAGTGGAATAAAACTAGAAATCAACCCTAACAGAAACTCACATTTCTACACAAAAACGTGGAAATTAAACAACCTCCTACTAAATGATTACTTCGTAAATGAAGAAATCAAGACGGAAATAAAAAACTTCTATGAAGAAAATGACAATGGAGAGACAAGTTATCAAATCCTCTGGGACACAGCTAAAGCAGTTCTGAGAGGAAAGTTTATCTCCATAAATGCCTATAACCAAAAGACAAGAAGATCACAAATAGACAATCTAATGAAACGACTCAAAGAGCTGGAAAAAGAAGAACAGACCAACCCCAAACCCAGCAGAAGAAGTGAAATCAACAAGATCAAATCAGAACTAAATGAAATTGAAAACAGGAAAGCTATTCAGGAGATTAATAAAGCAAAAAGTTGGTTCTTTGAAAAAATAAACAAGATTGACACGCCATTGGCTAAGCTAACGAAAAGCAGAAAAGAGAAATCTCTAATAAGCTCCATCAGGAACAAAAAAGGAGATATCACAACTGATCCCAAAGAGATACAAGATACAATTTATGAATACTACAAAAATCTTTATGCGCACAAACTGGAAAATGTGGAGGAAATGGACAAATTTCTAGAAACACACAGCCTCCCTAGGCTCAACCAGGAAGAAATAGATTCCCTGAACAGACCAATCTCAACAGCTGAAATAGAAACAGCAATTAAAAATCTCCCTAAAAAGAAAAGTCCCAGGCCAGATGGCTTACCACCTGAATTTTACCATACTTACAAAGAAGAACTAGTACCTATCTTGCAGAAACTATTCCACAACATCGAGAAGAACGGAAACCTCCCCGACACCTTTTATGAAGCGAATATTACTCTGATACCAAAACCAGGAAAGGATGCAACAAAAAAAGAAAACTACAAACCAATATCCCTAATGAATATAGATGCAAAAATTTTCAACAAAATCTTAGCTAACCGAATCCAGACACTTATCAAAAAAATAATCCACCACGACCAAGTGGGCTTCATCCCAGGGATGCAGGGATGGTTCAATATACGTAAATCTATAAATGCAATTCACCACATAAACAGAAGCAAAAACAAAGACCACATGATTCTTTCAATAGATGCAGAAAAAACTTTTGACAAAATTCAACACCCTTTCATGATATGAACACTTAAGAAAATAGGCATAGAAGGGACATACCTAAAAATGATACAAGCCATATATGACAGACCCATAGCCAACATCATACTGAATGGGGAAAGATTGAAATCATTCCCACTTAGAACTGGAACCAGACAAGGCTGCCCACTATCTCCACTTCTGTTCAACATAGTGCTGGAAGTCTTGGCTACAGCAATCAGACAGGAAAATGGAATCAAAGGTATCCAAATAGGGGCAGAAGAGATCAAACTTTCACTGTTTGCTGATGATATGATATTGTATCTAGAAAACCCCAAGGATTCAACCAAGAAACTCCTGGAACTGATCAATGAATTCAGTAAAGTCTCGGGATACAAAATTAATACACAGAAATCAGAGGCATTCATATATGCCAACAACAATCTAATTGAGAACCAAATCAAAGACTCAATTCCCTTCACAATAGCAACAAAGAAATTAAAGTACCTAGGAATATATTTAACCAAAGAGGTAAAAGACCTCTACAGGGAGAACTATGAAACACTGAGGAAGGAAATAGCAGAGGATGTAAACAGATGGAAATCCATACCATGCTCGTGGATCGGCAGACTCAATATCATCAAAATGTCTATACTACCCAAACTGATCTACAGATTCAATGCAATACCTATTAAAATCCCATCAGCATTCTTCACAGATATAGAAAAAATAATTTTACGCTTCGTATGGAACCAAAGAAGACCCCGAATATCAAGAGCAATTCTAGGCAACAAAAACAAAATGGGAGGCATTAATATGCCAGATATCAAACTATACTACAAAGCTGTAGTAATTAAAACAATATGGTATTGGCACAAAAACAGGAATATTGACCAGTGGAACAGATGTGAGAATCCTGATATAAAACCATCCTCATATAGCCATCTCATCTTTGACAAAGCAGACAAAAACATACGCTGGGGAAAAGAATCCCTCTTCAATAAATGGTGCTGGGAAAACTGGATAGCCACCTGCAGAAGGCTAAAACAGGACCCACACCTTTCACCTCTCACAAAAACCAACTCACGCTGGATAACAGACTTAAACCTAAGATATGAAACTATTAGAACTCTAGAGGAAAAAGTTGGAAACACTCTCCTAGACATCGGCCTGGGCAAAGAGTTTATGAAGAAGTCCCCAAAGGCAATCACAGCAGCAACAAAAATAAATAAATGGGACATGATCAAACTACAAAGCTTCTGCACAGCCAAAGAAATAGTCATGAAAGTAAACAGACAACCTACAGAATGGGAGAAAATTTTTGCATCCTATGCATCCGATAAGGGACTGATAACTAAAATATACTTAGAACTCACGAAAAATAGGAAGAAAAAAATCAAATAACCCCATTAAAAAGTGGGCAAAGGACTTGAACAGAAATTTTTCTAAAGAAGACAGAAGAATGGCCCACAAACATATGAAGAAATGCTCAACATCTCTAATCATCAGGGAAATGCAAATCAAAACCACAATGAGATATCACTTAACCCCAGTGAGAATGGCCTTTATCAAAAAATCTCCAAACAATAAATGCTGGCGTGGTTGCGGAGAGAGAGGAACACTCCTACACTGCTGGTGGGACTGCAAACTAGTTCAACCTCTGTGGAAAGCAATATGGAGATACCTTAAAGTGATACAAGTGAATCTACCATTTGATCCAGCAATCCCATTGCTGGGCATCTACCCAAATTATCCAGTGACACTCTACAAAAAAGACACCTGCACTCGAATGTTTATAGCGGCACAATTCATAATTGCAAGGCTGTGGAAACAGCCCAAGTGCCCATCAATCAAAGAATGGATTAATAAAATGTGGTATATGTACACCATGGAGTACTATTCAGCTCTAAGAAACAATGGTGATATAGCACACCTTATATTTTCCTGGTTAGAGCTGGAACCCATACTACTAAGTGAAGTATCCCAAGAATGGAAAAACAAGCACCAGATATATTCTCCAGCAAACTGGTATTAACTGAGTAGCACCTAAGTGGACACATAGGTGCTACAGTAATAGGGTATTGGGCATGTGGGAGGGGGGAGGGGGGCGGGTATATACATACATAATGAGTGAGATGTGCACCATCTGGGGGATGGTCATGATGGAGACTCAGACTTTTGGGGGGAGGGGGGGAAATGGGCATTTATTGAAACCTTAAAATCTGTACCCCCATAATATGCCAAAATAAAAAAAATAATTAAAAAAAAAATTCAGCAGAATGCCCTTGAGATCTGTGCAAGCTCTTATTTGTATCAATAGTTTGTTCCTTTTTATTGCTGAGTAATATTCCAGGGTATGTATGTACCACAGTTTGTTTAACCATTCACCTACTGAAGAACATTTTGGTTGTTTCCAGTTTGGGATCAAAAATAAAGCTGCTATGAACCATTGTGCACAGGTTTTTGTATGGAGGATATAAACTTCATTTCTCCGGAATAAATGCCTAAGAGTTCAATTGCTGGATCATATGGTAAGTGTATATTTAGATTTTTAATGTACTGCAAAACTATTTCTAGGGTGGTGAACCATTTTACATTCTATCCAGCAATGTATAAGAAATCTCATTCCTCTGCATCCTTGCAAACAGTTGGTGTTGTCGCTATTTTCTATTTTAGTCATCCTAATGGGTATATAGTGATAGCTCATCATGCTCTTAATTTGCATTTCCTCAATGGCTAGTCATGTTGAACATCTTTTCATGTTACTATTTGCCATCTTTTTATCCCCTTTGGGAAAATACCCCTTTGGGATATCTCTTCATGTACTTTACCCATTTTCTAATTGCATTGCTGGTTTTTTACTGTTGAGTTTTCAGAGTTCTTTTTATATTCTATACTCTGTGTATGAGTCCTTTCTCTTTTATATTCTATACTCTATGTATATAAGGTATAAGGTTTGCAAATATTTTCTTCTAGTCTGTAGCTCATCTTGTCATCCTCTTAACAAGGTCTTTCTCAAAACAAAAGTTTTAAATTTTGATGAAGTCCAATTTTGATTTTTTTTATTTTATGAATTATGCTTTTGGTGTTATATCCAAGAACTCTTCACTAAGTCTTAGGTCTTAAAGATTTTCTCCAACATTACATTTGAAAAGTTTTATAGTTTTAGGTTTTATATTTAAATTTCAATTTGTGATCCATTTTGAGTTACTTTTTTTTATAAAATATGAGGTTTAGGTGGAGGTTCACTATTTTGCCTGTGGATATTCAATTACATCATCATCATTTGCTACCAAGAATATCCTTCCTGTATTAAATTGTTTTGCACCTTTGCCAAAAATCAGTTGATTATATAGGGCTGTGTAGGATTATTTCTGGCGTTTCTATTCTGTTCCAATGATCTATGTGTCTACTCCTTCACCAATACTAGCACAGTCTTGATGACTGTAGCCTTATAATAATTCTTAAAGTAGGGTGGATTGATTCCTTCCACTTTCTTTTTCTTTTTTTTTAAAATTAGCTATTCTAGTTTTTTTGGTCTTTCCATATGAATTTTAGAATAGGCTTGTCTATATACACAAAAAAAGTCACGCTAAGATTTTGATAGTAATTGTGTTAAACTTGTATATCTATCTGGGAAGAATTGACTTTTTTTTCTATTTTGAGTCTGCCAGATTATTAATGTGGTATGTCTCTACATCTATTTTTAGAACTTTAATTTCTTTCACCAGCATTTTGTAGTTTGCAACATACAAGTTCTACATGTTTTGTTAGATTTACACCTAAGTATTTCATTTCTTTTAGACTAATTTTAAATAGTGCTGTATTTTTTTTATTTTGGTTTTCACAGTTTATTGATAGTATATACAATTTGTAATACAAATACAAATAATTTTGTATATTGATCTTATATCCCGTGATTAGAATTTTGGTTTTTTTGTAGATTTCTTGGAATTTTCTATGCAGATGATCATCTCATCTTCACATAGCGACAGTTTTGTTTCTTTCTTTCAGATATTTATGCCTTTTATACAAAGGCATAAATGACTTACTGGGCTGGCTAGAATTTCCAGTACCACATGAATTATAATGGTGAGAGTTGACATCCTTGCCTTCTTCTTCATCTTAGGGTGAAATTATTCCGTCTTTCAAAATGAAGCATAATGTTAACTGCAGTTTTATTTGGGATTTCTTGGCAGATGCTCTTTGTGAAGTTGAGGAAGTTCTCTTCCATTACTAGTTTCTTGAGATTTTTTTTAATACTGAATGTGTATTGAACTTTGTCAAATGTTCTTTTTGTATCAGTTGATATGATCACGTCATATTTTTTCTTCTTTAGCCGATTGTTATGGTGAATTTTAACTGATTTTTGACTGCTGAATCAGCCTTGTTCTTCTGGAATAAACTCTATGTGGTCATAGCATATAATTCATTTTATGTATTGATAAATAGTATTTTTAAAATGTTTTGCTAAGAATATTTGCATCTATATTTATAAGGAATACTTGTCTGTAGTTTTCCTTTTTGTATTGTCTTTTTCTGATTTGGGCATCAGGTAATTACTTGCTTTATAAAATGAATTGATTTTTCAACAGTATACAGCTGGTACTTTCAGAAAGTGCTCAATGAGCATTTTATAAGATATATAGAGACATATATATACATATATATATATATACACATACATATCACATGTGTTTTCTAAAGCCTTTTTTTACCTAAACAATATACCAAGGTGATATCAATGGATGTATACATACCAAATTCTGTTCTCTCTTAAAGTGTACAAATTATCAAGCAATTTAAAATTTTTATAGCAAATAGATTTGTTTCTTATTCTTATATTTTCTGGGATAGATTGAGTAGAATTGGTATTAACTCTTCTTTAAACATTTTATAGAATTCTCCAGTGACACCAACCAGACCTGGATATTTCTTTCTGGAGAGGTTTTAATTATAAATTCCATTTCTTTAATAGTTATAAGTATATTCAAATGATCTATTTCATATGGGGTGAATTGTAGTGGTTTGTATTGTTCAAGGAATTGGTATGTTTAATCTTAATTGGTAAATTTATATGAGTAATATTTTTCATAGTAGTCTTATCTTTTTGATGTACATTTTTGTGTCTTTTCTCCCTTTTGGTCAGTCCTGCTAAAGATTTGTCAATTTTATTGATCTTTTCAAGTAACTAGTTTTTCGTTTCATTGTTTTTCTTTATGATTTTTTTATTTTCAATTTCATTAATTTATCCTTTTTATCTTTATTCTTTCTTTCCTTCTCTTTGCTTTGGGTGTATTTTGCTCTTTTTCTAGTTTCTTGACATGGTAGCTTAGATTATTGATTTGAAACTTTATCTCTTTCCCAAGGTAAACAATTAGTACCATAAATTTTCCTGTCAATACTGCTCTAGCTACATCTCACAATGTTTGATATGTTGTATTTTCATCTTCATTCAATTCAATACATTTTTTTATTTCCCTTTAAACTTCTTTTTTTGCTCCATGGGTTGTTGAGAAGTATGCTGTTTAGTTTCCAAATATTGGCGATTTTCCTGTTATTTATGATTTATAGTTTGATTCCACTGTAGTCAAAGAATGCATTCTATGTGTTTTAAATTCTTTTAAATGTTTTGAGGTTTATTTTATAACCTAGAATATAGTCTATCTCAGTATATGTTCTGTGGACTCTTGAAAAGAATATGGATTCAGCTGTTGTTCGATGGAATATCCTATAAATGCCAATGAAATTATTGATTAATGGTGTTGTTGAGTTATTTTCTATTGTTGTCTTGACTTTCCCTCTAGTTGGACCATCAATTTTTAAGAGAGGAGAGTTGAAGTATCTTAGTATAATTGTAGATCTGTGTGTTTCTCCTTTCTATAGGTTTTTGCTTCACATATTTTGAAGCTTTGTTGTTTGGTGCTACACATTTAGGATTCTGATACCACCTTAGTGGATTGCTCCATTATCATTATTTAATGTCCCCTTCTGTCTCTGGCAATTTTCTTTGCTCTGAAATCTAACTCATATTAATTGCCATTAATGGTTTCTTTTGATTATTATTAGCATGCTATATTTTTACATCACTTTACTTTCAACCTGTCTATATCATTATATTTGAAGTGACTTTCTTGTAGATGACATATAGTTAGGGCATTTTTAAATCCATCCTGGCAAATGCTGTTTTATAATAGGTGTATTTAGATAATTTATAAATAATGTAATTATTGACCTGTTAGGGTTCGAGTCTGCTATTTTATTTTTTACTATTTTTTGTTTGTTTGTTTTTTCTGTTTTATTTTAGCTGCCTTTTTGTGAGTTACTTTAACATTTTTTTTAATTCCATTTTCATTTGTCTACAGTGTTTTTGAATGTATCCCATGTAAAACTTTCTTCGTAGTTGCTCTAGGTATTTCTGTCTCCCTATGTCTCTCTTTTTTTTTTTTTTATTTCGGCATATTATGGGGGTACAGATTTTAAAGTTTCAATAAATGCCCATTTCCCCCCCTCCCCCCACAAGTCTGAGTCTCCAGCATGACCATCCCTCAGATGGTGCGCCTATCACTCGTTATGTATGTATATACCCGCCCCCCCCTCCCCAATACCCTATTACTGTAGTACCTATGTGTCCACTTAGGTGCTACTCAGTTAATACCAGTTTGCTGGAGAATATATCTGGTGCTTGTTTTTCCATTCTTGGGATACTTCACTTAGTAGTATGGGTTCCAGCTCTAACCTATGTCTCTTTTTGTCTCTCAGTTTTTCTCTATGTTTCTCTCTCTGTCTCTGTCTCTCTCGTGTGCGTGCACACATGCACGTGTGCACTATTTATATATCCTTTTGATGTACATTTTTGTGTGTATATATACACATTTTATAATAGTCTGCTGGTGTTATGGACTGAATGTTTGTGTGTTTCCCAAAATTCATAGGCTGAAGCCTTAACTGCTAATGTGACTGTAATTGGAGATGAGGCCTATAAAGAAGAAATTAAGATTAAATGAGGTCCTAACAGTGGCATCCTGATCTGATAGGATTAATGTCTTTATAAGAAAAGACAACAGATAGCTTGTTCATGCCCTCTTTCTCTCTCTCTGCACAAAGAAGAGGTCATGTGAGCATAAAGCAAGAAAGCAGCCATCTACAAGCCAGGAAGAAAGGCTTCACCATAAACTACCATGCTGGCGCCTTGATCACAGACTTGTAGTCTCCAGAACTGAAAGAAAATACATTTCTGTTATGTAAGCCACTCAATCTATGGTATTTTGTTATAGTAGCCTGAGTAGACTAATACGACTGGTGTCAACATTTTATTAGTTTGAGTGAAATATAGAGACATTTCCTCTCTTTAAAATCCTTTACTCTTCTCATTTATATAATTGTCTTAAATATTTTCTCTATTTACATTGATATCCACATCAGACTTAACAATTTTTTACATCAAACATAATAATTAATTTTACATCAAACATTATTTAGAAAACTCAAGAGGAGAAGAAGAGTCTATTGTAGTCATCAACATTGTTACTTGTTTCATTGTTTATTTTCCTTCCAAAGTTAAAGATTCCCTCTTTTACCATTTCTTTTCTTTTTAGAGAATTACCCTTAGCCATTCTCTTAGGATCTGTATACTGATAATAAATTCTTTTAGTTTTCTTCATCTTGACTTCACTTTCATGTCTATTCCTGAAAATATTCAGCTTTTTGGATCTTTGGTTTATTTTTTAGGCAGGTAGTAAATCCAGTACCTTTAGTCAGTCTTGGTTAATAGCAGAAGTCCTGCATTACAAATTTTTAAAGCTTTCCAACCATTCCCTATGTTCAGCTAAGGTGAGAACTACATCATGATAGAGAGAAGTGAGCAAATGTAAGAAACAATAATAAAGTAAAATGACCAGACTTTGATCATTGAGTGGAGGGGAGGGAAGGGGTGGAATGTATTTGGAGTGAAGAAAAAAATAGGCTTTTTGCTTCAGTCACTGTGAACTGAAAGGGATATTGACATACAGAACTCTATGGTCAATGTAATTTTAAAGAGTGGAAAACATTAAATTTGAGATCCTGAAGTGTGTCCAAAGAGAGTCGTTTTATAAGTAAATGCTGTAAAAATCAGAAGAGAAATATGAAGTGGAGAAATATATATAAGAAATATTCATACACATGTAGATGTTAGGGAAATTCATGGAGCGGACAGTATTGGACAGGAAGAGTGTCCAGAGTGACACATTCAATCTTTAAGCTTTGATTTCTCTTGGGGTACCAGGGATTTGATGACTTAATGCCTAAGTGGATATTTCAAAATTGAAATTGAGGAATTTCTTATTTCTTTTACCTTATATTTCAACTGTTTATCCATTTTAAAAGTTTGATGGAACTTAAAATATTTAAATTTATTACACTAAAAATTAGTAATTTATCAGATGTTAATAACCCTGGACTAATTTTCCTTTTCTTT
Organism: Microcebus murinus; assembly: GCF_040939455.1. Taxonomy (NCBI): domain Eukaryota; kingdom Metazoa; phylum Chordata; class Mammalia; order Primates; family Cheirogaleidae; genus Microcebus; species Microcebus murinus. The sequence continues at coordinate 96,014,412 of NC_134136.1, forward strand.
TTAAAATAGGAAGACTTACCTTCATATAACTCATGAGGATATATAGATTCTAAAATTTTAAAAATGAAGTTGTCTATTTTTCCTAAAACTGTGATTAATTCTGGTTGATGGCATATCATATAATTCATATAATATAATACAATACAGTAATAATATAATTCATTCTCAGTATTTTTGTAGCATCATAGACAATTATGTGGAGCTTTATGTTTTTTATGAGAAAACTATTACATCGGAATTCCTAGCAGTTTCGAGTGTAGACTTCAAGTCCTTTAACTGTGTAAGGCAAATAACCCTAATAAAATAACCAAAATTCCATTACTCTAGGATGGAATGTTAAATTCTCAGTTTATTAATGCTAACAGCAGTATCAGTGTTGCAGAGAAATCATTTATATATTAAGGAATTAAAAAAAATATTTTGAGAATGGCAACTGGTTTATCATTGAGACTCTGAAAAGAATATGGGAGCAACCCAGAGACTGGGATCACAGGTTGGGGTCTAAGTAAGGTACAGTAGAGGGCTCCCTGTAATGTAACTCTAGGACTACTGGGGTTTGATAAACCAATTAGTAAGTTCTGTTTATTCTGTATTATAATTCTCTTACAATATTCTGAAGTTTTCAGTTGAGTTTGGAGTCAGTCTTGTAGTTGCGATGCTTTGGGGGCTGGAGAAAGTGGTTGTTCCCAGGTTTTGAGTGAGGAACCTAGGAAAATCTGGGGAAATGTCATCAAAATGTCTAGACATGACTAGCGACTAAGTTGCCACTGCAACAATCAGTATTGCTTTTGGGGGAACCCTTAAAACTGATTTGGAGAGAAAAAGATTCCAGCAGAAATCTTATGTGGATAATCAAGAAGGAGATAATCCCAGAAGGCTAAAACACTAAGATTACTTTTCAAAATCCTCTCAAAATGATGATGACTCTACAGTTCATCTTTAATTATCTTGACATATAACCACTCAGTATATCTTTAGTAAATCAGTTGAGAAAAATAATAAATAAAATAACAAATAAATAAATAATAAATTGTTCATACTTCCTTACCTTTAGTTGTGCACATTGTCCATGTTGTTGATTATAATGCATTTTATTCAAGAAGGTTTATTGGCCTTTAGAGCTATCCATTCTTTTGGGATATAGATACATACATTTTTGGATTTTTGAATTTTTTTAAGGTCTTCATTAACTCTTAATTGCTAGTGATTTTCTTCTTGGATTGTTGGAGGGAGAAATTGTGAATGTTTCCCAGACTTCTGTAGTGAAAAGAACATAGGAACCAAAGGCAGAAGAGCCTGAATTCAAATCTGGCTGAATGATCTTGGGAAAATCCATGTGGCTTGGCATTGACTTCATCTTTTGTAAGTATCTTTCTCAACTACTGTCTAAGACTGCAATCTGGTGCTTAAAAGCATGCAAATTAGACATTTCAATTTTTAAAGCACAATTTCAACATTTGTGGCAAAAGAATATTGGATTGTGGTAATAATGATATGAGTGTATACATATGTCCACAGTCACTGAATTGTACACACCAATTGTATGCATTTTTTTGTATATCAATTATATCTCAGTAAAGTTTTTTGGGGAAAAGTGAGATGCTGGAGACAGACTTGGGGATGAAGAGGCTGTAAGAAAAGCTGATTCTGTGGACCTAGAAGTCACTCTTTTATAAAGTCTTTCAGTAAAGCAATCATTTGGTAATAAAATACAAACACTTTATTCTAAAGACTTCGCTTAAAAGTCTTCAAGAAAGTTTAAAAAAGAAAAATTCATCTGTGTTTAAAAAATAAATATAAGCTTTAATTAAAAACTGACAACTCTCTGCCCTTACTAAATTGTGACACCCGTCAAACAGCCAGAATATAAAAGAAAACAGTTCTTTTGTATAAATAGATAGCTTGGCTTAGTAAAAATATGGCTAAATCATTTCTGGGAAGTCTCCAAAGCCGGTTTTGAAATGTATAAAATATTATTTTGGGGGTGGGGATCACTGCATGAAAGTCAGCTCTAAGGGTGACATGACATCGTTAATAATGAAGGTATTTAAAGTAGGACTTGAGCAAGGCTATTTACAGAGCTGCCTAACTGGTGTGAATCTGCACAGACCTATTTCTGGACTTTTGTTTGCAATTCATGGTAATTTACAGAGTAAATGGCTCAGGATTTGCAAAAGGAAACAACAGGCTATGTAGATTTCAGGGGTCTAAATGGAAATTTTCCTCTTTGACACAGGAAAATTGGCATATGATGAATAGCCGATGGCTGGATTTTTATGCTCTTGCATAAAATTCAATTTAATTTTCTTTAGGTTTTAAATCAAATCATTGATAATGTGTAAAAATGAAGAAAAGGGAGCTTATTAACCTTTGGGAATGTATTTACCCTTCAGAAGATGCCATTGAATAGATAAGACTTACTTGAAATATTGAATTACTTTCTATGATTACCACATTCATCATTACTACGTTACAGTATGGTAGAAAGAACACTAAAGAAAGTGTTTAAATATGCACATAGGATATTAAAAAGGTACATATATTGAGTACCTAGTATGCCTCAGGCATTGTGCTAAACAATTTATATACACTATTTCACTTCATCTGTATTCCAGTTCTACTTCCACTTACCAGCAAATCATTGAATATCTCAGAAATTTTTTTCTTATCTCTATAGTAGAAACTTTAATAAGTGCCTTGCTTTCTCATTCACTCATTTATGCATTCAATAAATATTTACAGAGTGCCTATTACATGCTAGTAGTTGTAGTAGGTACTGGGGATGCAACAGTGAATAAGGCATTGTCCCTGCCCAAACAGAGCTTACTTAGTTTCCTAAACATGATGTATATAGTGTGTATTTTTCCCAAAACTTGTTCCAAAAAATAAAAACCTTTGGGGGGAGGTGGATCAAGAAGACGGAATGGAAACTTCCAGTGATCATCCCTCCACACTAATACCAAGTTCAACAACTATCCACATAAGGAAACACCTTCAGAAGAATCAAAAATCAGGTGAGTAATCACAGCACTTGGTTTAACATTATATCAATGAAAGAAGTACTGAAGAGGGCAGAAAAGACAGTCTGGCATTGCCCACGCCACCCTTGCCATCCTCTGGCAGTGCCATGGCAGCCCACTGAGTGGAGAGAGAATCTGCGTGCCCAGCAGAGGGAGAGTGAAGTGATTGTGGGACTTTGCATTGAAACCCAAGGCAACCTTGGCACAGGGGACTATAGCACAGGGCAGAATTCTGCTGGCACCCACAGAGGGAGCATTTATACCAGCCCAACCAGAGGGAGATCCTCCACCCCAAAACCTGAATTCTGACTAGCCCTACTACCCACTGATAAAAAGTGGTCTAGGGCCTAGAAAAAAATTCATAAGGCAGTCAGGCCACAAAGACTGCAGTGCATAGGCAATTCCTGTGGCTATGCCAGTTCAGAGCCAGTGGACTTGGGGTGCATGTGACCCAGTGAGACACCAGCAGCAGTGGCCAAGCCAGTGCCTGTGTGTCATCCCTCCCCCAACTACAGGCAGTGCAGCTTATGGAGAGTCTGCTTTCACTTAGGGAAAGGAAAGGGAAGAGTTCAGAGGAAACAATCAACAAAATGAAGAGATAACCCACAGAATGGGAGAAAATATTTGTAACCTACCATCTGATGAGGGACTAATGACTAGAATATATGAGGGACTCCAAAAACTCAATAGGAAAAAAATCAAATTATCTGATTAAGAAATGGGCAAAGGTTCTGAATAGACATTTCTTAAAAGAAGACATACAAATGGCCAAGATGTATATGAAAAAATGCTCAATGTCATTAGTCATCAGAGAAATGAAAATCAAAACTACAAGGGGGTGTTATCTCACCCCAGTCAAAATGGCTTTTACTCAAAAGGCAGGTGATAACAAATGCTGGTGATGATGTGGAGAAAGGGGAACCCTTGTATACTGTTGGTGGGAATGTAAATTAGTTCAAACATTATGGAGAATAGTATGGAGGTTCTTCACAAAAGTAAAAATAGAACTACCATATGACCTAGCAATCTCACTGCTAAGTATATATCCAAAAGAAGAGAATTCAGTATATCAAAAGGCTATCTTCACTCCCACATTGATTTCACCACTATCCACAGTAGCCAAGATTTGGAATCAACCTAAGTGTCCACCAGCAGATGAATGGATAAAGAAATCATGGCAGATATACACAATGTAATATTATATAGCCATAAAAAAAGAATAAAATTCTGCCATTTGAAACAACATGGATGGAACTGGAGAACATTATGTTAAGTGAAATAAGGCAAGCACAGAAAGACAAATCTTGCATGTTCTCACTCATATTTGGGAGCTAAATCTTGAGAACAATTGATATCATGGAGACAGAGAATAGAGTGATAGTTACCAGAGGCTGGGAAGTGTAGTGGGGAGCGTGCAGGAATAAAGTGGGGATCGTTAATATGTACAAAAATATAGTTAGATAGTTAGAATGAACAATATTTGATAGCACAACAAAGTGGCTATAATCAATGATGAGTTATGGTATACCTTAAATTAACTAAAAGAGGAGAATTGGAATGTTCCTAACACAAAGAAATGATAAATGCCGAAGGTGACAGATACCCTGATTACCCTGATTTGATTAAGTCCCATTGTATGCTTATATGAAAAATCTCGTGTTCCCTATACATATATACAAGTATTATGTATCCATAATAATTAAAAGTAATTTTTTAAAAAAAATGAAAGTAAAACAGAAACCTTTTAAGGTGGCACATCAAAGTTGTTATTAGACTCAGTTGAGATAATATACAAGAAAACTACTTGATAAGTAATAAAAGGACATAAATCAACTTTGATAAACATTGGCAAATGGACTTAATAGTGAGGCCACAAATTTCTTATGGATAATAAATACTTTCAGGCTAATATTTTATGCTGAGCTCTGAAAAATGTATTTAAAATTGCATTAACTTGAAATGCAGACTATTGCTGAGATGATTGAAATATGCCTAACACTCATCAAGGACTGTTGCTTAGTAAGAGTATGATGTGAGAATGATGTTAACACAGTGGTCCTCCTTTACAAAACAAATTGGACTTTCTTGTTGTACTAACTGAAGATAATATCCAAGTGAAGAAGCTTATGTGGAATTTGGCTGAAAACCTTTGTAATTCAAGGAGATCTAATAATGTTGGATGCCATACTCACAAGTTTGTGAAAAGGAATTTTTGAGTTGGAATATGTAATACCAAAGATATGCGTGTGTGTATATATGTGTGTATGTGTGTGTGTGTATATATATATATATATATATATATATATATATATAGAGAGAGAGAGAGAGAGAGAGAGAGAGAGAGAGAGATTGATTCATTTGCTGGATAATAAACCTCTTCAATCCAAAAATAATTTAGAGCCTAAGGACTGACCTCTTTAAACCCATTACCCCCTTGGCAGGTAAAGGAAGGGCATGAGAGGTGGAAACAATTAGAAGATACAGCAAAATGAGACCATCTTTTATTGTTTCTTATTAGAAACAATTTTAATTTCCCTTTGTTTTGGACATTATTTTGTATGTTGTTTTGGTTTTCTTAATTGTCACAAATAGATTGTTTTTCATTGCTTGCGTTTTGACAGTTGGCCCTCCCGATTTTTACCTTTTATACACAATACTGGGGAACATGAGTAACCAGTGCAATTTTCTCTAAACTAAACAATTTCTGCAAATTATACCCTTTCATGTATTGAATTTTCCTTAAGATAAGCCTGACTAACTTCAACATTAAATAGCTATAAGTTAAAGCAGGGAATGGCAAACTACAGCTCACAGACCAAATCCAGCCCACAGCCTGTTTTTTCAAATAAAATTTATTGGAACACAGCCAGTTCCATTTATTTAATTATTGTCTATGGCTGCTTTCATGCTACCACAGCAGAGTTAACTAGTTGCAATTAAGACTGCATGACCTGCAAAGCTGAAAATATTTACTATGTGATCCTTTACAGAAAATTTTGCTAACACCTGAATTGAAGTTAACTAACTTTAAATATACACATATGATCATTTTATAGATATTTAATTGACTTACAGCAATTATTCAACCGCGGTCATTACTTACATCTTTAAATTCTTAATGGTACTTGTGAAGATTTAAAGTAATGTAAGTGGGCATTTTTCCTTCAAAGACAGAATTCTATCTAGTCTTCCCTCCCCCAACTTTTCCCACCATCTCCAAAGCAGCAGGGAGTGCTGGTTATTTAAACATCTTAATTATAGTACTAAAGAAAGAAGTCATGATCATTTCTCTCCCAATTGTTCAGCAAAATCATTGCCTTTTCAACAAAGATACTAAAGTAATCGCTACAGACTGATATAAAATAGCTGGTACATGATATCATCAAATTAAATTATATATTTCTTAATTTTAGCAAAACTCAACCTAAAGTTTGATATGGAGACTATGCCTTAAATTTGAAAACCCTAAATCTCATAAGGGAAAGGATCATTCTCACTAATAGAATGTAATTATAAAATTTCCACAATAATCACAAACTATTCTGGGTAAAAAGTATGGTTCTATTCAGTGCTTTCGAAAGGAGAAATGTCAGATCGTGCTGTTCAGACTATAGCTACTCCACAGATACTAATTTAATATGGCAAAAGCAGAAGTTATTTTAAAAAATGAGGGTGATATATTTGCCAAGTGAATCAATGAATCACAGCACCACTTAGTTTAGGTAATTCACAAAGTGACTGTGTCTTTTGTTTGTAGGGATATGAAGACTCCCTTCATTCTGAAATATTTTCTGAATATTTTCTGTATCTGTGAACCTTAGGGGGGTACATAGGGAGTAGACGTTGGTCTGAACAAAGCGAGACATACTCCTAACTTGGTCAATTATAGTTGCTTATTGTAGTTATTCCCCTATATCAATGACTTGTTCTTTTTTGCCCCCTTCACTTACTCCTTTTCCTTCTCTCTTATCCTAAAGGTAGGTAATTCCCCAAAGTGCTTCCTTAACATTTCCTCATTGTCTAAAAACTTTTTATTTTGATATAACTTCAAACATAGAAAAGTTACAAAAATAATACAAGGAATTTCCATATATTCTTTTTCAAGATTCACCAGTTGCTTGCATCTGTTCCATTTGCTTTATCATTACCTCCTTGTCTCTCTGTCTCTGTCACTGTGTGTATGTGCGTGTGCATATTATTGTTTTTGAACCATTTAATAGTAAGTTGGAGACGTTGTGTCCCTTTACCACTACATAATTCAGTATATATATTCTAAAAACAAGTACGTTTTCTTACATAACCATGCTGTAATTATCGAAATCAGGACATTCAACATTAATATGCTAGCATTTTCTAATCCACAGCCCATATTCAAATTTCATCAATAGTTCCAATAATGTTCTTTATAGCTATTTTTTCCAATCTAGGATCTCAATCTAGGATCATTTCTTATGTTTCTAATGTCTCTAATTTCCTTTAATCTGGTATAGTTCTTAAGCATTACTTTGTGTTCTTGACCTGGACATTTTTAAAGAGTATAGGAAGCTATTTTATAGACTGTCCCTCAAGTTGGGTTTCTCTGATGTTTTCTTACTAGCCATTATTTTATTCCTTCTCAAGAAACCTGTCTTCCAAATCTCATCCAATTCCCTAACTTCAACATCTTGTCATCTGTTACCTGTTCTCTTGTCTTCTCTTGTCTCAACCAAGGTATACCATGGTTTTAATTTCTGGCAATGCAACAGAGCAGCTATCTTGAACAAAAAGGAAAAAAAATCCAAAGCCATTCAAAATAAAAACATCTCAATAAGCTGTAAAAACATTTTAAATGCAGTTGAGCCCACAGAAAGTAAGAAAAGTCTCAGGAGATAAAAATGCACTGAGAGCTGGAAACTAGGGTGGGAAACCGATGCTGAAGCTGAAGCTCTGGCCACCCAAGGGGCCAGATTTAGAGTCTGAATTGAGATTCCTCAATAATTCTTCAGAAAGGTACATGATCAAAGAAAGGGTGAAATGGAAAGAAAAAAAAAAGAATCTACTAGCAAAAGAAGATGACAAAGAAGTTGTCAGAGACAAACTAACTTGGCTCTGGATACAAAAACACAACAAATTAAAAAACAAAACAAAAAAGAATCTCTTCTCTGAGAATTTGAGCCCATAGGCTTGTTTCTTACAGATTTAGGGTTCAAATCTACACAAGTTACATACCTTAGCAAGTCCAAAATCAATGTAAGAAATTAAGGTGCTTCTGAGTTTGTCTGGCAGAAGAAAATTCAAACTTTTTCAGAAGGGTCACACTCCAGTCTTTACAGGATTATCTTAGATAAAGATCAAATAGGAGCTCACAGTCCAAGGTTAGAAGATGCATGGGGAAAAAACTACTATGAGCAAGAATCAGCAGAATTAGACTCTCTAAAAATTCATGTAGAACTATTATTAATAGATATATACCACAAAATAAGTACATTTAAAGTGATTAAAGAATAAGAACATAGAAGTGATAATATGGCCCAGTATAAAATATTTCCAGATAGATTATTTTTTTAAAAAAATAAATGGTACTCTTAAGAATAAAAAATGTGCTTACTGAAGTAAACAAAACTCAATGGATGGTTTAAACATCAGAACAGATTCAATTGAAGAGAGACATGAAAAAATTATAAAGATTTTAGTGTAGAGATATAGACATGACAAATATAAAGGAGATTAAGAGACATGGAGAGTAGAATAAGATCTAACAGATTTTTCAATGCATGCTGAGAAAAAAATAACTGCCAATCTGGAATTGTAACATATGATACATTATTATTCAGGAAAAAATGTGAAATAAATATTTCTTTAGACAAAAACTGAGGGCATACCAATAACAAATATTCATCAAAATTACTTCTAAAGGTTATGCTTTAAGAAGAAGGAAAATCATCCCAAAGAAAGGACTAAATGCAAAAAGAATGATGAGCAAAGAATTGGAAGATACATGGGTAGGTCTAAAAAAATCATTGAATAACAATAATCCTCACTTGAACACTTCCTAACTTGCTAAATTGAACACACTCATTTACTTTTCAACAGCCTCCTAAAACCCCACTAAACAAATATAAAGAAATTTTTAAAAGACATAAATTTATAAGGACAATGCAATCAAAGAAGGGAGATAGCAATTATGGAAGATGGAAAGAAAACAGAGGTGTAAGTATTAACTGATTTAGTAGACATGAAAGAGCTGAATCTTAAGTCTACAGCCATCTGGTTTTTATCACAGAACCCTGAATTTGAGATGTGAGTTATCTCTGGAAGCAAAGGGGCATGTAGAGTTCAAAATAGGAGGATTTGTTGAAGGTCTGTTTAATAAGCAATTAAATCCTCACATCCTCTACTTCCTACCACCCAGCCAGGCAACTGCCTTTCCAAATGTGAGATAGACCTAGTCTTTTCATTTTGAAGATCATAAAACAGAGAAATTCTGGACTGAAAACAACAATACAGCATAACAAAGGAGGATTAACTCCAAGTTTATATACAAAATGTTAAGACCTTCAGTTTTCTTCTCCCACTTGGCACTCAGAATGCTGACAACCAGCCTTATACCCTCCAGTCAGGGTACTCAAAGTTTCTTCTTGGGGTAATCTGACCAGCCTGAGAAAAAAGATAAAAAAGATAATGACACATGGAATTCTTTTAGAAAATGGCTCAGCCAGATTATTAGAGAATGAGTTTAAGCATATTGAGAAGAGATTCATATAACAAGGGAAAAGTTTGAGGCTGAATTTGTGATGAGTATGTAGAAAACTAAGCAAAAAGAAAAACAAACCAAAAAACCCCCTCAATTATTAACTTCATGGAAAACAAAAACTTTTCCACAAAAAGAAGTATGAATGGTCCCTTTGGGTTCAGAAAATAATGGGAAGGCATGAGGCATTATACAGCTATTTTTTCCCAAGAAGTCTTATAGGTTTCTTAGACTCTGTAAGTGTTCTACCTGGATAATACTTCTAATAAATGAGAAAATGAAAACAAATTAAAATTTAATGGTGCAAAACCAATTAATTAATGTCTAATTTGGAGATTAAAACAAGATAGAACTAAAATATTGGGGGAAATGACATGCAAGAAGAGAGGAGTTGAATGGAATTAAAATGCTTATTCTACAAAAGGAGATATAAAATTTAGCCTTTGTTAACAATGTATGTTAAAACATTAAGGAATGGTGATAAAATATATATAATTTCTAAGTCAGTGGAGGAAAAAAATTAAATTTATAAAAAACATATAAAATATTAAAAATAGATAAATATAGGTATAAGTATCAATGAAATACATATAGATATAATAGATATTGATATAGATAAGCTCTGCTATCACAAAGTCAGAGGTTTGACTACAAAATCTTATATTTGAATCATACTCAAATTTCTTATTAACTAGTCAATTCTAAATTTTATTTTTCACCTGGGACAAGGGTGGGCTGAGTGAATCATTACCAACATTTTTGATAATGACAATAATAGCAACTAGTTGTAATATTTGTTCTCAATTGCTTCAAAGGAAGAATAAGAGACTTTTCAACTAAGTTTGTATAATATGAATAATAGTAAAAATGGCACTGAATTAAGCCAAAGGCTCAGCCTAGACCCTATTGAGATTAGATTACATATGGATTAAAAAATATGCATCAAATGAACCATGCCCCATATGTGCAGCCTCCTCTGGAAATAAATCAAAAACATTTGTTGTAATCTTATCATTAGATTTTATTGTACAACAAAATCCTATTGCATGGTGGAGCTACATCCAGGACAACTCATCAAATCATTTATTTTAGTTCTAAGTCAAATTTTAGAATAGTGAAGGAAAGCAATGGAAGGGGATGCCCTATGTATTTTTAATATAGAATCCATTGAAGCCAGCATATTTCTTGATAAGATCTACCAGCAAGATAGGATGCTGTTTGGGAATTCTTGTTTTCTTTGATTTATTTTGTTTTAATGGATTAGATACTAACCAGAAGCTGAAGCAGTAGATCTAGGAGTACAAAACAAAGATGTGACTGCATCTGTATTATATGCCAAGGGTAAAGTGAACATAACAGTCTCATCATTTTTAATTTGAAAATGGCCTAAAATTTTAAACCAAATTAAATAATTTACCAGGGTGCATTTTGTGGTATTGTTCTGTTTTTCATGAAGATTCTGATTACATGTCATTCTTTATGGCTTTCATACCTGGAAGGAGTCTTATCACATAGCAGCTACTTGTCAAGTTTTACTTACAGCAGTGGTTCTCAACCCTGGTTGCACATTGGAATCATTTGGGATGCTTTAGAAAACACCAATACCTGGGCTCCAATCCCATAGATTCTGATGTAATTGATTTAGAAAGCAATGTGTGCATTGGGGATTTTATTTCCCAAGTGATTCTAGTATGTAGCTAAGTCTGAGGACCACTGAGTTGGAGGGTCCAACTTAGGCTTCCTATAGCTTCCAAACTCCTTGGTATCTAAGGGCTCTCTAAAAGAAAAGACATTCTTTAATAAAGACATCTGCACCCGAATGTTTATGGCAGCACAATTCATTATTGCAAGGATGTGGAAACAACCCAAGTGCCCGTCAATTCATGAGTGGATTATTAAAATTTGGTATATGTATACAATGAAATATTGCTCAATTATAAGAAACAACAGTGATCTAGCACCTCTTATATTTTCCTGGATTGAGCTTGAGCCCATTATCTGAAGTTAGGTATCACAAGATCAGAAGAATGGGCTCCATATGTACTCACCATTAAATTGCCACTGATTGATCAACACTATGGTGCTCACACAGTAGTAATGTTTTCCAGGGATTGGGGGGTTGGGGGGGTGGTAAACTCACAACTAATGGATGTGGTGAGCATTGTAGAGGGGAAGAGCAGGCCTCTAATCCTTGCTAGGGAGAGGCAAAGACATAAAATGTAACCAAAATGTTTGTACCCTCATAATATCCTGAAATAAAAATAAATTTAAAAAAATAAATAAAAGAAAAAAAAATCCAAGAAGGTCATTTATCTGATTAAAATTAATAATATTAAATGGAAAGCCTGCTTTTTTTTTCCTTTAAAGTAAAACCTGTAACTTGTCTCTCTTAACCTCTTGTTTCCCACCCACTCTACTTTCCCAAGCATTTAAATATTTGCCATGATCCCAGGCAGCACAAAGAGTGGACACCCAGCCTCACTTCCCTCACCATGACTCATCCTAAAAGCTGTTTGCCAAATGAGGCTCTGGTTTTGTTTCAGACTTTGTGCAGGGGCATCCGCAACCCTGCACAACAATGCCTGTTCTTGCTCAACTCCCCCTCGGTCCCCGCCCAACCTCCTACTCCTCTATTCAAAACTGAGCTAGAAGAAAAACAAGGCATTTGTCCCCAACAGTTTGCAAACCAGTCATGCTTTTCCAATATATGCAGAGCTACCATTCAAAAACCTGGGATTCATGAAACTAGTTCCCTAGGCATTCATCAAATATGCTTGTAGTCCTCTGAGGACATTTGGAATTTTCAGCCTCTGTGATACATAAGCTAAGGATGGGACATGGCTTTCACAGTGCTTATAAAGTAAGACTAACTGGACTCTCAAATCTCTAGGCAGCAGATAAAGACCCTTTTTAGAAGCATTTGCTAAGCATTCTCCCCCAAACTTATCCATAGGAGCTAAGTTTGGCTGTGTTTTGGAGAGAGTTGTATATTTACTGGTTAGCTATGGAGAAAAGGAGCATGGTGAGGGGTTAGGACCTGGAACTAGAGCTAGTGGACTGTGGTGAGGATTCCAAGAAGCTAGTGCACTGACAAGTACACTCCAGAACTGGAGGGTGGTTAAGAGGCAGCAAGTGGTAGTCCCTGCCTGACATGAGGACCACGGAGGAAGGAGAAGGGCTGACAGATTTCTGAGGCACAGCAAAGAGTAATCCAGCAGTAACAACCTTCTAAAATCCAGACAAGACACCAGTTGCTATTGGGTCAACCTCTAGGTGGGTAGCAAGACCCCCACTATGCTCCTTGAGAATGGAGTGGAGTATGAGATGGTGACAGGAGAGTAGGAGAAGAGCACAGTAGGGTCCTAAGCCTCAAGGGAATTGGATGGAGATCCATTACATACAATTATTTGCATGTCTTTTTATCTAAGTTGAAGACTTAGCTATGAGTATTTGAGAAGACACTTAACATTTTGAGCCTCAGCTTTCTCATCTTTAAAATGGGTAAAGTAACACTGTGCTATGGACTGAAGGCCTGTGTCCCCTCAAAATTCATATATTGAAATCTAATCCTCAATGTAATGGTATTTGGAGGTGGGACCTTCAAGAGGCAACTACGTCTTGAGGGCAGAGCCCTCATGAATGGGATTAGCGACCTTATAAGAAGAGGCCAGAGCCGGGCGCTGTGGCTCACGCCTGTAATCCTAGCTCTTGGGAGGCCGAGGCGGGCGGATTGCTCAAGGTCAGGAGTTCAAAACCAGCCTGAGCAAGAGCGAGACCCCGTCTCTACTATAAATAGAAAGAAATTAATTGGCCAACTGATATATATATAAAAAATTAGCCGGGCATGGTGGCGCATGCCTGTAGTCCCAGCTACTCGGGGGGCTGAGGCAGAAGGATCACTCAAGCCCAGGAGTTTGAGGTTGCTGTGAGCTAGGCTGACGCCACGGCACTCACTCTAGCCTGGACAACAAAGTGAGACTCTGTCTCAAAAAAAAAAAAAAAAGAAGAGGCCAGAAAGTTAGTTCACCTCTTTCCACCACGTGAGGACACAGAAAGAAGTCAGCAGTCTGCAAACCAGAAGAGGGCCCTCACCAGAACTGGACTGTGCTGATACCCTGGTTTGGACTTCTGTCTGGCCTCCAGAATTGTGAGAGATAAATTTCGGTTGTTTAAGCCACCCAGTCTATGGTATTCTGTTATAGCAGCTTGAACTAAGACAATTTGCCTGTTCAAGAGTATGATAAAGGTGAAATGTCATCATCAATGTAAAGCAATTAAATAGCATCTGTGGAAGACTTTACGCATAAATGGCTTCAACTATCCATTTTTTTATGCCCACACCTCATTGCAATGTGACCTCATATCAAGAGCTGAAGTCTCTCTCTTTACCCCTTGAGTCTTTTTATTTGCTTTAGACAGTGGAATGCAACAGGAGCATTCTGCACCTAGGACTCAAGAGGTTTTGCACATCTCTTTTTGCTCTCTTGGAACACTGCTGCTGCCATGTAAACAAGCTCGGGCTAACCTGATAGAGGGTGGCAAGCATATAGCCTAGTTGCCTCAAACATCTGAGAGGACAGCTAACGAACTTTCTAGAACTTAGCTGACTGAAAGTTGACTGTAGACATATAAGGGAGCCAGTCCATACCAAAACACCCAGCTGGGCCCAACCTCTGTTGCTAACTCAGATTTTGAGAAAAATTTTAAAAATGTTTAAGCCATTGTAGTAGTTTTATGCTACAAAGGCTAACTGATGCAGTGCCTGACACATAGTAAGAGCCCAATGATGATATCTGTTGTCATTAAGAATAATATTAACTAAGTGCAAAGAGCGGCACCTGGATCCAAATGAGAATGACAGATGTATATTGCCCGGTCTAAACAGCATTGCCTATATAGTGTTTGTAAGTTTTTAAGTTGATAACAGTATTGTAAAATTGGGAGACTTTACATAAAATCAGCTAATGCAGATTGCCTTTTCTAGGCAACAATTGCAAGATCTGCATAGCTGTTGCCCCTTGAAATGGGGCAATTGCTCCCTGGATGCCCAGTTTCTACCACTCCCTGTGGTTTCTATAACATAGTTATTCTCTCAACAAGTATTGATTGAGTTCCTCCTATGTACCAGGCATTGTTATAGGGCCTGAGGGCATAGTGACAAACAAGAAAACAATTCTCTTACTTTCCCATGGAGTTTGCAAGTGTGTGACAACTGTGGACTGAGAAGGGTTACACAGAGGCTGGGAACAGGCCATATTTTTGTACAAATTTTTCATTTTGCTATAAGAAGTCAAAAATAAAATCAATTTGTTCAATTATTTATAAAGCAGGACAGCTTAGAGGAGAAAGAGGAAGAACTGACCATTTGCTGAACCATAGATGGTTTGTTGAGAAGAGTATTGTGGCCTCATCTAAGTTTACAATAGGGTTTCTCAACTGAGGCTGTTGATATTTTGGACTAGATAATTATTTGTTGTGGGGAGAAGGCTGTTCTGTGCATTGTAGGAAATTTAGCAGTATCCTGGGCCTCCACCTACTAGATGCCAGTAGTAACACACAGTTTTGACAACAAAAAATGTCTGTAGACAAATGCCAAATGTTCCCTGGGGGGCAAAATTGCCCCTGGTTGGACACCAAAGGCATAGAGTAAAAGGGTAATATGATGGGCAAAAGATGAAGGAGTAAAGGTTTTGTTTGTCATCTGCACTGGTTAGGATAAAGCTAGCTGTTGTAACAAATGAACCCTCAAATTTTAATATCATAGAAATTATTTCTTGTTCACAGAACATTCTAATATGGTCTACATGGCTTCCAAGGTTCCTGTGTTCATTTGCCTCAAGCCAGGAAATGAGGAAAGAACACGGGGGAGAGAGCACTTTGGGTTTTTTTTTTTTTTTAATGGGCAATGTAGGAGGTTGTGTATGTCAACTCTGCTCACACTTTGTTGGCTGAACTCAGTCACATGGTCTCATGGGAAGCTGAGAAAACTTAGTTCTGGTTAGGTACACAGGAAAAAGAGAAAGAAGTTTGGCAAACATCTTTCAAGTCTCTATATCATTCTTACAATAACTATATTGGTCACCACAGAGAACATTTCCATAGGAATTATAAATAGAAATCAGTAAATCTTAAGCCTTTCATTGCATTCATCATTTTAAGGGATTTACTGACCTTCATATTAATAGCTCGGTGCTATTTTTGAAGTTAATGTTACAAATCATACAAGACCAATTTAAAAGCCAAAATCAAAACAATGTATTTATATATACAAATGTCAGAAGCAAGCATAATGACTTTGTTTCTGAAAGCCATAGTAGAGAATTAGAGAAGCTCCTCATGGTCCATAGAAAGGCTATTTACGTACTCATAGGGGGAAAAAACAATGTTATTTTTGGCCCAGAGAATAACAGTTGGACTTCCATCAACTACCTTTGAACAAAACGCCTATGCAATGGTTGCATAAGTGCATATTTATGCTATGACATTTCCATATACAAGAAAAATGGATTCTTTCATCTAAGTCTCACTGAGAAAATGACTGCCATGTGAGTAAATTAAAATTATAACAGCTTTCACTACACCTTTTATACCTTTCCCTGTGTCTCACAGGTGTAAGGCACACAGAAAAATCTAGGAGCATTCTTGGGACCTTTTAATACTATGCAGAAAAAGAACGGTAGCAAATGGATATGCAACGTAAGATTTGAGTACCTGTCCTTTTGCCATATTTGGTATGGAATCTGATCCATTTTATAGCATCTAAATCTCATTGTTGTTATTTATATTAGGTACAGAAATGATTTTTCACATGATGTTTCTCTTCTGCTCTTCATCCTGAGCAGTGGGGGATAGGGGCAATAAGGAATATGCTTACTCATTTTAGAATTCCTTTAATTTTGTAATTCACCACTCCACCAAATTGGAACTAGATTTTTAACAGCTGCTGTGAAATCATTTTAATATCCACAAACTGAGGCTCAGTGCTTCAAAAAAATCACCTTTTCAAAAATCCCCTTTTCCTGGTCGAATTGAAGATCTGCACTTCATGTTGTTTTAATGTCGATATGCAATCATCCCCTCTAATTTTGTCACACAGAGTGCTCTACAGGAAGCCCCCATTGCAGGAGATTTATGGGACTCCTGGCTGGGGATTCAATCAGAAATTGGAGAATATAAATGAGCAGTGGGATTGGAGTTCTCTACCTTTACTTGTTTATTAGAATTTTCTTGAAAAATCTCTTACTTCAAGCTTTCATATTAAATAAAAAAAAAACACAAGATCTCTGATTTCCTGGCTTTTATTATTAAGAAAAATTTGTAATGTACTGAACTCTCTTCTTTAAAATAAGCCCTTTCTACTCCTAAAGTAGTTTAGTAATTTTATAAATTCAGATGCATAGGATAACAAATTAAAGTAGGTTTTGTTTCCAGTTATACTACAGGGGCTTCTTCTCTCTGTTTTATTCACAACTAAAGAATGGCTAAGACAGAGTCTAAAATAAAGAAATATGATTTGATATCTTAGTGATAAAGCTGTAAAGGGTAATGCTATTTACCTTTCACTGCACTCCTACTATAATATGCACTTTATTAGAAATATTACATTAATGTAATACTTTCTTTTTTTGTTTGTTTGTTTTTTTTTGAGACAGGGTCTCACTCTGCTGCCCAGGCTAGAGAGCAGTGGCATCATCATAGCTCACAGCAACCTCAAACTCCTAGGCTCAAGCAATCCTCTTGAGTTGCTGGGACTACAGGCACGTGCCAGCATGCCTGGTTAATTTTTCTATTTTTTTTTTTTTTTATAGAGATGGGGTCTTGCTGTTGCTCAGACTGGTCTAGAATTCCTGGCCTCAAGCAATCCTCTCCACCACAGCTTCCCAATGTGTTAGGATTACAGGTGTCAGCTACTGCATCTAGCCTAGTGTAATACTTAAAACAACTTTTTGAGTTTGTTGATATTGTGCACATTTTATAGAGGAGGAAACTAAAGCTTAGAGAAATTAAGAAGCTTGGCCAGAATCACAAGTGGTTATTTGGTGGCATAAATATTTGAATCTAAGTTGGTGTCCTGCTAAGACCTATGTATTTATAAGTTGTCCACTGATGTTGGAACTTCTTTCCTTCTACATTTGAAGATATTTGGAGTAAGCCATTGAGTGTCGATGGGTAGTGCTCAAAAACAATGGTACTTCCATCAGCAGACTTTTCCTTAAGCTAGAGTTATCTTTTGAGGCAGCTGATGCTCTTTTAGAATTCCACAACTTTTCATTCAAAAATAGCCACTTCCTTGTTTGAATGTTTCTTTGTCTGACAAAGTAGGGATCAATTCCCATGCTAGGTTGACATTTTGAAGAATGCCATGAGGAGCTCTTCTACTCAATGCTTTTGCTTTAGTTTGTCATTCTTTTTGTTTAAAAGAGCTCTGAATACAATTCCCCACCATTACCTCTTTCCAGTAGTATTAAATTTAGTTATAGTAGATTCAACCTACCAAGGATTGAAAATATTTGGAAAAAATTTATGTCTGTACTGAACATGTACAGACTTATTTCTCTAGTCATTATCCCCTAAACAATATGGTATAATAGCTATTGACATAGCATTTGTAGTACATTAAGTATTATAAGTATCTAGATATGATTTAAAGTATACCAGAAGCTATGCATAGTTTATATGCAAATACTATGACATTTTATGTAAAGAACTTGACAATCCACAAATTTTGGTAGCCCCAGGAGGTCCTGGAATTAATCCCTCATGGATACTGACAGACAATTGTATTTAAATTTATTTGTTAGAAGGGGCCAAGATGGCGGACTAGAAGCAGCCTGCACGCATTGCTCTCACAGAGAGGATTAAAGGTAGCAAGTAGATTTCTACCTTCAGATTGATTGTCTAAGAGAGATCATTTGTGAATTAAAAGAGAGGCAACCAGGGGCACCCAAAGTGAAGGAAAGGGAAGAGAGGCAACTTGTTCTGCAGTGTGGAGGTATACAGGGAAGATGAGTGCACATGTGGAGAAGACATAGAGGAGAGAATCTCAGGACTTCATATTCCCCCCACAATTATTACTATCTCAGCTGCAAGAGAGAGCCTCCACTGCAGAAGGCCATAGGACTTACATAGGGAGCTATTTGGAGACTGTGCAGTGGCATTGCTCTGGAGAGAGGGCACAGTGGTGACTCACTGGCTCACAAACCCTGGGCTCTGTGGCTGGCACCATTTTAAAATCCTAAACCCAGATTACTGCCTCTACCCAGGAGTACTGCCTCTACCCAAGAGTCAGATTCATTGCTGCTGCTTTTCTATTGCCCCTGCTAGTCCTGGGTTGGGAGGCAGTGGAGGCCCAGGAACTCTCGTGAATCCCATGGGCAGGAGCTGCATGCCCACACTGCCACCAAGGAACCTGGGTGAGCTGACAATCACCCACCACCTGTTGATGTTAGTGGGGCTGTGTTCAAGCTGCAAGGGCTGACAAATGACATTGCCCATGGATCTAATCTAGTCAGCTCTCAAGCCAGTGTGAGCTGACAATCACTGCTAGGAATGGGTGGAACTGTGCTCAGCCAGCAACCAGCTGACAAATGCTGCTGTCTACAGATCTGAGTGGGACAGCCCTCAAGCATGGGTCATCAATCACTGCTGCCAGAGGGCATGGGCAGGACTATGCTCAAGCTACACTGGCCAACAAATGCCTCTACCCACATATTAGTGTGGGGACAGCTTTCAACCTGGCATGGACTGTCAATCATTGCTGCCGACGGGTGTGCGCAGGGCTGTACTCAAGCCAGTGCAAGCTGACAAATGCTGCTATCCATATTACTGAGTTGAGCAGCTCTCAAGCTGGTATTCATTCTCTCTGTAACATAAGGACTGCCAGTGACAACCACAAGGGAATAGTGAGGCAGGAATAGCAGGATATCAGCAGTGTTAAATGCTCACAGGACATCCACCCATCTCAGGACAGGTCAGTCATCCAGAGTAGGACACAAATGCACCATCCAGGGACCTCTCCTTCTTTGTACTAAGTAGGAGAGTTCCCAGAAGTGGGGAACTGGTGCATTGCAAGCTTATCTGTCTTGAGCTGAGAGAAGAGATTTCAGATAAGAACAAACCAGAATAAGAACTCTGGCAACACAGAGCATTCAGAGAGTAGAAGGAAATGAAGAGCATCCAAATGGGGGCAGAAGAGGTCAAACTATCACTCTTTGCTGACAATATAATCTTATGTCTAGAAAAACCCAAAGATTCTGCCATGAGATTACTGGAATTGGTAAACAAATTCAGCAAAGTCTCAGGTTACAAAATCAATGTACAGAAATCAGTAGCATTCCTATACGCCAACAACATTCAAATTGAGAACCAAATCAAAGACTCAATACCCTTCACAAAAGCAACAAAGAAAATAAAATACCTAGGAATATATTTAACTAAGGAGGTGAAAGACCTCTACAGGGAGAACTATGAAACACTGAGGAAGGAAATAGCAGGAGGATGTAAACAGGTGGGAAACCATACCATGCTCATGGGTTGGCAGAATCAACATTGTTAAAATGTTCATACTACTCAAAGTGATCTACAGATTCAATGCAATCCCATTAAAATACCAAGATCATTTTTCACAGATCTAGAAAAAATAATTCTATGCTTTGTATGGAACCAGAGAAGACCCTGTATAGCAAAAGCAATCTTAAGCAAAAGCTGGTACAAGTTACTACAAGGCTATAGTAACTAAGACAGCATGGTATTAGCACAAGAACAGAGACATAGACCAATGGAACAAAACTGAGAACCCAGATATAAAACCATCCTCATATAGCCATCTAATCTTTGACAAAGCAGATGACAACATATGCTGGAGAAAGGAAACCTTGTTCAATAAATGGTGCTGGGAAAACTCGATAGCTGCATGCAGAAGAATGAAACAGGACCCCTATTTCTGACCATATACAAAAATTAATTAAAGATGGATAAAAGACTTAAATGTAAGGCATGAAATCATAAAAATTCTAGAAGAAAACATAGAAAAAAATGTTTTAGACATTGGCCTAGGCAAAGAATTCATGACTAAGACCCCAAAAGGAAATAGCACAATAATAAAAATAAATAAATAAACAGGACTTAATTAATTAAAAAGCTTCTGCACAGCAAAGGAAATAATCAACGGATTTAATAGAGAACCTACAGAATGGGAGAAAATATTTGCAAACAACACATCGATAAAGGACTAATATCCAGAATCTACGAAGAACTCAACAAATCAGTAAGAATAAAACAAACAACCCCATCAAGAAAGAGGCAAAAACATGAACAGCCTTTTTCCAAAAGAAGATAGACAAATCACCAACAAACTTTTGAAAAAAATGTTCAACATCACTTATCATCAGGGAAATGCAAATTAAAATCACAATGAGATACCCCACTGTACCCCTGTCAAGATTGGCATTAATAAAAACTCAAAAAACAACAATGCTAGCATGGATGTAGAGAAAATGGGACACTTATACACTGTTAGTGGGGCTTAAATTACTACAACCTCTATGGAAAACAGTGTGGAGATTCCTCAAAGAAATAAACAGAGACTTACTATTCGATCCAACAATCCAACTGCTGAGTATCTACCCAAAGGAAAATAAATCATTTTATCAAAAAGACACTTGCACTCGAATATTTATCACAGAACAATTCACATTTGCAAAGAGTTGGAATCAACCTATGTGCCCATCAATTCATGAGTGGATAAAGAAAATGTGATATGATATATATATGTGAGTGTGTGTGTATGTGTAAAATCCTATAGAGTACTATTCAGCCATAAAAATATATGAAATAATGTCTTTTGCAGCAACTTGGATGGAACTGGGGACCATCATCCTAAGTGAAGTATCTTAGAAATTGAAAAACAATCACCATATTTAATATGTATTCTCTAATAATTGGGAGGGAATTGATGAGTACACATGGGCACAAAGAGATGTAAAGGACATGGGAAACTAAGAAGGGGAAGGAGAGAGGCGGGATGGGAGGGGTAAAAACTCACTTGTATGGTACAATGAATACTACTATTCTCTTGATGGGCACACTAAAATCCCTGACTTAAACATTATACAAGGTATCCATATAACAAAATCATTTGTACCCCATTAATATTTTGAAATTAAATAAAATTTTTTAAATGTTCAATGCTTCTATGTTATTTATTATTTATTAAATCTGTGACTAAAGATTAATACTTGCTAATGTACATTAAAAAATAAAGCATTGATTTCTTACTAGCATGTTTCATTTTATACTTCAGAAATGTGTCACATCGACCCAGCTCCCAACATAATTTATATTTCTGTTTCTTTACATTGAAGTCTATAAAGGAAATATACCCTTGCAATATTGACAAAAAAAGAAAAATATTCAGTAGCAGCAAATAATTTCTCCAGTGGAGTTTATACTTTCCCCCAGACCTGAAGGAGTTGGAGTCAATTAAATTTCCAGATTATTACCATGAAGAAAAGAGTTAACATAGCGGGAATGTGTCTGTTATACTTAAAACAGCCAACTTGCAGGGTTGACCTTTGGCTGGCATCTGGTACTTGGGTTTTGGGAGTGTCCCCACAACCCTGACTGATGGGAGTGGCTTGCTGTACCTAAGCTGTGAAAACGATATGTTTTGTGCAGAACCCTGCTTTCCATCTGGTAGTCTGGAATTTTGCTATGAACTAGGCAGAGGGTGCCTGTGTGACCAACCCTCAATAAAAAACCTGAGTTCTGAGCCTTTAATGAGCTTCCCTGGTAGACATTTTGCACATGTTAACATAGCTTATTGCTGGGGGAATTAAGTGTATGCTCTGTGACTCTACTGAAAGAGGACCCTTGGAAGCTTGTTTGATTTCCTCTTGACTTCACTCAGCATAGCTTTGCCTTCTGTTGATTTTGTATTGTGTCATTTTGCTGTAATGAATCTCATCCATGGCTATGACTATAAGCCAGTCCTGTGAGTCCTACTAGCAAATCATTGAACTGGGGGGAAGGGTGGCCAATGAACAGTTGTTTTCTCAGCCTTTTCTCCTAGATCCTCTCACCTTGATATTTTCATAGACCAAACGTTTGTGCCCCCCAAAATTCATATGTTAAAACCCTAATCCCCAAGGTGATGGTATTAGGAGGTAGAGCCTTTAGGAGGTGATAAAGTGAGGAGGGCATAGTCCTCATGAATGAGATTAGCACTCTTATAAAAGAGACCCCAGAGATCTTCCTCACCCCTTCTGCCATGTGAGGACACAGCAAAAAATAAATGGCCATCTATGAACCAGTAAGCAAGTCCTCATCAGGCATTGAACCTGCTGGCACCTTGAACTTGGACTTCCTATCCTCTAAAACTATAAGAAATAATTTCATTTTTTATAAACCACCTAGTCCATAGTATTCTGTTATAGCATCCTGAAGGTACTGAGACAGATGTATACTGGGAAATGAGTTAGCCTCACTTACACTGACACAACTAGAAAAGCATCTAAAAAAAACAAAATCCTTTTGATGATATAAGAAGATGTGAAATAGGCTTAAATGAGCATATTTTATTTATTATTTGATCTCAGCATTATATTTCATAGGCACATACTTTGTTTTTCATTTGGTTTTTGTTTTACTGGTGTGAAGAATGAGCTAGCAGAGTATCTTTCCAACTCACATTCCAGGAAAGACGTTCTCCCCAATGAAATCACTCACTAGTGATGTTTCTGTCTTTGAGCAAATTCTAGCATCAGAGTGATTTAGGTTTGGCTAGTTTTGGGCATACAAACTGAGATCCCCTGCAAGATTCCCAATCAAAACACAGCTTACATATATAAAACATATTAAAGATTTTAACATCCTGATAGTTATATGTTTGTATTTGCAAGGGCAACAGTAGTCAACTCAATTAACTGTTTCCTATGATAGCAAAAGTAATACATTATTGTAAAACTATGGATACTATAAACAATTTTAAATAAGATAAAAATTCAATAATACCAAAATTCAAAGATAATCACTGTTAATATTCTTACATCTCCTTCCCTGCCTATTCTTACATACAGATAAAACTATATTTTACACAAAATTATTGTGTGCCTATTTATTTTTGGTTAAGATTAAGTCATAAACATTTTCCTCTGTCACTAAAATTCCTCCTGATAAACATTTATGTTTGCCTTAAAAGTGATGCTGAGGAAGAATAGATTAGAATTTGCTTAACAATTCCTACATTATAGAACATTTAAGTAGTTTCTACTTTTTCATTACTATAAATAATACTATAACAAAATTTTGTGGGCAAATCTTTTTCAACATTTTGCATTATTTCTTTGTGATAGACTTCCCTAAATAGAGTCAAATCATTCATATAAATATTTTTGAGATCACTCATCAAACATAGGAAAATGCATATTTTAAAATTTGTCTTCATTTCTATATTTCTATAATTTCTTGTGCTCTTTCTTTATGTAGACTCAAGTTTTCATCTGTTATTATCCTTCATTTTATTTTGAAAAATATTTTCATTGGTCATAGAATTCTAGATTAAAAGGCTTTTTTTCTTTTAGTATTTTAAAGTCACCCCATTATCTTCTGACTTTGTTGGTTTTGGATGAGAAATATCCTGTAATTCTTTTCTTTGTTCATCTGTATGTAATGTATCTTTTCTCCCTGTCTTCTTTCAAGGTTTTCTTTTTATCTTTTGTTTTCACCAGTTTGACTATTGTGAGTCTTGGTGTGATTTTGTTGATATTTGTGTCTCTTGGGGTTCTCTGGGATTCTTGGATAAGTAATTTTGTATCTTTCATTGTTTTAAAAAAATTCTCAGGCATTATCTCTTTAAATATTTGTTTTACCCTATTCTGTCTCCTTTCTTTTCCCCCTCTTCTCTTCCCTTCCATCTCCTCTCCTCTTCTTTCCTCTCTTTCTAGGACTATAGGTTAGACCATTGTGTTTTGTTCTGTAGTTCTTAGATGCTTTGTTTTGATATTTTTTAGTTTTTTCTTCTTTGTGTCTGGTTTAGATAATATATATCAACCTATCTTCCAGTTCACTGAATCTTTCCTAAATACACCCAGTTTACTGATGGGCTCATTTCTTCATTTCAAACATTTTCATTTGATTCTTTTTTAGAGTTTCCATTTCTCTGCTAAGATTCACAATATGTTTCTTTTCACTCATGCTGCCCAGCTTTTTCACTAGATACTTAATATAATAATAAGAATAACTTTAAAGTCTTTGTCTAATAGTTCTAACATTTGGCCCTATTAATTGTTTTAACTCTTGAGATGGAGTTGCTTTTTTTGTGTGTCTTGTAACTTTTGATTGACTGCCAGACATCATGTTAGAAAAACAGTAGAAACTGAGGCAAATAGTATTTACACTTGCAAACAGGCACAATTCTTCTGTCAGGCTGTTTGTATAGGAAGTTAAGCCAATCTAATCAGGAATTGAACTGGTTTGGGGTTTCGGTTTTGCTAGGTTTACCTTCAGGCTTCAAATTTCTCTAGCAGTGGGCTGATTTTATCTTATTCTTAGAGTGAAGATTAGGGTGCTGAAGGGATTTTCTCAGTGTTCCTACTCCCGCATAGCCTTTCAGTTTTTCCTGCATTCTTGCATCACAGAGAGACTCTCTATCCATGCTCTTGGCCCACTCCCAGAAATAGACTGCTTTTGCTTGTTACTTGGTGCTTACCTCAGGGTAGGGCAGGAGAGTTCTACTCTTGTCCTGGTTCATCCTTAGACCTTGCAAGGCCCTGTGAGCCTGGGACTCAAGGTTGGGACTTTATTCAGCATTCTTGCTCCTCTTCCCAGAGAAGCCAAATTCTCTGTCTTGTATCCGTGGTTGATCTTGGGTGGGAGTTTTCCAGGGGCCAGAAAACTACTTCCTCAGTAGTAGTAGACTTCTGGTTGGCTTTGGTATAGTATAGCCCAAGATAGTTTTATTTCCCAACCCCAGAGGGAACAGACTTTTGCTTCTGTCTTTTCCCCAAGTTGTGAGCCTTTGAAAACAGAGACTGTCCCTGGTCTTTTCATGTCACATTGCCTGATGAATGGCAGGTGCTCAATAGGTTGTTGTTGAATGATGAGTAACTTTATTGATGAACTATCATGCTTCTAGAATGTTAAGAAGAAAAGAAGAGATAAAACTGAAGAAATAGCCCTGTTTTTAAGGAACTTACATTATTGATGGATAGATAAAACTAACATTAAGAGTATATTAAATATTGAGACCATAGGTATTGTAACTAATTCGGGTGTCAGTGTGCCTTCCACAGTATGATTTTCTTGAGATGTTAGTTAGTTCATTCTTAGTGTGGTATTTTGACAAGATATCAGCTGATTATTTCTACAAGGACTATAATATACACAGATCATTACAATTATAAGCAATGATAATTTTAATATTGTAAAAAGTTTTAACTAGAATTTAGATATTGCTTAATTGATTCATTTTAATTGACAAGTTAAAATTGCAAATATTTATAGTGTAAAACATGATATATATGTATACACACACACATTATTAAATAGCTACCTCAAGCTATTCAACATATGCATTACTTTGTATACTTATTTATATGTCATAAGAACACTTGAAATCTACTCAGCGATTTTTAAAATATACAATATATTGTTATTAACTGTACTTACTATGATGTACAATAGATCTCTTAAACTTATTCCTCCCATCTAACTGCAATTTGATGTCCTTTGATCAATATTTCCTCAATCACCCCTTTCCCCAGCTTCTGGTAACCATCATTTTAGTCTCTATTTTTATCAGTTTGACCTTTATACAATCCACATATAAGTGAGATCATGCAATGTTTGTCTTTCTGTGCCTGGCTTATTTCACCTAGCATAATGTCCTCTAGGTTATCCATTGTTGTTGCAAATGACAGAATTTCCTTCTTTTCTAAGGCCGAATAGCATTTATTATGTATATATACCACATTTTCTTTATCCATTCATTCACTGACGAACATGTAGATTGATTCCATATCTTGGCTATTGTGAATAATGCTGAAATGAACATGGCAGTGCAGATATATCCTTGACATACAGATTTTATTTACTTTTATATACTCAGTAGTGAGATTGCTGGATCATATGGTAGTTCTAGTTTTAATTTTTTGAGGAAACTTCACTCTGTTTTTCATAATGGCTGAACTATTTTACATTCCCACCAACAGTATATAAGGGTTCTCTTTTTTCCACATCCTTGCTAACACTTGATATCCTTTGTTATTTGATAATAGCTATTCTAACAGATGTGAGGTGATAGCTCAATGTGGTTTTAATTTGCATTTCCCTGAAGATTAGTGATGTTGAGCATTTTTTCATATGTTTTTTGGCCATTTGTATGTCTTCTGTTGAGGAATATCTATTCAGATTCTTTTTCCATTTTTAATTGGGTTATTTTTTCTCTTACTATTGTGTTATGTGAGTTTCATATATATTTTGTATATTAATCTCCAATCTACATTTGTTATCAAATATACTTTTATTTCAAATATATTGTTTATAAATATATTCTATTCTATAGGTTGTCACTTCACTCTGTTAATTTTTTCCCTTGCTTTAAAGAATATTTTTAGTTTTATATAATACCATTTGATTATTTTAGCTCTCATTGCCTATGCTTTTGGGGCCATATCCAAAAAATCTTTGTCAAGACCAATGCCATGAAGCTTTTCTCCTACATTTTCTTCTCATAGTCTTGTAGTTTCAGGTTTTACATTTCAGTCTTTCATCCATTTTGAGTTGATTGAAGGTCTAATTTCATTCTTCTGCATGTGGCTGTTCAGTTTTCTCAGTACCATTTATTTCCCCATTGTGCATTCTTGTCATCTTTGTCCAAATTCATTTGACCATAAATGCATGAATGTGTGGATTTATTTCTGGTCTCTCTCTCTCTCTTGAATATAGGGTCTCTTTCTGATGCCCAGGCTGGAGTGTAATGGCATGATCATAGCTCACTGCAGCCTCCAACTTCTGGGCTCAAGTGATCCTCCTGCCTGAGTCTCCCAAGTAGCTGGGACTACAGGAGTGTGCCACCACACCTGTATATATATATTTTTTAATTTTCTTGTAGAGATGGTGTCTTGCTATGTTGCCCAGGCTGGTATTGACCTCCTGGTCTCAAGTGATCCTCCTGCCTCAGCCTCCCAAAGTGCTGGATTATAGGCCTGCATCTCCACATGTGGCTTGGTTTTCTTTTCTGTTCCACTGGTCTATGTGTCTGTTTCTATGCTGATAGTATACTGTTTTGATTACTATAGCATTGTAGTAAATTTCAAAGCAGGTAATGCAATGTCTCTGGCTTTGTTCATTTTGCTTGAGATGTAAATATTTACTATTGTAAATAATATTGTTTTCTTGATTTCTTTTTCAGACAGTTTGTTGTTAGTGAACAGAAATACTGCTGATTTTTGTTTGTTGATTTTATATCCTGCAACTTTACTGAATTTGTTTATTAGTTCTAGAAGTTTTTTTGTGGAATCTTTAGGATTTTCTACATGAAAGATTATATTATCTTCAAACAGAGACAATTTAACTTTTTGCTTTCTGATTTGGATGTCCTTTATTTCTCTCTTGCCTAATTTCTCTGGCTAGGACTTCCAGCACTGTTTTGAATGGAAGTGGCAAGAGTGGGCCTCTTTGTCTTGTTCCTGATGTTAGGGAAAATTTTTTCACCTTTTCACCATGAGTATAATGTTAGATATGAACTTATATATGGCCTTTATTGTGTTGGGGAACCTTCCTTCTGTACCTACTTTGCTGAGAGTTTTTATCATGAAACAATGTTGAATGTTGTTAAATGCCTTTCTGCATCTATTGAGATGATTATATGTTTTTCGTCCTTTATTCTGTTAATATGGTGTATCACACTTATTGATTTGCATATGTTAACCATACTTGAATCCCAATAGTAAATCTCACTTGATCATGGAGAATAATCCTTTTAATGTACTGTTAAATTTGGTTTACTAGTATTTTGCTGAGGATTTTTGCATCTATGTTCATCAAGGATATTGGCATATGATTGTCTTGTAGTTACCTTGTCTGTCTTTGGTATTAGGATAATGTTTGCCTCATAAAATGAGTTTGGAAATATTCTATCCTTTTCCATTTTTGCAGTTTAAGAAGGATTGGCATTAGTTCTTAAAAGTTTGGTAAAATTCATCAATGAAGCTATCAGGTCCTGGGCTTTTCTTTCATCACAGACTTTTTTATTACTGATTTAATCTCCTTACTCATTGCAGATCTGTTCATACTTTCTATGTCTTCATGATTCAGTCTTAGTAGGTTGTATGTCTAGGAATTTATCCATTTCTTCTGGGGTTATCCAAACTATTGATGTATATTTGTTCATAATAATCTCTTATGATCCTTTGTATATCTGTAGTATTGAAAATACATTCTGATTCTCAATATATATTTCTGATTTTATTTGAGTCCTTTTTCCTTAGTTAGTCTACCTAAAGATTTGTTTATTTTGTTTGTCTTTTTAAAAAGCTAGCTATTAGTTCTGTTAATATTTTCTATTGTCTTTCTAATCTCTGTTTTATTTATTTCTGCTCTGACCTTTATTATTTCCTTCATTCTACTAACTTTGGGCTTAGTTGGTTTTTCTTTTTCTAGTTCCTTGAGGTATAACATTAGGTTGTTTATTTGGGATCTTTCTTCTTTTTTGATGTGGGCATTTATTGCTATAAAGTTCCTTCTTAGAACTGCTTTTGTTGCTTCCTATAAGCTTCCTATAAGTTCCTATAAATTTTGGTATGTGTATGTCCATTCTTATTTGTCTGAAGATACTTTTTTGATTTTTTAAAATTTGACTCAGTGGTTATTTAGGAACGTGTTTAATTTCCACATATTTGTGAATTTTCCAACATTACTCTTTTTATTGATTTCTAGTTTCATATCATTGTGGTTGGAAAAGATAATTTATATGATTTAAATATTCTTTAATTTATTTAGTCTTGTAGCCTAAGATATAATCTACCCTAGAGAATATTCCATGTACACTTAAGAAGAATGTTTATTGTCCTACTATTGGATGGAATGCTCTCTATATGTCTGTTAGGTCCTTTTAGTCTAAAGTGTAGTTCTAGTCCAATGTTTCCTTATTGATTTTCTCCCATCCAAGTACTAACCAGGCCCAACCCTGATTAGCTTCTGAGATCAGGGGAGATCAGGTGAGCTAAGGGTGATATGGCCATAGACTCCTTATTGATTTTCTATCTAGGTGATTGTTTATTTTGAAAATGGGGTATTGATGTCTTCTACTATTATTGTATCACAGTCTATCTCTTCAAATATATTAATATTTGCTTTCTATATTTAGGTGTTGGGTGCATATATTAATGTATTTACAATTGTTATATCTTCAGGATAAGTTGATCCTTTTATCATTATACAAAGACCTTCTTTGTCTCTTTTTATAGTTTTTGACTTAAAAATTTATGTTTTCTGATATAAGTATAGGTACCTCTGCTCTGAT
Source organism: Microcebus murinus (assembly GCF_040939455.1). Lineage (NCBI taxonomy): Eukaryota > Metazoa > Chordata > Mammalia > Primates > Cheirogaleidae > Microcebus > Microcebus murinus. The sequence continues at coordinate 96,044,683 of NC_134136.1, forward strand.
AGGCCTGGAAGGATCTAGACATTGGGTACTACTCTGGCACTGGGGAAGGCCTGAAGATAATGGGTTGTATCAACTGACCTGACTTTAGGCTGGTCTGGAAACTGGGGCAGGCCTGGAGTCTGGGACCACAAGAATTGGCCAGGTGTTGGGCAGCCCTGGAGCCTGTATTCACAGGAGCCTTACTAGAGGGTGTGTCCATGAGTGCCAGCCTCCTACCTAAGGCTGTGGAGGCCAGCCTGGTGCTGAGGATGGCTTGAAATCTGGGACAATGAGGACCATCCCAGTGCTGGGGGTGGTTTAGAGCACAGGGGTGTTATACCAGTGTGGCTCTGGAGCAAGACTGGATCTTGGGTCTGCAGGATCCAGTCTGGTACTGGGGAAGGCCTTGAGTCTCAGTTTGAAGGGATGGGCCTGGAGTCTGGGGCCACGGAGGCCTGCATGGCACTGGATTTTGGTGGGCCCAGTATTAGATTCTGAAGCAAAGTCCAGTGCCCACTACTCTACTTTCTGCAAGCAAAGAGTATCTCTCTCCATGCTGTGCTGCCTAGGTTTGAGAGGTGATGTGGATAATGTAAAATTGTCCTTCCTACACTCCTCCATGTGTGTTTTCCTATTTCTGTACTATACTCCTGTGCTATAATATCTCACTTGTTTTCTTTAACTAATGTGAGGGCATTTTCATGTGTGACTAGTTGTTCAAATTGATGTTTCTGTGGTGGGATGAGTGCTGGAAAGTCCTGTTCTGCCATCTTGCTGACTTATGCCTCTTAGGAGTTTTCTTTTTTAAGACTATAGTACATTCTTGACTTGGAGTTTCTCAACTAAAATTTCATGTCATCCAAGGGTTAAGTGGCACAAATTAATTTTGACAAAAGAAATATACATATTTTCTTAAGGGAGCATATTTTAACCAACTTAATTTCATAAATAGCAGGGGAATTTGTAATGATTCTTTGTATAGTTAATATTTTTTCTTACCACATAAAAAGTTTTGCATTTCCACCTATGGCTATGTAATAAACCACTTCATAACTCAGTGGCTTAAACAACAACAACTCATTCTTTATGATGATTCTGTGTGTTGATTGGGCAATTCCTTTGTTCTTTCTAGTGTTAGTCAGACTTAGTCATGTGATTGCATTCAGTTAATGCCTGCTCTGATCTGCAAGGTACATTAAGGCTTCTTTCTAATGTCTGTAGATCTTGATGCTGATTGTCACCTGGGGTGTGTTAATTCTATTTCATGTAGGATATCTCTCTACATGGAAGCTCATCTACTAGGGCCTTGCCAAATGTCTTCTGTCTCCAGCATGATAGCTGGGACCTTCTTACAGCCTGGCAACTGGGTTCTAATGGAATGAAACTATAAACTAAAGTCCCAGGCCCAGAACTGGCACAGTGGAACTTCTGCTGTATTCTTTTGGTCAAAGAAATTGACAGACTAGCCTAGATTCAAGAGAAGGGAAGCTAGACTCTACCACCTTATGAAAGGAATGGCATGCAAGTACAGAGAAAGGAATAATTTTTGTGGACATATTTAGAGACTATCTACCACAATTCACACTCTAGCCACAACAACCCACATCCCTTCCATATGCAAAATGTACTCAATGCCATCCTCAATAATGTCATACCATTATAGCATTAGCTCAAAGTCTAGGGTTTCATCTTCTAAAACTATTTCAGTTGAGGATGAGGATCCTTAGGTGCAGTTTCTTTGTTGTAGCTGCTCAGGTGTAGTTCTTATCAAACATGAATACTATAAATTAAAAATGCATGCTATCTGTCCCTCAACATACAAAAGTGAGACAGGGGCAGGAAAATCACAAGACACATCCATCCAAGGAGGGGATGGAAGGTACACAGTAGTCACTGGCCCATAGCAATTCTGAAATCTACCCAGCCACATGTTGTCAGGGCCCTATACTCTGGGGAATCTTGTAGTTTTTCTACTTATCAAGTTATAATGTATTCCATTAAACAAAAGCTTCACCTACAAATCTTTTCTTAACAAGCTTTCTCTACATTAGGCTGTGAGTCAAAGTGTTTTGGAACAATGGCATTTTGAATTTTAAAAGCCCCTTTGTCTAGATGAAAGAGGATTTTTGAGGAACTGAATTAAATTATTCAGCCTTATTTTTTATTTTATCTTGATTCTGAGGTCACAGTTAACTGTGTCACATCTTAAATTTAATGCTTTCCTTGAGTTCCTTTCAAACTGAGAATCTTTTGCCAATTGAAAAGACTGTCTTGAATCCTCTATATTTTTTCTAAATTCTTATTTAAAACTTTAACAGTTTTTTCTGTAGCTTACCTTTTTCTTGCAATACATTACGCAGGGCTAAGAGAAATCAACTGGCATCTTCAACATTCTTTCTGAAAATTTTGCCAGATACTTAACGTCATAGGGTTCCTTCTATCTTCTAAGTTACTCTAGGCAAGAATCTTGCCAAATATTCTGCCAATGCATAACTAATTCTCCCTTTACCAGTATCCAACAGCATTTTCTTCACTGCTCTTCCACTTTCTGCCTTATGCCCAGTCTCAAAGCCAATGTCACATGTCTAAATATTTTTGGGGAGGACTCCAGACTAGATACAAATGTCTATCTTTGTTACTTATTAATAGATCACAACCCCAAAACGTAGTGGATTAAAACAACAATTATTTATTATTTTTTATGATTCTATGGGTTGAATGGTGATTTCCTATATTCCATGAACATGAGCTTAGGATCACTCATGTGGTTGCATGGGCTGGCTGGAACTGGAAGGTACAAGATGGCCGCTTTTGCAATGTGGGGTCGTAGTATTGGCTGTCAGTTGAGGATTTAGTTCTACTCAATGTGTCTTTCTCTATATATGACAGCTTATCCTCTCCATCACCTAGGGCCTTTCTACATATCTTCTTTCTCCAGCATGCTAGTCTGTACTTCCTTATAGCATGACAGCTATAAGGAAGAACACACAAGGATAGGCCTGGAACTGGCAAAGTCATTGGCCAACCTACATCCAAGGGAAAGGGAAATAGACTCTAATTCTTAATGGGAGAAGTGAGAGTAGCATATGTATATATATTAGGGAGGGATTGCTGGTAACTATATTTGGACACTACCTATCACACATTACTTAGTATGTAGCCAACAAAGAAGGACTTGGGATTTTCAGTTTTTAGGTTCAACCTTCAAAATCTATGAACATATAACACAATATATTGATTCCAGGTAGAAAGTGTTCCATTACATGCACATAAATGCCTTTATGCAAATGTCATAATCTGCCTAAAATTATTCTTTGAGATGGAGGTTTGAAATACTCAAAGCAAGGAATGAAAGTTTGACTTTGACATGGGAATTCAGCTAAAATCTGATTTTCAACTTGGACTTTGGCTTCAGCCTTTGGAAGGCTAAATAGCCACTTGCCTACTTTAAAATCATTTGAAAGATTGTGCAATTGCCATTATATATACTTAGTGTAATAATGATAGTGATACAAATAATAGTACAATGACAGTAAGATAGATTATTGGGATTTATTGTTAATTTCTTAATACTCACTTTTAAATATTTCAAATATAGATGAGCATTCTAGGTGGAACATGGAGTTACAATCTCCTTGTGAGCTTTATTTGTTGAAATTCTAACATGTAATTATAATATAAATGTGTATTTATTATTGTGCAAGTAAAATACTATAATAATTAATGATGATTGTGAAAGCTATTAATTTTTATGAACAAAACAGTTATTAAGAATTTTCAAAGAGTTAAATGAATGAGAGAGAAGATTGACAGTTGTTACAAATATTATATTATGAAAATGCATGAAGAAAATAACATTAGAATATTTTTTCTTCTTGACTAATAATTATTTATAAAATTTGAATAATAAAAGACTGAGAAATAGAGATCAGATTACATATTAATTCTAATTTTTAGAATTGTTTGGTGTATGAACAATTATAACACCAAATAAAATAATATTTTAAGAACTTAAATTTAAGATTTTAAGATGTAGCTACTCACTTCCATTTAAGCAGAGCATTTCAAGAACAAAAAGTCTTATTGAGAATTCATTACATCTTAGGAGTATGATTTAAAAGCTAAATGTCAATTTTGCCACCTCAAGTTATTGAAAGCAGAAAAACTAAAAAATAAACTGAAAATCAAATTAATAAGTAACTTTTAATCCTGATCTAATAAAGAATGTAAAAGATACAAAGAATAAATGTTAAAGAAAAATGAGATACCCCAAACCCAACAAAACCCAACAAAAGTTCTCACCATCAAACTTCATACACTATCTGGGGGATGGTCATGCTGGAGACTCAGACTTGTGGGGGGAGGGGGGAAAGGGCATTTATTGAAACCTTAATATCTGTACCCCCATAATATGCCAAAATAAAAAAATATGTGAAAAAAAAGCAAAAACAAAATAAGAGACTTCAAAAGAATACATTTGAGAATACAATTCTTAAAGGTTTAAGTCTTCAGAGCCTAAAATTTTTAAACAAAAAAGCCTATTTAAATTATCACTATAGAGTGCCAGTCATTTTTAGGTGTGAAAGAGAAAGGATTCTTGAGTTCTCTGAATTTTGACTTTTAAAAAATCTTAGGTACAAAGTTTCATCTAGAAAACACATTACTGAAAAAAAATTTCTGAAATATATTCTGCTATCCATGAAAAGTCTAGTGAATATATGACCTCTGTATCTTGTACATTAGACAATTAGTAATTCAGAAATCAGCAGAAGTCTCTTTAAAGTTTAACACCTTGGTGGATCAATAATGAATTTAATTGTGCTTATATTTTACTTGCTTGCCAAGGATTTTTTCACAACCACTAGGATATCATATTTGATTGAGAAACTATTTATAGGATGGAAAATCAGTGAATAAACTTATCATACAGTTGTCTTTGAGAAGCTAACAAAAATATTGAAAGTTATATGTAATTTAGAACCCACAATCATACAATGCTTTGTTCACCATTTTTGATTGTGCATTTGAAAAGAAATTATGGACAGCAGAGAGATAGTGAGACATGTTCATCATTCTTTAGCAAGAGACAGACTTCATGTCATACAAGAGATTTTAGAATGTTATATTATATAGACATGCAAGCTGTTTTGGAACTGCCTTGCCATATGTTTTACAAGATGTCCAAACTTGATGGAAGACCCACTACTACATGTTTAAAAAGGCATCTTGACTATAAGAAAGCCTTAACACCTTACTTTCTCAATAATAATAATATTATAGTACTTAATAACAACTGATGGTTTCATGTGGATAAAGTCATAAAGTTGCTTGAACTTGTTGGAAAAAATAACATTGTTCCTTGAGAATGATAGTGTTTCTTCTCTAACAATTGATAGAAAGACACTTCTGTCATTCCTCTCCAGCCAAGATGCTGGGAATGGTATGTAAGTAATGGAAGCTAAAATGACAAATGGAAATTCAGGGAATATTTTATCTTGAAAGCCAATTACTTAATTCCAAAGCCAATCTTTTTGCTCCATTCAAGACTCAAGATTTAAAAACAATTTTTTCAAGTTATTGCTCCAATTAGCAAATACATAGAAAGCATTAGAAATAGTCAATTGTATCTTTGCTTCTGAAAATATTCAGAAAACTTCTTCAAGCAGTACACAATATTTCTATTTGTGGATTTGCTTTAATGCTTTGCATTATCACCATAAGCCAATCAAAAAGACTAGGAGTTAAAAAGGAAATAAGTCTTTATCTTAGCCATTTAATACTATAATAGAAAGGAAGGAAAGCATAATAATATGGTGGCAACATCACTATCGAGATCATACATTGACAAAGGTAACCAGAAACTTTTTTTGTCCTCTACCAACTTCAGTTGAAAATGAAAAACTATTTAGTATGATGAGAACAAACTAAGAAAATTACTGTTTTTGCACTAAATTATCATTTAAATATTTATTTCATCATTATTAATAATGATTATATTAACACATATATTGTCATTATCATTGTGGTATATTAAAATTTTAAATCTAACCACTAAATTATTAATAATAGTATTATAAATTTACAATTGTAATAATTATCATCTATCCCAAAAGCTAATACCATAATGGTGATATTGAGCTTTAGATGAATGTTGATTTTAAAAGTTGACCATTGGATAATTTTGTAAGATGTGTATTTGAGGCATCTCTAGCAAAAGCCTAATCACGAAGATATGATGGAAGTATTGGGCAGAGAACTTAGTTACCTAGGTAGAGAGTGATAAATCAGTGACCCAATCACTGAAAAGTGGGGTGTAAATTAGAGTAAGAGAGCAGCAAAGCCACTACATATATGTACTACATGATGTTGAACACCTGGATTATGCCAAGAATTTCCTTAATCAACCTTCCCATGGGCCCAAGGGGTCAGATAGAACCCAAAAGGTATTTAGGGGACAGTATCAGCTATCTATTTTTGCATAACAAACCACTCCAAAACATAGTGGCTTAAAGCAAGTATAATTTAATTGATATAACAAAATTCTGTGGGTCAGCAATTTAGCCTAAGTGTCTTAGCTAGGTGTCTCTGCTTCTAAGGGTTGGCTGACTATTGGCTGGGACATCTCAGCTCTCCCCTCTGTGAGGTCTCTTATCCTCCAGTTGTCTAGTTTGTGCTTGTTCTGATATTAGCTAGTAGGGTTCCAAGAGAAAAAGTGGAAATATGCAAAATCTCTTGAGGATTGGGCTCAAAACTAACACACTGTCATTTCTACCACATCAACCCAAATAAGTTGCGAAGCCAATGCAGAGCAAAAGGTAGAGAACTAGATTCCTCCACTTGATGGTAAGAGCAATGAAGCCACATTATAAAGGACCTGGACACAGGAAAAGGTGAAGAATTGTGGACGTTTTTGTAATCGTTCTACCTATTGGCTCTGAATGTGGGGACTAGAAGGATTTGGGGACAGTGATGGCCAGGTAGTTCTCTGTAAGAGATCAGTATTTAAATAGATTTCTTCACAAAACAGTTGGAATATTATAATGAAATCTATTCAATTTGGGTGGCAAATTACTTCAAAATCATCATTTAGTTGATGTCTCCAATTGTGAAATTATCTTGCTCATGCTTTTGAAGCTTCTCTCTGGTAATTAGTTTATTTGAACATCACAAGTGCTCTAGTGAGCATATGTTGTTATACTTACTTTCCCTTTGAGAAAACAAAAACCTGAGCAGTGGTTCTTAAAGTTTGCATTAGAATCACTTTGAGAAGCTGTTAAAAATAGCAGTTCCTGGGTTACACCCAGGACCTGTTGTATTGGTTAAGATATTGAGTTGCAAGCAATAGAAATTAACCGCGGATAACCTAAACAAATATCAAAAATATTGGTAAGTCAATAGTCACTCAGAGAATCACCAGGAAGACAAAAGGATAAGGTACAGAAAAAGAACATTACTAAGGGAGTCTAAGGAAGTGTCTAGTGAGGATACTACTATGGCCACTGCCAGACACCATACTCAGGAGACTGCACCATTACCGCTGAAAATTCTAAACACAAGGCAGCACCACTGACCTTTCCCTCTTGCCACAGCTGGTTTGGAGACTGGCTGCTGCCACCACTGCCAATGCCACAAGATTTAGTTTTCCATTACCCTGGCTTTGTGTCACTTACTCTGGATTCATCATCTCAGAAAGGAACATCTGATTAGTGGAGGCCTAATTGCAAGGGAAACTTGGAAAATAAATATCCTCCCCTTTCATCTTACATGCTAGAAGGTGGACTCTACCCTTTTCCAAAACTCATGTAGTAGGTAATTTTTCAAACAGGAGGATGGTTCATATACTGGATAGTAAAAAAAAAAAAAAAAAAAGACTAATGTCCACTCTACCTTTTGAATAAAAATCTAGCAATTTAGTGGAAAATATAGCACACCTTATAGTGCCTCACTCTTATTCTCTCAGCTCTCCCCTTCACACACCATCAAAGGCTGCTTTACTACAAAACTCATGGCTCTACGTAAGGATTGTTTGGTCATGGAAGCACCTGGCCTGCCCAGCAGCAAGCCAGAAGTGCCACAGAGTTTATTGTCTCAGAAGCAGCCCTTCACCTGATAATGGACAAGGAATTGGTAGATTAATACCATAAATTCTGCACACCTCAGCTGGGACAACCCAGAAGCATGTTCTTCCACTAGCCTCCAGAGTCCCTCAGAGGGATTGAGATCCAGTTTTCCACAGTGGTAACTGCTGTGACAATAAACCCCATATTGGCTTTCTTCCCTTCCCTGTCTCATTTGCCTGCTCCTCCACCCATGTTCCCTGGGATCATACCCCAAATACACCACTTGCACTTGAAATTTTATCTTAGGGTCAGTTTCTGGAGGAATCCAACTTAAATGGGGGATACTTTGGTCTTTAAAGGTTTATGAAGTCATTTATGTAATCCAAAACGTGTTTCCGTAGCAAAATTTGGAGAACCAGTTGCCCTGACAAATTGAAAAGATTGCCCAAGATCTCATTAATGTTAAGGGTTCTGTGCCCAACCTTAAATACAGCTCTTTTCTTTTGGTTCTTGGGTCAGTTCTCCCCTACTAAATTATACTCATGGCAAAAAAGGATAGACTTTTAGTTCCAGATGACTTTATGTGAGGAGAGAATTGTGAAACCACCAATATAATCGTGCCTAGATTTCAAGAAATAGATAATGTCACTAGTGACTTATTCTTTTTAAAAATATAACAATAGTCCTTCCTTTGTCTCCTTCTGTTACTGTTTCTGCCTTTGCAAATTCTTTGCCTAGAATTTACCTCCAATATTGTTCTTTTGATTGACAATTTTATTTCCATTTTAGAAAAGTTGAAAGAGACAAATGCAAAATAGAATACTCATCAAAGCATGAACCTTTATTTTAAAAAAACAGAACACTTGCATTATAATGTTCAGAAAGAGAAATTCACTTGCTACTATTGTAAACTACTTTTAACAGCTTGTCTTTATAAATGGCATTGTACAACAATATTTTTGAGGGGGGAAACAAAGGCAAAATGAAATACATTATAGTGGCCCACAATGGTTTACAGAGTAATGTAATAAGCAAAACCCGCACATCTTTATTAAATAAAATTGAAATGAAGCAGAGATAAATAATTAGAAGTCAAATGTGAGAAAAATAACTAATTTAGGATGTAGTCTGAGAGTATCAACAGAATATGTTTAGGGTTGTTCTTTTTTGTACATCAGTTGAATAGGAAAAGTGAATTAAAATCTTCAGTAGGAATGAGTGACTCAGATGTTTGGCTTGGTTGCTTCTATTAGAGTTTTTTTCAGATATTTTAACCAACTACCGAAGGGTTTTCACCATGTCCTCAATTATTTGTATTAAGGGTTATTTTTCAAATATTTTATGGCACCAGGGAATACATTTCCCATCTTTTGAGAGTTTGTAACCAATGCCAGGACTTATTAGTAATTTGATTTTTGATTAGAATCATATAATTTCTCAGACCTTCAGTATTTGTCTTTTAAATGACCACATACATAATAGTTTCCATTTCACAAAGTTATTGTACAAACAAATGAGATAATATCTGTGCAAATACTTCATAAAGTATGATACACATATTAGCATTATTGTTTGATAATGGATTAACATTCTTTCTTGATTGAGGTATCAAGTACATAGTTACAGTGTGGACTATGGGATCTGATAGCCCTGGGAGAAAAATCTTGATTCTTCTAAGTATTAGCTGTGTGATCTTAGAAAATTACTTAACATCCCTTAGCCTCAGTTTCCTCTTCTGGAAAGTGGAGATAATAATGCTATTCTAGGAACATAGTAAGTGCTCAAATAGCAGAGGATATCAATGATGATTATGATGATGATGATCTGTCATAATTTAAGGGCCTTTTCTCCCTGTTTCTACTTTCAGTCATCACTATTTCTTGGAGCAGTTTTCTTAGATAGTCATATTCAAAATCATATAACAACAACATTTAACATCCAGGGACCAAAGTAAAGACCTCCTGTAGATCATTAGCTTAATATGTTAGCACTGGACATCATTTTGTAATTGTACAAAGATATAAAAAATAGTGGTACCCTCATCTAAAAGTTCCTTATTAGTTCATCATTATCAAATATATCAGTCAGCTACAACCACAGTAGTGCTATGTAAGAAACCACCCCTAAACTCAGATATCCACATTCCACTGAGGTGGCTGTGTTCCAATTGTCTTTCATCCTCTCTGGATCAGTCGGCTAGTTGGGGCATGTACTTCTTATAAAAATGGTAGAGGTTCAGGAGGTCAAGTGAAAATATGTATGATCTCTTAAAGTCTAAGCTCAGATCCATCATGGCTGCCCCATTACATTAGCCAAAGCAAGTCACATGGCTTGGTCCAAAGTTAAATGAGAAAGATAAACATAATCTGTTCCTTTAGTGGGAGGTATAGCAAAATCACATGGCAAAGAAATTGGATATAAGGAAGTGTTAAGAATCAGGGCCAATAATGGCAGTCAATCATAGTCACCAAAGTCTAAACTAAAGTCCTTGAGAAAAGAGTCCAAGCCTTGCGCATCAAAGAATCAGTGTTCCTAAACCAAAGCCTGGTGCATTGATTCATTGGTTCATTCAACAAGCATTGTGCTAGAGCTGAGAATGTGAAGCCTAGACAAAAGATACCTCCAAAGTCAGTGAAGAGTTATAGGGTATTGTAATCATAGCTTACATAGGTTTTAGTAGGAAAGAGGAAGTGGTAGGCACATATAATGGATATCAAATAAGTATTGAATGAAGTAAGGAAGGAAAGAATGCCTATTTATGCTAAGTTTTAAGAAAATAGTTGTGTAGAAATCAGGCAAACAGGAACATCCAGACAATGAGGGGAGGGTAGTAATAACTCTTTATTTTCTTTCTTATCTTTTCAGAAGGAACCTGAAATTCTTTTCCACTTATGGGAAATTCCTACACATAAGGACTACTACTGAGTTTTCCTACCACTATAGAAGCTAAAAATACCAGACATTCACTTTCCCAGCCTCCTTTGCTGCTGGGTTATGGTCATATGCTTTCCAATCAGTAGTACTCTCTCTAGATTCTGAAACTAATGGACAAGGAAGCAAGACCTATAGGAAATTCATTCGTGTGCAGACAATACTATTCTATTTTCTGGAGTAACTATGGCCATAGCTCCAAGCAGTAGTGTAGTGTCCAGCATTGGTGGTGTTGGTTATGTAATCCAGTTCTGAAATGTTATATTAGGCATTGATTATGACTCCAACTTGGTTCTATGGCTCTCCTGAATAGTTCCAGCATCTTTTAAATAAATTCTTTTTCTGCCTCAATTAGTCAGAATTCGTTTTCATTCTTGCAGCTAAGACTGACTTATCAGAGGGTTAGACAAGAAATTGAGGGAAAAGTCAAAGCCAGTGATCAGGCAAAGTGAGATTACAACAAACAAAAGTCAGATGAGCTATTAAAACCTCTGGCCAGTGATGAGTGAGCTGGAAGAACCCTAACAACCAATGGCAGAAGTTCTTGCAAATCCTTAGCTTCTATCACAGACAATAACTTACATCAGTGTTCAGCAGCCTTGATTGCACTTTTAATTACCTGGGGATTTTTAAAAAATCCCAATTTTCAGGTCACATTTCAGATCATTTATATCAGAATCTCAGATAAAAGCATTTTTTAAAGCTCCCCATGTGACTAAAGGTGCAGCCAAGATATAGCCAAGATTGAGATAGGATCAGAGGAAGTTAGAACCATTGATGGAAAACAAAACAGGGACACCTGATTGTAGTAAGGAATGAAGAGGAGAAATCAGAGCTGAAAATGACACAGAATGGTGCACTGATTTGGATACATTGAATCATATAAAATCTAATATAAATTGCTGACCTCGCCATGTTCCATCACTTTTAACTATACAGTGTTTATTCAAACCACTCTTCTCTCCAAAGCCATCTCTTACCTTAGCTCAGGCCCTCACCAACTCTCACATGGTCTATTGCTACCATCTTCCTGTTGGCTTTCTTGTCTCCATTCATTATTACCTCCAACTCATCCAACATAAAGCTACTAGACTGGAACACTCTTTCGAAAAGGCAAAACTGACTGTGTTACTATCCAGCCTAATATAATCCAATGGATTGCCAAATATTAAGCCAATAAAATCCCAACTTAAAAAAGCATGGTCTAAGAACCTTTATGCTCTGTCTTGCTTAACTTCCTAGCTTCATCTCCTGCCTCGTCCTGGGTCTCCAGTCATTCTCTGAACACTCATATCTTCCTAAAGGCATTGTTATCTTCCACATCTTCATGCCTCTTTGCTGATGCACTTATTCTTCTTTCTTTGAATACGTGTAAATGTTTGTAAGAATACTATTTGTGTTCATAGTTCACATTTTGATACATTGATTTATGTAACAATATTCACTGTTTCACTAGGGAAAGTGTAAATGAGCCTTTAAAGCAATAGGGAGAAGGAGTTAATATTTGAAGGTGTAACGATTATCCTATTCAGTTATACTTTCTAATAAGTGGGAGCTAAATAATGGGCACACACAGGTAAAAAGAGATGCCAAGGGCATTAGAAACCAAGAAGAGGGGAGAGTGGGAGAGGGGTAAGGGATAAAAAACTACCTGTCAGGTGAAATGAACACTATTCTGGTGAATGGTTATATATAATAATATTAAATTATGTATTAGCATAATTAAAACAGCTTGTATATATGTAGAATAGAAAATTATCAGTCTTCATTATTAAAGATGTCTAATTTTTAATATTTGAATGCCAGATTTGTAGGCAATTTACTTGCCTAGAACTTTAAGTCCACTGCTGTGATTACCATGTAGGGTAGAATGACAAACATTGACAAGTAGGTGCAGAGCATCAGTGCTTCTGATTTGCCAGCTCTCCTGTCCATGACCTTGATGCATTATTGTAATTTCAGACCTCAAACATTTTTGTTTTAATGGAAGTTTTTCTCATTTTATAGTGCTATTGTCAGATGTTAAAAGACAAAGCCATGGGTTAAATTAAAACTGAAAAAATTAAGCAATTACTAATGCCAGAAAAGATGGGGAGGGTGGAATTTGACAAGGAATAAGTTGTGTGTGAAAGGAAATGTAATCATAACACATTTCTTGATTCAGATGTGAACATTCTTTTTAATATCATAACTTTAAAAATCTAGAATATAAATTTAACTAAAAATTGTGATATAACTGCCATGTAATCAGGAGAGGAGACAATACGTAATTTGAAAGTGCTAAAGCCCTCATCTATTTTACAAGGTAATTAATACCTGTATGAATTTTCTACTGCTGTCATAACAAATTTACCACAAACTTAGTATTATTAGCTTAAAATAACACAAATTTATTATCTTACATTTTTGAAGTCAGAAGTCCAGCGTGGATCTCACTGAACTAACATCAGGTATTGGCAGGCTGTATTTTTTTCTGGAGGCCCTAGGGAAGAATTCATTTTCTGTTCATTCTGGTGGTTAGTAGAATTCAGTTCCTTGTGGTTGTAGAACCAAGATCCATGATTTCTTGCTCATATAAACCGAGGGCTCTTCCCAGCTTCTAGAGGTCTCCACGTTCCTTGGCTCATAGCCCCCTTTCTCTATATTCAAAGCCAGCAATGGCAAGGGGTAGGGAGGAGGGAGGAGGAAGTCTTTCTCACATACCATTTCTCTGATATCCTCTTCTGCCTTTCTTTTACACTTTTCAGGACTCATGTAATCAAATTTGGCCCACCCAGACAATCCAAGATAATCACCCCATCTCAAAATCTTCAACTTTAATCACATCTATGAAATCTCTTGTTATTTAAGGTAACATAATTTCAAGTTCCAGGGATTACGACAAGGACATTTTGTGAGTACATTATTTTGCCTACCACAATATCTAATATCTAACATTAAGAAATTTTTTAAAATTATATGCATATTATTTCCAAAGAGGAAAGAGCAAAAAAAAAAAATGTAAAGAGGTTGCATCTAGGAAATGTGAAGGCCTGTGTATGCTTGTGGGTGGGTGGAGGAAGTTTGAAATAAGGTGATTTATTTTTTTGTTAGAAGCTTCTAAATACTATTTGACTTTTTAAACCATGTGCTCCTTTGATATAAATTAAATGAAATTATAAAATAAAATAAATGGAAGGCTTTCCATTTTTCTTTATTTTTTTTTTATTTTAGCATATTATGGGGGTACAAACATTAAGGTTACATACATTGTCCTTGTCTCCCCTCCCCCCTAGAGTCAGAGCTTTAAGCATGTCCATCCCCCAGACGGTGCGCATCGCATTCATTGTGTATGTATACACCCATCCCCTCCTCCCCCCTGCATGACACCTGATAAATGTTTTGTTTTTTTAATATTTTGGTTACATTTTATATTTTTGCCTCTCCCTAGCAAGGGTTAGAGGTATGCCCTTCCACTCCACAATGTTCACCGCATCCCTCAGATGTGTCTAGCCCTCCAACCCCCAAATCCCTGGTAAACACCACCACCATTTGAGCACCATAGTGTTAATCAGTCAGTACCAATTTGATGGCGAGTACATGTGGAGCCCATTTTTCTGATCTTGTGTCACCTCACTTTGGATAATGGGCTTAAACTCAGTTTAGGATAATATAAGTGGTGCTAGCTCGCTGTTGTTTCTTAGAATTGAGTAATATCCCATTGGAAACATATACCAAATTTTAATAATCCACTCATGAACTGACGGACACTTGGGTTGTTTCCACACCCTTGCAATAGTGAATTGTGTTGCCATAAACATTCAGGTGCAAATGTCTTTATTATAGAATGTCTTATGCTCTTTTAGGTAGATGCCTAATAATACTATTGCTGGGTTGAATGGTATTTCTATTTTTAGCTCTTTCAGATATCTCCAAATTCTTTTCCACAAAAGTTGCACTAATTTGCATTCCCACCAGCGGTGTGAGAGGGTTCCTGTCTATCCACATCCTCGCCAGCATTTGTTGTTTTGGGATTTCTTGATACAGGCCAGTCTCACTAGGGTTAAATGATATCTCATTGTAGTTTTGATTTGCATTTCTCTACTGATTAGCAATGTTGAGCATTTTTAAATATGTTTGCAGGCCATTATTCTGTCTTCTTTAGAAAAGTTTCTGTTCATTTCCATTGCCCATTTCTTGATGGGGTTGTTTGATTTTTCCTTGTTAATTCTTTTGAGGTCTAGATAGATTCTTGTTATCAGACCTTTGTCGGAAGTGTAGAGAGCAAATATTTTCTCCCATTCTGTAGGTTGTCTATTTGCTCTAATGATAGTTTCCTTGGCTGTGCAGGAGCTTTGTAAATCACGTTTGCAAAGAAGAATAGAGTTTAAGAAGTAATGCCTCGGTTGTACATAATGGCCTAGTTGAAACTCAGAAAACCACATGATTCTATTTTTTCTGTGGATTATGGGGAAAATCTGTTTTCTAGCTGTCAGATATTTTAATTTATTTAATCACACTTATGAATAAAAATTGGGTGCTTTTGCCTAGATGCCATAACTTAAGGTAGTGGATTGCAAAAGCACACAATAGTTCACTTTGTTGGTATACTCACAGTGCGATTTTGCAGCTCTTCCTATCAAGAGACGAAGGCTGTTTCCCCTCTCTCTGAATCTAAGCTGACCTTGGAACTTGCTTTGGTGACTAGGATAAAGTGAAAATGATATTGTGTCAAGTCTAAGCCTGGGCCACAAATGTTCATGCTTATGTTCTCCCTCTTTAGCTTGTGTCATGAGAACAAGCCTGGGCAACCCTGCTGGAGGATGAGAGACCACATGAAACAGAAATAAGTCATGCCAGATCAGGCCATCCTAAACGAGTCTTCCACTGGCTACCTTGACCACAGACACATGAGTAAGCCCAGCAGAGACCGGAAGCATTGCTCAGCTGAGCCCAGCCTAAATTGCCAATTATGAACTAAATACATGGTTATTATTCTAAGTCATTTTGTTTTGGACTGATTTGTTATACAGCAAAAGCTAGCCAATTTGCCAAAATACTACCATATTATAATTATAAGCCATGCACTTAAGTGCAAAGAAAGAGTTTTTTTGGCTTCAGAACTCAAATTTGTAAAGAAAAAGTGCTATTTTTCTTCTTGGAATGTTTTGCTATCAATATTTTGTTTGTGTTAGTATTGTATTTTTTAAGAGTTTCTAGAAAATTGTTTTATTATTTTTATTACTGTGTTTTTTCTACCCTCTCAGTATCCAATTGGACTTGCTAGATTGGAAATTTATTTTCAAGAGATAAGGATTAAGAGGATCTTGTCCTAGTGTATACCACAGTATTATGAGAGCAATAGAATTCTGAAAAATGTTTGATTATTTCTGTAGCCACACAAGTAGCAGGTCTTAGCCCAAAGAGAAATGGACTTTCGCTTATGATATGAGGAAGAGTTAAAAATAGATAATAGAAGGATTCTTCTAGGTTTTTAGTAGCACTTTTTGGAAAATGAAATTACTACATATTTAGAAGAGTACAAAGAACGGCATAAAAGTCACGAATAATCCTGTTATTCAGACATAGTCAACATTATAGCATATTTCTTCCCAGGTTTTAAATATAATTTTGAAGATTTTTAAATTTTTTATAATGTTTCTATGTTGTTGTTCTTTTCCCTAAAAATACACATTAGTTTTCCATTAAATTATTTTTATAAAATAATTTTAATAACTATATAATATTCTATTCTGTGTATATACTATTATTGAATTTGGATTATATTTCAATAAAATGATGTGTAATTTAGGTTCTCTTCCATTGCAAATTAATATAATAATATGTTGAATATTTTTGTTCATAAATCTTTGTATAAATATTCATGTTTCTAAGTATTTTCTTAGGACATATGCTTAGAAGCAGAATTATCAGGTAAAAGTACATTAATATTTCAAGACTCTTAAAATATATCAAATTGTCCCTGAAAATGATGGCACCAATTCCTATTCCTGGCTGCAATAAATGAGAGATATTCTTTCAATGCATCTTCATCAATATTAAATATACACTTATTTAAAAATCCAGACCATTTTGAAAGACACAAAACAAATCTGATTGCTTTATTTTACATTTTTATTGCCAGTAAAGTTGACTCATTTTTGAAGTATTTATTACCAATTTTCACTTTCATGTTGAAAGAATATTATATCATTTCCTTTATTTATCAAAAGCATTTAAATTTCTGTGAACTCTTTCAAGATCAATAATTTTAACCTTTTCCTCATATTTCTTGCATATAATATTCCCAGCTTGTTGTTTGGTTTCTATTTGATAAACAGAAGTCATATATTGTTATATAGACATACGTACTAAAGTTTCCACTTGAATTTTTTAGTTACTTTCTAGTTTAGAATACTTTTCTTTATTCCTAGATCATATAATTATTCAGTAATTTTCTTTTGTTTCTGTATATTTTAATTTTTTTCTGCTTCTTTTTTATTGCAAAATATTAAGGGGGTACAAAGGTTTTTGTTACATGGATACTTTGTATAATGCTTAAGTTGGGGCTTTTAGTGTGCCCATCAGCAAAATAATGTTCACCATACCTGACAGGTAAGTTTTTACCCCTCAGCTCCCCCTCTTCTTGGTTTCCAATGTCCTTTACATCTCTTTGTGCTGGTGTGTGCCCATAATTTAGCTCCTAATTATTAGAGAGTACATGTGATGTTTGTTTTTCCATTCCTAAGATACTTTGCTTAGGATAATGGTCTCTGGTTCCATCCAAGTTGCTGCAGAAGATATTATTTCATTTCTTTTTATGGCTGGGTAGCACTCTATGGGGTGTGTGTGTGTGTGTGTGTGTGTGTGTGTGTGTGTGTGTGTATAACATTTTCTTTATCCATTCATGAATTGATGGGCACTTAGATCAATTCCACATCTTTGTAATTGTGAATTGTGCCATGACAAACATTGGAGTACAGGTGTCTTTTTAATGAAATGACTTCTGTTCCTTTAGCTAGATACACAGAAGTATGATTGCTGGATTGAATAGTAAGTCAACATTTATTTCTTTGAGGAATCTTCATACTGTGTTCCATGGAGAATGTACTAATTTGTAGTCCCTCCACAGTGTATAAGCATTCCTTTTTCTCTGCATCCACATGAGCATCTGTTGTTTTTTACTTTTTAATAATAGCCATTCTAACAGGGGTAAGGTGGTAACTCATTGTGGTTTTAATTTGCATTTTCCTGATGATTAGTGATGTTGAGCATTTTTTCATATGTTTGTGGGCCATTTGTCTATCTTCTTTTGAAAAACTTCTGTTCATGTCTTTTTCCCACTTTTTGACGGGGTTGATTATTTTCCTTATTTGTTGAGTTCTTTGTACATTCTGAATATTAGCCCTTTGTCAGATGTATAGTTTGTGAATATTTTCTCCCATTCTGTAAGTTGTCTATTTACTCTGTTGATTATTTCCTTTGCTGTGCAGGACCATTTTATTTAATTAAGTCCCATTTATTGATTTTTGTTATTGCTGCATTTGTCTTTGGGGTCTTAGTCATAAATTCTTTGCCTAGGCTTATGTCTAGCAGAACTTTTCTTATGTTTTCTTCTAGAATTTTTATGGTTTCATGTCTTACATTTAAGGCTTTTATCAATCTTGGTTTAATTTTTGTATATGGTGAGGGATAGGGGTCCTGTTTCATTCTTCTGCATGTGGCTACCCAGTTTTTCCAACACCATTTATTGAATAGGGCTTCCTTTCCCCAGTGTACGTTGTTGTCTGCTTTGGCAAAGATCACTTGGTTGTAGGTAGATAATTTTATTTCTGGGTTCTCCTCCTTCACTGTGAATACCTCCTGTCACTTCTCAGATGATTCACAGTGCTCTCTGCAAGAAGGCCCATCTGTAGGTGGGCATCCACCTGCAACTTTCAATCCTCTCCTTGAGAGTAGCATGAGCAGGCTGCTTGTAGTCCACCATCTTGCTCCTCCCATTTTTCTGCTTCTGAATATTCCACCAGAGGATCAGTTACAGCTCCTAGTGATAATATATGTAGGAAGAATGAATTACCTCAGGTGAACTGTGGTTGGAGAATCTTCCTTTCTCTTCTCTTAGGTAATATACACTTAGGAAATTGTGGTAAAGTTAAAAGATATTTAGTCTAACTTTGATAGTTGAATTTTTTCTATCACACTCTTGAGCTTTTGCGCTAATCCCCAGAGAGACAGCACTATCACCAAGAGAGATGACCTAGAATCAGATTCATTCTTTGTCTGACAAAATCCAGCTGAGAGGAGTGAGATCTGTTTCCACATCAGTAGTTAGTCTGACCATTGTGATGAGAAACTTAGAACACATGTACATTCAAGAGAGTGAATGGACAGCAAGGCATGTTGGAAGTTGACCTTAATGGTTTTTGGTTTTATAAATAAAATCATTCCAAAACTTACATATTTTCTTCCTCTTAGTTGCTTCCTGATGGCTTTATAACATAACAAAGGACTTTCTTTTCTCAGAATATTAGTTAACCTTATCCTTTATTGCAACATGCTTGGATATCATTACATTAAAATTGAACTAAAGTAACATAACTATTAACAGCATTGTAGGTTTTATATTAATAGAAATTATTTATCATGTATTCTCAACCTACTTCTAAACCTAGAGACGTTTACAAAAACTTAGATACTATGAAGTCAGCAAGTGTATAATCATTAAAGGGGAAGTATCAACTAATGGAAGCAAGGGTTGTGATGAAGATGGGAAATATAGAGTGGAATAATTAAAATATAAAACAGAGCCAATAGGGACTAGTGTTTAATGAATCAAATAATTCTAAGCTTCCTGGAAGCTAAGGCAAAAAGGGAACTATATGGGTTATATAGCTATCTAAAAAAGGGAGACACAGCAGAAGACACCAACCATCTCCTAGCCTAGAACTCTGAGAAAAACCAAACACATGGGTTGGGAACTTTGAACAATGTAATGAATGGTATGTTCAATACAATTCTACAACAACATCAGAGACCTTCCTTAGATGCCCATTTTTATATTGGTCCTATCAAAAAAAGAGGATATAATGTATTAACATTAATTAGTTTTGTGAAGGCATTTCTTGAAGAATCAGATGAGAAAGCACTATTGATCACAGTGTGGATTTTGAATGAGAATCTATAAAAAAGAAGTTGTTGCAGGTATCAGGACTAAGAAGTAGAATTAGGATTTTTGAAATCAATCAATTCAGTAGCACATTTACATGTTACCTGAACACAATTGAAAGAGAGGCAAGGCTAAGTTGGGAAGAAAAAAGGAAGGAGGAAAACTGTAACAGGCTTATATTTTGACTTATGTCTACCAGGTTTTTCATGTGGTTCAGGGTCTGCATTCTTAATGATTACCTTCCCTACTCTGCACACCACAAAGAGATAGATTCCACCTCTCTAGGGAGAGATCCAGATAAAAAGTTGAACTGAACTGAGGTGAAGATGAGTGATTTACGATCATCTTTTGTCAGAGGTGGCATTTTTAGTTTGGAACCCTCTCATCTAATTTTTCTGGTTTTCTACCTGAGCCCATTTCCCCCCATTTCTCCCTTATTTTATGGCAAAATTAGAGAGTGTTTTCAAAAATATAGAAAATACATATTCATATTTACATGATTTAAATATAATTCTATATTCAATTTGGATAAACGCTTCCCATGTTAATGTATGCATGTCTCTGCGTGTATATATAGATGGATAGATAGATGTGTATATATGAGAGAATTTTTAAACTTTTTATTATGGAAAATTTCAAACACATAGGAAAGTAGACAGAAGGATATAATGAATAGATCAATTATCTCCTTGCTGCACCAGTTATTGCCATTTTTCCCAACTTTATTTTATCCCTCTCACCTCCTACTTTTTTCCAACATTTTATCATAAAACTCTTCAAATATACAAAAAAATTGGAAAATTGTAAAGTGAACACTCATATGTCTAAAACCTAGATCCTACAATTAACCTGTTCCTGTACTTGTTTTATAACATATCTATCCATCCCTCCATTTATCTATCCACTAATCCCTCTTATATTTTGATGTATTTCTAAGTAAGTTTCAGATCACTACATTTTCCCCAAATGCTTCAGCTAGTGAATTAGTGAGTACATTTACTTATAGTTCCTTATTTTTGAGTAAAATAACATACAGTGAAATTCCTAAATTTTAAGTGCACCAATTGATTAGTTTTGACATACACATACACCTGTGTAGCCCAAACTCCTATTAAACTATATGACATAGAACATAACCATCACCCTAGAAAAATCATGATTTTTCCTAGTCAATTCATGCCTGAATCCCTATCCCAAGAGACAACTACTTTTTTTAATTTTTTAACCTTAGATCAGTTTTGCCTCTTTTAGAAAGTCATACAAATGCGATCATATAATATGTATTCTTTTGTGTAAGGGTTCTTTTACTCAGCACAATGTTTTTGAGATTTATTCATGCTGCATGTATAAATAATTTGTTTCAATCCCCTGCCTAAAAAAGTTATGAAGTATTTTAAAGCAAATGCATTATGTCCTTTTGCCAATCAATGTTTCCATTTCATTTGTACTCTCATTTGTATATAAAGGTAGTCTGCCTCTGGTTTCTCCCATCATAATTTTTTCACTTCCTTCCTTCTGGTAAGCCACAGGTTACCCAGTGGTTTTGTCTGCCTGGACTCCATATCACTGACACACTTATATTACCAGACACTTTGTGGTAGTATCATAAATGAAGAAAATTTAGCACTTTCTCCTTGCAGGAAACATTTTTGCTATATTATTCTTTCAATTTGTTTTCAAGAAATTCATTTCCTTTCCTTTCCTAAATCTTTCAAGATATTTCTGCCCACTTGATTTTTCCACCCCCATCTTTATGTGCATTACATCCCAATCATGCCATTCATTACTCCACTCATCCATGCTCTATAACAGGAACTATTTTACATGAATGATCCTATTTTCATGGATCCTTAGATTGTGACATCCATAGATGGAGAAAATCACAGTAAATAGAGGGGAAATCATGGTGAATTAGGAGTACAATTTTTACTCTACTTTAAAGTACCTCTGTTTTCTGAATATTTTGATATAAATATATAAAAAGTTGTTTTATACTTTCTGTCAATTTGGAATTATTTTACCCTCAAATTTCCAGAGAAAAGCTTTTGACCTGAAGTACCAGCAGTTTAATGGTGGGACTGGGAATGAACAAGGTTAGTCTATGTTCCACTTCACCACAGATGTCAGGTTAATTAGTAAAAAGCCCAGAAGGAGCAATTTGGGGATTTGATTTTCATCACCTACTGGAGAAAAAAAAATCAGCTACTGGGAGAGTGTTCTCAGTATGTCTGCACCCTGTTATTCTTTCACTTAAAATTTGACAACCAGAATAAAATGCACCCTCTTGCATTGGGAGATCACCTGTGGTGGTAAACACATGTACTTCCTCTTTTGTGAAAAGCAGAAAAATACAAGTGACTTACTTATTCTAAAATGTGTTGTCACTTAAAATTTTAAGAAAAATATAATATAAAAATCAAGATTTTATTTTAAAATGTCTCTTGTATCTTTATATGCTATATTATATAGTACAAATACTATATAATTTAAGAAAAAATAAGTAGTTATATTCTTTGAAAAATATAATAGTTTGAACCAGCTCACCATAAAATATGCTAAAATTTATGAGATGGGGATCTTTATAAAAATAAGCTTCCCAGGACTTGTTAGGTTTTCCCTTCCTCTATTTAAAAATGGCCACATCAGGATACATAACAGCACAAAATTATTATGATAATGGCATCCCACGTTGGCATAAAAATAAGTGTCAGTTGAAAATAAAACTTCTCCCCTCTTTTACAATGATGTTTCTGTCATGTACTTGAGTAAGTACTTGTTGAAACACAAAGTATAAAATACTTATTGAATGGTAAATATAAATACAGTAAGCATAAATTGATAAATTGTGGGGGTTTAATGGAAAAGGGAAATTACCTAGGATTATCATTTAGGAGTTTGTGTAATATGTTCAGATTCATTATCATTACTGATGTGTTAAATATTCATGAAGTATCCAGAATAGGTGAGGTTCAGTGATTTGTCTAAGGTCACACAGCTGGGAATATCAGGACTCAAACGTTGATCATCTGAGTGTATATCTGGTTTTCTTCCTCTTATATCAGGAATCTTCATTAAAGATAGAAGATACACACAAGTGATTGTAACACAAGACCATGAACAATGAATGATATATGTGTAACATAAGATTTCACATATCACCTCCAGATGAGATTATCAGAAAGCATTCTTTGATGATGTTGCATTGGACCTTTCTTCTTGACAGAGAAGAGATAGGGTAAATTTCTCTCCCATTCCAAAATACTTATGGTTTCTGCATTTGGATTAAAACAAAATGTGCAAGTATTCCAGGTTTGTGTGTCCTTTGTAAACACAACTTCCTTTTGGATTTTGGTAAGATTCTGAAATGACTTAAATGACTTCCTGAGTAATAAATAGTTTTTGAAGAGCAAGATCTTGATGAATTAGGTGTAATCAGAGACACAAACTCAAGACATGAATTTTAAAATTCTCCTCAAATACACATGCTTAAAAGCAACATAAGACAAAATAAGTTTGTGGGGAAAATGTTTTAGTGTGTTCTCCTTTCTTAAATATTGACAAATTCTGTGAAAGGTCAAAGACCTTACTCTAACCAATAATGCTTGTTTGTACATTTTGCCCTCAAGCTCACTTTGGTACACTTTTTTAATCCTTTCAAGGCTTTAAAGCAAAAGATAGGTGAACCAGTCCCAGAAGTTATTTCTGAAATAGGGCCTGAGGAGTCTCTGCAAAGAGTTCTCCCTTCCAGCATCCATGACGTGATGGCTACTGTGGGACATTGATCTCCACGAAGTAAAGGCCTTGGTCTTCTTCAGCTGATGTCCTGGTTTTGTATATTTCTACAAAGGAGGGTCAAGGAAACAAGAGTATAGCACCACTAACAAGAGAAGCAATGTAGTTGCGGTCAGAGGAGGTTTGCTTTGATCACCTGTATCTGCTCTTGAGACTGTCAGTGGGGCGGGGCAGTGCCATGGACAGTTCCCTTACTGCTCTCAACCTTGGCTCAAATCCCCCTGAAAAAGCTTTTCTTCCCCTGCATACCATTGCCTCATGGACAATTCAGCCTTCTTGAGTCTCCACATAAATTCTATTAGATGTGGGTCTTGCTCTTCAATTGCCTCTGTTACCCTCTGGGAAGCCTGTAAGTGCTGATAGGCATTGTCCTCAAGCCCTTACGCCAAATATGAAAAGGATTAGACAGTTGGTGGGGGTCAGGGAGTTAAAATGATGTAGAAAAATTGGTAAGATGAGGAGAAATATTGCAACGTGAATGAGAAGAGAGGAGAGAAAACAAAGAGGCTTATATGGTGAGTAGGAGTGTGACATGGCTGCCTGCTGGTCAAAAAGTTCCTCTAAGTATGAATCCTTCAGAGCTTTTGGGAGTATTCAGGAAATACTTGTTGAAACATACCTCAGTGGTAGAATTATATAATGCTTATTCCATCTATATACAAAAATATAACAGCCTACCAAAATGATTGAGCTTCTTGGGTCAACAGATCAGCTTTTTACCACAGCCACCTTTAAAAACCTGTACAAGTAATATGTTCTAATGATTTCTTCCCATGAATCTAAACATGAAGGATACTGGGAAGAAAGCCTTGATCAAAATCAAATGATCATGGATTTGAACTTCTGAGCCCATATGCTGACCATTCCATATTCTGTTATAAATAACCTTTCACTATGCTGGACCCTAAGCTCAGTGCTATGGTTTGAATGTGTCCCCAAAATTTATGTGTTGGAAACTTAATCCCCAATGTAACAGTGTTGAGAGGTGGGACCTTTTATGGGTGCTTAGATCATGAGGGCTCTGCCTTCATGAATGGATTAATGCTTTTATCGAGGGAGTGGGTTCATTATCACAAGAGTGCATCCTTATAAAGGATGAGTTCAGCCCCCTCTCTTACTCTCCTGTGCCCATTTGATGCCTTCCACCATGTTATGACATAGCAAGAAGGCTCTCATCAGATGCTGGCCCCCTGGCCTTGGACTTCCCAGCCTCCAGAGCTGTGAGAAATAAATTTCTTTTCTTTATAAATTACCCAGTCTCTGGTATTCTGTTATAGATGCACTAAGACACTCAGTCAGACAGAAAGAGTGTTCCTTTAGCTAAGGGAAACTAAAAACTCATGAATACATATAGACAAATCTCTTCCATAAAACAGAACAGATATTATATAGCTGGATGGAGAAAGTTCTCAATTGATAAAGTCTTGTATAATAGAGTATGGATGGACACTTATTTAGCTTTGGGCTGGTCTGGAATTCTAATCATGTTGTATGTAAAATCTATGGCATCCTGGGGAATCAAGTAGCTTATGAGTTAAATGAGGGTAATTTGACTTGTTAGTTTTGGAAAATGATTTACAAGGGTGTGGCTTAGTCAGTTCAGGCTGCCATTACAAAGTACCATAGGCTGGGTGGCTTAAAAACAACAGAGATGTATTTGTCACAGTTCTGAAGACTAGAAGTCCAAGATCAGGGTGCCAGCATGGTTACATTCTGGCAAAGATCCTCTTCTGGGTTGCACATTGCCAATTTCTGGTTGTGTCCTCATATAATATGAAGAGCTAGCTAGCTATCAAATGTCTTCTTGTAAGAGCACTAATCCCATTCATGAGGGTTCTGCCTACATGACCTAATTATCTCTCAAAGGCCCCACCTTCAAATACCTTCACATTGGGATTAAGGCTTTAACATACCAGTATTGGAGGAATACAAACATTTGGTCCATTTTAGGTAGTAAGCTTGGAGTATATGAACAAGGTAAGGTGGGCAGAAAGTAGTGTAGGAAACCCAACTTCCTATAAGATGGTGAACTAGCATGGAATGCTGGCTGCTTGTCCCCAAAGCAAACCTAAAGATGCCTCAGGAGAGTTGTAATGGTAGATGGATTTCAGGAACTCACATGATACATGGTAAAACCTTTGGAGAAAATGAAGGTGGTTGGGTCTCTGTGTATGGTGAGAACAAACAGTGAAGAATGGCATCCTATACCAGGAGAGGGTCAAGAATGAGATGGAGAAGGGTTGAGGGAGAGCTTTCTAGTTATTATTCTTCCCCTAATTTTCCTAGACAAGATCACTGTTACCCCCACTGCTTCTTGAGGCTAGGAAAGGCAACAATGTCAACCATTCCTGAGTAAAATTGTAGAATCCCAGATATTTACAAAATGGAAAGACCACAGTAATCAGGTTGGTCATGATCGGCAGTTTCCCCTTCTGTTCAAGGACTAGGAAATTCCCACAGGGCTACGTGGCCCTGAAAAGGTATATCAGGGGGTAGTAAATACTGAGGTGGGGGGTTGAAACAAGAAGTGGTTAGGTCTATATTATAATACTAGAATTATGTGCCCTATACCATGTTCCCAAATAAACTTTTGAAGGGGCACATGGTCTTGAGACCAAGATAGACATTACTATGCAAACCATCACCTCAAGACAAAAACAGATGAATTCAGAAACATTTCATAATCCACTTTTGGAGTGAAGTAGTATCACAAAGAACACTATCTCTACTCTCAAGGCCAGAGTATGATGATAAGGGTAATCAACAGTAGGGAACAAGTCTAATTAGTGGAGGATGCATTTATTAAGATAGAGGTTAGACTGTTGTACCAAAAGTCCAGTTGTTTAAACAAGACAGAAACTTAGTTCTTTCCCATTAA
The DNA here is from genome assembly GCF_040939455.1 of Microcebus murinus. Taxonomy (NCBI): domain Eukaryota; kingdom Metazoa; phylum Chordata; class Mammalia; order Primates; family Cheirogaleidae; genus Microcebus; species Microcebus murinus. Next base: position 96,071,468 of record NC_134136.1, read on the forward strand.
AGGTGGTCCAGGGGTGGCATGGTAGGTCTCCAGGATCAAGGGCCCTGTGTCCTATCTTGTTCTGGCAACCTCAATGTGAAAATTTCATCTCTTTGTCAAAGGCAAAGACATCATCATATCTGTGAGAAAAGTGAGAAAAGCAAAAGGGGGAAAGGGAAGACAGGCTTCTTTTCTTTGAAGAGCATGGACCTGGAGTGTGCCTAAATCACTTATATTCATACTCTATTGGCCAGAATCTAATCACATGGTCCCATCCAGCTATAATGAAGCTGAGAAATGAGAGGTTTTAGCTGGGCAGTTTTGTGCCTAGATAAAAGTTGGGTGTTCTATTATTAAATAATAAAGGTGAGGAAGATATTAAGGGGCAGTTAACATTTTCTGCTACAACAAACAATCTTACAAAAGTCACGGATCACAGAACAGTTGGAGGTGCTAGTTATTGGGTGTTTGTGCGGTAGTTTCCTGAGGAACCTCAGAATCAATTGGGCAACACGTTCCTAGAGGCTAATTTATGGCAACAAAATAAAGATAAAATCTGTAATACTTTATACTTTGTGTAGAAAAAATATTGGAAGAATCAACTGCAAATCATTAGCAGTAGTTATTTCTGGGAGTGTGGGAATACGGATATCATGTGTGAGTGTGTTTTATAATTTTCTGTAATAAGCAAATATACATTGCACATAAGGATACCAAAATATTAACTTTTATAATAACCAAACTCTAGTATTAACCATTTTTCATCTTTTCCTATAGTAAAACAAAAATAATGAGGTTAGCATTCATCAGACTCTCTATTTTGCATATTTCAATCATCTTAAGTAAAAATCAATTTGTTGCCAATATCATTTAATAGTCATTCTAAAGCCAAAAAAGAGTAAAACTGACATACATTTGCTGAAATGTATAACTGATGGACTTGGTAGGTATGAGGATATCAATATTTATGAATTAATTACTATACAAATGAAATGACTATATTCCTATTTTCCTTAATATTTGCTATGAAATTTGTAAGGTCTTGGGGAAAGCAGCTTTCGGATTCTTGTAAACCCCACTTAAAACCAATAAAAATCATGTCTCTAAAGGTGAAGGAGCTGAGAGGATTGAGCAAATACTCTGAGGCAGGTGCTTTCACAAACATCTCACATAATTCTTACAGCAACCTATTCCATTTGGCATTATCTGTCTCCTACACTTGAGAAAAGGGAGCCCCAGATTTCAAAGATGTCACAGAACTGGTGTTTGAAATGGTCTGTTTCTATTAATAATTCCAAAAATATGTGCCCCTTTCACTACACTCTATCTCCTTCTATGAAATGAAATGCACTGTTTGTCTTGTTTGGAAAAGTTACACATCATGCCAAAATATTCCTACTTTTGGATCTGTCTGGCACGAAGGGGAGAAGCAGCTGATGTGTTCTCTAGCCCTTACAAGTCAACTGCTGTATGTGCTTCTACTCAAAGCTAAATGGCCATTTAAAGCCCTCAAGCGTGAACTATTCCTTCTAATTTTTTTTTCTTCTATGATACTTAACACCCCTGGATAAAACTTCAACAATTATACCTTTATTCATAATTCACATTAAAAAGTATATTTGCAAACAAAAGTATTTATAAATAAAGATTTTGATCATTGATTTTTTATGACTTATTTTGGTCCCATGGGATCTTATTTAAGGAGACTACATTTGTATTATTACATTTATTTGTTGGAAAATGAGACAGGGGTTGCCCTGAGGGGTTGCCCTGCAGTAATATTTTCATAGAGATTTTATAGAAGAAGAAAGCTGAAAATAAACTGGAATACTTATAAACCTGAACACTGGAATCTTAGATATAAATTAAGTTTCTACAAAAGATGGACTATAATGGGCAATGTAATAACAATAGTGTTGTACTTTAGCTAAAAATCCAGAAATATAAACATAGGAAACATCAGGACCTAAGTAAAGGAATAAATCTAGACTATATAGAGCAGCTGCCCACTCTATACCATTTTCTTCCTGAAATTGATTTCATATACATAACAACTCATAGATCTTTCTTCTTCTCCATGGAAACCTACTTTCCTCTAACAACAATCCTACACAGCTAATTACTGCCACAAAGATATATGGTTTAGAGAAAGATAGTATTGATCTTGACAATCCTGAGAAAATTGAAAATACTTTGTAGGGGAACATTGGTTTGGGTCAACTTTGTGTGCAATGTTTAAATATGACATCTTAATATACAGCAAATAAGTAAGCACTTCTGGACTGTTTAGTGTTTGAAACAGCCAATTTTCCCACTCTTTTGAGTTGGAAGACATAATGTGTCCTTTGTGAGACAAAAGGGTTATTCTGCAAATAAGGAATAATTTCTCAAGTGTTACAGGTGAACATATGGTTCTATTGATCTGAAAATACTTAACTGACTTAGACACCTAGAAAGTGGAAAAATAATTATTCTGGTCAAAGGTTAATTTTTTGTACTGCAATACTTGGCACCAACAGGTACATTCTAATCATTTTTTGGTGCCACAATTGTGTATCAAGTCCAGCAGTGGGCGTTCAGTTGATTATATGCCAGTGGCAGGCTGCTGAAATGCTATTTTAGCCAGGGCCAGCTTGTCGTTATTATAATGATTTGACACCTCTGCCCAAATTTAGTGTCAGGAAAGTTGAAATCTCATTTCTTAGGAAGAATGTCTGAGGTGTAGGGGTTCTGCTTTCTGAGTTGTCATTTGTCAAATTTAATTTTAGAACAAAAGCCACATAGTTATTCCAGTCATATTGATTTGATCCAAATGCTTTTAAAGTGGTCATGATCACATGCAAAATTTCTGCATTTGTTTTTCCATTGATGGGGTCTGCTTTTGGAAAGTGATGAGGAAAAGATTATATTAGTTTGTACAGACCTTAGATTCTATCACTGTTTGATGATTTTTTGGGGGTGCCATTTGTGAAAAGAGAAACTTTAGACAAATTTAACAGAGTTCATTTAATTGAGCAAAGAATGATTCACAAATCGGGCGGCCCTTAGAACCAGAAGAGATTCAGAGAGACTCTGTGCTGCTGTGTGGTCTGAGAGGATTTATGGACAGGAAAAGGAAAGTGATTATTCAGAAAATGAAAGTGAGATGCTGTCTTGTCAGGTTTGAATGGAGGCTGGGGGAAGAAACCACCACAGCAAGTAGCTTGGGAGACCAGCATGCTGACTGATGGACTGGTAGATATGGTTTTCCCTTGGAACTACTGACCAGTGAGGGGTGGGGAGTGCAGGTAGCAGCTCTGCTCCCAGTGGAGCTTCTGGTGGTCACTGCAGGATAGAAAAGAGGCCTCGGAGTGCTCACAGGCAGAGCTTCTGCAGGTGGCTGGGCCATGGTCAGTTTCTTTGTGGTTTTTATGGTCCTTCACAGGAGTGCCCATACCCATTATCTCAGCTGCGCTTTGGCTTCAATTTCTTGTCAGGTCTCAGGGGCGTCTGGCCACAGCAGGTGTCATAGTATCACCTTAGTCCACCATATATGTGCTTATCACTCTGAGGGGTCAGCAATTTCACTGTAGGCTGAGTCACTTATCATAAGTGACTCCATTTTGAGACATTTAGGATCACAAAACATTATTATATGTTAGGTACAGAAATAGCTAAATTGGTTACAACTCGGTGTTTGCCTTATTTGAACATGGTTTGAACAGTTGGTAGCTTTTGATTGGCCAAAACTTGGTGATTGGTACAAGAGTAGATTACAATCTGTTTACACATCCAGTTAGGTTACAGTTCACTATGTATGGAGAAACCTTTAGGCCAGATTTAAAATATGTAAGGAGGTAGCTTCAGGTTAAACTTTGTTTAACACATTTTATCTTAATATATTTTCCATTATCTATAAATACTGGTAATCCACATTCATGAAAACTATACATTTTCTAAGGCACCACTTCCTGGGTGTAATTTCCATAGTGTAAACTAGAACATATCTTGATTGACAACATCCTTTTTCTTGAACTCCTTTTTTGAGAGTTCAATTTGTTTGGCTGAAAACTTAAGACCACAGCGTATATGGCCTTTTTCTCTTTCTGATCCCCAGCATGTACTCTTGCACTCCTTCTCTATCCACGTTCCATTTCACACTCAGGGTATTCTGATATAAATGCAAATCTGACTATACTCACTTCCCCTACTTCCCAAGCACTGGGGTCCTCCTCCCCAGACAGAGGCTGGGGAGAATGATGGCCTTTGTCTAATAGCTAATTGGAAATTTCAAAAGGTAATTTCAAGCTTTAACCAGGTCTTTGTGTAGCTAACAGAGTGGTCATTAAGAGGTATATGGCTTAGTAATGGGCCATTTCTTATTCTTGGCAGACTCAAGTAGGTACAATTTGTGAGAAGGGGATAAAAGAAAGGCACTAACAATGCTTTGCATAATAATGTACCTTACTAATTCCATTATGAGAGAGGTGACCTTGTAAATTATGGAACTTTAGGGAATTATTGCCTTTTCCTTCCTATTGTGTTTGTTTGTACTGTCTCTGCTAAATAGTGTTTGTCCTCCAAAGACTATGGGTGAGTGTATGTGTGTACACATAAGTATGTGTTCCAAGAGTTAACTATTGGGCAATCAGAAAATATAGACTTCTCTGCAACTCATACTAGTGGGAGAAACTCAGATTGGAACATAAGAGCAGCGCCAATGCACACCTCAATGTTTCTGCGGGATGTAGAATGTCAAAGATAACTATGGACTATCCTTCTGGACCCTAGATCACAATTATAGGTGAAATAACTCAGATTTATGGAAATGGCTTGGAGCAGATAGATATATCCTGGGCTGAGAACAAGATCTACATTTACTGGAAAGATGTCCTAAAACGTGGGTGAACATTTGCAAAAATGTGGTTATGGAATTTGGACACCTTTCTCCACATTCATACTGGGTCTCTTTCTTTTGGGTTATGGGGAGAAATATATTTACTATGCTCTTTGAGATTTTATTTCTTTTTTTCTCCACTGTAATTCTCAACCATGCAGCAAATTTAGTCTTAAAGTGTAGAATTATTGGGATAAATGGACAGAGGAGCAAAATGTGTCCTGTTCCATTTTTTGCCCTTCACTGGGGCCATATGGGGGACGTAGCTCATTAGGAGACTTTACCCAACGTCCAATCTACAACTGTACTGGAGTGAGCAGGAATGAGGCAGCACATAGAGGGGGGCAGCAACCTACAAAACTCGGAAACTTTTGTGTGGACAACTCAGATGCCAAATCAGACAGACAAGTTCTCCCCTCTCCCGAAAGTGCTATAGGAAATGAATACTTACTGAAGACATGGATTGCCACCTGTATTGATGATCTTGTTAATATCTTGATTAGAATCCTTCAATAGTTTCCTATTACTCTTAGAAAAACAGGCACGTTGGGGCTTAGAACACAATACCCCAAAATATGGCACCTTGGAAATTGAGAAACTTACAGAAGCAAGAAGATCACTCTGATCTCCTCCCATTCTCCCCGGAAGCATGGTCATAAAGGAATTGTCTGATCTATCTACCTTGAAAGTAGGTCCTAAGACCCTCATGTGACAGATGTCCTGCCCCATACCCAGTAGGAAGAAATGTCATACAGAGACATAGAAAAGAATCTTAATGAATGGGCCTTGCTGAGTCCCCCTCCCCAGTTTATTACCATTAGATCACACCTTTTTGTTGAATCACACTTCTACACAACTGTCCATTCTTCACTGAACCTAAGTATAGAAATATACAGTTTTCCATGGGTCTTTGGGTCTTTATTTCTGAAGGCTCCTATGTCACCTAAAACTTTGGTTAAATAAATTTGATATGCTTTCCTCTTGTGAATCTGTCTTTCATTATAGACGTGCAAGCCAGGAATCTTGTGATGGTGAGAAAAAAAATATTATTTTTTTCTTCCCTATAGGTGAAATACTTGGTATTGTCTACAAGGCTCTACAAGATGGTGACCCTGACTTCCTTTCTTTCAACCTCCCTAGATGCTTTAAGGCATCATTTTCTCTTTTACCTTTAGGACCTTCACATTGGAATGTTTTATTCTTTTCCTTTCAATAAACTAACTTCTACTCAGCCTTCAGATTTCAAAGTAAAAGTCACTTCTTCAGGCCCTTTTTTGGATCCCCATACTGTGGTAAATTCCCTAGTTCTGAACTGCACAATTCTGCTAAGTTAAGTTACAATTAGTCAATTTCTCTCTTCCATGCTAAACCAAAATTTACTTGAGACAGCTATTATATCTGTCTTGTTTACTGACACATCTCTCTGTGCCTATCCAAGTATCTGAAACACAGTAAGTGCTTAAAATTATTTGTTGATCAATTAAATTCATCAGAGCAACAAAAATTTATGCATAAGATTAATTATTATTTAAAATAACAAAAACTGGCATTATGCATGTGTAACATCAGACAAGTGGCTAGATAAATTACATGCACATGTTACTTGTTTACAATCAATTTTTAGGAATATTTTTAAAGAATATTTTCAAAGAGTGTTTTATCTTCCTAATTATATTAAAACTGTCTCAAATATTATAAAGATATTTATTGTTTTTCTTTTCATCATCTACTAGAACTAGAAGTGTCAGACTTTTTAAAGTTTTGGTATCTTTTTCACCTCCTATTCATTTCAAGACCTAATGCAATTTGGAATCTGCCCCTGCCACTTTTATCATCTGCAATGTCCTCTTAAATCTTTATTCTATCTGACCTTTGCCAAAGTTAACACTATTGAGCAGTTTCACTTTGAAAACTACTATTGTAAAAACTACTAGGATAATTTTAAGAGTAGAAGGAGGAGGATTGACTGGAAAGCGGCAGGAGAAATCCTTCTTTGGTGATTGAAATATTTTTTATCCTGATCTGGGTGATCAAGACAAGATTTGTACATTTTATTCTATGTTAATTATACATCAGAAAAGTCCTGCTACCATTGAAAAACACACTATAACCATTCCTTCCCCAAACTTCATTGATTTTATTATCTCTTTTTTTATCCTGTGATTTCTATTTATCTCTCTGACAGCTTGGTGCCACATCTTTAATTGAAGCTAGATTTACACACAGGAAACTGTATAGATCTTAAGTATAAAATTTACTGAGTTTTAATGAATATATACATCTTTATATATAAAGATATATACATAAAGATATACATCACACCACACTCAAGATATAAAAGATTTCATCGTCCCCCAAATTCCTTCGTTTTACTGACACTATCCACCACCTCCCATATGCAAGCACTGTTCTGACTTCTATAATCATAAATGAATTGTCCTTGTTATTAGACTTTTATGATTGATTTGTTTGCATGAGATTTTTACATATTATAAATACAAGTTCTTTGTCAGAATATGTGTTGTGAATATCTTCTCTCTGTCTATGGCTTGCCTCCAGTTAATTAATGGTGCCTTTTGATACATAATAACTTTCAAATTTTAAATTTTGATAAATTTCAATTTTTTTATTTGTATGGTTAATGCATCTTATTTATTTTTAAATGTTAAAATAAATAAATGTTAAAATGATAAAATTTACCAGTAAAGTCATCTGAGCCTGAAATTTTTTATGGGAAATTTTTTTACAATTAATTCAATTTATTTAACCATAATAGGGATATTCAGATTCGGAATTTCAGTTTCTTCTCATATCCATCTCAGTATGCTATGTTTTTAAAGTATTTTTCTATTTCATCTAATGTATCAAATTTATTGATGTAAAGTTATTTATAATATCTTATAATCCTTTAATAACTACGGAGTCTATAGTGATGTCTTCTGTTTGTGTTTCCTCTCTTTCTGTTTTTTTAACCTCCCTTTTTTTCTTGAACGGTCTTGCTAGGGGGTTGCCAATTTTATTAATCTTTCAAATTACCAAATATTGGCTTTGTTATTTTTCTATATTTTTTTACTTCATTTGTTTACTTCTTATTTTAAGCATTTGTATATTTATTTTGGGTTTAATCTACTTGGTATTTTTGTTTGTTTGTTTTACAGCTTCTTAAGTTGCAAACTTTGTTCAGTGATTTAAAATCTTTCTTTTCTAATAAAAACATTTAAAGCTATATACTTCTTCCTAAGCACTGCTTTGGCATAATTTCAATTTTTTGAAATGTATTGAAACTTATCTTATGCCCCACATGATGATTTATCTTGGTTTTTTACCCAGTTTTTAATTGGGTTGTCTTTAATTTTTGAGTTGTAAGCATTCTTGATATTAGACCCTTATCAGGCATATATTTGCAAATGTTTTTTCCCATTCCATAGGTTATCTTCACATTCATGAGAATGTCTTTTGAATCATGAAAGTATTTAATTTTGATAAAGTCCAATTTGTATACATTTTTTCTTATCAAAAATCGATTGACCGTAAATGTTAAGGTTTATTTCTGGACTTTAAATTCTATTCTATTGATCTATGTCTATTGATTACTGTTGCTTTATGGTAAGTTTTGAGATCAGAAAGTGTGAGTCATCCAACTTTGTTCTTTTCAAAGATTATTTTGGCTATTCTGAGTCCCTTGCGTTTCCATATGAATTTTGGGGTAAGCTTGCCAATTTCTACAAAGATGCCAACTGGAATTCTGATAGGAATTACATTGAATCTATAAACCAATTTGGGAAACATTACCATCTTAGTGGTATTAAGTTTTATGATCTATAAATATGGGATGTTTTTCCATTTATTTGGATCTTCTTTAATTTCATTCAATAATGTTTTGTAGTTTTCAGAGTATAAGTTTCCACTTTTGTTAAATTTATTTATGTTTTTTATTCTTTTTTTTTTTTTTGAGACAGGGTCTCACTCTGTTGCCCGGGCTAGAGTGCCATGGCATCAGCCTAGCTCACAGCAACCTCAAACTCCTGGGCTCAAGCGATCCTCCTGCCTCAGCCTCCAGAGTAGCTGGGACTACAGGCATGCACCACCATGCCCGGCTAATTTTTTCTATATATTTTTAGTTGGCCAATTAATTTCTTTCTATTTTTAGTAGAGATGAGGTCCCGCTCTTGCTCAGGCTGGTTTAGAACTCCTGACTTTGAGTGATCTGCCTGCCTCGGCCTCCCAGAGTGCTAGGATTACAGGTGTGAGCCACCACGCCCAGCCTGTTTTTTATTATTTTTGATATTATTATAAATGGAATTGTTTTCTTAATTTCATTTTTAGACTGTTCATTGTAAGTATATAGAAATACAATTGATTTTTCTATATTAATCTTCTGGCCTGCAACTTTGCTGAACTCATTTATTTGTGTTAAGATTAATAGTTTTTCAGTGATGCCTTAGGATTTTATATGTATAAGATATGTCATCTGTAAACAGAGAAAGCTTACTCCTCCCTTTCTAATATGGATTCCTTTTATTTCATTTTCTTGTCTACCTGTCCTACCTAGAACCTCCAATACAATGTTGAATAGAAGCAATGAGAGCAGATACTTTTGTCTTGTTCTTGATCTTAGAAGGAAGTAATTCAATCTTTTACCATTATGTATGATGTTAGCTATGGGTTTTTGTAGATGCCCTTTATTAGGCTGCAGAAGTTTCTTCCTATTCCTAGTTTGTTGAGTCTATTTTTTATTATGAAAGGGTGTTAGATCTTCTCAATTAATTTTTCTGCATCTGTTCAGATGATCATGTACTTTTTAAAAAAATTCTAATGATATAGTGAAATACATTAATTGATTTTCAGATGTTAAAACAAGTTTGCATTGCTGGGATAAATCCCACTTGGTCACAGTGTATAATTCTTTTTTACGTGTTGCTACAATCAGTTTGCTAATATTTCATTGACTGTTTTTGCATCTATATTCATAAAAGCTATTGTTCTATAGTCTTCTTTCTTATGGTGTCTTTGTCTGGTTTCGTATCAGAGTAATACTGACCTTATAGAATGAATTAGGAAGTGTTCTCTCCTCTTTTATTCTTTGTAGGAGTTTGAAAATGATTGGTATTCATTCTTATTTAAATATTTGGTAGAATTCACCTGTGAAGACATCTGGGCTTACAATATTATTTGTAGGGAATTACTAATTCAATCTCTGTACTTGTTATCCATGTATGTCTTTCAAATGTATATTTTTCCATTTCTAGGTACAGTATTCAGAAAATATTAATTAGATTAGGTGGTATGGCCTTGTTGTGTCCCCTCGGAATTCATATATTGAAACCTAGTCACCAAGGTGATTGTATTAGAAGATGAGCACTTTGAGAAGTAATTAGATCATGAGGGCAGAGCCCTCGTGAATGGGATTCGTGCTATTATAAAAGAGGTCTGAGGGAGCGTGTTAGACTCTTTGCCCTTCTACTAAGTAAGGACACAGCAAGATGTGCCATCTATGAAGCAGAGAGCCCTTACCAGATACTGCATCTGCTTGATCTTGGAAATTCCAGCCTGCAGAACTATGAGCAATAAATTTCTATTATTTATAAATTACCTAGTCTAAGATATTTTGTTATAGCAATCTGTATGGACTAAGACACCAAGTTAACTAATAGTATTGTTCAGATCATTTTTATTTATTTATTTTTTGTCTAGTGACCAATTACTTAAAGAGGCTCGTTAAAATTTCCAACTCTGATTATGGCTTTTTATGTTCTTCCCTTTAGTTCTGTATGTTTTTGTTTTGAATATAGTGAGTCTTTGTTATTTAATGGATACACATGTAGGATTATTATGTCTTCTCAATTCATAGACTTTTTTTTTCATCAAAGAATATCCCCTTTATTCCTCATAATACTTATAGTCTAGGACGTCTTGAAGAAGTCCACTTTGTCTGATATCAGTATAGCTACAGCATCTTAGCTTACACAATAAAATTGTTAAGCAGTAATCCCCACTGGGTCTTATTGTATATGGTATTCTTAGTTAGGTTTCCAGAACACTATAGAATCTCCTTTTCCAAACATGTAAATGAGCTTTTTAGTCAGTGCCTATGTTAGGTTGTGCTGAGCCTTAAGATGGTGACTAGAGATATTTACCTGATGGCACTTGAATGTCTTTTCCTTGATAAGGGATACAATCTTATCAAGAGTCAAAGCAAATCTATATGGGTAATGTACATATGATTTGTGGTGAGATTCAGCGTCACAAAATGAGGGGCCACAGCACAGCAACAAGTCTAGTCCTCCTTGTTGCTAGTTATTTTGAACAAACAACTATTAGCATGATTTAGAGAGAATGATGTCCAAGAAAGTGATTCCAAAAAGTTCTAGCAGAGGAAAGTTTCAACATGTGTGCATGCTTTGAATAATGGAAAACAATGTTTTGGATGTGAGGTCACAAAATTGAGAGTGGCATCCTTCTGCTTAGGCTAAGATAGCTTTAAGTCAGTTCCACTGCAGCATAAATAATGATTTGCCAATTGGGCATAGTTTATGTGTAATTTATATATATATATACACACACACACACACATATATGTGTATGTGTGTGTGTGTGTGTGTGTGTGTGTGTGTGTGTGTATCTCGCAGGGCACAGGCAGCCTTCTTGACCAGGGGAGGACACATGCTTGTTTCCAACAGATCTACATCACCACCCAATGTGGGAGTGTTAGCCGTGGAGGAAGCCCAGTGGACATGAGAGCTGCTGGTCATAGTTGCCACCACAGTTGAGTGGGCTGAGCAGACTCTGCTCTACCCGTACCCTCCCAGCCTGAGGCCCCAGAGAGCCCTGACCACTGCTCCCTGACACACCTGTGTGTGTGTGTGTGTATTATAGACTCTGATTGTAATGTTAGTTTTACATCTAAAAAACCACTAGGGAAGTCAAATGAATAGAGAATGCACCCTATTCAAAGGCTCCAATTGGCACTAAATACACTATTCACAAATCAAATCTGTGAGTCTTGTGACAAGTAAGACACAAAAGCCTGTTGAGGGAATTTTAAAATATACCCATAGTTGTATGGATGGAAGAATAATGGTTAAAAGCATGCACAATGGAGTTAGTCTGAAATGATTTCCAGTCTACTTGTATGCTCTTGAGCATGTTACTTAATCTAAGAGTCAGTCTTCTTATCTTTAAAATAGAGTTTACAATGGTATCTGACAGGTTTTTGGTGAGAATTAAGAGAGATAATCCATTTAAAGCATTAGCTCAGTTCCTAATACATAGCAAACATACAATAATTTGTAGTATTACTTTTATTAATATCATCATTTTTATGGCTATTACTATTGTGAATGGCCTAACACCAATACCATGACTAAAGGAAATTTTAATGGGTGTATACCTCTGTGAAATGGAAAATAAACAGAGAAGGAATGTATGAGATGAAAGAAAAACTGCTAAGCATATAAAACAGTCAACATGTAGGTAAAATTAGCCACATATTGATATCAATAGCATATAATTTACATGGCTAAAATTCAATATAGAATTATATGGCTGTACTGTCAATGAAAGCATAGAAGTTGCAAATGGAGAGTGGTTGTCATTTCAGTTCTAAGGTCCTTGTATTATTTTGGAAGAAGGTAACATTATTTATTTACTTTAGATTTGTTAAATAAGTATATGAAAAATTCCAAGGTAACCACAAAAGGAATAGAATTAGAGTATATCTTGCATTCTACCAGAAGTGAAAAAATCAGAATATGAATTAATAAAAGCAAAAATAAAACTCAATCATAGGTGAGAAAGGTGAATTCAGTGGCATTATACCTATGTGCCCTATTTCAGCCAGGTAGACAACATACTCAATAAAGGTTATATTTTTATGATACAGTGAGAAATGTTGAGTATAGTGGCTTGGTTCTGAAGTTCAATAATTAAATATCTGATATAATTCAGGCATCTGGCTCATATGCAAATAAGAATACAGGCAATGAATAATCTGCTCCACAAATTGTGCTTCAACTCCTCCTCCCACTTGGATGGATCTTGCTTCAACTTTGAGGGAATCAGGCTAAACTGAGTTGGACCCAACTGGACCTGAAGCAGTCCGCAAAGTCTAGCCAAAGTGAGGCCAGAGAATTTTAGCCCCTTAGATTGTGTATTAGGGATTACTTTTAAGATCCTGACTTGAACCAACTCTTAATTCTTCCCTAGAGAGAATCTAAATTGTTCCTTTAGATGGAGAGATATCTGGGTCTTTCCGAGTAGCATACAGGTGATGAGCTAAAATTAGAAGGAACCTCTTGGTTATCCTCTGACCTAAGTTAATGGGATTCTCTAGGTCTGTGCCAGTAAGTTTCTCAACTAGCCTGCTGATTCACTTTATGTTGCTTTTTTGCTTGTTAAAAGTTGAAGAAGATAAAATGGCATAGTGGGAGGGGAGCAAGATGGCCAACTAGAGACACAGGTCACCAGATTGTCCCAAAAAGAAGAAAAAGTTTCAGGTGCAAAAGCATAGCCCAAGTGAAATACTGGGGGAAAAGTGCCAAAACATTTGCTCACTGGAGATCCTACTGGAAGAAGTTTCAGAGCGGAAGAAGGAGGAGCAAGATTTTGACAGAGGCCAGCCCTGGAGGAGTTTGGAGCCTGGTGGAAAAGGTAGGTGGAGTGCTTACTTTTCTTCCCCTAACACCTGTGGCCTGCCTGCTTCCAATCTGTTGGGAGAGCCCTTCTACCCCGATGAATCCAGGCACTGCTGCCATCAACGAACTGAGAGCTTCCTGGGAGCAGAGCAGAGCACGAGCCTATGGGTCCACACAGGGTTGCTTACCCCACCACCCACAGACCTAAGCTAAGATGGCAGGTGCCATATTGCTTGTGCACACTCTGGGTGCCTCTATCCTGCCAGGGAAGTCACAGTCCCTCAGTCTCCCTGTCACTAGTTCTCACACAAACATTCCCCAGCACCCAGTTGGACTTGGACAACCACAAAGGAACAGGGAGACACAGGAAAGCAGCAGTATTTCCTCAGTTTTGACTCATAGAGTGGGTGGCCCCAAGGGGACTAGAAAGTGCCACCAATGCTTTCTAGGACAGAGGAAGGCGAAATGTGCACTTTTCTGCACCGGAGAGCTCCTGGCTCATGGTCTGAAGTTGTCTCCATGTCTCCCAGTGGAGACGTGGATGCAGAGGAGTCTGTAGAGTAGGAGATTACCCCCACCCCAGAGCAGAAGCAGCAGCAGAGCCTGAGAAGGGATGTGGAGAGACTGGGTCCTCCCCTCTTTCAGCCACCTAATTCTGTGGACACAGCTGCCAAGAATGAGCTTTAGGTGCAGGTGTGCTGCCAGTTCTAGGCTTGCAGAGGGCGAGCTGCACTCCAATAGTACTGTGTTCACTGTACCTGAGGTTTGCATGGAGGATGTGGATCATTTCCCTCCATTCACAGACAGGCAGTGTTTTTGCAACCATCCCAATCAAGGAATCTCAGTCCCTGATTCTCTGTATCACTGGATCCACAGCCAATGTTTCCCAGCACCCACTTGGACCACAGCAGCCTTGGGGGAGGGGCAGTGGGTCCCAGGAGACCTGTGAGTGTCCTTGAGCTTGAGCATTCAGGATGGGCTGCCTCCAGCTGAGAGGAGAGTCCAGTATGCCAGAGGGCCCTTAGGAAAAAGAGGACCAGGGCAACAGCTCCCCTCTACCCCCATTCAGGGCCTCATCATCCTCCTCCTTCCCCCCCTCCCCTGCCCACTGCTGCTGAGGCAGTTGTGGCTGTTTCTGCTTGGGACCTGCAAGGGTTCCACAGGCAGTGATTAAGCCAGCACACTTCGGAGTGGCTGCCCTGCCTCTGATTGACCGCCTGCTATACCTAGGCTTCCACAGAGCTTGAGGCTCAGGCTCACTCCTTTCCCTCTAAAAAGCTGCAGCAAGTGCTATTATGTGTTTCAAGGACAAAAACTACCACCTCCACTGAGCGAGGGAGGGGCTAGCAGTTCTCTCCCTAACGAGGCATCCTCAAACTATGGCCCGTGGGCCTCATGAGAGCCATATAACACATTTATCCTGCCCTCTGGGTGTTTTTGCCGCTGCTGCCTGTCCTGCTTAGCAGCCCACTCGTCCCAGGTCCACAGTGCGCACTCTCTAACGGTCTGAGGGATGGTAAACTGGTTCCGTTTAAATAAAGTTTGAGGACCCCTGCGGCCTAAGCTATCTGTCTGTTATTAGAGGAGCCTACCCTCCATGGAGGCAAATCCCTGGCACAACTACCCCTTACACACCAGAATTTCTGTGGCAACTCCAAGCCATTCTGAGAGCCTACCATACATATAGGGGTTTGAGCTTTTCTCACCACCTCTGCTGCTGCCAGGGTAGATAGGGAGCAGGGAATCCCAGTGCATTTGTGAACCCCAAAGACAAACACTGCTGCCTCTGCTAAGGGAAGGTGGGGCTAGCAGTCCTCTACTCAAGCTGTCTCTCTAGAAGGAGCCTACTAACCCTAGAGACTAGTACCTGGCACAACTATACCTCCCTGCCAGAGCATTTCAGCCACAGTCTACAGCCAGTCTGGTAGCCCTGCACACAGTGGGTCGAGCTGCCTCCACCATCTCTGCTGAAGCTGGGACAGGGTGGGAACTAGGAATTCAGGTGCTCTTGTGCCTCCAAAGGACAGAGACTGCTGTCACTGCTGAAAGAGGAAGGTGTAAGCCACTTATGCACCCCACAGCTGCCTGACACTAATAATCTCATCACGAGGAGCCTGCTTTCCTGCAGGCTCACAGTGCATCTGCCCTTCTGCCTGAGCATTCTTCCAGAGCAGGAGATCACCACACTCATCACAATCACAACCAGTGCCTGAATGCAGGAAGGCTTGAGGGAAAGTTTGCCAGCACAGTCTTTGTCTGGTTCCCCCAGGACTCAAACATGCCATCCTGGGGCCTGGGGATTACCTAACCTAGTCCCACACTGACAGCACTGGAATATTCTCCCATGGGTCTGAGAACCAACTGACCCAAATTTCCAGCAACACTACAGTGGGTACCTACTTGTATTAGCTGAAAGACAGTGTACCTCTCCCCCTCTACACTGAGCAACAGAGTTCCTGGCAGAGGAGAACATGTGAACCACAATATTTTTGAATTGATTGACAATGATGACACAAGCTGCCAAAATCTCTGGGATACAGAAAAAGCAGTGCTAAGAGGGAAGTTCATAGCACTAAATGCCTGCATCAAAAAGACAGAAAGATGACAATTTAACAACCTAATGTCACACCTCAAGAAACTAAAAAACAAGAAAAAAAAAAAAAGAAAAGAACCAAAACTAGCGGAAGATAAGAAATAACAAAGATCAGAGCAAAAACAAATGATATTGAAACAAAAAAAAAATTAGAAAGGATCAACTAAACAAAAAGTTTGTTCATTGAAAATAAAAACAAAATTTATATGCCACTAGCTAGATTAACCAAGAAAAGAAGAGGAAGTATTGAAATAATCTCAATTAGAAACAAATAAGGAGACATTATAACTGATACCATAGAAAAGCAGATCATCCAAGACTACTACGAAAACCTCCATGCACACAAACTTGACAATCTAGAGGAATAGATAACTTTTTGGAAACACACAACCTCCAAAGTTTGAATCAGGAAGAAAGAGAAATCCTGAATAAAGCAATAATGAGTAGTGAGATTAAAAGAATAATAGGAAATCTCTCAACAAAAAAAGCCCAGAACAAGATGGATTCACAGCCAAATTCTACCATATCTACAAAAAATTACTGGCACCTATCCTACTGAAACTGGTCCATAATATTGAGAAGGAGGGAATCCTCCCTAATTCATTATATGAAGCCAGTTTCACCCTGATACCAAGCCAGGAAAGGACACAACAAAAAAAGAAAACTATAGATTAATATCCCTTATGAACATAGATACAAGAATCCTCCACATAATACTTGCAAACTAAATTCAACGGCACATCAAAAAAATAATTCACCATGTCCAGGTAGGTTTCATACCAGGGATGCAAAGAAGCTTTAACATACACAAATCAATAAATGTGATTTACAACGTAAACAGAATGAAAAACAAAATCTGTATGATCATCTCAATAGATGCAGAGAAAGCATTCGATAAAATCCAGTACCTCTTCATGATAAAAAAAAAACCCTTAAGAAACTAGGCATAGAAGTAACATACCTCAAAATAACAAAAGTCATATATGACAAATCCATAGCCAACATCATATTGAGCAGGATAAAGTTGAAAGCATTTCCTCTAAGAACCGGGACAAGACAAGGATGCTCACTTTCACAACTTTTATTTAACATAGTACTAGAAGTCCTAGTTAGTGCAATCAAGAAAAAAAAAAAAGAAAAAATAAATAAAGGGCATCCACATATGAAAAGAAGAGGTCAAACTATCCCTGTTGGCTGATGATAATATCTTATATCTAGAAAACCCTAAAAATTCTTCCAAAAGACTACTAAAATTGATAAATAAATTCAATAAAATCTCTGGTTACAAAATTAATATACACAAATCAGTAGCATTTTATATCCACTATTAACAGCCAAACAATCAAATCAATAACTCAATACCATTTACAATAGATTAAATAAATAAAGTACCTCATAGTATATTTAACCAAAGAGGTGAAAGATCTCTACCAGGTGAACTATAAAACACTGTGAAAGAAATCATAGATGACAGAAACAAATGGAAGAACATCCCATGCTCATGGATTGGAAGAATCAATATTATTAAAGTATCCATACTGCCCAAAACGATTTATAGATTCAGTACAATTCCCATCAAAATGCCAATGTCATTTTTCATTGAATTTAAAAAATCCTAAATTTCTTAGTAATTTTGAAATATTATGGAGCTATAATCTTTAGGTTACATATATTGCCTTTGTCCTGCCCGAGTCAGAGCTATAAGTGTGCCTATCCTCTAGACAGTATGCATCACACCCGTTAGGTGTGAATAAATACATCCACCCCCCCACCTGCCTGACACTACTCTATGTGCACTTAAGTATTGATAAATTAGTACCAATTTGATGGAGAGTACATGTGGTGCTTGTTTTTCTATTCTTGGGATACTTCACTTAGTACAATGGGCTCCAGCTCTATCTGGGATAATACAAGAGGTAATAGTTCACCATTGTTTTTTGTGGCTGAGTAATACTCCATGGTATACATATACCATGTTTTATTAATCCACTCATGTATTGGTGGGCACTTGGGGTTTTTCCACATTTTTGCAATTGTGAATTGTGCTGCTATAAACATTGAGGTGCAGATGTCTTTTTTATAGAATGTGTTTTTTTTCCTTTGGATAGATGCCTAGTAATGGGATTGCTGATCAAATGGTAGTTCTACTTTAAGCTTTTTGAAGTATCTCCATACTACTTTCCATTCTTCCATAGAAGATGTACTAGTTTGCAGTCCTACCAGCAGTGTATAAGTATTCCTATCTCTCCACAGCCACACCAACATTTGTTGTTTGGGGACTTTTTGATAAAAGCCATTCTCACTGGAGATAAGTGATATCTCATTGTGGTTTTGGTTTGCATTTCCCTGATAATTAGAGATGTTGAGCATTTTTTCTTATGTTTGTGGGCTATTAGTCTGTCTTCTTTTGAAAAGTTCCTGTTTCTGTCTTTTGCCAAGTTTTTAAAGGGGTTGTTTGACATTTTCTTGATTTTCCTGAGTCCTATATAGATATAGAGCTCCATGCCTGTTCTAACACCTTCACTGATGACTGTCCACTCTCTAGGAATGAAATGAAAGACTTCATTGCATGGAAGTCAAGGCTAAATTTTGAAGATATGCCTCGGCAGGCTTCCCTCCCACATCCTTCAGTTGGACTAAATCAAATCTCTTGCACCCACCTGAAGTGCACTATACTGTTCTATATACACATATGTCCATGTGAGCTGTCCTTTATATGTGGAAGCCCTGCTTTGACTAATCAATTCTACAGCCTTCAGGATTCAGTTCAAGTGTAATATGTCCTGCGAAGCCTTTACTAAACCCCACTTTACCCAATTTCTTTTTGAACCTCCGTACCTTCTATTTTCCTTTCATACAGTCCTGATCCCACAGTTGCACAATTATTTATGCCCAGCCTTTTCTATTGCTCTTTGAGTACTTCAACCACAGCACATTATATTCATAGATTTTCCCAGGATACCTAGAACATTGCTTGGCACATAGGAGATGATCAATAAATCGATACTAACCACACTAGCCAATCTTTATAAGAAAGGTACTGTGCATCAAACACTGTTCTCATAAGAACCCTAGGAAATAGATATTATTATTAAACACATTTTTTGGATAGGGAAACTGAGGTAAAGATTTAAGTGACTTATCCAAGGTCACTTGGTAAGTGCTAAAGCCAGGATTCAAACCCTACAATGGGGCTGCAGAGCCATGGTTCTTAATAACAAGGAGACTTCCTTATAGCAAATGATTCAAAATGATGAAAATAGTCCTAGAGAAATTAAGGTATATGCCAAAGACCAATAATGAATCACTGGTGAATATTCAAAGATAGACATTGATTAATTTTAAAGATCATTGATGACGTTGGATAGTGGTTGTGATTGTGGGCTCTAAGTTCTGACTCTTTCAAGGGTGATTAGTAGTTATGATTGTTGTGTTATTAGTAGACTTCATAAGGAACTCCATTCAAAATATAATATACCTTAGTAGAATTTCAGTTTAGGTTTCAGTGGAATCCCTAGAGGACAGCCACAAGAGGGAATGCTTTCTTCTGGTTCCAGTTCTGCACCTGAATTGTGGCAAGTGTGATAATGCACATCATTTAACCTTTAGTCTCTTGGGCACATTATAAATGATTTTTAGTAGTCTGGGTCCTCTGAGAAACAGATGCTAAGATGAGATTAAATGCGTCAGAAATATATTATGAGAGAAAATGGGAAGGTGGGTAGGAGAGGCTAGAAGAGCCAACACACTGCAATGCAGCTCTGAACACAAATGAAGGACAGAGGGAAGGAAGGAAGCTTGGGTGGAAGCATCTTAGCTAGCAAAAACGGTTCTAAGAGAGTCTGATAATACTGTAGGGGAGTCCTTAAGTTTCAGTCACCCATAAGAAGAGCCCTGCATCTCCCAGGAATGTGCTTGCCTTAGTACCCTTGTTGTGCTTTGTCATCATCTGGGAGGAGCCGTGCCAAGCTGTCATTACCTGGAAAGAGTAGCTTTGGAGAAGAAGGCAGATGGATTTCATAATATAACAGCTGGGACTGCCAGTCAATCAAGATTTCCAGAGTAGAGGATCTGAGATACATTCTCATAGCACCAAACTATTTCATTGCAATCACTCTGAAATCAGTGAAAGTTTTTTTGTTGTTGTTAAGTTTTGCTCTTGAGTTACAAAAGCTAGCCCTGTTCTTCCTAAGTATAGTGGTTATTTTTTATTTTGGTGAAAGGGAAAAATATTCTAAGATTCTTTTTATTCAGAACATATTAAAATCAAAAGATCTCACTTGATGAAGGATAAAATAACCACTATTTATTAATAAAAAATGTAACTGTGTGTCTTTGGGTAAGTTAGTTAATATATCTTTATATTCCTGTTGTTGGATTTCAATTTAAGTGAAACTATCAAATGAGAATTTGCCTTCAACAGTTCCTAAAATGGAGGAGATAAGTGAGAGAATGGGCGGGCAATATTGGAAAGCAAGTGCATTCATAAAGGCTATAGAAAATATCATCACTCTGTTTTTAAACCAGACCATCTTCTGAGACTTGACTTCATCTCCCACTCTTTGATTGCATATTTTATTTCTCCACTCTCTTATTTTGCAAGTACTAAACAGGATGAACCTTTTAAGAGATACAGATAAGTAAATTGAACAATGGTAAAACAATAAGAAATTCTATGACCTCAGGATAATCACTGTTAACATTTTTCTGTGATCTTTCTAACATTTCCTAATGAAAATAGATGTATTTTACAATTAGAATTATAGTATAACTTTGTAATTTACATTTTATTTTGTAATATACATTTTGTTATGAAATGTTATGCTATAAATATTTTCCCATTTAAGTAAATATGGATATGAGTCATCATTTTTGATGACTGTACGGTATTTATGCTTTATGATCTGCAATGGCTTGGAATAATTTCCTATTGTAACGCATTCCTATACTTAGATTTTTCTGGTTTTCACTATTTATTAACAATGTAGTCATAAATATCTTTATGTTTGTGTCTTTTCTAACTTGTCTGATTAGATCCTTAAGATTGATTTTTCAAAATAGAATTACTGAATCGAAAAGTATGAAATTGTTTAAGGAAACTTGTTAAGATATAAAGCACATTGAGGTTATGATTGGTATTCAATACAAGCAAGTAAAAGCTTAGTTTTTTCTGTAGATTTCCCATTTTTTAATGAATCCAAAGGATTTAGGGGTGTCTCATTTCATTTCAAATAATGGTCTTCCTTTCCCTTTTGATGGCACCATGGGAAGATTCTCAGAACCTAAATAAGATGTGTGCTGCTTCTTCTGAGTAGAGCTATAGAATGCTGAGGGAAGAACAGAGGGGTAGAAAGTACCGATGTGACCATGGGAAAAAGAGACAAAAGATTCGGGGAACAGAGTAAGAGAACATTAGGTCATTAAGATGCTAGCACAGGCAAATTCTGTATGCACTGAAAGATAGTCCAAAGTAAAGGAGTGTTTTTACACCTCCTGGACTCTGAGCATGTGTGATCATGTAATAGTTAAATAGTTTTTCTTTCTGGAGGTGTTGCTGAATAAGATGCCAGAGATAATAAATATAACAAAAGTATTACAGACTGCAAAAGATACTGGCTGTTTCTTCACTAGTATTCATGCTCTCTTCCTCTTTGTCACATTACTAGACATTTCCCAGGGTCCTTTGTAATTTAATTATGGCCAATGGAATGTGAACAGAAGTGATGTACTCTACATCCATCCTGGTTACCCAGTGTTTCCATATTCTCTCTTGTCCTTTGTCTGGTGATGGAGCCACATGATGAAAGAAGCCTCAGTTCCTAAATGACTACCTGAAACAGGTCCCTCTGGGCAACCTGTTCTGGATCATTATATGGATAAGAAATCAACTTGTATTATGTAAAATCACTGATTTGGGGGTTGTTTCAGGAGTTAAGCTATCCTAACACACTTATATTTCAAATAACTCAAATAACTGAGTTTTTCATTCAACTCCTATTAAATACTTGACCTCACAGTACAACAGGAAAAGAAATAATTCCTGATGGAACAATCTCTTGGTCTACCTTAAGGGCTACAGAATAGTGACATACTAAAGTTGGAAATGACTGTTGGCATAGTTTCATCAAGTATCTCCTAAACTCTAGGCTTTGACTAGGTAGACTATAAATGTTGAGCAGTTTTCTCTCATTCACCAGGTATTCCTTGTCTGTCTGCCCATAGTTGGGCTCAGATTCCTTAGAAATATATTTTTTTCAATTCATAATTGCAAAGATGTGGAAACAACCCAAGTGCCCATCAATACATGAGTGGATTAATAAAATGTGGTATATGTATACCATGGAATTCTACTCAGCCACAAAAAACAATAGTGATCTAGCACCTCTTATATTATCCTGGATAGAGCTGGAGCCCATTCTACTAAGTGAAGTATCACAAGAATGGAAAAAACAAGCACCACATGTACTCACCATCAAATTGGTATTAACTGATCAACACTTAAGTGCACATATAGTAGTAACATTCATCAGGTGTCAGGCAGGTAGGAGGGGGGAGGAGAGGATGGGTATATTCACACCTAATGGGTGCAGTGTGCACCGTCTGGGGGATGGACATGCCTGAAGCTCTGGCTCGGGTGGGGCAAAGGAAATATACGTAACCTAAACATTTTTACCTCCGTGATATGCTGAAATAAAAAAAAAAAGAAATATAATTTAGAGTTCGATAGTCACAATTTATCCCAGTCCTCTTTGTTAGTCCTTCAAAATGAGATTCAATAATAAGACAGGGTAACATAATGTAATAGAAATAATAGTGAGTATTTGGGTCCTCAGTTGATTTTGTTTCTTTGATTATTGTGACTATTTGCCTTGGGCAAGCCACTTAATATCTTCCTAAGACTCAAAGTTTTTTGATTCTCTAAAATGGGGATAATAATATCTGCAGTAATTCCTCAAAGGGTTGTTGTGAGAATGAAAAGAGATCATGAATGTGAGACTCTGTGGACATCTTTAAAGGACTATACAATTCAGGGTGTTAGAGTAAAAATAAATTATTATTACTGATTTCCTCCTAGGTATAACTCCTAATTTTATGTGGATGCATGATGGGCTTGGGTGGAGGAAGATAATTAATGGGAAACAGGAGAAATAAAATAAAACTGATCACAATGGTTATCATCCTTGGCTGGCCATTGGAATCACCTGTGATGCCTTATAAAAATTCATGCACTTCAAAATTTTAATTCAGGAGAATTGGAATGGGCTAAGGTGATTATGGTGTGCAGTCAGAATGAAGGGTCACTGGTATAGAGCATAGCACAGAGGCTTTCCAACTAGAGTATGTATCAGACTTACCCAGGAAGTTTGAGAAAATGATGGACCTTTAGTCTCCCTATCACTCCAGATTTTCCAACTTGGTAGGTGTGAATGGGGCCCCAAAATGTGCCTTACTGATGAGCTCCCCAGGTGGTTCTAACGTAAGGTAGTACATGATTGGGGTAACCATATAATTTATAGTCCAAATTGGGACTTTGTTTTTTGAGTCATGTGTTATTCTGAGTCCTTTGAGAAGATGATCAAATGGAATTAGATGTACAAGAAATTTATCTGGAGAAATGGCCATGAGAGAAAAGGGGAGAGGGTCAGAAGATGCTAGAAGTGCTATCAGACTTCAGTGCAGGTATGACCCCAAGGGAAGGAAAGAAGGAAAGAAAAAAGGATGGGTAGAAGCACAGCGTAGTTCTAAGGAAAGTTCAGCAAGACCATAGGGGAGCCCTCAAGCCAAAGTCCAGCATTAGAGAAATTCTGCAGTACACAGAAATGGACAGGTATCCTGCCATGGAAGAAGTGGCCTCAGCGCAAACATGGGATAGATTTCAGAGCACAGAACCTGAGCTCATAGACCAATTACATTCCCTGTAGTTGAAAATCTGAGAGGTATATTCTCATAGCCACCACAAAAGAATATGGGGCCATTCTTAGCAATTTCACTAGGTCAGCAAGTGAGAACTGTTCTGGTCAAAGCAGGATATAAGGACACTTTCTCCATGACCCACACTTGAGAAACACAACAGTTAAGAGCATGAGCTTTGTTATCAATGAATATGATGTGGAAGCAATTTTCAAACTAGCCTACCTAATTTCACTATCACTGTTTCCTTCGGGAATCTAATTAACCATACTAAACTTCTGTCTACACATTAGTAAAATGAGATATAGAACTACAATGCCAGTTTGCTTTATGGAGAAAAAGAACTTATATACATGATGCAATTAACATAAAAGGGGCTCAATCGATGACATTTAGTATTTTTTGAGTTTATCTGGAAAGACAATGTATACCTCCAAAATATTGTCCATGCCAGCTCCAAATTCGACCATGCAACCAGCCCCATGAGTTTTCAGCATTGCAGAGTTGAAGACTGGTGACAAGTAGACCACTTAGTCAGGAAACACTTGCTTAGAGGAGTTGAAATTTGAACTTGGACAACAATTAATCACGACAGCTCACTTGCATGGGGATGGCATTTTGTAAGGGGCATGATTAGCACTTTTGCAGGCCTAACATTGATGGGTTCTCCCCATTTGGTCAGAATTGTTTTCTAGTCTGATACAAAAGCCAGTAGTTGGCTTTTAAATCAGACCCTCCCCTCCCCTTCTTATGTTTGAGCATAAGAGACAGCAGTTTTTGAATCTTCAGAGTATGGAAAATGGCTTCAGATATATTTTAAGTATTTAATAACAATGCATAAGAAACAAAATGAATGGAGTTAGCTGTAAGTCTAAAGATAGAGGTTGTAAACTAGTCAGATATCTCTGGGAGGATTTTTTTGTTTTTGCTGATATGCACCAATTCAGAGAGAAAAGTTAAAACTTTTACTACTTATAATTTACAAAGCTTTTCTTTTTTCACTAATGTTATAGTTAAGCCCACTCTGAAAACAGATATCCACCATACTACTAAATGTGACAGGTTTTTACAATCTTAATTAGCTATGAATGCCCTTTTCCAACTTGGGTTAATTCCAGCTATTAATTTACCCCCTGGAGAGCAAATCTGCCAAACATGCTTATTACCTGTTCCTGTGAACAAGAAATTCACCCACTAGCATCCCCAAGACTCTCTCTCCCAGTTTTTGCCCTCTTCTCCCCTAATGATCCACATGTGTCTGATAGTAGTTTTTTTTCTCTAAGCAAGGCTTCTTTATTACTCTTTGTTTTAAAAAATCTTTATTGAAATATGATTCTAAATCCACACATTTCACCCATTTAAATTGTGCAATAAATGGCTTTTAGTATATTCACAAAGTCGTGCATTCATCACCACAATCAATTTTAGAACATTTTTGTCCCTCCAAAAAGAAATCTCATATCCCTTAGCAGTCCTCCCAAATCCCCCATTCCTCTTAATGTTAGCCAATCACTAATCTCCTCTATGTCTTTATGGATTTTCCTATTCTGGAATTTCATATACACGGAATCATACAATGTGTGGGGTTTTGTGATTGGCTTTTCACTTAGCATATATTTTCAAGGTTCATCCATCTTCCTGCATGTACCAGTACTTCATATTTTTATTGCCAAATAATATTTCACTGTGTGGATATACCACATTTATGCATTCATCTGTTGATGGGCATTTCAGTTTATGAATAATGCTGCTATAAGCACTTATATACATGTTTATGTATGAACATGTTTTCATTTCTCTTAGATATATACTTAGAATAAAATTTTATGTTAAGTCTATTTTTTAACCATTTGAGGAACTACTAGACTGTGTGGGCTGCAACATTTTACATTACAACCAGTGCTGTATGAGGGTTCTAATTTCTCAACATCCTCATCAGCACTGGTTATCATCTTTTTGATTACAACAAATCTGGTGGGTGTGAAGTGATATCCCATTGTGGTTTTGATGTGCATTTCCCTGATAGCTAGTGATGTTGAGCATCTTTTTATGTGTTTATTGGCCATTTGTATATCTTTTTAGGACAAATGTCTATTCAGATTCTTTGCCCATTTTTTAATTGGGTTGTCTTTTATTATTGAGTTGTAAGAGTTCTTTGTACATTATAGATACAGGTTTCTTATCTGATATATGAGTTGTAAAACGTTTTTTTCCTTCTGTGAGTTGTCTTTTCAGTTTCTTGATTTTTTTAAAGCATGAATAATTTTAATTTTGATGATGCCTAGTTGATCTGTATTTTTCTCTTGTTGCCTGTACTCATATCTTACATCATCTAAGATCATGAACATTTATTCCTATGTCGTCTTCTAAGAATTTTATAGTTTTGGCTCTTACAGTTAGGTCTTTGATTCATTTTAAATTAATTTTTATATATGATGTGAAGTAGGGGTCCAATTTCATTCTTTGGCATGTGGATGTTCAGTTGTCACATCACTACTTGTTGAGAAGACTATTATTTCTTCATTTGAATTGCCTTGGCACCCTTGGGGAAAATCAGTTGACTATAAATGTTAGAGTTTATTTTTGACCTCTCAATTCTATTTCATTGATCTATATGTCTATCCTTATGCCAGTACCACATTTTTCCATCATTGTGTTTCTTTATAGTAAATTTTGAAATTAAAAGGTGTGAGTCACCCAACTTTGTTCTTCTTTTCCAAGATTGTTTTAGCTATTCTGAGTCCTTTGCATTTCCACATAAATTTTAGGATAAGCTTATCAAATTTTGCAAAGAAGTCAGCTGGGATTTTGATAGGGATTTCATTGAATCTGTAGATAAATATGGGGAGTATGGCTATCTTAACAATATTAATTATTCTAATCCATGATCATAAAATGTCTTTCCACTTATTTAGGTCTTTAATTTTTTAAACAATATTTTATGGTTTTTAGAATATAAGTGTTATATTTATTTTGTTTAATTTATTCACAATTATTTTATTCTTTTTGATGCTATTGTAAATAGAATTGTTTTCCTATAGATACTTAGTTTTAACTACTTCAGTATGGCACTCACCAGCCATGAAACCTTGTCCACAGCCAGCACTCATAGTCTGCACAATAGTTTGTGCTGTGCATTGACGATGACTCTGTTTTGCTCTTGTGTGATGAGGAAAGCTTTAAAGCACTGAAAGATTGTTTTACTTTACAGGCAGCTTTACTTGTAATGTAAATCAGAATAGGTAACATATACACATATGTTTTCATTACATTATTTTTAAATGTTCACAATTTTATTTTGATAAATGAAAAATTAGAAAAGTCATATCATGACTGTCGGCTAAAATCGACGTGCACATTCATCTGTGGCTATCAACTATAGTCAACATTCGTACCGAAGTGGTTAATTGAAAGTTTCACAAAAGGCCATTTCTTTGAATTTCAGGTTGGAACCTTGGAAATCACAAATGATCACAAATACAAACAAAAAAATCCCAATTCTAGGTTATTCCTTGCAGAGGGCTGCTCAGGCAGGGTAATGTCATGTCACATATAACAGACTTGGCACACTCCCAGTTGCTAAGATTGTCACTACCAATTACTTTTGCAAGGTAGCTTCTCTACAAATTCAGGAAGCAGGTGAAGTCTGTGTTGGGCTTCTCAACTACTTTTTTTCCTTAGAGCCTCATCCAAAGCCCCCAGAGTTCTTTTAAGGTATACCAGCTTTCCTGATTTTCCTCAGTTACCCAGAGGCCACCAATGTGGTCTCCTACTTGGGCTTGACTTTGTTAAACAGAACCCTGAATTCCTCACTCTCAACTACCTACCCTCTCACCTCCAGCTTTCTGTAAGATGATGAAATTATTTTTAGCATAGAAGCCAGCATATTAGAGGGATAAGACACTGTCTTTCCAGATACAGTGGCAGATTATGATGAGGAGATGGTGGTGGCAGATGTGATCACAAATGCATTGTCATAGACTCTAGGGCTGTGGGAGAACTTCAGTGGGAAGTACATTCACACAAACAGAGGGAAGATTCACAACTAAGGTCAAGGAAAAAATCACAAACATAGGCCAAGGCAACAGTAATTAATAGAGCAATCTGAGGTGTCATCACGGGTAGGGGTCATGGCAGGATCAATAAAGATAGTCTGTGGCTTTATCAAAGGGAAGAAGTGATCGTTGGAGCCAGGCCTGGGACAGTAGCAAGAGAACTGACATTGCTTCAGGTCTCCACTGCTTCCCTTAGTCACCATCAGTTCAGCATCTTCTCCAAGAGGTGGCTCTCCGGGTTCTTAAAGGGATCAGGCTTCTAGTATAAGGTCAGAAAATCAAAATCATTAGGAGGTATCCCTATCTCTATTTCTATCACTATCTCCTTCCCTATTACTATCTCTATCTCTAGCTATATCTATGTATTAATAACTATTGATAGCTATATTAAGGAATATGTTAAAGAAATTTGACCTCACGCAATTTGTGGAAGTGGATTAAACAGCCCATGTGAGGCTGTTGCTTCTGGATCTAGTGCTGAAGCCCAAATTCTCAGGACTGGAAGACAGGAAGGGAAGACAAACAAAGTAGGAAAAACAAAGATAAAGTGAAACCTACAAGGCTGAGCTGGAACCCATAAAGATGAACTAGCACCATGTTGGTCTCTCACTATAAACTTGATGTTTCAAGCATTGATGATGAGGGTTTTCTGCAGAAGCTGGCAACCTTTTACTCAGAGCTACTCAATTGTTGCAGAAGTTGGAGAAGCTGTAAGAGACAGGAGCTGGAGGAGCTATGAGTCTAGCTGCTATCCCACATCAAGAGGGTGAGGCAGTGGATAAGGGAGAACCTGTGTGAGCTGCAACAATAACTTATGATCATATACTGATAATTCAAGAGTTAGAAGAAGATGGCTCTGCTTCACTTTTTATCATCCTCATCTGGAGCAATATATTTCTTGTGGCCCACATTAACCCAGAACTACTCAAGGAAGGAAATTCTGGAGAAATGTAGTTCCAGCTTAGTAAAGTAGACACAGAACAAATCTATAATGCTTGTCAACACAGATCACGTTTCTCAGTGAAGAACTCCTTATTTTTTAGGAGCACTTGATATCTCTTGATCAGAAAAGGACCTATACTCTTAATGTTCACATTCCCAGTAGATAGGTATGATCTACCTCAAGGCTTTCTGGGGCAAGAATTTTGATAGCTGGGATATGAACTGGAGCCCTGAAAAGCATTTTCCACTTTATCAGCTGCCTGAAAAGACCAAAGGAATAATATAAAAGGATGTAATATCTCAGTCCAATGACATAATATGGGTCTATAACTTATAAGGCTAGCCTTTATGTTCTCATAGTATGGTATAAACCCACACACTTTTTAACTACAAGCTGTACTTCTGTGAAATTTGCTCTTAAGTAAATGGAAATGAAACTAACAAAGAGGAAGAGGGTTACTTGATATATCTAACTGGTTTTACTTCATGGATATGACCATATCTCTCTAAACAGGGGTAAGAGTGTATTGTCAAAGAGAAAACAGACATGTCGGGGGTGAGACTACTTAAACCCTCCTTGAGGCAAGTGAATTCCCTTCCTTATTATCCATTTAATTTCCTTGCTTGTTTTGTTTATTATCATGGTTAATGAATGGAGGTAGAAACACACAACAAAAGGGAAAACAAAAAAATTACTGGCTTTGAATGACTATATAAGACTGGTTTAGAGTTTGAAGAGATTCCAAGAATGAAAGGAATTATAGGTTAGCCTTGCAAATTGTCAGCTGCTGTAGGCTAAACATGATTTATATGTGCTGTAAAGGATTCAGTTTGTTTCTTGTTCTGCTCTAGGATTCCATTTCTCTTCTAGTAACTATGACATCCCCCCTCCATAAACATAAACCCATCCCTGTCACCAGTAACTTTGAAAAAGAAAAGCAGAGTTTTGCAATGTTTGGATCCCAGTAAATTCTGTGTGCTTATTTTCAACAAATGGCCTGGATGGGCTTTCCCAATAAATTACAAACCAAGAATATTTTGGTTTCTTCAAGGGGGAAAAATGTTTTCTTACACACAAGTGAACAAGATCATGATTTATTTATTAAGAATAGACAATTTATTCTTCATCAAAATCTATAACTTATATCTTTCTCTGGAGTAAGTAGTTATGGTAACTGAATACCTGCATATTTTTTTTACTGCTTTGCTACATGATTCTCCTTGTTAGGAACCCCTTTGGAACCAGAATGCCCTATATTCTTAATGACTTGCAGAGCCAGATTTATCCCTCTAGTTTCATCCCTGTTGAAATCCCATTAGAAAAGATGGCCTATTGTTACATTTCCACTGCAAATTGCACACCTGATATTTCAGGACATTTAATAATTAAGTGAGGAGTATGACTCCTGAGTAACTGCAAAATGATTTGACAGCAATTGACAAAGTGTATTAGCCTATGCTTTAAATCCAACAGCTTCCAATCTAAGAGGAAAAGGAGCCAGCACCCATTAGAAGAATTAGATGGAGGAGGATACATTGAAATTACTATGGATTGGAGAAAACCAGGCAGTAAGAACATAGGCCATCTCTAAGGCATTTTTATACATAATTGGGAACTGAGAATACTCTACACAGTGATTGGGGATGTTTGTCCTGTCTCTGTGGTATGTGTCATGTATTATTTTCCTAGCCCAAAGTGTACACACCTCTTTTGATACAGTACTGGGGAGGCAGGGTTGTTTGTTTGCTTTGTTTTATTTTGTTCTATTTTATTTTACAAATACAATGTCTGGTGAGGAATAGATGGTTCTTAACTTCAGAAAACACATAGTCTAAATACTGTGGCTAATGAAAAGTCAAGGATGGTTATAGTTAGCAAGCAGGATACTAGCCTTTCCAAGCTGATGCTAAATCCATACTGACTTCCCCCTAATAGTCTCTCTAGGCCCATTTATTTTCACCCTCCATTGGAAAACATACTTCTGACTTTATTTTCCTTAGGTCTCAAATAATGGAGCTTTGGTTGGCTTGTGGGATTTTTGCCTAGAAAAAATCAAAACTTGACCTTATCTATATCTCAGTAATTAGAAGTGGTAGCTATAATGGTTTAGCATTTTCAACTATAAATATGATATATATGAGAACATCACTCAGTTGAAATTCAAAATGATGAGTTATATTATCTTTCCTTACTACAGAGAAATGAGAAGCTTTATATTGTCTACTGAAATCAGATTTTAGTGAATAAGGAGAGCTTGATCAAATTCCCTCCCAAGAAGCATTATTGTCTTAATTTTGTAGAATTCAGAAATTTTGCTTCTCAATTTCAAGATTCTACTAGAATAAGGAATAAAATTAGTCTGATGATCACATTGTTCTAGAATAACATTCTTAACATCTGTCCATATAAATACCAGTTATCATTAACATCAGCAGTGACTAGTTTTTAACTTTGTTTTGCCTGAAAATTATTGTTTGTTAAAACTGAAGTTTCTTTACTTTTAGCCTATAAAGTGAAGATTATATATAGAAAATCAGAGAGTTAATATGGGGACCGCAGATCAACACTTGATATCTGCCCAAAAGAGAACAATTACTAAAAAGAGGTGTGGGCACAAAATTGAGTACTAGGCTCAGAGGCTTCCAGATTCACTTTTGCCACTAACTAATTCCAATCTTGGATAATCCAAATTGTGTCTGTGAGTATAAGTTTTCTCATCAGGAAAATGAAGTATGGTCTTTGTTTGGCCTACTTCTCTGTGTTCTGATTGCCTAAAGAGGAACAAGAAAGTACTTTCCAGCTGCAGATCATCATATGAAGCTAAAATTTTATAATGTGATGCTGCCTGTGAGTGACAAAGCCACTGGAAGTCTGGAATACCTCATGATAAACAAATCTCTGACCATGCTTTTCTCTAAATTAATTGTTCTCAACCCTAGCTCCATATTGGGGAGCTCTAAAAATACTAAGGCCTGGGCCCCATCAGTAGTGACTCTGATGTCATTGGTCTGCTGTGTGGCCTGGACATAGGATTTCTAAAAACACCCCAGGTGATTCTAAGCTGCAGCCAAGGTCTAGAAACACTGCAAAATACTATGGAGTAAGAATTTTTGGATACCTGATTCCTGCCTGCACCTTGTGCTGCTTGTTTGATTTAAATGCTGGCTTATAGAGACATTCTCCTCCCAAGGCTTCACTGGACTCAGTTGTAGGAGGTGGAACACTAGCATAGGATCAGAAAACCTACATATGAGTTCTGGATGTCACCTTTAAGCTGCGTGACTTTGGGAAATTCATGGCTATGCCAATGATAATAACAAGATGATAGCTTTCATTTATTGTGCACTGATTATGGACTAATAATTATAAATGGTAAACACATCTAGTTCCCAATAACAACCCAAGGTAGGCATTGTTATCCCATTTTATAGCAGGGGAAATTGAGGCTCAACCATATTCACTGACTAACCTATGTTTTTCCTTATTTGTAAAATGGGTATAAGAATAACTTGTCATACAAAATGATGAGATGAGATAATGTAATTTGTGCAAATTATTTGTCAACTAAACCAGTATATATTTAAAATTTAACAAACATATAGTGGTGTGGAAAAGCATGAGATTTAACTTCAGACCGGCTCGAGTTTTTATCTTAGCTCTGTCCACATAATAACATGGCAACCTTAAGCAATTTACTTAGCATTCTTTTGACTGTGTTTTTAAAACTACATAATGGAGATATTATCTCCTTTTGTAGGATTATTGTGGATAGATAATGTACTTAAAGAGCAAAGCATAGTGTCCGGTACAATAGCTCAATAAAAGCAATATTGTCATTTTCAATTGTTTGTATCTCTGTAGGATCAGGTAGTTCCTGCTCCCAAATTTAAGATTAATAGTTATTGAATCTGGAACTCATTTTTTTGTCTTTGTTGTTAGCATCATTGGAATTCTATTTTCATCCTGGATTTTTAAGCAATAGTATTGGGGTTTTGAATTTGTATACATTTTCTTTTAGTCTATCTCTATATTTAAACAGAACCTACTGTTTGGCCAATCTCTTGTTAGTAGGAGTGGACCAATGATACATCTCTACTTCCATTGTAGCAGGACCTGAAAAGTCAGTTCACTTTGGCCGCTATCATCATCATCCTCATCCTGGTCAGAGTATCCACTAGGAGCTTCAGGATTTACAGACCCTAAAGGAATTTGCAGATCCCATGTCTCAGCCCTTTTCTGAGGATTCAACTACATTTAACAGTCATTTCAGTGAAACTTGAACCTTTTCCCTCTTCAGTCTCACAGTCCCCTACATATGCGATCCATTTACCACAGGTCACTAAAATTTTCTTTCAAATGTAAATTTAATGATCACTTTTGTTTGATTCCCTATTGCCCTCAGGACAAAGTCTAAACTCTTGAGTATGGTATAATAAGCCCATCTCTCCTTGAACTTACCCTATCCTCCAGTCATAGAAAACTTCTACTTCCTATAAGATACCATACACTTCCATGCCCCTGTACCTTTTCCACACTGTTACCTTGGCCTGGAATGTCCTTCTTTCCTTGTCTTGGCAAAGACACCCAGCCCCGGTGCAGATTTCACCTGCTCCATGAGGTCTCCTCGGACTCTTCCAGGCTGGATTGTGTGCTCCATAGCACCTGCACCAACCTCCAAACAAGCATATTGCCTTAGAACTGTGGGTTTACAATTCTAGAATGTGAGCTCCAATTGTGTGCCTTATTTTTAAACCCTTAATCTTCAGTAATAGTGACTGGTCCATAACAGGGGTTCAGCAAATGTTTATTGAACAAGTGAATGAAGATCAGCTATCTAAACTTGTTAAAGTTGTTGCAAAGTTAGAGTAAATAGACTTTGAGTGAGGGCTTGACGGCCTTTCCTATATATGAAGTGACTAAATTAGTGTAAAAACTTGAAGACATTTGTTTGGAGTATTTGATTCTTTTCAATTGCTTTCTGACTCTTAACTGTGCAATGGATAGCTGATATTAGATAAGTGACTTTTCAATATGGAGTGTTATTATAAAATGCTCAAGCTTCAGTATAAGGCAGGTAGTATAAAACAGAATAAATAATACAATTCTCACCTTGAAGTCTATTGATAAATATCCTTGACAGGAGTCAGGCAATCTCCCTCCTAGTACTGGCTCAACAACTGGCTTGGACAAGTCAATTAACTTCTCTGCGTTTTGATTTCCTGCAAATGAAAGATTTGAAAAAGATGATGTCTAAAATCTCTGCTAGCTGAAACATGCTATAATTGTGTAAAGCTATGCTCTGAAAAGAAGGTTGATGTATTTTACATTACAGAGCATTTTCTGCCTTGGGTATTTTATTTTGACTCTATAAAATAAACTTAGGGTCTCTTAAAAGAAAGATCATGAATGCAGAGGAGGAATACCCCATGTAAAGATGATCTCAAAACAGCAGAGAAACAGAGTTGAGGTGGAAAGTGAGGTTTGTGACCCAGCGTCTTTTTTCCCTCTATCTTCACACCGTCCTATTTATTTTTTAGGGCAAAAGATGAAAGTAGGTTGGACGAGGAGGGGGATGGGTGAAGGGGCATCTTGCAGCTGCAGTTTCCTTTCATGTCCCCCTTAAAACTAGAGACAGGATGGAGGAAAAGCTAATTGAGGTGAGATGACTTCCGAAGTGCCTGAGGGTCCTAAGTCCTTTCATCTCCCCTTTCCTTCTGAACACTCAAAATCTGCATAATGACAAACACCAAGACTACAATCCTGACAATGCTGTGCAGAGCATTTTCTGCCCCAAACACATATTTTCTAGACTCTGGAGCCTGGGGGGGGGGGGTTGTAAGGAGAGATTAAGGACTTTGCTGTCTCTCTCTCTTCACCATGAAAAGGCGGCTGCTTTTGGAATTTCTGTGTTGGTGGTTTGACAGACATGAAGGTGGAAATATCTGCAATTGAGAAAGCAAATGAGAGGCTGATTTCTTCTAAAAGACATGGGAATTGCACTCTCTGAGGAAGGCAGTATGACGTGGGAGTGTCTGAACTAGTCCCCAGAAGGTTCTAATGGGATTCTCTTCTTCGACAACTTTTTTTAAGCCCTGAGGCTCTGTCATACAAGGCTACATTATGCTGACTGAGTGTGCTGCTGAGGTGGTTAACAAGTAGCTCTGTTAGCTCTCAGCAGGCAGGAGTTTTCAGTTGTTTCAGTATTTACTCCCCACTTAGCTTCTCTCCAACATGTTTGCATTCTTGGTTGAGTTGTGTTGTGTTGTCTTTTTGATAGTTTATGTGGTAAATGGATGGGATGGTCTTTAAAAAAGGCCTCCTGAGCTTCCAGTTTCCCTATTATATTGGGGAGTTTGTCAAAAGAGGAGTAAGTATCTCTACCAAATGAATGGCTGTGGTCATTTGTAATGGTGGCTCATTGCAAACAATTACTCTTGACCTCTGCACCCCATTCTGGATCAACACCATATTGCTTGCAAGGTATTATTTCATTTTCCAACCCTAATCTTCCTTCACTTGGAAATCTGGCATCTGGACAAAATGCTGTAGTAAGTAGCAGAGCCAGTGGGCACATTCTCACCCTTCCTAGCACCAGTTCTCTCTGTTGTGCTCCCAGGACCCGTGGGTTATCTTCCAAATGCCTTTTATATTCACGTGGTCACTTTCCCCCTAACCTTTACCTTTTGTTTCATTTATTTCTTTTTGTATGAGTACTAAATTCACATGGCAACAATGGAAAAAGTACAAGAGTATTTAGTGAAAAGTTTCCCTCTTATTGCTGTCTCCTAACCTTACAAGTCCTCTCCTTCAGAGGTAACCAATGTTACTGGTTTCTTCTGAATCCTCCTAAATATACTCCATTTGTATACAAACAACTATGTATGCATATTATTTTTACTCCATTATAAATCCAAATGGTAGCACACCATACACAGCTGAGCCCCTTGCTTGGTTGACTTATGTGTCTCAGAACGATTTCCATCATCGGTCCTCATATACACATACCTCATTTTTTATAAGTACACAGTATTTCATGGCATGGATGTATCATAATATATTTAACTATGAGGGCATCTGCAACTTAGACATACATGCACATAAGACATTACTGAAAGGAGTAGCATTACCACATAGTTTCCTCTTACCCTATTCAGGTAAGTTATGTGGTATCTGTGTTTCTTCCCAGGGGCACTAAGTTCAGTGCTAAATTTCCCCATAGCCTGAAGCCTTTATACCCTCTCACTTCTCTGCCACCAGACCCCTGATGCCTGGGAACCATTTTCTTTTCTCCAGTGAGAAGGGTAGATTTCTAACCTCTTGACTTATATCATTTTATTAGGAATACTACTTTTGTATAGTTATGGCATTATGTTCTAGGCATGGGAAAAAAATTTGTTTCACCATTTCCAGGCCACTTAAGACTATGACATGTCACTGTGGTGTCACAGCAAGTAATTGGCCTGTTACCCTATTCCCTAGTATAATACATGTGTGTCATCAGACAGCTCCACTATCCCCAGACACATATCACAGATCACAGAGAAATCACCAGAGCAACCTGGTTTGAGAGCGTAAACTTATTTTAGGAGTTGGATAATAACATTCTCTATATTTAATAGTGTATATTGGTTCCTTTACATAGCTCAGCATATATTAAATACATCATGTCCAGATTGAGTTTCCCAGGGCTGGAAGCATCATCTGTCTTACTCATTTTGTTCTCTTCTGTGACTACCACAGTGCCTGGCATCTGGTAAGCATTTACCATAGACGATAAGATTTGCTAGAGTATTTGGAAAAATATTAGAAAAGACAAACCATGTTGAGTTTTACATAGGTATCTGTGAGAGTTTTATCAGAGAAGCAAAACCATAAGCACTATGTAAACTAGGGGATTTATTACAGAACTTTTACCTTACACAATAAAGGAAGCTGAATAAACAGGTTTTTTTTTTTTTAAATGGCTAATACTTCTGCTCCTGGTGCCAGGCCTGAAGTCAGCAGGACAGTTAGTGGGAAAGGAAAAATGGATGAGAAGTAGGGGAAAACAAAAACAAACTGGCACCCACAAGGACAACTTAGACAATGTGCCAGACTCTAAGTGTCCCGAAGACCCCAACTCCAATGATGCAGAGACGTGAAGGAGAACCCTGTGCCCTTCATCGCAATGCTGAATATGGATTTGATACAGGAGTCAGAAAAGCTGAAGGATGAGACATAGTTGGAGCTGGAGGCACTGTGGACCTGATACCCCAGAAGCTGCATACAGTGGCCCAGGACATGGAGAAGCTGTAGAGGATCTGGAAAGATCTGGAGGAGATTTGGGCCTAGCTGCTGTCCCACACCAATAGGATGAGCCAACAGATCAGTAACAATGTGCAGGAATTGCAACAGTTACTGTGCCCTGTGCTGTGCTTCTAAGTGTAAAGAAGAATATGGATGCTGCTTCACTTTCATTGTGTAAATCTTACCCTAAATGTCTCTTGTGGCCCATGTTAACCAAAAACTATCCAGAGAAGGGAATTCTGGGAAACCTAGTTCGAGGTTAGCTAGTTTGACACAGAACAAATCTACCATCAACAGTGTTTGCCTTCTTCCAATATCACCCCAAATCAGGTTCTCTAAAAGGAAACATTCACAGACTATCTATTAGCCTCCCAATTAAATCTTCAGTATCTATGTAAAGGCAAGAAGAATGCTATATCTTTCCACTGCTCCACAAAGATAGTGTTTATTCTCATGGGAAGCCTATGACTTTACTTGGAATATAATAAGCACTTTGCCTAGCAGAATCTACTTTACAAAGGAAAAAGAATTCACCTCCAGATGATGTCATAAAGCTCAGTTCAGGCAGAAAAAGAATCATGTTTTTCCAGTAGGTGTTTCTTCTGAATTCAGTATTTTTTCCCTGCCCATTCAAGGTTAAAAAGAAATGCTGTACATGCAATCTCTTTTTTCTTCTTCTTCTTGAATTTACTTTCATTTTTATTCTTAAATTTTCTAAAAGTAGTAAAACATCCTGATAGATCTCAGAGGATCTATTCATTCTTTAAAAAGGAGGTATTTTCAGACCATTCCAAAGTTGCTTGGTTCTATTCAGACACTGGTAGATTGCACAAATTTTTCACTTCTTCTTGTATTCCCACCTTTCTTATGTGACTTGTGACTTTGCAGTTCCTCTGATTAAAGGGACAACGTTTATTTCCTCACCACTTGACTTTGGGCTTGGTTGTGTGACTTGCTTTGGCCAATGGAATGTTGGCAGAAACAACAGTAGCCCATTCTGGCCTAGGCCTTAAGAGGCCTTGTGCCTTTTGCTTGCCCTCTTGTACTTCTGCCATGCCATTAGAAAAGCTTCTCTTAGGTAGTATGACCCCTCAGCCTGGACCCCAGAGCAGACAAACCTGGAACAGAGCTGCTCCAAATGACCTGAGATCTATGAAAATAAATGACTGCTATTTGAAGTCAATGAGTTTTGGGGTGGTTTGTTAGGTAGCATTTTTTGTGGAAATATCTGTTCTACTTATCTTTTGCTATGTAACACCCACTACCACCACTAAAAAGCAAAACAAAACAAAACAATACTTAGTGGCTTGCAACAACAATCTTTTGTTTCTCCACAGCTCTGTGATTTGGGCAGAAATCGGCAGGGGAAAAAACAGCTACAATACTTAACTGGTATAGACACTTTCAGGCATAAACTCTTTAACAGCAATGGAAAATACATCTCTGAGGGTAAGAAACGAAAAGGAAGGAGTAAAAGAAACAGAAAAAGTATGTGAGAAATATCATCTGTTTCACATCTTTCATCTTAGAAGTATCCCAGCTTGTAATCTAGCAACAAAGCAAAAGATGAGACCAATATTAGTATGGCCCACTTGGCAATTAGGCACATTAAAAGAACGTCAGACTTGAGGATTTGGAATAGGAACTTGATAAAATAAAATCTGGGTCACTGCAATGTCATGGATAGAACAATCATTTTAAGCAGGTGATCTGGCTCTGTCCCTATTCTGCACTACCTTCCTGGAACCTCTGGTACTGTCTCTTAACTTAACCTCTCTGGGTCTCAGGTCTTTTATCTGTAAATGAAGTGAACAGGGTGGTATTGAGATTTCTTCCTGTTCTGACACTCTGTGAATCATTGTCATTTTCTTTATGACTCTGACATCTAAATGATGGCCTGGACTTTCTATATTTAACTCCTCAGAATCTATTTTTGCTACATGCCCTCGATAATGAATGGGATTCCTTAGTAAAACCAAACCTTAAGGTCTGAGTAATAATGAGCTTCAGAATAATGATGGCCAGGCTGAGTGGGACAGCCACACCAGTGGCTGAGCACTCACTTCTCCCTGTAATTGAAATAAAATGAAAACACCTTTTCTTTCTCTACTTGGCATGGAAAGGCAGGCTAATAATTTCAAAGGAAGTTTACTAAAAACTAGGGAAACAAAACAGAAGTAATTGCACCCAAAATAAAGTAATATAAAATATTCATTTTCAAAATACAGGAAATAAAATCAATGAAGAGCTTTTCTGTGCTGAAATCTACTTATGCTAAATAGCTATCTCCTGTCCTTGTGGTGCTGTATATTAAATCTGATAAAACCTGGATTCAAATCCCAGCTCTACTACTTAAACCTTTTACCTGGCTAAGTTGCCTAAGAATATAGAACCTTAATTCTTCCATCTCTAAAATGAGAATAACCATACATATTGCTCATAGTTGTTTTTAGAATTAAGTTAGATAATGTAGGCAAAGTAATAGGCTCATAGAAGGTTGACTTAGCGTGGGGTCTCCAAAAAGGAGACTCAAAGACAAGGATTCTAGTGCCTGATTTATTAAGGAGGCACAGGAAACACAGCCAGGGAAGTAGAGAAGTAATGTAAGAAAAGGCAGGGTATGATTATTAAGACTGTTGCCAGAGTGAAGGAAGCTTAATCCTATGGGGAAACTGTAGGAACTGATATAAAACACATGCTTCAGATAACCCCACTCAGGAATGAAATTAGCTAGGGCATTTATACAACCACTTCTGTCAGTCATTGGTTAAGGGCTACTGCTGGGGTTGAGAATTCCCCAGTGCTTATGGCTTGCTATGGTCCTCTGGGAAAGGTCTTCTGGAAAAAACCCTTGAGCAAAGAGATAGAAGGTGGAAGTTGTCCAGAACACACTAATATGTAAGGTCCCAGGAGTATGGCTAGCGTTTGCTGCAAAAGTATCACCAAATTTTCATTCCTCTCTTTTCCCCCAGTTCTTAATACAAATTGGTGGCACCAAGCTCGATTTCCTTTCCTTCAGATTCTTAATTGTGCTCTCTTATGAGACATTCCTGTTTCACAACTTAAAAGACAACAATGACTAACACCAATTCACTGAACTTGGATGGAGAAGCTGCCATCATAGATCTCTTTCCCCTCTGCCTTGCTATCCCAGTATTAGGGCCATGAACAGGCACAGCTGAACTTCTATCTGAAGAGTGACACCTTTAACTCTGCACAGAGTGCTCCAAGAGAGAGTGCTTATTAATGTCATTAACTTGTCCCAAAAGTTCCATTTCCAATGCCAAGGACTACGAAGTTTTCCGTGCTTCTCATACCGACCACCTTAGTACCCAAATGTATATCTCCTCTGGCCCTATGTTTTCACCTGTACTCCCTTACATATATTATCCTGCTCTTCCTCTCCCCTGCTAGTTGCAACCATTCCTTAAAACTGTTTAGCTGTGCCCTTTGAACGTGCCAAGTAGCCTCTAACTTGTCACCAGATACTTTCTCTACCTCCTTGCTTTACTAGAAACTTCATTTTCCTTGTTCTGTAATTGGGAGCATTGCAGAATGCCATTTCCGAATCTCTTCATTAGAATCCCCTAAGCCTGATCCACATCATAGAGCTTATCATAAAACCGTGCAGATCAGTGTGACTATAAATTCCTGGTCATCAATGTTAAAATATCAAATAGACCCTTAGGTCTCAGGTCTCCTGGCTTGCTGGGTCTTCCTGGTCCATGGCAACTATTTCCAATATATCCATTCTCATCATATTCCTGACCTTCTCCTGGGCCCTTGCTCACAGCAGATGATTTTGTTTCGTACTTCACAATGAAATTAGAGGCCATTGGTCAAGACTTCTATATATATTCTATCATCAAATCAGTCTTTATCCTTTCCTTTTTTCCTGATGTCTTAGTGGAGGAGGCTAATTCCTTTGTCCTCCTATTGTCTGGATCAAGGGTCCTCAAACTTTTTAAATAGGGGGCCAGTTCACTGTCCCTGAGACTGTTGGAGGGCCATTGGAGAGTGCGGCGCACATTCCACACATGTGTGCTGTGGGGCTGGGACGAGTCGGCTGCTAAGCAGAACAGGCAGCAGCGGCAAAAACAGCAGGCAGGCCAGATAAATGCCCTCGGTGGGCCACATGTGACCCATGGACTGTAGTTTGAGGACCCCTGGTCTGGATCCATCCCTCCTTATCTTCTCAAGAATCTTGCTGCCTTAAATCAGCCCTCTAGCTGCAACCTTAAAGCTCTCCATTTCCAATCAGCATTTTATCATTTCCAAATTGAATTCAAACAAGACTAAACAAATACAAAAAAAAAATCTTCATTCAATCCCACTGTCTAGTAAAAAGTTGGCCTTCTCAAAGAGAGGTCTGGCCTTCATCCCAAGTCCAAAACCCAACAGGGCAAGCATTAAATCTTAAGGCTTGAGAATAATCTTTGACTTTATGTCATGCCTTCTGGACACACTCAGATGGGGGTTGGGTCTCCAAGGCCCCATGGGACCTGATCCCTATGGTTTTGCTGGCCATAGCTCATGCCACAGCCCCCACAGATTGGAGTCAGGTGCCTGCAGTTCTCCCAGACTGTCATTGCATACTGGTGGCTCTATAGTTTGAAGGTGTTGGGGCAGCCTTGTCCCTATTGGCTCCACTAAGCATTGCCCTAGTGGGGTCCCTCTGCAGTGCCCTGGCCCCATAGTTCTACTGGTCATTGCCCTAGTAAGGGCTCTATTCATCACTCTTGCCCATGCAACAATTTTCTGCCTAAGCCCTGAGGCTCTCCAAGGCATCCTATAAAATCTCTGTAGAGGAAGTCATGCCTCCACAGCTTGTGTATTCTGGCCATCTGAATAATTAGTACCATGTGAATGCTGACAAGGCTCACCATTTATAGCCTCAGACAAGCTGCACCTGGGCCCATATGAGCCATAGTCTGTTGCCAAGGAGCACTGCACCAGATTTCAGGGAGCAGAGGCTTGAGGCATTCCAGGTCAGTGACCCCCAAGATCCTGCAGCTACATGTGCCCCTCTCTCAGAACCATTCTGCCCTTAAAGCCCTGACATTCTGGGCCTGTGATGGGCATGGAAGCCTTGAAGATCTCTGAAATACTTCCAAGGTTATTCGCTCATTGTCTTAATGAATAACACCTGGCTTTCTTGTAGCATTACTGATCTGATCAAATAGTCTCTTGGCCACACCCTTGATTTTCTCTCCTAAATATGTTTTTTTTTTTTTTATTCTTTACTTGGCCAGAATGAGAATTTCCCATATCTTTATGTTCTGTTTCCCTTTTGATTATAAATCCCATCTTTAAATCATCTCCCTTCTCTAATTTTATTATAAGCAGTTAAGAGAAGCCATGCA
Organism: Microcebus murinus; assembly: GCF_040939455.1. NCBI lineage: Eukaryota > Metazoa > Chordata > Mammalia > Primates > Cheirogaleidae > Microcebus > Microcebus murinus. The sequence continues at coordinate 96,114,107 of NC_134136.1, forward strand.
GTACTTTGAATACTTTGCTGCTTAGAGACATCTTCTGCCAAATATCCTAGTTGACACTCTTAAGTTCTGCCTTCCACAAAGGTACAGGACACAGACATCATTCAGCCACATTCTTTGCAACTTTATAATAGGATAGCCTTTCTTCCAGTTTCCAATACCTTCTTCTTCATTTCTGTCTGAGACCTCATCACTGTCCATATTTCTACCAACATTCTGTTCATGACTGATTAATCCCTAAGCTGACTGAGGTTTTTTCTAGAGCTCTTCTCTTCTTACCTGTCATCAGAATCACCTTAACGCTTCATTCACAGAAATACAGACTTTTCCCAGAATTCACTTCAAAACTGTTCCAGTCTCTTCCCATGACTTAGTTCCAAAGTTGTTTTCACATTTTTAGGTATTCATTATAACAGCACCCCACTCCTCTAGTACCAATTTCTATCTTAGACGATTTGTGTGCTAAAATTCTGTGGTACAGAATACTGTCAACTGGGTAACTTATAAAGAACATAAATTTATTTCTTACAGTTCTGGAGGCTGGCACATCCAAGATCAAGACGCTGGTAGGTTCAGTTATCTGATGAGGGCTGCTCTCTGCTTCTAAGAAGGTGCTTTATTGGTCACATCACCAGAGGGAGGAATGTTCTATCTTCACATGTCAGAAGACATAAGAGCAAGTGAAACAAATGCCTTGTGAAGCCTCTTTTACAGGGGCCTTAATCCAATTCATGAGGACTTCTCCCTCATGGCCTAATCACTTCTTAATACTATCATATTGGTAAAACCTGAATTTTGGAGGGGACACATTTAAATATAACTCCAGACCCTAACTCCTTGCAGTTGTGATCAGAAGTCTTGAGCAGACTTGGCAGTCCGAAGGACTATATCCTCAATGTCATAGTCTGCCTACCTCAGGGTACATACATTCTTCTTCCAGTTACTATTGATGTTTCTTTCCCACTCTATGGCTAAAATTTTTGAAAGATTTATCTACAAAATCCTTCCTCATTTCCTTTTTTATTCATTCCTAAACCCACTGCAATTGAGTTTCTGCCCACACCACAACGGTGATACTCCCCATAGCTCACCAATGCCCACCTTGTCACTAAATTCAATGAACACTGACATTCTCATCTGATCTGTTAGAAACATTTACCACTCTTATCTCTTGGTTTCTGTGATACCACATCTCCTGATTTTCTTCCTACCTTTGGCCACTACTTCTCAGTTTTCTTTATAGGTTCCTCTTCCTTAACCTGTCCCATATAGTGATTTTTCCCAAAGACTCTCTGGGTAATTTCATGCACTGGTGATTCCGAATGCTATATCTTAGCTTTAAACTTTCTCCCTAGCTTCACTCAAATATCAACATGAGTACTTGAATTTAAGTTAGACTGTAAGATCCATGGGTCTTGGAATTCATTTATTGCTATATTCCCACAACATAGCATAGTGTCTGGCATATAGTAGGCCATCGGTAAATATTTGTTGAGTAAATGAATAAATGAATTAGTATGTTATGTTTCACAGGCACTTGAAGCTCAATATGTTCATAAGTGAACTTATCAATAGTTTCCTGAATCTACTCCTCCCGTGGAGTTCCTTATCTCAATAAATGGTGCCACAATCCTATCATTTGCCCACACTAGAAACCTTGAGAGTTCTCCTTGATTCCTTTTCTCCCTCTCCTCCACATTCTATTCATCACCAAGACCTGTCAATTCTTACTCACTAAAAATCTCTCAAATCCATCCACTTCTTTTCATCTCAATGGCAATACATCAGGCCAGTCACTATTACCCATCACAGGACTATTCTTATAGTTTCCACATTGTTCTCCCAGCCTTAGCTTTTTTCCTCTCCTACTTACTCTTCACACTGCAGACAGTGTGATGCTTCCAAACATAAAGCTGACCATGTTACTCCCAAACCTTTACAAACTTCCTTTTACCCTAGAAATAAAGCCCAAACCCACAATGTGGCTTACAAGACCCACCCTGATCTGGTCCCAGCTACCACTTTGGGCTCATTTTTAATTCTTTCTCTTACCTATCCCTCTCAATTTATGTTCCAGTCCTACTGAATTTTCTTTTCAGTTCCTCAAACCTATCACATTCTCCCTACCTCCCACTTCAGGTCTTTGCATATTCTTTCTTTCTCTTTTTCTTTCTTTCTTTCTTTCTTTCTTTCTTTCTTTCTTTCTTTCTTTCTTTCTTTCTTTCTTTCTTTCTTTCTTTCTTTCTTTCTTTCTTTCCTTTCCTTCTTTCCTTCTTTCTTTCCCTCCCTCCCTTCCTTCCTTCCTTCCTTCCTTCCTTCCTTCCTTCCTTCCTTCCTTCCTTCCTTCCTTCCTTCCTTCCTTCCTTCCTTCCTCTATCACTCTCTCTCTCAAACTTTGATCTTTTAGGAGTGAACAACTTTATCTTCCTGACCCCACTGACAGATTTCTACATCCAAGTTTCCCTCTTCCTATCCAGTTTTAGGTGATGACATTCTCCCCTTTCCATTTAATTTCAACATCTCTACATCCAATCTTGATTTTTACTTTCTTTTATTTACTCTAGGATCTTTTTGCATCGATTAGCTCTTCCATCCTGTATCTTCAATTTCTCCCTCTCTGATGGTCCTTTTTCTCCTACCTATCTGCCAGCATTATTCCAAATTTTGAAAAAAATTCTTTTGACCCTAGATTCCCTCTCTGAAAACTGTATTATTTCTCTCTGTTCTTTTGAGATAAGTTTCTTAAAAGATAATTGTAGTACACTTATGTGTACTGTCTATATTTCCTCACCTTCAACTCAATCCTCAAATTATTGCTTCTTTACCACTCCTCTGAAATGCCTTATGCAAAGCCATCAGTGATACCTATATTGACAAAAGAAATATACATTTTTCTATTGTGTCCGAGGGCCTCTCTTTTACAATTAACCAGTTGAGTACTTACCTTGATTTTTTTGCAATTGTTTTCTTCCTATTAGCCCCCACATTCATTTAATTATCAACTTCTGCCAAATTGACATCCAGCATAATTTTTGAGCCTATCCTTTTCCTTCCATACCTCCATACTGCCACTGCCCTGATTTAAGCTTTACCATTTCTCAGTTGGATATTACAAAAGTCTCCTAACATGTCTCATTGCTTCTAGTCTTGCCTCATTAAAAATGTATCCATTCTTCCACCTCAGTCAGAAATATTATCTATCATGACATCTGATTGCATCACTCACTTTCTTTAAAACCTCAAGTATCTCTCAACTGCCTATAGAATAAAATTCAACCTTTTTAGTATGGCAAATAAAGTCATCTATGACCTTGCCTTCACCTATCCTGTAATCTTCCACTGTTTCCTATTTCATATTGTATCCTTTAATAAAACTAAGTAGCTTGTAGACACATACACATAATACATACAATTTATGTTTTTACTCCATACCTTTGATAATGCCGTTTCCTCAGTCTACAATATTCTCCCCATCTTTCTTTGCTTAAAGGCCTCTCCTCTAAGATCCCATAATACTCTGAAAATGCCCTAGATATTATTATTTACCATTATATTGAAATTGCTTATTTAGATGCCTGTCTACCCACTAGACTATAAGCTCTTTAAGGACATGGATCCTGTTCTCAGCAGCTAGTGTAGTGCCTGAAGTGAGCTGAACCCCCAACTTTTTAGGGAGGTGATTTACTGAATAGCCAGTTCTCTGATAGCCATTTAGTTATTTTTAATCAATGACTGTTGTAGTTGTGAGGGACATCTTGGGTGATTCAGTCCAGCCTCCTCTCACAGGTGGCCCTTCTATAATAGGGACCAAGATAATTCACAGTTAAATGTGGTTGATCATTCCAACCTTGGACAGCTCTTATTTTGATACATATGGTCCCTTCTGATGAGAGTGGAAATTGATATCACTTTCTTAGAAAACAATTTAGTGACTATGTGTTTATATTTTTATTATATTTTAATATTTTTTTTCCTTAAATTTTTATGTTTACATTTCTGGAAATGTCTCTTACAGAAATCTCTTCTCAGAAAATTATCCAAAATATGGGAAAAATTTATTACATAGTAATGTTCATCATGGAAATATTCCTAACAGAGAAAAATTAGAATTAAGCAACAGTAGGGGAATTATTAAGTAAATTGTGTTTTATTCACAAAATATAATTTAAATATCATTTTAAGTAAAAAGTCAATATATAAAATTAAATGTAATTAATAAAATAAAATATAATCTTAACTATACAAAAATGTTTAGGAAAAATCACTGAAAAGAAATAGTTGTTGATTGTGGTTGATATATTCTCCTCATTTTATTTTCCAAATTTTCTCTGGTAAGCATAGATGATTTTTATAATAAGAAAAGGTGTGGGTTTTGCTTTATTTTGCTTTTTGTTTTAGGTTTTGTTATTATTATTGTTTTAAGGAACTATTTTACTTTTCTTAAGAAATAAGGAGGATAAACTCAATTAACTTCAGGCAGAATAGATCAAATTCAACAAACATGAACTGCATTTTTACCAAGAGGTGAGACTAGGCTACAGATATAGATGAATCTACTGAGGCCTCTACCAGGACACCTGAATATTGTAAAAAATACTCAGAAGACTAGAAATACAACCCTGAGGAACTGGTTTATTAGAAAACTTCATCTTGCATGCATTCTAACTTTAACCTTTTTGGTTTCCATAATAATCTTTTATTTTTACCATTAGCCTGTCAGTCTCTGACCTCAGAATTCTCTGATGTTATGCTAAGTCATCCCCTTTTGCTATTGTGTTTCCATAATTTCTCTCTTAAGCACAGCCCAACACACTCAATGTAGTCCATGTCTTAAGCCCAGTGCAGATTGTACATGTGTTCCATTTCTTAATCTCTTTTTTTTCCCATGCCTTTGTCACTCTTGCCTCACAGCAATGTAGAATGTACCAGCCCTATGCCTTCTGCAAACAAACCTGTGAGTTTGTTATCTTCCCCTCCCCAACAGAGATGAGTAAGTTATAGTTCCTGCCTTGAAGGTTCTCATAGCCCTGTTAAGAGAGCCTGCAATGGAACTATAAGGTGTGCCCAAGACAGGATGAAAGAAGAGATTGATTGTCTCCCAGGGTATCAGAAAGGTTTCTCTGTATAAATGGATGCAGGATGCCTTTGAGACACCGTTTTCTCCCTAGAATCACAGCTTTACACCTAATATAGAGCTACTGAGAATTTAAGTAGCACTCTCTTGCACAATATGTTATTTTACAGATGAAAACACTGAGGTACTGTGAATTCAAGTGAGGTGGTAAAGGTTTCACAGTAAGTTAGTAAGACTCAGGACTAGAACTCAGGCCTTATAGCTCCCATGACCACACTTTCTAGTGTTCTGCAACTCAATTTGCTAAAGGGAGGACAGTTGCTTTCTTAAGCTTTTCAGAAAGAGAGCTCTTAACTCAAAGCAAAAAAAAAAAAAAAAAAAAAGAATCTTCAGGAAATAATGAAAACAGAAACACTTTTGGAGAAAGATTTAGGGACTGTGAGAACTGTTTTGACCCTGAGGTTATTCCCAGAGGACATGTTAGAAAAACAAACAAGAGTCAATTACTATTTTGACTCCAATTATCTGGGAAAAAAATGGAAACCATTGCCTCCTTTCATCTCTTGAGTGCTGTTGACTAAAGGAGGAGCTGATTAGAGCTGTTAGTCTGGAATGCTGAGCAGCTCTGGGCAAGGATCCTGCATTCCAAGCTGACCCTGCCCCACCAGGAACAACAAGGTGAAAACAGACATTGATCACAAATTCCTAACTCTTCGTTACCCCCTGGCACACACTGTGTGTTTAATAAGATTGCCATAAAAGGTATTTATCTAATTAGAGAGTGTTTCCCCCTTTTATTAGTAAGCAATTAGACCACACTTTAGTACATTAAGGAGGTTTTGTAAATCCAACTGCAAGCATATAAATTCTGTAATTGTGTAATTGTATATTGGGCACAAAACCATGGATTTTCTTCTATTTTGGCTTGACCATTTTTTAACGCAATTTAGGGTTTTCTAAGCTAATGCTTATGTGGTGAGTGTTTTTTTAAAGCCTAGGGTAATACATATAATTTAGCTATTCTTTGGTCTTAAACCCAAACCAGAAAATGACACAAATTCCACACAAACATATATCAACTACTTATTCTGTTCTTCTTCATCTCAAAGCCTGGGGATATTTCTTTTGTGTCACATTGCTTTTAAAATACAATGGTAGCATAGTATCATTCTTTAGCTTAAAAACTGTAAAATTTGTCTAGCCAAATCATTCCACAAATCCTCATTTAAACCTCTGTAGCTCATATGCATGTGATTGAATTCATCTTAATTAAATTTGCAAGACAGGAGTAAGGAAGAAAAGTAAAGATCATATCAGTTTAAATATCAGTTTTGTTAGGTTAAATATGATATTAGGTTAAGTAGGCTCATATGACATTGCCAATATTTGACCATTTTTTAACTTAAAAACATGGTAATTTCCTATGGTTCAACTTCTATATATGTTGCCCCAAGTATTCACAAGGACATCATAAATACTGAAAATGAAAGCCATCACTGACTCATACTATTAATAAACCATTCATTCATTTATAAAATTGTCACAAGACTTTATAAGTTACATAAATAACATGTTTTACTATGAGTTTTACTACTAGATGCCTGTGAGACCTTAGGCAAAACAGTAGGCTTTTGGGACCCTCTGTTTCCTTCTCTGACAAATGAGTGGTTTGAACTAGAACTCAAAAAAATTTTAAATCTCCATAAAAGGCATACCAATAATCAAAATTAGGACAAATTGTAGATAATAAGGCTATTATGTTAAGCAAGTTGACATTTCTGTCATTATGGAAATATGTCATAGTATTGCATTTTATATGCTTTAAGTGCACTGAATTAGACAATAAAGAACTGATTTGTTGATTGATCAGATGATAATAATAATTAATAATACTAATGAGAACAACTAACATATACTGAGTACATAATATGAGTCACATAGTTAAGCACCTTTTACATATTATCTCATTTGATTCTTATGCTATATACATGAGCAGTGATATACTGGTAAATGCTTAAGAAACCACTATCTCAGAGGACAAAAAGCCTTGTTTCTAGAGTTTGCTAATTTCCATGGTGTAAATATTTTCACCTTGGCTAAATTTCAGCTACCAACTTGACATCATGAACATGGCAGGGCTGGGAAAAGATGCACAGTAGCATGCTATTACATAATATTTCTACCACACAGATAGAGGAGACATAAATAACTTCAAGAGCACAGGTAATAGTAAGATATAATAAAACCATTAAGAAATGATGGGTTTTGGGTATTTGGGTTTTTTTTTAATATAATGTAAGGGCATATTTTAATTTATAATAATGGCTGAGTTTAAACACTAGCTCACAACATTCCTGAACACCTAAGGGTTCTCATGAATTGAGGGCACCATTGTGTGTGAGGTTGATTTTATTTTAATACTATCTGATTTCATTTGAAATAGAGATGAAAGGTTAAATAACTTACAAAGGTTATCCGCTAGTTGGCTGGGTGTGGTGGCTCACACCTGTAATCCTAGCACTTTGGGAAGCCAAGGTGAGAGGATCACTGGAGGCCAGAAGTTCGAGATCAGCCTGAGTACCATAGTGAGATCCCCATCTCTACAAAAGATAGAAAAATTAGCCAGCACACCTGTAGTCCCAGCTACTTGGGAGGCAGAGGCAGGAGGATGGCTTGAGCCCAGGAGTTTGAGGTTGCTGTGAGCTATGATGACACCACTGCACTCCAGCCTGGGTGACAAAATGAGGCTCTGTCTCAAAAAAAAAAGTTATCTGCTAGTAAGTTCACATCCTGATTTGCCAGACTGTAAGCCTTAACTCCTTAATTCTGAGAAAGATTATACAATGGATTTTAAGAACATAATTATTGCATAATCCAAGACATATGATTTTGATTGTAGATAAAGTGGCACTAAGCAAGGCTAAAAGTGAAAAAAGAAAGCAAGATGAGAATTTAAAGGAATATCTTCTAGAGGAGGGCCTATTGAGAGTAAAGATATAGGTCATTGGTGACAGGTTCCTGTTTATGACATTCTCTAAGGTTAATAAGAAGGAACTAATGAGCAAATAAAGAGAAATGAAAACAGTGAAAAAGCCATTCTATTCTTTGACAGCACCAAGGGTTATAGAGGTGCAAAATTCCCATGGGAGGGGCTCACCAGTCTGGAAAGATTTAAGAAATGCTGTCTCCTTTATTTGTTTGCACTGGAGTACCTGTAGATTTGATAGACACCATCACACTTTTCTCCAATTGTTTGATTCAATTTTTTTCCAGATAACAGAAGGAAAACTCTACGTTCATGTTGATAACTTTTTGATTCCTGGGTAATTTCCAGTATAGTTTATAATATAATTTAAATAAATTTTGTTGTTATAGAATTTCACCTATTCAGAAGTTTTAAGCATTTTAATTAGCAATGCTTAACTAGTACCAATGGCTAAGTACTCCAAACTGAACAGAAATGGGTCAATCTTTCATGCCTTTCATGAAGACTCAGGCTTACTCTGACACATACCAGACACAAGATCAGTATCTGACCACAGTAAGTGCTATATAATCATTAGCCGTTATTATTAGTATTTAGAACTGCAGCATTTCTGGTGGGTTCCTGGTTCAGGCTGTGGGCAGAGTTTCCTCAGAATGTTGCACCTAGATTGTAGAATTCTCTTCGTATGCAACTTTAGCCACAGGCTGCCAGAATTTGCCCTTTCCTGGTATTAGTGTACCAATGTTTGCAGTTGTTCTTTGTTGCACTTGAATTTTTGCTACTAGAAATGTTTTATTTGATCTTTTATGGCGGCCAATTGTAAAAGCAACTTCTTTCCCCAAAAGAGGTTCAGCTCTGGTTGTCTTATTATTTGGGCTTATAAGGTGTTTGGGCTGATGTTAAGTGTTGTTAGTTCATATGGGAACTATGCACTGATAGTACAGCTAGTCCATCTTTTCATCAGGGCCATGGGCAAAGTAACTTCCTTGTGATAGTTGGGAAATGACTTCTTTATGAACAGTATTTGATAGCACAACAAAGTGACTATAATCAACAATAAGTGGGGGTATACTTTGACTGTTAATTTTTGCTTTACAGTGGGTTTCTGAAAGTTCTCAAAGAAATATATAAACAAATGTAGTTCATGTTTCAGTATTTACAGCAAACTGTAAGTGAAACCCATGAGCTTCATTAGAGTTAGTAAATGGAAGTGGTCTTTTTGTATAATGGGTAGTGAGAACAGTGAGAAGTCTAGGGGAATAGTCCTCAGACTTTTTGACTCAAAGTTAGAACATGTGTATTTATCTTATACTTTACTATGTGCTTTACTATTGCTCCCTATAATTATATTGAATTCATGTTTATTACTAAATTTTAACAGCCTTATCAGAAATATCAGCCCCCTCCATAATTTTATTTCTTTGAACATATATAATCTTTTCACCATCATAGCAGCCATTTCAAATCACATCCTTTTAGAGTAAAGGTCTTCAGTTTCATTTAGTACAAACTCTTTATTTTACAGTTGAGGAATCAAAGGTTCAGTGAGGTTAAATGTCTTGCCCACAAAACTCAGTACATCAGCATCTTACTAGTTTTGAACTTTACATTTTTGAATAAGTTATAAACGTTGTGTGGAATACCACCCACGTGTAAGATAAATAAAATTTTTTTAGCAATTTTAACTTCTTGGAAATATTTTTTTTCAATAGGGCAATAAAATAACATCAGTGACATCAATCAGATTGTCTTGATAGGTAATAAAACCTTGGGTGGTGACTACTGAGAGCACATGATAAGGGAAAGGGTGCCTAAGCTGTGCTGTCCAATACAGCAGCCACTAGCCACATAAGGCTATTATATAATTTAAATTAACTAAAAGTAAGTAAAATTAAAAATTCATTTCCTCAGTCCTACTAGCCACATTTCATGTGTTCAATAGCCATGTGTGACTAGTAGCTGTGGTATTAGGCAGCACAGAATATTTCGATAAAGTATTCCCATCATTCCAGAAGGTCCTGTTGGACAATATTAGAAGGCCAGTTTGAACCTCCATTGAGCTTACAACTTTGCTGGGGGCTTCCCAACTGAGAAGCTCCTCCCTTCTTGAGATAGGTGCTGAGTGCTCCTGACACCAGGTAGATCTCTCAGGGCTCTTCCAGAGCCCTTCTGGAATAACAATCTACTCAGCTCCTAAGCTGCATAACCACTCCTTGACAAAAGAATGAGACTCAGTATCCCATGTTCCTGGCCTACCTTACTCCTGTCCTGTTTTGGGAGTGAGGGTGCAGAGGAAAGCATGAAGGAGGGAGGGGGTAGAATTCAGCATTTTGGAAGCATATCCCCAACTGTCCAAGCCTTGTTTAACTTTTAACTTGTCTACTCTCTTCTTACCACCAACTCCCCAATCCCTCCATCTTTAGGTGATATTAGAGGCATGGTCTTGATGAGGTTCCAGTCACTTTTTGCCCCTTTGGGGCTAAAGTAGATGATTAGACAGCTTCAGGGGAAAGAGATATGTAAATGCAGGAACCTCAATCAATCTGTCACCAAGTTTGCTGAGACCCTCAGCATGGTCAGCTCAGTCAGCTCCAGTGAGGGTACAAAGATGGTAACAATCACTTTATAGGGGCTCCTTTTGCCAGGCACCCTTTTTATTTTGAGCTACCCTAACCTGAAAGCCTGAGACTGAACCTGGCTATCTAACACCCCTTACTGCCCACCTTGGCAGTGCCTTGGTCCATACCAGACAATAATAGTCCATACCAGACAATAATTCCCTACCCTACAATGAAAACACCATTGTAGGTCTTAGGAAGGGGTAATAAAGACTTAACAGGTTTTCCTCATCAGAAGTATGTACATTTCAAAAGCCATTTCCAAGTCTTCCTCCTCTCCCTTGCCCCACTCTACCCCCCACTGTTTGCTGCCCAGTAAAATAAAGAATGTGAACTACAGTCATACATCAGATGGGATTAAGAGAAATTAGTCCTTAGGTGATTCTGTTGTGTGAACATCATAGAATGTACTTACATAAACCTAGATGGTACAGCCTACTATACACCTAGGCTATATAGCTTGTGGCTCCTAGGCTATGAATCTGTACAGCCATGTTACTGTTTATGCCACCATCACCGCAAACATGTGAGTAATGTGTTGCACTGTGATGTCACTGGGCGATAGGAATTTTTCAGCTCCATTATAACTTTATTGGGCCACCCACCATCTTATATGTGGTTTGTTGTTGACTAAAACATCATTATACAGTGCATGACTATAATTGATTTCTAAGTCCCTACCAAGCACTGAAGTTGTCTGACCTACTGATTCTGGGGGATGCTAATGCCTTAGCTCAAAGGAAAGCTTGCCTAGTCCTGGGAGTTTCCCTGGGGCAAGACATACCTCCTGGCAGTGAAAGTGTCTTTTACCTCTATTCACATTTTTCCTCAAATTGCAATTATATTTATTCTCTTTTTCTCCATGTTTGTGTAGAATCCCAAGCCAGTGGAAGAGAAAGCACCCATACTTCTCTCATAGTTTTGATTGCTAAAACTGGGATCCTGAAAGCAGCTGACAGAAATCATAAAAGATGGAGTTTGTCTGTGTGGCCATCACCACACCCAAATTAAATCAGGATTTTCAACAACGTGATCCTTTAAAAACCCCCATCACATAGGTCTTTCAGAGCAACACTGAAAACTTAGGATTTCCCCTAGATATCAACACTAGCTGCCATTTATTAAGCAACTATTATATGCCAGGCATGCTTACCTGACTTTTTATAGTAGTCCTCCCTTATCTATGGGGATATGTTCTAAGCTCCTCAATGGATGTCTGAAATTGAGGATAGTACCTAACCCTATAGATAGTATGTTTTTTCCTATACATACATACCTATGATAAAGTTTAATTTATAAATTAGGCACAGTAACAGATTAACAATAATAACTAATAATAAAATAGAGCAATTATAACAATATGCCAGCATCACTACTCTTGCACTTTGGGGCCATTATTAAGTAAAACAAGGGTTACTTGAACACAAGCACTGCAATACCACAACAGTTGGTCTGATAACTGAGATGTCTACTAAATCCTTGGACAGTCCCTGGACAAAGGAATGATTCACAACCTGGGTGGGATGGAGTGGGGTGGCATGAGATTTCATCATACTACTCAGAACAGCATGCAATTTAAAACTTATAAATTATTTATTTCTGGAATTTTCCATTTAATATTTTCAGACCAAGGTTGACTGTAGTTAACTGAAACTGTGGAAAGTGAAACTGTGGATAAGGAGAGACTACTGTATGAGCATTATCTCATTCACTCCAAGTCTAGCACCATCTCCATTCTGCAGATGTCAAAAGGGCTCAGAGAGTCATGATAATTTGTACTAATTCATATAGCTAATATTTTGGAGTTAGTATTATAATAAGACTTCATCAATTGCTACAGTACATCTATTTAACATCAATTTTCAAATTATGTTCCAAGGAATCCTAAATGTCCTCCCGAGATGTTCAAGATTGTTGAGGGGATTGGGCATAGGTGGGGGAAGAGAGGAGAGGGAAAGGCCACAAGGTTGCCTCTATCCCTGTCCATGTCCGGTCTGTCCTAACAAATTTAAGTCTAGCACACACTCATTTAGCTATTTTATGTACCATCCTGGGATTTCTCATACTGTTTCTCAGCTTAAAAAATAAAAAGTTCAAAAACCATTGTACTAGAGTCTGCTTTCTCTAGTGTTCTTCTGACATCATCCCAGCAATAGTCCTTATCTATTTATAACTAATTGACATTTACACGTTAATCGGTCCTGCCACTGAAGAATGATTAATAAAAAACAAATCATTGTACATCTTTCACTATGTTGTCTTAGTTACAGATTCAGAAATGCTGTGGTAGAAATTGATTATTCAGAGCCATGTGAGGAAGATTCATCAGAAAGGGAAAAAAGAAGGTGTCTGGGACACTGCTGCTTACTTTCTCTCGAAAAATAAATTAGGTTTAGACAAGATGATCATTTGATGCGTGATGGCCCTTGGCCGAACAAAATATATTCACTTTCACTTCCTTCCAAAAGGATCATTTTCTCAATCACAGATAACAGGATTGACTTTCAAAGTAGGGCTTGTTTACTCTTTTTCTCATTTATTAACTACCTAGAGGATTTATAGCCTCATATTTTTTCTATTAGGTATAGCTAGCTGCTTGAAAGCCTAAACAGAGATATGGTTCAATTTGTTTTTTTTTACTTCCTACAGTGTTCTTTTAAAAAAGTGAAGATACTCCCCAAAAGATTTTATTTATGGTATTGAGATTCACCTTTGTGGGGTGTGTGTGTGTGTGTGTGTGTGCACGTGTGCATGTGTGTGCACATGTGCATGCACACGTGCATACTCACACACAGGCCAAGAGGTGCCTGCATGTAATAGGATCTCCATGTATTTTAGACTAATATTTTGGAACAATGAACATTATGATGGGGTTCAGGACAAGCTACTCCAAAACATGTCACCTTGGCATCATAAATATATTAAGCTGAAGAAATTTGAGAATACCCCAGAAACAGGAAGTTCTCTCTGACTTCCCCTATCCTTCTTCTCTGAAGCAGGTCATAAAACCCAGAAGGAAGAGGGAAGGAAGATAATGATGCCCTGGAGAGGAAAGGAAAAGGTATTAACTACCTGCCCCCCAATGCCTATGAGAATTATAACATGGATCTCTCTAAGAGGCAGCCTAGCAATACCACCTGGATCCAAGAAAGCTACAGGCACCTAGAAGAGGATGATGCCAGAGAACTGAGAGACCGTGAAGATGGAAAAAGACATTTTCTTCTGTGAATTGCACCTTTGTACATGATATGTTTTCTAAAATGTGTCAAATCTGGTTACAAGTATTGAGTAGTAGGTCTACTGCTACACTTACCCATGTGTAGGGGTAGGAGGAACTCAACACCAGGTGAAGAATTATATTCTCCCAAATAACCAGGGGAGGTACTGTCATTTGTCTCTTCAATAGAAGGCTTACTAAGTATCTTAGTCTGTTTTGTGCTGCTATAACAGAATATCTAAGACTGGGTTAATTATAAAGGATAGAGATTTATTTTTCACAGTTCTGGAGGCGGGGAAGTCCAAGGTCAATGGCCCTATATCTAGTGAGGGTATTCTTGTTGCATCATCCCATAGCAAAAGGTGGAAGGACAAGAGAGGATGTGTGTGACAAAACAAGAGGGAACTGAGCATTCCTTTATAATATCCCACTCTCAAGATAACTAATCTACTCCTATGATAATTGCATTAACCCATGCATGAGGGCAGAGCCCTCATGATATAAGCACCTTTTATTAGGCCCCACTTCCCAACACTGTTACATTGGGAATTAAGTTTCCAACACGTGACCTTTGGAGGACATATTCAAACCATAGCACTAAGTAATTAAAAAAAACCCAATATTTACCAATCAAAAGAATGAGTATACTTCAATGAGAGGAGAGATCTACTGGGCACAGAACACAAGTTCTTGCCTTTCACTGTGGACTACTCATGCCATCTCATTTTACAGCTAAGACAACCTCATAAAGAAGGGGAAACTAATGTTCCTAGGGATTCAGTAACTTGCTCAAGGTCACACAGTTAGGTGGTAGTGCCACAATTAAATCCATATATGTCTGGATCCAAACCCAATACTCTTTATACTTTTTCTCACCACCTCTGAAACATGAAGGTAGGAAGATATAGAGAAAATTTTGTGGCAATGACCAAATTCATAGTGGAAACAAAACTATGTTACACGATTTCCTTTTCTTTGCTACTATAAAGTAATTTTTAAATGTTCTAATAAAATATTCACTCATTTAGCCTAGGGAAGGAAAAATTGGTCCTGTTCGTTGGTCTATGAAAAGTATTAATTTGTTAAAAAAATAAGATCAATAAATAAAACTTAAAATGAATATTTGACTTTTAGATAATTATTCTTTGCTTAACCTTGGATAAAGAATCAATTTTTCCCCCAGGGAAAAGGAGGAAAAAACCAAATCAATTAAGAACCAATAGCAACTTAATTTAGTGTGGTTACCATTACATTATAAAACACTCAAAGTGCCCACGTTTTAATTTAAATGCAGAGAACAGAACATTTTACTCATTGGAACAAATACTACCACATACTTTAGTCCTTACAAAGACTGGACAAGTATAAAATGAAGTAGAAAAAACATTTGAAGGACAGAAATAAGAGACGCCATATCTGACTAACTCTCACTGGGATGTTGCCTATTCTCAGCTCTGAACTATTTATCTATATGAGCTGGGGCAAACTATAGAGAGTAAGAAACTAAAAGAAAACATAGAGGCTTCCTATTTTGATAACTTCATGTTGTAGATAAGGAAATGAAGTCCTACTCATACTAAATTATTTTCTGACAATCAAATAAATAGTGGAGAACTAGGATTGTCCTGTGCCTCACTCATTTAACTTTTTGGTGCCTTAGATTCCTACTACTCTGTAAAATGAGGAATATGAATAGGAAGCTTTATGAAAGTTCCTTGAAAGCAGGTACTACATCATTCTTCTTTGGATTACTAGTGTTTACCAAATAGTAGATACTCAATAGGGTTAGGGTTAGGGAAAGGATAAAAACTTTCCTATCAAGCACAATGAACACTATTCTGGTGACACGCACACTAAAAGCTGTCACTTCAGTGTATACAATGTATTCATGTAAAAATCATTTGTATTCCCTTAATATTTTGTAATAAAATTTTTTTAAATTAAAATTAGGGGCTCAATTGGCAGAATTGCCAAATAACATACATAATGCCTAGTTAAATTTAAATTTCAGGTGAACAAGGGATAATTTTTTAGTATAGATATGTTCCAAATATTACATGGGCTATACTTAATGCTTACAAGTTATGTGTTTACCTGAAATTCAAATTTAACTGAGTATGCACTACTTTTATTTACTAAATCTAGCAACTCTTAACAATTGGCAGCTGCCTTAGCTTTGTTAATGCCACTATAAGAAAATACTTTAGACTGGGTAATTCATAAAGCACAGAACTTTATTGCTTAGACTTATCAAGACACCAGCAGGTTCAGTGTCTGGTGAGGGCCTGATCTCTGTTTCCAAGATGGCATCTCTTGCTTTGTTCTCACATGGTAGAAGGGGCAAAGAGCTCCACTGCACCTCTTTTATAAAGGTGCTAATCTCATTGATGATAGCTCTGCCCTCTCGACTTAATTACCTCCTAAAGGTCCCACCTCTTTTTTTTTTATTTTTTTTAATATATATTTTTTATTTCAGCATATTATGGGGGTACAGATTTTAAGGTTTCAATAAATGCCCATTCCCCCCTGCCCCCACAAGTCTGAGTCTCCAGCATGACCATCCTCCAGATGGTGCACATCTCACTCATTATATATGTATATACCCGCCCCCTCCCCCCTCCCACCTGCCGTCCCACCTCTTAAACCTATCACATTGACAACTGACAATTAATTTTTAATATATGAATTTTGGGAAGGACACATTCAGACCATAACAGGGGATTTCTGTGAGGGGTAGCAAGTGAATGGTTCAAGACAATTCACCAGTCACTATTGTAGTTATATGGGTGTTGGGAGGAGTGGAAACAAGGAGACTTCCTTAGTCAGGGTTCCCCTGAAAACAGAGCCTAAGAAAGGATTCAAAGGCAGCAATTTATACAAGGGATGAAGCCAGAAAAAAATACTTGGTGAGGAAGGGAGGAAAGTGAAAGCCACTATAAGGGTGTATCATGTAGGTCATTGCTATAGGCAGTGGGGGCTGGATTTCACTGGTTTCACTAAAAAGCCTACACAATGCCTCCTAGGAAGGAGGTTAGGACATTTATCCACCAGCTCCCAGCCCTTCACCGATTTTAAGAATTGCCCCTGGAGGGTGAAGGTGATCGGAATATGCACTCCAAAATATGCCACTTTGGCATAAGGATTTTTTTTGAGCTGAAGGCAAATGAGAAACAGCAGGCACAGTAAAAAGCTTTCTACCCTTCCTCTATTTGCCTAAAAGGAGAGCGTAAATTTCCTTCTGTAAAGGTGTTCTCTTTCTCCTCTCTGCTACCAGGAAAGGCAGAAAGACTCTTAATCATAGGAGTCTTGATCACCAAGAAAACCCTAGAGCAGGCGTCCTCAAACTATGGCCCGCGGGCCACATGTGGGTGTTTTTGCCCATTTGTTTTTTTACTTCAAACTAAGATATGTGCAGTGTGCATAGGAATTTGTTCATAGTTTTTTTAAAACTATAGTCAGGCCCTCCAATGGTCTCAGGGACAGTGAACTGGTCCCGTTTAAAAAGTTTGAGGACCCCTGCCCTAGACTCTCATCAGCCCAGGAACAATACCCAGAGTAGAGGAATCTCCAAAACAAATTTACTAAAAAACCTCTATCTTCCATTACTTTCCCCCATATATTTACCTTCCCACAATTTGTCATACCAAAATCCTTTTATTTTATCTTGTCACTGCTTCACAAAGTTACTATCCTTTGTTAAAATGGTATATAAACCTCTGAGTCTGGCAGTCTCTTTGTGGTTTTCATTTCCCTTTCTGTGGCACCCCTGTGTCACATAAAAATATTAATACCAAATAAAGTTTGCATGCCTTTTCTCCTATTAATCTGTCTTTTGTCAGTTTAATTTGCAGGGCTTTGGGTACTGAACATAAAAGAGTAGGGGAAAGGTTTTCTTCCTCCACTACAGGCTTGTTAACACACGCACACATCTGGGCCGCATACTTCTTTGAGATGAGCAGTTTCCAAAAGCTTCAGAGAAAGCACAGAGGCAGTATGGCTTGGAGCAGTTCAGAGCACCTGAAGAGTGATGCTCTTGGCAGTAGTCTGTTCCCACACTAACTGTTCAGCACAGATGTGGCTGAAATAAGAGAAAGATGTAGGAAATGTGATATGGAACACGCAAAACACCTACAGACACTACAAAGAGGCCACTGATCCAGTGCAGAAATGACAAAATCTTGAACTAGGATTGGTTATTAATTCGTTCCAAAAACACATATTGAGTATCTACTATTTGGTAAACACTGGTAATCCAAAGAAGAATTATGTAGTACCTGGTTTCATGGAACTTTCAGTCTAGTATAGAGAAAAAAAAAATATATATATATAGTAATTAGAATGTAGTGTGCTAAGTATTATCACAGAGGTATATAATAAAATATGGTATATGTATACCATGGAGTATTACTCAGCCACAAAAACACAATGGTGATCTAGCCCCTCTTGTATTATCCTGGATAGAGCTGGAGCCCATTCTACTAAGTGAAGTATCACAAAAATGGTAAAACAAGCACCACATGTACTCACCATCAAGCTGGTACTAACTGATCAACACTTATGTGCACATATGGTAGTAACATTCAATCGGGTTTCAGGCAGGTGGGAGGGGGAGGAGGGGATGGATATATTCACACCTCATGGATGCGGTGTGCACTGTCTGGGGGATGAACACACTTGTAGTCCTGTCTTGGGTAGTGCAAAGGCAATATATATAACCTAAACATTTGTACCCCTGTAATATTCTGAAATTATATATATATGTGTGTGTGTGTGTGTGTGTGTGTGTGTCAAAAAAGGAATGTTATCAAATTAAGATGAAGTGCCCAGAAAAAGACAGACAAACAAGAGTAAAGGGATTTTAAAAGCTAACCTGTCAAATTAAGTAAATGAGTAACTCTCCCCTGTCTTTCATATCTGGCACCCAAATGTGAATTCAAGATTCTGAATGAGAGTGGCATAAATAATAGAATCAAGAGAACTAAAAAGTTGGGGAAATGAGCTTGTTTTATGGGGAATGATAATGAATTATTTCTCTATCATATTAATTTGGAAGTGCAAAGATGTCTGGAAGGTCCTTGAAGATAAAAGGCTGATGTTTGGTTTAAATGCCAGGTCTAGAGATCAACTGAGAATTCAGTGGGCTTGAAGCAGAGTTGGAACCATGACAAGACATGCTCAATAAATGAAACACTGATTAGAGAACCAAGTTGGTGCCAACCCTTGTGCCTAAGAGAGCACCCGTGACTAGAGATCAAGAGAAAAAGATGACAGAGGGACTAAGATGGAGGATTCAGTGGTGGGTAAGAAGATAAGGGAGGAGTTTCAAGAAGGAACTTGCTGGCAATTCAAGGAAGTTTAGCTAGTCATTCAATAAACACCAAATTGATTGCATTAAACCTAGATGGACAATAGATTAGTTGTAACATACCGATATTTATAGACAATTAAATTATCAGCTTTTTGCAATCAAACAAAATGAAGTTAAATGAAGGCAAAAATACAAACTGCTATCAGTAGCATAAACCACAGCTTTTACCAAAAGTTAGGTAGGTCTTGTGAGTCTCAGGGAAATACTTTTTATGGGCCTGGGACAGGCATCTGTTCTTGAATAGTCCCAATAATCATGTGTGATAGACACTCTCGTGCACCATCCAGATCCTTCTTTGATGAAGAAATTCTTGTCCCAGTTGCTGAGAGTGCTATTGGTACAGACAACTTTGAATTGTCCCCGCAAGGATTGCCTTAGTTGCCCAAGGTCATGCCCTTCCTGAGAGGAATGACTAATAGAGATGAAGTTATAAAAGCCTGGCTATCTTGGCCCACTTCAGACTTCCGTAGCCCATGGCTATTATTGCGTACCTCAGAGCTTCATTTCTTCCACCCAGTTCTGCTTCCTACCTCTCCTGTTCACAAGACACTCTTTAAAAAACATCCTGTGAACTAAACTCCATCTCGGCATTTACTTCCCAGGGAAATCACCTTGTGACATCATGCAACCTACCTTTGTCAGTTAATTGTTTGCAAGTAACACATAACTCCATCTCAACTGGATTAAATAATAAGGAAATATTGAAGGCCGGGCGCAGTGGCTCACACCTATAATCCTAGCAGTCTGGGGAGGCCGAGGCAGGTGGATAGTTTGAGCTCAGGAGTTCAAGACCAGCCTGAGCAAGAGCAAGATCCCGTCTCTACCAAAAATAGAAAGAAGTTAATTGGACAGCTAAAAATATATAGAAAAAATTAGCCAAGCATGGTGATGCATGCCTGTAGTCCCAGCTACTCAGGAGGCTGAGGCCGAAGGATTGCTTGAGCTCAGGAGTTTAAGGTTGCTGTGAGCTAGGCTGATGCCATGGCACTCTAGCCCGGGCAACAAAGTGAGACTCTGTCTCAAAAAAAAATTTAAAAAAAAAGAAAATATTGTAATCTCACATTACCTGAAATCCTGAGGTGGGTTTGTTCCATGGTTAGTAATCCACTGAATCATCAGGTCTCCAAGGTTTTTCTCCTCCTGTTCTGCTGTCCTCGGCATGGTGGCTTTGTGACTCAGCCTAGCACTCCTCATGGTCACAAGATAGCATTACATACAGGTCTGAAAATGTCCTACAAAAGGAAAAGAACTGATACTTTCGATGTGAAATGTTTTTAAGAGCAAAACACCCTTTTTCAGAAGCCATCTGGCTAACCATCCCTTAGTCAGTGGCCAGAACTGGGACTTACATTTTCCCCTAAATCAATGACTGGCAAGGGAATAAGACCAAGATTTGCAGATACCAATCAGAATTTGCTCCTGAATATTTTGGGGGATAGATGTACCCTTGAAAAAAATCAGGGTAACTATATTGTCACACTCCTAGAATATGTTTATTCAGCATTTTTCCTTCCAAGTAATTCATTTGATATAACTTAAAATCTAGGTTAGGTAGCTGTAGGGAACTGTTATTTTTATATGAAGCACCTGGATGGGCTTCTGTGACACATCTTGCAAGGACAATGAAATGACTTTTGCCTGAGAGTGAGATATGAGTTGTTGTTTTCTGACCATCAGTGAGCCTACTATGCATTGGGTATACATGCATTTTCACCAGAGCTTGAGTTCAGTGGAAAGAGGCAGCACCTGACATGTTCTGATTTTAGTGAATTTGTAAGGAAGAGTTAAGAAGCACATTTTAACACAAGCCAGTCAAAAAGGACAAATACTGTATGATTCCACTTATATGAGGTATTTAGAATAGTCAAATTCATAGAGAAGGAAGCAGAATGGTGGTTGTCAAGCTGGGGAGGGAGGGGAAAATCAGAAGTTATTGCTTAATGGTATAGTGCTTCAGTTTGGGAAGATTTAAAAAAGTTCTGGAGATGGATGGTGGTAATGACTGCAATAATGTGATTGTACTTAATGCCACTTAACTGCACATTCAAAAATGGTTAAAATGATAAATTTTATGTTATGCACATTTTACCACAATTTAAAATAAGAAGCATATTTTCAGAGAATACCTGTAGGAAGAAAACCCAACAATTGGAGTTAAAATATTTTTTTTAATTAACTAGGAATGTTTTAAACATTCACTGGAACTGCTTCAGCTTATAAACATCTACTGCAAGCTTATTTCATTGTGTTATATTGTAAAATGGCTTTCAATATTTTAAATAATTGTGGCTCTTAGCTAATCATAGCAAAATTAATTCTTCTGAGAGATTTGAGTTAAAATGGTTAATTATTTCCGAATAAACCTCTATTATTTTAGTAGCAAAAACTCCAACCATGCTATTTCAGAAGGCAAGATGAGTGGCTACTTTTCTTATTTATATCTTATTTATGTCCATGTTTGTGTCATTTTCTATATTAAGAGAATAATGAACTGTGATGGCACAAAAATTATCATAATTAGATGAACATTAATGTATTTTAATAGTTTGATTTTGAGTTTTATAAATCTTATCCCTAACCAAAGTATGTCATTATAAATATGTTCCAATTTATCTCCTGCTCAGAAAAGAATATTCCATTAAAATATTTTTAGATACTTAAAGCCCAAACTGGATGCCCATCTATTGATGTAGAGCAAATTTTTGCACTAGGGAGAGGTATATTAGGTAATTCCTAAGGCCTTTTTCAACTTTATGGTTCTGTAATATGCCCAATCTTTGATAATGACTCTCATTAGCACCAAAAGGAAAAGATATGCATCTTAAAGAAATTTCAACATCACTGTAGCTTATACTAATAAATCAGTATTTCTCACATATTATATACATTCAGAGACCACCATTGGGCCCAAATATCCCTACTAAAATGATCTGTCTTACTAATTTCCATTATCCAAATTAAACTTGCAAAATCTAATAGTATGAGAGATACTGCTCAGTCAGTATTTGGAAAATGTAAGAATCAAATAAATAATTGGGGACTGTCTTAGGAAATTTCTATAGTAATAAAGAGAAACACACTCAGACCACCTGAAATATGAATCAGTGTAGCAAGTTCTATTGGTGCCCATTCATATCTTTTTGGTGCTCAGTGTTTTTGTTAATTATGTCTTATTTCAGGCACATGAGAGTCTCTGCTTAAGAATTTCCTCTTGCCACAGGAGCATACCCAGATCATGTAAGGGACAGTCTGGAAGTTTCAGGGAGTTAACATTCCTCATAGCAACCCCATACCAATGATTGGGAATGGTGAATAAATATCTCAGCTTCCTTTCTTCTTGGATAGATGACTCTAAGTTGTCCCTTACCCTGTGTCCCAAGAGTCCCCAGTATTACTGAGCCCTTGTTGCCTACAACAGTAATATGCTCATTACGCACCTGTATTGGCTTCCCTCCCTTCTTTGTCTCAATTTCCCACTCCTCTACCAGTGCTTCCTAGGATCACTTCCCAAATAAACTATTTAATACTTGCACTCAATTTCTTGTCCTAAGGTCTGCTCCTGGGGGAACTTGAACTAGGATAATCAGTAAGGGAGAAATGTTCTTATAGGAATCCAAGAACTGGCACACTGAAATGAGACTCAGTTTCATGGAAAATGGGTTTGACATTGGGATCTCATGTGTATTCACTACGGGATTCCACCATTACATAAAACATGTTCATTTTCTTTATGAGTCTCTTCTTTTCTCTTCTCCATACTAATTCTGCAGATCTTTTCTCAAGTATGGAGTTCCCCCTTATTCATAATTTTGAATTATTCATACTGTTGACTTACTCATGGCCTATCATGATCCTCCCATTTCTCTTTACTTCATGAATTTTCAGTTTTAGCCTACACTGTTATTGATAGAAGTCTAATTTCATTTTTCAATTCACATGGTAGAGAATGAAAATCTAATATACCCAATCTTTGAGCAGAGTTAATTGCAATAGACTAGTGATGCATAGTTAGACATGATCTAATCCAGGACACACATGAGAGTGAGAGAGGCACTTGTAATAAATAAACCAAGACAATAGGTATAAATCAGGACTATTCTGGGAAAATTGGTATTTATAGCCACCTGGGCTTATGGCACTAATCAATTATACTGGCTTTCCTAAGGTCAGTTGCTCATTGATTGTCAAATTAGCCATGACCTTTATGTGTGTGTGTATGGGTGGGGAAGGGGTGGCTGGCACTTTATTTTCCTTTAAAGAGACCAATGATTTTCTAAGAAAATGAAAATGTGATACTTGTTAAGTTACAAAACGTACTATAGGACAATAAGGAGTCCATGAATCACCAGTGATCCTCAGACCAAACTCTGAAAAACACCAAAACAATCCACTCTGACGCATTGTCAGAACACATTCTAAGGCTGAAGATAACTTGGTCATGAATTTAACTATGTCCTATTTTGTAAAGATGCAAAGCCATTTGGTAAAATCTCATTCTCCAACATAATGTTTCAAGTCAGTCTTGATGAAGTTGGAGCATGAAAAGTCTATTGTATCCAGAAAGTATTAGAATTGCCTAAATAAACAATCTTGGGAGCCATTGATGTCTCAGATTGATATTATCATTTGAGGTGTAATAAAAATTAAAACATTCAGAAGTGTATTCAAGTCTATCTCAGATACAGAGAATGAATGGGAACATAAGTTCTTGATATTACAAGGGAGAAAGTGATTTCTTTCAGCGTCTCCTATCTCTGAAAATTAAAGAGAAGTTTATTAACCCATTGTTCTGCTTCAATATATTATAAAATATTTATCATTCTAGGTTGATCTTATAAATATAGTTTTGAAAGTTATTTCAGTAAGATTATAGAGAAGGTCTATTTCTTTCTATGGAGTTTCAGATAAACAAGATAACTAAGCTTTTTTCTCTACAATAAAATAACCAAAGATACAAGCTTTCAGTTATTCTCTGGGTATGTTGAGCAGTGACTGGATGAGGTTGTAGTCAGAAGTCCTAAGGCTCAAGTTTTATCTCAGCTACTATTATTTCTATTAATCTGTTTATTCTTCTATTTAATAAGAAATGAGCAGCAGACTGAGCTTGATCAAACTTTCAAACTGGGTTCTGCTGGACCTATGGAGTTCTACATATTCCTCAAGAGTCATTTGGGGCAAGAGAGGAAGGAGGAAAAAGGAAATATTTCCTTTCCTGTCTCAAATAGTCAAAAATTTCAGGTTTCCAACACTCTTCAACCAAATGATCGATCCGATGTCCTCCATGTCCATGACTTTGGTAATTCTCTATAAGCAGATAACTTATAAATTTATTTCTCCAGATCAGATGCCTCCTGTGAGCATCCAATTGCCTACTCAACATCTCCAACTGGATGTTCCAAAAGCTTCTCGAGCTCAACATGTCCAAGACCAAATTTTTGACCTCCCACAACTTTTTTTTTTTTTTGCTGTGGGACTTTTGCTGTGTTTCTTACCTCAGTGAGTGGCATCAGTATTCTTCCAGTTGTGCAATCCTCAAAACTAGGTATTATCTCAGACACTTTCTACTTCCTTATTTTAATTTGTCTTTACTCTCACTATCCTATATTGTAAATTTGATGTTTTAATATTCCTTGAATGGTTTTACTTCTGTCCATTTATCCTATGACCAAACTATTCTAACCTGATGTCATCTCTTACCTGGATTATGGCAATAGTTTTATAACTGATCTATCTGCTTTTTTGCTAAACCCCTGTTCCCTTTCAATCCATTCTCCATATTTAAAGCAGATTTACCTTTTCTTTTAAAGCTAAATCTGACCTTGTTACTTTCTTTGTTAAAATCTTTCAGTGGGTCACTATTGACTTTAGTATAAAGACCAAACTACTTCACATGGCCTATAAAGCTCTATATATTTGGTCTTTTTCCTGCCTCCATCTCTATCCTCATCTCATCTCACATTCTTTCCTTTGTACTCTACCTACCTGGGTCTTCCTTTCATGTCCTTGTATAAGCCATGGTCTCTTCTTCCACAGATCCTTTGCATGTGTTGTTATCATCAATTGAAATGCTCTTTCTGCCCCATCCCATTTTCCAAACATTTTGCTTGGTTAATTCCTATTCATCCTTTAGACAGTTGTTCAAGAGTTGGCACTTCTGGAAACTTTGTACAATTCTTATTCTCTGTCAGATCCCTTTTTTTTTTAATTTGTACCTTTATAACCACATTCCTTTTCTGCATCACACTCGATCTACTCATTTGTGACTATTTTATTAATATATGAATTCTCTAGTAGCTCTAAACTCAGTGAGAATGAGACTATGGTGGATTTTATTTTCCAAAATGGTTGCAATAATATCCCCTATTCCACATGGTTTTCTCCAATGTGACCTTGTGACTTCCCCCATCAAGATGTGGAGTTTGATTCCTCTCCCTTTGAATTGGGGCAGATTTATGACTTCTTTGGCCAATAGAGTACATCAGAAAGGACACTATGTGATTTCTGAGGCTAAGTTATAGAAGTCAACACAACTTTTTTCTTCTTTATTATAACACTTGTACTTTGAACCCTGAAGCACCATGTAAGAAGTCCAACTACCCTGAGGCTCCTGTACTGTGAAGAAGCCAAACCATGTGGAGAGGCCACATAGAGGTGTTCCAGTTGACAGTCCTAAGTCTTCATATCTTCCCAGACCGGTGCCAAACATGAGAATAAAAAAAAAAGTCTTAAATAATTCCAATTTCCAGCCATCATTTTGCCTCCAGCCTTTGAGCCTTTCTAGCTAAGGCCACAGACATTGTGAAGCAAAGATAAGCTACCCCTGTTGTGCTTCTGTCAGAATTTCTGACCCACAGAATCTATGAGCAAAATACAATGGTTGCTTTACGATGCTAAATTTTGATTTGTTAATCAGCAAGATTAAATGGAACAGAAGGTCATGTCTGACTTTCTTAGAGGTGACCTAATTGCCTAACATAATGTTAGTAGATGTTCAATATATATTTCTGTAGTGAATGAATAAATGTCCATGCCTTTGCTTAAGCTACTCTCTCCAATACCTCTCAGAAACTTATTTTCCATCTTCTCTTGTGAAATAATATATAGCCTTCAATGGCTAATCATAGAACTTTTTGTCAATACTTTCGGTGGGCTCTGTATAAATCTATATATAATATAAAATATTATGAAAAACAATGATCCATCAAACTGCAACATTTCCACAAATTCTTCATTTAACAAAGCCCTTTTCAAGTTTATTATAACTATTGTTCTATCTTTACTTAACTTTACTCTAACTTAACTTTACTCTTTACTCTTACTTAACTTCACTCTAACTTTAACTTTATTTAACTAACCAATTTCTTTATCTGCTCATCAATCTCTTTATCCTCTTTATCTTCAATAAGGATTTAATGGTTTAAAAGTGATGGTGGCAAGATCACCATCCTCATGTGCTAACTTAGAGTGTTGAGAGTTTGACATCAAGAGTTGACTATATTAGACGAAATTAAGTTGTGGAAACTGGGAAATCAGTACTGCCAATCTATTGAAAGCAAAGTCCAGTGACGATAGAAAATATAGCATCTGAGAAAATGTAGGAAAAGATTTTGCCATGTGGATAGATAATTTTTAAGCTGCCAGAGGTGACACATATAAGGAATTACTAGTAACTTTCCCTGTATATTATTATATTTTTTAAAAAAGTAAAATCTGCCAGTTCCGTCTTTTCTGATTACATGGTGATACTGTGTGGGAAGGAAGTGAAGCCAAAAGAAGCTTAGGGGCCAAAAAGTGGCATCCTTGCAGTGGTTCATCCAAAATAAGTCCAGTTTATAAAAAGAAGAGAGAAAAAATTGAGCTATATCAGCCCTCTGAGAAGTTATTTGGAGGAGATCAACACTAAACAAAAATCTTGGTGAAAATCATCAGCTGAGTAGATAGCTCCCACCTGCAAGAAAGGTACAAAAAATGTCTTTGTACTTCTGAGTGTCATGCAATATAATTGTGGCGCTACCACAAATGGAGAAACTATTTTAAAAAGGCCATTACCCACAAACGAAGGGGAGTTATAGAAATTAAGGTTCAGTTTCTACTTTTTACTCCATGTCATGTTTTTCTTTCTATATTATACCTCCCTTTCTTAGGTGAGTCATGAGAGTGGTTGACTAATCTTGTAATTCCGAAGCACATTTAGCATTTATGACCTAATTATGTTTGTATGTGAGTTTCATACACACACACACACACACACACACACACACACAGTCACACATATATTTCCTCCTCTTCATTTTGGCAAAATATTCTCAAATGTATAAATTTGCAAATGCACAGATATCACTAGGAAAATTATAGTAGGACTTGCAAAACATATAAGGAAGGTAAATACCAGGTTCATTTCCAAAGTTTGTGTGTATATGTGTATGTAGGCTGCAATGATAGTTATTTTCCTGTTTACGCTCAAATCCATTTTCTTTCTTTTTCTGCCTTTCTCTGTAGAGCAAGAAACAGCATATTCTAGACTCTCTTGGCAACTGGATTCCAAATATGATAAGCCAATTGGAGGTACTGTTGGAGGCCTGGATGTTGGAAGGAGGGAAGAAGCAAGAGAATACTTTCCCCTCTTTCTCTGTTTTGGTCGGTGTCTCTGGCAGCAGCTGTATCTCCTCTGTGGCTTCAGCTCCTTTCATGCAGTCTAGCCCTCCCTGATGCCAGCTTCTCTTGGTCAAGTATGCGCTGATTACAGTTTCTACTGGGGTTCTCTGACTCTTGGGCTTTGGTAATACCACTTCCTCTGTTATCCCTCCAACCCTAGGGTTGGTAGTGGTACTGTGTGTGCTCTTACTAACAGTTAGCTCACTGTTTCCTGTTTGATTCCTTAGATCTTTGACCACATAATGTGAAAAACTTCCTGTAAGAAATTCCTCCTATTTGAAATAGCAAGCATGATTTCCATTTATTGACAGAACTCTGTCTGATACAACTCTTGGTGTAGGAATAGTCCCATGAAATGGACCTTCAAAATGAGACTCTGAAGTTAAAAACAAGTATATCTTCCCTGTGTGTAAAAAATGGGATATCAGTAAGCCATCATCCTACTAATACATGACATCATCCATATCTTGAATGAAAGAAAATTGGCTTCAGTTAAAGTGATATAGTTTAGGCATGTATATTGTCTTAGTCTGTTTTCTGTTGCTTATAATAGAATACCTGAAATTGGGTAATTTATAAAGAAAAGGAATTTATTTCTTACAGTTATGGAGGCTGAGAAATCCAAGGTTGATGGGCCATATCTGTGAGGGGCCTTCTTGCTAGTGGGACT
Organism: Microcebus murinus; assembly: GCF_040939455.1. Classification (NCBI taxonomy): domain Eukaryota; kingdom Metazoa; phylum Chordata; class Mammalia; order Primates; family Cheirogaleidae; genus Microcebus; species Microcebus murinus. The sequence continues at coordinate 96,142,692 of NC_134136.1, forward strand.
CTGTATAGTACTGAGACAGTGCAGGGCATCATACGGCAAGGGGGCTGAGCATGCTAGTTCAGGTCTCTCTTTCTCTTCTCATAAATCCATTGGTCCCACTCTCATTATAACCCATTAATCCATTAACCATTCATGAGAGTCCTCATGACCCAATCACCTCTTAAAGGCCCCACTTCTCAATAATGCCACATTGGGGATTAAATTTTATCATGAGTTTTGGAGGGGACAAATATTCAAACCATAGCATATATGATGATATAAATTAATATATATCTGTTACATATTTTATATTATATGTTTTAAATAAGCCTTTAGCTTGTGCTGCATTAAAATGATTCATGGCTGCTTGCTTTTTTCTTTTTAAAGTTTACAGCCAAATGCCTAAGGTAACAGATTGGGAAGGATGAATTTTTACTTTCTTAATAACATTTAAGGATTTATCTCTATTTCCACTCCAAGGGAAGACCAGGCATGAGCTGCAGAAGTACACAGGAATAGAAAAAACATGTATTATGGAATCATGAAAGTCCATGTTTGAAACCTCAAATATTGGAATCATTTATTATTGAAGAAATTTCTTTGACCTAGACATATTTTAAGGACAGGGATGTAGGGTAAAAAGAAGATTCTCAGTCTGAATGCTGTGGGACATCTACTTTTACGGACTATATTCATGTGATCCTGGAAGATAAGATAGTCACAAAATGTTCCCCAAATAACAAGACACTTTGATCCAGTGGATATAATCGTTTGAAATGGAAGAGTTAAATATTTAGACATCTACAAAGTAGGCTTTCTTGAGAGTCTGTGAAAATGACATCCTTTATATCAGGAATGAGGCTTTTCTACTCATCATTGGGCCTCAGAAACCACCAATTCTGAGTCATGATAAATGACTTCACTTTTCCTGCAAAATGACTCATAAACAACTTAGAGCCCACGAATTGTTTTGCAAGCTATTTTAAATTTATTTGGCTATCTTCCTTATTTAAAAATCAATATCCATATGGACCTTTAGATAAATTCCCTTCCAGAACAGGTAATATCAGCAAGCAGTCCATGAAATTGGAATGCTTATAAGGTACTTTGGTATTACACAGCACCTTTTCTTGTTTCTGTGGCCTCAATTTTTGTTAAATCTAACTGCCTCAAGATTCCTTATTCCTCTCTTTGACAATCAGACATTCACAGGTGTGCTGGGTTTGAGGAATCACAGAAAAAAGTTCCACAAGACCATTTTTTTAATTTAGTAGAGGCTGATGATACAATGTAAATTTTCTTTGTGTGCCATAATGTTAAATAGTTATATGTGTGCAGGACTCTTCCATGTCCATGAGGAGAATAGCAGTAGGCATTCCCTATTAATCTACTGTCTTCAAAGTCAACATGAAGGGAAAAATTAATGTAAACTTGTCTCTAGATTTGCCAAAAGGCAAAGAAACATTTAAAGTCTAAAATGTCATTATCAGATTTACAAATGTGAAAAGACCCAGTGTTTTTTAGTTCTCCCTATATAAGTCTCTCACCTCTTTCGTTAAATATAGAAAAGAAATTGTAGAAGATGTAAACAGATGGAAAAATCTAAATCTACCTTGCTCATGGGTTGGTAGAATCAATATTGTTAAAATGTCCATATTACCTAAAGTGATCTACAGAATTAATGCAATCCCTATCAAAATATCATCATCATTCTTTATAGATCTAGAAAAAATAATTCTATGCTTTGTATGGAACCAGAGAAGACTTCATATAGCCAAAGCAATCTTAAGCAAAAAGAACAAATTGGGAGGTATCAGTCTACCAGACTTCAAGCTGTACTACAAGGCTATGGTAACTAAAACAGCATAGAAATGGCACAAGAATAGAGACATAGACCTTTGGAACAGGATTGAGAATCCAGAGGTGAAACCATCCACATATTGTCACCTAGTCTTTGACAAAACAGACAAAAATATACACTGGGGAAAGGAATGTCTTTTCAATAAAAGGTGCTGGGAAAACTGGATAGCTACACACAGAAGATTGAAATTGGATCCCCAACTCTCACCTCTCACAAAAATCAATTCAAGATGGATAACAGACTTAAACCTAAGGCATGAAACCTTAAGAATTCTAGAAGATATAGGGAAGACCCTTTCAGACATCAGTGTTTCAATTCCCACTCTCCTACCAGGGTTTCCTGGGATCACTTCCCAAACAAACTATTTTAGGCAAACAATTTTTGAAGAAGACCCCCCAAAACAATCACAGCAGCAACAAAAATAAATAAATGGGACCTGATCAAATTAAAAAGCTTTTGCATAGCCAAGGAAACTATCATTAGAGCGAATAGACAACCTACAGAATGGAAGAAAATATTTGCTCTCTACACATCCCATAAAGGGCTGATAACAAGAATCTATCTAGAACTTTAAAAAATCAGCAAGAAAAAAATCAAACAACCCCATCAATAAATGGGCAAAGGACATGAACAGAAACTTTTCAAAAGAAGACAGAAGAATGGCCAGCAAACATATTAAAAATGCTCAACGTCTCTAATCATTAGAGAAATGCAAATCAAAACCACAATTAGATATCAGCTAACCCCAGTGAGATTGGCCTTTATCAAAAAATACCAAAACAACAAATGCTGGCGAGGATGTGGAGAGACAGGAACACTCTTACACTGCTGGTGGGACTGCAAGTTAGTGCAACCTTTGTGGAAAAGAATTTGGAGATACCTCAAAGAGCTAAAAATAGAAATACCATTTGATCCAGCAATAGCACTATTGGGCATCTACCCAAAAGAACAAAAGACATTCTATAATAAAGACATCTGCACTTGAATGTTTATGGCAGCACAATTCACTATTGCAAGGTTGTGGAAACAACCCAAGTGCCCATCAATTCATGAGTGGATTAACAAAATGTGGTATATGTATACAATGGAATATTACTCACTTATAAGAAGTGACAGGGATCTAGCACCTGTCATATTTTCCTGGATAGAACTTGAGCCCATCCTCCAAAGTGAGGTATCACAAGAATGAGGGAATGGGCTCTACATGTACTCGCCATCAAATTGGCACTGATCAACACTATAGTGCTCACATGGTAGTAATATTCTTCATGGATTGGGGTGTTGGGAGTGGGTAAACTCACAACTAATGGACGCAGTGAGCGTGGTAGAGGCGAAAAGGCACACTTCAAATCATGGTTTGGGTGTGGCAAAGTCATAACATGTAACCAAAATGTTTGTACCCACATAATATCCTGAAATAAATAAGTTAATTTTAAAAAAGGAGACCCAGTGTTGCCAAGGGTGAGGGGAAATGGATAATTGTCCTTCTAGAGGCCAGTTCGATATATCAAACTGATTTTTAGGATTTTATCCTAAGGAAATAATCACATAGGTATAATAGGCCCAAGGATATTTTTCACAACATTAAGCACTGCAAGGGAAATAGAAACAAGATCAATATTCATAAATAGGGCACAAGTTAAGTAAAATATGATGGTTTATGTCTCAGTTTAGATTCTTCAGATCTGTGCCATCTAAAATGGTAGCCACTAGCCACATACAATGAATGAACACTTGAAACTGGGTGGCTATACACCCAATTTCCTCCCTACATCATCACACACACCCAATCTCAAGGATATAATATGAAAAATAATGTAAAATATCTTATTAATAACTTTATTTTGATTCCATGCTAAAATGATAATTTTTACATATAAGGTTAAATAAAATATAGTATTAAAATTAATTTCATATTTTCTTTTACTTTTTAATGTGGCTACTAGAAAATTTTAAATTGCATTTATGGCTTGTGCTTGTGGCTTGCATTATATTTCTATAAATAGCACTACTCTGGAAGTAAACCTTGAGACAAGGATTTGTATGCAAGTAATTTATTGAAGAAGTGCTTGTAGGAGAAACTGATAAAAGATTGTGAAAAGCAGGACAGGGAATCAGAAAGCCAAGCAAGAGATTGTGATTCAGATGTCACAATCTTAGCCTGATTTTGCAGGGAGCTTTGGAGCATGAATTACATCTCAGAGTTTGTCCCACCATGAGGAAAAATGGGCTAGGTTTTCATATCCCTTTGTCAATCAGTTCTTGGCTATCAGGTCACCTGAAGATATGTAAATACTCAGGCTTTCCAGGTTCTCCATTGTGTAGGCCAGGCAGTTCCAATAGCCCAAGGACACTCTCCAAAGAAGGTCACAGGTGCAAGCCACTGGAAGCAAAGCACATAGGAGCTGGGGGATGGGCGCATAGAACAAGTTATAAAGCTTTAAGGGGATTAGGGGAGCCCACTGGCAGTGTCTGCTACACTGAAGGTAATGGACTATAATGCAATAATTTTGTAGATTTAGATTTATGGATACAGAAAATATCCGTAACATAGAATGGTATATAAAAGAATGTTGGGTGACTATTGTATTCAGGAGATGGACAACCTAAATGCCTTGACTTGATCACTACACATCGTGAACATGTAATTCAATTTCACATGTACCCCATAAATTTGTACAAATATAAAAATAAAAATAATAAAGCATATTACCAAACATCATATATGATCTCATATAAAACTGCAAACATATTTATATCTGCAAAGATGTTTGGAAGGATCGTCCACCAAAACATTAATACAGTATAGGTCTGGGTTGTGAGATTTTACCAACTGTTACTTTATTCTTTGTTCTTTTATTTGATTATTTTTAACAACGTGTATATTTCATGTATTAGAAAAGCAACAATGCTATTGAATACATTAATAAGGTGAAAGTGGTAAGTAAAATCTATGATCGCAGGTATAAGAACCTGTGAAATTTTATTGAATTCATGACTTAGTCTTCCATGACATTTTTATGATACCTGGAATGCACCTGGTGATGTGATCATGGTTGACATTCATCTGGTATGCACTTGTATGGTCAGATGGTCAGCATCTGTTCTGGTTGGCCAATGTTTGTGCTATGCTTGTTAGTAACTTGATGAAAAGAATTAAGACATAAGTATGTATGGTTGAATTGGCTCTGGGTTAACTAAAGGATAAAAGAGAATACCTGAACCAGAGGACCTAAGGTTCAATTAGGTTCAATACAATCTAAATAATATAAGCAAACATCCTGAGAAATTGCAGAACAAAATATCAACATTTTAAATAATGATAGGATCAGTAATAGTGGGTTTCCCAGCCATATTGGAACCTGAGGCCAAAAGAAATCAGTTATACTCATCCTTTCTTTGCTAAAATGTTTACATTTTATTTATGACAGATCTTTGTATTAATTTTTATTTTTAAGGTACTGCATTAACATATTATTTAATTTGATTACTGAGAATTTTTGCACCCCCGTATATTTTGCAACCTAGGGAAGTGCCTCACTTGCCTCATTTGCCTGCCCTTAGTCCTACCCTAAGTTGGAGGTGTCTCATGAAACAACCTTAGTCTAACTAATCATTTGATGTGCACAAAAGATCATCATCTGCATGTTATTTTTGAGGGTTGGCTGCCAAGATGACATCTTAAAAAGCTTGCTATAAACCCTTCCTTTCATTAATTGCAATCCAGCACTGTCTTTACCTGAATTATATGAGGAAGAAAAGACAAAGATATTTTAAATTCAGTGAGAAGTCACCATAGGCATGTATGTTCTGTTAGGGTGTTGAGACATAGGATTTCCAGATATGTTTGACAACTGTTGACAGAGCAGTAAATAATTTGTGTTTAAGATGTGCTAACATTAATATGTATGTTAACACAGAGATAACAAAAGTAAAAAACACAAGGGAAAAATTGTTCACATAGACGCAAAAGTGAGGGTTTTTTTTTTTAGAAACAGTGTTTCACTCTGTCACCTAGGCTCACTGCAACCTCTAACTTGTGGGCTCAAGAGATCCTCCCAACTCAGCCTCCTGAGTAGCTGAGACTACAGGCTTGTGCCACAATGCCCAGCTAACAAAACTGATTATTAAAAAGAAAACCCATAGATCAGGAATTACATAGAAATTCTAAAATTCATTCTTGGCTCCATGGCATCTTGCATTAAGATTTATGGAAAGGAGAGGGAGAAGATGGCGGATGAGAAACACCGCTGGACAGTGTCTCTGCAGAAAAGACAGATTCTAGCAAAAATTAGAAGAGAGAAGCAAGAAGAAGAACCTACATCGGATGAGGGTCGGAAGGAGGAGTACCTGAGACCACGAGAGGCTCCACAGGAGGAGGTCACGGAGGAGAACTGGAAGCTGGGACCCCCGGAGCAGCCCGGAGACCAGCGGGAAGTGTAGGTGGCTTGGCCCTTTCCCCTCCCCTGCATCCTGGACTGCTGGTGGGCTCCCCAGCGAGTGGAAAGACCTGAGGACACCAGCCCAGTGACGGCTGCTGCCAGTGAGCGGTAAGCCAGTAGCGGACGCGGCACCAGGCTCCCAACTCCCTCCCAGCACCTCCGTGTGCACAGACCCGAGCCGCGCGGCAGACGCCATATTGCCTCCTCCTCCCCTCCCCGGACCCTACCCGCAGCTGCCCAGAGAGACAGAGAGACAATATAGCCACCAGCCAGAGGCACCTACAGGGAACGGGACCTTCCCTTTTGGGGCCCTACAGCTGACTAAGGGGAACTCAGACTGTGAGCTCCCTACCTGCCAGCCTCCCAGGTGCTGCTGGCATGGTGTTCCCAGGAGAACGGGGCAGACCCTGAGGTTGAGAGACATAGACCCAGCCTGGGCTCCCTGTGGGTGAATTGGGACTGGCACTGCTTTCCCTGGTGGGGATATAGTTTGAATTCTGGGACCCAGAGGTCAGACCTGCAGACCACATCCCGTGCACCGATGCCTCACATTGCCTGGGTCACAGAAGGGATATTTGTGAACAGCCTACTGAGGTGTGTGTGCCTTCAGGGGCAGATCAGCATCCTAGAGAGCAACCTTCCCCACAAAGGGAGGCCGTGGACCCAGCCCAGGTGGCATTCTTGCACAAAGAACCTCCCCACTGGCAGCACAGCCAGGGAGGTGTGGTGGCCTGTGGTCTGGCCTGCTGGCAGAGGCCCAGGAGTAGCCGCGCAGTTGGGGATGGTGGAAAGAAGCCAGGCCTGCTCCAGACTGTGGGTCTCAGACAGCCCCACCCCCAAATGCAGACTCTCTGACTGAGCCAGGACATTCCAGCCCCTCCCTGTCAGCTTTCCCTGGAAGCAGAGAACAGAACTTTGACCCCTGCTAACAACATTGGTGGTGCCTGAGGGCACGCTTACCCAACCGAGCTCCACCCAGACTCTCTCCTAGACTAGCCCTCACTGAAGGGGAGAAAAGGACACACCTGGAAGTCCCAGGGCCCCACCCGCCTGAGGCACTAGAGTTCTCTCTACAGGAACAAGAGCTGATAACAAGACATAAAAACATCAGCATAGCCTGTTTCTCCAAGCAAGTGCCACCTACTGAAAGGGAGAGCATCCTGCACACCCTTTTCATGACACCTACTGACTCATTATACAGGGAGTGGTCAAATCTCACCCACAGACACCACCTACCGGCTCAGAAACTAAACAAGGCGTGTGAATACCCAAACAAAAACCTAAAGAAAAGAAACAACAACTGATCGACATGGGAAGAAATCAGCAAAGGAACTCAGGAAATATGAAGAACCAAACGGAAAACATACACCCAAAGAGGAGCCCCAGCCCCCTAGAAACGGGCACCAACCAAAATCAGCAACCAAAATGACAAAAGAGGAATTTCGTATGTGGATCACAAGAACACTCACCGACCTGCAAGAACAACTCAATAACCAACACAAAGAAACCACAAAAAGCCTCCAGGATCTGGAACAAAAGTTCACTAAAGAAATAGACACAATGAAGAAAAGTATAACTGAACTCCTGGAAATGAAGAATCAATTAAGGGAACTACAAAATATAGTGGAAAGTCTCGAGAACAGGGTATATCAAACAGAAGAAAGAATCTCAGAGCTTGAAGATAACACCCTCCAATTAAATAAATCAGTCACAGAGATAGAGCAGAGAAACAAGAGAAAAGAGCAAAGCCTACAAGAGATGTGGGATTATGTGAAGAAACCTAATGTGAGGGTCATAGGGTTACAAGAAGGGGAAGAAGACAACACTCAAGGGTTGGACAAGCTGTTTGAAGATATAATAGAGGAAAATTTCCCAGGCCTTGCTCAAAATCTTGATATAAAAGTTCAAGAAGCTCAGAGGACCCCTGGGAGATTCAACGCAAACAGGAAGACGTCACGACATGCAGTCATCAGACTGACCAAAATATCAATTAAAGAGGCCCTTCTAAGAGCCGTAAGATGAAAGAGGCAAGTGACATACAAGGGAAAGCCAATTCGAGTAACACCAGACTTCTCTAATGACATTTTACAAACAAGGAGAGACTGGGGCCCCATTCTCACTCTTTTGAAACAAAACAATGCTCAGCCTAGAATCTTATTCCCTGCAAAACTAAGCTCCGTATATGAAGAAGAAATAAAGACATTCTCAGACAAGCAAAGGCTCAGAGAATTCACCAAGACAAGACCAGCCTTACAAGAAGTACTCAAAACAGCGTTATGCACGCGAAACATCATAATAATAACCCACGAATATAAAAACAACCAAAACCCAAAGATTAAAGGCCAGATATTACAATGGCTCAAGACAGAAATTAAAGCAACAACATCCAACCCAACAGAATGAACAGTAATCCACCATACCTATCAGTTCTCTCAATAAATGTAAATGGCTTAAACTCTCCACTCAAGAGACATAGGCTGGCTGAATGGATAAGAAAATACAGGCCAAGTATATGCTGTCTTCAGGAAACACATCTAACCTGCAAGGATGCATATAGACTAAAAGTAAAAGGGTAGAGATCAGTATTCCAAGCAAATGGAAGCCAAAAGAAGGCTGGCGTGGCAGTTCTAATTTCAGACAATTTAGTTTTTAAAGCAACAGAAGTAGTGAAAGACAAAGAGGGTCATTATATAATGATGAAGGGCACAGTTCAACAAGAAGAGATAACAATTTTAAATATATATGCACCCAACTTAGGGGCACCAAGATTCATGAAGCAAACCTTACTGGATCTAAGCAAATGGATTAATAGCAACTCCATAATCACTGGACATTTCAACACCCCACTGACGGCACAAGACAGATTCTCCAAACAGAAAATTAATAAAGAAATAATGGACTTAAACAAAACTCTAGAACAATTGGGTCTGACTGACATTTACAGAACATTCTACCCAAAATCCACTGAATATACGTTCTTCTCATCAGCTCACAGGACATTCTCTAAGATTGACCATATCCTCAGACACAAAGTAAATCTCAAGAAATTAAAAAAAATAGAAATCATACCATGTATATTCTCAGATCACAGTGGAATAAAAGTAGAAATCAACCCTAACAGAAACTCACATTTCTACACAAAAACGTGGAAATCAAACAACCTCCTACTAAATGATTACTTCATAAATGAAGAAATCAAGATGGAAATAAAAAAATTCTATGAAGAAAACGACAATGGAGAGACAAGTTATCAAATCCTCGGGGACACAGCTAAAGCAGTTCTGAGAGGAAAGTTTATCTCCATAAATGCCTATAACCCAAAGTCAAAAAGATCACAAATAGACAATTTAACGAAATGACTCAAAGAGCTGGAAAAAGAAGAACAGACCAGCCCCAAACCCAGCAGAAGAAGTGAAATCAACAAGATCAAATCAGAACTAAATGAAATTGAAAACAGGGAAGCTATTCAGGAGATTAACAAAACAAAAAGTTGGTTCTTTGAAAAAATAAATGAAATTGACATGCCACTGGATAAGCTAATGAAAAGCAGAAAAGAGAAATCTTTAATAAGCTCCATCAGGAACAAAAAAGGAGATATCACAACTGATCCCAAAGAGATACAAGATATAATATATGAATACTACAAAAATCTTTATTCACACAAACTGGAAAATGTGGAGGAAATGGACAAATTTCTAGAAACACACAGCCTCCCTAGGCTCAATCAGGAAGAAATAGATTCCCTGAACAGACCAATCTCAACAGCTGAAATAGAAACAGCAATTAAAAATCTCCCTAAAAAGAAAAGCCCCGGTCCAGATGGCTTCACACTCGATTTTTACCACACTTACAAAGAAGAACTAGTACCTATGTTGCAGAAACTATTCCACAACATCGAGAAGGACGGAAACCTCCCCGACACCTTTTATGAAGTGAATATTACTCTGATACCAAAACCAGGAAAGGATGCAACAAAAAAGAAAACTACAGACCAATATCCCTAATGAATATAGATGCAACATTTTCAACAAAATCTTAGCTAACCGAATCTAGACGCTTATCAAAAACATAATCCACCACGACCAAGTGGGCTTCATCCCAGGGATGCAGGGATGGTTCAACATACGTAAATCTATAAACGCAATTCACCACATATACAGAAGCAAAAACAAAGACCACATGATTCTTTCAATAGATGCAGAAAAAGCTTTCGACAAAATTCAACACCCTTTCATGATATGAACACTTAAGAAAATAGGCATAGAAGGGACATACCTAAAAATGATACAAGCCATATATGACAGACCCATAGCCAACATCATACTGAATGGGGAAAAATTGAAATCATTCCCACTTAGAACTGGAACCAGACAAGGCTGCCCACTATCTCCACTTCTATTCAACATAGTGCTGGAAGTCTTGGCTACAGCAATCAGACAGGAAAGTGGAATTAAAGGTAACTAAATAGGGGCAGAAGAGATCAAACCTTCACTGTTTGCTGATGATATGATATTATATTTAGAAAATCTCAAAGTTTCAACCAAGAAACTCCTGGAACTGATAAATGAATTTAGTAAAGTCTCAGGATATAAAATCAATACACAGAAATCAGAGGCGTCCGTATACGCCAACAACAATCAAATTGAGAACCAAATTAAAGACTCAATACCCTTCACAATAGCAACAAAGAAATTAAAGTACCTAGGCGTATACTTAACCAAGGAGGTAAAAGACATCTACAGGGAGAACTATGAAACACTGAGGAAGGAAATAGCAGAGGATGTAAACAGATGGAAATCAATTCCATGATCGTGGATCAGCAGACTCAACATCATTAAAATGTCTATACTACCCAAACTGATCTACAGATTCAATGCAATTCCTATTAAAATCCCATCAGCATTCTTCACAGATATAGAAAAAATAATTTTATGCTTCGTATGGAACCAAAGAAGACCCAGAATATCAAAAGCAATTCTAGGAAACAAAAACAAAATGGGAGGCATTAATACGCCAGATATCAAACTATACTACAAAGCTGTAGTAATTAAAACAATCTGGTATTGGCATAAAAATAGGAATATTGACTAATGGAACAGAACTGACAATCCTGGTATAAAACCATCCTCATATAGCCATCTAATCTTTGACAAAGCAGACAAAAACATACGCTGGGGAAAAGAATCCCTTTTCAATAAATGGTGCTGGGAAAACTGGATAGTCATTTGTAGAAGGCTAAAGCAGGACCCACACCTTTCACCTCTCACAAAAATCAACTCACGCTGGATAATAGACTTAAACCTAAGGTATAAAACTATTAGAATTCTATAGGAAAATGTTGGAAACACTCTCCTAAACATCGGCCTAGGCAAAGAGTTTATGAAGAAGTCTCCAAAGGCAATCACAGCAGCACCAAAAATAAATAAATGGGAAATGATCAAACTAAAAAGCTTCTGCACAGCCAAAGAAACAGTCATGAAAGTAAACAGACAACCTACAGAATGGGAGAAAATTTTTGCATCCTACATATCCAATAAAGGGCTGATAATTAGAATATACTTAGAACTCATGAAAATCAGCAAGAAAAAATCAAATAACCCTATTAAAATTGGGCAAAGGACTTGAACAGAAACTTTTATAAAGAAGACAGAAGAATGGCCAACAAACATATGAAAAAATGCTCAACATCTCTAATCATCAGGGAAATGCAAATCAAAACTACAATGAGATATCACTTAACTCCAGTGAGAATCGCCTTTATCAAAAAGTCTCCAAATAACAAATGCTGGCGTGGATTCGGAGAGAGAGGAACACTCCTACACTGCTGGTGGGACTGCAAGCTAGTTCAACCTCTGTGGAAAGCAATATGGAGATACCTTAAAGCGATACAAGTGAATCTACCATTTGATCCAGCAATCCCATTGCTGGGCATCTACCCAAAAGATCCAGTGACACTACAAATAAAGACACCTGCACTCGAATGTTTATAGCAGCACAATTCATAATTGCAAGGCTGTGGAAACAGCCCAAGTGCCCATCAATCCAAGAATGGATTAATAAAATGTGGTATATGTATACCATGGAGTACTATTCAGCTCTAAGAAACAATGGTGATATATATAGCACATCTTATATTTTCCTGGTTAGAGCTGGAACCCATACTACTAAGTGAAGTATCCCAAGAATGGAAAAACAAGCACCACATATATTCACCAGCAAACTGGTATTAATTGAGTAGCACCTAAGTGGACACATAGGTACTACAGTAATAGGGTATTGGGCATGTGGGAGGGGGGAGGGGGGCTGGGTATATATATACATAATAAGTGAGATGTGCACCATCTGGGGGATGGTCATGCTGGAAACTCAGACTTGTGGGGGGGGGGAGAGCATTTATTGAACCCTTAAAATCTGTACCCCCATAATATGCCGAAATGAAAAAAAAAGATTTATGGAAATACATATACAGTACATTTTGATATTGTTCACCATTTTGTTTGTTCTCAGACATTTAGGTTCCCTGAATGTGGAGTATATTGAGAGGATCAATATATTGCAAATTGCTGACCTCATTCTCTCTTTCACTCTAACAAATACTTCTTGTATAAAACCTTGTCCTTAAATAGTTCACACAATGAATGGTAAAGATAGAATAGATTGAGACTGAAAGTTCTTTCTTTGTGGTGGGTCTTTCCTGAAAGCTTTGTTTAAATTGTGTTTGGAGGCATATATTTATTATTATCACAATATTTATGTCATTGCAGTGTTTTATCCTTCCTCTAACCTTACAGAAATGCATATTTTTAAGTTCCATTTATGGTGTAAATCTTAGACCTTACAAAGAATCCCTGTGCTAAAAAATAGTGATTTATACTCTTGTTTACAAACAAAATTCAAATAGAGCTGATTAGTCATCTATGAAGCAGTTCAGAATTAATGCTTGAAAAATTTTCTTGAGTGATACTATATAGCTTTTTTGCAGGGGGAGATGTGATATATGAAACATTCAGTTACTTTGGGGATATTTGTTTTGTATTGTGAAAATCAGATCTTGAAGGAAATCCTTTAGAATTAAGTAGTACTCAACACCAAAAATTATCATATGCCTATTTAGCAAGATTAATACAACATGAATAGTGACACTTGAGAATACATGTGTTAAAATGTATAGGGTGACTGACTCCTTTACAATGCTTATTTTGAAATGGGTTGAAGTGAAAAAAGTACTTATATAGCAGAAAATGAGCTCTGTAGCAGATGCTAGACCATATCTTTTTGGCACATGCTGCTCCAGAGCATGTTGAGGGCATCCAAGTCTGAGCCAATGACAAATAGGAGCTGTAGAATAAACTCCCCAGCTTTCTTGCCCCTTTGGGGGTGGAATAGGGAGTAGACAGCTCTGAAGATTATTCTACATTGTCTCCCAGAGTTCCTCAGTGGAATGGAGCCCCAATTGTTCGAAGTGACAACTTGTTTGATAAAGTACTCTGCATTTGCTTCCTTCCTTTCTCTGTTTCAATTCCCACTCTCCTACCAGGGTTTCCTGGGATCACTTCCCAAACAAACTATTTGCATTTGAACCATTGATGCAGAGCCTTCTTCTGGAAGGATTACAAACTGAGATAATCTCCCTGGAGTAAGTCAATGAAGAAATGAATCTAGTAATGAGCTCAGATCGATCACTCTATCAATCCCCAAATCCTTGAGTTTGGTGTAGTTTTTCTAGGACCTTTATATACTATTCTGCTGTCTTTTACTAAAAATATAAAAAATAAAAATGATAAATACCTCACTTTATAGACCTCCTTCCTCTCTTCCCAAAGGGTATAACACTTGAAAGCAAATGCTCATGTCTGAGAGTATACAATCTTGATGTAAAAAAAATCAAGCACATAATTAAAAAGTGAATAATTTTGAATAAATGTTCTCAATGCCTCTATATAATGACAACTTTTATGGCTCAATGTTGACAAATGAAAAGGATACCCTGCAGGCCAACTGTGTACATTCACAAAATAAACTATTGACTAGCTGGGGGTGGGGGGTTACAAATGAAACAGGCCCACTTGAACAAGGCTTGTTCGAAAGTCATTACTAACCTTTGGCATTTCATTTGGACTGATACATGCTTGCCACTGGGGCTACATTAATATTTGAACAACATACTAGAAAAACACAGATTTATCAAGGCAGTGAAAAGACAGGTATAAGAACTGTCTTCTGCTCTATCTGAATAAATCAGAGTAATGCTGAGGAGCCTAAATATATCTGTGTCCTTTTCGAATATACAATGGACAAACACATGAGATGTGTTGCCATAAAGAACAGTGATCTTTGTATGTCCCAAAATTCAACCTTCAATTCCCATTTTTGAATCTAAATGTCCTGCCCTTTTATCATTGTTTTGTAGAATTTACCACTAGAAAATATGGTATATTATTCATATGTCAGCCTAGGTATATTTTAATGCATACTTTAAAATCCAACACATTCTGAACATAAATGTTTGTAGCTGCATTCATGATAGCCAAAAAACTATAAGCAATCTAAATGTCTATCAACAGGTGAATGGATAAGCAAATCAGGTATATACATGCAATAGAATTCTAGACGACAATAAAAAGGAACAACATGGATGAATGTTATACTAAGTGAAAGAAGCCAGACACAAAAAGCTACATGCTGTATGTTTCCTTTATATGAAATTCTAGAAAATGGGAATTTAATCTGTAATAGAAAACAGATCAATGACTGCCTGGAGTCAAGGGAGGATTGACTGCAAAGGGGCTTTAGGGAACTTTTGAGGTGATGAAAGTGTTTTATAACTTGATTCTGATAGTGGTTATATGAGTTTATGGCAAAATTCATTGAACTGTACACTTAAATTGGCACATCTTATTGTATGTAAATTAATCTTTAATAAAGTTGATTTGAAATAAAACTTATTTGCATCTTCTACCAAAACTTTATGTAACAAACCAATTACTACTATTTAGTAAGCAGAGCATTGAGAAAAAAGACTTAGGACAGTTACATTTTGTCAAGGGTTTGGACAGAATGGCATATTATCTTCATTGTAGGAGTCTAAGGGAACCTGGGACTCAAGAGAAAACTGATACTTGGTGGAATATATTTAGAAAAAGGGAGATAGGTAGAAGGGGAGGTGAATAAAGGAGTAGAGGAAAACAAAAATACATTTGACTCACTTCAGAATTTGCCTGCTGTCAAACAGTACAATTTCTGTATCATCACTCTGTTTGGCCATGCCCATGGGTACCACTTTGGTGTGTGGGGGCAGGTGAGGAGGAGTAAGGGTATCAAAAGCTGGGTATACATCTATTGGTGGTACTTTATGGTACAAAATTTAGAGAGATATTTTGGTGTGAGGGTTACCCAGTTCAGTATTTCTCAAACTTTAGTGAACTTTAAAATCACCTGCAAAGCTCGTAAACATGCAGACACTTGGGCCCCACCACAGAGATCCTGATTCTATAAGTCTGGGATGGAGCTGAGATTTTGCGTTTCTGGCAAGTTTCTGGGTGATGCTGATGCTGTTTGGCAAGGGACCACACTGTGAATAGACCTGATCTCTAGCCCTAGTGTGATTGCAAAGCAGGGATGAACTTTTGAACTTAATTATTGCTGGATATTGTTCTGTTTTCATGGCCAAAGCATGTAGGTTCAGAAGTTTTGTCATACAGAGGACTTTTTCAAGAGTGCTCTGTCTTTGTTCCTTGCTTCTAATTTGGTCAGTCCTTAATGAGCACTACTTGGGATTTGTTGATAAGAGGAGGTGAATGAGCTTATGAAAAATAGATCCTGGTTTCTTATCATTTCTTTCATAGAGAATCAAGAGTGTTATCTGCAAATGTGAGGAGGGTCCTCCTGTCCTGCCATCAGAATGCAAGAGTTGATTGCCTGAACCCCTTCAGGTGTAAGTTAATGATTTTGTGGTCCCCAGAATATGCAATTAATGAGTTTCATTGTACTGACATTGTTAGTATCAACATTACCAACAGCAGATGGGACATGTCTACATTCAGTGTCTGTTTTCAATTAAGATCTTTAATTTATGATAAATGAATACATTTCAATCATGTCTGCCTTGCATTCACTGTATGCTTGGTTGATCAACAATAAAAGCTTCTGGGAATGTTGTGGCACACAGTGAGAGATTGAGTCAGCTCATAGCAAGAAGGCTCACTGTTTTAATGGTTCCTTAAATACTTAAACCAGAAAAACTCGGAAAGAGGCAACAAATGAGCTTGGCAGTTTTTTTTTCCAAACGTAAATGTGAAAATTTGAAAAATTAAAGAGGGGAAAAAGTATCTTTTAGACATCATCACCCTAACACAAACCCTGTTAGCATGTAAGTATCTTCTTCCAGCCTTTGGACTATGCATAGAATCGTTTAGATAGGTATAATTGCATATTGATTTGTGATTTTTTTTAACCTAATATATCCTAAGTTTTATTTTCTGTGTTTTTACATAGTCTGTTTCAGCTATCTACCCCGAAACTTAGTGGCTTAAAACAAGAAGATTAATTTGGCTTAAGAATCTGCAATTTTGGCAGGGCTTGGCAGGGTTTGGAAGGGCCAGCTGGACTCTGCTCCTCTCAGAACTAACTGGGGCATTTCAAAGGCTAGGGGCTGGAACCAGCTGATTGATGGTTTGCTCACTCACATGTGTCTCAGTTGATACTGGCTATTGGCTGGGACCTTAGTTTAGCCTGTCAGCAGAAACACCACATGTAACCTTTCCATGTTGCTTGAACTTCTTCTAAATGTGGTAGCTAGACTCCAAGGGTGGGTTTCTCATGAGAGTCAGCCAAGTAGAAGCTACATTGTCTTTTATGATCTCGTTTCAGAGGTCACTCCGCATGCTTTCCACCACTTTTTATTCATAAGAAATGAGTCACTAAGGCCAGCCTATATTCAAGGTGAAGGAAATTAGACTGCCTACCTTTTTATGGCAGGAGCATCAAAGAATTTGCTGATATGTTTTATAAAATTGTTGGCATAATATTCTATCAAGTGAAAATAGCAAGCTTAACCATTTCACCTACAGTTACACTTACGTTGTTTCCATTCTTAAACTGCGATTAACATCTTTATCAGGTTTTCTAGACATAATTATAGATTGCATTCCACCAACTAGTTTCCAAAAAAGAATTTGTGTCACACATATAGGCACTTAGTAAAAGTGTTTTGATTTTGAAAGAACTAATATAACCAGATATTAATTGAAATGAGATCCTTTTAAGAGCTAGGGCTGCCTTTATAGATGACAACCTTAAAAAGAGATGGAGAAGCAGGTAGATGTTCTCACCTTACAACCCCAAAGAAAACCAAATGTATTCAAAACTATAAAATTTATACTGTGAGTCATAACATTTTTCAATTTAAGGTGGACTGTCAAAACCCATGTTCCAATGCTATCTGGCATTGGCAGGTATAGGGGCTGGAAAGTTAATATGCCCCATAAAATGGTGGGGAGGACAAATGTTGATGATAAACACAGTTAAGGTCTCCCTTAGGGTGTGTGGGCCCCAAGAAAATATTTTCTATAGAGTTTCTGTCTATATAAAACATCTGGTTAAAAAATGTATGACAAAATTCATGGGCCCATTTGATTTAATGAAGAATATTTAGAATTATGGGTAAAGAAGAGGCACTTACATATTTGTTTGTTGTCCAATCAGAGCACACAAAGATTCTTTGTGGTATCTAGGTACTATCTCTTCCCCTTAAGGTCCAAAAACCATGTGTTCCTGTTCTTTGTTGTCAAATTGCCATTCTTGGATAATTTTATATTTCCCACCAGGAGAAAAAGGTAACAACAGCATTGTTACTCACAACACCATGATTTTTCACTCTTTGTGTTGAAATAATATAGATCTTCTTGCCTCTGTAGTTCCTTAATACCTTTTATTTAATGGAGTTATATCACTGCTCATGATCCTGCATCTCTATTGTGTCGCCCAAGAATCCTGGCTTCCAGTGACAGTCTCAAAGGTTGTTACTGTACTTCATGGATGAGGACCATACACATAAATCTTACCCAGAGTATACAGGAAAATGTGAACAATAATTCATTTTCTGGTCATAATAAACTTACATTTCAGAATTTTATACAGTAAATGGAGAACAATACATATTCCAACCGTATCTTTTCTCAAACTCTTTATTACATAATCACTACATTTCTAGAATATGACTGCACCCCTTCCTACCACACACCATCACCAATGGGAAGGATAGGCAAGGAACCACTTGAGCAGAGTGAGAAGAGCAGAAGGAGTATCTGTTCTTGGTCTGGTTCAGTAGTGGTCCTGCCAGAAGAGATTGCCCCAGCTAGGCCCAGCTACCATAAGGCCTCTTAGAAATTTTCAAGGAGGGCATTCTAAAGCACTGAGCCACCTGTATAACCTGAAGCTGGGGGCCTGGGGTAGGAGCTCAGTTTGCCCATGTTTAAAGTTGGTATTGAACACAGTCAAAGATGATAGAAGGAAGTTAATTCTTACAGATAAATGCACTCAAGGGAGAGGGGAGAGTATAATAGCAGGTAATATATCATAGGACAGAAGGGTGGTCAGGGTCAGGGAAGTCAGCAAAGGTGACAGGCAATGCCCTGGTAGAAAAAAGCAATAAATCCTTATAATGGGTCACATGGAAGTGGACTTCACAAAGAGCTTGATACTAGAAAAAAGTCACTGGACTTTAGTTCTGTATTATTATTATTACTATTTTAAATGTCAAAGTGGGAGGTACGAATGTTTTTGGTCACATGGATTACTTTTGTAATGCCTGAGTCACAGCTATAAGGGTGTCCATCACCCAAATAGTGTTCATTGTACCCATTAAGTAGGTTTTTGCCCTTCCCCCTCTCCCCCCTCTCCCCTGCTTGATTTCTCCTAAGTTTTACATTCCTCTGTGCACATGTGTACTCATTGATTAGTTCCAGTTTAATAGTGAGTACATGTGGTGTTTGTTTTTCTATTATTTAGATAATTCACTTAGGATAATGGTCTCCAGTTCCATCCAAATTGTTGCAAAAGGCATTAATTCATCCTTTTTATGGCTTAGTAGTACTCCATTGGTATACATATACCACATTTGTTAATCCATTCATGAATTGATGGGCACTTGGGTTGATTCTACATCTTTGCAATTGTGAATTGTGCTGCAATAAACATTTGAGCACAGGTGTATTTTTGATAAAATGACTTCTTTTCCTTTGGGTAAATACCCAGTAGTGGGATTGCTGGATCAAATAGTAGGTGTACTTTTAGTTCTTTGAGGAATCTCCATACTGTTTAATTTAGTAGTTTTAAAACAATGTTCCAAGCTCCAGGTTTTGTGAACTTTTCTTGATGGTTGGTTTTTAGTCCTCAACTTTCTTGATCTGGCAGTAGAGTTTGAAACAGTTTATCATTATTTCTACCAGAAACATTTCCTTTACTTTGCTTTCAGGACATCAAATTCACCTAGTTTTTCATTTAACTCTCTGCTGGTCTCTCTCCAGTGCTGATTCCTCTTCACTTCATGAACTTTTAAACACTGAAATACCCAGACCTTCATCTTTAGACTTACATTCTTCTATATTAATCCTCACTCTTTTGGTACTCTCACCTAATTTCATGGCTTTAATTATCATTTATACACTCTTGACTCCCATAGTAATAGTTCCATCTCAAATGTCTTCTCTGAATCTCAGAATTATATGTCTTACTACCTATGTGACATCTCCACGTGGATATCTAAGAAACATCTCAAAACACATGACCAAAGCTAAACTCTTGATATTCAATCTCCCCCAACTTGACCCATCCATAATGTTCTGTATCTTATTTGATGGCCACATCATTCCTCCAGTTGCTAAGAACAAAAAATTTGGAATCATTCTTCACTACTATTTTTCTCTTATAGCTAGTGGTATCCCGGAGCCAGATCAAACCCACACATAACAGCCAACAGTGTACATCTCTTCCTAACTCTCTGTTCAGTTATGTTACATTGATATCTGGAAATCAGACATGGTAGGGATATCTACATCATGAAAATTAACAAATATTACACATCAGGCCTCCTCTCCCTCTCCTCTCCCTCAATCTGGTTGTTTAACACTTACCAGCACACTACTGCATAAATTAATATATCTTATCTAATCCATCAGCAAATCCTGTTGGCTCTGTCTTCAAAATATACCCAGATCTGACAATTCCTACCACCTCCATAGATATTACTCTGGTCTGTCTGAGTCATATAAACTCTGACGTGAGTTTAATGCATAAAATCATAACTGGTCTCTCTCATTCCACCCTTGTCTTCTACTAGTATAATCTCCACATGGCAACCAGAGTGATTTTGTTAAAAGGTAAGTCAAATCATATCACTGCTCTAGTCAAACCCTCCAATTGTCTCCCATCTACTCAAGAGTAAAAGTCAAAGTCCTGATGATACCCACAAGGCCCTCCACGATCTGGTCTCTGTCACCTCTCTAATCTTATCTCCTTATACCCTTTCCCTTGTCGACTCAACTTCAGTCATACTGCCTCCTGGTTGTTTCTCAACAACATCAGACATGCTCATGCCTCAGAATATTTGCGCTCAATCCCCACTCCACCTCAACACTCTATAATCTCCAGCTCCTTCAGTTTCTATTAAAATACCACCTTCTTATTGCAGCCTTTCCTGAAACCCTCTGTAAAGTTGCAATCCATACCTTCTACACACACACACATTCCCTACTTCTTTTCTCCCTTCCTTGCATTATTCTTTCTCTTAGCAATCATAACCATCTAAAATTGAATATTTTATTTATTTTTCTTGCTTATTTTTTATTTCTCAACTACAATGGAACCCCATTAGAGAAGGGATTTATGTCTGTTTTGTTCCCTCAATGTATCTCCAGCACTTACAAGAATTCCTGACATTTAGTATGTGCTCAATAACAGGGTATTGGGCAGGGGGTTGGGGGGTGGGTATATACATACATAATGAGTGAGATGTGCACCGTCTGGGGGATGGTCATGCTGGAGACTCAGACTTGTGGAGGGAGGGGGGAAAGGACATTTATTGAAACCTTAAAATCTGTACCCCCATCATATGCCACAATAAAAAAAAATTGTTCAAATGAATGTATAACTAGCACATATGATGAAGTCAAGTGGGCTGTGTTCTGTGATTTACAGCCTCCATTGAACATTTAGTTTCATCTTTTAACATATCATGTTTTATAATATGTTTTACATATTGTGTTGTGCATATGTAAAACACTTGTAAAAATGTTTGTTGCATAAACAACAATAATAGTCATAATGATAAGGTTTGAACTACACTGTTCTAGTACAATCCTCTCATTTTACCTACGGCAGAAACTGAGAATGACAGAGGTGAAGGGCTTGCTAAGGTCTCACAATCATACCCTTACCTCCCAAGCCTAATCATCTATGAAGCCTAGTGGAGTGGTGGGAGGAGAGAGCATAAAGCTGTGAGTTTGGGTGTCACTAGAGACTCTGCCATCACCACTCAAGCGAGGTGAAGAGGCAGCTATGGGATGAACTTCTTTAAGAGGAATGCCAACACAATTTACAAATTATAGTAATTACATGATTAGGAACACTGAAGTACACCTATGGTTCAGTGCTAACTATTATAGATGAAGCATTAGGACTCTTCTAATTAAGAGTACAGAATCGCAATAGGATATGTGAAGAGAACAGAAAACTTTACAAGACAGTCAAGGTTTAAATATGAAGTACATTAAGATATAGTATGATTTAGAACACATTATAAATAAGATGCAACAAAGCTACATTTTCACTGATCAGGTAATTCAGGAAGGAGGAGAGGGCCAACTGATTCTCTCAATTCTTATATAATCTCTTTGAGGTTACAACAAATTATAGCTCTAGCCATTTATGCATAATGTGCTTGCTCATTCCTGAAATGAGCAAGCACATTCATTTTATGGCACATTTTGCTTATAAACCAGTTCTTCCCCAAAATCATCTCCAAAATCATGACTTCAAAAGTAGGTTTTTGTGAAAATTGTTCTCAAAAATTAATAGCTATTTCTTGGTTAGGTTTGGTATAACCCTGATACTTTTTGTTAGTGGAGTTTTTATTTTTAATTTTTATGAGACAGTTGGCTTTTTACTTCCTGTAAACTTATGCCTATTAATATACATTAGTTTTAGTCAAAATCTAATAATAATTCATCTTATTCCTATTATTCACAATTTTTATTACTACTTTAAAAAAATTGCCTAAGAAAAGGCATCAGCTGTTTCATTCCTTCATTTTCATGTCAGTTTGTTTTCTTCTATTATATTCAATTAAAATTAAAGTTAATTTTTAGGTAAAATATTGGTAGTGGTTGTTTCTGGATGGTAGATTGGGAGTAGGTTTTTTAAATTCTTTTGTAATTTCCCCAAATTTCTTTCTAATCAATATTTATTAATTTCATTGTCAAATGTTTATTATTTTTATAATATGAATATAAATTTTTAAAAAAAGCCAATCCATTTAAGTCAACAGTATTTATACATATGTACAGATCAATAAGAAATCGAGTTTTAATCTTGTTTATCCCTTCAGGTTTTATCTAACAAAGAGGCTCTGCCTTCACTGATATTAAGGATAGATGGTAACAGAAAGGGTGGTCTTTGGTAAATAAGCCTAGAACTTTCCTTTCTTGCCACTCAACCTAATAAGAGGCACAAAGTCTTCTGCTTGCTGGGATGAGCTAGTTTACCCTGTGATCAGAAGGGAAGAAGTGAGGCCATTGAGCAATAGCAGCAGCTGCTGCTGTTCCCACTAATACTGGAAGGAAGCAGAGACTTTGGCCCTTCCTATCTCTCCTTTTGTTTTCTTTAATGCCTCAGACTCAGTCCTACTCAAGGCAAAATTTCCAGAGCCTTAAACTCAGCAAATCAAGGTTAAAGGACTAAGATGTTATCAGTCTCAAAGGTATTCGCCTCTAAACATTTCCCTCTTTGTTTATTTATAATTTATAGCCTTCTGACTTCAGAAAGAGGACTTAAGATGCAGTGTTTTAATAAGGAAATCTTGAAGACCAGAAACCCTACAGGCTCAAAGGAGTGTACTTTCAATGAAGAAGTTTCTGGTATGATGGCCTATGCACGAAGGAGGTATTTTGGGCTAGTCATGCCACATACATAGTTGTTGGCCTTCCCAATCAGCAAAACTGACCCTGGGGATATGTTATAAAAGTATAAAAGTTGTTTGAAAAGTTACTGCAGGAAAATAAAGCAAACTCCACAAAGCAATCATGTACAATGTTTGCTCTCCAACATGCCCACACGTAGCTTTACCCCACTCTTGATCTTTCATTCTTTTGCTTCCATGTTTGGCTTTGACATAAAATACTTGAAAGATGAATCTTTTCTCTCTCTCTCTCTTTCCTTTGCCTTGCAAAGAAGTTTTAATTATTGCTTGGAATATCCAGGACCTTCTTATTGTTGTTATTTTTGGTTTTCTTCCCGACAATTAGCTTAACCTTGAGAACAAAAGATCAATGTTTCTTTCTGAAATTTAACCTGAAATTAGCTTGACTTTCTCAACCACAACTGATAAAATGCTGGGGTGTGGGATGAGAGGAGAAGCCACTATAAATTAGCAGGGCTTAATAGTCCAGAAGAGAGCCCAAACTTGACTATGTACATGGGAATATAAATTCTGGGTAAAAATGTATTAACTGGTTCAGCTGTGAAGACAGCCTGAACCTGCTCAACCCCGACTCTCATAAACACAAAGAAGATAAGATATTAAGTTATAAATAGTATTTCATTGGGGTTAGATCAAAGAAATACTTTGAATAATAAAGCTTTATATCTGTGCTCCCTAACCCCCAGGACATAGACCAGTACTAGTCCATGGCCTGTTAGGAACCCGGCCACACAGAAGGAGGTGAGCTGTGGTGAGCAAGTGAACTTTCATCTGTATTTACAACCACCTCCCACTGCTCACCTCACAGCCCGAGGTCCACCTCCTATCAGATCAGCAGTGGCCTTAGATTCTGCATTATGGTGAGTTATATAATTATTTCATTATATATTACAATGTAATAATAATAAAATAAAGTGCACAATAAATGTAATGTGCTTGAATCATCCCGAAACTATCCCCCAACTCCCGGTTCATGGAAAAATTATCTTCCATGAAAACTGTCCCTGCTGTCAAAAAAGTGAGGGACCACTGCAAATGACAATTTAAATACTTATTTTGAGCTTTTAGAAATCTCCTAATACTTAATCTTATATTTAGTATTCATAAATGCTTTAATATTTCTATTCACCAGAATTTTCATGAATTACTAAATGAAAGCAAAGGGTATTTTTACCCAGCTTTCTAGAAACAGAAAATTTATATGAATTGGCAATTGTGCATTTTGCAATAAGAAATGCATTTATGAGGATAATCGTGAGACACTGTAAGATTCTGAATCTAAAATAAGGTTAAATTGGGTTTAGTGCAATGTTAGTGTTACTGTTGTTAGCTTTTAAAATTGTTGGATATTTTAAATTGTAACTTAATTCTAATCAATGGACTTTTCATATATTAGATACACAGTGACCCAGACTTCACCAAAAATATTCCCAAATTCTATAATTTTGTTCTTATAAGAATTCTGTATAAGTTGAATAATACAGTATTAAACTTTCGGATATTTTTTTTCACTCAGCTTAATTCCCTGAAACTTCATCCAAATTGTCACATACAGCTATAGCTTATTCTTTTTTATAGCTACATAGTATTCCATGGTATGGATGCACCACAGTTTATATAACCATTCACCTGTTGAAGGACATCTGACTTGTTTGAAGTTTTGGCTATCCTAAATGAAGCTGTTATGAACATTTGCATGCAGGTTTTGTGTGAACATCAATTTTTATTTCTCTGAAGTAAATGCCCAAGAGTATAATTTCTGGATCATATAAGTGCATGTTTAGTTTTGTAAGAAACCATCATACTTGTTTCTGGAAAGACTATATCATTTTGCATTCCCACCGCCAATCCAGTTTCTCAAGATTCTCACCAGTATTTGGTGTTTTCACTATTTTTTATTTTAGCAATTCTGATAGGAGGGTAATGCTACCTCATTGTGGTTTTAATTTATTTTCATTTCTCTAATGGGTAATAATGTCGAAATTCTTTTTATGTGCTTATTTCCCATCTGTATATTCACTTCAATTAAATGTCTATTCATGTCTTTTGACAATTTTTTACTTGGATTGTTTGTTTGTTATGGTTGAATTTTGAGAGTTCTTTACATATTCTAGATACTAGTCCTTTGTTGGGCACAGAGTTTGCATATATTTTCTCCCACTTTCTGGTTTGTCTTTTCATCCTCTTTACCAGGTTTTTAAAAGAAGAAAAGGTTTTTAAAATTTTGATGAGGCCCAATTTATCAATTTTTCCTTTTATGGATTACGCTTTTGGTATCAACTCTAAGAACTGTTTGCCTGATCAGATATCCCAAAGATTTTCTATATTTATTCCTTAAAATATATAGATTTATGTTTTACATTTAGTTTATGATCCACTTTGAGTTAACTTTTGTATAAGGTATGAGGTTTACATTGAAATTCTGTTTTTTTTTTTTCAACCTATGGATACCCAATTGTACCAGTACCATTTGTTAGAAAGGATATCCTTCCTCCATTGAATTGTGCTTGCACTTCTGTCAAAAATCAATATTTATTTATGTGTGTCTATCTCTCGATTTCCAATTATGTTTCATAAATCTCCATCTATCATTCTGCTAACAGCATACTGTTTTGATTACTGTAGCTATATAGGAAGCTTTAATTAACATCAGGTAGAGTTATTCTTCACATTTTACTATTTTTAAAAATTGTTTTATCTATTCAAGATCTAATACCATCCCATGTAAATTTTATAGTAAGCTTGTCTATGCCTACAAAAAACATTGCTAGGATTTCAATAGGAATTTGCATTAAACCTCCACATCAGCTTAAGAAGAACTGACATCTTTACTATGTTGAGTCTGTCAGTCTATCCACCTGCTATGTCTCTTCACTTATTTTAAGTCTTCCTTGATTTATTTCATCAGCATTTTGTAATTTTCAGGATACAGATCCTATATTGCTTTTTGTTAGATTTATACCTAAGTATTTTCTTTTTTATTGAGCAATTGTATATGATATTGTGTTTTTGAGTTTAGTTTCCACATGTTTGTTGTTTATGTATAAAAATGTGATTGATGTTTGTGTTAATCTTTTATCAAGCAACCATGCTGAACTCATTAATTAGTTCTAGGAGGGTTTTATATTTCTTTGCTTTTGTAGATTACTCAAGATTTCTTATGTAGTCATATCATCTGTGCATAGGCACAGCTGTATTCATTTCTGTCCATTTTATATGCTGTTCATTTTATTTTATTATCTAATCACAGTGTCTAGAACTGTCTTAAAATGCAGGTTTTATTATTATTCAGGTATTATGAAGCCAACAGACAAGGAGATGAATACCATTGAAAAGATAGCTTGTTATACTTAAAGATCCCAAGAGGAGGGGGCACACCATAGTGAGGGCACAAGAGAGGAGCATATGGGGAAGCAACATAGCCATGAAGCAGAGGGAATGAGGGGAAAATGTGGGCAAGAGCCTTTATTGTGGTTTCCACAGGAAGGAATGGGCAAGTCAGGGTAAGCAAGTTTAGGATTGACTAATTTGAATTATTTTGGTGGGCTTTGGGGCAAAGAGATTATCCCTAGTTTTCTGATACCCAGCCCTGAGAGTAGGGCAGGAGAATATCAGCCCTAAGTGTGATAAAGGAAATGGTTGATGGTATGAGTTCTGGATTGCTTGTTGCATATGAAAGGCACACTTGCAGGAAATCTTTTACTATATCTAGGAATTGACTAACCCTGGAAAGGGAAACCTCCAGGGTCGGCAACTCCCCAAGATGTCAAATACCAAATAGAAAAACTAGAAAATATGGTTATTACAAAAACTTCCAGTATTATATTGAATGAGAATGGTGAGAGTAAACATCTTGCCTTGTTCCTCATCTAGGAAGAAAGCATTAAGCTTTTTGTAGATGTTCTTTATCAAATTGAGAAAGTTTCCCTCTAGTTCTAGTTTGTTCAGAGTTTTTACTGAGCAAACTACTGAATAGATGTTGGAATTTGTCAGATACTTTTTCTGTAACAATTAATGTGGTCATATGATTTTTCTTCTTTAGCCTGCTTAGATTGTGGATTACATTGATTAATTTTTGAATGTTGAAAGAAACTTATATATCTGGAATAAATCCCTTTTTATACATTTCTAGATTTGATTTGCTGATGTTTTATTGAGGATTTTTCCATCAAAGTTCATGAGAGATATTTGCCTGTATTTTTCTTTCTTTCTTTTTTTGCACTGTTTTTATCTAGTTTTGATGTCAGGGTAATGTTAGCCCCATAAAATGAGTTGTAAAATCTTCTCTCCTCTTCTATCTTCAGAAGAGATTCCATAAATTGGTGTTAATTCTTCTTTAAATGTTTAGTAGAATTTTCCAATGAAAATCTGAGTCTGGAGATTTCTTTTCTGAAAGATTTGAATTATGAATTTAATTTCTTTAATGATTACAGAACTATTCTGATTATTTCATCTCAGTTTAGTTTTAGTAATTTGTAGTTTTTGAGGAATTGTTCCATTTTTCCTAAGTTTTAGAATTAATTTATGAGCATAAACTTCTTTGTAGTAGTCTCTGCTGGACTTATAGTGATATCCCCTATTTCATTCCTGATATTGGTGATTTTTGTCTTCTCTGTTTTAGTCATTGTCAGTCTTGCTAAAAGTTTATCAATTTTATTGGATTTTTTTCTAAGAACCAGCTTTTTTAAAATTAATTTTCTCCATTGTTTTATATTTATTGATTTCTGTTCTTATAATTAGTATTTACTTCCTTTTGCTTGCTTTTAGTTTATTTTGCTCTTTTTGTGGTTTCTTTAGGTAAGATGTTAAATTATTGATTTGAGAGTCTTCCTCTATTCCAATGTAAGCATTTAATGATATAAATTTGTCTGTCAGCAGTGCTTTAGCTGTGTCCCACATATTTTGATATGTTGTACTTTCATTGAGTTCTATGTATTTTTTTAAACTTCCTTTTAGACTTCCTTTTTGATTCATGTATTATTTAGAAATGTGAGTTTACTCATACTGCTTCATTGTAAATAGGTGGGGTGGAAGTTCAAATGTTCCTTTGACCCTACTGACACCTTTCTGACAAAAGTAAGGCACCAACTATTACTTTCTTATTGCCTTTGAGTAGGATTATAGTCTCAGCTCCCTGCTAGGCCTTGCTAATAGCAGAGCAAGGGAAAGCATAGGGCTGATTTACACTACTTTATTGCTGCAAAGTATAGACAAAACCTCAGCTTCCACCTGGGTCCCACTAAAATTGTCAGTTCGAGGGGTACAATTTCCCCATTGGTGTTTGCCTGGAGTGGGGTGGGGGCATTGCTAAAAAGGTTTTCTGTTGTTAGGCCACCCTTTTCCCAGTCCTTTGGTAAGGGCTTTCTTGTAATCGTTTTTTATCTATGCCTGTTGGTGTTTCCTGGTTGGAGGCTTCTGTAACCCACCATTTGTAATATAACAGAGGCAATAAGGAAACCCAGGAAACACACCCAATGGTGAGTTTTTCCTGAGTTTTTTCTTAAGTCTTGAGGTCCCTAGGCAGTCTGCCTTCTTCTTTCTATCTTCAGAATCTTCCTATGCTTGTTTGTTATATTCAGGAATTTTTAGGTATAAACAGGAAGACCTGGGAGTAATGGGACTATTCCATCTTGAGCAGAACCAGAAGTCCGTGATAAGGTTTTGATATTAAAAATGATTCTCATAACATGAAAAATTGGAAGCCACTGCTATGTGCACTTCTTGTCAGATATGTTCTTAAGTATAGATTTTTGTGTATTTTTCTTGAAAAACATTTATCAGATTATATATACTATGTTTAAATGTCCCTTTTCTTGTAAAATTATAACCTAAGTACTTTTTAATTCTATAATAATCTCTTAATGACCATAATTTTAACAATTCATTAAACCATCCTTATAGTGTTGGCTACCTAGGTTGTTTCTAGTTTTTCACTATTATAAATAATGTTAAAATAAATGTACATAAGCATAAAGCTGTTCTCTAGTTCAGATTATTTTCTTTGCTTCTGTTTCTTTAAATGAAATCATTATGTCAAGGCATAAATATTTTAATGTTGATAGGCATAATATATTGCTCTAATTTTTATTTTACTTTGAGAAGAGAGGGCACGTTTCTCACCTAAAATCTACCTTTATCGAAACCCCAATTTAAATGGTCCTTCTGAACTGAGGGAAAATGTATTTTACATCAACTACATTGGAAAAGCTGATGTGAAATGTAGAAAATTGCCCTAATCTAAGGGAATCATTATATAGTTCAAAAAAAGCCCCAATATGCAGCTACTTTAGAACCCTCAGGAAATATGCCTGATAAGTTCTTTGAAGTAATCCAGAGCCTGCAACAAGTAAAATTGTAGCTGGCTATGTTATTTATGGTTGCTGTTACCAAAGAAACAGAGGTAATGTCTTATGAAATCTTGGTTTGCTAAGACAGAAAGAGGTTTCCTGGTGCCATTTTTGATTCTTGGTCCCCAGAACAACCAAAACTCATTACTAAACTCAAATCACCAGCTCAGCCCGTCCCCAGTTGTGGATTCTGTCCTGTTCTCTTGGAAGGCCTAATTACAGCTAGTTCCAAGGCACTTCAGCAGATTGGCCCTCCCTAGCTAGTTGTCTTTCATGATCTTAAGAGCCTGGAGAAGCAACAAGAAGGACTAACTAAAAAGGAAATGTAGGAGGACAAATAGATCAGGCTGAAGGACATTCGGCAGATTCAAAGAGATACAAGTACAGTGCATTAAAAATACACACCTCTCTAATAAATGAATTTAGCAATGTTGCAAGATACAAAATCAACATAGAAAAATCACCTACATTTCTAAACACTAACAACAAACAATACCCAAAGGAAATTAAGAAAACAATCCCATTTTCAATAGCATTAGAAAAATAAAATACATAGGAATAAAATTAACCAGTGATATGAAAGACTTGTACACCAAAAACTAAAAAACATTACTCAAAGAAATTAAAGAAGGCACAAATAGATGGAAAGATATCCCATGTTCATGGATTGGAAGGCTTAATATTGTTAAAATGTGCATACTACCTGTCTTAATCTGTTTGCGCTGCTATAACAAAATACCTTAGACTGGGTAAATTATAAACAACAGAAATTTATTCTTCATAGTTCTAGAGGATGGGAACTAAGATCGAGGCACCAGAAGATTCCATGTCTGATGAAAGCCCACCTTTCAGAGACAACATGTTGTTGCTGTGTCCTCACATGGTGGAGCCCTCATGACTTAATCACTCCCCAAATCCATTATCTCTTAATATTATCACATTATGTACTAGATCCTAACTTACAACTTCTGAGGGGACACCAACATTCAGACCATAGCACTGCTCAGTGCAATCTATTGATTCAATGCAATTCCTATCAAAATCTTACTAGGAATTTTTGTAGAAATAGAAGCAACAATCCTAAAATTCATATGGAACCACAAAGGACACTGAATATCAAAAATAATCTTGAGAAAGATAAACAAAGCTGGAGCCCTAGCACTTCCTGACTTCGAAACATATTACAAAGATACAATAATCAAAATAATACAGTACTCAGATAAAGAAAAATATATAGAACCATGAAACAGAATAGAGAACCTAGAAATAAACTTACACATACACAAATGATCTCCAACAATGGTGCCAAGACTACACAATGTGGAGAGGACAATGTCTTCAACAAATGGTGTTAGGAAAAACTGGATATCCTCACTCAGGAGAATGAAATTGGACCCTTATCTAATAAAAATCAATTCCAAATGGACAAAGACCTAAACATAAAACCTTAAACTGTAAAACTACTAGAATAAATATAAATAGAAAGCTTCATAATATTGGTCTTGGCAATGATTTCTTGGATATGACACCAAAAGTACAGACAACAAAAGCAAAAGTAGCCAAGTGGGACTTTATCAAACTAAAGAGTGTCTGTACAGCAAAGGAAACAATCAATAGAGTGAAATTCAACCTACAGAATGGGAGAGAATATTTGCAAACCATATATGTGATAAGGGGTTAATATTCAAAATATATAAGTAAGTCATTTAACTTAATAGCAATAAAACAGTAAGCAGTCCAATTAAACAATAGGCAAAGGACTCGATTAGATATATCTGAAAAGAAGACGTAAAAATGGCCAACAGGTATATGAAAAGATTTTGAACATTACTAATCATCAGGGAAATGCAAATCAAACCACAATGAGGTATTACCTCACACCTGTTAGGATGGCTCTTATAAAAAAAATGTACATTCTATGGTATTTGAATTATATCTCAATAAAGTAGTTATTTTAAAAAGGAGAAAAAAATGAAAAAAACCAAAATCTGAAAATAATAAATGTTGGTGAAAGTATGGAGAAATTGGAACCCTCTTTATGCACTGTTTGTGGGAATGTAAAATAATGCATCCACTAAGGGAAACAATTTGGAGGTTCCTCAAAAAGTTTTTTATACAACTACCATATGATTCAGTAATCCCACTTCTGGATATTTTACCAAAATAATTAAAAACAGGATCACAAAAAGATATTTGCACTCCCATGTTTACTGCAGCATTATTCACAATAGTCAAGAGGAGAGAACAGCCTGAATGTCTATTGATGGATGAACAGATAAATAAAATGTAGTATATACATATAATGGAATATTGCTTGGCCTTATAAAAGAAGAAAATCCTGTTGTATACCACAACATGGATGAACCTTGAGGACATTATATTAAGTAAAATAAGTCAGTTACAGAGGACAAATATTGCATGATTCAACTTATACAAAGTATTTAAAGTAGTTAAACTCATAGAAGGAAAAAGTAGAATAGTGACTGCCAGGAACTGTGGGGGGTAGGGGAAAATGGGAAGTTGTCAATGGGTATAAAGTTTAGTCATACAAGATGAAAATGTTCCAAAAATTTATAGCACTACAATGTGCATATATTAATAGTTAACTTTACTTAAAAATTTGTTAAGATGGTATGCTGTAGTTTGGATGTTTGACTCTCCAAAACTCATGTTGAAATTTTATCCCCAATGTTCGAGGTGAGGCCTAATGGAAGTGTTTGGGTCATGGGGGCAGATCCATCATGAATGCCTTGGTGCCATCCTCAAGGTAACGAGTGACTTCTCACTCTATTCCACTGAGAGCTAGTTGTTAAAAAGAGCCTGACATCTTACCACACCAGCTCCCCTTCACCTTCTGCCACAAGTGGAAGCTTCCAGAGGCCCTCATCAGAAGAAGATATTGGCACCATGCTTCTTAGACAGCCTGAAGAACCATGAGCCAAATAAACCTCTTTTTATTATAAATTACCCAGCCTCAGGTATTCCTATATAGCAATACAAACAGACTGAGGCAGGGTAGATCTTGTATTATGTGATCTTTACCACAATAAAAAATACTCACCTCTCAGCATTGTAGTACTAAGTTAACAACATTATTTATCAAAGAATTTTGTGCAGATATACTGACTTACCACCTTTATTCATTCAAACGAAAAGGAAATAAGACAATATTGCTCTCCCACCGAAGAATAAAGCCAGCTTACATTGAATTACATTGATTGAACATGTATTGCTGTCCTATTTATAAGCTGTCTTATCTAGTTCTCTAAAGGATTCATAAAAAAATCAATATTATTCATGCCTTCATTGATTCATTTAACAAATATTTTTTGAGTGTGTGCAATTTATCTGGCACTGTTTAAGGCACTGGAAATACAGCAATGTACAAGAGAAGCAAATGACTTAACTTCAGGAAGCTTAAATTTGGGCAACAGGAGACAGAAAATAGTTACACAATTTTTATAAGGAGATATAAAAGTATGATATAATATGTAGTAATATAATACAATATGACATAATGTCAAATGATTGAAATGGTTATGACAAATTACAAAGCAGGATGAGGAAATAGGGTGAGGAGCTATTTTAGAAAAAAAGGGTTAGGGAAGGCCCCTCTGAGCAGATAGCATTTGAATATATTTGAATGAAATGAGAGGAGAAGCCATGAAATATCTGAGGAAAGAACATTTCTGGCAGAGAAAACAGCAAAGCAAATGCCAATAAGGAGGAGCATGTTTGGTATACTTACAGAGAATAATGAGGAGGCCAGTGTGACTGGAGTCCAGAGGAGGAGAGAGAACCTTGGAGAAATGGGGGTTTTATTTTTCACCTAGCCAATAGCCAAGCTGATGCCTTAGCAGGTTGGCTGACTCCAAAACCCATGCCTATTTCATTACACTGAGTCATCTATTACAGCAGCCTGTCACATTCTCAATTAAGGAAGGAACAAAAGCATTGAAAAACATGTTTCCAGAAGCATTTCATACAGCTATATTGGCTCCCCAATTCATATTTCACCCTACCCAAGGAAAAAAAGGACAAAGACTTGATGCACATGTATGACTATTGTTATTATTGCCATTGTTGTCAAGAACAATTTTATTGTTATTGTTAAGCATACTTTATAGTTAATAATATAAAATATAGACAATTTGTAAATATAATAATCATGGTGAAGGACTAGTACTACTTTAAGTTTGCTTCTTAATAAAAGCCAAGGGTATTTCTATTCTTATTTCAGGCAACCTGATACTGAAGGAAGGAAATCCTTATTCTAGTCACTTATATTTCATTATCTTCAACAAAGATTGGAAGCAAAAATTGTCTCCAAAATTTTAAGTCTTCAAAGGGTTAGGAACATGTATCAAAATATCACATATACCCCTAAAATGCATACAAAAATAATATAACAATGATATGATATTGTATCTAGAAAACCCCAAGGATTCAACCAAGAAACTCCTGGAACTGATCAATGAATTTAGTAAAGTCTCAGGATACAAAATCAATACACAGAAATCAGAGGCATTCATATACGCCAACAACAATCTAATTGAGAACCAAATCAAAGACTCAATTCCCTTCACAATAGCAACAAAGAAATTAAAGTACCTAGGAATTTACTTAACCAAGGACGTAAAAGACCTCTACAGGGAGAACTATGAAACACTGAGGAAGGAAATAGCAGAGGATGTAAACAGATGGAAATCCATACCATGCTCGTGGATCGGCAGACTCAATATCATCAAAATGTCTATACTACCCAAACTGATCTACAGATTCAATGCAATACCTATTAAAATCCCATCAGCATTCTTCACAGATATAGAAAAAATAATTTTACGCTTCGTATGGAATCAAAGAAGACCCCGAATATCAAGAGCAATTCTAGGCAACAAAAACAAAATGGGGGGCATTAATATGCCAGATATCAAACTATACTACAAAGCTGTAGTAATTAAAACAATATGGTATTGGCACAAAAACAGGAATATTGACCAGTGGAACAGATGTGAGAATCCTGATATAAAACCATCCTCATATAGCCATCTAATCTTTGACAAAGCAGACAAAAACATACGCTGGGGAAAAGAATCCCTCTTCAATAAATGGTGCTGGGAAAACTGGATAGACACCTGTAGAAGGCTAAAACAGGACCCACACCTTTCACCTCTCACAAAAACCAACTCACGCTGGATAACAGACTTAAACCTAAGATATGAAACTATTAGAACTCTAGAGGAAAAAGTTGGAAACACTCTCCTAGACATCGGCCTGGGCAAAGAGTTTATGAAGAAGTCCCCAAAGGCAATCACAGCAGCAACAAAAATAAATAAATGGGACATGATCAAACTACAAAGCTTCTGCACAGCCAAAGAAATAGTCATGAAAGTGAACAGACAACCTACAGAATGGGAGAAAATTTTTGCATCCTATGCATCCGATAAGGGACTGATAACTAGAATATACTTAGAACTCACGAAAATCAGGAAGAAAAAATCAAATAACCCCATTAAAAAGTGGGCAAAGGACTTGAACAGAAATTTTTCTAAAGAAGACAGAAGAATGGCCAACAAACATATGAAGAAATGCTCAACATCTCTAATCATCAGGGAAATGCAAATCAAAACCACAATGAGATATCACTTAACCCCAGTGAGAATGGCCTTTATCAAAAAATCTCCAAACAATAAATGCTGGCGTGGTTGCGGAGAGAGAGGAACACTCCTACACTGCTGGTGGGACTGCAAACTAGTTCAACCTCTGTGGAAAGCAATATGGAGATACCTTAAAGCGATACAAGTGAATCTACCATTTGATCCAGCAATCCCATTGCTGGGCATCTACCCAAATGATCCAGTGACACTCTACAAAAAAGACACCTGCACTCGAATGTTTATAGCAGCACAATTCATAATTGCAAGGCTGTGGAAACAGCCCAAGTGCCCATCAATCCAAGAATGGATTAATAAAATGTGGTATATGTATACCATGGAGTACTATTCAGGTCTAAGAAACAATGGTGATATAGCACATCTTATATTTTTCTGTTTAGAGCTGGAACCCATACTACTAAGTGAAGTATCCCAAGAATGGAAAAACAAGCACCAGATATATTCTCCAGCAAACTGGTTTTAACTGAGTAGCACGTAAGTGGACACATAGGTGCTACAGTAATAGGGTATTGGGCAGGTGGGAGGGGGGAGGGGGGCAGGTATATACATACATAATGAGTGAGATGTGCACCATCTGGGGGATGGTCATGATGGAGACTCAGACTTTTGGGGGGAGGGGGGGAAATGGGCATTTATTGAAACCTTAAAATCTGTACCCTCATAATATGCCAAAATAAAAAAAAAAGAATAAAATCCTATTAAAGTCTAACTTCTAAACACAGTTACAAAAGAAAAAAAAATTAATTAATTACAAAAATAGAAAGGATCAGGAAAAGATGACACCCAATAGTTGCTGCTCTTTTACTGCTACAGTGTTGATGAGAAAGGAAAATATTATGTGAATATTTTCGCTGTCATATTTGAAACTCATTTTTCATAAAAAATGTCATCTGGGGTGAAGAGCAAAGTTGTTTTCTTTTTTAATTTTTGATTTTTAATTATGTGCACATAATAGTTATACATAATTATGGAGTACATGTGATGTTTGATGCAGGCATACAATGTGTAATGATCAAACCATGATAATTGGGGTATCCATCACCTCAAGCATTTGTTTTTTCTTTGTGTTAGGAACATTCCATTTCCAGTGTTTTAGTTATTTTTAAGTATACCATAACTTATTATTGACTATAGTCACTCTGCTGTGCTACCAAATATTGTTCATTTTCTCTATCTATATTTTTTAAAAAATCAGATAGCTATATTAGGATGGTTTTATGTCAGGGTTCTCAGTCCTGTTCACAGAATGGGAGGAAAATATTTGCATGCTATACATCTGATAAAGGGCTGATAAATAGAATCTATATAGAACTCAGGAAAATCAGCAAGAAAAAAATCAAACAATCCTATTAAAAAGTTAGCAAAAGACATGAGCAGAAACTTTTCAAAAGAAGATAGACTAATGGCCAACAAATGTATGAAAAAATGCTTAATATCTCTAATCATCAGGGAAATGCAAATCAAAACCACAATGAGATATCACTTAACTCCAGTGAGAATGGCTTTTATCATAACATCCCCAAACAACAAATGTTGCCATGGATGCAGAGAGATGGGAACACTCATACACTGCTGGTGGGACTGTAAACTAGTATAACCTCTATGAGAAAGTAATATGGAGATAACTCAAAGAACTAAAAGTAGAAATGCCATTTGATCCAGCAATCCCACTACTGGGCATCTACCCAGAGAAAAAAAAAGGCATTGTATAATAAAGACATCTGCACTCAAATGGTCATAGCAGCACAATTCACAATTGCAAAATTGTGGAAACAACCCAAGTGCCCATCAATACATGAGTGGATTAATAAAATGTCATATATGTATACCATGGAGTACTACTCAGCCACAAAAAAACAATGGTGAACTAACATCTCTTGTATAATCCTGGATGGAGCTAGAACCCATTCTTCTAAGTGAAGTATCACAAAAATAGAACAACCAGCACCACACATACTCACCATAAAATTGGTACTAATTGATCAACACTTAAGTACACATATAGAAGTAACATTCATAGGGTGTTGGGCAGGTGGGGGGAGCAGGGGATGGCTATATTCACACCTAATGGGTGTGGTGCGCACTGTCTGTGGGATGGACACACTTGTAGCTCTCACTCAGGTGGTACAAAGGCAATATATGTAACTAAACATTAGTACCCCTGTAATATTCTGAAATTAAAAAAACAGACACATAGACCAATGGAACTTAATAGAGAGCCCAGAAATAAATCCACATATATATAGTGAAAGACCAAGATTTTTAAGGCTATTTAATAACCTTAACATGTGTATTAATAAAAATAGCACATTTAAATTAATTTTAAGGATTTCATATACATTAATGCATTTACATAGTACATATACTAATCTCTTGATGCAAGTTCCTTGGTATTTCAAAGAGTACTATTGAAGATCTTAAAAATTTAAGGACTCCTCAAGAAAGTAAAATTTTTAAGGAACAGATTAGAACATTAATTTTTTAATGACAAATAGTAGATTTCCACATTTGGAGCAAGTTACAAGGTGGTCATGAAAAGAGTTTATAATGTTCAAATTATGAGCGATGAAACTGGAGACAATACCAGTTAAAAGATGCCTATATGGCTAGAACAGGAAAAAAAATCCAATTTTCCTGATAAGGAAACCAGCAAAATTCGATTTCATGCTTTTACATAAATATTTGACAAGAAGGTTTTAGTTTTTACAAATACATGACACTAATATGAGAACCTACTTTTGCCATGCAAAGGTGCAAATTGTATCTTACTAAACTAAGGCTCTTAATTGTTAAAAACAATTGAAAAATAAAAGCAAGTGGATTCATTGTTAATTATTAATATGGAATGTCTGATTTCCTTAAGTACTAAGTTTGACAGTTGATATCTCTGACATTTCGCTTTGACAATTCTTGGGTTTTTTTTTTTATTGCAAAGGTATATCCTCATTCTTTCAAATGCATGTTTTGGCTTGCGATTACCTTTTAGATTTTTTTAGAGCAATTTTTGTAAAATCATAGATAAGTCAAAAATTCATGTTATTTTAAATATGAATTGGAACAAATGCAGTGCAGATAGCTCAAAATATCAATGAAGTATTTGGGAAGGATGTGGCTAATGGCTGCACAGTATATCGAAGGTTTGAAAAGTTCCATTCTGATGATTTTAATCTTGAAAATGAGCCATGTGGGTGACCTGAGACCAAGGTGGATAATGATGAGCTGAAAGCTGTAGTGGAATGGAATCCATCTCAACCTATGCGTGAATTAGCAGCAAGGTTTGATGTTACTATTCCAACAATATCGGACCATTTGAAACAAATTGGCAAGGTAAAGAAGCTGGATACTACATGAATTAAACAAGCATCGAAAGAGAAATTGTCTGGAAGCTTGCCTTTCCTTGCTGTCACAACATAAAGGCGAACCAATTCTACACCGTATTGTTATGTATGATGAAAAATGGATTATTTTTGATAATTGCAAGTGTTCGGCACACTGGTTGGATAAAGATGAAGTGCTGAAACACAGTCCAAAACCGAATATTCCTTACAAAAAGTTAATGGTGTCTGTTTGGTGGTCCAGTACTGATACTATCCACTACAGCTTCATGAAACCTGGTCAATCAATTACAGTGGATGTCTCCTGCAACCAGTTGGATGAAATGATGAGGATGCTTGTGATTAAGCATCTGAGATTGGTCAATAGAGACAGTCCAATCCTCTTGCAAGACAACACTCGACCACATGTCATACAAATAACGCTGCTCAAACTATAGAAGCTGGACTTGGAAACTCTCTGTCATCCACCATATTCACCAGACTTTGCACCAAGTGACTACCACTTCTTCCAGGCTTTGGACCACTGCTTGTAAGGAAAAATATTCAATTCTCAACAAACTATGGAAAACGCCTTTCACAATTTCATCACCACTCACTCTGCAGGCTTCTTTAATGCTGCCATAAACAAGTTACCATTAAGATGGCAAAACTCTGTCAATAGTTTAGATACACATTTTGATTAATTATACTGCTTCTTGTTTTAGATATAATAAAGTAAACTTTTGATTTTAAATTTGACATTTCATTTTTAATGACCTAATATTAAAGTATGTTTTTGAAATAAAATAAACATGTTTTAAAATCTTATATCTATTATGATGAACATAACATAACCAAAAAGAACTATTCTGAAGAATTTGCCTAGCCTACTTCATTGGTACAAATGTTCCCAATTGCTAAAACTCCTCTGTTACAATATTATTTAACACTAAATTGAGTGCAAAAAGTGATTTTACTATCAATAAAATTGTCCATATATTTGTTGAAAGAGATGAAGTTTGTAACATGTTTGTAAAATGTTTCATAACCCTAAAGAAGGTTGATTCTCAAAACCATACATTATGTATCAATTGTGTCCTGCTTGTTTTTCCTATTCAAAAACTTACACAGTTGACAGTAGAAAGAAAAGTCATTGGCAGAGGAGAAATGAAAATGGGCAAGTTTCTAATGTTATTTAATCTTAGACAAAGAGATTTAGAATTTAATTACCTGCTCCTCTTTCTGTGTTTCCACCCTAAACTAATGGCTTTGCCATTCACCCAATCACTCCAAGGAGAAATGTAAGTCCATCTTTGAAGCCCTTGAGAAGTCTTCACCCCTGTAATTAATTGCTGCTAAATCTTGCCAGTAAACTATGCAGTGAGCAGTTTTTCAGTAAACTGCCTAGTCCCTTGTCCCTAATCCCTAAGCTGTATTCCTGGTTCCCTCTTCCTCTCCCTGCCTCCCTCCCCCACTGTCTGTCATTAAGGTATCTGAGATAGCATGACTTTCTAGAATGAACTTAAACTTTAGAACCACACAGACCTAAGTTCAAATCCCAGCAATTCCAATTCTCAGATATGTGAGCTAGGACAAGGTTCTTCAGTGCCAGAGTGTCAATTTGCTTATCTGTAACGTTGTGATACAATATCCATTTTATAAAGTTATCTTAAAGATTTACTAAACTGAAATAAGGCATGTAAGTGTCATAGCATAATGTTTTGCATGTTTACCAATGAATATTTAAGAGCAGACCCCCTACAGTGAATGCCAGTAAGAACAAGTGTAAGACCATCTAAAACCCAAAGATTGGCTGAATCATTAGACATAATTACTGTGCTAGGTATCTTCCATTTGCCTCTCTAAATCCCCTCCACTCCCTTCTCCACCAAGCTCTGTGCTCCAAGGGAAGAGGAACTGGAGAAGTGCCCTGGAGAACCCAACAACCTCATGGATTATGGGGTCAGTCTGCCTTCTCCTGTTCTTCCTTCTCTTCTCTCATGCAACAAAACCCATAACTCTGTGGACAACATTAGCACTGACAAAATGAATTCTAGACTGAGCTTCAAGGAACAGCTCCCCAAATCCCCACAGAATGGGGCTACCAAGGTTGTTGCTGCAAAATCAGTAAGTCACAGCTATCAGTTCCAGAACCCTATGTCCCATATCACAATGTATAAAAACAACAGGGGTGCCTTATATCCTACCCCTTTTCCCATCTAACTCAGTTCTCAATTCAAGTTTCATAGGACAGCATCTGACTGGTGGAGCACAAATCATACTCAGAATCTTAACTCCAAAGGAGTTTTTCAATCTTTAAAATACAGAAAAGCACACTAGAAAAAGGTTGGAATAGAGTGAGCCACTCCTCAGCATCTCGTACAGTACCCCATCAAGCTTAAGCAGTTGCAGATAGCATTTCTTTGGCATCTGAAAAGACTGGGAGAAGCACAACTGCAGATTGAGGTTTATAATTAATGGAAGATGCCATAAACTGAAGGAAAGGGGTTGACTATGAATCTCAAAAGAAGTGATATGAAAACCATCTTCTTCAACACATTAAGTGTAAGGATCTTCATGAATGCAATTTCTCTAAACAGTGCTATCTCGGCCTCTATTTCTTTCTTTCTTTTTTTTTTTGCAGATCTATTTAGGTATACCTGACAAAAATTTTATATATATATATATATATATACATATATATGTATATATATATTTTAAGGCATACAACATAATTTTTATTATTTACTTTTTAAATTGACACATAAAAATTTTATATATTGGTGTACAACATGATGTTTTCATATATGTAAACATTATGAAATGGATAAATCAAGGAAATTAACATATCTATCACCTTACATAGTTATTTGTGGTGATAACTCTCTTAGCAATACTCAAATATACATCGTTCTTAACTATAGTCACCATGTTGTACAATAGATCTCTTATTCTTCCTATCTAACTGAAATTTGACTAACATCCTTTGACTAACATCTCCCCAATTCCCATGCCCCCAAACCCTGGTAACCAACATTCTACATTCTACTCTGCTTCTATGAGTTAGATTATTTTAAATTCCACATACAAGTGAGATCATTCAGTATTTGTCTTTCTGTGCCTAGCTTATTTCACTAATAAAGTCCTCCAGGTTCATCTAAATGTCGCAAACCGCAGGATTTCCATATCACAAGAATGGAAGAATAAGCACCACATGTACTCTCCATCAAACTGGCACTAACTGATCAACACTAAGGTGCTCACACAGTAGTAATATTCATTGGGGGATGGGGGATGGGGATGGGGAGGGGGTGGGTAAACTCACATCTAATGGACATGGTGAACATTGTATGGGGGAAAGGGCATGCCTCCAATCCTGGCTTGGGTGAGGCAAAGTCATACATAATATGTAATTAAAATGTTTGTACCCTCATAATATCCTGAAATAAAAAAATAAAGGCTGAATAGTATTCCATTGTTTTTATATATCATATTTTGTTCATCCATTCATCTGTTGATGGGTGCTTTGGTTGTTTCCATATCTTGGCTGTTGTGAAAAATGCTGCAATGAACATGGAGGTGCTGTTATCTCTTTGACATACTGTTTCTCTTGGATACATACCCAGTAGTGGTATTGCTGGATCATGTGGTAGTACTATTTTTAATTTTTGAGAAAATTACACACTGTTTTTCATAATGGCTGTACTAATTTACATTCCCAACAACAGAGTGCCAAGTCCAGGCTCATCAATCTGGCTTCTAAGGTCCATCATGACATGCATGGTTCCTTATAATATGGACCCTGAAAGTCTCCGCTAAATGCCTGAATTCTATTTATGATCATTGGAAATGCTTGCCCATTTTCCTTAAGGAAGAACTGAAAAACATGGAAAGCTATTTAGGCTGCTGGCATCACTTGTGTAATTGCAAGATTTAACAAAACAGCTGCCAGTGTGCAAAACAACTGCCAATGTGCAGAGTCTGAAAAGGGAGCTTATCCCACACATAGTGTATTTAACTAAAGATTTTGAAAAGAAGTGTGCTAGGGTATGTAGGGCAGTTGCCGACAACTGCCTTAGCAGGAATCCATGCTCCCCACACACCCATACAGAGAGACAGAAATTTTCTTTATGTTTCTGTAGAGAGAGGCTTTTTAGTGAATAGATTTTCGCTCAAAGATTATCTTAGAAAATGTCCCCAGCCTAACTTCTTGTTGTTGGGGATATTGATGAGGATAGTTTATCGACTGATGAGGGAGTTGAAAATAAATACCATAATGTAGATATTCTCAAATTTGCCTCTCTCTTCTTTCTCAGTAATCAAGATCCATCAGACAATTTGAGAGTTTTGAGACTGATGCATGTGGAAAAGTCTGAGGAATGAATGAAGTGTTTTGTCTTCCCTTGATGCATTTTTGTTTATTTCCCTAGCTTTATCTCTAGCCACTCCTTCTTTCCCAAATTCTTGGCCTTAGCTTAACTGAATTTCTAGTCCACCTACTGATTGTATTTTATTGCTTTTTATGTGACCTTAAGAGAAGTGTCATGAATTGGACCAAGACAGCTTGTAGTCATAGACAAAAATGTCAACCGTGGCTTAAGTCCATCTTGCCACCTATTGCATGCCTGCACCTCAGTTTCTGAACATGATTGGCAATAAGGTATACAGGTGGGCTTATTTTAGATTTGTGACCATGAGACACACATGGATCTTCGGTGCTGCCTGGCAGTCCTACTATACTTACCTAAGATTAGATCATTCTCCCATTATCTAAGTAAGATGACTATATCACCCCACATTACCTCCTGCCTCAAAATCCCAACACCTTTTCCCTACTTTTCAATTAGCTATAGATTCTGCCCTCACTCATCTCACCACTTCCACTAGTACACTCCAGGTCCCAACCATCATGGTCTCTCACCTGGATTACTATAATAGCCTACTACCCTCTTTCCTACCTTTCACTCTTACCTCTTTATAATTCATCCTTCTAGAATTTCCAGGATGACCCTTTAAAATATGAATCAATGTATGTCATTCTCATGTTCAAAATCCTCCAGTCATTTCTCATTGCACCTAAAATAATATCTAGTTTTAATTGTGACCTACAAAGCCCTTCAATTTATGGTCTATGGCTCTCTCTGACATCATATTCTGCCACTAGTGCTCTTTCTTCCTAAACTGAAGGCACACATTGGTCTTCTGATCTTCCTCTAGCACAACAAAGATGTCCCCACCTCAGGCCTTTGTACTTGGCATTCTCTCCCTGTCAGGGACCATTTCCCAAAATCTTCACAGAGCTCACTTTGTTCAGATATCTGCTCAAATGTCACCCCTAGTTGAGGTCCTCACTGACCACTCTATCTTACATGGCATTAACCATTATTCTATTCCCCTGTATTGATTAATTTCCTTTTTATAAATCCACTA
The DNA here is from genome assembly GCF_040939455.1 of Microcebus murinus. Classification (NCBI taxonomy): domain Eukaryota; kingdom Metazoa; phylum Chordata; class Mammalia; order Primates; family Cheirogaleidae; genus Microcebus; species Microcebus murinus. Next base: position 96,186,934 of record NC_134136.1, read on the forward strand.
ACAGTATACTGCACATCCATTAATCAACTTTGTTTACTTTGTTCACTGCTGTCTCTGCAGTGTCTAGAACAGTGATGTAACCTAATAAGTACTCAATAGATATTGTTCATTTAATAAATCAATAACTTCCTGAACAACCTTGTGAAAGAGGACTGTCTGTTCTTGTCTTAATATGGCATGGGCGCACGTGGAGAAAAAGTGAATGAAAATATCTGTTTTCTTTGAATACTAGATTTATTTATATCTTCTTAAGTCTTAATGGGAAAGTCTGGGCACCAGCAAGACTTCAAGGATCTTTGTAAATTAATTAAATTGTAGACACATCAAGATCTAGAATGCCTGGACAGTCCTACTTTAAGGAGAAGTTTCTTTGATCCCCACTTGATATAACTCACTATCTGAATGAGCTCTGTACATAGACTATTTTAAACTTATCTCAGAAGATTCAAATACAGTTGACCCTTGAACTACACAGGAGACAGGTACACTGACCCCCTACATAGTCAAAAATCTGCTTATAACTTTTTACTCCCTCAGAACTTAACTACAAATAGCCCAATATTGACCAGAAGCCTTACCGATAACATAAACAGTCGATTGACACATATTTTGTATGTTATAGGTATTATATACTGTAATTATAATAAAGTAAGCTTATAACAATAAAGTAAGCTTATAATAAAGTAAGCTAGAGAAAAGAAAATGTTATTAAAAAATCTAAAGGAAGAGAAAATATATTTACGATTTATTAAGTGGAGAGGAATCATCATAAAGGTCTTCATCTTCATCATCTTCACATTGAGTAGGCTGAGGAAGACAAAGAGGAGTTAATTTTCCTGTCTCAAGGGTGGCAGAGGCAGAAGAAACTCTGTGCATAATTGTATCTGTGCAGTTCAAACCCATGTTGTTCAAGGGTCGGCTGTATTTCAGTTTCTGATTTGGATTTTAAAACAGCAGTTTTGTCTTTAAATGAAGGATTGATGGTTTGCTCTACTACTTGATAACAAAGAAGTTCTCACCACAAAGCAAGAAATCCTTGAAAGAAAGATTTGGCATGTTGATTAAACTGATAAGAATGTTTAAAGGTGTTTTCATTCTGCTGGGCAGAGCTGCTAGGTCTTTCTTTTCAATAGACTGTTTGCTTTTCACACCAGGGCTTTTTTGTTCCCTCAACAAGACCAATCAATTGAGGGTTTTTCAACTAAACTCCAATATTGGTGCTCCTTTCTCAATTCACAGGGGAAAAAATTTAGGCTAATACATGGGAATTTTTCAATCTTATAATTCCATCCATAAAATTTTCTTATACCAGCTGCTAAGAATGCTAGCAGATGACAAAATGATTGAAGTGGCAGCAAATGTAGACTAGTGGAGTAATTTATAAACACTTTTTATGCACACGTGTGGTTGTGGTTGTATATTGCATACCTGTGCCATATTTACTTTGAGTAAAACTGCTCTCAGTTGACAAGATTGAGTTAAATATGTCAGGATTTCATGTTGTTTCACAAAGGGTACTGATTCCCAGATGCTTCACCATCTGAACCAAATTGACACTCTCCCCTCAGAGAAACAAACTAAAATTTACTGATAGCATACTTTGTCCTATTCTTTAAATTTTTTATTTGAATTTTTAAATTCCTTATGAGAGCCACATTTCATAAATGTGGAAACTGAGAATTTAGGAGAATAAATTACCTGGTTCAAGTCACACAGAAGTAAGGAATAGAGAATCTAGTGTACAAATCCATATAGATATGCATCTATAGCAAATTAGCAGTTATTTTATGACGGTAGGTTGTAGATGCCAGTACAAAGCTAAACTCATATACTCAGTACTTTTTTTCTAAACATAATATTTCAGAAATACAAAAGAGAAAAGAATATAATGAACACTTGTGTACCAACTACCTACATTAAAAAATAAAATATTAGAAAATAATGTAAATTCTTATATGTCCCTTCTCACATTTCTGCCACTCCACAATTTGGGTTTATTATTTCTATGAATGTCTTTTAATTGGAATTATATTGATTCTTATATTGATTTTGGGACAATCAAGATATTTATGATTTATGATTGTTGAATTTTCCTCTCTATAAACATTTCTCTCCACTTCTTCAGTTTTTCTTACTGTATTATAATAATAGTTTATAATTGTCTCCATAAAGGTCATGTATATCTTTTATTTGATCTATTACTATCTTTTAAAATTGCTTTGAAATAGGCACCTTTTTTTTTATTTCGGCATATTATGGGGGTACAGATTTTAAGGTTTCAATAAATGCCCTTTCCCCCCTCCTCCCACATCTATTATGTTTCTATAGATCAGTAACAAAGTTAGAAAATGTAACTTTTTAAAAGGTGAAATAGGCACCTTTTAAAGTTACATTTTCTAACTTTGTTATTGATCTATAGAAACATAATAGATTTTCTTTACACATAGATATTCTGTTTATTGAATTTGTTGAACTTTCTTATCAGTTCTAATAATTTTTCTATAGGTTTTCTTGGGTCTTATGTATAGACAATTGCATATTTCTAAATGGTAGTAGTTTTAGTCCTTACTTTCCTCATCAAATAAGTTCTACTGTGTTTTTTTAATTCTTATCTTACCATGTTGGATCAAATCACCAGAAAAATGTTGAAATGAAGTAAAGATAATGGTATCTTTGTCTTAATCCTTATTTTAAAAATGAGGCTGCTAAATAAATGAATAAGAATTTTACGGTAAAACATGGCTCCTGAATTTATTCCTAAATTGAAGTAGATATATAAATAACCCAATGATTAAAGTTATTCATTTAGTTTAGCACCAGGAATTGCATGACCATTTCATGTTAAGATTTTGAGGATAATTTTAATAGTAAGAGATTATAGCCAGTTTTACCAACTACAAGCACCCATCATTTATAAGAACACTAAAATTTCTAAATAATACTCAGAAAGAAACCAATCTTCTAAAGAGAATAAGTAAATGTAGACTGAAATCATGAAGAGAAGTTTTGAAATTGCCATTTCAGGTCAAATTAGTAGAAAAGTTTTGCATCACAAAGAAGACAATTATTCTGAGATGATATTGTACCACAAGCATAAACTTAGAGAAAGAAATTAATGTATTATCACTACTAAAGTTTTTATGAAAACAACGTTTCTGTATTGCAAAAAAAAAAAATAAATAAGGCTACTATACGACATGATCTTATACATAGAAAACCCTAAGGACTCCATGAAAAAACTGTTAGAACTGGTAAATGAATTCAGTAAAGTTGCAGTATACAAAAACAACATACAAAAAATCAGTACCATTTCTATGTACTAATAATGAACTATCCAAAAAGGAAACAATCCCATTTACAACATTTACAATAGCTATAAAAAATAACATAAAATACTTAGGAATAAATTTAAGCAAAGAGGTGAAAAATCTGTATGCTGGAAACTATAGAATATATATGAAAGAAATTGAAGAAGGCACAAATAAATGGGAAGATATTTTTTGTTCATGAATTGGAAGAAGTAATATTGTTAAAATGTCCATATTACTCAAAATAATCTATAGATTCAATGACATCTCTATCAAAATTCCAATGATGTTTTTCACAGAAATAGAAAAACAATACTAAAATTCACATGGACGCACAAAAGACCCTGAATAACCAAAACAATCTTAAGCAAAAAGAACAAAGCTAGTGGCATCATACTACCTGACTTCAAAATACACTACAAAGCTATAGTAATGAAAACAGCATTTCACTTGCATAAAAACAGACACACATGCCAATGAAACAGAATAGAGAGCCCAGAAGTAATCTAAACATTTATGATCAAGTGATTTTTGAATAAAGGTGTCAAGAACACAAAATGGTGAAAGGACAGTTTCTTCAATAAATGGTGTTGGGAACACTCGATATCCACATGCAGAAGATTGAAATTGAACCTTTATATCATACACAAAAAAAGAACTCAAAATGAAGGAAAGACTTAAACATAAGACCTCAAACTGTAAAAGTACTAGGAAAAAAATAGGGAAAGTTCCATGACACTGGCCTAGGCAATGATTTTTTGGATATGACCCCAAAAGCACAGATGACAAAAGCAAAAGTAGATCAATGTGATTACATCAAACTAAAAGCTTCTCCATAGCAAAAGAAACAATCAACAGAGTGAAGAGACAACCTAAGAAATGGGAGAAAATATTTGCAAACTATGTGGGTTTAATTAGGGGTTAATATTCCATTGGGAAAACTGGGTGAAGGATATATGGGATATCTCTATATTATTTCTTAAAACTATATTATTATAGTGTAGGGATTCATATGTAATCATATAAGGAGCTCAAGCAACTCAACAGCAAGAAAACAAATAACCTAATCAGGTTAATTAAAAAATGGTCAAACGACCTACATAGACATTTTTCTCCACAGAAGACATTCAAATGGCTAACAGGTATATGAAAAAATGCCGAACATTCCTCATCATCAGAGAAATACAAATTAAAACCAGTGGAACATTACCTCATACCTGTTAGAATAGCTATTATCAAAAAGATGAGAGTTAACTAGTGTTGACAAGGATGTTGAGAAAAGGGAACCCTTGTACACTGTTGGTGGGAATGTAAATTAGTGTAGCCATAATGGAAAACAGTGTGGAGGTTTCTCAAAAAATTAAAAAAGGAATTGCTACATGATCCAGCAATCCCACTATAGATATATTTCCAAATGAAATTAAATCCATATGTCAAAGAGATATCCTCACCCCACATTCATTGCAGCATTATTCACAACAGCCAAGATATATTAATAGAATCAACCTAAGTGCACCTCAGTGGATCAATAGATAAAGAACATGTGGTATATACAAACAATGAAATATACTCAGCCTTAAAAAGAAAGGAAATCCTGTCATTTGCTATGGCATGGATGAACCTGGAGGGCATTATGCTAAGTGAGATATGCCAGACACGGAAAGACAAATACCACATGATCTCACTTACATGTTGAATTTTAAAAGGTTGAATTCATAGAATTAGAAAACAGAATGGTGGTTACCAGGGGATGGGGTGGGTGGGAGGATTAGAGAGAGGTTTAGTTAAAGGATATAAAATTTCAGTTAGACAGGAAGAATAAGTTTCAGAGATCCATTGTACAGCATAGTGACTAGAGTTAGTTTTATTGTATACTTGAGAATTGCTAAGAGAGTAGATTTTAAATATTCTGATAACAAGTGATAAGAATGTGTGGTAATGCAAAAAAAAGCAGTTGGTTGGTTACTTAGAAAAAATAAAGTAGTGACATATAAATATCAGAGTTTTTCAACATTGTATTTTAACTTGAAATGTCTGAGTACACATTCCTTGACTTTTGACATATGGTCAAAGGATTTCCTCTGAGTACAAAGCAGGTCACAGATTGGCATATTCCATATTTTTAAATAAACCATACCCATGACTCTGACAAAAAAAATAAGGCTGCTAGCATTTCACCATTGAATATGATGTTTACTATAGAAGTTTTTGATAGATGCTCTTAAGCAGATTAAGAAATTATTTTCTATTGCTAGGTTATATGAGTTTTTTTAAGTCATAAATATTGAATTCTATCAAATGATTGCTCTTTTTCCATTGAGATAATAATACATTTTCTTCCTTGTCTATTGTGTTTAATTACATTAATGGATTTTCCTAATGGCAAGCCAACCTTACGAAACAGGATTTTAAAATGGAACTATTTCAGTCTCAGTTTTGGCTGAGGCCCCAAGACAATAAACAACACATTCCAATGTGAGGTGTGAGACCACCATGCTAGTCTTATGAAGGAGGTAGTTGCAAACTGGTTTTGTGACCCTTAGCTGACTCCCAATACCCACATCTAAAAGAAGCTGGAGAGGCCATAAAAAGGCTTGGAAATTAGAAAATGAGTGGGGAGAAAGTTATAGGTGTTCTATGAGTCTGGAGTTCTCCCAGGGGTTGGGGGCAAGACTCACATTCACCTTAAGGCTAGGGAAAGAAGCTTTGATGGAATGACTTGAAGGCTTGACATTGTCACCTAAATCTCAGGAGACCATAGTACACTGATTTTCAAATGTGCTTGAGAAATATGAAAACCAGGAACATCTCAGAAAAACCTACAAAAGTACGTCATAAGAAAACAAATTGGTTTTAGACATCAGCTAGCTCAGATAATGTTAATTGCTCATGGCAGTATTAATCAAGAAAAAATGTACTCTTCCTTCTCTCACCCATCCCCTCCCCTGGTACAATTCTAAAGGCTTCAGAAACTCTCAAGAAATATGACAGAGGAGGGTTAGAAGTACTCTATGGAGAAAGTAAGAAGATATTAGCCACATTTTTTTTTTAACAGTAGGCCTAAGATAAGAGATGAAAGAAAATTAAACTTTAAGGAAATGTTACAGATTTAATTATTACTGATACTTTAATGAAATTTAGACTCTTCTGTGACAAAACATGACCAAAATACACAAGAGTCATGAGAACTGATTAGTTCTGATCCAAAGGAAAAAGAAGATCTAACCCTACAGAATGAATTTAAACTGGCAATAGAGAAATCAAGTTATTAATATTTTCTGATTATACCCCATGAGTCCTACATACTCAATTTACTAGTGACACTTTTATCATTTAGTTAAACTTAACCTGATTGTGTTGCACACTTTAAGACACTAAAATACAAACATCCCAAATAAAATATCCTTGATAATATTTTTGTTAATATTTGAAGTATTATTGATAATATTTTAGGACATTTGCATTTGTATTAATTAATTAATAATTTCTCTTTCTTAAAATATCCATTTCTATTTTTGACATCAAGATTACATTAGCCTCAATGAAATAATTGAGTGTTTTCTTATTTTCTATTATCTAAAAAGTCTACAGAAAATTAGCATTCTGTGCTTCTTGATTATTTGGGAAAATTCACCCATAAAATCATTTAGGCCTATTTTTTAGTGTTTGTTTGGGAGTAAATTTTTAGCTACTGGCTCAGATTCTCTAATGATTATGTTTATCAAGATTTTCTGTTTTGTCAATTTTAATACAATTTCTAGGGAATTGTCTGTTTTATCCAAGTTTTCAAGTATATGAACCTAAAGTTAATCATAAAATCTCTTATGTTTTCAATCTCCGATGTACTTAATCCCTGATATTTTGTCCCATTTTTTTGCCTAATTTTTTATTTTTAAACTTTTTATTCAAATGAAGTGTTAAAAAATAATATAGAGAGATCTCATATACTCTTTGCCCAGTTTCCCCAATGGTAACATCCTACATAACTATAGACCTATATCATGACTGGGATATTAACATGGATATAATCTTTCTGTTTTATTTAGATTTTATCAGCTTTACAGGTATTTATTTGTGTGTGTATATGTATGTGTGTATGTATAATTCTATGCAATTTTATCACATGTGTATATGTTTGAGCCCAACACCACAGTCAAGATACATAATAGTTTCATCACCACAAGGAGTCCTTATTATATTACTCTTTGACAACTGCACCTACTTCCTTCCCTCTGGCAGCCACCAATCTGTTCTCTATTTCTATAACTTTCATTTCAAGAATGTTACATAAATAGAATCATATAGTATGTATGTAACCTGCTGAGATTGACTTTTTAAACTCAGTGTAATAATCTGAATATCCATCCAAGTTGTTGCATATATCAGTACTTCATTGCTTTGTATTACTGAGTAGTATTCCATGGTATGGATGGGCCACAGTTTATTTAACCATTTACCTGTTGAAGGACTTCTGGGTTGTTTCCAGTTTTGGGGTATTATGAATAAAGTTGCTATGAACATTTGTGTACAGGTTTTTGAGTAAAAATAAATTTCCATTTTTTCTGGGATAAATACTCAAGAGTATAATTGCTAGGCTGTGTGGTATGTATATGTTTATTTTTTGCGAACTTCTCTGTTTTTCAGATGGGCTATACTATCTTACATTTCCACCAGCAATGTATGACTGACCCAGTTTCTTCTGATGCCTGCCAGCATTTGGTGTTGTCACTATTTTTTTTTTTTATGTTAGCCATTCTGTTATAGTGATATCTCTTTGTGCTTTTAATTCACATTTTTCTAATGGCTAATGAACATTATTTCATATATTTTTTGCCACCTGTATATTTTATCAGTGAAATGTCTGTTCATGTCTTTTGTCCATTTTCTAATTGGATTGTTTACTTTTTAATAATGAGTTTTGACAGTTCTTTACATATTCTAGACACTAGTCCTTCATTGGATGTGCGATTTGCAAATATTTTTTCTACTCTGTAGTTTATATTTTCATCCTCTTCACATGGTTTTCCACAGAGAAAAGTTTAATTTGATAAGGTCCAATTTATTAATTTTTCCTTTTATTAATCATGTTTTTAGCGTCAAGTCTAAGAAATCTTTGCTTAGGTCAGATCCCAAAGATTTTTCTCTATGTTAATTTCTAAAAGATATATAGTTTTTCATTTAAGTTTGTGGTCCATGTGATGTCAATTTTTATATAAGCTGAAAGGTTCAGGTCAAGGTTCATTTTTTTTTTTTTTCCTAGGGATGTCCGAATGCTTCAGCACCATTTGTTGAAAAGACTCTCCCCTTTGACTTGTTTTTGCACTTTTGTCAAAAATCAATAGGGCTTATGTGTGAAGGTCTATTTGGGGGTTCTGTATTCTGTTGCACTGATATATGTATCTATTCCTCCATCAATACAACACTGTTTTGATTATTGTAGCTATATAATAAACCTTCAATTGGGTAGAATGATTCCTCACTCTTTAATCTATTTTTTTAATTTCAGCATATTATAGGGTACAAATGTTCAGGTTACATATATTACCTTTGCCCCACCTGAGTCAGAGCTTCAATTCAACATAGTGCTGGAAGTCCTATCCAGAGCAATCAGAGAAGAGAAGGAAATCAAGGGCATTCAAATGGGGGCAGAAGAGGTCAAGCTATTGATCTTTATTCTTTTTAAAGATTGTTTTAGCTTTGTGCCTTTCCATATAAATTTTAAAAGAAGCTTGTCTATTGCTACAAAAAATCCTTGCTGGGATTTGGTTAAAAATTGTATTAAACCTATATGTCAATTTAAGGAGAATTGAAATCTTTACTGAGTATTTCAATAAATGAATATAGTATGTCTTGCCATTTATTTAGGTCTTCTATGATTTCTTTCATAAACATTTTGTAATCTTTCAGCATATGGGTCTCTTCAATCTTTTATTCAGTTTATACCCAAGTTTATCATTTTCATTTTCATTAAACAATTGTACATGGTATTTTGTTTTTAATTTTGGTTTCCACAAGCTCGTTTTTAATCTATGGAAATGTACTTGATTCCTTTATCCTGAAAATTTGTTGAGTTCATTTATTAGTTCTCGGAGTGTTTTTCTAAATTCCTTGGGATGTCCTACATGGACAATCATGTGATCTACAAATAGGGAATGCTGTATTTCCTTCTGCCCAATCTATATGACATTTATTTGGTTTTCTTGCCTAATTGCAGTGGCTAGAACATCCAACATTATGTTAAATAAGAGTGGCATCTTTGCTATGTTCCTGATCTTAGGGTGAAAGCATTCAGTCTTTTACCATTAAGTATGAGGTTAGTCATAGAATTTTTTGTAGATTCTCTTTATTAATTTGAGTTAATTCCCTTCTATTTCTAACTTGCTGGTAGGTTTTTATTTCATGGATAGGTGTTGGTTTTCAAATGCTTTTTCTGTATCAAATGTTATGATCATATGATTTTTTTCATTAGCATGTTCATATGGTACATTTGTTGGTTGGTTTTAAGATATTGAGCTAGAACCAGCTTTTTCTACCTGGAGTAAATCTCAATTGTGCATGGTATATAATTCTTTTACACATTGTGGAATTCAGTTTGGTAATATTTTGTTGAGAATTTTTACATCTATGTTTTATGAGAATCTCTCTTTTTCATCTGATAAATTCTGTCAAAAACTTATCTATTTTTTCTAGACTTTTCAAAGAGACAATTCTATTGTCCATTGGTTTTCTCTTTCATGATTCCGGCTTTTATTTTTATTATTTTCATTTTTAATTAATTAATTTTTATCTTTACATTTTAAAATAAATTTTATTGTGTATACTTATGGTATATAACATAATGGTATGGATTACATGTAGATAGTAAAAAAGGTTACTACAGTGAGGAAAACTAACAAATCCATCATCTCTCACAGCTGCTCTGTTTTTGTTTGTTTTTGTGACAAGAGCAGCCAAACTTTACTCAGTTTAGCATGGATCCCCAAAACAGTACAATTTTATTAACCTATAGTTTTATGTTTTAATTAGATCTCTAGTCTTTATCATCCTAGGCATATGTTACTTTGTATCCTCTGACCTACATCTCCTGATTTCCTCCCTAACACCTACCCCTACTCTATAAGCACTGTCTTGTTCTCTATTCTCTGCATATTTAAGGGGTTTTTAAAATAGATTCCAAATATAACTGAGAACATAAAATATTTTTCTTTCTGTGTCTGACTTATTTCCCTTTTCATAATATCCTCTAGGCTCATCCAAATTGTGGTGGCAAATGGTAAGTTGTAATTCCTTTTTAGGACTTAATAATATTCGCAAATCTAGAAAAAAATAATTCTATGCTTCATTCAGAACCAAAAAAGAGCCTGAATAGTCAAAGCAATCTTAAGCAAAAAGAAAAAATCTGGAGGCATCACATTACCAGATTTCAAACTATACTAAAGGGCTATAGTAACCAAAATAACATTGGATTGGTATATAAATAGAGACACAGACCAATGGAGAAGAAAAGAGAACCCAGATATAAAACCAACTACCTATAAACAACTGGTTTTCAACAAAGCAGACAACAATATGCACTGGGGAAAAGAAGCCCTATTTAATAAATGGTGCTTGGAAAATTGGATAGCCACATCCAGAAGAATGAATTTGGACCCCTACCTCTCACCACTCACAAAAATTTATTCAAGAGGTATAACAGACTTAAACCTAGGCATGAAACTATGAGAATTCTAGAAGAAAATGTTGGGAAAACTCTTCTAGATATTAGCCTAGCAAAGAATTTATGAAAACGACCCCAATGGCAATCACAGCAACAACAAAAATAAATAAATGGGATTTGATTAAAGTAAAAAATTCCTGCACAGCAAAGGAAATAATCAACAGAGAAAATACAGAACCTATAGAATGGAAGAAAATAGTCACAAACTATACATTAAAAAGTGGGTGGAAGATGTGAACAAGAGTTTTTATCAAAAGAAGATAGACAAATAACCAAGAAACATATGAAAAAATGCTCAGCATCACTAATCATCAGAGAAATATAAATTAAAACCCACAATGAGATACCACCTTACCCTTGTTAAAATGGCTTTTATTAAACAATTCAGAAACCACAGGTGGTAGCATGGATGCAGAGAGAAAGAAACGCTTATACACTGTTGTTGGGATGGCAAATTAGTACATCATCTATGGAAAACAGTATGGAGATTTCTCAAAAGACTAAAAGTAGACCTACCATACAATCTAGCAATCCCACTACTGGGTGTCTATGGAAAGGAAAACAAGTCATTTTATATATAAAAAACACCTGCATTTGAATGTTCATTGCAGCACAATTCACAGTTGCAAAGATGTGGAATCTATCCAAGTGCCCATTAATTCATGAGCAGATTAACAAAGTGTGGTATACCATATATATACCATGAAGCACTACTTATCCATAAAAAAATGAATTAATGTCTTTTGCAGAAATTCAGATGAAACTGAAGACCAATATCCTAAGTGAATTATCTCAACAATGTAAAAGCAAACATACATTCTCACTAATAAGCAGGAGCTAAACAATGGGTACACACTGTCATGAAATGGTGTAAAGGACATTGGAAACTAAGAACAAGTAAAGGTGGAAGGGGGTTGATGGATAAAAACGTACATATTGATACAATGGACACTATTCTGGTGATGAGTACATTAAAAGCCCTGACTTTAGCAATTTATCCAGGTAACAAAAACACTTGTATCCTCTTAATATTTTTAAATGAATGAATAAATAAATATATAAATAAATAAGCTATCTGTCCTTTTCTCTGTCCCTCCTTCTACTGTAATTCTCATAATGTGAATATTTGTTTACTTAATGGTATCCCCTATGTTTTCACTCTTTTTCATTGTTTTCTCTGACCGAGTCAGAGATCAGAATACCTATCTTCAAGTTTAAACATTCTTTCTTGTGCTCGATCTAGTCTGATGTTAAAGCTCACTATTTAGTTTTTTATTTCATTGATTGAATTCGTCAGTTCCAAGGTTTCTGTTTGGATCTTTATTATAATATCTATCTCTTTATTGAATTTCTTATTCAGATCATACATTATTGTTGTGATTTCATTGAATTGTCCATTTGCATTCTCTTATATTTCACTCAGTTTACATAAGATCATTATTATGAATTCCTATTCAGACAATTTATAAATTTCCATTTCTTTGCGTTCAGTTACTGAAGAATTATTGTGTTCCTTTGGTGGTGGTATGTTTCCTTGCATTTTTATGTTTCTTGTATCACTATGATGGCTATTGTAGGGGAAGACTTTTACCTGCAGATGGGCCTGATGTTGCTGGTTTGGAAACGTACAGTAGCTCTGGGTCTTTGTGAGTGCAGTAGTGTAGTCTCTGTGTAGCTTCTTCAGTTGTGATCAATGTCATCAATAACTACAGGTGCCTCAGTGGTCCAGGGTGCAGGAGTTTGTAGCAGAAAAGGTAGCTGTGTATGTTACTAGGGCAAGGGCTTTAATGACCCTTCTGTCCTTATCTTCCCCACAGTGGGCAGTCTTAGCTGAGGTAATTTCTCTTGGTCTCAAATCTAACACAGTACATGGGTAGCTGCAGAAGCACTGGGAAACAGAGCACAGACAGGTGTTTGGAATCGCTGTGGGGCTGGGTTACTGGACTTGGTAGTCTCCTAAAACTACTGTAGTTGGGATTTGAGGCACAGGTTCACTTTCCAAGGCATGAATGGTCTATAGTGTTTTTCAAGTCCTCTTTTTTTAACTGATCTTTTTTTCTGAATGTCTATTATTGAATGTAGGGTATTCAAATCCCCTACTATTATTACCTTGCTGTTTATTTCCCACCTCAATTCTGTCAATGTTCATATTTGGGTGGTTTGATGTTGGGTACATATACATTTATAGTAATTATATTTTCCTAAAAAGGTGAGTTGACCCTTTTATTATTATATACTGTCCTTCTTGTCTCTTGTGAAAGTTTTTGACTTAAAGGCTATTTTGTTTGATGTAAGGATGTCTACCCTTGTTGTCTTTTGATTACCATTTGCATGAAATATCTTTTCCTATCCTTTCACTTTTAGTCTGTATATCCTTAAATCTAAAGTAAATCTCTTGTAGACAACATATAGTTTGATGGGGTTTTTTAAATCCATTTACCTACTCTATTTTGATTAGGCATCAAATGTAAATGGATCCCTAATGATAATAGTAATTATTGATAGGGAAGGGCTTACTACTATCATTTTGTTAATTACTTTTTGTATTTTAGCTTTTTAGTTCCTCTTTTCCTCTTGCTGTCTTCTTTTATGTCTCATTGAATTTTTATAGTGACATGCTTTATTCCTTTCTCATTTTGTTTTATATATGTTTTATAGGTATTTTCTTTGTAGTTACTTTGGGGCTTACAAAAAAATCTTATAACAATCTATTTTAAGTTGATAACAACTTCAATCACATACAAATATTCTACATTTTGACTTCTCCGCCCACTCTTTATGTTATTCATGTCACAAATTACATCTTTTTATATTTTGTATCATTAACATATTTTATAGTAATAGTTATTGTTATACTTTTGTCATTTTACTTCTATAGCAGAATTTAAAATGATTTACATACCATTGTTACTGCATTAAAGTATCCTGTAATACATTGTACTTAATGCTTTATACTTTTATATACTGTATATACTTTCATCTTACTGTTTAGTGTCCTTTAATTTCAACTCGAAGGACTGTCTTTTTTATATTGGTATTTCAAAATGTTATTTCTTCCTTTATGTTTTAAGAGATTTGAAGCACTAACTTTTCATTTATCTTTACAGTATAAGATGGCTCTGTGAGAGGTTTAAAGATATGGCATGGATGAGAAATGTACCTTGAAGGACTGTCTTTAACATTTCTTATCAGGCAGGTCTAGTGATGATAAACTCCCTCAGCTCCTCTTTATCTGAGAATGTTTTTATTCATCTTTAATTTTTGAAGGATGTTTTGCTGGATATGGTATTTTTGGTTGGCAGGTTTGTTTTTCTTTGTGCACATCACCTATAATCATCCTACTTTCTCGTGGTTTGCAAGGTTTCTGCTGAGAAATCCACTGATAGTCTGATGATGGTTACTTTGTACATCGTGAGTCACTTTTCTCTTGCTGTTTTCAAAATTCTCTCTGACTTTTGACAATTTGATTATAATATGTCTGGGTGTGGATTTCTCTGGAGTTTTCTTAGTTGGAGTTTTTGGTCTTCTTAAATCTGGATGCTCATTTCCTTCTCCAGATTTGGGACATTTTGAAGACATTATTTCTTTCAATACTCTTTCTGTCTCTTTCTATCTTTCTTCTTCTGTAACTTCCATTATATGTAAATTGGTTTTCTTGGTAATATCCCATTAGTTTCTCAGGTTTCCTTACTCCTTTTCATTCTTTTTGTTTCTCTGACTAGATAATTTCAAATGGCTTATCTTTCAAGTTCACTGATTCTTTCTTCTGTTTGATTAACTCTGCTGTTGAAACCTTCTAGTCAATTTTTCAATTTGGTTATTATATTTTTAAGCTCCAAAATTTCTGGGTTTTTTTTCATATTTTCTTTGTTGATATTAATATTCTCATTTTGTTCATGCGTCATATTCTTGAGCTCATAGAGCATCTTTATGATGGTTATTTTGAACTTTTTGTCAGAATCATCAGATAATTCATATACCTTCATTTCTTTAGGATTGGTATCTGGAGATTTGGGGTTTTTTTTTCCTATTTTTGGCTGTTTCCCTGTTTTATGTGTTTCATAATTTTGTATTGGGATCTACAAATTTGGAAAAACAGCCATTTATTTCTCCAGTGTTTACAGACTGACTTTGTATAGGGGAAGATCATCACCAATCAGCTGGGGTAGAGATTCATGTCTGTCTAATGTACTACAAGTTTTCTATTTCTACAGCAGGACGCCACCCAACTCTCTTATTCACATCATCCATCAGGCACTTAAAATAGGCTGGCTCCTTGGAAGCACCCTGAGTAAGTCAATGCAAATATTAGTCCCTCAAGTAACCCTCCAAAAACATAGAATGCTGACTATATGCTCTACTCCACTCCTCTCCCTCTCTCCTGGGGGAGAAGCCTCAAGTTGTGCACCATCTCCCAATCATGCCAAGCCATGCCATTTGCAGAAAACTGTCCCCTACTCTCACCTGTTCTCAGCAGCCCCCAGGCATTTAAACTATACCAGTTCTATTAGCACTCCAAATGAGGCAAGACAGAAACTAGTACTTTGGGAAGCCCTCCTAAATTCAGAATATTGGACACACACTCCACTCTTCTTTTTCCCCCAGAGGGAGAAATGATGAGCTAGGGCATTTTCTCTAGCAGTGAGCTATGCTGGCTTTGGGGAGTTGCCAACACTAGGAAAGTGAAATGGCTCTTCTTATCTATTTCAATGTGACTGTTCTCAGATTTGTGTTTTCTGGGTTACTATAAATTCTTAACTAGATTCTGAAATTATAATAAAGCTATTTTGGTCCATATATCTATCAAATACCTTTGAAAGTACAACTTTAGTTTGATAGTACAAAGCAACAAATTAAAGATGCTCTTTAAATTTTGATGCATTTTATTATTAAGAAAAATTTGATATCTTTCTGTCTTATTTTCCTATGAATTAGTGTACAGAGGTTATCAAATAATAGATCAGAAAAGAGAAATTGTTAAAAAAAAAGGGACAGATTTTCATAGAGGGAAATACATAATGCAGAAAAATAGATCTTTGAGTAAAGACTGCTGAAACAATAAAAAATTTCTTGGAGGTATGCAGTCTTTTTCTAACCATATACTTTATTTCTAAACTCTTGTTTCTTGATCCTCACTGTGATGATTAGTTTTATGTATCAACTCGGCTATGTTATCGTACTTAGTTATTTAACCAAACAATAATCTTAGGTGTTGCTGTGAAGGTATTAATGTTTTGTAGATGTGGATAACATCTATAATCAGTTGACTTTAAATAAAGGAGATAACCCTCAATAATGTGAGTGGGCATAACCTAATGAGTTGAAGGTCTTAAGAGCAAAAAACCTGTTTCCTGGAGTAGAAAAAATTCTGCCTTAAGACTATAGCATCAACTCCTGCCTGAGTTTCTAGTCTGTTGGTCTGCCCTACAGATTTTGGGCTTGCAAAACCCCATAATCACATAATCCAATCCCTAAAAATAAATCCAGAGAATGCTGACTGTCTGCTCCCTCATTTATAATAAATGTCATCATCATCTACTTCTCATAAAACCACTTCTTCCTCATCATCACTGTTAACAAATGATTCTTTTAGTATAACTTCCCATGTATTAAAGACTTTGACATCTGGCTCAGTCTTTCATTTCCAAACCATGTCATCCTTTTAGGTGGCCCCAGAGTAAACAATCCACCCAACAACCTATCATGTGCACTTCTTGACTGTCAATTCTAGTGACTCTTCTACTTCAGACACCCATACCTGTGGACATTAGTGTCCTGATTTCAAGGAATCAGTGTCACCATGGCAGCCAACTCCATTGAAGTATTGTTGGATATGAATAAGATTGAGGTTTCTGGCATCATGCCGGAGTTAGTATGGGAGGGACCAGTATCCCGCTTACACATTTTGGTGCTCCTCGACTTACATAATAGAAGCAGATACGTGTTCACAGCTAAGGAGGATCTTCATATCAGGTAACTTGGAAACCCAACCTTTTGGATAGCATAAAACATTTATTATATTTTGTTCTTCCTTCCTTAATATAAGTTATTCCTTCTGTTCCCTGACTTCTGACACTAATTTTTTTATGACATATTTTTCTCATTCTGTTCTTCTAGATGTTTTCCCATTCATCTAATTGTAAATTCCTAAGTGAGACCTCATTTCTTCCTTTCAGCAAGATTTGCAATTTACATGGTACAGTACCCAATTCAACATCATAACATTAGTAATGTCACAAAAATTACATTGAAAATGAGAGGAAAGCACCTTTTTAAAAGTAAGAAATGCAAAGACTTCAACCATTCAGAGAGATTATATTGAATTTAATACTTTATTACATTAACAACTTTAAAAAAGGAGAAAATAATTTGTTTCTTAGAAGGATGATGGAAAGGGAAGGAGCTTAGGGTGTGTGATAAATCCTAAAAGAGAGGAAACATATAGACATAGTGCATCATTTGTACAAAGGATTTAGGACCATGTGAGTAGTCAAATGCAAGTGGGTGAACTAAAACCCATCTAGTTTTAAGCAGAGACTAATAAAAGCAAATGCTACTCTTTTCCTTTATGTCCCTAGAGTGTTAGAGAACTGGCAAAGGTAATAATTTCTCCCTTTGTAAAAATTAAAAGAGAACACATGTTTTTAGAAATTTCACAATAAGCGTTCTTTTCATCACCACTTTTAGAAAGTTTAGTCAAATGGATTATGATTTGGACACCAAGCTCTTGAGATTGGTCTACCATTCTCTGCATGTTTTAACTAGTCAAAGCCTTTGGAAGAATGCCCTGAATAGAAGAATCACGGCACAGGTCTCTTGTGGCTGCAGACAAAAAAAAAAAAAAAATTGTACATGCCCACAAAGCTTATTTACTTTAATATCATAATTCAGAATAATTAAGGTTACTTATCAATCTCTCTACCCCTTAGGAGGTATAAAAATGATAAATTATCTATTAACCTATTGCTTCTCAGGGTTAGGGTAGGAAATGGCAGGACAATTTCCCAGGCTCTAAACTTCAAAGCCATCTTTGATACCTTTCTCTCACCAGGCTTTCCCCAAACATGTCCTTTTACTAGTTCTTCCTTCACATTCTCTCTTAGATCTGCCCTGCTTTTCCACTGCCAGCAGCCTGTCTCTGTAATACATTCCCTCAAGCTAGGAACTTTGTAACAATACCTAAACAGTGCTGTTCCTACATTTAGTCTCTAGTATCCCTTCCAATTTATTATTCACACAGACGAGAGATTCACATTTCTAGAACACATAATGTCAATCTCATTTTCATAGAACTTCAATGATTGCCCTTTGGCTATAAGATAAAGTTCAAAATGTTGCAAAATGGCTTCTTGGCTAACTTAAGTAATTTATAGACAGCATAACATTTCAATTCTCCTTAGCCATGCCAGCAGTTTTCTTTGATATCAAGTACTTAAAACGAAGAGGGAACTATATATTGAATGTGTGGACCAGACAGGAAAAAAGAAGTGGCACCAAATCCCAGAGTTCTGGATCCAAGGTTGAAGACTCATTTAGGTTCTGTCATTCTTCATTGTGTGAATGGATGTCGCTTATTGCTATCAGTGTGATATTGATGCACAAACCCCCATCTTTCCTATACTATAGAAGGGCCAGAAGTTAGAGTTTTAACACTCAAAGCATGAGCAAAACTGAAAAGTTACAAAACTTACTATGAAATTTCAGTTTATGAGGACTCAGACCTTTTACAGTACACAGGACTGCCAAGATACTCTTCATTAGAGCAAAGCTAGCTTTTCCCTGGTCCCTTTCCCACAAGGCATTTAAGAACTGGGGTGTGGGGCGCGGTGGCAACGCCATTCCAAGATGGCGCCCGCTTCCTGGTCAAACCCTGCTGTGAGTCTGACAAACAAGTGCTCAGCGCATGTGCAGAGTTTGTCTCCTCCCTTCCAAGTGCCTTATCCAATCAGACAATGCCCAGTGTACTTACTGCCTTTATAAGCAGCCGCCGAGAACGCCTCGGCGTCTTCCGCACATAATCAGCTAAGCAATCCCCATTAAAGCGCTGTCAGAAGAACTCCGGTTGCCGCGTTTTCCTTGCTGGCGAGGCGGGCGCGACACTGGGGAGGCTCAAATCTCCTTGGCTTAGTTTATTCTGTGACCCAGTGAGAGAAATATAGTAAGAGGAGAGCTAAACTGCCTATTTTACCTTTCTTACAGGGACACATTGAAGAAATCAAAGCATATTTTTTTAGACTAGACATTGTTGACCAAAATTATCTTTGATGTATAACAAACATTTGAACCAAACTTACTTACTATTTGAAACCTAAACATTAGTATGATCTTGGCTATAAACATTAGTATTGCTCTTTGACTATAAGGTAAAGTTCAAACATATTATAGAATGGTTTCTTGGCTAACTTCAGTTATAGTCAACCTAATATTTCAACTCTTCCTAGTCATGACAGCTATCTTTCAAAAGGAAAATAATATTCTGCCAAAGAAATTCTAATTCACACACAGATAATGACATTATCTGATTTTTCAATTTTAGGAAACTTAGAGAACTTTAAGAAATATCTTTTTCAAATCTTCTTTTATCAATCAATTCATAACACACTTCGATTTTTTCAGTCAGCATTCCCTCAGTGTTGTTTAAATGAGCTAATATATGCAAAGAGCTTAGAATTGTGCCTGGTACACACCAAGTCTTATTCAAGTGTTTACTATGATTACTATATAATTATTAATGGAAGTGATGCAAGCTATAATTGAAGACAGATTTAAATTTGGATTCTATGTCTGGACTCACTAGCTGAGTGATCTTGGGTGAATCATTTAATCCTTCTGAGCCTTAATTTCTTATTTTGCAATATAGAGATAATAACTACCATAAAGAATTGGAGAATAAAAGATAATGAGCCAAAATATTTGATACAAGACCTGGTGAATAGCAAGCACTCCATAAGAGAAAGTTTTTAATATTACTGTTCTTTGCTATACTTTGCTTTCTCTGCTCTGCAACTAAAATTTTCCTTACTCTCACTTCTCTATCCTCATCTGAATCCTATTTACCTTTTCCTGAGAAACCAGACACAGAGGATTCATCCTTCCTTCCCAAGACTTAGATTTACCTGTACAGCTCACTTCACTCATATTGACAAATATATTGAATAGTAAGGACCCAACTCCAAATTTCCTAGATATCAAAGCCTCTTTAAAAAAGAGCTTTATTGAGATACAATTCATATGTCATACAATTTACTCATTTAAAGTGTGCAGTTCAATGGATTTTAACATATTCACAGAGTTGTGCATCCTTCACCACAATCTTTAGAACGTTTTCATTATCCTCAAAAGAAACCCTGCTCTTCTTAGTCATCACCCTTCTATTCTCCCAAACCACCCACCCCCAGCTCTAGGCAACCACTAATCTATTTTCTGTACTGTATCTATGGATCTGCCTATTCTAAACATTTCATATAAGTAGAATCATACAATAGGTGGTCTTTTTTGACTGGCTTCTTTCACTTAGCATAATGTTTTTCAGGTTTATCTATGTTGTAGCATGGGTTGATACATACATGCCTTCTTATTGCTGAATAATATTCCATTGTATGGACATGACATCAAAACCTTTTTAATTATGCTTTTTAATTCAGTGTGCTGCCTCTCAGAATACACTCTGTAGAGCCAAAAGTTCTGATGTGAATGCCTATAGGAGAGGTAGGCAAATCATAGCCCACTGGCCAGTTTCAGCTTGTTGCCTGTTTTGGTACAGCACAGGAGGTAAGTATAATAGTTACATTTTAAATGGTTTAAAAAATAAAAAGAAGAATTATATTTTTGACATAAGAAAATTATATGAAATTAAAATTTTTAGATTCTATGAGTAAAGTTTTATTGGAACACATCCATGTCCATCCATTTAGGTACTATGTGCCTGCTTTCACACTACAATGCCAGAATTAAGTAGGTATGACAGAGACCACCTACACAGCCTAAAATATTTACTATCTAGTGTTTTATAGAAAAAGTTTGTTGACCCCTTGGTCTACAGGATCCAGGCAGGTAGTGAATTTTGTAAAGTCAGTAGGGATAATACAATAGAGAGTAGTGGGGACTGTGGGAAAATATGTGGCTGTCAAGTACAAGCCACATATGTGAATGTATTTCAGATATTGCCACATGCACACACACAAAAAAATTCAGGTACAGCCTATCAATTTTCTGCCTACTGTAATAGACATAAAAGGTAGTATAAGAATATAATCATTAATTAACTTAAATATTTTTTGAATGCTTTCTATCTTAGTTTGGGTTCCCCTAGGAATAGCACTCGAAGCAAGAATGAAAGCTCAAATGGTTTATTTGGGAGATGATCTCATGAAAACACTAATAGGATAATGGGAAAATGAGAAAGGAAGAGAAGGCAACTAATACAAGATATGTGTTTCAAGAAAATGGTACTGTGGACAACTAGAGCTTAATTGCACTGAGGAAGTTAGTGTAGAACATGCAACTCAGAATTATACACCTCAGAATTATACCAAACGAGGTCAGGCAGGGCAGCTGAGGTTTTAATTCACCAGCTCTTATCAGTCAGCCATTAGTTGAGGGCTTTGCTAGAGGGTGTAAATTCTTTGCCCTTCTGGCCTGTCATGTGCTGCAGAGCAGAACAGACCGTGATGGCTAAAGAAATCCCTTAGGTAAAGAGATGCAAGTGCTGGCAGTTGGAGGTCAGCCTGGTGTGCTCTGAAGGGATAGTTGATGAGGGGCTGGGGGTGGGGACGGGGGCAGACTGTGTCTGCTGCCTTTCCTGTCTGGACATTCATACAAAATGAAGCAAATACAACTGCTATTAATTGAGTTTTTTCTATATACCGACAGTGTTCTAGGCACTGAGGATACTGTTGTGAATAAAACATGAAAATCCCTGCTCTCAAGTAATTTATATTCAGGTGGGACAGAAATCATAAACAACATAAATAAATTACAGAGTCTATTGGAAGGGGCTGAGTGCTGGAGTGGGGAATGAAATGAAGCTAGGGAGTGCCCTGCTAAATAAAGTGGTCACTGGAAAAGTGATTTGTGAACAGAGTTCAGGGCTTTTGTTTTACTCTTTGGTCTGCCCTTAAAGATGCTTTAAGATAATCACCAAGTTTGAAGGTTTTTAAAATCAGTTCCAGATCCTACATCCAGAAGAGGGGGCTTTTGTTAATATTCAAGGACTGTAAGCAATGTTTCCTACTTCAGCTATGAGATAGAGACAGCTAGGAAAACACTAGAAAGGCAAAGGGGAAGCCCACTGTCACTGAGTTATGAAGCTGCGAAGCAAATCCCCACACCGCTACCCCCACCCCACCTCCATTCTGTGTAGCCAAAAGTGCATCTCCACTGCAGCCTCTCCATAGATACTGTACTCATTCCAAAGCCTCTCCTGGCACCAGCAGTATGTAGTAGGTGCCCACTGAAAGAATAACAAGCAGGAACCGCTGAGGAAAGCCTCAGCGAGTGGAGAAATCCTCACTGCACGTAGAACCCATAGCAAAGCAGACTCTCTTCCTCTCCAAAGATCTTTCACCAACTAAGGTCATGTCAGGTTTCACATGGTGTGTATGCGTGTTTCTAGTTCTGGGGGACACATTCTCATGGCTCCTAAATCTGCTGTGCCACAAATGTATGAGTTTGTGAAATGAAACAAACTCCAGGGGCTTCCTCCTGCCTTCAACCTCTGACATAACTCTTTCATACTCTCTTCTTCCTACTTTTTTAGCCTCATCTCTTGATGCCTCCCAAGCAACTGCTGGGAGGAAGTGGGAGGAGATGCTGCTAACACCCAGGACCATCCTCAGCTTTTGAAATGCTCCACTTCTGTAAGACCTTTCAATATTATTCCATCTTCCTCCTCTTGTATCTCCTCACTCACTTCTCAAGCAGAATTAGCCTCTCCCATTCTCTGAAAGCATCTTTATAATAACATTTAGCATTTAGGTTGAAATTAATTTTACACCTTTCTTACAACAGCTAGACTGTGAACATTATCATCCATATTTTGGCAACCAAGGCCTTCTACAGTCTGTCCTTCCTTCTTATCCCAGCTCATCGCCTGTTTTGCTTTGTTTTTTCTGCCACAGGCCCTCTGGCTGACTAGTCTTCTCTCTTCATTGTCCCCTCCACTTCCACCCACCTCAAACATTCCATGTTCATGAAAGCATTATGCTGTGGTCCACAAATGATAATTATTAATATTTTGTCTCTCTGAAGTTTGAAACAATTGGTGAAAGGATATAGAAATGGAATGGGGATCAAAATACCAGCTTTATTTCTACTAAAGATGCCTTAGAGAATGTGGCTCAGATCTGAAGCCAAAATGGACTTTCTACTTCCTTATCCCAAGTCTAGACCTTGAAGCTCACACAAGGAGAACTGGATGTACAAAGAAGACCCTCAGCTAGACACTTAAGGAAGCTTGGCTTGCCTCACACCTTATCAAGCACAAATGGGCCAAAAACTGGCACACCGACCCAGTGCCCAGTGATCTCTAACACATCAGTGCAGTCCTTTAGAAAAGCACGAATGCAGGGTTGTCATAGACTAACCATTCTACCTCTCAGGTAAGAATTTCTGTTTCCATGGAGAACAATATGTAAGAGGAATGAAGAAGAATGAAAACATTCTCAGTACTCCCAGAACAGTAGAAGGTACCATTTTATGCACTGTGCCAAGCATGTAAAGAGAGATAAAATGATTCTCCCTCAACTGTACATTTCTTCACTTATTACTTTCGTTATCCTGAATGCCCTCCCTCTTCCCTTTCTCTATAAAACCTTCTCATCTATCAGGTCTGAGTTCAAACTCACCTTTGCTCTGAAGCCATCTCTGATCACCTAAACCTATATTTTTCTTCTCTTAAATATGGAATATGTGTTTACAAATGATCACTTCGTTGCATGTGGCTTTGTGTTATCTACAATTTTTTTCATATGTATGATCTTATCTCTTCAATTGGATTCTGTGCTCCTTGAAGGTTTTACAATGACTAGTCCACCTTCTATCTCAGATCACCCAACAATGCTTTGTATAGAGTAGATATTCAACAGGTAGCTGTGGAGAAGGGTGGACTTAGATGGGGTGGAATAGAATGGGAAAATAATGAATTATGATGGGATGAGATGAAATTACATAGAGGCTGGAGATGGGAAACTGAGTTAAGACATGAAAGGCTGAAAGCCAATCAAGTATATGTTGAATGTTTTATTATGAAAATGTGATTGCATAGTTATTGAAACCATGATTTCACAGAGTCCTTTAGGAGCCCAGACATCATGCCTTCAGCAGCATTAATCCAGAAGTTGTAGAAACAGAATGGACATTTGAAATTTACCAAGCCTTTTTCCTTGCATGTGGGCAAGGCTGCACTCTACCCTCCCAGAACAGGAAATTCTCCACCCTGATGTCAAAGGTATTCACATATTAAGAATATGCCTCCTGCCTTAATGTGATTTCTCTCCCAAGAACTCAAGCCACATCACAAATAATGCCTTATTCTCCAAGGGATAAGTTTAAAGGCAAGTTTTTATGTCCACCCCTCACAACCCTTGAAACCAACTCCAGTCAAAATTGAGAAACTAAAGAAATTTATCTTTGGGTTGTGTCCATGCCTCCGAAAAAGCTTCCTCTTTTTCCTCAAATACCACCTCCACTTCAAGCACCCAGTTGATAAAATATTTTGGGTGAAAGGGTCCTTTTTGGTATCCCTCATATCACCTCACAAAGGTCTGAGTTAGATCTTACAGAAAAATATAGGTGAACTGACTTAACTGAAGTGACAAGAGCTGCAAAGATGAGCCTAGAGCCAGATCAAAGCTTTCCATAAATGCCATCAATACCAACCTCGCAAAATGCACACTTCTGTCCTCAGATTATTATATCCACACAGTCCCTATTTTAAAAAATACATGTTGTTTTCAGGTCAATAACTATTTTGCAGTTTCCATCTGTTCTTACAAATAAAAATACAATGCAATTCCAAATATCAGGTGTGTAGCTCAAGATTTTTAAAAATCATAACAAATTTCATGTTCAAATGCTGTATTGGCAGCATTGAAGTATCAGCAAAGGCTAGACTAAGGTATAAAATAGCAGTAATAGGAGACCTCCTAGGCAGAGAGAGGCAGACAACTATATTTATGACCCAGACAAACTCTGCTCTCTGGCTTTTTTATAAGGGACATTTATTTCTTAGGCATAACATTTACATACAACCAGCACTGAATCTTTTTTGCAATTAGGAATTCAATTTTCAGACTCTTTTCAAATTACATTTAAACAAAATAACATATTATAAACATAATTAATACAAGTTAGATTTTTAAATAAAGAAACAACTTTGTGTTGCAACACTTACTTGCACCCACCCTGGTACACAATATTTTGGTAGGAGGAAGTACCAAAGGTAGGTGAGTAAAAATTTTTCTGCAAAAATAATTTTGGTCTATATCATGTAAGTACTACAGATAATGGCCCATGTTCCTTCAGAATACTTCTCCACCAATAAAATGGCAGTATATAGAGAACTCTTTTGTCTCCTAATAGGAACATCTGGTTATAGGCAATGGCTACTTTTCATTGCCAGATATTGTATGGTTCTGGTTCTGGTTCTGTTAATGTGGTTCTGATTGTTGAATATCTCTGCTTCACTTCTCACTGCCTTTACCTTTTCACTCAGCTGCATCTGTCAAAACAGACAAACAAAAGGCAGGAGCAGCATGTACTATACTAGCACATGCTCAGTCTTCTAGAGGACACTTTTTCATCATGTTTTCCAGGAGCTCACTGTTCAATGAGAGCCAGCTCTACCAATGTAGATCAAATCAATGTAGATCAATATAGAACTATTTATACAATAGTTCTGTGGGAGGGGAAAAAAACTAGGAAGAGCTTAGGAATTGTTCTTAACTAAATGTAGTGAAACGGAAAGGCCATAAATTGCTGCTAGACCTGCAGAAATTACTTCCAGTTTATAAGGTTTTTGCCAATCTCTTCCCTGGTTATCCATGTGAACACTGCTGCCTCCCAGGAACACTGCTCACAGTCAGCAGTTGTTTATGTTGATGGGCTACACAAATCCCTACAATCTCCTGTCTTTCCACATACATACATAGGCAACCTCCCCAAAAAGTGCAACGGTCTTCTACTCACTCAGTAAAATGTAATCAAAGTCCAGTTAGGGACAGCCATCCAGGCAGGGATGTAGTCCATAAAAATGTCCCTTCCTTTGCCATGGTGAGAATTTCTCTTTTCTTGTCCTTACCTTTTACTCTAGACTGGAATTGGCAAACCTTTTCTGTAAAGGACCAATAAATAGTTTAGGTTTTGCAGGCCCTATAAGGTCTCTGTTGCATGTTCTTCTTTTGTTCTTTGTTGTTTTTAAACAACACTTTTAAAATGTAAAAACCTTTTCTGAGCTCCTGAACCCTATAAAAATAGGCCATGGGCCAGAACTGGCTCACAGGGTATAGTTGCCAACCGCTGCTCTAGACTATAAGCTACCTAGTGTATTATTCAGTTATTGACACATAATGTTACTTAACAAGCTACCCCAAAATCCAGTGGTATTCAGCAATAAGCATTTCTTCTCCTTCTCACAGCTAGGGGAGCTCTGCCTATTTCTCAGCCTGACAAAATACATGTGTGTCCTAAGATTATTATACCCATAGAGTCGCTGTTTTTTATAAGTTTGGTTTTTCATTGATGTATAATAAGTGTACATATTTATAAGGTACAATGTGATGTTTCAATACATATATAGAACATGTAATTATCCAATAAGGGTAACTAGCATACTCATCACCTCAAACACTTGTCATTTCTTTCTGGTAAGAACATTCAAAATCCTCTCTTCTAGCTATTTTGAAGTATACAATACATGATTGTTGACTATAATCACCCTACTATGCAATAGAACTCCAGAGTCTGTTTTTAAGGAATTTGGACATGAGAGAATATTTCTTTTATGGTGAATGTATTCTTATTTACAAAGGTAAGTCACAAAAGTTGAGACTTTTCTGTATTGGAAAGGAGACATTATGCTAGTCAAATTTCTTCTATATTTGCCATCTGATTTCCTTTAAATGATGAAAGCAGCTAACATGTATTAGCACATACTACGTGCCAGGCACTAGTCTAAGCCCTACAAACATATTAACATATTTAATCCTCAGTGCTATTATTCCCAAACTAAGGCTATTGCCCAAAGTAGGAAAGGGGGGAGTCTTTTAACCAACAGGCTACATTGCCTGTCAAAATTTTTTTAGGCCTATCATAATCCCAATGGCTCTTCCCCTGTGTGGAATAATAAGATAAGTAAAAACAAGGGTCTGTTTTCAGATTTTAAGTCTTAAAATATTTTTTTCATAAAACTAACCCTTTTGGGATACAAGATAAGTATTCTTTTGATTAGACTTACCTTGTTTATAATGCTCACATCGTGAGATCAGTTTATAAAGCCTTTGAGCTACTTGAACAAAAGAATGACTGTATAATTGCCAACCATTTTTGTTATGCCAACCAATCCGATCTATTGAAGGCTGATCATTTTAGACACGCACATGTGTTGAACATTGAAACACATCTGGCTTTAGCCTTATTGAATGTAATTAAGATAAATTACTTCTATGTTTTTATGACAGTCTTTGTTGGAGTTTATTTTCTTTGAGATATAATAGATATAAAGTAAACTATGTTAACTGTGCTAATCTTAAGTGTGCAGCTTGGTAATTTTTACTATATAAGTACATATTACCCCCCAACCTTCCTTCTCCCTTTCCTATAACCATCAGCCAGATAAAGAAATAGAATATTTTCAGTACCTTCCAAAGTTCCTTCCTTCCCCTTGCCAAGTCTATATTTCCATAGCCACTCACCCCCGGGAACCAATATTCTGTCTCCTATCTTCATCAGCTAGTTAGCCTCTTCTTGAATCTGATATGAATGGAATCATACATAAGTGTTCTTTTTATCTGGCTTCTTTCACACAACATATGTGTGAGGTTCATTCATGTTTTTTTTGTTTTTTTTTTATTTCGGCATATTATGGGGGTACAGATTCATTCATGTTTTTACATATACCAGTCGCTTGTTCTTTTTATTGCTGTACAGTTTTCCATTGTATGAATATACCACTAATTATTTATCCATTCTACTTTTGATAAGCATTTGGCTTATTTACATCTTTTGGCTATTATGAATAAAGCTCTTATGAATATTCTTATATTTTTCTTTTTTGGATATATGCACTAATTTTTTTGGTATACCAAAGAGTGGAATTGCTGGGTCATAGGGCAGGTATGTGTATAGCTTTAGTAGAGTTTTCCAAAGTGATTATGTGGTGTTACATGTTGAAATACCTAAGAAAGATCTATAACCCTGTTTAATGACAGTACTCTGGTTCAGTTGTAAATAAAGTTTCTACATTACACACATTCACATGCACGTGCACCCACACACACAGTTGGGAGTGAGATGTCAATCTCCATTTCTTCCTGATGATTCCAGTGTCTTTTAAGTAGGATTATTTCAACCCTGAGATGAAGACTCAAATGCAAATAGTTTATTTGAGAGGTGATCCCAGGAAACATTGGCAGGGGAGATGGAAAGTGAGAAAGGAAGTCAATAAAATGGTATGTAACTAAGAAATCTACATCAGTGGGCAAATGTGGCTGGGGAAACTCAGGAGCCGTGAGAGTTCTTACAACTGAGGTGCAAGGGAGCTAAGATATTTATGCACAAATGAGAGAGAGTCATTAGTTGAGGGCCATTCCTGGGGTCTTAATTCTCCAACATTTTCAGCTTGCCCTTGTACATCTGCATCTTCAGAAAAAGCATTCAGACCAAGAGTAGCAGACATTGGTAGTTGAAAGCAGGCCAGAATACAAGAGAGAAAAAATTCCAAAATATACTCCTTTAGGTCAAGAATTCACTAAAATCTTATAAATTCCCTCCTTCATGGAACTCCTTTCTTTAGTGGGCTCTCCTTCTTCGTGGATTGGTTAGGGTAATGGGAATGAGGGTCTATTTCCTATTGAACCCTGAGAAGATGCCTGGCAATATCTTGGCCCTAGCATTAGACAATGGGGATAATTATCACCTGCTGTCCTCAGCTTTGGAACTTTAATGAAAATTCAGACAACAGAAGTTTTTTTAACATCATTTTATGAAGCATTTGACATATAGAATTAGTAGGTGGACAAGGACAAACTGGACAGCATTATAAAGGAAAAGAGGACCAAAATATGTGTGCAATGAAGTAGCACTGCATATAATTGTCAAGAAAAAATGAAAATAATCTAAATATCTCCCAGGAAGGAAAAGTGTAATAATTATTGTGCCTCCACACATGGTAATATATCAAGTATATAATACTTTCAGGAAATGAGGTGGATCTTTCTGTACTAATATGGAAAGGCTGCTAAACAAAATATCAAACATCAAGGTACAGAATATAGGATAAGAGTTACAAAATATAGAATAGTTTTATAATGCATACATATACAAAACACATATATACTTATACTTTAATATACATTAAAATTTAAACATGCAATCCATTATTCTTCACCGGGACCCATAATCTCTTCCCTTTCCTAAGGAGAACTTTTGTTTTTTTGTGTCTCTCAGATCCTGAATCTTTGTAGTGTTGTTTAGAAGTAATAGGTGTAAATGATAACTAAAATAAGCTTAGGGACTCTAATTTGATTCATATTAGGCAGAGTATGCAGCTACCTGGAGGAAGAAGAAATAGGTGGGCTACAGCGTTTGGAGAGAGGCAAAAACAAACAAACTAAAAACAAAAAGAGAGACGTCATGGTGACTTTGAGAATTGTATAAAGAGCAATTTTTTAAAATTTTGCTATGTGTGTAGAGAATATAGGAATGTTATTCCTCACACCCCATTCTCTGTTCAAAAAGTTTCAGTAAAAGCATATATTAGAGTGCAAGTTAAATTTGGATTTCTTTTGGATATGACATTTAATGAGTTTAAGGCAGTAGTAAAAAGGCCTCATTTTATTTGTATAGTATATATATATATATATGATATATATTATATACTTACAGTTATATATCACATAGGGTTAGGGTTAACATGTATTTTTATTTATCACATATAATTTGTATGCATAGAAAATGTCTTGAAAAATATCCAACAAACTGTTGATAGTCAGAAACAGTTATTTCTGGATACTTAGGTTGGGTGGAGATATTGGAGAGAAATGGAGGCATGCTTTCATATTATATATTTATTCTATACAATGTTAATTTTTCACAGCAAGACTACATTCTCTTTATAATAAAAAGAAACAGCATCAAAGAAAAAAGAAAAGGCCTACCTGTTCTGAGATCTATTGGTAGAGCAGTTGTGTAGCTGGATGTTAAGTTCTTGAGATGAGAAGGACATTTAAAGATGTAACTAAAATGGTAAGCTGAAAACAAATTGTATACCCTCTTCTGCTTCACCAAGGACTTTTAACTTGACCCTGTTGGCACTAGAGGTCCCTCAGAGGATTTGTTCTTTGTTGTTTTTTTTTTTTTTTTTTTTTTTGCTGTGAAATAACTTGATCAGAGCTGTGATTTAGATAGAGAACAGATTTTTCTCTTCATGATGATTTTCTAACATAATTTAATTTATTACCCTTTTCAACTCTACTCCATTTATTTTTGGCTTATTCTAGTCTTTCTAAATAATTATCTCATGAACACATTAACCTGTTGGGCTAATTTGAATAAATTAATCTATGTATTATGTCCTTTGGAACCTGTAAAAATTATATACATGTTAGTTATTTTATTATTATTATAACATCATCTAGTTTTAATTTATGGTTTATGTATTTGAATCATTGTTTTCTGATTTATTTCTGGGTTGCCAATTATGTTCTCATTACATAATTGCCCCCTGAAGCTTTCTGTATTCTTTGTTAGTATCTCTCACTTTAATTTTATATTCCAATTACAGTTGTCTAGAGTTTTAAATAACATTTTTGCTACCATTTACTTATTCTTTCAATGTTTGTGCATGCCTTAGTTTTCTGCTTTATGTACTATTATTAATAATATCATTTACAAAACACTATTAGCTTTTATCACTATCCATTGTTGAACAAGTACTCATTTTGTCAGAGGGAGAGGGGATGTACAAATATCAGATAGTGCCCTCTGATATGCACTATCAGAGACCTCTGTCAGAGAATTCAAGGCAAGAGAAGATTTATAGTTAGAGGTCATGTAATTGAAAAATCTATGTAATATCAAAATGTATTTCCCAATCAAGTAAATTTTCCAGGACCTTCTGAAACTCAGAGAAATGAGAACATTTAGCATTAATCAAGCAAGTTCCTAGCAGATAGCAAACTATAGCCATGTACCTGAAGCAAAAGGAAGAAAGCAAAAGGAGGGGTAGTCCAATTTTAGTTTTGAGATATGAATTGACTTTTTTTCCTTTACAATGAGGGGAGACCATTTTAATCAAGACATTAATCAAACTCCCACTAACTCTTTTAAGAAGAGAAAGATCTACAGAAGCCAGGAACTTGAGCTACTTAAGAAGCAGCTGTTTACCTCTTAAAGGACTTAATGAGAATTCATTTTACCTCCAATTAAATCCAGCCACAGTACTCACTGCAGGCCAGAGAGAAACTCATCCTAGATAATGACTCAGGGAAGCAAACAAATTTGCTGGATTCTCCTGGTAAGAAATCTCATTATATATTAGTCTCCCAGAGAAATTGCAGGTAGAATTTTCCCAGAGAGATATAAATAATGGCACTTTGGTCCTCATTTACCTTCCCAGGCATGGTGAAGCCACAAGTTCCTGGTTAGTTTATCCTGTTGACTGTGCAAATGTGCTCTATGAGCCTGTTTTAAAGCTAGCAAAGAATTTTCTACTCACATTTGCCTGCCATCAAATTTGTTTATGCTTGTATCAACCTCTTTTAAAAATCTGTTTAAAATTGTCACTGTGATGTTTTACATGTTACTCATGGATATCCATTTCATCTTCATATGGAATCATCTAGTTTAAGTTTGTAAGGACACAAAAATTGAACAGAGAATAGTTAATATTTAAAACAAAACTGAATAGAACAAAAGCACTGCTTTGTGACTCATGGGGTTGTATGTGTGTGGAGGGTGTTTATGTGTGTGGTATTTTCTGGAAGGCTAGAGATTACAAAACACAGAGTATAAAAACATACAAGAAAAGAAAATTTAACAGACTTCCATTTTAGGCTGTATTTCAGACTATGTAGCATAAATTACTCTCTCTATTGAAACACGAAAATGCTGGATAAAATAGAAAGGGCATCATTATTGTTCAGCTCAAATAAAAGTAGAGAATCATGTGGAGCCCATTTTTCTGATCTTGTGTCACCTCACTTTGGATAATGGGCTTAAGCTCAATCCAGGATAATATAAGCGGTGCTAGCTTGCTGTCGTTTCTTAGAATTGAGTAATATTCCACTGTGAACATATACCAAAATTTAATTATCCATTCATGAATTGACGGACACTTGGGTTGTTTCCATGTCCTTGCAATAGTGAATTGTGCTGCCATAAACATTCGGTTGCAGATGTCTTTATAATACAATGTCTTAAGCTCTTTTGGGTAAATGCCTAATAGTGCTATTGCTGGATCGAATGGTATACCTCTAACCCTTCCTAGGGAGAGGCAAAGATATAAACTGTAACTAAAATGTCAAAAAAAAAAAAACATTTATCGGGAGTCGGGCAGGTGGGAGGGGGGAGGAGGGGATGGGTATATACATACATAATGAGTGCGATGCGCACTGTCTGGGGCAGGCATCCTCAAACTACAGCCTGCAGGCCAGAAGCTGGCAGCCTAGCACATTTATTCGGCCCTCTGGGTGTTTTTGCTGCCGCTGCCTGTCCTGCTTAGCAGCCAACTCCTGGGCCCACAGTGCGCACTCTCTGATGGTCTGAGGGACAGTGAATTGGCCCCCTGTTTAAAAAGTTTGAGGACCCCTGGCTGGGGAATGGACATGCTTGAAGCTCTGACTCGAGGAGGGAGGGGAGGCAACAGCAATACATGTAACCTTAACAACATTTGTACCCCCATAATATGATGAAATAGAAAGAGAGACAGAGAGAGAGACAGACAGACAGACAGACAGACAGACAGACAGACAGAGAGAAAGTAGAGAATCAACAAAGCCAAAAATAAAAATGCTAAACCAAGAACCTGGGGTGGAGGGAAGTAGAGAGACTGTCAAAGGCATCTTTCAGCCTTAGGGTTTTGCCAAACTTTGGAGATGTTGAGCTTTGTCCTTTCATGTCTGCACATGGGGTGGGAGCTAGAACCAGGACCAGCCCAAGTGGAGTTTTCTATAAGTCATCCCCCACATATACATAGAGCTCTTAAGGAATATATCCATCACAACTGTGAAATAAGATTGAATGGAAAATTAAATCCTACCACAAAAAGAGACAGAAAGAAAACTTGCTTATTTTGACCCTACTACTAGATGATAAGAACATGAAGCATTCCCTAAGGATTCATACTACTTATATGGTCCAAAATTCTCAAGTGGAAAATTAAATTTAACATATAGTACAGGTTTGGTACTACCCCCAGCAGACTACAGAAGCAAAGAGAAATGTATTCTAAAAGAACTCCAATCCAGACTTTAAAGAATTAGCAAAAATAAAGTTCTAAGGAAAATGAACATCTCAGAGTTAAAAATCACAAAATATATGAGAAACAAAGCACTGTGACTGAGAATCAGCACTATGACTGAGAATCAGGCACTAGAACCAGATATATAAAACTTGAGATATTAGAATTATCAGAGACAGAATATAAAATACTTATGTTTATAGAAATAAATGAACAAGGTGAAAGCATATATGAAAACAGCCAACTAGAACTTCTAGAAGTGAAAAATAAAATATGATTTTTTAAATTTTTTATTTTAAATAATTATAGATTCACAAGAAGTTACATAGGTAGTATAAAGAGGTCCTGTGTACCCTTTACCCAATTTCATCCAATGGTTATATTTTACATAACTATTATAATACAATGTCAAAATCAGGAAGTGGACCTTAGTATGATGTGTTTATATAGTTCGGTGTCACTTTATCAAATATATAGAATGGTAACCACCATGGCAATCAAGATACATAACTATTCCATCACCACAAAGATCTCCCTTTTATAGTCATATCCATCCCCTCATTCCTCAACATTCCTAACTTCTGAAAACTACTTTTTTCCTTCTCTATAATATTATCATGTCAAGAATGTTATAAAAATGGCATCATGCTGTATGTGACCTTTTGAGTTTGGCTTTTTGCACTCAGCAGAATGTCCTTGAGATCCATCAATTGCCATATGCCCCAATAGTTAATTTCTCTTTATTGCTAAGTAACATTCAATGGTATGAGTGTACCATAGTTTGTTTAACCCTTTAACAATTGTAGAACAATTTAGTAGTTTCCAGTTTGGGGCTATTGCAAATAAACTGCCATGAACAATCATGTACAAGTTTTTCTTTTTGTGTGGATATAGGCTTTCATTTTTCAGTGTGATTGCTGGGTCATATAAGTATATGTTTAGTTTTTTTTTCCTTAAAGAAACTGCCAAACTATTCTCTAGAGTGTCTGTACCATTTTGTATACTCATTTCTCTTCATCTTCTCTAGCATTTGGTGTTGTCATTATTTTTTATTCTAGCTGTTCTAATAGTTGTATAGTAATATCTCACTGTGGTCTTAATTTATATTTCCCTAATGGCCAGTGATATTTATCATCTTTTCATGTGCCATCTGTATATCCTCTTCAGTGAAATGTGCTTTGATGCCTTTGCCTGTTTTCCAATAGGATCACTGTTTTTTTTACTGTTGAGTTTTGAGACTTTTTTATGTATTCTTGATATGAGTCCTTTGTTGGATATGTGGTTTGAAAATATTTTCTCCTAGTCTGTAGGTCTTTTTTTCATTCTCCTAATAGAGTTTTTTTAGTGCAAAAATTTTTACATTTGATGAACTCAAAACTGTCAAGGTAGAATTGTCTATACTACAAAGCTCTATTTGAAGAAGAAGGGTGAAAATAAAGATATTTTATACATACAGAGGTTTTCAACAATCAGGTGCTTCCTTACCCCTCTAGGGGGCATTTGTGTAGGGATATTTGTGGTCCTTACAATGCCCAAAGATTTTGCTTCCAGCATTTAGTTGGTGATAGTAAGGGATGTTAAAACTCAAAATGTCAATAACATCCCTTTGAAGAATATTGACAGAAACAAAAACTAAGATAGTTTACCAAAACAGACCTACACCCAATGCACTTCTAAATGATGTACTTCAGGGAAAAGGAAAAGAATCCTAGAAGGAAAATTTGAAATGCAAAGAGGGAAAAGGTAAATATGTAAGTAAATTTAAGTAAACATTATTTTATAAAATAACCATAATCATGTATAATTTGATGAGCTGGAAAAAAGCACAGAACTACAATACTACACACTAATAGCAATTAAACTAGAAATAGGGATGATTGAAATTAAACTTCTAAAGTTCCCTTCATCATTCAAGGGAAATGTAGGTTTAAATTAAATATGCATAGCGAAATTTCAAGAGTAACCTCTAAAAGAATAAGAGATAGAGTATGAAAGTGACAGAAGTAAAGGAACAGTAAGAATTCTCCCAGTCGTATTTTATCAAAAAACAGGCCAGACCAAAAATACTCACTTTTTTTACAGTAGCCTAAGAGACCAGAATATGCCATCTCAAAATATGCTACTCTGGCAGAAGGATTATTTTGAGCTGAAGGCAATTGAGAAGAAGGAGATATAAGGAAAGCTCTCTGTTCTCTCTCTATTTGGCTAAAAGTAGGACATAAATTTAAAAAGGCATAAATGCCCATTCTTTTCTGTTGATCACCAAAGAAAACTTTAGACCCTTCTCAGCCTGGAGAAAGCACCAGGGGAATCTACATGGCAAACTTTATTAAGTAGCCTTTATTTACTATATATTTGCCTTCTGACAACTTGCCACTCCTAGAGACTCAAAGTCCTTTCCTTTGTCATGTCACTGCTCTAAAAATTTTACTGTTCTTTGTTGAAAATGCTACATAAGCCAGAGTTCTAAGCTTCCTCTTTGAGAATTATTGTTCCCTGAGTATCTCCCATATATATATGAAATATACATATTAATAAACTTCTATTTGCTTTTCTCTAGTTAATTTGTCCTTTGTTCTAGGGCCCCAGCCAATGAACCTAAGATGGGTAGAAGGAAAAATTATTTTTCCTCTGCTATAGTAGAATAAATATAAATCAAAAAGTAAAATTCTGTTAGCAAGTCCCAATATATAAATAACTCCATTATCACAAATATACTAATTATCTAGTAAAAAGATAGAGACTCTCAGAGTAGATGAGAAAAAAAAAATCTAGGTATGTGCTGTTTTCAAGTGGTTGACCTGAAATAGAAGATTATGGGAAGTTTGCAAGTAAAAGGATATAAAAAGAATAAAAAGTAGTAACCAAAGTAAACCTGGGATTGCCTTATTAATATCAGTCAATTAGTCTATAGCAGAGGTTATCAAACTACAACCTAATCTAGCCATTTTGTGTTTTGGCAAATTAAGTTTTATTGAAACTCAGCCATGTCTATTTGTTTGCATCTTGTGTAATGGCTGCTTTCATGCTACAAAGGCAGAGTTGATTAGTTCTGACAATACTACAGGGCCTGCAAAGCCTAAGACATTTACTATCTGGCCCTTTACATAAAAAGTTTGCTGATCTCTGGTCTATGAGACAAAAAGGGAAGGTTATTTTAATCACTACATTACCACATATGGATAAAGGTTTCAATTCATGAAGAATATATAACAATTTAAAATTTGTTGCATGCATAATAAATTACCCTCAAAATACAGTAGTGGATTACCTATAAATCATGACAAACAGTAAAAATATCCCAAACTTAAAGTGTCATACTCCCCTCAGGCTGTGTTTAGTTTCCCTTTGACTGCCACTTCAGCCTTTACTCTGGCATTAGCCAGGATCTAAATGCAGAATCAGACTATAACCAAAAAGACCCAAACTTCTTCTTTTGTAAGGACCACTTTTAGGGATAAAAAATCTGTATAGGAGTAGGTTTTGAAGAAGAAGAGGACAGAAGGGAGGGAGGAACTTGCTTAACAAAATCAAGACCAGGTTTAACAGACACCAATAATCAGTAAAACAAAATTCAGTTTGTGAATAGTACTGCAATGAGACAATAAATAACATCTAATCTAAATCTTTAAACACTTTATCATCTAAGGAAAATAGGACTAATAAATATTTGGTGGTAAAATTAAATAATCCACTATGACATACATAAAACTCTAAATCAAAAATACAAGAAAATTCCCAAGTTAGTGGATGATTATTAACCAGTTGAATACCATTCAGTAATGCCAAAGGAACTCTAAGGATGGAGTGATTCTTATGTGCTGCACTTTAGAGGGTTTTAGACTGAAGGACTTTGTAGATTCCTTGAGGTACACAAAAAACATACAGAAGGAATATAGGCATGGATAACTTTAAAGAAATCAACTTCCAGATCCTCAATATTCATATGTATTCTTTCCTAAAATTGATCTAATGTAGAATGTGCCTACTATCATTCTGCTCTTCCTTTCCCACTTTTGCTTTTGGAGTCATACTTTTCCCACTTTACAAAAAGAAAAGCATATTTCTCCACCATCCTGAACCTATTGGGAATTGACTGCAAAGAGTGTAAAAACTTTCCTAATGCTGAACAAGGGAACAATTCAAAATATTGATTTCATTAATGTAAAAGTGAACGATTTTTTTTTAATTTCAGCATATGACAGGGGTACAAATGTTTAGGTTACATATATTGCCTTTGACCCACCTGAGTCAGAGCTTCAAGTGTGTCCATCCCCCAGACAGTGTGCACTGCACCCATTAGGTGTGAATATACCCACCCACTCCTCCCCTTCCCACCTGCTCAATCCCCAATGAATGTTACTACTATATGTGCACGTAAGTGTTGATCAGTTGATGGTGAGTACATGTGATGCTTGTTTCTCCATTCTTGTGATACTTCACTTAGTAGAATGGGCTCCAGGATAGTAGAGCCCATTAGTAGAATTATCCAGGTTAATACAAGAGGTGCTAGATCACCATTGTTTTTTGTGGCTGAGTAGAACACCATGGTATACATATACCACATTTTATTAATCCATTCATGTATTGATGGGTACTTGGGTTGTTTCCATATCTTTGCACTTGTGAATTGTCCTGCTTTAAACATTCAAGTGCAGATGTCTTTCTTATAGAAAGTCTTTTTTACCTTTGAGTAGATGCCCAGTAGTGGGATGGCTGGATCAAATGATAGTTCTACATTTAGCTCTTTGAGGTATCTCCATATTATTTTCCACAGAGGTTGTACTAGTTTGCAGTCCCACCAACAATGTGTAAGTGTTCCTTTCTCTCTGTATCCACATCAGCATCTGTTGTTTTGGGACTTTTTGATAAAAGCCATTATCACTGGAGTTAGGTGATATCTTATTGTGGTTTTGATTTGCATTTCCCTGATGATTAGAGACATTGAGAATTTTCTCACATGCTTATTGGCCATTAGTCTATCTTTTATTAAAAGCTTCTGTTCATGTCTTTCATTCACTTTTTAATGGGGTTGTTGGATGTTTTCTTGCTGATTCACTTGAGTTCATTGTAGATTCTGGGTTTTAGCCCTTTGTCAGATATATAGCATGTAAATAGTTTCTCTCATCCTATAGGTTGTCTATTCACACTATTGATTGTTTCCTTGGCTGTGCAGAAGCTTTTTAATTTAATCATGTCCCATTTATTTATTTTTGTTGTTGTGATTGCTTTTGGGGTCTTCTTTATAAATTCTTTCCTAGGCTGATGTCTATAAGAGTTTTTCCAATTTCTTCTTCTAGAATTCTCATAGTTTCATGCCTTAGGTCTAAGTCTGTTATCCATCGTGAATTAATTTTTGTGAGTGGTAAAAGGTATAGATCCTCTTTCAGTCTTCTACTTGTAAAGCACCAATGTCTTTTTTTGAAAATCTAAAAAAAAATAATTCTACACTTCATATGGAACCAGAAAAGACCCCAAATAGCCAAAGCAACCTTAACCAAAAAGAAAAATTGGGAAGCATCCCTTTAATAGACTTCAAGCTATACTACAAGGCTATACTAATTTTACTTTTCTTAATGTAGATACTAAAATATTTTAAATTATATGTGTAATTTTCATTATATTTCTATTAGACAATGTTGAATAGAGCATCGAGAGGACATAGGTACTAGAACAAGAAATGACTAGGAGAAATGTATGCTTCTCTGAAAATTCTTAGAGATATTGGGAAATACTAAGTCTCCCACAATATGGGATGTGAATATAAACCATTTTATTTAAGTATTAAATTGAAGGTAACCTGTAGCTGGGAGTACACAGCTACAGAGATTATATAAATCATTTTCAATCTAATGATTTATTTATAATTTAATAAATGATACCATTTAAAATTTACCAATGCATGTTAGAAATCTATACATTATTTCATTATTTTTAAAAATATCTATATGTTCTCATAAAACAAAATTGTATCATATTGTTTACAAGAAACTCTGCACTGTGTTCTAAGTGTAAAGAGGTTCTCAATTCTCTCTTAACTTTCATATAAACAGTAAAATTAGTCCCTCACAGTTCCACAACATAACATCTTTGGTAGAAGAGAAATGAGACAGTCAATAAAATAGTTCTGCAGGTAGAATTATTCCTGCTCTTTCTTCTCTCTGTCTAAAGCAAGAGATATTGGAAGAAGCAGCATAATAGAGTTAGTCCTCAGTTCTATAGAAACTAAGTATTATGACTGTTGCTTGCCTCTCTTCTTCCTTGCCTTTGGATATAGTGGTGAGTAATGTCTGTTTAAAATGATGCCATTCCACCTGGGAAATTTCTGAGAAAGAGGTTCTGAAATTATGTTCCAACATATCTGTCTCCCAAAATAGCACTGGGTTTTTGTATGAAGAGATGAGGGAAAAGGATATGGGTTAAACACTGGAAACCATTTATAATGTAACTCCCCTCAGGAAAGTTAAAAAGAATGAGTGTGGAATAGTGTGATTTTAAGTATGGTACAAAAGGCTAGATTTAATTACAATCAATCTATGTGAAAACCTATGCCTAGATAGTACCTTCAAATTTAGTTGGCACATCTTCCATTCTTTATGTAAAAACCCACCTAGGCTGAATCCCATCTAGTTTTGCTACTTGGAAAAACATCCAATGGACATTCTAATATAATCAATTTTCACTGTTTTAAAATTCTTTCTTATATCTAACCTTATAGGAAGATACTGTGAGGAATGAGGTATTTCATTTGATCTGTTATAATAAAAATATGTTTTTATGTATTTACTATACTATACTTTTTATAGTTATTTTATTTTTATTTTTTTATTTCAGCATATTATGGGGGCACAAATGTTTAGGTTACATATATTGCCTTTGCCCTGCCTGAGTGAGGGCTACAAGCATGTCCATCCCCCAGATGGTGTGCACTGTACCCATTAAGTATGAATATACCCATCCACTCCTACCCTTCCCACCTGCCTGACACCCAATGAATATCACTACTATATGTGCACATAAGTGTTGATCAGTTAATACCAACTTGATGTTGAGTATATGTGGCACTTGTTTTTCCATTCTTGTGATACTTCACTTAATAGAATGGGCTCCAGCTCCATCCAGGATAATACAAGAGGTGCTAGATCACCATTGTTTTTTGTGGCTGAGTAGAACTCCATGGTATACATATATCACATTTTATTAATCCACTCATATGTTGATGGACACTTGGGTTTTTTCCACATCTTTGCAATTGTGAATTGTCCTGCTGTAAACATTCAAGTGCAGATGTCTTTCTTTTTTCCTTCGGGTAGATGTCCAGTAATGGAATTGCAGGATCACATGGTAGTTCTACTTGTAGCTCTTTGAGGTATCTCCAAATTACCACCAGCAGTGTGAGTGTTCCTATCTCTATGTATCCACGCCAACATTTATTGTTTTGGGACTTTTTGATAAAGGTCATTATCACTGGAGCTAAATGATATCTCATTGTGGTTTTGATTCACATTTCCCTGATGATTAGAGATGTTGAGCATTTTTTCATATGCTTTTTGGCCATTAGTCTATCTTCTTTTGAAAAGTTTCTGTTCATGTGTTTTGCCCAGTTTTTAATGGGGTTGTTTGATTTTTTCTTGCTGATTTTCCTGAGTTCTATATAGATTCTAGCTATCAGCCTTTTATCAGATGTATTACATGCAAATATTTTCTCCTATTCTGTAAATTGTCTGTCAAAATTGATCTGGTTAGCACTGGAAAGTGTGCTCAACACTTCCATTAGAGTTCAGGACTAGTCCTTGTTTCCATTCTGTGATTATGATAAAGATCCTACTTATATCATACATCACTCTATCCCTGCTTCTTATTATACTTTTTTTCTGATAATTTCTTATTTTTTTAAATCAATTCCTCTCTCCA
The DNA here is from genome assembly GCF_040939455.1 of Microcebus murinus. Classification (NCBI taxonomy): domain Eukaryota; kingdom Metazoa; phylum Chordata; class Mammalia; order Primates; family Cheirogaleidae; genus Microcebus; species Microcebus murinus. Next base: position 96,228,548 of record NC_134136.1, read on the forward strand.
GGTTTCTCAGGACCACTCACTCTCTCATGCTCCTTTCCCTCACCAGTCATTCTGGAGCATTCTTATCTTCTTTGGCAATGAGTAAACATGGTACCCATGTTCAGAATTATCCTAAATGGCAATGAAGTGTGTGTGAGCTCTTTGAATACCACTGGTACTTTTTAATGCAAGAAAATGATTGTAGCATCTAGTTCAGATTGCCTCTGTAGGAGGCTTTCCCTTTCTTCGTTTTAAAGAGGATATGGCTACTTGACTCCTCCACATGGTACTTCAGTGCTTCAGGGAAGGCTGGCTTGGAGCGTCAGTGGGTGACTCTTTAGTTGATAAATCTAAACACTGTGATTTCACCACCTACTAATTCTGGCCAGTAACTGGCCAGTGAGATGTGATCGGAAATCTTGTGGTCAATTGTCAAGGGGAGGGGGATATATCTGGCAAATGTTTCTTAAATCTTAAAAAGGAAAACAAGAAACATAAACACTTCTATGCCTCTGAACTTTGATGTACCAAAAGGTGATGGTGAAGCTACTGCAACCATTTTATAACTTGAGGGGAGCTACCAGACATAACACTAATAACCTGGGTCCATGACAAAAGCATTGAACAATTGCTATAACAAAGCGTGGAGCCAACTTACCTCTAGACATTTGGCTATGTGCAATAATAAGCACCCTGTTGCTTAAGTCATTTTAATTTCAGTTTTCTGCTTCTTGCAGCCAAAATCTTCCTAATGTATATGACAATGTAGCACATAACTTTGAAGATTGATGTTGGTTAAGTCATTCTATCTGTGCCTGTATGCCAGTATAATATTAATAATTCTATTTTTCTCCCATTTTGCAAAATGGCCTCAGGAAAATATCTAAGTTTGGGTTTAAAATTGATAGGCCAGTGAACAAATAAAAATGTACAGACTTTTAATATGGAAAGAACAAATAGTGTGTTCTCTTTTTCTTCCTCTGCATTAGTTTTATCATTCATTTTCTCTAATCAAACCTCTCCTTTTTAATTTTTAATTTCCCACACACAACAGGCTTTTAGGTCCACTTCCTGGCCACTTCATCTACCATGGCCCTCTCTTTGATCAGAAATCTACTTGCCTAGACTCCTGATAGTTGCAGCAAATATAACCTAGCCAACATGAGTAATGATAGCAGCAACAGTAGCTGCAGATACTTTCCAGGAAATTCAACAAAGAATCAAGCTTTACTATTGGGAAAGTTGAAGGGATATTAAAGCATAACTCAGCTGAAGTTATATGCAATATTTGAACTTTTTGTCTACGGAAGTCAATTTTGGTAACAAAGTGTGCAATTCAGAGGCTAAAATTTCAGTAAAAAATTATTAAGCACAAGCAAGGCTCAAACTAGACTATTTGAGACTTCTTGATTCTTTAAAATTTGTCCTTAGAGGAATAAGCCATTTGAGTAAGAAAGATATTCATAATTGAGTAACTCCTTAACCTCAACAGATTTACTTTAATTCAACAGGTCTTCACTGAAAACCTAGCTCAGCCCTGCGCTAGGTGGTTGGCAACAAGCATAAAAGTAAAGAAAGAATTGTTCTCTTCTTTCAAGAAGCTCAGACTTGGTCCTGTATATAGCTAAAAAGTGCTAAATTAAGGTAAAAAATGCGATTCTTTGTGAGCACAAAGGGTGGGTTATCAGTGTGGGCTGGGGGACAAGGGAGTGTTTCATAAAGGAGGTAGTATTTAACTTATACCATAAAGGATAAGTAAGATCAATAGGTAAAGATGGAACACAATGCATAAATTTGAGTGGCAAACAAAACAGACACTTCTGGAATAAAAATAGAGCTGCAATTTGGTTGTATGGTTTTTATGACTTCATCTTTGGAAGATAGATACACAATAAGATTTGTTTTCCAATCTTCCTTTCCCTGACTTGCCAGATGTTAGTATTTCTCCCATCTTTGGCTATTGTTCAGTTCCAGTTTGAGCGCCTACAATTTCAATGTTAATCTCTGCTCTTTGTGTGACAGTTCTTGCATAAAATGCATTCTCAGTCCTTTACATAGTACTTATTCTTGATGCATGGGACAGGTGGCAGAAGCCAAAGTCATTTCTCTTTATGGACCATTCAAGCTGTAGGTGAGGGACATGTATGCTGTGATGTATGACTGTTACAGACCTCTTATGTTGTTTTCATTTCAATCACTTGATGGTTTTTAAAAAGTAATAGCCATTTTCCCTCATTTATATTTGAACAATGAACATCTATTCTCAGTCTTTTTCTAATTAGTTCCTGGATTTTAAATATTATGAGATGATTTAACCCTTTAACATATAACAGAATGCCTATATTATACATTTCTTTGGCATTTCTCAGTCCCATCTCTACATATCCTGGTCTCTTCAACATGTAATATACACACTCAGTACCTACTGTGTGTTTTGCTAGGAAATACAAAAATGACCATAGGGAGAGATAGGTCATGAAACATATATACCTAAGCAACAGCATTGGTCTAGATGAGATCTAAGCTTGGTTAATCCACCACTTGATAGCAGTGTAATCTTGGGTAAGTCACCACAGCTCTCTTTACCTTAGTATTTTCATGTTTAAATCAGGATATCAATACATATTTCCTAAAGTTACTATAAATATTGCTTAAAATAATGTTATGTCAGGAAATTAGCACACTGTCAAGCATAGCATAAATGGTAAATAGCTATTATGTTTATTATTACAGAGTGCTATATTTGTAACATGGTCTGGGAAAGTCCAGAAAAGCCTCACAGAAGAGACATTCTTTGCATTAAGAGCAGAGAAATAAATAAATAAATAGGGCTACCTAGAGGACAGGGGCACAAATGGTCTTCTGACTCCATTTTTCATGTCTGACTGCTAACAGCTTTCAAACCCCACCATTCCTTCTTCCCCTACATCTGTGCAAGTTGATAAAAAAGCCTGAATGCTCTCACTTTTGTAGGGGGGGGGAATTCAAGTTATGCAAGCCTCAGATCATATAAGGGAGTCCTCACTGTAGCTCCATCACCTAGTAACAATGGTGTCTAAAGCCAGTTACTCCTTTCTGTTGTCTCAAGCCATTTTTGGATATGTTAGGGAGCCCACTATGCTCTCCCCGTAAAGTCTTATTATATGAGTAATACATTTCATATACCCACTTGGTATATGTGTGATGTCATCAGTCTCGATACCCAAACCAATTTTAAGTAGGTGTCCCATTCTTTCTCTCTTATATGACAACAGGGTCAAAATGTGTTCATTATGTAAAGGTTGAAGGTTGTGTGTCTTTCTCATGGCAATATGTAGCCTTTGGGTGCTTAAGTAATTAGGACCATGGCAATGGAATCACCCAGATTTGGTATGCATAATGTATAATATGTATGTATAAAGCCAAAAGTGGTCAGGGAATGGAGCATCCTGGGAGAAAATCAGCATTTAAACATCAAGCAGCAGAAGAGGAGCTCATGAAAGAGTCTGATAAAGACTTGGCAGAGAACTAGGAAAGAAGTAATTCAAGCAAGAAGAGACTTTTAAGAAGGAAAAAGAATTCATCAAGGTCAAATGTTAAGCAGGATTCAAATTAGATTTAAAACCCTATTGGTTTGGTAATTAGGAGGTAACTGGCATAAAGAAAGTGCTATTTGATTTACAGAATATCTCCATAACAGAAGAAACAAGTGTCTCTCAGGGTTGGATCATTATTACCCTCTGTCTACTTTTATTTTAGAGAACCTGGTAACTTTCACTGAGACAATCATGTGGGCTACTAAGATGAACTCCCTTAAAAAATCATAGACTAATGAAACAAGTTCTTTAAACCAGATTTCCCCTAGAGGATCACAAAGGACAAATAAACATAAATTAATATGAAACTAGAATATCTAGCTCAAAATGTATGGTCTACGGCCAGAAATCACAGGTTCTTTCCTGTCCTAAATTCTAGTCTGACTCCCAGTATTCAACACCAGCTTAGGACCCGCCTAGATATCACCACTTCTAAAATTTTAGAACTGATAAAGCCAGCTCAGCTTTGCACTAGAGTTAAGATTTGCCATATGAGCGAGAGTTTCATGTCCTATGTGGATTCATGAACTCCAATTTCATATTATCTGCCAATCTCAATCAGTGTTAGTGGTGATTGCCTATCCTTCTACAACCCATACTGTCTTTATGGGCTGAGGAGGATTCTAATGTGACAATGGAGTTTGGTGTATTTCCTGACTTTGATTTTTCCACAATGAGTAGAGATTTGTTCTGTTGTCTGCTGAGTGGCCATGGCCACATCTTGCAATACCTGTTGGCTAACTACTCTGCCTTTACACCTCACAAGCTGCTCTATTCTGCCTCAAGTTTCACAACTACAGTATCTCTATTGCAGTTATATCCCAAAGCCAGTACGTGGTGTATGGTTTTTGCACAAAGTTCTTTTTATATACATTCCTGAACCATCTAAGAAATAGGTAAAATTAGCAAGCTCCCCACACTATGTATTAATTGTGATTTGGGTTAAAGTGTAGGTGCAAAGTCGTTTTTCTCATTACCACATATAGATTATTTATTTTTGTGAGCTAGAATCATTATCATTGTCATTGTCATTGAACAGACTCTTGTTCAACCCAAGTTTCACTACATCCAAACCATGTGATCCTGAGTGAGATACTTAATTTTTATTTATCTGAGCCTCCATTTCCACATCTATAAAATTGGGAATAAAAATTTCTATCTTATGGAGTTTTAAGGGTGTTTGTGTTTATGCTTAGTGCAACACATGACACAGAGAAAAACTTTACAAGTGACACATATTATAACATGAAAAATTTAGGTGGTAATTGCTATCAATTATCAGATCCATTTTATATTAAATAAATCAGGAAATTGATAAATCTATTTGAAGAAGATAAGTAAACTGTCCAAGGCCATGCAGCCATGAAGTAGTGAAGTCTAGACTCCCAACTGGATCATTGGATTCCAGGGCGCATAACAAAACTTTTGTGTGCTGTTAGCTTACAGAATCTCATTGCTGCCTCCACTGTCTTTGCAGATCTCAACTCAACTAAACTAAACTCAACAGAGTTGCAAAAATCATACATTCACATCTGTAGACATAACTGATTGTGGTGGGGGGAGGAGGAACGCCTTCCTTTAATTGCCACGTTGAAAAAAAGGCCTTTGTATAGTGAAGTCTGGCCTTTTAGTTCAGTTACTTCAAAAGACATCTTGGAAAGTTATTGGATTGTTAGAGTTTTCTAATATTTACACTTTGATATCCATTTTCTTAAGATACCTGTGTATTGTCTCTCTTGGAAAGGGCAACATCAACATTTCTTTATTTTTAAGTACAGCACCTGGTTTCTTAAATATGCATCTACTGAGAGTTAATCCTTTAGTAATGGGAATGACCAAAAAACAATTAAAAACCACTAGTCTACACAGTATTTACAGGAATACTGTATTTATCAAATAAACATTCATTTCTTTAAAAGCACTGTGACTCCAATGGTTATATATACCAAATACTACATGCGAGTAATATTTGACTAAAGTTGAAATAACTTAAGCACCAGAAAATTTTATTAAAGCCTGAAACTTTTAGAGGAGTTCCAAGTTATTTAATAAATCATTTCTCATAATGAAATTGTTAAGTGCCAAAGCCTCATTTTCCAGTTACCTTTTTTAAGATAATTTTTTAGAGCAGTTTTAGAGTCACAGCAATATTGAAAGGAAAGTATAGGGATTTTCCATATACGCTGTCCCCACACATACATAGCCTCTAGCATTATCAACACCTTCCATAAGAATGGTACATTTGTTACAATTGATTAACTTACATTGACATGTTATAATGACCCAAAGTCCATAGTTTACATTAGAATTTACTCTTGGTGTTGTACATACTATGAGTTTGGACAAATATATAGAGATGTACCCACCATTATAGCATTGTACAGAGCATTTTCACTGCCCTAAAAATCCCCTATTCTCTGCTTATTTATCCCTCCTCCCACTACCCCAACCCCTGGCAACCACTGATCTTTTTACTGTCCCCAGTTCCAAATTATTTAAGCAAATCATTTTTCTCAATTAAATTGTTACATTCCAAAACACCATACTTTGGTTTTCCTGGTTACTTTTTTTTTTAGTGAAGTTCCACATTCTGATTTTTTTCATTTTATTCCATATGACATACATGTCATTATTCTGCTTCTTTTTTACTTACTGTGAGAATATTATGTCATGAGATTATGTAAACGATGCATACTGTAGACACCAGAGATTATCTTCAGAGTTTGGTGATGATTTGGGGTCATATTTTAATTACTTGCAAACCGATTAGGAGATGGATTGCCAAGATATCTGCCAGTGGAATAATTTAAAATTCTGGGCCAATAAACAAACTTTTCTGAAAGGTTCCCTTTATTCTTGATTGATTATTAAATAAATTCCCAAAGGTGTGGACCCCTGTATAATCATGGATCAATCTTCAACTGCAGAGCTGCTTGAGTGGCATTCATGTCTGTGTGAGTCAGAACAATTTTCATTGCAAGTAAAAGAACACCTGAGCCAAACTGGTATAATAAAAGTAAAAAAGGAGGCCGGGCGCGGTGGCTCACGCCTGTAATCCTAGCTCTTGGGAGGCCGAGGCGGGCGGATTGCTCAAGGTCAGGAGTTCAAAACCAGCCTGAGCAAGAGCGAGACCCCGTCTCTACTATAAATAGAAAGAAACTAATTGGCCAACTGATATATATATAAAAAATTAGCCGGGCATGGTGGCTCATGCCTGTAGTCCCAGCTACTCGGGAGGCTGAGGCAGAAGGATTGCTTGAGCCCAGGAGTTTGAGGTTGCTGTGAGCTAGGCTGATGCCACGGCACTCACTCTAGCCTGGACAACAAAGCGAGACTCTGTCTCAAAAAAAAAAAAAAAAAAAAAAAAAAAAAAAAAAAAGTAAAAAAGGAACTAAAACAACTTATTGGTTTATACAGCTGAAAAATCCAGAGGTAGGGCTGGCTATAGGCACAGTTGGATTCAGTGCTCAAAAAGTGTCATCAAGACTTGTTTTCTCTCCATCTCACTACTTCTAATGCCCTATTTTATTTGCAGTATGAGGGCAGTAATACAGCCCCTACAACCTCTTATATTCAAGTAAAGCAGGAAAGAGTATCTTTTCCCCAAAGGCCTTAGGAAAAGTCTCAGTGTGTCTCATAGACTCATAGGATCATGGGGCCATCACTGAACCAATCACTGTGTACTGGGAAATGCAATATAGTAATTGGCTTAATCTTAGCCATGTTCTCTAGCCCAGTGACACCCTCAGATTCATGGGCTGTAAATATAATAGATTGGAGAATTCCAGAAGACCTTTACAGAGAGTATAAATAATGTGGCCATGAAAAAGTAACAACTGAACCTTCACTTCTTTACACTTTCCCATGAGTATATTTAATGCACACCTCTCTCTGCAAGAGGGTCATGAGATTAAAAAGATTATTTCTATATTTAATTTCTGCTAACAGGTACTCTTTAAGAGAAAAATGCTCAAGTAGCAGCTCCCAGAATATATATAGTAGAAGTTGGCTAATAGGATTCTTCAGTATTCTTCTGCCACCTGTCATCTTGGGATCTCTCACTATTCATTATCTGGTAGCAGGCCTGCAGTGTACAGATGGAAAAGTCACCCCAGAGGGAAGAGAGCTGTTATACTCTATCCCCCTTCTGGTTCCACTTCTGTGCAATACTAATTTAATCAGGCACATGACTCACTCACTCACCTTAAGCTCAAGCCAGACCGAATTCTATTTTTTAATATTTTAATTTTATTATTCACCCACAAACGTATCCACCCGAGCTTAGGTATAATTTTGAACAGTCAGAAATATAAGCTGAAGGATAAGGTCTTCTCTCATCACTCCTATTCCAGTTATCCCCAGATCATTCCAAATGCATTGTTCTGAGCCACGTATAAGGTAAGTGCTTTGAAAGCATTAGAAAGTTACCTTGAAGCCAAAATTAGAGTGAGTGAATAGCATACTGACTGGAAATCCAAGTCAATATCCAAAATGATCCTTTCTAGCAATCCCACTGGAAACAAGGCCAAACCAGTGAGGAAACTTGAGTAGATTCACATGGGGCCAGGTTGGCATGTTTAGGTTATCATTCAGAAACTGAAATGAAAGCCTTTGATTTCATTATCAGATTTGTTGTGATCGATTTCAGAATCTATGAAGGATAATGTGGGCGGAGAACTGGGAGCAAAAGAAATGAAGGTGGTAAAAGCTGTAAGAAGTTGTAATCACTACCTTTGCATAATAGAAAGTCTAAAGCAAAACCTAGGAGGAGAGCTTTGAAAAATAAAAGAGAACTGGCTCACAGGTGTATTTGACCAAGGTTTCACACAGTGAACTAAAATTCCTTTAGCCCCAATAGTGACTGTGGGTGGGTAGGGACTATAATGTACTGCTGTTAATTAACCATTAGAACTTGGTCCACAGTACATTGAGTCATCCCTCTTCATTTAATAATACCAAATTGTGTTTGATTCAGTTATAAGGAAATACTTTAGCTGCACCAGTGAAATCCATATTATATTGATAAATGCTTCAATTTGATTTTCAAGTCGAAGACAGAAATATGGAAAGAATTTGATAAGATTATTTGCTGTCACATAATATGCATGGTAGTGTGTTCTGGTTATTTTCACAATATTCTGATTTATGAGAATAAGAGAAGAAGGGAGGTGGTAAAATATACAAGATAACAGTCACATCTAACAGCAAAATTTACATGAGACACTGCCATGTAAATGACATTCTGAAATATTGCTCTTTAAAGATAGTCTCCTACATGATAAATACTTTTATGCCCAATGAATAATTACATGAAGCACTGAAAATTATTTTTGATACTCTGAGGATATAGGAAAAAACAAACTCAGTTTCTCCTACTATACTCTAACAATACAGAACACTTCTGATACTCAATGTGTATGAGTATGAGTATCTCCACACACCAAGCAAGCAAGCAATTCTGCTGCAGACACCAGCTGGGTGTCCAACTCAATTCAATTCTGACACTATCTACCTAGAGGAAACAGTGTCAGATCCCACAAGTTAAGGGCTTAGCCCCATAAGACTGCCCTCACCTCAGAATCCAATCTAAAGTAATAGGTTGTCACCTCTACTTCTGATGATCAGTTTTAAGTTGGGGTTCCCATGACATACTCCTTGGGTCTGACTAATTTGCTAGAGCAGCTCACAGAACTCGAGGAAATATTGTACTTACATTTACTGGTTTATTATAAAGAACACTATAAAAGATACAGATGAAGAGATGCATAGGACAGGGTATGGGAGAAGGGGTATGGAGCTTCATGCCCTCTTCAGGCACGCTACCTTCCATGTGTCCAGCTATCCAGAAGCTCATCTGAACTCTGTCCTTTGGACTTTTATGGAGGCTTCATTAGTAGGCATGATTGATTAAATCATTGGCCATTGGTGATCAACTGACTTCATCTCCAACCCCTCTCCGCTCCCTGGAGGTTTGGGGATGGGGCTGAAAAGTCCCCAAACCTCTAATCCTGCCTTGGTCTTTCCTGTGACCAGTTTGCTTATCTCGAAGCTACCTAAGGGCTGCCAGCCACCACTCAATTCATTAACATACAAAAAGACCACTTATTACTTTGGAGATTCCAAGGATTTTAGGAGATGTATTCCAGAAGACAGGACTAAGGCTAAATATATATTTCACAAAAATCACAGATATATTCTAAAATTCCATTAGAACCTGTGAAATATCCAGTATTTTAAGACATTTCAGTGTACACATTATATATTATAATTGAGAAAGTTATTTCAGGAAGAAAAACAGTATGCTGTGTGGATTTTTAAGTAACTAATAATTTTTAAATGTCTCATAACTTTTCATATCTGAAAACAATAGTTTTTCAGTCTTGCTATCTATTTACAATGAAGATATTAAATTTTCCTTCCTGTGAAGTTTTTAATAGTCATGGAAAATATAATTGAAAAGTTTTAACATCTAAAGTTGCTCTTCATGTATTTTCAATTTAATGAGAGACATTATTATACAACATTTTTCCCCATTCAATTAAACCAATGGTTATTGAATGCCTACTATTTGGGAAGCAAATTACCAGAGGTGGTAGGAGATAGAAGAGCATTCTAGATGCTTAGAAATCAGTGTGAAAAAATAGTCAATTGCATAAATAACACTTAAGAAAGGCATTGCTATAATAGAAATGCCATTATTTTAAAATTAAAACAGTATAAATAATATTACTGTATTTAAAGTAAAAATAACTTTAAATGTTTATTTTTCTAGTTGGCCATTAATACTGTCAGACATCTGATGACTAATAATATTAATGGCCAACTAGAAAAATACTCTGGAAGCCCTTACACAAAAGGTAGTATAGTACTATGCAACGGTTATCAAACATGAATGTGTGTCAGAATCAGAGATGGCTTATGAAAACACAATTTGCTATATCCTACATCATAGTTTCTGGTTCAGTAGGTTTCGGGTGGGGTCCAATAATATGCATTTCCAACAAGTTCTCAGGTGATGTTGATGCTAATGGTCTGGGGGTCACACATTAAGAACCACTGGAGAGTGTGGGCTCTAGTGCCAGATTACCCAAGTCTGAATCCTGGATCACCATTTAAACCTACATGATCTTTGCAGAATGCCATCAGCATCTCATCTAGAAAATGTGTATAATGAAATCATGTGGCAGAAACTGTTAGCCAATGGCCAAACTTTCATTCTCTTCTTCTTCCTGGACCTACAAACTAGACAAATGTCCCCATCCTCCCCTGATGATATTAGGTGTGGATCTGTTATTTAGCCAAGGAATATGAACAGAAGTGATATGCACCATTTTGAGGTCCAGCTCCTCATGACTCCCACACACATCCTTCATGCACTTTCCGTCACTTCTGGCTTGTGGCAGATGAGCATGGTAAACTTGGAATCTTCAAGTTGAACATAGGAGAGCCACCAGATGGAAGCAACATAAAGTGACACTTGGAAGAGAGCCGCCTGATAAACAGCAACATACATTTGGGCTTTACATGAGAGGGAACTTGAGTTCTTCTTGGTATCCCTATCATCCATTAATAGTATGCTATCTGAGACACAGTTGCTCAATAAATAATTGCTGAGCTGGTAAAGAAAAACTTGTTAAGGAATGGATCAAGGTAACAGTGGACATGATTGGAAATAATAAACTCCATATCAGTGGAGAATGTTTTAGCAAAAACTAAATGGTTACCAATGAAGGGTTCTATAGAAAGTATTCCTCAATAGGTAGAAAGTTAGGTAAGATCACCTCTGGGGACATTTCCAAATATAATATTCTGTACTATATCCTAAATTTAAATGACTGGCATGTAGTTTCTAAGAGCTGGATCTTTCTCCTCAGCTTTATTATGTTCTTATACACCTTTTGTTTCCTTCTCTTCCAAATGTTTCATCTTTCCTTGTTAATTAATCAATCAGCATTTATAGAGCACAAAAAATATGCCCAGCCCTGTCCACAAGATGCCTGCCATCTAGTTGGGAAGAGTGCTTGTGAAACAACACATTTGAAACAATTAGTAAGCAGTATAAAGAGATCATTAAATACTCCAATAAAAAGTTGTTGAGTGAGTTGCTTCAGATGTGTAATTTATGCACATTTAAAGCATGTCAGCTCACTGGATGGGCAATCAAAAAGCTAAAATTCAACTTCCTTTTCTGTTGATAAGCTCTGCAAATGTGAGCAAGTCATTTAGCCTCTTTTCTCCTTTTATAAAATAACAGTTCTGTCCAATTTACTAGGGAACAGAATGAGAAGGAATTGATTCACAAATTAGAGAGCACAATACTATAGAATAATCTATTTTGGAACTTTATGCTCCAATTCAGCTTTACTTACATTGTTTGTTTTCTTTCAACATGTAATCAGGATTTTTGCTGTTCCTTATGGTTCTTCTAAGAGTCCTTCATTCCACCTGGGGGCAGTGCCCAGAAAGCTGGCTTTGAATGTGTTAGAAAAGCACAATGGCCCTCTGGTCCTCCACAGCAGAAAATGTGATTGGAGTTACACTTTGGACTTATGACCCCTTCAGTAGCCAGTTATCGCCCCTGCTGTTGACCTGCCACCTGCTTGAGTTCTGGGTGAAGACAGGAGTCTCAAAGGCTTCAGCAGGATTTGTTTGGCCATCTGAAGATACTCAACTTGGAGATTACATTTCATGAACATTGTTTCATACTGCAGTAGATATACTAAATATTCTTTCATATCAGAAGAGATAGCAAAGAAAACTTAGAGAGAAACATTTAATGTTTTTCTAAATGCCATAATATAATAATATTGATGTGAAATTGGGTAAGTTTGCCCTGACTAGCTAAACTTTTTGCCTGCCAGCTGTAAATGCTGCCTCCAGCTGTATTCTTTTCATAGAGACAACAGTTTGAGTTTTGTACATTTTATCAGACTCATTTTAAAACTATTTGCAAAATGTTTTCCTCTGGTTTGGTTTTGAAGACTTTTGCATCTGAATATAATATATTTATTAAATATTTTTCTCCAATTAGACCCTTTGAAAAAGAAATGAATGAAAAGTTCCATTTCAGCTTTTCTAAAAGTTTGACTTCATTTCAGATAAGCTCTTTAATCTCTGTGAGCTGCATTTATGAGAAGTTTGACAGCCTGACCTATTTTGAACATTGTCTTCCAACCAGGGAATTAAAAAAGTCTCATGTTAGAGGTGGAAATTCTCAACTGAATTTGAGGCAAATAAAACTTCCTAACCTTGTCTAAAAATTTACAAACAGGAATTATGCCTTATACTGTTTCATACTGATGACTTAGCATAGAATGTGGCACATAGTAAAAACTATATTAATATTTGACATAGATGAATGTTGTGAGGAGGGAGCTCTGTGGTTAGCTAGTTCTCCCACGCAGGCTTTGGAAATTGAAAGAAGAGGCATGGCAGAAAGCAGGTGAGACATGCTCTTTTATGTGGGCAGTGGGGATACAGCAGCGGCAAAAAGCATGGCTGAGAACATGGTGAGCACTTGCACATGACTCTTAAAGATAGTGGCAACAAGCCATGAAAAGCATGATCACATGGGTTCACATAGGAGACAACACCTTGGTTACTTAAATGTGCTGACTCATACCTCCCCTCCCCAAAGGCCAGCTTGCCAGAGGTTGGGGGTCAGGGGGTAGGAGGGCTAGAAAAAACACTTAGTTTGGCCTAAGAAACCTATTGCCTCTACAAATGCATTTTCCTTTACAAATGTTCATCAATTTACCAGATTTTGAACAGTGTTTTCCCTTTGAATTTCATGATTTAGAAAATAAAATAAAATTGCTTCAATTCTTATTATTGATAATCTTTGTTCATTATATGTATTGTGTAGTTATTCTATAAATTACTTAAAAAGGTTAACATCTCTATGATTCTGGATTTGTCTTTTCCCCTTTAGTTCTATCAGTTTTGCTTTGTGTATTTTTGAAACTCTGTTATTAGGTATGTACATATTTAGGATCATTATATCTTCTTGGCAGTCAGACCCGTTTGTCATTATGAAATCACCCTCTTTATCTCTGGTATTGCTTCTTAGCTTAAAGTCTAATTTGCCTCATATTAATGTAGCCACACTGGACTTCTTATACTAAATGTTTATATAGTATATATTTTCCCCATCCTTTAAATTTCAACCTATCTGTGTCTGTATATTTATAGGACATATTTGTAAATGGCTAACAGTTGGGTGTTGCTTTTTTATCCACTCTGACAATTTCTACCTTTTAGTTGGAGTATTTGGTCCTTTTACATTTAATGTAATTGTTGGTGTGGTTGGATTTAAGGCTACCATCTTGCTATTTTATTTTTGTCTCATTTGTTCTTTGTTCCTTTGTTTGATAATTATCTTTTGCATTCCAAACTGGTTACAATGTTATTAGCTCAAGAACAGAGACTCACTTGGGGAAGAAAATTAAGTATCTCATTATTCTATGTTTTTAACTTAACTATAGAGGAGAAACTTTTCCACAAATCCTATAATTCACTGCCTCCTAGACTTTAATGTGCATATGATTTATCTTAGGATCCTGTTAAAATGCAGATTATGATTCAGGAGTTCTGCTGTGGGGCCTGAGATTCTCCATTTCTAACAAGTTTCCAGGTGATCCTGATGTTGCTAGTCCAAGGCTATAAATTTATAGTCAACTTTAATTTTCTCATTGCTCAGCCATCACAGCTTCCACCTGTGTCTCAGCATATTTTTGAGCAAGAACCAGTTAAACTAGCTTTTCATAACTCTTCACATAAGTAAGGAGATTTACTTTAAAGTATTTATTGAAGTATTTATTTTCAAATTTATTGAATTTGAAAATTCAATAAAAATAAAAGAGGGATAAACACAAAGTAGAAAGATATCCTGGTAAGAAAGGGTCAAAGGTATATGAGATTCAAATAAAGAAAAAAAACTAAATCTATTTTGTATGGCATTCAGAAGTCAAGTAAATAAAATATTATTAGAGGTTGTTTTGTAAAGATCTATTCATTTTTACTTGGTACAACCTCTGGGGAAAATCTTCTCTCCAGGATATGAAGAAGTATCCTCCACTCAAGATGTTTTGCTTCCTATTGAATTTAGTTGCTTGCTCAAGAATGTAAACACAAACAGACAATGGTCCCTTTAATCCTTTTAATTCAAGAACATGTCTGGCTCCTGTCTCCCAATTTCAGAATCTCTTTCAGTAAAGTTCTCATATTACTAAAAATGAGAGTACTTAGTCTTTCCAAATTGTTACATCCACACTGAAAGAAGATGTACTCTTCTCCAGTTTCTGCCATTGGTGTCTTTAGATGCCCATTTTCACAGAGACTATCCAGTGCATTGGTAACCATTGATCATTTCATAGGTAGATTCAAGCTTCTTAATTAAGGAAGTGCCAGCATGGCACTGGCACAAGAACAGAGACATAGATCAATGGAAAAGGACTGAGAACCCGGATATAAAATCATCCTCATATTGCCATATGATCTTTGACAAAGCAGACAAAAACATACACTGTGGAGAAGAATCCCTATCCTACCTGTTTTCTAGCCACTACTATTCCTCCTACTACTCTTTTATTCTTTCAGAGTTGGTTTTATTCTTTTCAGAGTTGGATTATTTGATCAGGTTCTATGTTATTACTCATTTTTATAGACCCAATGGCTAGTGCAGTGTCATGACCTAATGGATGCTCAATAATGTTTGCTAAATGAATGAATGAGTATATTACATATATGGTAATTTATTATTTAAACCTCTTTACACCTTTTCCTGAATCACTAGGAAAATGGAAAAAATACATATTGACATTTAAACACATATGTATACTGTAAAACTGGAATAAGTAATCTATTTGGTTTTTATTTAGAGTAGGGGATAAAAATGCATTACTTTTATTAATATTCTGAATATCAAGACCAGTGAAATGATTTCTCATACTTAGCAGAATCTCTTAAATATTTGCCCCGCAAATAGGTTAATCAATCAGAAAGATATTTTCTAATTTAAAAATAAAAATCAAATCTTACTTCTCTAACTTTGGAATTTTTGGTAATCCAAAGACATTACTATTTGTGGTGGACACGGTGATGTGACACCCTGATTCCCCTGCAGCAAAGGGCTTGTTGCCTCAGCTGCTGACAGTACTGTTGGCAGGTAGCGTTCATCTGTCAGTCCCTTCCTTGTTGCCTCAGCCACAAAGAGCCATCTGGCACAATGTCACATCCCTTACCTGATGACCCACATTCAATGACTAGTCAATGTAAGGGTAAAATGACCTGGCCATCTTAACTCAACTTGGAACAACTCTGAAAGGCCATTCTAGTTACAGAGCTCTCTCTAGGGTCAGCTATGGCTGTTTGGGGGCCTGCCTTACACCTTACTCCCTCTCTCTAAGCCCTGCTTCCTTCCCCTAGTGCCCCAAGAGCACTCCCTAATAAATATTTTCCATGTTAAACTTCATTTCAAAGCCTACTTCCTAGAAAGCTCAACCAAGGATAACATTATTTCCATGTTCTTTTTGTACAAAATGGAGAAAATGTTAATAAGTATCCACTGAGGAAAAATTGTTGCATTTTTGTAGAGTCTACTCTTTGAAAGGACACTTGTGCTAGGTCAGAGCTGCTTGACAAATATCCACATTGCCAAGGTTACTTCTTGCTAATACTTTTTGATTTCATCATTGTGTCGATGGTGCGGGGGAGTAGACTGGTAGTCACATTGCCAGGGTGACTCCCCTTCATTTGAGGTCTTTTTTTTTCTTGTACAACAGAGTTAGAGTTGGTGAAGTAGTTACCAAGTTGACTTTCCTTCAATTATGCTGACATGAGCTAAGCTCTGGAAATATCTCTTCATCCCTGGAGAAATGTGGCATCCAGAAACATGTGACTTTGGAAGACCAAGCTTAGAAATTCTCTCTTGATTGTTAAGTCACCATATCACCAGTCCTTTTGGGGCTCTACCCTTCTTGCTTTGTAATCTTCCTCCCCAAATTTATTTATTTATATGTTTATATAAGGTACTGATAATTTCAGGGAGAAAGGGCTAGGGAGAGGTCGCCATGGTGAGAGTTCTTTGGTTGTCTCCATGGTGATACTTGCATAGCTAATAAATCTACAATTTTATCTCTTATCTTGAAATTACCAATGGCTTCAGCTTTGGAAATGTATGAGAGAAGCTACTGGGGCTCATACAACAATTTGTGAAGCAGGTAGTGCCAAGCTTTATTGGACTCAATTTTTCTTTTCCATTACTTTTATCCCTTCTTTAGGAACCCAAAGTCCTCATATGTATTTTACTCTCTCTACTCCCCATTCCTTCATTATAAAAGTTAGATTAAGATATAAATAAATGATGAAAACAATATATTACCTCCACCAGAGTATGGCTTTTTCAATAGAAACAAGGTAATGAGTCTCTAATTATGGAATTTTAGGCATTGAAAAAGTATGTGAACGGGGGAAGAACAGAAAGAGGTTGAAGAAGAAGATCTATGCATTAATTCCTCTGTATACTATTCTCCCCATCTGTAAAAAGAACTAGTAGAATTATCTACCCTAAGGGTTGTTGTGTGGACTAAATGGGATATGACATGTAAAGTGTTTAGAACAGTGTTTGACTTTTTCTTTAGCCATTGATTTTTTTTTTTTTAGGTAGGGTCTCATTGTGTTGCCCAGGCTAGAGTGCAGAGGCATCATCATAGCTCACTGCAACCTTAAACTTATGGACTCAAGGGATCTTCCCACCTCAGCCTCATGAGTAGCTAGAAATACAGGCATGCACCACCATGCCCAGCTGATTTTTCTCTCTTTTGTAGAAGTGGAGGTCTCACTATGTTGCCCAGGCTGGCATAGAACTCCTGGGCTCAAGTGATCTTCCCACGTCAGCCTCCTAAAGTGCTAGGATTAGAGGTGTGAGCCACCATGCCTCGCCTATTGCTATTTTTATATGAACATTCATTTTTACTTATAAGGACAAATTAGGACAAGTTTCCTTCTGCACCTTTAACCTGAAGTATTAAATCATCAATAGTCTGGTTTTTCCCTTCGTGGGGAATCTGTAAAGCCTTGCCATTCAAACAGTGGTGCATTGACCAGAAGCATTATCCATAGCCAGGAGCTTATTAGAAGTGCAGAATCTCAAGCCCCACTCCAGATCTGCTAAGGCAGAATCTGTATTTTGGCAATATTCTCAGGTGATTCCTACATACATTAAAGTTTGAGAAGCCTTGTAGTAGGTGTAGTGCTTCAAAATAGAGGTCTTGAAATCAAAGAGACCCTAGTTCTACTTTACTAGCTGTGGAACCTTGCTTGGACAAGTTACTTAACTTCTCTGAGTCTCAGGTCCCTAATGTATAAGATGTGGGATAATCACATCTATTTATTAGGGTTTTTGTGAGGATTAAATTTGAAAATATGTAAAGCACTTATTGATGTGCCTGCTGGGCAAATACCAAGTGCTTGATGAATTATGGCTGTAACTATGCTTAAAACAATCTCTGGGCATTTGAAACATGCAATTTCGAGCTCCCAAGGGCAAAGAACTTGACCTCATTCAATGCAGGATTGTTCATACACTTATATGATTTTAAAGATACACAGGAAATGTTAGGGTCATCTTAGATAAATCAAAAGAAAAAAAATGGTTAGGTCTATTTTGTATTGGAAAACTTGAGCTGGTAGGGAAAGGATTTTCCTTAGTGCCTCTCTGAGCTTCCACTGCCCTACTGGGTAATATTCATTCAGATTAGACACAGAGGTGGTCAGTTGGCTATGACATGTGGAGGAGGTATCAACAGGTCTAGCCAAGCATTTGAGTCTTTTAGACATAATTCTTCCTGCCAGTGAGAGTGACCAGCTTTGTTCAGGTCTGTGAACCTGAATGTAGTCTCCCAGAAACTCTTTGGATACTGAGATCTAAAGTTGTTGAACTTGGATTGGTAACCACAGTTTCTATATCTCAAACTCATTTCACATTAATCTCATGGCTAAGAGAAGGGGCTCAAGAGACAAGTCACCAGAGTTAAAATTTCATCATTTGTGAAATAGGGATCATTATAGCTCCTCTCTTTAAGGGTAGTTAGGAGAATTGAATGAGATAATCTATGTAAAGACTTCAGCACAATACCTGGCTCATAGTGAGCACTCAATAAATGTAAGCTATTGTTGTTGTTGTTGTAATATCATACTTACTACATCCATTTCCCTGGAATCCTGTATTTGGTAAGTCTGACTCCAGCCTATTTTCTTGACCCCAACACTGATTTGGGGGCTATATCCAGCCTCTAACTAAATTTATCACAACAAGTTTGGTTGGAAGTATTAGAGTTAATATTGTGACACACCAATGGAAAGGTGAGACGACTTAGCAGATTTCCACACAAGGGCATATCTAGGAAATGACTGACCATTGGAAGAACAAATTTCAATGTTGTTGATATGCTAGTATATCCAGGCTCTAAAAGACTCCCAGCTATTTTCAGGCTTTTAATGAGTTTCACAAAGAGAAGCAGACGCTACCATCCCAGCAAGCCTTTTCCCCCACACTTGAATTGTTTGTCATTCAGTTGCTAATGCTCCAAAGACTAGCACACTGGTATACTTGGATGCAGAATATTGAAAGGACAAACCTAAAAAATTTCTTAATCAACCAGTGCTGGCAATGCAGACCTGTTTAGAAACAGAAGGGAGTTGACATGTGGAAACTTGGACTATCTACCCATGGGAAATCCTGAAATAGAACATAGTAAGGATTTGGGAGACCTCAGTCATCTGAACTAATCAATTTAAACTAGGACTAATGATAGAGTTTTGGATGAGCTTCCACAGCCTGACTGAAATATTACTTCAAGTGTAATTAGTACTAAACATCAAAGGAATCTCATCAAACTTTCCCTGGATGTCCAAGTGTTTCCTTAGGATAGATGCTTAGAAGTAGAGTGCCTCAATCAAAGGGTAGAAACATATTTTGGATTCTCAGTATTCTCTTTGCCAAATTGTTTTCCAAAAGGATTGTTACCTAAGTATCCCCCCACGAGCAGTGTATGAATGTAGCCTGAGAGCACCAGTGATTTCTCAGAGTGTTGTCTTTGGTTCTTCTTCTCTAATTTGATGGTCAAAATTGCTATCTCATTATTTTATCATTCTTTTATGTGATGCAGTTTATCATTACACAAATATATTGATTATTTGGGGGAGTTTATTCTTTTGTTATTTGTTCTTAAATAGAGCCTGTTTTTTCCTACTGGACAGTTAGTTTTAACTTACATTATTAATTAGCATCTTTATATATTAAAACAAAGTAGTTCTTTGTTATATTTTTCTCTTTGTTATATTTTTGCTGTTAATTTTAATTTATGGTAGATTTTTATTATCATTTTAAGAAATTTGGAATTTTTATGTAGTAAAATCTATTTACCTTTTCCTTTCTGATTTTTTCCACATTACTTTTATTCTTGTAAATCTTTCCCCATTCAGAGAAGAAGTGAATATTTACCCATATTTTCTCTTAACAAGCACTGCCAATTTTAGAAAGTATAAAAATGCTTATTTCAAGGTAGCGTGTGGTCAAAATGATTTAACTTTACTCACCATAACTAAACTATTCATAAAGCACATGAATTTTAAGGTACTCATAAATTGAATACAATATAGATATAATTATTTGGGGGCTTAAATAAAATTACCTTTAAGATGATTTTATAGAGTACTTGAGAAAAAAAGGATCAAAAATATATGTGAGAGAAGAATAGTAACTATCGTAAAAGGAAAGTTGTAACTAGCCCTTTTAGAGAAGTTCCATACTTCTGATTCATTAAAAGAAACAACCTTATATTATCTTTATCTTCATTCAGTTAGTTTCATTTGCAACAAATATTTAACAAGTACTCATGTATTCAGATACTATTGTATTATTAAAAACAACCTTGTTACTAATTGACTTTACAAAGGTCTTGTTTGCAGTGCAACAAATACACTTTTAAACAACTAAAGAAACCACAGTAGCAAATGTATTAAGTTTTATCCTAATAATCCATATTTCTATTATGGATACTCAAATAGAAGAATGTGTGTGAACTCTAACATAAAATAAACACATGAAAGGAAGAGGGGTAAGGCAACAGGAGGAATGGTAAGATGACAGCTGAATTCATTAGTTCCTATAAAATCCTAAAAGTATTTTCACTTAATCAAATTTATTCTCTGAAAAATTAAAAGTGATGTGTATGTCTGTGCCCACATAGAGAAGCCACACCACAGAAAACAGAATATACATTGGGAAGGAAGAGGGGAAAGCATGGGTTGTCAGGAAGTCACTGCAGTCTCTGCCAACACCATATCAGTGACAGATGGTTTTCAAAAGGGTACCTTCAAGGAACATTAATCAAAGAATAATGGGGACAACAAAATTCAATGCTTTTCAACTATTTAGCACATTTTTAGCAATAGATTTTTGTGGTGTGTATATTATGTGCATGATAGTGTGCTGGGCCACATATTCTCAATAAATACATGGTAGAGTTTGGTAGATTGATTGCAATAACAGCCCTAATTTTTCATGCCTTGTATCTATGCCCTTTGATAGTACCCCCTCTCACATTGACTTTGGACCTGGCCATTTGACTTTCTTTGGCCAAAGGGAAAGTAAAATCATTATATAATCAGAGGCTTGAAAAGACACTTGTGTAGTTCTGATTTCTCTCTTGGATCCTGCAACTATTAGGAAAATAGGTCCAAGTTAGTCTGCTAGAGGGTGAGCCTATATAGGACAGGACCAAGTCATCCCACTTGAGGCCACCCTAGATCAGCCAGCCCAGCCAACTGGTCTGATGACTATAGATGCATTATCAAGTCAAGCCTAGATCAGATGATCTTGGCCCTGAACATAGGAACCTCCCAGTTAACCCCACACTCATGAAAAATAATGAATGATTGTTGTTTTAAGCCACAAAACTTTGATTTATTTGTTCAACATTAATAACTAACTGATAAATAATTAGTAAGAGAGTTGGGGCCTATGATATTAAAGGGAAAAACTGTGGTTATGAAAGGCACTTTCATGGAGAAGCACAGAAGTAGGGTAGGGTTAAGGTAGACAATTACTATGAGTACCTATGTAATTTCTCCCTACCTTTGAACATTTAAGCAAAGTGAGGAGGGCTCCAGAATACAAATTCCATTGCCTCTTTAAGTCATAAGCATAGTCCCCATGTGTTCAGTCATCAAGCTGATTTTCAGAAGCAAATTTCTTTACTATAGCAATCTCAAGGGGGATGCCAATGATCCCTTCAACCTGCAGTTGCACGTGGATGGCAGCCTTGACCTCTGTCTCCAAGGATTTTACAGAAACTTCAGCTGACACCAAACACAGTGACACAGGCATCCGACACGTTCCCACACACACTTTTGTTTTGCTTGTTTTCAATTCAAGCTATTGAACTTGAATAAGTTATTGAGAACACGCTGTGATTTGAATTGGGAACATATTAGAGGTTTTCTATCTTGATTTGTAACTGGAATAGGAGGTGATATTTCTGGAACCTTTTTCCTAATGACTTTTGCTATAAAGCAGCCTATGGAAATATTTTTCATGTTAATGAAAATATCATGAAATCATTTAGAGCAATGATTTTGAACCAGAAGTATGGATCAGAATTACACTGACCCTTATCAAATCACCTATGCTTCTAGACCTCGTCCCTGGTGTAATATATGGACTGCCTAGATCTCCCTTCAGAGAAGAGCTTGCTGCTCAGCTACAGGAAGTACAGTCAGCAGACAGCCTCTGGAAGTCAGCTCCTTCAGGTCTGCCTCAGCTGCAGAGAGACCTTTGGCTCTAGGTCACACTCTTTCCAAGGCATCTAGTAAGGCACAGGTATAATGGCCAAACCATTTTGGACCAACGTGGAACAATGACAAGCATTACTTACTCCAAACCTCCCTGCTACATTGGCCAAGGCTCGTCTGACCTGTCTTGCAGTTGTATTTCTCCATCCGTCCAATCCCATTTCTTCCCCATCCCTTCACAGGTATCAATCCTTAATAAACATCTTGTACACCTCACTCCATTTCAGTGTCTGATTCTGGGAGCCCTGCTTGATATATCTGGATAATCTCATTCTGTCGGTCTGGGATGGCAGGGCCCAAGCTGGTACATTTTGAAAAGACTCCTTAGATGATGTAGATATGCACCCCCTTTTAGAAATATCTGATTTAGGATGTTTCATAAGCCCTGAAGAATGTGTACAAACATATCAGGATTATTATATAGTCCTAAGACATAGATCCTGAGAGAAAATTTCATATACACAGATCTTTGGATTCTAAAACCATTGAAAATACTTGTTGTTATCCAGCTTGTAGCACTATAGAAAATGATATGAATTGTTGAATCAAGTAATTTTAGAGCTGAAAATGTACTTAGAAACCAAACCTACTTATTTTTCAAAAGCGGAAACTAAATCCTCCTTAGGAAATAGTGGTGGCACCAGATCCAAATCCCAGGCCTCTTGATTTTCACTCCATCAGTCTAAAAAGTTCATATTCAAATGTTAATTTTAAATTTTTTTCTGCTACTGCTTCTCCTAATCAGTTCTATTAACTTTACTGAAATCAATTAATTTGAGGTTTATCTCCTTGAATCTTTTTCTAATCAGCATTAGAGATGCTAATAAGTGTGAAATGGTGAAGGATAGGTTTCCTCTAGTGACAGGAAAAGGAGCAACAATAGGACTTGACATTGATAAGCAGGCATATGCCACACAAAGATCTGGGAGAAGAAGGTTCTAGACAGAGGAAACAACTAATGCAAAGGCTCTGAAGCAAAATCATGCTTCGTGTATTTGAGGAAGAATATGAGGTTCATGTGTGACTTGAGTGAGGCAAAAAAGGGCAGAGAATTGTAAGAGACAATGGCAGAAAGAAGAGCAGGCACTGTACTGTAGTTATTTAGGTACACCTCTTTCTCCCATAAGCAATTTTCAAGGTATTTGATAACCACATAGTTTTCTGGATAGAGATTTCCAAATTCAAGTAATAGGAGACTTAGTTATTCTGACCAATCCTCCAGAGAAAAACAGTTAAAAACATTGAGTGAAAGTTAGTATAAATATCTCTTAAAAAGCTACAAAGAGCTGACAACAAAATGAAATCAGGAACCCAGAGAGTTGAGTGCATGAGGAAGCTACTTTTACCATGAGGGCATTGGGTATTTCTCCAAAATACTAATATTTATTCTGATGGTTTCACAAGATTAGGAGCATAGAAATCAAATCCCAACACCCACACAAGTCTAGTAGAACAGGGGTCCCCAACCTATGCTGAGTTGTATAATTATTTCATTATACATTATAATGTAATAATAATAGAAATAAAGTATACATTAATGTAATGCACTTAAATCATCCTGAAACCATCTACCTACCCCACGCCCCAGTCCATGGAAAAAACATCTTCCATTAAAACAGTCCCTGGCACCAAAAATGTTGGGGACCACTGTATTAGAAGACTGTCCCTACTAAAAGCTATGTCTCCAAAGGTATACACCCTCAGGGAAGGGTCAAGTGGTCTTTTAGCCTGGAATCATGTCACCTTTGTGGTCCAGGTAAATTAAATATTGAGCTTAGATTAATGTGGACCATGGCTTGTAGTAATTCCAGCCACCTTGTAAAAACAAATGCAAGTGTTCTCTAGAGGAAAGTACCTTAATCCTATGACTTCAGTTATTCTTACAGATGATTTTCAGATACAATGACTGGCAAAGAGTCACAGACAATCAGGCACACAAGGGACAAAGAACACATGAGCAAAAACTAACACAATCAATAGACAATAGAAATAGACCTATAATGACTTTATATATTGGAATTATCAAAAGCAGATTATAAACAAACTGTGCTTAATATGAAAATTTATAAAGCATATTTTAAAAGGAAACTATGTTGTTTCCATCTTTGTAGCCATCCATAATAATTACCACAATATTTGCCACATAAAGGGCATTAAATGAACATTTGTGGATTTAAGTTAATATGCATCAAGACTTTTCCTTGAAATCAACTACTACTTCATATCACATATCACATTTCTATTTACTCATTTTCTCCAGCAAATATTTCCCCCTATACATGGTATTCCAGAAATTGTTTTCAGCACTGATGATATAGTAGTAAACAACATGCACACAGTGTCATTGCTCTCAAAAACTCTGACATCTAGTGAGGAAGACATATAAATAGAGAGACAAATATAACACGATGTGATTAGTACTCACACAGGATTACAACAGAATCAGATAATTGAAAGACTCACAAGACTTTCAACAGCTTTCCATGTATAGCTACCCAAGGACTTTTTTTTTATAAGTTCAGATATGACATCATATTAATTCATTTACTTTTCTTCTTTTTTTATTTATTTCAAAATATTAAGGGGATACAAATGTTTTTGTTACATAGATACCTTGTATAGTGCTTAAGTCAGCGATTTTAGTGTGCATGTCACCAGAATAGCGTTTATTGTACCTGATAGGTAAATTTTTTTCCCTCGCCCCACCGCCTCTCCACCCTTCTTGGTCCAATGTCCTTTACATCTCTTTGTGCCTGTGTGTGCCCATCATTTAGCTCTTATTAGGGAGCTTATTAGGGAGAGCATGCAGTGTTTGTTTTTCCATTCCTGAGATAATCACTTAGGATAATGGTCTCCAGTTCCATCCAATTTGCTGCAAAAGACATTATTTCATTCATTTTTGTGGCTGAGTAGTGCTCTCTCTCTCTCCTCTATCTCTCTCTCTCTCTCTCTCTCTCTCTCTCTCTCTCTCTCTATATATATATATATATATATATATATATATATATATATATATATAATCATATTTTCTTTATCCACTTGTGAAAAGATGGCCACTTAGGATGGTTCCACATCTTTGCAATTGCGAATTATGCTGTGATAAATATTTGAGTGCAGGTGTCTTTTTGGGTAGATACTAAGTAGTGGGATTGCTGGATCAAATAGTAGGTTTACTTTTAATTCTTTGAGGAATCTCCATAGTGTTTTCCATAGAAGTTGTACTAATTTTTAGTCCCACAAGCAGTGTATAAGCATTGCTTTTTCTCTGCATCTATGACAGCATCTATTGTGGGGTTTTTTGATTTTTTAATAATGGCCATTCTGATAGGGGTAAGGTAATATCTCATTTTGGTTTTAATTTGTATTTCCCTGATGATTAGTAATGTTGAGCACTTTTTTTCATATGTTTGTTGGCCATTTTTCTATCTTCTTTTGAAAAACTTCTCTTCATGTCTTTTGCCCATTTTTTATGGGGTTGTTTGTTTTTTCTTGCTGATATATTTGAGTTCATTGTATATTGTAGATTCTGGCTATTATCCCTTTGTTGGATGTATAGTTTGCAAATATTTCACTGATTCTGTATGTTGTCTATTTACTCTCTTGATTATTTCTTTTAAGTCCCATTAACTTATTTTTCTTGTCATATTTTCCTTTGGGTTCTTAGTCATAAATTCCTTGCCTAGGTAGATGTCTAGAAGAGTTTTTCCTACATTTTCTTCTAGAATTTTTATGGTTTCATGCCTTACATTTATGTCTTTTATAAATATTGAATTAATTTTTGTATATGGTGAGATATATGCATCCTGTTTCATTCTTCTGGATGTGGCTATCCAATTTTCCCAGCATCATTTAATGCAAATAATATTTTCAAACATTTGCTACATAAACTGAGATGGGCACACTGTGGGACCTCAATAAATGTTATTCCCTACCCTTACAGGACCAGTTCAAGTCATATTTTCTTTATGAAGGCTTCCTGAGCATGCCCACATTAACAACTTATTTTGTATCACACCATACATACATTTAGCTAAATGGCTTTGTCATACATTATCGCTTTGAATTCCTCCAATAACCTTACAAGTTAGGTTATCATTTTATCTACCTTACAGGTGAGGCCTTTTTTTCCTTTTCTTCTTTTTTGAAAAAAATTATTTATACAAAATATTTTCACATATTTACAGGATACCTGTGATATTTTGTTACACATATACAATACATAATGATCAAATCAGGGTATTTAAGATATCCATCACCTCAAACATTTATCATTTATCATCTTTGTGATGAGAATATTCCAAATCTTCTCTTCTAGTTGTTTTGAAAGATACAATATGTTGTTGTTAACTGTAGTCAGCCTATTGTGCTATTGAACATTAAAACTTATTCCTTCTATCTAACTGCATGTTCGTGCCTATTAACCAACCTCTCTTCATACCCTCCACTCACCCTTCACAGCCTCTTGTATCATTCTACTTTCTACTACCATGAGATCAATGTTTTTAGTTCCCAAATATGAGTAAGAACAAGTGATATTTCTCATTCTTTGCCTGACTTATTTCACTTAACATAATGACCTCCAGTTCCATTCATGTTGCTGCAAAGGAAAGGACATCATTCTTTTTTGTGGCTGAATAGTATTCCATTGTGTATATATAACACTTTCTTTATACCTTCACCTGTAGGTGAACACTTAGTTTGATTCCATAGCTTGGCTATTGTGAATAGGGCTACCATAAACATAGGGGTGCAAGTATCTGTTTTGATATACCAATTTCCTTGCCTTTGGATAAATACCTAACAGTGGAATTGCTGGATTATGTGGTAGTTATATTTTTAGTTTGTGGAGAAATATCCATACCTTTTTCCATACTGGCTGTAATATTTACATTCCCACCATCAGTGTATAAAAATTTCCTTTTCTCCACATATTCAGCAGTATTTGTTATTTTATGTTTTTCTGATATTAGCCATTCTAACTGGGATAAGCTGATTTATCATTGTGGTTTTGATTTGCATTTCCCTGATGATTAGTGATGTTGAGCATTTTTTATTATATACTTGTCCATTTGTTTGTATTCTTTTGAGAAATGTCTATTAGTGTCCCAACTTTTTAATGGGACCATTTGGTATTTTTAATTGTTGAGTTGTTTGATCTTTGTATATTATGGATATTAGTCATGCATCAGACAAATGGTTCACTAATATTTTCTCCCATTCAACACGTTGTCTCTTTACTTGGTTGATTGTTTCCTTTGCTATGCAGAAGCATTTTATTTTAAAATAGTCCCATTTCTTGTTTTGTTTCCTGTGCTTTTTATTTCTTAGCCATAAAATCTTTGCCCAGAAATGTCCCCTAAGTTTTCCTCTAGTAGCTTTATGGTTTCAGGTCTTAAATTTAAATATTTAATCCATTTTGAGTTGATTTTTATATATGATAAGAAAAAGGGGTCTAGTTTCATTCTTATGCATACAAATATCCAGTTTTCCTAGCACCACTTATTTAACAGGGTGTCCATTTACCAATGTATGCTCTTGATGCCTTTATCAAAAATCAGTTGCCTATAAATACATGGATTTATTTTGGATTCTCTATTCTGTTTTGTTGGTGTGTGTCTGTTTTTATACTGACACCATGTTGTTTAGGTTACTATAGCTTTGCAGTATATTTTGAAGACAAGTAGTGTGATGTATCCAGCTTTGTTCTTTTGGCTCAGTATGGCTTTGGCTATTCAGAGTTTTTTGTGGTTCCTTAAGAATTTGATGTTTTCTTAATATTTCTGTGAAGAACGTCATTGATATTTTGATAGGAATTGCATTGAATCTGTAGATTTCCTTGGATAGTATGGTCATTTTAACAATATTAATTCTTACAATTCATGAGGGTGGTATGCCTTTCCATTTGTGTACTCTTCAATTTTTTTAATCAGTATTTTGTAGTTTTTCTTGTAGAGGTCTTTCACCTCCTTGGTTAAACACTCCTAGGGGTTTTTATCTGTAGCTATGGTAAATGAGAATGGTTTTTTATGTCTTTTTCAGCTAGTTTGTCATCAGTGTATGGAAACACTACACTGATAGTAGTAGTTTTTGTATGTTGACTTTTTTATCATGAAATTTTACCAAATTTGTTTATTAGTTCTAAGAGTTTTTTGGTGGAGTCTTTATATTTTTCTAGATATAAGATAATGTCTCCTCAAAGAGGGACTATTCAAATTCCTATTACCCAATTTGGATCCCTATTTTTTATTTTTCTCTTGCCTCATTGTTCTGGCTAAGACTTCCAGTACTATGTTGAATAGGAGGGGTAAAAGTGGGCATCTTTGTTTTGTTCTAATTTTTACAGGAAAGGCTTTTTATTTTCCCCCATTTGTTATGATGCTGGCTGTGTTTTTTTTTTTAATATATGGCTTTTATTGTGTTGGGGTACATTTCTTCTATGTCTAACTTGTTGAGAAATTTCATCATGAAGGGTATTGAATTTTATCAAATGAATTTTCTACATGTATGAAGATGATCATATGATTTTTGTATTTCATTCTGTTGATGTCATATATTACATTTACTGATTTCCATATGTTGAACCATCCTTGGATGCCTGGAATAAATCCCACTTAATCATGGTGTATTATCTTTTTCACATCTTGTTGAATGTGGTTTGCTAGCATTTTGTTGAGGATTTTTACATCTATATTCATTAGGAATACTGGCCTATAGATTTTTATTTTGTTGTTGTTTTATCCCTATCTGGTTTTGTTATCAGGTAATGTTAGTTTCATAGAATGAGTTAGGAAGAACCCTCTCCTCTTAATTTTTCTGGAATAATGTGTGAAGAATTGGTGTCAATTCTTCTTGTAAGCTTGGTAGAATTCAACAGCAAAGCCATAAGTCCTGGAATTTTTTTTTGTTAGGAGATTTTTTATTACTGAATCAATCTCATTACTTGTTATTAATGGTTTGCTCATGTTTGCTATTTCTTTCTGGTTCAATATTGGTAGATTGTATGTATCCAGGAATTTGTTCATTTTTTCTAGGTTTTCCAGTTGGTTAGTGTATAGTTTTTTGGTTTTTTTTTACAATAGCCTGTGATGATCCTTTGTATTTCTGTGATATCAGTCATAATAGCTTTTTTATTTCTGATTTTGTTTATGGGTCTTCTCTCTTTTCTTGGTTAGTCTAGCTAGCGGGTTATCAATCTTGTTTATCTTTGTAAAAAATCAAGTTTTCATTTCCTTGATCCTTTGTATTTTGTTTTTGTTTTTAATTTGTTTAGTTCTGCTCTGATATTTATTATTTCTTTCCTTCTACTGATTTGGGGTTTTGTTTGTTCTTGCTTTCCTAGTTCACTGAGGTGCACATTCAGTTATATATTTGAAATCTTTCTACTATTTGGATGTAGGCACTTGTTGCTATAAAATTCCCTTTTAGCATTGCCTTGCTAAATCCCAAAGGTTTGGTATGTTGTGTTTTAATTTTCATTTGTTTCAAGAAATTTTTTAAATTTCTGTCTCAATTTCTTAATTGACTCTATGGTCATTCAGGAGCATGTTATTTAATTTCCACGTATTTGTACAGTTTCCAAAGTATTTTTTGTTATTGATTTCTAGCTTTATTTCATTGTGGCCTGAGAAGATACTTGATATGATTCAGATTTTTAAAAAATTATTGAGACTTGTTTTGTGGCCTAATATATGGTATATCTGAAGAAGGTTCCATGTGCTGATGCGAGGAATGTGTGTTCTGTATCTGTTGGATGAGATGTTCTGTAAATGTCTATTAGGTTTATTTGGTCTAAAATGCAATTTAAATACAATGATTCTTCACTGATTTTCTGTCAAGATGATCTGTCCAATGCTGACAATGGAGTGTTGAAATCACTAGCCATTATTATATGAAGTCTATCTCTCCCTTTAGATATAATATTTTATTTGCTTTATATATCTGGGTATACCATTGTTGAATGCATTCATATCTAAAATTGTTATATCTTCTTGCTAAATTGATAATTTTATTATTATATAATGACCTTTTTGTCTCTTTATACAGCTTTTGCCTGAAAGTCTATTTTATCTGATATAAATATAGCTACTCCTCCTGTCTTTTTGTTTTTGTGTAGAATATCTTTTTCCATCCTTTCATTTTCAGTCTATGTATGTCTTTATAGGTTAAATAAGTTTCCTATAGGCAGCATATATTTGGGTCATAAAAATCGATTCAGCCAGCCTATATCTCTTAAGTGGAGAGATTAATCTGTTTACATTCAAGGTTATTATTGATAGGTACAGACATATTCTTGTTATTTTGTTAATTTTCTTCTAGTTGTTTTGCATATCATTTGTTCCTTTCTTTCTCTTTTATTATCTTTGTAGTTTGTTGATTTTCTGTAGTGGTAGCATTTGTGTCCTTTCTCTTTCTTATTTGTATGTGTCCTCTTCCAGTGAGTTTTATACTTCTGTGTGTTTTCACAATGGTAGATATCACCTTTTCACTTTCAGATGTAGAACTCCCTTAAGTATTTTCTTGTAGGGATGCTCTAGCATTGATGAATTCCCTTAGTTGTTACTTGTCTGGGAAAGATTTTATTTTTCCTTCATTTTTGAGGGATAGCTTTACCTGATAAAGTATTCTTGATTTGCAATTTTTTTCTTTCAGCATTTTAAAACTATAATCCTATTCTCTCCTGGCCTATAAGATTTCTGCTGAGAAATCCACTATGAGTCTGATGGGGGCTCCCTTAGATGTGAAATGGTGCTTTTCTCTTGCTCTTTATAGAATTATGTCATCTTTGACTTTTAACAGTTTGGCTAATATGTGCCCTGGAGAAGATCCTTTTGGACTGCATCTATTTGGGATTTTGGGGCTTCCTGTATCTGTTTGTTCACATCTCTTGCAAGACTTAGGAATTTTTAAGCTATTATTTTGTCAAATATGTTTTCTTTGTTTTTGCCAATCTCTTCTCCTTCTGAAACACCCAAAATTCAATTATTTGTCTGTTTTATGGTGTCTCATATGCCACATAGGCTTTCTTTTATTTTCTATGAGTGAGTTATTTTAAAAGACCTGCCTTCAAGTTCAGAAATTCTTCCCTCTGCTTGATCCAGTCTATTATTCAAGGTCTTGATTGTATTTTTTTGAATTCATTGAATTCTTCAGTTTTAAAAATTCTGTTTGGCTCTTTTTTCAAAATATCTACCTCTTTGTTAAATTTCTCATTCAAATCAGGTATTATTTTTCTGATTTGTTTGTATTATTTACCTGTATTCTCTTGTCTCTTACTAAGTTTCTTTAATATCATTATTTTGAATTATTTTTCAGACATTTGATAGATTTCTTTTCATTTGTATCTGTTACTAGAGAATTACTATGTTCCCTTGGAGGTATCATGTTTCCTTATTTTTTCATGTTTTTGCATTCCTATGTTGATATCTGCACATCTGGTGTAATAGTAACTTCTTCAAATTTTATGGATTGAGTTTTGTAAGGAAAGACTTTTTTCTATGGGTGTATCTATAGTTTGGGTTGGGTAGAGTGCTTTGGCTTTAATTCAGGGTGTGTATAGTAGCATAGTCTTCATATGATTTGTTGTCTATAGTCAGCATTAATGGTGGTTGTGAGTTTCTCAGTGGCTTAATCTGAAGTTGTTAGTGGAGGCTATAGTAAGCCTTTTCTGGGGACAAGGGCACCAGTGGGCTGGTCCTTGGGCCCCAGTGGTGGCAGTGGCAGGCATAGAGTGCTGGTCCTTGGGCCCCCAGGAAGCATATGTGGGCACTGGTGGTAATAGGTCAATGCAGGCTGATCACTGGGCATCTAGGTGGCTTGCTCAGATGCTGGCAGTGGCAGCAGCTGGCCAAGCAGGTGGAAAGATCCTAGGGCTTCTGGGTGACATGTGTGGCATCAGTGATTGCAGTAGTAGTAGCAGGCCAACTCTTGTGTCCCTAGGCAACATATGCAGGTATCAGAGGTGTTGGTAGTAGGCTGGGCAGGCCAGTTCCCAGGCCTTAGGTGGTATGTGTGGGGGGCAACCAATAGCAATGGTGGTGGTAAGCTCAGAAGATCTGTCCTTAGGCCCCCAGGAAGAATGCATGGATGCTGGCAGTGATGGATGGTGTGAGTCAATCCCAATCGCCTGAATGATGTGTGTAGACACTGGAAAACTTGGCAGGTCCATTGTCAGGCCTCCAGGAGGGGTGCATGGACACAGCAGTGGTGGGTGGTGAGGGTCAATCTTCCGGCCCTAGATGGCATGTTTAGAGGCCAGCAGCAGGTGGGATAGGACTGTTGTTACACCTCTTGTGTTGTGTGTGCACGTCTGTGGAAGCAGTAAGGGCAGGTCAATCCCCAGGCCCCCAGATGATTCACACAGGCACTGGTGGGTATGGTGTCAGGCAGAGCAGGCATATCCTCAGGCCTATGTGCTGTGCATGCAAGCGACAGCTGTGGCAGGTGGGGTAGACTGATCGTCAGGTTTCCAGATAGCGCATTTGGAGAATGGCAGCAGTGGATGGGGCAAGACTGTCCTCAAGCCTCAGGACAGTACCTGGGTAAGCCAATCCCCAGACCCCCTGAAAATGTATGCAGGTGCCATTGGCTCTACTGCTGGCTAGAACTGGGTTGCTGTAAGTGGCAGAAGCCCCAGGCAGGTGGCTCTCAGGATCTGAGAAGCTTGCATATCACATATTGGTCCTGGGGATAGCCTCCCCAGTGTTGCACAGGGTGTAGGACACTGCATGGGCTAGAGTGCTAGGGACCTAGTGTGCTGTCAGGTCTAGCCAGCATCACATTACAGCCCTCTGGGAAGACATAGGCGAGATGTCAGTTGGGCTCCAGAATGTGTAAACGCAGGGTCTGTTGGGCCTCAGGGCAGGATTTAGTCTGGCATGGGCTGTGCTCTCAAAATGGTACAGTGCTGCAGCCTCTTGGGTCTCAGGTGGTATGTGGGACCCACTGCAAAATCCTTCTCTGAAACAATGCCATTGTGTGGACTCCAGGTAGCTCCCTATCCTAGTCTCAGGGTCCACTAGGGCTGAGGGGCTTTTCCATGGCTTGGATTGTTGGAGTCTACAGTAGGAATGTGGATCACTGAGAATCTCTTGCTTACCTTTTCCTCACACTAGGGACATTCTCCTGGTTCCAAGACAATCGCTGCTTTTCTTTCCTCTCTTTCCATGCCCCAGAGATTTCTCGTCACTGTCTTTTTGTATTCCAGTGTTCTCTATAGTATACTCTATTCAACATTTAATTATCTACATGCTGTTTTGCTCCTTCATTGTGGAGGAAGTGACTGTCAGGTGCCTCTAGTCACCCATCTTTTCCAAGGTCATTCTTATTCACCAAAGGATGCACAAAATTTGTGCAGTGAATCTTGGTTCTGGGAGAGCTTCCTAAAAGTTTCCAGAAGAGTCTTCTATGACTTTTTGGTTATGTTACAGAGCCAGATTGTCTAACTATTAACAATAGGTGTAAGGTATCAATAAACTAGCCCTTGGTGCCTCCAGGGAAATTTCAAACTTTAAACCTCATGTTATAGTTCATTAGTTAGCCCACTGCCTTTTGTCAAGAGTTAGTGTCAGACATCCAGGCAACTCTGGACACAAGCAGAGGACTGTGCCAATCTAGATGTAAAATAATTCTATCATTCATAGCTACAAAGGTGGTGGCCTAGAGAAAATGCTACTGGAGCCAAGTCTTTAAAAAATAAGCATTTATATTTA
Organism: Microcebus murinus; assembly: GCF_040939455.1. Taxonomy (NCBI): domain Eukaryota; kingdom Metazoa; phylum Chordata; class Mammalia; order Primates; family Cheirogaleidae; genus Microcebus; species Microcebus murinus. The sequence continues at coordinate 96,262,665 of NC_134136.1, forward strand.
TTGTGAATTTAGTAATGCCAGACATTTCCTTGATAGGCAATAAATATTAAATATTTGTTAATTGCTATATGTAGAAAGGAAAATAACTTTCAACTAAATTCTATGGTAGCTTACATTTTTTTCTCTTAGCAGTTGTATTACCTATGAAGTTTTTAATTACCATTTAAGACTTTAATGTCTTACTATTTTTAGATTGGGCTCATATTAGATCTGAAAAGCAAGATTTATTCTTATAATAATAAAAGCTAACTTTTTTAGTTCCTTTTATGTGTTAGGTACTTTAAATTTATTATCTTATTTAATTTCAACAAACACCATATGAGGTATCTATGTCATCTCTGACTTACAGATAAAGAAACAGACCCAGAGAGGCTACTTAAGTTGTTTGAAGTCATACAGTCAAGAGGGAGAAGTAAGCACCAAATCCAGATCAACATAACCTCATAGCCAGTGCTCCGCATTTATGGTAGATACTATCATGTCCCTAGCCATATCCCTTTGGCACTTACCAACTATTCCATGCACACTACTAGCATTCTACTGCAAGAATCCATGATTCTCCACCTGCACAGGGCAGGACAGAAATACTGGGGATTTAATGTCACAGAGAGCAGTCCCCAGCCAATGAGGGATGAGAGTAGAGGACAGATACCCCTACTTCTCTACTACTTGGGTAGGAAAATTCTGTGGTGTGTTCCAGGGGTCCCCAGTAAGACTCACATCTCCACCCTCCCACTGATACTTCCCACTGATATCACCTCTCCATAACTTCCCACTGATATCACCTCTCCAATAAATCACTTGCATTTAAACATTTGCCTGGGAGTATATGTCTGTTGTTACACAGCCTAAGATAATACCACATTCCCTCACCTTCTCTTCCAGCCTTAGTTCAGAAGTGATCTGAAAGGTCACCCTGTTCAGTCTCCCATCCACTGTAGTTTTCTACAACATCACTGGCAGACAACCATCAGACTCTGCTTACACAATTCCAGGAAAATAGTGCTGAATATTAGCATGACAACCTATTTCAACTGAGGACAGTGCTAGCTGTGAGCTAGTTCTTACTTGTATTGGATAGAGCTACTCTTTTGTGTAATTTAAAACTTTTCATTGTAGCTCAGTCCTCTAGAGCTACTGTAAAGCTTTGTCCTTTTCCACTTGCTAACCTTTTACACATTTGAGGAGAGCTGTCCAGTCTTCCCAAAGTCTTCCTTATCCTACTTTTTTCAATGCTTAATTGTGTTTCAATGTTTAAGCATCTGATTAAGAGAGTACTAAAAACTCTGGAAATGACTTTAAGAGTTATCTGATATAGTCCCCCTTCTTGAAGTAAAGCTAGATCTAATCATCAAAGACAGATGGTAAAACTATGTAAATCTGCACTGAATATAATTTTTGCACCTTTTTTCCTGGCCACCATCCAGAACTATATTATGCCCCCTTTCCCCCACCCACAACTCTATTTCCAAATTATAAAGTAGAAAAAGAAGGCTAATTGGAAACTCATCTATGGCATAGCAATTTTCAGTAAAATATTAAAATTCATTTTTATGGAATTTTCAATTTTAGGGTTTGGCAATGATGAAAAGCCCCCATATTCTGGAAAAAAAAATGAAATGTGATTGCTGTCTAATTCTGTGATCATTCTAAGAGTAGAAAGAAAATGTGTCTTTTTCCTTTGAAAAAACTGTCCAAATTTGAAGAATTCAAAATTAACACAAAACTACTTCTTTCATAAGTGTTGGCATTATCAGATTTCACAAAAATGAACTACTCTCCATCATTATGTACAAATTTACATCATTATGTAAATGCCATCTACCCATCTTTAAGCCTTTCGCAAAGAATTCATATTTTATTCATCTTGTGGCTGTGTACCGGGCATTTTGTGCCATATCCAAGATAGTCATTTTGGAAAGGGACATCTTAAGAATTTATGTATTTCTGCCTTTTGCTTTCCTGGCTTTATGTTAAAGTCTTGTAAAATTGTTGGACTTATCTCATGTAACAGCAAAGTGTACTTAGCATTACCTTTTCCAAGTGTGTGTCTTTTAGGATTATTCTAACATCCTTTTTCTAGTTAAAAATAGATAAACTGTCAGCTTTTGAGTAAGCTCAATCCTTACAGGAATTGTGAGAAATGTAGCAAGATTTGCCCATTCCCTCTCATATATTATGCCCCTTTTCTCCATTATGGTAGATCAGGCGAGTTCTTATTCTCTTCCTACTCACTAAATTGTCTTGTGTCAATCATTTACACCTTAGACACACTAAAGTTAAAAAAAATCTCTTTCCTTGATGTGAATTGAAAAGTCTTATCCACTGCCAAATGTATTTTAAAAATCAACCCAACGTTATGGGAGATATTTAAGAGTAGAGTGCTCTTCCCGCTGTTCTTGAAATCACCGATGATTACTCAGCCACCAACACAGAAGGCAGGTTCTGTTTAGATAACTCTGGGGATTCTATGAGAATGAGGTTGTGAATATATTCTAAGAATGCTCACAAGACTAGATCTGACTGCATCAGGACTACTAGGTTGTTAACAAAATACAAATCCCTGGGATGCACCCCTAGAGATTCTGATTTTGTAGGTCTTGGGATCAGGGTCCAGAAAAGAAGGAAGGGAAGAATCAAGGGATGGAGGGGAGGAAGGAGGTAAGGGAAGAAGAAAAGAAAGTGAACAATTAATTGTGATAAACTTCAGGTCCTATTTTTAGTAATGAAGTGTGGGTCAAGCCTATCCTCCAAAACCTATTCTAAAAGTTTGTCTGTTCACATACAAACCTGTAGCAAGCATTCCTACTTGGGTGTAGGAGTGGGATCATGATGACAAAGGGGTATGATAGTCATTCTGCTCCATAGAAAGCAAAGTACAGTGTTTTCCCAAATCAGTTATCATTACAAGTCCAGTAGTTTCATATTTAAAACCCAGAATTCATAAAATTAAGACATTTAATTAAAACCCTGAAAATAGGTTTTAATCTTCACTCTCTCCCAAATGGATATTTGTTGAGGTTTCTCTAGAGTCTTATATCAGACAGATTAGTTAAGGTGCTTTTGTAATAGTACTTTCCAGATATTCCTGGAAATGTTTAGAGCTTTGTAAAAAGTTTGTTAATGGGGATCAAGGAAACTCTTTGCCATAACAGGGCTGAGATTTCAGGCCTTGTGGTTTTAGTCCCTTTTCTCATCTCAGTTTACTCCAGCACAGCCTGACGGTCCTGTTCAGGTGTACATGAAGATATTCAACTAGAATCTTCCAGTTAGAGACCTACTGTGACCAGAAGCCTACTTATATGTGTGAAGCACATTATCTTGTCTTTGACCCCACAGACAATGTTCCCCTGTACCGATCATTAAAATGCTTTTATATTCACAAATGTACTCTGTGGGTAAGCGTTATCATTACCTTCTCCTCTTTGCCCAGCTCTTCCCTTGGTGCTTTCTTTTTTATACTTTTCTTTTTCTCTTCGCCCACTTGTGACTTTACTGTGTTTAATTTTCCTGACATTCTCACAGCCTAATGCTATCTCCTTATTCTTCATAGACCTCTCATTCTACCCCCACAAGCAAATCTCACATCTCATTACTTTTCCTTGGCCTTCTAGACTCTCCAAAAGGAAACACTCTCATAACTGGGTGTCTGTTCTTTAATCTTCAGTTTTCCCTGTGAACATCTCCACAGGAGCCTGTCATAGCAATTTTAGTTTGTGTAATTTAAACATACTACATTTTCTTAGAAAAAAAACTCAAAAAATCCATTATTCTGCTTTGTTTCCTTTCTTTTTCTCCCACCCCTTTCATTAAATCAAAATCCATTTTAGAGCTTCTTTTCGTTTTCTAATATTACAAACACAAGGGGAAAAAATGCAGTGAGTTTTTCCTTCCTTTGAAAAGAACCCAGAGCTGATAGCGTTAGAGATTCAGTCCAATTTAAGTTCTATTGAAAGTACAGTGTAGGCTTGTGGTGTTCTATAAATAACAGCCACATTTCCCAAAGCTGTCTATGGTTTATACAGAAGACCCCAATTAAACTCAAAACAGCTGAAAGAATAAACCTGTCAAAAATGCACTTATAGTGTAACAGGCAGATTAGACTATGAAATAAGTCAAATTCTGATTTCCTTAAAGTCATTGAGTGCCAATATTTTGGTGAGATCAAGTCCTAAATAATACACCTATTTGATTTTACATAGTCACAAAAACAAGCTTTTTATTTTACGACTGCCTCATCCCATTTTTTATGAGGTCGCACATTTAGGGTAATTAAATGTAAATGAAATCTCATCTCTCTAACCCTGTAATACTTTCTGTCACCCCTTCTTCTTTGATGTCTAATACCTAGACCTCAACTCTCTGTGTCAACCTTTGTTTCTGTGTTTCAAAATATTATATTGTGGCCTGGGTCAAAAACAGCATGCAAAGTTTCCAACACCTAATTCCCTGGTATGTCTTAGAGTGTGAGAAAGAATGTAGGTGATGATGACAGTGCTAAACACACAGTAACTCTTAACTTTCATGAGCAGGTTTGTATTCCAGTTTACGAAGAGTAGGTGGGTAAAAGTAATGGAGAAGAAGCATGATGCATGATGGCAGTGACCAGCTGACCTGTCAATAAAATAATATAGCTAAAGTCAAAATTTACCTTAGCAGGCTGAGGTGTATTTAGTGAAACATTCTAATTTGAAGTACTTATTTCCAAATAAGCCAGTTTTTTGATAAAAGTATCTTTTTTTTTAGTTCTAGTGTAAGGAGTTCAATTCTTATGAATCTCAGCAGTGATTGGGTAAGAAAAGTTTCTCTGAATGATGTCCTACACAATACAGTGTCAGAGTTATTCTTAGACTTCTGAATATGAGTACTAGCTTTAATATCAGGTATTTACACAAAAAACTTTCTGCTTCCCTTTCAACACAATCATTTCTTCCTCCATTTGCTTCCCCAAATTTATCACCCAATAATATTGGCAATAAAGGGCTAGAAATATTAAAATCTGATACTTTTATTTCCTGTGTGTCCCAGCACTATGCCATCCCAACTGCCCTTATTTGCAGGCTATCTTTTAAACCAACACTATGCTTTCAGGAAAAGATGGCAGGCAACCCTCAAAATTTGGTCTTGGGTTTGTTTTAAGAACATATTTTCTAAGATGACCTCAGAGGCGGCACAGCCAATTCTTCCTACCTATTAGTATTTGCATTCAGTGTTCTGAAAAAAATGTCTGTTTTGCCAATTAGTTCACACTCATTTGGACACACAGCTGACAGGGAGAAAGATGTCTTCTAATCCACCAGAACTAAAGGACAAACTGGAAACACGATATTTAGTTGTGGATATTTTAGAACTCCCTGTGTAAGTATTCATCATGGCAGGTTTTCCCAATATATTTAGTAGGTGAATAGCACAGTCAGTGAAACCTGGCCCTCTGAGCTCAATACATCATTTCTTTAATTTATCTCATCTGACTGCTTATTTCTCTTATTTTGTTTCTCTTAGACTACTGAGTCTTCCTGAGTTTTATCCTTCTTCCAATAAGCATTAACCTTTCATCCACTCAAGTACCTTACTAGGTACTGGGATTAGATCCCTGCCTTCAACTTCCTTTTGAAATACTCATTACCTTTATTGCTGTTTAAAATTGTGAAATATTTCTGATATGCACATTTAGCCTGAGGTAGATGAATGCAGTTCTGTAGAATGAAACAACAGGGTATGACAGTTCTGTGAAAAAAAAATAAAGTAATTTGAAATTAGCTTTCCTAGGAGTCTATCAACCCCTCACTTATATCTGTTGAACATTCTACACAAAACACAGTGCACTGCTGATATAATCTCTGGACTGTTTTATTCTTTAATGAACAAAAACTAAAACTAAAGAAGGAGAGAAATTATCCCATGGTGTGATATTTGAGAGCACAGTTAACATTTCAGTTTCTTTCTCAGCACTGACAAGTTGCCTATATATTGGGGTAGTGGTTCTTTAAATTCATTCATTTATTCAGAATTTTATTAGGCCCCAATCTGAGCAAGGTAATGTGGTAGGTACTGAGGTATACAGTTATTAAAGACAACCCTTCACTCAAGTAGTATCTAAGCTAGTGGGTAGACAGAAAAGAAAATAATTATAATACCACATGTTGTTATAAGTTATGAACAAGTTAAGGACCAAATGCCAGTTTAGGTGATAAGGAAGGGGCTTCAGGACAAAAGAAATAATAGTAAGGCAGGTAAAGAAAGGGAGAAATGGTATTCCCAGTAAAAAGAATAGTATATGCAGCAGTGCAGGTGCAGGTGCTGGAGGATAAATTGCATGCATGAGAGTGGCTAAAATGTAGGAAGGCCTCCATCCTCCAGGATGCTTAGGATTTCAACCGCTGTGCTTGCCTCAGACTTTTCAAACAATTTACTTGTGATATGAACCAGTGTTAAAATAATGCAAAACAAAAAAAAATAATGCAAAACAAAACAATAAGTAGGCTTTCTACTGTCTGCATATATGGATCACTTTAAACTGTATATGCTTGACTATTCTCTAGTGGTACTTCTTTGTAAATGGATGTGATAAGAATAGACAAGGAGGTTATTTATCCGATAAACCAGTTTCAAATTATCAATATGGAGGAGAAATGCTATATTAGTTAGGAAAATTATTCAGATAAAAACATTGTCTTAAACAGTGGTTCTCAAACTTTAGGGTATATAATAATCACCTGGAGGCCTTGTTAAAATACAGATTGCTGAGCTCCATTTCCAGAGTTTCTGATTCATCAGGTATAAGGTGGGAGCTGATAATTTGCATTTCAACAAATTCCCAGATAATGCTGATGCTGCTGGTCTTGGACCACACTTGGAGAAACACTGGTCTACAGACTTTTTTTTAAGACATTGCAGTTACAGAACTGAAAATATCAAGTCACATGAACTTTTATGTGTTAACCATAAATCAGAGTTTAATACTCCCCAAATAACAGATTGTACCCAAGATGTTTTCTAACTGAAGCCTAGGGACCTTAATTCTCTGGCCCATTTTAGTCACAGGCCCCCAACTCCTTAGCTTTGTCCTCTGGGCATGAAAAAGTAATGTGATTTAAATAATTTATTCCAATACTAAAAGGCTTCTCTTTGACAAACATACTTTCTCCTGTACTCTGGTGGATTCTGAAATATTCTGTTATGTAAGAAACAAATTACTCCTAAATTTAAGCAGATGTCAACAGCTACTACCCTTGTGAAAGCTACTTGTGAAAGTGTAGAGAGTGATCTTTAGTGTTTTCTCTTTCTGGTGAAGGTGAAATCAGGAAAAATAAATGTCAATCTGAGGTTCCAGATACTTGCAATTGAATTTAAATAATTAAATAAAATGTCAATATTTTCAAGGGACATTTGTCTTTTTTAAAAAAGGCTTTTTTGCTTCCCAAAATCATATATGGCATTTTGGCTAAATGAGCCTTTGCTAATAGATCCACTGAACACATTCACACAAACCTTCAAGCAAATCAAGCCCCAGAGTAGTAGCCTAAGGTTTTTTATATGACAAAATGGTTATGGCTAAACAAAGCATAAGCAGTGAAGATTCATTTTCACCCAGAAGAGCTGGCTCCCCATTTACCTTGTTATAAAACCCTGCTGGCTGAGGGACCCTCTGGTACAACGACTCCACGGATATTTTAAGTATCAGTGTGGGAGGGATGGTGGATGGAATGGACACAAGGTTGATAAATTCCCTTTCCCCACCTCTGGAGAAGAGGAACTGTGGGCACAATGCTGCCTTATTTACTTGGTGAAAATTATTTGTGGAATATATTAGATTTGGCCTATGGCAAAGGGGGGAAAAGGAAAATATTTCCATTTGTTCATAATTTTGAAGCAAAACCACACAGCAAGTAATAAGATATGTTAAAAATATTTTTAATGAATATATGACCATTCATTCATCTCTTTCCCGTTTCAGTGCTCTTGACAAATTGAGCTTAAATATCTGCATAGCTCTTATCATCTGTGCGAAATTGGGGCTGTCAGAGGCAGGATTGAGGGCAGCCAAAGCTAAGCCAAGTTAGAAGCAACAGATTTCACTCTGGGCAACATTTTCTTTTTGCCTAGAAAACGCAATACATACTATTGGCAGATATCTTGATGAGGTGATTTCTCCTAGGAAACTTGCCCATGGCAGAACTTCTCTGTGTCTAGCCATTTGCACAGGGACTCTCCTCTTCCTTGCTGCCCAGTACTCGAGGTCAGGATTCAGGAGCCCTGTACTTGTCTCCCAAGCCCCTTTTAGAACATCACATGAGAGATAGCAGGAAAAAATGGAAACAAGAGAAATAGCTACCCGCTTTAATGTCAGGACCCTGACATTCGAATAATGTAATTTAAATGTAGCCTCATAAATTTTAGAAACAAGCCATAATTACCTAAAGTATCATAGTATCATAAATTCATAAATATCATAATACTTAAAAAATATCTCTGACAACAGAGAAGACATTCTTCAAATGCATATGCATCAAAAATAAATGAAGCATAAGTGGATTGGTGTGAGTATCCATGCCATAGAGTTTGAGAGAACCCAACCCAAAATAATTATTTCTATTTTTAATATACTGCAAATTATCTGTAACTAATAGCTTATATAACAGAATGAATCCTATTGCTATTAAACCCTTAAACTACAATGATTACTACTATATTTCATCAATTCTAAGGTACACGTTTTTGTTAAAACATTTTTACATCTCTGAAATTAGGATGCATCTTACAATCAGTGATATAATGGTTTTATTGGCAAATTTTTCTTTGTTAGTAGTACACAAAACAACAATGCATCTTATAGTCAATGGTGTCTTCCATTTGGTGATACGCATAATTATCCATAGTAGGAAAGAACTTTAGCATGAAGTACTTCAACCAACGAATCATATTTTAAGTGACTTACTAAGTACCAAGCATTGGGCTTAGGTGAAAGGAAGGCAAATATAAATTCGATGTGTCCCTGATTTCAGAATTAACAGTATGGTAAGAAGTCACATATAAGCTACTAAATAAGTGCAAAATTTAGTGCTGTGGAAGCACAGAGGAAGGAGAAAGTTATCCTGATTAAAAGATCAGGGAAGATCGATGAGGAGGTGACTTTTGAGATATCCCATCTTGAAGGATGGGAAGCCTTCATAGATGTAAAGGGTTGAAGGAGTAGGATCTAGCCTAAGAAAAAGGGGAAGCAAATCCACAGAGTATGGAAATTACTCAAGAACTATCAGAGAATCACAATATTAACTGAGTAAGGAAACCAACTGGCAAGCTCAGTTTTGGTGTGTGAAGGGGGTTGGAATTCAGATTGGTTGGGGCACATTAAGTTTGAGGTATTAGTAGGACACTGTATTGGACATTTGCCATTTTTGAGTGCCTATCTCATACTGAAGAATTTTCCCACTATGTAAGTCTTGTTGGAAGGTAGAGCCCACTTCCCACTACAGAAGTAAAAAAGGCCAAATACTTGCTTTCTTGCCTCTCTTGCTGGTAGGGTATAGTTGTGAGACCTAGCTTTGGCCACACAGACAAACCTGCACACCTGCTTTGGGGTTTGAATCTGGAGTTAGTGATGGAAAAATGCAAGGCCATTAGAGAATTATTTTGGAGGTGATGGCAGAAGCAGGATCCAGCATCCATTAGAAGCTGCAGTCTCCACTGCAGTCTCAGTGATGGGAACAGTGTTGTCTTTACCACACTGGTTCTGCTGAGTGACTTTGGCCAGAGTCCCAGCTATGTAGCCTCCCTGCAGTCTTGCCTGTTTTCCAACCTGAACTTTGTTCTCCAGATTTCCCAAGGATACTGGGAGATAGCCCATGTCTTTTTAATAGGTTGCTTTTCTGATTAAGAAAAAAGTCAGTTTTTACAGTTTACAAAATAAGAACCCTGGGTGCTATAGACATACATCAGAGGATGTCAAACAAACACTGGAAAAATTATCACACAAGAGAAAAGTCAGCCTAGAGAATTAGAAAGGGAATCATTTGACTAGGATTGAAAATTAAAGCTAAGGGAGAAAATACAGATATGGGCAGAGAAAAGAGGAAGCAAAGGCATGACATCATTTGGGGAAGAGGAAGAAGCAAGAATACTCAGCATCTGTGAGAGAAGAGAAGGAGAAATTAGAAAGCCACAGAAAATACATGTTCTGAGGGCCTACGATATGCTGAGTATATTGCACAAGCGAATTCATTTAATATTACAAAAATTGAGTGACGTATTGCAATCCTTAAAGATGAGAAAAATTAGATACATAGGCATTAATTAAATACCTTTCTGAAAATCACATAAATAATAAGTGGTGTGAAAAGGATTCAAACTCAGATATGATTCCAACATCATACTGCCTCCCTGCCAGAAGCTTTAGGAAAGGACACAGAAGCCAAAGATAAGGCCTTAGTTCAGGGGTTCTTAACCCTGGATGCATGTTGGAATCACCTAGGGAAACTGCTAGGGATGCATGTTGGAATCACCTAGGGAAACTGAGTCCTACCCCCAAGGTTTCTGCTGTAATTGGTCTGAGGTGGGGTTTGGGGATTAGAACTTTTCAAAGCTTCCCAGGTGGTTCCAATGAGTAGCCAAGGCTGAGAACCACCATGGTAGGTGGTATTTGAGCAGAGAAGTGAAATGGCTTGAAGAGCAAGTGGGAAGTTAGGCTACAGAGGCAGCAAGTACTGAAGTGAAAAGTATTGATAGAGAACAGTGCAATGGGGGGAACAGATTTGAGGAACACAAGTTTGAAATGGGTTGAAAAGTGAGTTGGAAGTGGACACAGAGAAAGTGAGTATAGACTATTCTTACAGGAACTCTGGAGGTGAAGGGAGTTTGATAGATAGCTACCCAATCAAGAGGCCTGTAGGCTGAGAAAATGCTTTGGAAAGATAAAGAGTTATGAAAATGTCTGTAGACTGAGGGAAAGAGACCTGTGGGAAATGAGAATTGAAGATAAAAGGGAAAGGTTGAGGTCCTGAAGGAGATAGAGTCTGGTATTCAAGTGGAAAGAAAGGTTAACTTTTGAAAAAGAAGGCAATGCTTCTTTTAATAAAGGAGGAAAAAACATTTTTGTGTCAAAGAGGGCTGAAATAGGTGGTGGGAAAGTATTAAGGGGAACTTGAGAAAAGTGAAGGGCGAAATTGGAAAAAAAATGCACATAAGAAATGGAATAAAGGAGTCAAAATGAAAGAATAGTGTTCATCTGATATCATATGAAATGATTTTAAGTGTAATTAACCAACAGGGTCACATGACTTTCTCAAATACTACTTGGGAGTCTTGAGAAGGTGAGAACATGCATAATGGAATTTACCCACAGTTAGAGATCACCCAGGTTGATTGGGTGATAGGTCAAGGGAGCGAGTAACTTTGTGGTGCTACTGACATCACACAGGTGCACATCTGAAATCTAAGCAAGATTGTTTACTTTGACATGAAATTTAGTATATTAAAATTTACACAAGCTTCCATACTTGATTTGGCACATAAATCATATGAAATCCAGAATTCATGTTGAAATCCACATGCATTCAATGACAAATAATGATGACTCTAATAGAGGAAGAAGCTGTGGTTTTGAATTAAGAAATGATTAGAAGTGATTAGACTAGTGAACAGAGCCCTAAATAATTAATTCGGTAATTGATTGTTCTTGCTTTCAGACAGGGCACATTTCAGACACTGGATAAAACATATAGATTATATATAAAATCATCCCACTGGAAAGTGGTACTTCTATTGATTATACCCCTTCTAATTCAACGGAAAAGGAAGAGTTTCTCAAAAACTGCTCAAGCTGATACATCTGTTCAATTCTCCTAATTCAGATCCCTGAAGGCTGTAACTTCCCAATTGTTTCTCAAACTTCATTCCAGCCACAGACCACTTCATAATGTTTTATTGGTGACACAATATTTGAGAAATGTTCCTCCAGAAAACTATGGCATTTCAACTCTGAAATTTGATACAAAACGTACCCTATGCCTAGGATGCTCTCCCTCCATGCTCATCCCTCATTCCCACCCACTTCCTTGGGCCTTTTGATTAGATAACTCCTTCAGGACTCCATTGAAGTATCACTAATCTGGGTAGGTTTTCTCTGAACATATGCTCCCATAATACCCTGATCTGACTTCCTATTCATACCATGCATCCCAGTTGTAATTATTTGTCTGGAGTCCGTCTGCCCTAGTAAACTATAAGATTTGTGAGGCAAGGATCATGCCTGGCAGGTCATAAGTATTCAATAAATATTTGTTGAGTATTTGAATGAGTGAGTAATTATGAGTAGAAATTGCATTGTTTGGGAGAGAAACTAAGGCAGGAAGGCTAACTTGGAAGCTATCATAGGCAACAGACAGAGCAGACTCCACCAAGATGTCCTTCATCTTTCACCATTTTCATGCACACCAGCCCCCAGTGTGCTTTCCCTCCCAATAGCCAACAACTGCAGTTCTTGGTCTGAGGACTACCCTCAGGCTGCCAGAGCCCTCCCTTTGCCTGTTCCCATGGAGAGCAGGAAGGACCTATGAATTGATGTCCCATAGGAGCAGCCCTTAGTTAATGACTGACAAGTACAAAACTATAAATACTCTAGCTCCCTTGTCTAGTTAAAAACTTGGCAAAGCTAAACAAGACATTGTTTAGGGATATATAAGTGGCAAATTATCAAGAAAAGTAAAGAAATAATCAGCACAAAATTCAGGATAGTAGTTATCTCCCTAAGGAGGAGAAAGAAGAGGATGTTATTAGGGAGGTACATATAAGGACTTCTGTGATACAGCTAACATTCTGTTCGTTGAGCTGGGTGCTGGGTATATGTTGTTCATTTTATTTTATTCAAACCACATATGTGTTCACTTTATTATTTTTCTTTCAACCATGTATATGTAAGAAGACAAAAAAGAACAATGGTCCAATAGGTTGAAGAGGAGACAGAGTAATAGGAAGAAGCTTTCATATTGGAGGAGCATTGAGATGGTTGTGGACAGAAAGCAAAGAATAAGAATAAAGGTAAGGGAGAGAGGGTATGGTGAGGAGGCAAGTCTCAAGAGAAATAAAGCAGACTGCACTAAGCTTGGGAAAATGTTGGAATTTATGACCCAGTAATCCCATCCCTCGGTATAACCCAACATAAATGAATACATGTGTTCACCAAAAGATGTGCTCAAGGATGCTTATAGTAGAAATAAAGTTCTGGCACATGCTACAACACAGATGAACCTTGAAAACATTATCCTAAGTGAATAAGCCAGTTACAAAAGGACAAATATTGTATGATTCCACTTACATGATGTATGTAGTCAAATTCACAGAGACAGAAAATAGAACAGAGGTTACCAGGGACTGGGATGAAGAAGGAATGCAGAGTTATTGTTTAATGAGTATAGAGTTTCTGTTTGGGATGATGAAAAATTTCTGAAAATGGATAGTAGTGAGGGTTGCACAATATTGTGAAGGTGCTTAATGCCACTAAATTGTACACTTAAAACTGATTAGTATAATACATTTTGTTATGGATATTTCACTACAATTTAAAAATTAAATTTTAAAAATATGCTTATAGAAACACTAGACTTAACATTCTCAACTTGAAACAACCCTAATGTCCATTATCAGTGTAATAAATAAATACACTGTGGAACATTTACACAATGGAATACTATATAGCTTTGAAAATGAGCAGAGTAAAACAACATACAATGACATAGATAAATCTCATTGATGTAAGGTTGAGTGAAAGAAGCCAAAGGCAAAAGAGAGCATACTGTATGACTCTACCTATATTAAGTTTAAAAACAGGTAAAACTACTCTACGGTAAGTGAGGGGAGGGGTGCAACTAGAAAGGAGCGTGGGAGGAGGGCTTCTGTGATGCAGGTAATGTGTGAAAATTATCTGTATTTCCCCTTGTCATCTCTTCTCCAGAATAAACCTTCAAATTACTTTAAGCTATTCTTTTTTTTATTTCAGCATATAACGGGGGTACAAATATTTAGGTTATATATATATATAGTTTTTGCCTCGCCTGCGTCAGAGCTTCAAGCATGTCTATCCCCTAGACGATGCACACCGCACACATCTGCCTGACACAGTATGAATGTTACTACTATCTGTGCACATAAGTATTGATCAATTAATACCAATTTGATGGTGAGTACATGTGGTGCTTGTTTTTCCATTCTTGTGATACTTCACTTAGTAGAATGGGCTCCAGCTCTATCCAGGATAATACAAGAGGTGCTAGATCACTATTGTTTTTTGTGGCTGAGTAGAACTCCATGGTATACATATACCACGTTTTATTAATCCATTCATGTATTGATGGGCACTGGGGAAAAGAATCCTTATTCAATAAATGGTGATGGGAAAATTGGATAGCAACATGTAGAAGACTGAACAGGATCTGTACCTCTACCTCTCAACTCACAGTGGATCAACTCACAGTGGATAACAGCCTTAAACCTAAGGCATGAAATTATAAGAATTCTAGAAGAAAATGTTGGAAAAACTCTTACAGACATCGGCCTAGGCAAAAAATTTATGAAGAAGGCCTCAAAGTCAATCACAGCAACAACAAAAATAAATAAATGGGATCTGATCAAATTAAAAAGCTTCTGCACAGCCAAGGAAACCATCACAAGAACAGACAACCTACAAAATAGGAGAAAATATTCACATGCTACACATTTGATAAAGGGCTGATAACTAGACTCTATATAGAACTCAGGAAAATCAGCAAGAAAAAATCAACCCCATTAAAAACTGGGCAAAAGACATAAACAGAAACTTTTCAAAAGAAGACAGACTAATGGCCAACAAACATCTGAAAATATGCTCAACATCTCTAATCATCATGGTAATGCAAATTAAACTATTCTTTATATGACATGCTCTCCAGATTTTTTACAGTCCTGGATCTTGTCTTCTTACAAAGGCAGGGATCACATCCAGCTTGCCCACTATACAGCCAACAGCTAGCTGTTATATATGCCTATCACCTACCATAATGACTGGCACAGAGAAGTTACATACGCAAGACATAATGTAATATAATGTAATATTCTGAAATAAAAAAAGAAAGAAATTTTCCCATAAGACGGTTGTAAATAGTCTTACAAAGTGATGTGTCCCAGATAGTGTTTGGGACACTTTTTCCCCATTAATAAAGAAAATATTTTTCAGTTGTATCAGAAAAAAAGATATAATGAATGTATGAAATAAGGAAAGAAAGTTGTTTGATGTTATATTTATGATTAGTGGAAGTCCTTGATAATGAGCAGTAGACTAGATATTAATAAAAGCAGGCTCTGAAACAAAGTCTTATACTTACCCACCCCCTCCATCACACCAGAATGCAACAAAAAGAGCTCTCCATATTTCTCTATTTTGCCTGAGCTAAGATGAAGTTTAGGGGAGGAGAGAAAGAATAATTTCTCCTTTATCATCATCATCATCATCTCAAGAACTTACTATTTTCTAGACCTTATTCTAAGTGCATTCAGTAGATTATTTAATTCTCATAAAAACTTTTTGAGGCAGGTCCTGTTAGTATTCTCCCCGTTTATACATGAGGAAATTGGGACTTGTAGAAGCTTGATAACAAAACCAACATCATAAGAATAAAAATTAGGATTCTACACTAGGTTTGAGTCTTTGTTTTTTAACTCAGAACTATGCTCTTAAACTTTTTCTTTCTAGTCAACTAGAAGGCAGAAACTTCAATAATTCCTCTACTCTTAGAGAACTTGTGCAGGATCTGTATTAATTTACTAGGACTGCCAAAATAAAGTACCACAGGCTGGGTAGCTTAAAAAGAAATTTATTTTCTAACAATTCTGGAGACTAGAAGTCTGAGATCAAGGTGTCAGCAGGATTAGTTTTTTCTAAAATCTCTTCCCTTGGCTTATAAATGGCCATCTTCTGGTATCTTCAGATGGTTTTCCCTCTGTGTGTTTCTGTGTCCAAATTTCCTTTTCTTATAAAGACACCAGTCATACTGGATTAGGACCCACCCACATAAATCTCATTTTACCTTAATACCTCTTTAAAGGCCCTATGTTCAAATACAGTCACATTCTCAGGCACTGGGGGTTAGAGCTTCAACATATAAACTTTTGGATGACACAATTGAGCCCATAACAGGAGCTTTAATATCTGTTCCAAGCAATGAGAAATTTGAGATCACATCTTTACTGGCCATCAGAAATCTGTGGATAAAATTTGATGGTTTTGTGAACATTAATGGTAAGACTTAACATCTTTATTTTCAAAAACATCTAAATGAAATTTAGTATTTCCCTCAAATATGAATGTAGCCAACAAACCACACTAGTGTTATCTGTATGATTTTGTCATCAATAGAAATTACAGATATTTTCATATCACATTGAAGTTGTTGAGGACATCTCAAACATTGTGCTCATCATTACATTGATATTATGACACTTTACAGACCCACTACTGGATCTGGGTTAACATATTAATAAAGAAACTTTATCTCACTATATAACAAAATCATTTCATAAGTATTTTGATATAATTGGTTTCCTTTACAATCTTAAATAATTTATTTTGCACATTTAAAAACATTATTCTGAGAAGGGGGTTTACAGTTTTCCTTATATGTCAAAGGGGCTCATGACACAAAAAATGTTTGTAAACTTCTGTCTGATGAACCTGACCACAGATGGCAGCCCAGTCAGAGATGAAACTAAGCCAATTCAGCCAAGGCAAAATAAGTAAACCATCAACATGTTGGGCTTAAAGTCTTTAATACAATGTCTAATTTATTTATAATTTGAGATAAAAGGTCCCCACTGTATATATTGTGCCTCTCAAAACACACAAAAACTAAGATCCATTTTCTTTTACGTCAGCTCAGTCAGGCTTCAACTGTACCTTCTCTATCAGGTTCTCAATTTGAATGCTGGATTATCTCTGCTCACCTTGCCCTTAAAGTTTCTGGATCCTGATTTGTTGTTTTGGATACATCAGCTAAGTATTATCCTTGAGGAATACAATGGCCTAGGATTTTTCTGAAGAAAATGATCGTCTGTTACTTGAAAATGGGAAAGATACTGAGAATAGTGCTTATGGGGGCCCCTTATAGATGTGGCATTTCCAGTTTCACAGCCCACTCTCTAGCAGTATTTTGCCATCTCCTTCCCAACCTTAAAGTTTCTAACCACTTTCTCTTATTTCAGAACCCCTTGTAGCTATATTTATGCTCTTAGTGTCCTGCTATCTGTGGACCAGGGTTGGCTTCAGGTTTTGTGGGACTCTGAAGCCTATATACTCTGGGGGCGCTCATTAAGAAAAAGGTTATAAAACTACAAATACAAAAGTAGGCACAGGGCCTTGGAAGGGACCTATGTAATTGAGTGTCCCTGAAGCTTAAGTACTTTTGGCTTCTCAGCACAGCTACCTTTGCAATTAGGACTGTGGAATAACAGAAAGAGTATAATATTTGAAGTAAGGTTTGAAGCCCTACTCTATCACTTGCCAGCCTAGAATACTTGTATGGTCATAAAGGATAGGGAAAATGAAAGACCCCAGTAACTTGGGAGCATAGGAACTCAATATGAAGTGGCTTAATAAACTAAAGGGTGCTAATAAAATGTGAATTGTGGTTTATTACACTCAGTTAAATCTTCTTACAGAGCTGTCTCTTCTTGAAGCTCCTTGGCCACCAAGCAAAACCTCGGAAGAAGGATAATGGTTGTATAAGCCCTTGGCATTGTCCTTCTTCCATAGCTGGACCAAGATGAGAGTCAAGGTTATCATACTTTTTACTCCTTTCTTCTTGATTTGCATCCAGAATGGGTCTATACCAATTAAATTTTGATTAAAAGTAAGTGGAATAGGAAGATATAGATTTCACTCATAAAATTAGCATATGGGTGGGAGTATTACAGTTTTCTTGGAAAGGAATTTGAGAGACTAAGTTAAAACACAAACATGGATACCTATCCTAAGGAAATAATTAGAGAGACCAATGAATATTTCAGCATAGTTATTTATCATTCTAAATAAATGGAAAGCTAAATGTACAATGACCAATATTAGGTGAATGAATAAATAAATTATAGTATACTAAAATAATTACAGTGTGTTCAGATAATGGGCTAAAATGCATTCATTAAAATAATACTTTAAATATCCCTTTAATGAATACATTTAAAATGTAATGTTATAAAAATTATGTGCTGAGTAAAACCTCTAGGTTGAAAATAATAAAGTAAAAGGTTAACACTAGTTATCTGTAGATATTGGCATTTAAGTAATTGTTACTTCCTTACTTATTCTTTTGTGTGTTTTCCAATATTTCTATAATAGATATATCATTATTATAATTATGAAAATATTAATTTTAAAAAATGAAGGAACTTGATCTGAAAATGTAGATACCTATTGCACAAAAGAAGCTTGGTTTCAGATGCACTTCATTACCAGTATCAGTTAATAACAGTAAGACTTTGCTGGCAAATGCCTGGGATCAGGTTTGCTAGAATTTAAAAAAGGCCTCTGTCTGAGGGCAGTAGACAGGAACAGCTTAGTTTTATAAAGTGGTAAAAGAATGGGCAAATGGAGTCTGATTCTACCAGCCTGTCTGCCTTTAAAATTGCATGCTATTTGTGTTAACTGCTCGTGCTTGGTTGACAGATCAAGGGGCACCCTGCAGATCCTCAGATGGCAAGAACTTAGATGGTAATTTCAGTCCACAACAGATGGGAACTGCTGGTGCATAAGGTCACTCAAAATATTAGTTGCTTTAGCTTCATAGAGCTATGAAGAGAGGAAAGAAGTTACAGGCCTGCCATAAGATAGTGCATTTGGTTCATTCCAGAAAGCTCCTATCAGTATGCTCAAAGGGCAAAGCACATACAAGAGTAGACTTTCAATTAAGTTGCTCACAAAAGACCATCAGGACCAAGGTCAGAGAATGACAGTTGGGCCAAAAGTTAAAGAAAAACCTTGAATTGGAGGTTTCCAAATAGGTATGATATAAGAAGGCCCTACAGCTACAAAATATATATTAGCAAAAGCATGCTATACTGTTGTTCTACTTAGCAATTTTGGACCTTAAATGGTTCAGGATGAAATTTAAGTAAAAAATCGTTTTAAACATTTGGTAGCATAATACTGAAAGTGTTCAAATTTGTCACTGAAAATTTCTTTAGAGATGAATTTTTCTTTTTAGGACTGAGATGGTGCCAGCTTTTATGGGCAAAAAGAAAGAATGTTTCAGTAGTAGGGTATGAAAAATGTTTTCCAGATCTTAATAAGATGATTGAGTCTATGAATAGGATACTTTTAAATGAGTAAAAAGTGATGAAGTCATGGGATGTGAGTTAAATTTAGAATGTGTGAAACTAACTGAGCTCTGAGGATCATGGCTCATATTTTTCTCCTGTCTTTAAACGAATTTAATGAAGACCTTTGAAATTTTCATACCTCCATCATTCAAAAGGCCTCATAAAATATGCTTCATTATAGAAGGGTAACACCATCATAGTCATATAATTAGGAAAAGGAGAATAACAAGTGACATAAAATTGAGAGAAGACAGTAGTAATAATAAATCATTTAAAAATTTATAGTTGCTTGTTTTTAACTTAGGAAAAATCCAATATTAGTAGTGATTTTGCTTTATAAACTTGCTTAATTTTTCATGGATATAATTTTTTATTTTGAGAATGTTATGATAATTGCTAGCTTTTGAGAAATATATTACAAAGACTATGCTTTCTTATGTGGCTTATATGAAATGCTAAATTCAAGAGCATTTAAATATAGTCAAAGAAAGTATAGTTTTTTGGAAACTGTTACACATTTTATTACTTGTACAAATTTATGGGGTATATGTGCAATTTTGTTACATGCCTAGATTGCACAGTAGTCAAGTCAGGGCTTTTAGGGTATCCATCACCCTAATTAGATACATTGTATACATTAGGTAATTTCTTCTGATGCACCCTCCTCCCATCTCCTTACCCGTCTGAGTCTTCATTGTCTGTCATACCACTCTCTATATCCATGTGTATACTTTTCTGGCACCCACTTGTGAGTGAGAACATACAATATTTGTCTTTCTGTGCCTGGCTTATTTGACTCAACATAATGACCTCCAGTTCTATCCATGTTGCTGCAAAAGACATGATTTCATTCTTTTTATGGCTGAATAGTATTCCATTGTATATATATATAACACATTTTCTTTATCCATTCATCTGTTGATGGACACTTAGGTTGATTCCATATATTTGCTATTGTGAATAGTGCTGTAATAAACATACAAGGGCAGGTATTTTTTTGATATATTGATTATAAATTTGAAGAATGAGTTATTAAAGAAAAATGGGCAGACTTGTATAAATAAAAATGTTTATCATATATATTTTAAAACTTCACATCTGACATCTTGATATCTGCTATTTGATCTTCTAAATGGACTTTTCTTAACCAGTTCATAAACTATTTCTACCATGGACAAATAATAAGAGGAGTGAAAACTGTATGAAATTAGGAAATGATCAAACTAAATGATTTTCCGCTTAAGCAGATTAGACTGTTCCTAGTCTTAATGCAACTATACAGAAAATTTTGACTGTGGACATACTTTTAAGACTGTTCCCCACAGATAATTTGAAAGTTGGCACTTCTAAAATGTATGGACCACTCCCTTAAAGAAATCAATTGTAAAGCACTTGTAGATTTGACCTGGGCTTTCTTGATCACTCAAGCAGTTTACATGACATTAGTTTTTTGGGTTGGTTGTTTGTTCATTTGTTTGTTTGTTTGAAACAGAGTCTCACTCTGTCTCCTGGGCTAGAGTGCTGTGTCATCAGCCTAGTTCACAGCAACCTCAAACTCCTGGCTCAAGGGATACTTCTGCCTCAGCTTCCTGAGTAGCTAGGACTACAGATATGTGCCACCATGCCCAGCTAATTTTTTCTATATATTTTTAGTTGTCCAACTAATTTCTTTCTATTTTTAGTAGAGATGGGGTCTTACTTCTTGCTCAGG
Source organism: Microcebus murinus (assembly GCF_040939455.1). Classification (NCBI taxonomy): domain Eukaryota; kingdom Metazoa; phylum Chordata; class Mammalia; order Primates; family Cheirogaleidae; genus Microcebus; species Microcebus murinus. The sequence continues at coordinate 96,283,714 of NC_134136.1, forward strand.
CTGGTCTCGAACTCCTGACCTCGATCAGTCCTCCTGCCTCGGCCTCCCAGTATGCTAGGATTACAGGCATGAGCCACTGCGCCCAGCCCATGACATTAGTTTTGAGTGTAACACCAATGCAGAGGCTGGGCTGTGTATCTATGCTATGAAGTAAACAGATGAAGAATTTCTAGATGCATTTCTTCTTTTTAAGTGTACATTCAATGCAGTAAACATTTGCATGATGGTTAATTTTACGTATCAATCTAACTGGGCTAAGGGATGCCCAGATAGCTGGTAAAATATTATTTATGGGTGTATTTTTGTTCCTGAAAGAGATTAGTATTTGAATCAGTAGGTTGAGTAAAGAAAATCTATTCTCACCAATGTGAGTGGGCATCATCAAATCCATTGAGGACCCAAATAGAACAAAAAGGGAGAGAAAGAGCAAATTCTCTCTCTTTCTTCTTGAGATGAGGTGTCTGTCTTCTACTGCCCAGTTCTCAGGCCTTTGGACTCAAACTGAATTATACCATAAGTTTTCCTTTTTCTCCAACTTGCAGATAGCAGATCATGGAACTTCTTAGCCTCCATAATCACATGAGATAATTATCATAATACATCTCCTTTTATCTATATATCCATCTGTCTATCTATCTATTTATCTATATCCTATTTGTTCTGTTTCTATGGAGAACTCAGACTAATATAGTTTGTTTGGGTGCCTACTATGTGACAAACACTGAAAGACCAAGATAAGACAAAGTCTCCACCCAAGTTTCATATAGTTTATGCTGGCCTGCCTCAGCCCCAACCCAAACATGTAACCAAAACAAAGTCTCATTTTGTAATTATTGTCTTATTTCTTAATCTTCAACTTAATATGCCATAGGACTCAAATCCCTGCTCATGAATGATTAGACCACAAATGGACACCTGACCCAGGCTGGGCCAACCAGTCAAATTCTCTCTTGAGCATGGGAATTGAGACTTTATGTGTTGAATTCAAGTAGATTGTGGGCACTTGAACAGAAAGAATGTATAAAATCAGAACTAGAGTCAGCATCTTGGTAATTAAGCCATAACCATATTCAAGCTGGTGTTCAGGTGTAGCCATGCACCATGAGTTTGTAGAGAAAGCTTGTCTGCAGACAGAAGCAGGAAAATGGAGTGGCCAAGTAGAGGAAAAACAGATATAAATCCTGGGGCCCCAGAAGAGCTAAAGGGTGTGACATGGTCTATGGTTTTCAGGTTCCATTCCCAATGGGATTCAGCTCTTCTTTGTCTCCTAACCTTGAATAGTTGGTGAGAGGTATGTTATGTCCCTTCAGAAAACTCTCTGTTTGCTTGAGTCAGTTTGAGTGAGTTCCTCATTCTTGGAATCAATGAACCTTGGTCAGTCTTCTAGGGCTAACACAATTTTAAATATCTAAAAAACATTTTGAGGAATACAAGTATTGGATCATTCTGGAATAGGTAGACTTTTGGGGGTTTCCTAGTGTTTCAACAAACTTACCTCAGAATATGGTGGTTAATAAGGGGCCTTGGATTTTAAAGAGAAAAAACATAAAGCAAAAAAAAAAAATTAAGTTTGAATTCCTCTGCTTGACTCTTAATTCTGAATCCTCGAGGAATAATCCCCAAATTAGTGACCTGACATTGTTTCCCACCAAGACATCCTGACTTCTCTAATCAGGCTGCTCCCAAGAACAACTATGTCCATTTATATCTATGAGGTTTTACTTATTTTTATTCCATCACCTTCTTTCTACCTAAATCAAAATTTCCCATCTTTCAAGAACAAGTTCAAGTCATACTTCTTGACCATTCTGGACAACTTATTTCTCAAAAACTCTAGTAGTGATGGTAATGATAATTATAATAACAATAGCAATAATAGTAGCCAGCCTATATCTTAGGGCACTATTTTAAACACTATACATATATTACTTAATTTATAATAACACTGTATCACTAGTACATTATCACCACTTTATATATAAGAAAACTGTGGCAGAGGAGGTAAAATAATTTGCCCAGTAAGAGGTTAAGAAGTACCTAAGTCCACACACAGTAGATCTGATATAGTTTCATCTTTACATGCGTTATCTCCTTTAATCCTTACAACACTATTAAGTAGGTATTATTATCCCCATTTTTTTTTTTTTTTTTGAGACAGAGTCTCACTTTTGTTGCCCAGGCTAGAGTGAGTGCCGTGGCGTCAGCCTAGCTCACAGCAACCTCAAACTCCTGGGCTCAAGCGATCCTCCTGCCTCAGCCTCCCAAGTAGCTGGGACTACAGGCATGTGCCACCATGCCCAGCTAATTTTTTGTATATATATTTTTAGTTGGTCAATTAATTTCTTTCTATTTTTAGTAGAGACGGGGTCTCGCTCAGGATGGTTTCGAACTCCCAACCTCGAGCAATCCGCCCGCCTCGGCCTCCCAGAGTGCTAGGATTACAGGCGTGAGCCACCGCGCCCAGCCTTATCCCCATTTTAAATAAGAAAAAAACATAAACTTAGAGCAGTTAAAGATATTATTCAAGGCTACACAGAGAGTATGCAGCATATCAAGATTAAAACCTAAATTCTAGGCCTACAATGTCTTGATTCCTAAGCACTGTAGGACTACTACAAAGGCTGAGGATTGGGGCTACATGTTATGCTTTTGAACACAGTGCCCACAAAAGAATTCAAAACAGACAATAAGTTGCTCTGAAAACATTTGTCCTAATAAGAGGCTTAAAAAGAAATATTGGAATAAGTTAGCCAAAATAATGACTGTTTTTTTTATTTATAATGAAAATGAAAATTATTCCTTCCTCTGAAACCATAAAGCTCCTAAAAGTTAATTAGCTTTGTGTTAATATTTTGATGCATCTCTGCACTTCTTAATCTAACTGTAAATTATTATTACATCAACTATTCTGTCTCAGGCAAAATGAGGAAGGATAACACAGCCCCCAACATTGCTTATCCTTGAAAGATTTTTAGCTTGATATTTTGCTGTTTGTCTCTTGGCTTATTTCAGCCAGGAGAGAAGAAGAAGAATGATTATTGTGTGGGTGGCGGGTTTTTTTGTTTGTTTTTTGTCTCATTTACTTAACAGTAGAACTATATTTTATCCACCTATCAAGTGTTGAGAAACCTCAGCTTGGAAAAGGAAGTAAACACAACCCATTTTCAATAGAAAAGAAACAGATCAAGTTATACCTGATATTCAAGGAGCCCAAGGGAGTCTAATCTCCACCAGTCAGAATAAACTTTAATCTAGTTCTTTCTGTAGTTCTTCCAAAGGAAGGTTTTGGTATAAAGTTTTCTAAACTTTTTGTCCTATTGATGAATGATGGGGAATTCATTGTTGATAACAAGGTATTAGTAGAAATGGGAATGAAGTATTGGCTCTCAGAGTCGGAAAAGAACTTGGTAGTCATTTATGTTTAAATATCTCCCACAATGTTCTTACCAACTGGTCATTGCCTATGCTTAAAAGCATTCCAGAGAATGCTTGAATTCCATAGTTGACTCATTACATCTTTGGGTGGCTCTCATCATATCAGAGTAAAATATTTCTTTCACTTCAGTTTCTCCACAGTAACAAAGGTCACCATAACTAGATTTTATTATTATATTACTGTTTTATACTTATATAAAATAATATCACAGTGTGCATCTACTAACAAGGCATTTGACAAGTATTTCCCACACATATAAAATTATTATAATAGGTGTTGTTTATTAAGCCACTATGACAACAGTTAATAAACATTAGTTATCTTATTATTGAGCACTTAGGGGATCTGTGAAGCATAGTCCTAAAACTTACATTACACATTACAGATACTCATAAAATTCTCACAATTATATTATAAAGTAGATGTCATGATCTTTATATTGCAGATAAGAAAATTGAGACTAAAAGTAATTCAATGTCTTGTTCAGAATCATGTAGCTAAATGGTAGAATCAAGGTTCTTTAGGTCCTAAATCAGTACTTCAAAAAACTAGTCTGTACCACTTCCCAAGTCAAGACCCTTGTTAACTCTTTGTAAACATTTCTGTTTATTGCATCAGATAGCTCCACTCACAAGACTTTACACAGTATTAGACAGATTAGCTGTGTGTGTTAGCTTGTGTATGTATATATGTTTAACAGTAGCCAAATACTTTGAAAAAATAAAACCCTAACTTCACAGAAGCAGATATTTTGCCAATGCTGCTAGAAATCAGTAAGGAAGAGTGTCCTCAGTTCATGCCATATTGGCAAGACAAGAAAATGTCAACTTTTATGGCTTTAGTGACTATTCTTTATTTCAGTCCGAGTACACCCTGAATCTTTCACTTTCTCTGTGCCATGAGGCAGAGAAATATTGATTTGACATGAAATCAACCCAATATATCCACCCAGAGTGGCATGTATTCTCAGTGTTACAGAGAATAGTATCTAAAGGTAAAATAAGATAAGAAAATAAGAAAAGATGTCATACAAACATATTTTCAATTTCTGTGCTAGATTTGGAAACTCTATTAAACATGCAGTGAATGATTTTGAGGTTGCTTCAGGTATTCTTCCAGCATTTACTATCATAAGCTTGTCTCCACAGCAATCATATATTTTAGATGTCAATTCCACAAACCTCTAATTAGTGTCTTAAGTCAATTTTTTAAAATGTGATTGCTTATTGTGCTACTGTGTTGGGCCTTGTCTGTAAAGCTTATTTAATTGTCTGCTGTGATTATTTACTTGCAAATACATGTAGCCTGCTGAAAACATTACAAATTAAGATACCTTCTTAGCAATGCAATTGCCCTCTAAGAGTCTTACAGACACGGGATAAATATCTTTTTTGTCTAGATTTTACAGGAAAATTCCACCAACAGTCTCTATAGAGCTAAAGATTGAGTACAATATCCAAAAGTATGGTTCTATCTCCATTGTCTACTGTCTTAGTCACATTTCACATTTATGGGAAATCCTGGACTAGAAAAGTTACTGCTGAAGCATTTCACACTGACAAAAATGGCTATAATTTAAAAAATGGGAAATAACAAATATTGATGAGGTTGTAGAAAATCTGAAACCCTAGTGCATTGTTGGTGGAAATGTAAAATGGTACATGAGTATGGAGGACAGTTGGATGGTTCCTCAAAAAGCTAAACATAGAATTATCATATGGCCTAGCAAGTACACACTCCTAGGTACACACCCCAAAGAATTGAAAGCAGTGTCTTGAAGAGATATTTGTATACCCATGTTCATAGCAGTATTATTTATAATAGTCAAAAGGTAAAAACAACCTAAGTGTTCATCAACAGATGAAACAAGATATAGTATGCCCACAAAATGGAATATTATTCAGCCATAAAAGCAAGTTAAGTTTTGATTCATGCTACACCATGGATGAATCTTGAACACATTATGTTAAGTGAGATAAGCCAGACACCAGAGGACAAACCCTGTATAATTCCACTTGTATGAATGAGGTATCTAGAATAGGCAAATTTATAGAGACAGAAAAAAAAGTAATTCTCTAAAAATTAAAAACTGTGCATCAAAGGACAATAAGGAAAGTGAAAAAGACAATCTACAGAATGGGAGAAAATAGTTTCAAATCTTATATCTGATGCAGAGTTAATATCCAGAATATATATATATATATATATATATATATATATATATATATATAAAACTCATACAACACAACAACAGCAGCAACAACAAAAATACCCTATTAAAAAAAGAACAAAGGATTTGAATAGAAATTTACCAGTAAAGATGCACAAATAGCAAGCAAGCATATGAAAAGATGCTCATTACCACTAATCATTAGGGAAATGCAAATCAAAACCACAATGACATATCACCTCTCATCCATCAGGATGGCTACTAATACAAAACAGAAAATAGCAAGTGTTAGTGAGGATGTAGAAAAATCAGAATCCTTGAAATTTGTTAGTGAGAATATAAAAGGATATTTAGTATTTAATATTTAGTTGTTATGGAAAACAGCGTGGTTTAGGTTCCTCAAAAAAAGAGAACTAACATATGAATCAGCAATTCACTTCTAAATACATATCCAAAAGAAATGAAAGAGGGTCTCAAAGAGATATTTGTACACTTGTATTCATTGCAGTATTGTTCACAATAGTCAAAAGGTAAAAACAATTCAACTATCCATAGATGGATGAATGAATAAACAAAATGTGCTATATATATACACAATGGAATATTCTATGGAACTTCTATGTTGCTCTTATTTGTACTCTGATTACTCCTTTTTCATAGCAGGTGAATTTTAATTTTGTAGATAAAATATCTTCCTAAATCTTGCTGAAGATATTAATTAGAATTTGTAATATTTCTCTTTTCTAAATTATCTGACTCCACTATAGACTTATTTGTTCGGATCATTTACTTTTGGGCTGTTGGCTTTTCTCAAATGTAGGATGATCCTTGGTTGTCCCTTTATTTTGCTACAAAGTCATGTCCCTGAATAAGAGAGCTAACTTGTGGTTGTAAGTAGGACACAATTAAACGATAGCCCTCACTTCAGGGTACAGAAGTAAGGTAGTAGACAGGCAGACTGCCTGCTGATACCCTTTTCCTTACCAAACCTCCTTGATGCCTTACATCAACAGGAAATAGTAATAGCATGGGAAAGGGCAAGTTGGCCAACTAGAGATGTCAGTTGCCAGATTATCTCAAATAAAAGAAAAAGTTTCAGATGAGAAAACATAGCCCAGGTAAAACACTGAGGGAAACATGCCAGAATCTACTTTACCAGAGATCCCATAGGAAGTAGTTGTGTAGTAGAATAAGAAGGAGCAAAATTTTGTCAGAGACTGCCCCATGAAGGATTTGGAGCCTGGCAGAAAATATAGGTAGGAGTATTTACTTTTCCTCCCCTCACACCTGTGGCCTGCCAGCTCCCAATCTGTTGGAGAGCCCTTCTACTCTGACAAATCCAGGCACTGTTGCCATCAGTGAACTGAGAGCTTCTTGGGAGCAGAGCACTGGGCTGCAGGTTCATGTAGGGTTGCTTCCCCTCACCACAAACCCAAGCTGAGATAATGAATACCATATTGCCTGTGCACACACTAGGTACCTCTATCCTGCCAGGGAAGTCACAGCCCCTCAGTGTCCCCGTCACTGGATCCAACACAAACATGCCCCAGCAGCCACTCAGACTGTTACAACCACAAAGGAACAGAGAGACACAGGAGAGCAGAAGTATTGCTGGAGTTATGACCCATAGGGCAGGCTGCTCCAAGGGGACTGGGAAGAGCCAGAAATTCTTTTTAGGACAGAGGAAGGTGGAACATGCAGTCTTCTGCAGCATAGAGCCCCTGGCTCATGATCTGAAGTTGTCTGTGCCCCTCCCAATGGAGATGCTCCCTACCATTTGGGGACTTCTCCTCTTCCTTCCCTTCTCTGACCACTGATGCTGAGGTAGCCATGGCTGGAGGGCTCTTTCTGCTTGGGATTGGCCAGGGTTCCACAAGGGGATAATTAAGCCAAGGTGCTTGGGAGCAGCTGCCTTGCCTCTGACAGAGCACCTATCACACCTGGGATTCCATGGAGCTTTGGGCTCACTCCCTTCCCTCTAAAATGATGCAGCAAGCACTTTTCTGTGCTCTAAAGACAAAAGCTACCACCTCCTCTGAGGGAGGGGAGGGCTAGCAGTCCTCTCCTTGAGCTGCCTGTCTCTTCTGTGAGGAGCCTACTCATACTGGAAGAAATTCCCTGACACAACCACAGCACCCCCACTAGAATGTGGGCCACAGCTCACAGCCTGTCTGGTAGCCCTGCACACAGTGGACTGAGTGGCCTCCACAACCTCTGCTGCAGTTGGGCCAGAGTAGGAACTGCAAATCTGGGTGCTTTTGTGACCCCAAAGGACAGAAACCATTGTCATTGCTGAGAGAGGGAGATGTGAATGGCTTGTGTCCCACAGCTATCTGCCTCCTCATCAAGAGGGGCCCACCCCTCTCATCATAGGCTCATAGTGCATCTGCCCATCTCCTGCCTAAGTGTTCTTCTGGAACAGGACAGCACCTTGCCCTCACTATCACAGTGAGGGCCTGAACCAAGGGAGGCTTGAGGGCAAGTCTGACAGCTCAATCTTAGTCTGGTCACCCCAGGACTCAAGTACGCCAGCCAGGGGCCTGGGAACTAGGGATTATCTAACATAATCCAATACTGATGGCAACTGAACAGTGTCCCAGGGGTCTGAGGTCTAACTGACCCAAATTGCCAGCAACAACACAGTGCTTATCTACCTGAATGAGGTGAAAAGCAGCGTACACCTTTTTGTCTACACTGAGTTCCTGGCAGAGGAAAACAGGTGATCTTCAAAGGTATCTGTTTTGAGCTGAGAGATTCCAGATGAGAAGGAACCAGCATAAGAACTCTGTAAATATGAAAAAGCAGGCTGTTTCAACACCCCCAAAGGATCATACTAGCTCTCTAGCAATGGACTGCAACCAAAAGGAAATGTTTGAAATGTTAGATATGGAATTCAAAATATGGATTGCAAATAAGCTCAGTGCAATCGATGAGAAAGTTGAAAACCAACACAAAGAAACCAAAAAGATAATTCAAGACATGAATGAAAAATTCACAAAAGAGATAAATACTTTTAAAAAGAACATAATGGAACTTCGGGAAATGAAGGAGTCCTTTAGGGTATTTCAAAATACAGTGTAAAAGTTTTAACAACAGACTAAACCAAGCATAATAAACAATTTCAGAGCTTGAAGAAAAGCCTTTTAAATTAATTCATTTAGTCAAAATAAAGAAAAAGAATAAAGAGAAACGAATAAGCTCTCCAAGAAATATGGAATTATGTAAAACACACAAACATAAAAATCATGGGTATCCCTGAGGGAAAAGAAGAGAAAGCAAAAAGCATACAAAACCTATTTGAGGACAAAATGGAAGAAAATTCCCTGGTCTTGCTAGAGATTGAGACATCAAAATATAAGAAGGTCATTGAACTCCTGGAAGATTTATTGCAAATTGTACATCACCAAGGTACACAGTCATCAATATGGCCAAACTCAAAGTGAGGATAAAATCCAATGAGCTAGGAGACAAAAGAATCAAATAACTTACAAAGGAAAATCCATCAGACTAACAAGCATATTTTTTAGCAGAAACCTTACAAGCCAGAAGGGACTTGGGTCCCATCTTTAGTATTCTTAAACAGAATAACTAGCAGCCAAGAATTTTGTGTCTTGTAAAACTAAATTTCATAAATGAAGAAGAAATAAAATCTTTCCCAGACAAGCAAACACTAAGAAAATTTGTCAACAATAGACCTGCCCTGCAAGAAATGCTCACAAGTGCTCTAATACTGAAAAGAATGATGGATACTTGCCAGTGTATAAACACTCAAAAGCAAAAACTCACAGCTCTTATAAAACAGTAACACAAGGGAGAATACAAAGCAACTAACAACATGATGACTAGAACACTATCTCACTTGTCAATATTAACATTGACTATAAAGTTTAAATGTCCCACTTAAAAGATATAAATTAACAGAATGGATAAAAAAATTAAAACAAATATCCGCTGTCTCCAAGAAACCCATTTGTCTTGTAAAGAGTATAATCAACTCAAGATGAAAGGTTGAAAAAGATATTCCATGAAAACAGAAACCAAAAGTGAGCAGCAGTAGCTATAATCATGTCAGATTAAACAGACTTTAAATCAACAACAGTAAAACAAAGACAAAAATGGTCATTATATAATCATAAAGGGATCAATTCAACAAGAAGATATAACAATTCTAAATATATATGCACCTATCACTTGATATCCAGATTCATAAAACAAATACTACTAGACCTCTGAAGTGAAATAAACAGCAACAGAATAATAGCAGAGGATTTTAACAGTCCACTGACAGAACTAGACAGATCATCAAGGCAGAAAATCAATGAAGAAACCCTGGATTTAAACAGGATTCTGGAACAAGTGGACCTAACAGATATTTACAGAACAAAAACTGAAGAATATACATTCTTCTCATAAGCACATGGAACATTTTCCAAGATAGACCATATGTTAGACCACAAAACAAGTATCAGTAAATTTAGAAAAACTGAAATCATACCATGTATCTTCTCAGACCACAGTGGAATAAAACTAGAAATCAATTCCAAGAGGAATTTGCAAAACTGTATACATATGTGGAAATTAAACAACCTGCTGCTGAATGATTTTTGGGTCAACTATGAAATCAGATAAAAATCAAAATGATTTTTTAATTGAATGACAATGGCTACAAAAGCTATCAAAATCTCTGGGATATAGCAAAAGGAGTGCTAAGAGGGAATGCCATACTACAAAATGCCTACATCAAAAAGGCTAAATGATAAAAAATTAACAGCCTCATATTACACCTTAGGAAACTAGAAAAACATGAACAAAACCAAACCCAAAGCTAGCAGAAGACAAGAAATGACAAAGATCAGAACAAAACTAAGTGAAATTTAAACAAAAAAATACAAAGGATTAATGAAACAAAAAATGGGTTCTTTGAAAAGATAATTCTTAGATTAAGAAAAGAAGGGAGAGGATTCAAATAAGCTCAATCAGAAATAAAAAGGAGACATTACAACCATTACAGAGATACAAAAGATCATCTGAAACTACTAAAAAAAAAAAATCTTTATGCTCACAAACTAGAAAATCTAGAGAAAATGGATGCATTTTTGGAAACACACAATCTCCCAAGCTTGAATCAGAAAGAAACAGAAATCCTAAACATACCAATATCAAGTAGTGAGATTGAATCAGTAATAAACAAGCTCCCAACAACAACAAAAAAAGCCCAAGATCAGACAGATTCATAACAAAATTCTACCAGGCCTACAAAGAAGAACTGGCACTTATCCTACTTAAATTTGTTCCATAACATCGAGAAGGAGGGAATCTTCTCTATCCCATTCTACAAAGCCAGTATCACCCTGATACCAAAGCCAGGAAAGGAAACAACAGAAAAAGAAAACTATACAGGCAAATATAATTCATGAACATAGATGCAAAAATCCTCCGTAAATAACAGCAAACCAAACCCAATAGCACATCAAAAATAATAATTATAATCTCAGCATGATCAAGTGGGTTTTATACCAGTGATGCAAGGATGGTTCCACATATGCAAATCAATAAATTTGATCCACCACATAAACAGAATGAAAAACAAAAACCATATGATCATTTCAATGGATGCAAAAAAAGCATTTGATAAAATCTAGTACTGCTTCATGAAGAAAACCTAGGCACAGAAGGAACATGCCTCAAAATAATACAAGCCACGTATGACAAACCCACAGCCAACATCATACTGAACGGTGTAAAGTTGAAAGCATTCCCCTTAAGAACTGGAATAAGACAAAGTTCCCACTTTCACCATTTCTATTCAACATATTACTGGAAGTCCTTGCCAGAGCAATCAGGCAAGAGAAAGAAATAAAGGGTATCCAAATCTGCAAATAGGATGTCAAACTATTCCTATATGTTGATGATATGATCTTACATCTAGAAAACCCTAAAGACTCCTCCAAGATGCTCCTATAATGGATAAATAAATTCAGTAAAGTCTCAGGTTACAAAATTAATGTACACAAATCAGCAGCATTTCTATATACTAATAACATCCAAGCTGAGATCCAAATGAAGAACTCAATCACATTTACAATAGCTGCAAAAACAAAAACAAAAAAATACATACGAATATACTTAACCAAGAAAGTGAAAGATCTCTCTGAGAACTATAAAACACTGATAAAAGAAATTGTAGATGACAAAAACAAATGGAAAAATATCCCATCTTCATGGATTGGTAGACCCAACATTGTTAAATGTCCATACTGCCCACAGTGATTTACAGATTCAATGCAATTCTCATCAATATACCAACATTATTTTTCACAAAATTAGAAAAAACAATTCTATATTTCACATGGAATCAAAAAAAAGAGCCCTAATAGTTAAAAGCATCCTAAGCAAAAAGAACAAATCTGGAGGCATCACATTACCTGACTTCAAATTATACTATAAGGCTATAGTAACCAAAACAGCATGGAACTGGTATAAAAATAGACACATAGATCAATGGAATAAAACAATACACCAACAACCAACTGATCTTTGACAAAGTAAACAAAAGCATACACTGGGGAAAGGACATTCTATTTAATAATAGTGCAAGGAAAATTGGAGACCCATGTGCAGAAGACTGAAACTGGATCCCTTTCTCTCACCATATATAAAAATTAACTAAAGATGGATTAAAGACTTAAATATAAGATCTGACACCATAAAAGTTCTAGAAGAAAACTTAGGAAAAACTCTTGGATGTTGGCCTAGGCAAATAATTTATGACTAAGATCCTAAAAGCAAATACAACAAAAACAAAAAGAAATAAATAACACTTAATTAAATTAACACATTTTTGTACAGCAAAGGAAATAATCAACAGAGTAAACAGACAACCTACAGAATGGGAGAAAATATTCACAAACTATATATCTGACAAACAACTATGTATTAGTCCATTTTGTGTTGCTATAAAGGAAATAACTGAGACTGGATAATTTATAAAGGTAAGAGGTTTATTTGACCCATGGTTCTTCAGACTGTATAGGAATTATCACTCCAGCATCTGCTCCTGGTGAAAGCTTCAGGGAGCTTCTAATTAGAAGCTAATAGACTGTTCTAATAGATTATCATTCTTTTAAGTATTAAAGAACACTTCCATTTTTTTGTTATTCATTTGTCCTTTAATTATTATTATTGTTGTTCTTGTTATTAGTTCTTCACAGAAATTTTTCATGCTATTTGATAATTTTGTAAGGGTCACCTTGATTATAATTAGATAGTATAATAGATATTATAATTAGAGCACATTTAAAGTTCAATATGTCATAATACACAGAAAGTGAATAGAAAAGTGAAGGCCTGCCTTAGCAGGGGTTTCCTTAAAAGCAGACCCTGAGTTGAGGACTTGAGTACAAGTAGTTTATTTGAGATGTGATTCAGGCAGCTCCAGTAGGAGTGTGGGTAAATAGAAAAGGGTAGACAGCCAATAAAGGGTACATTATCAGGCAGGTTACCATTCTGGGTGACTAGGACATAATCCTGCTGGTGAATTCTCGCGGATTGTCCTTTAAAGTTATATATTAATACTACATAGCATATTACCTGCCTAATACGGAACTACCTAATACAGTAGTCCCCGCTTATCTGCAGTTGTGCCTTCCTTGGTTTCAGTTACTGATAGTTAACTGCAGTCCAAAAATATTACATAGAAAATTCCAGGAAAAAAACAATTCATAAGTTTTAAATTGCATGCCATTCTGAGTAGTGTGATAAAACCTCATACCATCCCACTCCATCACACCTGGGATGTGAATGATCCCTTTGTCCAGCATGTCCATGCTATAAACACTACCTGCCCATTAGTGACTTAGTAGCTGTCTCGGTTATCAAATTTTTGCTGCATTATCATAGTGCTTGTGTTCAAGTAACCCCTATTTTATTTAATAATACTTTACTAATAATAACTTAATTATTAGTTATTATTGCTAATCTCTACTGTGCCTAATTTTTAAGTTAAACTTTATCATAGGTATGTATGTATAGGAAAAAATATAGTGTTAAATATATATAGTGTTTGGTACTATCCGCAGTTTCAGGCACCCACTGGGGGTCTTGGAACGTATCATCTATGGATAAAGGGTTCTGCTGTGTTCTGGTTTTCCATTTCTCCTCCATTTTTGATGCCTGTTTCTTCACTTGCTTGAAAACTCAGCTATGACTTTAAAAGAATATTTGTAATAATTTATCCAGAATTTCTAGCTGTTATGTTGTGGGAAAGTTTTCAAATTATTTAATCTTCCATATGGCCAATTCCCCCAAAATAGAAATGTTAAGATTAAAGGAAGACAAAAATCAACAAATATATATTATAAGATGTAAATGTCTTAGCAAAATGCCTAGCACACTGAAAGAGCTTGTTAAATATTAGCTAATACAGAGAACCTAGTAATAGAAGCCATAGAAGAAGTAGAAGTAGAAATAGAAGTAGAAGTAAGTAGAATCATTGGAAAAAAGAGAGAAAGAAAGGTTGATGGAACTATTCTTAATGCTCCTGCAAGTAAATAAAACAAGAGTATCTCAGTAGTGTTCTACTTTTATTGCTCCCACTAAAGTTCCATTTATTACACATGTCTCAGTTTGCATCCTTAAACTTGAACAACACATATGAATTATAAGAAAAAACATTTTATCTTATTAGCAGGTGGTATGAGAGCATCTTTTAAGGAAACGACAGTCTTATTAAAAGAAGCTTTGATAAGCTCACTGTGAGGTAGAAATAATTCTTAGATTGCTTAAGTTTTATCAGAAATTAGGAAAGGTCGCTGTATATTAAATAAGAGCAAGTTTCGGAGTTGCCTGAGGGGAATGATCAAGGAGATGAGTCCCCTGACTGTTGAAGTGCCTGAAGAAATATTTTGGGAAGAATCAAATCATTGAATGGAGATATTTAAATGTCTGCGGTGTGTTGTAGATTAAAAATGCTCTCCAATAAGCCCCCTTTGATACCCTTGATACAACTTTCATTACTGACTCATCATTTTATGTGACTGGAGGAGCTCAAAAAGTGCTTACTAAGGAATGGTTGAATACCTGTGTAACAATAGCAATGCTCCTCCCCCTTGGGGATGGAAGCAGTGAGATATTCCATGAGTTTCCCCTTTAGACTGAGGAATCAAGCAGAGGGAAGAAGAACATTCTGTGGAGAAGGAGCAGCATGAACATTTTCCTGGAGCCAAAAGCATATCAGTGATAGTGGATCACAGGAGGCAATATGGCAGTAAGACAAGAGGTAGAACCAAAAGAGAAGGAAGAGAACAGACTATGAAGAGTCTTCAATGATAGGGCAAGGGCACTGAATTTTTAATGTAAATGATGGGGATCACTGAATGGTTTTCAAGCCCTGAATATATTCCATTTAATATTGTGGAAAGGTAATTATTGACGCAACTTGGGATAATGCTTTGCAGAGAAGCAAGGTCAAATGCAGGCCAGGAAACTAATCCAGGAACTATTGTAGGGCCTCAGTCTAAGGCGAGTGAGAACCTAGACAAGTGGAAGAGCAGCTAGGCTGAAGGTGGTTAGAAGAATCTGAGAGCTATCTACAAGACAGAACTGACTAACTTGTGAATATTAGGGTAGGTTAAGATGCAGTAGAAAAAATAGATCCAAATATATATCATGGTTCAAATGATACAAAAGTTTATTTCTTGCTCATAAGATGTTCATTGTCAGCTAGAGGCTTTCCTCTACTTGGTGACTCAGGACCCTGGGCTCCTTCCATTTATGTCCCCACTAACTATTAGAACTTCATGACAATCCCCAGAAGGAGAAAGAGAGTGCAGAGGGGGCATATGATCATTTTAAAACCTTGGGCCAGTTAATGGCACATACGTTCCCATACACATTCCACTCACTAGTACTTATTGCCATGGCCACATATTACTTTAGGGGGCTAGGAAATGTAGTCTAGCTCTAGGAGCCAGAATAAAAAGAAATGGATTTGGTAAACAGCTTGAAGTCTTGACACAATTTCCATTGGCACAAAAGAAAGAAAAAATTTTGGAAAAAATTCCCGATATTCATATTAGTTAATTAGGTGAAAAGTGGTAGATTAGGGAACATAGGCTTTGTTGGAGGACATGGGGTAAGGAGTTCAGTTTGGGACATGCTGAGTTAGAGATACCTAGGAAATACCTGTGGAGATAGCCACTATATCCATCTATGAATATCCCTAAGGATTAGAGATATATAACATTTATTATTATGCTAATTTACTAGGTCTTATATAAGTTTTCAATGTGTACCCAACTTATAAAGGATTTATTCGAAGTAAATCTTTCAAAACTTTTCCATTGAATTGGTCATTGGTCTATACTTTGTATACTTTCCACACATGGAAAAAACACAACTAAATATTATTCCAAAGTAGCAAATTGACTTCCCATGAAAATTAAATATGTTCTATTGAGATCTGAATTATTATACAGTACACAGCCATATACACTGAAAAGAAAAGCAATTGAGAGCATTGTCCTGGTGTAGCTGTGCCTGATTTCAAATCATGGGAGACTAGCAGAAGTGGGTTCTTTGCTTGTTTATTTTCCACAGATATCCTTTAAAAATATGTCCCTACACCTGACAGAGGTGAAAAGGAGCAATTGAAACATCTAATACTTGAGAGTAGGTTCACTTCAGTTCTGATTCCCTCAAAATAAATTGCTTCAACATAAAATCAACTCTCAGGCTCTCAAGTAGCTATATTTTCCTGGTCTGTAAACCAGCCATTAAGACAAATCTGAGTGTTCTTAGGATGTCTTGGTAAATCACTAAGATTTTAGTGTTCTTTATGGTTGCTCTGTGGTCTGGGAATGTCTTGTTAAAAGTTTTTCACTTGAATGATTTAATAAATAGGTGACTAAATGAATGAAAATATTTCCATTATTTTTCTTTACTGTCAAGAAAATAATAAAGTATATATCTTTATTCTTCACAAATATGGATAATAATCTAAATTTTCTATCTTTTGTGTGTTAAAGTTTTTTTCATTATCCTGTGATAGGAACACATGGCTGGGCATGGGGTGAGGGCATTAAATGTCTCACTGGAATCATCAGGGCACAGGCAGGTGAGTCTACATGTTTCAACACATTTAGTCAGTGTCCACTAGGATACTAAATTTATTGATAAATGGCTATAAACATGCTTAAATATTGTCCAAAATATTTTCATGTGAAATATAGGACAATAGGACAAAAAAGCTGAACTATTAAATTCAAACACTATGGAAACCTGTATATCACAAAATAGACCCAAGCAGTTCTAGACAGAGATAGATAAACAAACAGATAAGAGTGTGTATATGTGTTCACAATGCTTTTGCCCTTGTAAGAAAAAACTCTAGCAGTATAATAGTTTGAGTGTTATAAAAGACCTTAGCACAAACTGCCAAAATGATACAAATGTAAAAGCTCTCTGGCTTTTTCTCACAGAGCAAATATTTTTCTACTGTACCAATGAAAACCCCAGATACTGCACAGCCAGCCAATCTGTGTTTACTTCTCCCTGTTATGTAACCTATCTTTCCCCTAACTCTCATACTCCACAGGAGAGTCAGAGTTCTACAAACAGCCTAAAATAAAATCATCATTATTATGGTTCTGCATGCCGAGTTGTGGCTTGGTCCCATAATTCTAAGGGCTAAACCCATAGAGACAAAAAAGATTAACACAGGCTCTTTGCCACTCTAGCTGTGGGAGTCCACTTGGAGGACTTCTCCACTGACTGACCCCCATGGAAACCCAGTGCCGGATTTTGTATCACTACAAAACACAAGGTTGCATTACATACCTCTTTACTTGAATGCCAGATGGAGCTGCCAGTAGGGGAAAAAGACTAGGTCTTGAATCTGTATTTCTCCTAGATTTCAAGGGAAAAAGGAAAACCCGTCGCATGTCAATTGATAACATGCCTGCAGTCCTTGTCCTTCTCCCTCATTGGAAGTCCATTGCTTCAATTAATTTCTACTTCAATTAATATTCATCAAGTGTCCACAGTGTGCTAAGCCTGGCTGGGGGTGAATGGGGGGCAAATAAGGACAATCACTTCTTGTGGCCATATTTCTAGTATGGAATGTATTCATCAATATGGAAATTTTCAGCACCCCCACTGACCTTGAATAGCTGGTCTTCATGAACTCTTCAGAAGTAATTATTAAGCCATCTGCCTTATGTAGACATATATGACCCTAGAGGAATTCCAGTGAGAGTAAGAGGTACATCTGTCTGATATATCTGCCTTTGCTGTGCCAAGGACCTTTTTATGGAGCTGCCTGTAATGAGATATTTATAGGATGTCAACAAACCACAATCCTACTATACGGGGGAAAAGTGCACATTTAGTTTTCCTTTGGAAAAAAAGAAAAGTAATAATGTTGACATTTAGAATGTATTAAGCAGCTAGTTTCAGATTAACCTGGTCATCCACAGAAAAAAATACATAAAGAGATAACCTAGTGTCCTCTCAGTTCTCCAAGGAACAAAGTTAAGTTAAAGGATTTCCAAATGTGAAATGATGACAATTTTCTAAGTTTCCTTTCCCTGAAATTTATTGCTTAATATTTCTCAGTGGCAGGCACAATGATAAGTAGTTCCATGTACACTTTTCAGGATAAAACATTATATCTGAATTATCACTAGTCTGTGAGCTTTAGAACTATCTATATATGCAGATAAATAAATTCTTACCTATATTTTCTATATTTGGAAACTTGCACATTGATAGACATGCATATTCCTATATAAGTTTATACCAAATTTGAAGCATTGTCAAAGCTATTCTGAATCATTCTAAATTATTAATTCTGGCTTAAGGGAAGTAATAAAAATTATTCAGTTTCCACAGGAAATTAATTTTGTTACCTTTCTTAGTAATAAAAGCAAAGCTCTCTGGGGTACAGTGTTTGAGGTACCCTCCAAAAATGTCCATCGTTTATTCTGCTTGTCTCAAACTGAAGGTAAAATGTTAGCATTACCAACAACCCTTTTTCACAGTTAATGGGCATCTCAATTAGTCTTATATGGCATGCCATGGTATTCTGCACTGGAGCAGTGCCTACCTTTGCATAATATTTCAGCTTTCATAGGTGAGCTGTAAATAATCCATTTACTCATATCTGGAGCTTAGAAAGTCAAATGTCCCTTTCTGGGAATTTAGCTTGTACATAGCATAATATAGTAAAAGGTCAACAATCTGTCATAATCTTATAGTTCACTATGGTGTGGTGTCACTACAGGTTCCTGCAGAAAGAGATGGCACATTTACACTGGGTAATTAAGGAGAATTTAAGGATTGGGGCATTTACAAAAGTGTGGGCAATGTTTAGGAAAAGTAGCAAGGGATATTTCAGTAGCTCATGGCTAGCAACATTAGGGAGTCTGAGGCATGAAAACACAAGGGGAGGGAGCCATTACTAGAAGCTGGGAGAGTATCTGTATGGAGACACCTGATAGAAACTGTGGCCTTCAGCTAAAGGGAATCAGTGAAGCCTTGGTAACCAAGTAGAGAAGAAGGCAGGAAATAAACTTTTATTCCTCTCACCTTCTTATTTCTTCTTATGGTTTCCACCTTCCTACTTCTTCGTGTGCCTCCCAATGGGAAAACCAGAAGCCAAAGAGCAAAGGAGCCTGCTGAGGTAGTTCGCAGAGGTCAGCATTCCCTGGCACTGAGTAGCAGGCAGAATGATATAAGAATATGAGATATAAAGGGGCACGTGTAAGACATTGAGCCTAGAAGCACTGTCTTCTAGGCTCAATGTCTGTTTGATCTTTTTGGACATTGCTCTAATGATAATGCCAAGACCTCTTTATGTCACAATGTGAAGGACAAGAATAATACAGTATGTACTGTACAATGTATATAATACTTTAAGTAAATTATATAGTAAACAATATACTGTGTTGTAAATGCAGTAGTCTATAGCTATGATGCACTGATACACTGTGAACTGCAAATTCAGCATCTCAGAGTTATAGGTCACAAGTATTTCCAAATAATGTACAGGCAATGTGTGAAGTAAAATAATCTGCTATAGGAGATGAATGTATAGTTCCAAGTTGACATTAACACACTTTGAGAAACTTAAATATAAGGATTATATTTGGAACTAAACCTTTTATTTCTTTTTATTTTCCCAAAATTTCACTGTATAGATAGTAATTATAATTACTTAATACATTGTTCCTATCAACAAAACTGGTTTAGTCCTGAATATGAAGAAAAGCCAATAATTTGACAAAAATGTTCACTTAACTCTAGATCATGTGATCAATCAAATAAATTCTCCATTGGGACCTTTTTCTGATAGAAATGATTACAAACATCATCTAGATTCATTACTTCTGTCACAGAAATGACTTTTGGATTCAACATATTCAAGTAAGTCATAATGGTTGGGTTCATTTACTTCCAGGCTTCTGTTCTCTCTCTGGAGGCATCATTTCTTGAGGCATCTCTGATTAAAAAATGTTTTGAATAACTCATTCACCATTTGCATTTTCCACTACTGTAATACCTCCATTAGTATCACTTGATTCCCATTTCCTCTTATGTGACTGAATGAGGGGCCTTCATCTACAAAAGCCAAGCCATCCCTTAAAATCCTCTTCATTGTATTAAATCCTTCTGGCTCCTGTGAAGAGTATTAATTCTTCAAGTACTCCTTAAACAGAACACTTGCCTGCTAATGTGATGCTACCCAGGGAGTCTTTAATGGCCAGCCAGGGAGTCAGGCCTCCTGACTAACTCTGCCATTGAAATTCTCCACCATTGAAATTCCCCATGGCAATCTGTGCACTAAGACAAAACCTAGATGCTAAGTGGCCAAGATTTTGTAGAGCCCTTAAAAGTGCTTCTCAACTTTTTTTTGATTATCACTCCCCTCCTAAGGGAACATAGTTTTTCAAATAACCACCCCCCATGAAATTTTAATACCACAGATTCAGTGTATGGCTCCCCCAAGAACTGATTTGTGTCCTCTTGGAGGGGATATCACCTCCTTGAAAAGGCATGCCTTAAAACATAAAACTATTTGGAGGCTTCCAAACTACAAGATACTGGTTTACTGGATTTCTATTCTGTCTGCAGGTGAAGACAGAAGAGTGAAGGATAATGAAAAGAAGATGAAAATGAAATACTACCATGACTTTGACCTAAGGATCTAATCAATCAATAAGAAATTTACTGAGTTCTGACCATGCTGTGTAGGTATGCAGATATAAAAGACACAGAGAACCATGTGAAAAATAAAAAGGCTTCGTTCTTTAAATATTCATTCTATATGCACAGGCCATCTTATAATTTGCCCTATATATTTGCCATGAGTTTCAGCTATAATTACATAAACTTCATTCTCTGGAAGGCATTTCTGAAAAATACTTTTTTATGTACAGGTATGCATACAAAGATGTCAAAAATCACAAAAATGCAATGGAAACTTAGGCTTAGTCATTTTGCTAAAGAGTCAGAGGAAGGAATGCATGATCTGCTTTCTAAACAAGAGTTTCTAGGTTTGGTGCCAACCCAGAAAAGAGTAATTGCTACAGCAATAATGCAATTCCCTTCATTTTCAATCTTAGTAATATAAATATTCCTATTAATGCCTGCTCTGTCACCATAGTAACAATGAATTCCTCCTGGACCTGAATTTAAAATTAGTAACTAACAGCATTTGGGCACATACAGTTCTGTCCTGGGAAAGTGATTCCCAAACACAGGTCAGTTGACCTCCCACATCAAAATCACCTGCAGAGCTTGTCAAAAGTACAGACCCAAAATCTCCAGCCAGACTTACTTGAGAAGAATTTCCAGAAGTGAGCCCAGGAATCAGCACTGTATGTTTCAAAAGCTTTTCAGCTGATTCTAATTCACAGCCAGATTTAGAAGGCAGGTGGGATAGTTGAAGGCATTTGTTGCAGAAACAGAAAGAAAAACATCTAAATAGTGCTCTGGTTCAACATTGCTAGTCACTAAGTGTGTGACCTCGGGCCAAGCACTGAGCATTCTATTGGCCTCACCTTCTTCTCTGTATGTTTTCCATCTGCTTCTTATTCTTACAGTCTGGTCAGCCATGAACTCCTCATACTCCAAGTTTCATTTGGCAATAAAGGCCTCCAAGGGCCTTTATTACCAGTCTTCTCTTTATACATCTTTTAGCTTCTGCCCCTACTAACAATTTCCTTGCATTTTCCTTTTGTTTTCATTCCATGTACTTGAAGGAGTGTAATTGATTAAATCCATAACTATCATCCCTGATAGACAATGTTCTCACAGGCCACTTCCTGGACCACTAGACATCCTGTGCTTTACAGTTAAATGCTCCCCCTTGTCCAGTCAGCTGAGGCCAGGGATATAGGATCATATGGTACAAAGCAAGGTCCTTTCAGTATCTGGAACCTAGGGTCATTTTTTTTTTCAATAAACCTTACATTTATCGTCATAGTAGCCAATCTGAGGTATTCCATAAAGTGGTTCATTTCTTCTTTAAAATTGTATAATTATATTAATAAATAATATCCGAGCCAATCACTTTGATGACAAGTTTACACATTTGGATTCAGTGTTAGAATCCTAAATAAGTCATCTCCTTCTTGGATGGCTAAAGGCCATCCTTGCCATGTGTCAGTATTTCTCACTTTAATCCTATTCCCAGGTAAAGTCCTTAATATGAATAAATAAGAGATTATTAGGGTATAATTCATGAAGACATAAAACCATTTCATTTACCTTTTTTTTGCCTCTGAAGAGTTGGATTTCTTCACCATCCAAACGTAACTCCAACATATGTGTCATAGACACCATTGCCTCCCATCAACTTCAAGATCTGAACTCATCAATTATTCTTAATTTTCTTTATCTTCAACTTTTCATTTTCCCCTACCTCCTTTCTCTCAGCCTATACCCATGCTCAAAAATATATTCACATTTTCAAAAGAAAACTTTCCTTAGACCAAGATGTCAATATAGTTATGGGCCTATATTTTCTTTCTCTATAGATTATGAAAAAAGTGGTTTGTTCTTATGATAACCTTTCTAAATTTTACATTCACTCTTTATTACAATCTGACTTCTGCCCCAACCATTTATCTGATATGATTTTGTCCAAAGTAACCACTGCCTTCCTATTTTCTTAGCAATTTGTTTCTTTTTTGTCCTGTTCTTACTTGAAATTTAACACTGCTTATTACTTTCCCTTCTTAAAACTATCTCTTACTTTGCCTGCCATGATATCATTCTATTGTGGCTCTCCTTTTACCTTTCTATTTCTAATGGATCTCTATTACAGATCATTCATATAGAAGGTACCACCCTTTGAGTACCATCTTTACTTCTCTCATTTTCCTAACACTGATATTTCAATCATATATCTCAAAATGTTTCTTTTAATATTTTTTTCAACTATTATCTGTATCTTTTCTATCATTCAAATTCTACCTTGAGAGAATATGGTCAGGGGCAGCAACTGTTTCCCTTGCTTCCCCTCTCCTCCTGAGCACTTGTTTTCCTCAGTTCAAATCCCTCAACCATATCTGATGCAAGCTTGAGGACAGATCCTTGCATCCACTCTGAGTGTAGTAAATAGCATATTTTGTCATCCAGATTCCTCTTCAGGACCCAACCCATTCCCTCAGCTGCTGGGAATCAGCCAAGAGACACCCTCAGCTGTCAGTTCTCTCCAAAAATTTTCCTTAGTTGGCAAGAGCTGCTTTGTTTAAGGTTATGTGTCTTTCCCAGGGGCAACCTGCACCCAATGAGCATAATGTATAAGTATAAAGGCTTAGCCCCCTTGCTATAAAATAGGACAACTCTGAAGGGTTGTCCCAGCATCAGGGCTCCCTGTGGGGTTAGTTGAGCTCTCTTTTGGAACTGTGTTAATGCCCAACTTTTCTCTCTGCTTAGTCCCACTTTTTTCCCCTGCTCTCCAGGTGTTGATCTATAGAGCATTTCCCAATACACCTACTACATGGGAATCTCTCTCTCAGAGTCTGCTTCCCAGGGAGCTGAACCTGTACCTCTGAGTCACCTAAGCATTCAGCCTTATAGTTCACTATGTCCAGCTTATCACCACCATGTGTAATGAGTACACTTTGTATTTCAACATCCCCTGTGTCGCCAGGCCTAGTAAAAGCCAACCTCTCACTTGCTCCCCAGCAATTAAAAGGATGGCTCATAATATTCATGGCAGGAGGTAGTGTGTGTGGAACACTTTGAAAAGGCATGAAAAGCAACTTGAAAATGTTCTTATAAGTTCTGATTTGTAAAGCAAACACCAAAAAGAAGAAAGGCAAAGTAGCATAGAGTTCTGAATTAAATGAAGTTTTAGAAAAGAATAGTCCTCTACAATAGTTTATAAGTAGGATAAACACACAGTAAATTTCCTGAGATAGTTCCCCATACTGACAAAGCATGAGATGGAAAGGTGTGGACAGAAGAATCAACCAGTTCCTAATTCTACCTCAAACAAACTTTTAAATGTGTGAAACCTACCATGAGATGAGCTCAAAGAAACTGTAGCCTGGCTCTTACAGCCAGGGGACCAAGACTTGCCCTTTAAGAATTAACCCCTAGCCCTACAAAAGACTCAATGCCAAAATTAAAAAAGGATGAAGAGATGGACAAATGTTCAAGTAGCTTCCCAATTGCCCTTGTTTGTTTTCTCTCTGCACAGTATGTGACCCAACCTATTCACTCTCTAGATAGATCTGCTTTCCTAGCCCTAAACTATTGCATTTGATTTCCCAGACCCTAAGGTTCCTTCTTACAGCCTAATGTCACTGAAGACTGGTATTCCTGTTACAGACCTTTTGTGACCCAGGTCCCAGAATCTCTTTCATATTCATATGATTCCTCAAGAACAGTACTGACCTGGTTTAGGCTGTGCTATTTGTTTAATCAGTTAAAAAGGGAAACAAACTGTGACTAAGGCTATACAGAGTTTTACTAATGAAATGTGTGATGAATGTTAACATTCAAAGTATCGATTCAAGGAGTGACATCTATCTCCTTGTGCTCATTTGTAAGTGTGTTGAAAAAAATGACCAACATATGATTAAAATCCAAATGTGAAAATGGCTCTTTGATTTGCAGCTGTGACCACTATTTGTGGAGTCACTTGTTTCTCTACTTTGCCTCTCAGAAACACTGTTGTCCTCAAGCCATTGCTCAAACTGGGCTTTTCTACGCCTTTTAAATTTTTGCCAGCCCTGTCTAACAGCTGCTGGTGTTTTCCAGCCATGCCTAGCAATGTAGGCCTCTCTTGCAGCTGCAGTTCAGAGTGTTTTTTAAAAGCTCCCTTTGCCTTCTTAGTTTGTGGTTACTTCAGTTCTCCATTCAATAGGGCTTGAGTGTCTGTTGCCTATTGCTGTTAAGTAGGACTGAGTTAACATTAGCATTTCATCAATGCAGGCAGATTGACTATGTTTCAGAGCCCTCTTTTTAATTTACTTGTTTATGCAAGTTCTGGTTGTCTATTGCTACATAACAAACCACTGCACACTTAATGGTGTAAACAAGCAATAATCATTTATTATTACTATTACTATTTCTCACATTTCTGGGGTTAACTGGGCTGGGCTCAGTAGGCAATTCGTACTCAGAGTTTCTCATTCAGGTGCATGCAGGTGGTTTCTGAGGGCTGGATTCATCTCAAAGGCTTCCTCACTCACACATCTGGTGATTGATGTGGCGGCTATCTAGGATCTCAGCTGGGACTATTAGTTGGAACATGTACATGTGGCCTCTCCATATAGCCTGAGCTCCCTCATAGCATGGCAGGTAGGTTCCAAGAGCAAGCATCTGAGAGAGAATGAGAGAGAGAGAACGCAAGAGAGCACGCGAGCACCAGATTGAAGCTCTATCATCTTTTATGACCTAGCTGTATAAGTAATGTGGCATCACTTCTGCTGTATTGTAATGGCCCATACAGTCATAGAGATTTACCTAGCTTCAAGGGAAGAAGACATAAACTCCACTTCTTAATGAGGAAATGGCAAGGTGCATTGTAAAAAGAGAATGTAGAAATGGGAGATATTGTTATGGCCATCATGGAAAATATAGTCTGACAGAATGTATAAATTTTTAAAATTATACAAATAATATATATTCATTGTAGAAAATTTAAAAATACATATAGGCAATAATTACTTGTTAACTTTAAACAGGGCTTATAATCTGCTAAGGAAAATAGAAGTACAATTGGCTTTGGGCTGTTTCATACCTATATGGAAATCATATTTTCTCATCCCAATGTTACAATTCAGTGGTGTTTGTGCTGCTTTCTGATCAAAAAACATTCTAATAAATAGCTTGAGATATTGAGAAATTTGGGCATTTTGATGATTAATGGCGAGTCAACAAGACAAAATATATAAAGCCAGAACTGTCTTGGAAAATTCACTTTGTTCTTATCCTACATATAGGATGTTATAGAGGATTATTCCTTTCTAAAATTTCACTTAATTCAGAGATGTATTCCACTTTGCCTTTCTTACCTTTGATATATTTACTTGCCCGATTCACTTAAAAGAACATTTTCAGAGCTGCTTTTATGCCTTTTCAAAGTGTTCTACATGTATTACCCCTATTTGATCCTCTGTGGTGCTGTCAGTCATTTGTAATGCCAAATAGAACAATTAAATAACAACTCTGTATTGTCATTTAAAATATTCATTTGCACAGCAGAGCCTGAGAATATAAAATATGGCAAATCAATGTCATGGCAAACTGCAAGACCATTAAACTAGTATCCAAGAATATGTATTATAAGAGGAAATATACCTAATATATTAATTGAAAAAAATATACCAAAGTACATGTATATAAAATACAATACCTATTGTTTCAATTACATACATGTATAGAAAAAATTGCAAAAGGATAGTGAGCTTATAGGTGATTTTATTTGCTTCTTTAAGCTATCCTGTATTTTCCACAGTTTGTACAGTGAACATATGCTAGAGTTTTAACCCCAAAATAAAAGTTTACACATTTTAAAGCCAAGTTTAGAAGAAAATAATAAAAGGGAAAACTCACAATTGTGTACAGTATCCATGATGAGGCTTTTATACATATTTAATTTTCCTTACAGTTACTACACATTCAACCATTTAAGTAATCCTGAAGGACAAAGTATCATCCATTCCATACCTTTTTAGGGGTACATTTCAATTGACACAGTTATACCAACCAGATGGATCTCATTAAGACATAATGATGCTCACACACTTTTAGGTTCATGAAATTTTCTAGTTGATCAGAAATATTATTGGCAGCATCTTCTAGTTGCCTTGTTGTATTCTAGCACTTTGTCAGGTATGTGGTAGGCACTCGAATATACTTGCTTGATTTTAACTTAAGGTATGGCTATATAGAAGTCCCTGTGTAAGACAGGACTGGTATCAAGTTCTAGTTCACACCATGAGAAGTAAAGAATGGGTGAAAGTTAGAACCATCCCCTCTGGTAGATACATCTCCTCTGCTAGATCCAATGGCCATGGCTCATGTTACTGAGGCTCAAACAACTTACAAATCATGTCTAGTCAGAATCAGAGACAGGTTTCAAACCTAAATCTAGCTGGTTCCACTTCACCATGTTGGCAATATTATATAATAATTTCCAATGAATTATTCTGATTATGAGTTCTGATGTGCTTAATGCTTTTCTTAGGTTAATCTTCATTTGTGTGGGGAGAAGGTGGAAGTTTCATATTTTGCCCTATCTGGTAAGCAGCAAGGATCATACTGCATCATATTGATATTTAAAGCCTAATTTATATTCCCAAAATGGATCAATTATGAAACTTTTGGAGAATATACATAGAATTCCCTTAATTTATTTAGGCACTTTGGGGAACCTGAAAGAAAGTACTTCTCAAAAATCCTCACTTTTATCCCTAAGTGATTGTTTTTATACTTTTAGATCCTACACAAGTATCTACTTGTTAAATTATAATGATGCAAATGCATTATCAATCCAAACCACTAAACTGTGAATTTAAACTTCATTCTACAATTGTTATAACTTTAATTGTAAAAGAACAGAATATAGTTCTTTTTAAAATAGCTTAAACTGTTAAATTCATATTCTCCTTTCAAATGGCTCATTTGGTGAGAACAGCAATGTCATATGCCAATGTGAATGTAAAAAAGGAACCAAATGTAAGAATGGAGAAGATGGAAGCAACCTTTTATACTTTATCAATATACAAAAGCTTACAATTAGTTTTTATTTAAAAATAAGTTCTAGAAGGATAGATAGGTGTTATGAATATGTGATTGATTGAGGCAAAAGAGAGTGAGATGGGTACACAGACTACAGTAATGAATCAGCCATTTGGGCTGTGATTCAAAGTGTGGCACATTTTCTGCCATTTGAGTAAAAAGAAACAGGCCTGTAGTATAGTTTGAAGTCTGGTAATGTGGTGCCTCTAGATTTGTTCTTTTGGTTAACATTGCTTTGGTTATTTGTGCTCTTTTCTGGTTCCAAATGAAGCGTTAGAATTATTTTTTCTAGATCCATGAAATATGACATTGGTATTGTGATGGAAATTACACTGAATCTGTAAATCACTTTGGGTAGTATGAACATTTTAACAGTGTTAATTCTACCAATCCATGAGCATGATATGTTTTTCCATTTGATTGTGTCATCTGTAATTTCTTTTCTCAGTGTTTCATAGTTCTCTTTGAAGAGATCTTTCACCTCCTTGGTTAAGTATATTTCTAGGTATTTTATTTTCTTTGTAGCTACTGTGAATGGTATTGAAACTTTAATTTGACTCCCATCCCCAACCATAACAGCATGGTATTGGCACAAAAATAGAGACATAGACCAATGGAGTGAAACAGAGAATCCGGATATAAAACTATCCTCATACTGCCATCTGATCTTTGACAAACCAGACAATAACATACACTGGGGAAAAGAAGCCCTATTCAATAAATGGTACTGGGAAAGTTGGATAGCCGCATGCAGAAGAATGAAACAGGATCCCTATCTCTCACCACTCACAAAAATTAATTCAAGATGAATAACTGACTTAAACCTAGGCATGAAACCATAAGAATTCTAGAAGAAAATGTTGGGAAAACTTTTCTAGATATCATCCTAGGCAATGAATTTATGACAAAGACCCCAATGGCAATCACAACAGCAATAAACATAAATAAATGGGACTTGATTAAATTAAAAGCATCTGCACAGCTAAGGAAATAATCAACAGAGCAAATAAACAACCTATAGAATAGAGAAAATATTCATAAGCCATATATCCAATAAAGGGATAATATCTAGAATGTACAAAGAAATCAAGCAAATCAGCAAGAAAAAACAAACCCATTAAAAAGTGGGCAAAAGATATAAAAAAAAATTTTCAATTTTCAAATGGCCAATAAACATATTAAAAAATGCTCAACATCTCTAATCATCAGGGAAATGGAAATTAAAGACACAATGAGATTATCACCTTACCACAGGTAGAATGGCTTTTATTATAAAGTACAAAAACAAAAGATGTTGGTGTGGATGGAGAGAGAATGGAACACTTATACACTGTTGGTGGGACTGCGAATTAGTACAACCTCTGTCGAAAACAGTATGGAAATACATCAAAGAACTAAAAGTAGACCTACCATTTGATCCAGCAATCCAACTACTGGGTATTTACCAAAGAAAAATAAGTCATATTATCAAAAAGAAACTTGCAATCAAATGTTTATTACAGCAAAATTCACAACTGCAAATGGGTAGAATCAACCAGGGTGCCCATCAATGCATGAGAGGATTAACAAAATGTGGTATATGTATACCATGGAGTACTACTCAGCCATAAAAAATGAATTAATGCCTTTTGAAACAATTGAGATGGAACTGGAGACCATTATCCTAAGTGACGTAGCTAAAGAATGGAAAAACAAATACCACATATAATTACTATTAAATTGGAATTAACTTATGAGCATACATGTGCACAGAGGGAAGTAAAACTCAGTGGAAATCAAGCAGGAGGGTAGGGTGAGGAAGGTATGGGTGAAAACTTACCTAATAGGTACAATAAACACTATCCGGATGATGGGATATCACAGTTATAGCCCTGACACAAGCATTACAAAAGCAATCCATGTGACCAAAAACATTTGATTCCCCCATAATATTTTGAAATAGTAAACTACAAAAAAGAGAAACAGCCCTTGTGTTTTACTTTTGTCTTAATTTAGAATTATTTAATATGCCCATTAAGTATTACAAAGGCAAAATTTATGTATTTTTAACCAAATAAACACAAATTATTATATTCCGAAGAATATTCTCCAAAGATTTATGGGAGACATTCATTCAGGCAACAGATGTGTACATTTGGTAGAATGCACAGAAATAATACCTCTTGAATTTCCTTCCACTTATATATTAAAAGTAACTTTTCAATTTTCTCCTTTCACTATGGATAATATTTTGGGTAGTTCTTACCTCCACCCATGGCTTCCACCAATATTAATCACTCCCTTGTCTGTATCACTATCTCAGATATCTCTCCTGTGTTGTAGACCCATAAATCCAATAGCCTCTAGACACCTCACCTGAATGTATCAGAAGGACTTCAAGCTTGCAGAGTCTAAAACTGTCTCATTTTCTCAATCAGACCTGCCATAACTTCAGTTTCAGGGCTTCATTTTTTCTTGACCTGATTATACGAAAACACCCTCCAAACTCTCTCCACTTCCAGTCTTGCCAAATTTCAAGCATGAATGCTTACAATTCAGCTTTTGATGGGAGAGGGCATTCCTTTATTTAAAATTCTTCAATGTCTCCCTATTACCTGCAAGATAGGTATTTTAACTCTGCCTAGGTCTTCAGTCTTATCTCTTGCTTCTTACTTCAGTCTCTTAATGAACTATTAATACTTACAATTACTTGGACATAGTTTTGTTAGACTCTTTAGATTATAGGAAACAGAGATATAATTTAGTCATCTAAAGTAGTCAGTATTTTTTGCTAAACCCTTATAAGTTAATGTAGAAGCAAAGAATCTCACACAAAACCAGGAGTGGTAACCATTCCAGGACCTATGCCATCAAGCTATTTGGTCAACCCTTAAGCAGCATGATTCTATGCAGCTTTGAAATAGTGTTCCACCACTATTCCTTCACTCCTTGTTTCTCTTTCTGTACATCTTATTTCCTTTTCTACTACCATTTCTCTGATACTTTCCATTATTCCTGCTCATTATTTCTGTACAAATGCCAAAAGTAGAGCCTATGATTGACCTAGCTAATTGTCATTGTTCTTCTAGGTACAGTTTTTGGCCATAAATCTCCTCTTATATTACCAGCCAACCAGAATCTATGGCCCTGAGCCATATGCCTATTCCCAATCCATTAAGTCACTACTCTTTGCCAAGATACCTTCTCTTACCATGGAGGTCTAAGTAGGGTGATTCCCCTCAAAAAGAGATAATGGGATTGTAAGGAACTGAAAATTGCATATACAGTAGAAAAGCTATTCAGACTGTGAGTTGAGATAGGCAGAAATATAACTTTTATGTATCTAACTAAATTTCTATCTTGAATCCTTATTCTGTTAACAGCAAAAAGCTAGGCTTGGTTAATTTAAGGTAAGCTACTCTCAGTCCAATAAGACTTCTTTCCTTTCTTTTCTTCCACATGTCTTAGACTGGATTACCCTAAAAGCAGCATCTGAGATGAGGAGTCGCATTCCAGTAGTTCACAAGTCATCTATTCTCCCTCAACTCAGCTCATTCTGCACTCCTCTCAGGGGGAGCATTGAGATGTGAGCTTGAGGATCCGTTCTCAGAGATGAGGGCTTGTGGACCTATTCTCAGGGATATATGTGAAGGTATAACTTCAACATTTGCATCTCTGATTCCCCTATCCTTCACACTAGCCTGTGAGAACCCTACCTAATTTAAGCAGGTGGGAAAAACTGACCTGACTTTATATGTTTCCATGCCTTTTATTTATGCCACAAACCTTGTGTCTTGAATTCTTCAGGGATATGACTCTTGATGCCATTCTTGCAACTCAATTTTTTTCTCTCAATATTATTATCTCTTCCAGGAGTTTAAAAAGGCTGTTTTGAGCCTGAAAAGCTGAGCATTCATACTTTTATTTCCCCCTTTGTATTTCTTTTAAAACAACTGTTGCCTGAGAACAGTAAGTATAGAATATTCTTTCCCATTGAGTTTCCAGAAACAGATCTTGACATAAGGATTTGCGTGAAAGTAATTTATCAGGACATGTTTCCACAAAAAGCTTATAGAGGAGTAAGGAAGTAGAATAGGGAAGGAAAAACCAAGATGTAATATCAAGCTAAGTCCTACAGACAGTAAATTTGACTCTATCCCAGGCTCTATCCCTGTAGACAATGGAGGTCACTCCTCAGAGCTTCCCCTCCTCAATGGACAAGGGAGTTGGAATATTTATCCTCTCATCCCATCAATAATTGGTAAACATCTGCCCATGGGGAAGGTGGGGAAGAGTAGGATAAGGAGAGTAGGGATTGTGACATAAATTCCAAGGAACATATCCAAATTCTCTTCCGATGGCATCTGTTAAAAATACCCCAGTATGGTTTGAATGTGTTCCCCCAAATTCACATGTTTGGAAACTTAATCCCAATGCAAAAGTTTTGGGAGGTACAGCCTAATAAAAAGTGATTGGGTCATGAGGGTTCAGCTGTCATAAATGGATTAATGTAGTTATAAGCAGTAGTTCAGTTATCATGAGAGTGGGTTGTTATAAAAGTAAGCCCAATCCCTTGGTGCTTTCTCTTTCTCAGATACTTGCTTGCTCTTCTGCCTCTGCAATGGGATGACACAGCCCAAAGGCCATCACCAGATGCTGGTTCCATGCTCTTGGCCTTCCCAGCCTCCAGAACTATAAGAGATAAGCCTATTCTTTATAAATTACCCAGTCTATGGTATGCTGTTATAGCAACACAGATGAACTAAGGCAGAAAATTGGTACTGAGGAGTGAGGGTGTTGCTATAAAAAAATACCTGAAAATATGGAAGAGGATTTGGAACTGGGTAATTGGTAGAGGCTGGAAGAATGTGGAAGAGTGGGCTAGAAAAAGCCTGTATTTTTGTAAATGAAGCATCAAGAAAGATTCTGGTGAGGTCTGAAAAGAAGACCCCAGAACTATGGAAAATGTAAATTTTCTTAGAGATTATTTGAGTGGTTATGACCAAAATGCTGATATAAATATGTATAGTAAAATCCATTCTGATGAGATCTCAGATAGAAATTAGGAACAAGAAAATGGAAACTAGAGGAAAAGCCATCTTTGTTGTACAGTTGTAAAGAACTCGGCTGTACTGTGTCCATGTGCTGGTAGGGCTTTATGGAAGCTGGAATTTAAGAGCAATGAAATAAGATATCTGGCATAAGAAACATCTCAGCAACAAAGCATCTGGGCTGCTCCATGGCTGACTTTTGCCTGCTTACAGTGAGATGCAAGAGGAAAGGGATGATTTAAAGACAGAATTTAAAATTAAAATGGAGGCAGAGTGGAAAGTTTTGGAAAATTCACAGCCTGGCCATGTAAAGAGTGAAAAGATGCGTTTCGGTGAGAACACAAAGGGTATGGTCAAACAAACATTTGCCAAAGAGATTAGTGTAGATAAAAGGAAGCCAGGTGCTATTCATCAAGACAATGAATGGAAGAAAGACTTCAAAGGCATTCAGAGATCTTTGAGAATGCACCTCTCATTACAGACCCAGAGTGCTAGAAGAGCAGAATGGTTTGTTTTGAGGGACAGGCCCAGAGTGCCCTCCCTGGGCTTGCAGCCCAGAGCCACATTAGGTGCCCACATTACAGCACAGTCCTCCTTAGCCTCCCAAGCCATGGCTAAAGTGGGCCCAGGTGCTACTCTGGCCACTGCTCCAGGAGGTACAGATCATAAGCATTCGCAGTGTCCATGTGATAGTAAGTCTACAGGCATATAGAATGAAAGAGCTGTGGTGGTATAGCTTTCTCCACCTGCATTTCAAAGGACATCAAGGCTTACCTGGAAGCCCAGGCAGAAAATTGCTGCAGGGTTGGAGCCACTGCAGAGAGCCCCTACTATAGCAATACTGAGCAATAATGTGGGTTTAGAGCCACCATAGATAGTCCCACTAGCTCAATGTCTACTGGAGCTGTGGAAGTGGGACCAACCCCATTCCTAGAACTATATGGCCACTAGCATGACAGTCCAGCCTGGGAGAAGTAAAGCATGGGGTAAGCCCAGCAAAACCATAGGGCCATGGCTACACAAGCTTTGATGGGCCTAACCCCCGCCCCAGCAGTGTGCCCAGGATGTGGGACATGGAGTCAAAGGAGATTATTCTCCAGATTTAAGACTTAATGTCTTCCCTGTTGGGTTTTGAACTTACTTTGGACCAGTTACCCCTTTTTGTTGTTTATTTCTGCTTTTTGTAACATGGATGTCTATCCTATGTCTTTCCAACCATTGTATTTTGGAAATAGATAGCTTGTTTTGATTTCACAGGCTCACAGCTGGTTGAATTTGCCTTGAGTCTCACCCATAGCTGGTTTAGATGAAACTCTGGAATTTTGAGTTGTTGCTGGAACAAGTTAAAGCTTCCATTGGCATGGAATTAATGTATTTTACATTGTGACAGGGCAGGAAATTAAGAGGCTGGGTAAAATGTTATGGTTTCAATGTGTCCCCCAAATTTCACATGTTGGAAACTTAACCCCAAATGCAAAAGTATTGAGAGGTGGGGCCTAATGAGACATGATTGGGTCATGAGGGCTTTGCCCTCATAAATGAATTAATGTAGTTATTGCAGGATGGGTCAGTTATCGTGAGAGCAGTTTGTTACAAAAGTGAGCACAGCCCCTTAAGCTTTCTCTGTTGCATGTGCTCACCTGCCCTTACACCTTTTCACAATGGGAT
The DNA here is from genome assembly GCF_040939455.1 of Microcebus murinus. Classification (NCBI taxonomy): domain Eukaryota; kingdom Metazoa; phylum Chordata; class Mammalia; order Primates; family Cheirogaleidae; genus Microcebus; species Microcebus murinus. The sequence continues at coordinate 96,318,278 of NC_134136.1, forward strand.
GATGCATCCTGAAGGCCCTCTTCAGGTCCTGGAAATACCCTTGGACTTCCTGGCCTCTAGAACTATAGGAAATAAACTTCTATTCTTTATAAATTACCCAGCCTCTGGTTTTCTGTCATAGCAACACAAAACAAATTAAGACATACTCTTACCAGGGGCATTAGAAAGATGGCAAAATGGATCGCACCACAGAAACATCAGTTTGAGAAACCATAAATATACAAAAATACCTTTAAAAGAGTTACAGAAACCCAATAAGAGATTATAGCATCAGAGTGAAGCACGTATATGAGAAAAGGCATATTGAAGTGGGTAGAAATTACAGTTTTACATTACCCACATCACCCCTTCCCCAACCCCAGGCAGCACAGTGTACAGATATCCCACAATTAGAAAAAGAAAGGAGAAAGCACTGGACATTGCCTCTGACCCCAATACCAAGCATGCCCCAGTAAAATCAGACAGGTTTCCAGAGACTGAGCCTACAGGACTGTCTCAGCACCAGGCCAAATCTCATATTCCTAGCCTCCAAGCCTTCCCAGCAAACTCAGTCTCTAGGCCAACCTGACCACCAGGCCAGCCCCCACAGACTCAGTCTCCAGGCCTACAGACACCAAAACACAGTCAAAATAATTGATGTGCAGACCTCTTCAAATGTGCAGACACCAACACACAGTCATAAGGATCAAGAACAATCAGAAAAACAGGATATAACCAAAGGAATAAAATAAAGCACCAGTAACTGATCCTAAATAAATGGACATTTCTAAAAAGCCTGACAAAGAATTCAAAATAATTGTTTTAAGGAAGCTCAGCAAACATCAAGAAAATACAGAGAAACAATTGAATGACATCAGGAAAATAATAAATGTCCAAGATAAATTTAACAGAGAGCTTGAATTTATTAAAAAAAAAAGTCAAACACAAATTCTGGAGCAGAAAAATACAACTAATGAAATGAAAAAATACAACAGAGAGCATTAACAGCAGAATTGATCAAGTAAAAGAAATAATTTGTGAACTCAAAGGCAGGCTATTTGAAAATATACAGTCAGAAAATAATAAAGAACAAAATGAAAAGGAATAAAGAAAGCTTATGGTATTAAGAGAAGACCATCAAAAGAACAAATACTCAAATAATTGTATTTTATAAAAGGAGAAAAGAGAGAGACAAAGAAAAGAAACCATATTTAAAGAAATAATAGCAGAAATCTTTCCAAATCTGGGGAACAGTATAAAGATTGAAGTAGAAGGTCAAAGATCTTCAATCAGATTAAAACCAAATAAGACCAAGCAAGATGGTGGACTAGAAGCAGCCTGTATGTGCTGCTCTCCAGGAGAGGATCGAAAGTTGCAGGTGGATGGCCATCTATGGTTAAGTCTTCTTGGTGAGAGCATTATGAATCACTGGAGAAGTGACAGGGAACACTCAGAATGAAGGCGATCTACTTGGCAAGATTGGAAGGTACCTAGGGGAGGCATCTGCATGTGAAGAAAGACAGGGGGAGAGAACCCTGGGGCTCCACACTCCTCCTCAACAGATGCTGCTGCCAGAGCTGTGAGAGGGTCCCTACTGCCATCAAAGACCACTAGACTCATCAGGCGGCTGCTTGGAGTCTGTGTAGTGACACTGCACATGAAAGCAGTCACAGCAGAGACTCAGTGATTTCTGTTCCCAGGTCACTGCAACTGGCGTCATTCTGAGCTCTCAAGTCTAGAGCACCTACCTGGTCTACACAGGTCTCAGCTTTGCTGCCGCAGCTTCTGTATCACCCTAGCTGGGGCCGGGAGGGACCAGGGAGAGTGGAGGCTCTGACACACTCCATCCAGGGTGCACACTCCATCCAACATCCTTTCCCACCATGGGAGATTGGAGCAGAACTGGCACCACTAATACCCCCTGAGAAGTCCTGCTAGACTGCCTTGGAAGAACCTGGGCAGGGGGAAAGCCCTGGCCACCCATCAGCCTGGCCCTATGCCCTGCCCCTGAGACTCTCATGCTGCCACACACCCCCATGGCCTGCCTGCATAGCTCCAACATGGTTGCTGGGCCCCGTGGCCATGCCCACATGGGTACTGTGCTGCCACTGGGCCCAAATGCCCCACCTCCAAGCCTCCAATGTTGCCACTGGGCACCACAGCCCTGCCCCTAGCTCTTGTGATGCTGCCCAACCCTATAACACCATCCACCCAGCTCCCATACTGCCACCAAGCCCATGGCCCCACCCATGCTATTCCCATGTTACCACCTGACCCCACAACCACAGGGCCCCACCCACATGGCTCCTCCACTGCTACAGGGCCCCAGGGCTCTGCTTCTAAGACTCCTTCCCTGCACTTGGTGGGTAACCACACCCATGGTCCAATGTTCCACAAGAGATCCATTAGCCACTAGCCACCATTGCACCTAGACCTAGATAGAGCAAACACCCTCAGTCCTGAGCCCCATGACCAATGCCTAGATAGCCTAAGCCAGCTACCACTGCCAATACCATGGGAAGACATGGGCAGAGCAATCTCCTGCAATGTCAGCCTCTGTGGAGAGGGACTTGCCCAGCTTGAGTTTCTAACAGTGGCCTGGAGAATAATGCACCACTGCACACAAAGATCATCCAGCGCTGGTTTGGGCTGTGACAACCACAGGGGAACAGGATAACATAGAACAACTGCAATACAGGCTCTCAGTGCATCTGCCCCTTGCCTGCTGAGTCAGTCTTCCAGAGTAGGACACAAAAGTGCCATCTAGGGACCTCTCCTACTTCTCACTGACCAGGAGAGTTCCTCGCAAAAGGGAACATGTGGGCCACAAACCTATCTTCCCTGAGCAGAGAGAAGAGATTTCAGATGAGAAGAAACCAGCAAAAGAACTCTAGCAACATGAAGAAACAAGCTAGTTTGACACTCCCAAAGGATCACAATAGACCTACAGCAACACATCCCAACCAAAAGGAAATTGTTTAAATTTCAGAAATATAACTCAGAACATGAGCAAATAAGATGATTGGAATTGAAGAGAATGTTGAAAACCAACACAAAGAAGCCAAGAAAATGTTTTAGGACATCAATGAAAAAGTCACTAAAGAACTATACAACATAAGAAAGGATATAACAGAACTTAAAGAAATAGTCATTTACAGAATTCCAAAATATAGCAGAAAGCTTTAAGAATAGGCTAAACAGAGCAGAAGAAAGAATCTCAGAGCTTGAAGACAAGGCTATCAAACTAGTCCAGTCAGTCAAAGATACATATAAAAGAATAAAGAGGAATAATCACTCCAAGAAATATGAGACTATGTGAAGCAAGCCAATATACAAATTATGGGTATTCCTGAGCGAAAAGAAGGAAAAGCAAAAAGAGTGGAAAACCTATTTGAAGATTGACAAAATATTCACTAGTCAAATTCAATAGTACATTAAAAGGCTCATTCACCATGAGCAAGTGGAATTTAATCCAGAGATGCAAGGATGGTTCAACATACACAAATCTATAAATGTGATATACAACATTAGCAGAATGAAGGACTAAAGTCATATGATTATCTCAAAGGAGGCAGAAAAAGCATTTGACAAAATTCAACATCCTTTCATGATAACACCTCTCAACAAATTAGGTATAGAAGGAATATGCCTCCACATATTAAAGGTCATATATGACAAATCCATAGCTTACATCATATTTAACAATGAAAAGTTGAAGTTTTTCCTCTAAGAACAGAACAGTTCAATGACGTACACTCTCACCATGTCTATTCAACATAGTACTAGAAGCCCTGGCTAGAGCAATTGGAAAAGAGAAAGAAATAAAATGTACCAAATTGGAAAGGAAGAAGTTAAATTGCTTCTGTTTTCAGACAACATGATTGTATAAATGAAAAAAACTAAAAAATGTACAAAAAAACTGTTAGAATAAATGAATTCAGTAATGTTGCAGGATACAAAATCAACATATAAAAATCAGTAGCAATCTAGGCACTAAAAACAAACTATCTGAAAATGAAATCAAGAAAACAATTCCATTTACAATACCCCGCCCAAAAAACAACTTAGGAATACATTGAACCAATGAGGTAAAGGACCTGTATACTGAAAACTATAAAACATTGATAAAAGAAATTGAAGTAAACATAAATAAATGGAAAGATATCTATTAATGGATTATAAGAATTAATATAGTTAAAATGTCCACACTACCCAAATCTATGTACATATTCAATGCAATCTCTATTAAAATTCCAATGACATTTTTCACATAAATATACAAAAGCCATCCTAAAATTTGTACAGAGCCACTAAATTGCCAAAGCAATCTTGAGCAAAAAGAACAACTCTGAAGGCATCACACTACCTTCCTTCAACATATATTGCAAAGCCATAGAAATCAAACAGCATGACACTGGTATAAAAACAGACAAATAGATCAACAGTATAGAATAGAGAGCCCAGGAATAATTCCATGCATTTATGGTCAATTGATTATTTATAAATATGCCAAGAACACACAGTAGGGAACGAAAAATCTCTTCCATAAATGTTACTGGAAAAACTGGGTATTCACATGCAGAATAATGAAATTAGACTCTTATCTCAAACTGTATATAAATATCAACTCAAAATGGATTAAAGTTTAAATGTAAGATCTGAAACTGTAAAACTAATAGAAGAAAACACAGAAGGAAAGCTCCATGGCATTGATCTGCACAATAATTTTTTTTTGTTTATGACCCCCAAAAGCACAGGCAACAAAAGGGAAAATAGACAAATGGGATATTACATCATACTAAAAAGTTTCTGCACAACAAAAGAAATAATTAACAGAGTTAAAAGATAACCTATGGCCTGGGAGAAAATATTTGGAAACCATGCATCTGATAAGGGCTTAGTATCCAAAATATGTAAGGAACTCAACTCAATAGCAAGAAATAAATAACCTGATTTAAAAATGGGCAAAGGACCAGCATAGACATTTCTTCAAAGAAGACATATAAATGGCCAAAATGCTTAATATTACTAATAATCAGGAACATACAAATTAAAACCACAATGAGATACCACTTCATACCTGTTAGAATGGCTATTACTAAAAACACAAAAGATAACAAGTGTTGGCAAAGATGTGGATAAAAGGGAACCCTTACACAATATTAGTGGAAATGTAAGTTAGTGCAGCTGTTATGTAAAATAGCATGGAGGATCCTTAGAAAATTAAAAATAGAATTATCATATGACCCAGTAAACCCACTACTAGATATATTTCCAAAAGAAATCAGTATTTTGAAGAGATATCTTCATTCCCACATTCATTGAAGCATTATGCAGAAGAGCATATGGAATCAATTCCAAAGAAGATATGGAATCAATCTAAGTGTCCACTGACAGATAAATGGATAAAAAAATACATACTATATACACATAATGGAATACTATTTAGCCTAAAATAAGAAGAAAGTCCTGTCCTTCATGATAACTTGGATGAAGCTGTGGGATACTATGTTAAGTGAAATAAGCCAGACACAGGAAGACAAATGCCTCATGATCTCCCTTATATGTGGAATTGAAAAAAGTTGAAGCCCCCCTCTCCCCTCCCCCCTCCCCAATACCCTATTACTGTAGTACCGGGGCGGGTATATACATACATAATGAGTGACATGTACACCATCTGAGGGATAGTCATGCTGGAAACTCAGACTTGTGGGGGGAGGGGGGGAAAGGGCATTTATTGAAACCTTAAAATCTGTACCCCCATAATATGCCGAAATAAAAAAAAAAAAGAAAAAGAAAAAAAAAAAGTTGAAGCCATAGAAGCAGAGAGAAGAATGGTGGTTACCAGGGGCTTGGGAAGGGGAGGTTTTGAGGGGATGGTCAAAGGATATAAAATTTCAGTTAGATAGAAGTAAGTTCAAGATATCTATTGTACAACATGGTAACTACAGTTAATTACAATGTATTCTTGAAAATCACAGAGAGAATAGATTTAAGTGTTCTTACCACAAAAATGATAAGTATATGAGGTAATAGACATGTTAATTAGATTGTTTTAGCTCTCTCACAATGTTTGAAAACATGTTGCACATGATAAATATATACAATTTTTATTTCTCAATTTAAATAAATAAATAAGAAATACCTTCACCATTATCTAAATGGTGGACCAGCATGATCAGCAGGAAATAGTATAAAAAGAAACATGGAATAATATTTCCAAATTTATACTCTGTAGATATACATGTATATCTACTAGGTTTCACTCCCCATGCTCTGTTGCATCACTTTGAATTCACATGTGGATATTTAGTTTTGTATACTCTCCTTTCTGCCAGGCCAGTTGTTCCTTCTGCAAAACTTAGCCTCTCCAGTCCCATCCCATCCCATCAAGGATGGAAAAAGATATTCCATGCAAACAGAAATCAAAACAGAACATGAGTGACTATACTTTTATTAAATAAAATAGACATTAAGTCAAAAATTGTGAATATATTTGTACCTAACATCAGAGCACCAAAATATATAAAGAAAGTATTAACAGATCTTGTAAAGGAAAATAAAAATCTCAGGACCACTCCCCCAACTTCTTATGCAAAATGGAAGGTCAAACCTAGAGACTGAGTCATGTAACACCCCCTTCCAAATGAAAACTTGTTACTAACATTATGCATTACCCAGATTCAGATGGACAGGTAAAAGGCCTCAGGGATCTTCAGGGACTGCCCCACAGATTATTCATAGGCAAATTCTATTCTGGCCTCCATAGACAAGGACATGTAAATTGTGACTTTAGGTCTGTAGGCTAATTCTAGCTCCTAAAACTAAAATATGTTTGATTCCACTCTATTAATGTGGAATACAAGTTTATCTTCTTAGGTGCAGACCCCAAAAGCTAATACAACAACAACAAAAATAAATGGGACTTAATTAAACTAAAAATTTCTACACAGCAAAGGAAATAATCAACAGAGTAAATACCTAACCTATGAAATAGGAGAACCTATTTACAAACTATACATTTGACGAAGGACTAATATACAGAATCTACAAGGATCTCAAACAAATCAGCAAGCAAAAAACAACCCCATGAAAAAATGAGCAGGAGGAATGAACAGAATTTTTTTAGAAAACATAGACAAGTGGCCAACAAATATGAAAATATGCTCAACATCACTAATTATCATGGAAATACGAATTAAAACCACAATTAGATACCACCTTGCCCTGTCAGAATGGTCATTACTAAAAAGTCAAAAAACAGTAGATGTTGGTGTGGATGTGTTGAGAAGGAAACACTTATAAACTGTTGGCAGGACTGTAAATTAGTACAACCTCTATGGAAAACAGTATGGAGATACCTCAAAGAAGTAAAAGTAGACCTACCATTCAAGCCAGCAACCCCATTACCGGGTATCTACCCAAAGAAAAGAAGTCATTTTATAAAAAAGACACTTATACCTGAATATTTATTGTAGCATAATTCACAATTGCAAAGATATGGAATCAACCTAAGTGCCCATAAACTGATGAATGGATAAAGAAAATGTGATATGTATGCATATATCATGGAGTACTACTCAGCCATACAAAGGAATAAAATAATGTTGTTTGCAGCAACTTAGATGAAACTGGAGACCATTATCCTAAGTGAAGTATCCCAGGAATGAACAAACATATACCACATGTTTTCCCTTATAAGTCGGAGCTAAACTAGGGGTATATATTATCATAAAGTGGTGTCATAGACATTGAAAACTAAGAAGGAGGGAAGGTGGCAGGGGAGTGTAGGATAAAAATCTACCTATTGGGTACAATGTGCACTAAAAGCCCTGACTTCAGCATGATACAGTTAATCCATGTAACAAAAATCATGTGTACCCCTCTAAATCTATTGAAATAAAATTTCTTAAAAGCTCATTAATGTAATACAATAATATATCATCTGAAAGAAATTAATAACTTTATTTGGATTGAATATATTGTTGTACTTTACCATCTATATTCTTGTTAACTTGTTATAAGACTGTGCTCAGGAAGCTTTAGATATTATGGCCTCATCATCACAGGTATTATCTTGAGGTTATTATTATTATTATTAGTTTCATATTTACATTCTAATGAGTATTATAATTTATACATCTGGTGACAAGTAGAAAAACTACAAACTATTCTGTTGACATCTTTGCCTTCTTTTCTTGAGATACACGCACACACACACATATACACACACACACATATTTTCAATCTCAGCATTGGAAATAGGACATACAAGGTTGTATTAGCAATTTGTTCCTAGGATCCTTAATTCTTTTTGCATTCATCTTTTCCATTCAGTATCACTGCCTTTTCTTCTACCATCATCAGGTTATTGTGTGAAATATCTGCCATTCACTGTCAAAACAGCACCTCCCCCAGCAAAGGACAGAAATAGCAGTCTGCCTGTACCCACAGCTAACCAAAGCTGTATGACACACTGCCATTAATAAGCACCTGGAGACATGCTTTGAGCTTGGGGATAAAGACAAACTGAGTCGGAAGGTCAGGAGACCCAAAACTATACCACATGGGAAACATTTAAAAGAATTTGGCTGTTAAATTCTAGAGAAAAATGTGGTAGGAAAGGAGACACATTTGTTTATTGACTTAAAATATCTAAAGAGTTGTCACATGGAAGCTGGATTTGACTTGTTATTTATGATCTCAAGGTACAGAACTGGAATCAATGGGTCAAAGCTTCAGGAAGACAGATTTGATCAATTTAAGGGAGAATGACCGAGAAATAAAATAACCTTATAGAAAAGTGAATTGCGTGTTTTAAGAAACATTGTAAAAGGGGTTACAGAAGAAAAGGGATGGGACTAGAGAATAAAATGATTGACTTTTCAGGGTTCTGAGAGTCTGGGTTCTGTGCAGGTTCTAGGTATGAGAGAGGATGCTGAGTTAATAGTCAAGAGCCCTGAGTGTACTAGCTGTATAACCACCATTGGGGACTTAATTTGTTCTCTTCTAATAAGACAAGAGTATGAGGAAAACTTGATGGCAGTATCATTGCCTTAATAGAGACACCAACTCCATATTATGAATAGGTTAGTTTCACACCTGATGGCAACCTTATGATAGCAAATCTATTTTATTGAAGATAACCTAATTTACTAACACTGGGAATCTAATGTAGACCAACAAGTTTTAGAGCATTTTTCTCTGGTGAACTAACAGTGAAAGTATAATGTACACATTACCACCACAGAGTTAAAAAGCAGCTTTTATCAAAGGAGAAGATTATATGGGAGCTATGCTTGATGTTCAAGGAGAATCTATTTGCCTTTGAGAGGAATTACTCCTTCAACAGTAGATTTACCCTTGGTTTCTGTGAAATATTGGTATATTACCTAGAAATAAGTATCACACATTTTCTTTTTTATTAGTTTATTGTGTTACTAATTAATATAATGAACAAAGTTAATTGGTCAAATATTGTTCCCATTCTGAGTCTATATAAGGCTATATAGGAATAGTTTATGGAGTCCTCTATATCCCAGAAACCAAGAGAGTCAGCTGTGTTTGTTTCACTACTATAAATTTTACAAAGAAGGAAAAACTCTTTTTCTTGGTACTAATACCCAGGGCAATGGACAGGAAAAATGCTTCATTTCCTTTCATACTATTTCCATACCTATGTTAGTCACTCATATCTACTTTTTAACTGCATGCCAGTTTTTAGCAATTTCTGATGGAGAAATGTATCAGTCAGGGTCCTGGCAGGAAACAGAATTCTACTCAAATGATTCAATGAGGAGATTTTAATAAAGAACTATTAATATCTACAGATATGTGGATTAGGTTAAGGGAAACAGGGAAAGCTGAGGCCATTATGACCTACAGATGAGTCATAGCTGGAAGCCATTACCAGCCCCAGGTTTGAAAGGGATAAAGGAGGAAATAGTGTTACAATAACCAGTGAGAGCTAGAACCATGGAGGAAGGGATATTCAGCAGAAGTTTTAGTCATGTAGAGATTCAACCACAGCAAGAACCAAGGCATGAAGCAGGGTAGAATAGGGAAGAGATATCCCAACCACTCTCTCTTCATTTTCTATGATCTCCCTTTAGCTGAATTGACAAAACTCAGGAAATCAGTACTTGTTTGGAACTGTCTGTTGAGTGACTGCCTCGTAACTCCCATTTCGGATCTCTTCCCATAATATCATACTCTCAAGGGAATATGGTCTATAAAAGTTTGTTAATGACCACCTACCCTGTAAATAATGAAGTAATGAATTCCATATGCCACTTGAGGAGAAAAAATGATACCCAGGGCCACATATATTGGAATTTCATCTCTGTCCAAAAATTAATTCAGCCCCTACTATATAGTGTTAAAGACAGAAATGGTCTCAGACTTCATGGATCTTCTACAATATAACAATGTCCAGGGATGTTCTTAGTGAAAAAAAAAAAAAGAGAGAGAAAATATGTACACTACACGTAGATATAGAAGTTAGCCTATATAGCCACACGTGACTGGAGTGTGTATGTATGGGTGTATATATGTATGTGTATATGTACATGTATATGTGTGCCTATAGTGAGTATTTGTGTATCTACACTGATATCCTCCATACCCTCTCTTCAGATCCCTCCCCAGTCCACTTTCCACCTGTTTCATGTCATAGGAGATTGAACTATATGAATTATATCAGTGTGTTTCCTCACCCTCTGGCTTCCTGTTGGGTTCAGACAATGGGAGGAACACCAGCAGAAAATCCAAGAGAAACCAAGACAAATTCCAGGGCATTTATTCCTTGAGTTTCCTTGTGGGGTGACTATAGTTGGTCACATCCTCAACTGAAAAAATCACAGTTTCTATAAAGCAATCCATATTTCTCTGCGGGTTCTAGTTACTGCTCTCCCCCCTTGTCCTTTCAGTGATGATGGCATCTTGCTTGACTATCTCCTGGGGTACTTTATTAACCCTGTTGTTTCCCTGTACAGCTTATAAATTGTACCTTTATTAAACTCATCTCAGATTACCCAATTTGAGTGTGCCATCTGTTTCCAACAGGGACACTGACTGATACAGTATCCCCTGATATGCCCTGACAACTCACACAGATTAGTAGTATTTCTCTAGTTTATTGCAATATTCCAGGCTTAAAAAATCATATTTTCTTGGTAATAAGGTAGGTATATTAGACTATAAGGTCTTCAAGAGCTGGGATCATAGGATACACATGGCTGTAACATTTACAGGCCTAAATAGCTCCTGCCCCATAGTTGGCACTCAACAATTATTCTGAAGAATTGAATTGAATGAAAACACAACATAGCTGTTCCTAGGCTATGATCTTGAATGAATAAGATAAACGTTATCTTAATCATAACATAAACATCACGTGATCCTAAAGAATTTGGGAATATTAACTTGCAGAACATAAGAGCCATTTTAATGTCTTCTTCATGGAGAAATAAATGGTGTTTAAGGGTATTATAAAGCTTGTTGTGTAATTACATTAATAAGAGAGTGCCTCTTCTGTTGGTTCCTTTGCTGTTGCCATGGTAGCAACCACATGTTTGCAAGTAGAGAGCACATGTAGAACCCATTCTTAATTACAAGTGTAGCACTACATTCAGAGAATGCAATAAATATGGAAGTCATAGAGTATATGGAAAAGAGAGATGATGATAAAATATTTGCTCTCCAGCTTTTCTATCTCTTGGTTATTCCTAAACCCTTTATTAGTATGTTCTGACTCCCTAGTACCCTTTTTTTTCACTTCAGTAAAAAGGCCCCTGCAGCCACCCATCAAATTATAATCCTCTGCTCCTGAAATGACCCAGAATTGTTCTTTTAAAAAGTCAGCAGGAAATTAAGTCCTGTCATAACAAAAATGGAATGAAAGTGTCTTCTGACAATTTTCTAGAAAACCAACACCACCCTCTATCTTTTCTCATATTATGGCAGAGCATCAAGGCCTTTCTTTCTAAGTACTCTTTGTATTACTAAAGGCTCTTATTTGTGCTTACATACCTGGCCTAGCTGTTCAATGTAGGTAATAGCTCTTGTCATTCACAAGGATATTTCCAAGACTAAATAATTATTGTACATTTTAGAAATAAACAAACTAGAAAGCACAATATCAAGGCTAAAATAAATTTTCCAATAAAAAGCTTTTCATTAAGTCAAGACCAAGTAATACTTTGTCTTTTTGTCCCTCTACTTTCAAGATATTACTTAAAGAAGGTAATAAATTCTTCCGAGAAATAAGAGATGGTCATTACTTAATTCTAATTAAGTCTTTCCAAAGAAGAGCCAAATGCCAATCTAATCTAGTTGGAAACTTTTTCTTTATTTTAAATAGTCTCACAGTTTAATCACATACTTTGGCATTACTTTTGTCCAATAAAAATTAATCTTATATTGGCAATAAATTGACATTGTGCAACAACACATTTGTTTTTGCCTTCTTTTGGTCTTGATCTCATCAATGTTGATCATTTGCTTATTTATCCTTTATTTAGTATTTGCTAACTGATTATTATGCACCAAACACTTTCTCAGACTTAAGGGATATGAAAATGAAGAGTCCCAACCCTCCTAAAGCTATGTTGAGTGAATGAGATAGACATGCAGTCAACTGCCAGTCCAGCTGTGGCCTGTATGGTCTATAAGAGCCTAGCAGAAGCCACTATCTCTGCTCCCTGTGCTCACTCATCCTCTAGTAGCCTAGAGAAGTGAAAGAACAAGTGCATAGGGCTTCTTGAGTCCTATGATTGAAATTGGTCTACTGTCACTCCCATTGCCTCCTATTGGCCAAGGCAAGTCACAAGGCTAATCCAGATTTAAGACGTTAGGATAGGGGCTCCACCTCTTGATAGGAGGAGCAGAAAAGTAACAGTGTAAAAGCTGTGGATACAGAGAGGAGCCAGTTTTGCACTCACCATAGTACTGAATGCATAGTAAGACAATAGATACAACTTAGAAGAAGAAGGCTGAATACAGTCTTGAAAGATGAGTAGGATTTTTCTATAATAAGCATTAAAAACCAAATCAATACTTTGACTGAAAGTATAAAACAAGGAATCTAAAACATGTAATTGAGTAATAGCCTGAGTCATTTGTTCTCTTGTTACATTTCTTACTTAGCTATACCTCTGAAAAGTAAAGTGAGACCTTTACTAAGAGCATTAGCTAAATTTAAACTCTGATTAAAGTCAATTCAGATCTTATATTCCTACCATTCATTACCCCAGTACTTAAGAAGTTGTATCTTTCAACAACACCTGGAGAATCACAAAAATTCAAGACCAGGTTATAGTAAGGGCCCCTATAAGTATTTCTTTACTGAGTAAGTCAATAAATAAAGTCACTTTAAAATAAGTTTAAAAAACAAATGAAGTAATTTTAAAAGACTAAATATCAGGGCACCCAGGTAATGGCAGCAAGAGAGATTTTGCCACAAAAAGCAGCCTAATCTGGGAAGCCTCTTTATCCTCATAAGCCTCAGACTGACTCCCTTACCCAATCAAGAGAAACGGGGCAGTCCAACCTGGGAAAACTCTTTTTACCTCTTCAGGCAGACCCAGCAGGGAAGAGAGGGAGCCCTAGTGGCACCAGATAAACTGAGCAGAGCAAATTACTTCAAAAGCCCTGAAAATTAAACCATCATTGAAACCACAGCCCACAAAAGTAGGCCATGACCTGTGTGCTAAATTTAAACAGGGTGACTGCCTGCTAAAATAAATATTTAAATAGGACCCAGAGTCTCTTAACATAATAGAAAAATGTCCAGTATACAATTGAAAATCACCCATAATACCAAGAAATAAGAAAATCACAACTTGAATGAGAAAAGGTGACTGACACCAACACCAAGATGAATTAGATGTTGGAATTATCAAAGATGTTAAAGTGGCCCTCATAAAAAAAATGCTTCAGTAGTATCACAAATTCTCTTGAATAAAATGAAAAAAATTAAAATATGTCAGCAAAGAATGAAAAGTTATAAAAGAACCAAATAGAAATTACAGAAATGAAAAATACAATAAGAAATTTATTAAAACTCCACCTTGTTGTATAGTCTCAATAGTTAAGTGGAGATGACATTGAATGGAATCATTGAACTTGAGGAAATTCCCTAATCTGAAAAACAGAGAGAAAAATAAACTGAAAAATAAAATGAACAGAACCTCAGAGATTTGTATGCCAATGACAAAAGAGCCAAGATTCTTATCATCAGATTCAAAGAAAGGGAGGATAAAAAGGATGAGGCTAAAAGAGTATAATAAAAAATAATTGCTGAAAGCTTCCCAAATTTTGCAAGAACAAACTTAAAAATGTAAGAAGCTAAGTAAATCCAAAGTAAGATAATCCCAAAAATTTCCACACAAAGACACATCATAATCAAACTTCTGAAAACCAAAGACAAATAAAAAGTCTTAAAAACACACCAAGAATAACAAAAAATTACCTTTGGGGGACACCAATTCAAATGATATCTAAAACCATGAAGGCAAGAAGGAGGTGGCGAACATCTTTTAAGTACTGAAAGGAAAGAGCTGTCAACTTGAACTTCTATAGCTGGTGAAACTATCCTTCAGGAATGAATGAAAAATAAAAATAATCTCAGATGAAGAAAAACTAAAAGGATTTGTCATTAGCAGAGTTATTCTTAAAGATTGGCTAAATGAAGTTCTTCAAACAAAAAGGAAATGATTAAAGGAAGAATCTTAGAGCATCAGGAAGAAATAAGAAACAATAGAAAGAGCAGAAATATGAGTATATAGGATAGGTTATCCTCTGCATAAGTTTTATAAATCATATTTGATAAATGAACCAAAAATTTTAATACCATCTGCTACTCAAGACAATGATATTTAAAAGTGTGGAAGGTAAAGCGATTTAAATGGAAGTATGGTTTCACATTTCACTAGAAGTGGTAACATGTTGACATCAGTAGATATCACATATGTCACATATATATTATGTAATATTCAAAGAAACTACAAAAATATATATTCAAAACACTAGAAATAAATCAAGATAGAATCCTAAGTACTGAAGTAAACCACAGAAACACACACCAGTGAAAACAAATGTAAAACAAATAATAAAATGTCATACTTAAGCTATAACATTTCAGTAATTACCTTAAATGTAAATGGTCTAACTAAGCCAATCAAAAGGCAGAGATTATCAGAGTAGCTAAAAAAAAAAAGAAAAACCTAACTATATGCTGCTTACAAGAAACTGACTCCAAATTCAACACAGATGGGTTGAAATTTAAAGGCTAGGAAAAGATAAACAATGCAAACATCAAAAACAAGATGTAATTATATAAATATTAGATAGACTTTGGAACAAATAAGACTACAATAGACAAAAAGGGATATTACATAATTTACAAAAGGATTGATATACCAGAAACACACAATAATCCTAAGTGTGTACATAACAAACAAAAGCATCTAATAATAAAAAGAAAAAAATTATAAGGCAAAAACTGATAGAACTGAAAGGAAACATAAATCCAAAATTTCAGTTGGGCACATCAAAAGCCCCCTCTTAACAAAAGATTGAAATAGTCCATAGAAAATCAGCATGGATATAGGAAGTCTCTATAATACATTTAATCAACAGGATCAAATTGACATCTATAGAATAATCCACTCAACAACAGTAAAATACATAACTTTTTCAAGTATCCAAGGAGCAGTCACCAGATAGATTATATCCTAGATCATAAAACAAGTTTCAACAAATTTAAAAGAAGTGGTATCTACAGACTATGTTCTCCCATCATAATATAATCAAACTAGATATTAATAACAGAAATACAACAGGAAAATATCTAAACACATGGACACTAAATATCACACTTTTAAATAACCTATGAGTCCAAGGTGAAACCAAAGAGAAAATTTAAAAATAAGTAAAACTTTATGAAAATAAAAATACAACATGTCAAAATATATGTGATGTAGCTAAAATAGTGCTGAGAGGGGAATTTATAGCATGAAATGCTTATACAGTCATGTGCCACATAATGACTTTTTGGTCAATGATGGATTGCATGTATGAAAGTGGTCCCATAAGATTTATAATGAAGCTGAAAAATTCCTATTTCACAGTGATATTGTAGCCATAGTAATGTTATAGCACAATGCATTACTCACGTGTTTGTAGTAATGCTGGTAAAAATAAATTTACTGTACTGCCAATTGTATAAACATATAGCACATACAATTATGTATAGTACACAATACTTGATGATAATAAATGACTATGTTACCAGTTTATGTATTTACTATACTATATTTTTTGTTGTTAAAACCAGAACCAGAGGTTACAATATTATACTACTATATCCTTTTTATTGTTACTTTAGAGAATACGCCTACTTATTTTAAACAGTTAATTATAAAACAGCCTCATGAAAGTCCTTCAGGAAGTATTTCAGAAAAAAAAAGATGTTGTTATCATAGGAGATGACAATTCCATGCATGTTATTGCCCCTGAAGACTTTCCACTGGGACAAGATGTAGAGGTAGAACACAGTGATATTGACAATCCTGACTCAGTGTAGGCCCAGGCTAATGTGTCTGTTTGTGTCTTAGTTTTTAACAGAGAAGTTTAAAAAGTAAAAAAAAAAAATGAATACAAAAATCTTATAGAATAAAGATATAAAGAAAAAAAATATTTTTGTACAATGTGTTAGTGTTTTATGGTAAGCATTGTTGCAAAAGAGCCAAAAATTAATTTTTTTTTAAAGTTTACAAAGTAAAAAAGCTCCAGTAAACTAAGGTTAATTTATTAGTGAAGAAAGAAATGTTTTTATAAATTTAATGTAGACTAAGTATACAGTATTTGTAAGGTCTATACAGTAATATCCTAGGTCTTTACATTCACTCATCACTCATTCAGTAACTCACCTAGAGCAACTTCCAGTCCTGCAAGCGTCATTCATGGTAAGTGTCCCATACAAGTGTATACTTTTTAAAATCTTTTATATCATAATTTTACTATACCTTTTCTATGTTTATATATATTTATTAATAGAAATACAAATACCTAGCATTGTGTTACAATTTTCTACAGTATTCAGCACAGTAACATGCCATACAGATTTGTAGCCTAAGAGCAATAGACTATACCATATAGCTTAGGGGTGTAGTAAGTGTGTCATCGAGGTTTGTAGGAGTATATTCTATGATGTTTGCACAACAATGAAATTGCCTAACAGTGCATTTTTCAGAAGGTATTCCTGTCATTAAGCAACAAATAATTGTATTAGAAAGGAAGAGATGATAAAAATAAATTAATCTAATTTTCCACTGCAAAAAACTAGAAAAAGAGCAAACTAAACTCAAAGCAAGCAGAGGAATTAAATAATAAATAAAATAAAATAAATTAATGTAACTGAAATTATTAAACAGTAGAGAACTCAATAAAATTAAAAGCTATTTCTTTGGGGAAAAATCAATAAAACTGATGAAGCTCTAGCAAAACTGACAAAATTTAAAAGAGAGAGAGAAAGAACATATTAATCAATATCAGTCATGAAACAGGATATCACTAGAGACTGTGAAGCCATTAAAATGATAAAAAGGTATTAATACTGTTTTGAGTTGAAATGTGTCCCCCTCATAAAGACATCTTGACGTCCTAACTCCTAATATCACAGAATGGTACCTTATTTGGAAATAGAGTCTTTACAGAGGTAACCAAGTGAAAATGAGGTCATTGGACTTAGCTCTCATCTAATATGAGTGGTGTCCTTGTAAAAAGGAGAAATTTGGACACAGAGACAGACATGTATAGAGAGAAGACAGTGTGTAGAGAAACAGGGAGAACACCATCTGAAGATAGAGGCAGAGATTGAAATTATGCTGCCATAAACTAAGGAACATCTAGGGCTATTAGAAACTGGAAGAAGCAAAAATGATTCTTCCCCTACAGGTTCCAAAGGGAGCATAGCCTGCTGAAACCTTAATTTTGGAATTCTAGTCTTCAGTGGGAGACAATAAATTTGTTGTTCTAAGTCACCCAGATTATAGTATTTATTAGAGCAGCCCTAGAAAATTAATAAAATTATGAACAACTTTATGTACATAAATATGATGAATTGGAAGAACTGGACTAATTTCTACCACAACTCAACCAAGATGAAATAGATCATCTGAATTGCTCTACAACTATTAAGGAATTTAATCTGTAATATAAAGGCTGCTGAAAAAATTCTCTAGGCCTAAATAGTTGCACAGGAGAATTCTGTAAAACATTAAGGAAGAATTAACACAAATTTTACACAGTCTCTTCAAGATAATAGAAGAGGAAGGAAAATTTCCCAACTCATCTTATAAAGTCAGTATTACTCTTATATCAAAACAAATCAAAGATACAAAAATACAGATAATTACATAAGAACATCTGTCATGAATTTAGGTACAAAATTCTCAAAAAATATTAGCAAACCACATCCAAAAATGTATTTTAAAATTATATACCATGACCAGGTAGGATTTATTTCAGGTAGGTAAGACTGGTTTAACACTTGAAAATCAATTAATGTAATCTACCATATAAACAGGCTAAAGAAGAGAGGTCATATGATCATATCAATTAATAAGGAAGAAGCATTTGACAAAATACAATACCTATTCATGATAAAAACTCTTAGAAAATCAGGAACAAAGGAGAATTGCCCCAACTCGATAAAGAGTATCTACAAAATACCTGCAGCTAACACCATGCTTCATGGAGAAAAATGGAATGCTTTCTCCCTAAGATTGATAACAAGGTAAGGATGTTCATTCTCACCACTCTCTTTCAAAATAGTGCTTGAAGTTAGAACCATTGCAATAAGTCAAGAAATAGAAATAAAAGGCATACGGTTTGGAAAGGAGAAAATAAAACTATTTCTATTTGCAGATGACATGATTATCTATGTTGGTAACACCAAGGAATCTCCAAAAATAAATCCTAGAACTAATAAATGAGTTTGGCAAGATAACAGAACACAACAGCAACATACAAAAGTCACTTACATTTTTATATACTAACAATGAACATAGAGAAACCAAAATTAAAAACATGATACCCTTTATAATCACTTTAAAGAAAATTAAATACTTAGATATACATTTACCAAAACATGTATAGATTCTGTATGCTGAAGATTTCAAACTACTGATAAAAAAATTCAAAGATGACAAATAAATGAAGAGACATTTCATGTCCATGTATGAGGTATCAACATAGCAATGATGTCAATTTCCCCAAATTGACTTATAGCTTTAATGTAATTCCTATCAAAATCCTAATATTTTTATAGATAAAGATAATATTATTATTCTAAAATTGGTATGAAAAGATACAGGTGCTAGAATATCTAAAACAATCTTTAAAAAGAAGAATAAAGTGAGAAGATCATTCTACCCAATATTAAGACTTACATATAGCTACATAATCAAGACAAGTGGTATGGGTAGAGGGATAGTCACATATGTCAATGGAATAGAATAGAAAACCTAGAAAAAAATGTCAAAATCAACATGTTTAACTAATTTTTGACAAAGGTATATATGCAAAACAATTCAAAGAAGAAAGGACAGACTTTTCAACAAATAGTACTAGAGCAATTGGACACAAATGAAACAACAATACCTTGACTTAATTCTCACGAATTAAACAAAAATTAAAAGGAATAATATACTTAAATATAAAACATAAAACCATATAATTTTTAGAAATAGATACCTGAATTTCCCTACAACTATTAAGAAATTTAATATGTAATATAAAAGCTCCTGAAAAAATTTTCTATAACTTTTTAAAACCATAAAAATTTTAGAAAAAAAATATGAGAAAGTCTTCAGGATCTAGGGATAGACAAAGAATTCTTATATTTAAAGCCAAAAGCACAATTCATAAAATGAGAAACTTGATAAATATATCAGGAAACTTGATAAATCACATCACTTTGAATACATGAAAAGATATTCAATATCATTAACCATCAGAGAAAAGAAAATTAAAACCATTATGAGATGCCACTATACATCTATCAGAACAGCTAAAATAAAAAATAGTGACAACATTAAATGCTGTTGAGGATGTGGAGAAAGTGGATTATTCATACTGCTGATAAAATAGTACCATCACTCTGGAAAACAGTTTGGCACAGTTTCTTTAAAACCTAAACATGCAATTACCATGAGGGCAATTGCACTCTTGGGCATTTATTTCAAAGAAATGAAATTTTTGTTCATACAAATACCTGTATACAAATGTTCATAGAAGCTTTATTCATAAAGTTTTATTCTGGCCATCAAACTGGAAACAATGTAGAAGTCTTTCATTAGGTGAATGATTAAACAAACTATGGTTGTATCCATACAATGGAATACCACATAGCAATATAAAGGAATGAACTATTGATATACAAAACAACTATGGATACAGAAAACAACAGGGAATTATGCTGATTTTTTTAAAAAGCCAATCCCAAAAGGTTACATACTGTATCATTCCATCGATATAACATTTTGAAATGACAAAATTATAGAGACAGAGAACAGATTAGTGGTAGCCAAAGGTGGGGGATAGGAACAAGGGCAGGGGTAGAGGAGACAGGAAGGTAAGCAACACAAGGGATCTTTATAGTGTTAAATTGTTCTATTTCTTGACTGTAGTAGTAGACACATGAGTACATGTAATAAAATTTTATAGAACTAAATACACACATATGCGTGTACACGAATATGGGTAAAACTAGAGAATTCTGATTTATACTGGTGGTGGAGTGTATCAATGTCAATATTCTTTGTGATACTGTAAAATAATTTTTCCAAGATGTTACCATTGCAGAAGCTGAGTAAAAAATACACTGTATCTCTCTGTACAATTCTTACAACTGCATATGAATCTGTAATTGTTTCAACAAAATTTTCAATTAAAAAAACCTACATAGAACTCACTGAGAGCAAGGAGGAAGTAATCTAGACATTCTTTATTCTCCCTTAAACAGGGGACCTATATTTTTGTTAGTATAAATTCTTAGGACTTTAAAAGCCTCTCATTTCCCTACTTGTATTTTGCCAGCATCTCCTCTATGAAGTGAAATGTACATAAGGCTTTGAAGTACTATAATTTCTAAGTAATAATAGCAGAAATAAAAATAACTTCAAATACCTTGTCAGAGTAGAAAGTAAAGAAACTAAAAGTCTAAATCAACTTCCCATATTCTTTCAGCAAAATATCAAACTTTCAAGGAATAGATTAGGTAGGAATTTTAAGAGATTTTTTTCTATTTCACCTTTTTTTCTAAGATAATTTTATTCAGTGATTCAAATTTAGAATAAAAAAATGACAAAGAATAAAAGATCAAAGGAGGCAGTAGACTCAGAGTTCTGGAGTTTAGTACCAAATCTGCTACTATCTGTGTGAGTTTGGGTAGAACTACTCAATCTTTTTGCATCTCAATTTCCTGGTAAAAATGCAAGTATTATACCAAACCACAAGGTCCCTTTCAGCTTGAAAATATTCTATGTTTCTATGAAATTTCAAATGTTGATGAAGGTATAGTTGATGATGTTTCATCCCATTCCTTCATTAGACTTAATTTAATAAGGTTCTCCACGGTAACTTCAATTGGCAATCCAAGTATTCCCTTCAGCTGTCTAAATGATGCCCCTCATTCCAGCATCACTGTTCAGGTTTCATTACCAAGTCTCTAAGTGCTAATTAACTTTCAAGCAGCTCTCTAATATAGGCTCCTTACAATTCATAGCAAAATGCTTCTATTTGCTTCAGACGATTCTCCTCAATTTTTTTTTTCAGACACATGGAATGTCATTTTACTGCTATTCCTAAACATTTCCTTTGGAGTTCCTCTTTTCAGTCATTCCACTGAATGAAAGAATTTTAAAGTGGGGAAAGACTGAAGAGGATAGCAATCATATAACAAATTCAAGACTTCTTAGCTGCTAGCACCTTGGGGGGATCTTGCCCAACATTCTTTTGAGGCTCAGATCTCACTGTTCTCAAGATAAGAGTTACCCTTGATACAATGCAACATCTTCTTTTTTCATTTAACTCTTGCTTTATTAGACTACCCAGTTCTTTGAGAAAACAAAGTCTAGGAAAACTCTGCATGGAACTCATTTTCTCATACTACCTATCCCCCACTAACCCAAACATCCTTACTGAATCTCCAAGTCAGAGCTGCTTTCCCAAGGGGCACATCTGCCTGTTGACCACCACTTCATGTGTGGTGTCTTCCTTCATGATGTTGTGGTGTGACTACTATGAAACTTCTACTGTATTACTCAGATTTTCTATAATACTTTAATGCTTCCTAACGAAGACTCCTCCCCCAAATTCTCAGTGGCTTACAACCACAAATATTTCTTTCTCTCTTACAGGTCTACAGGTCAGAAGTTGATTAAATGGACTTGACTGGACTAGCCTGGCTTGGCTCCTGGCTACAACTGACATGTCTATCTTGCATGTCTCTTTATTTTGGAACCGGCAGCTGTCCAACACTTAATATTCTTCTCATGACAGAGAATAGATTTGCAAGAGAACTGGCAGAAACTTTCCCTATTTCTTTGAGGCTTTTAATTCAAAACTGTCATACTCTCAATTCTGTCCACATTTCATCGGCCAAAGCAAATCATATGATCAATCCAAACATCAGTTAGATTGGGGAAATATATCCTATACATGGAGAATCCATGGCGAGGGCAGGGAGGGAAAGAACAATTGTAAACAAATAATATCATCCATTATGTCTGCTTAATACTATAAAGAGAAAAAAAGTAAAGTTAACTAGCACTACCTTAATGTAAGTTGAAGGGATTTTATGTTTTCATCTTCCTGTTGGAGAGTGAGAAGTTGGATCAGGGAAATATGCACTCAGTTTTAATGAGCTCTTTATTCTTTTTCCCTGCCTAGACCCAGAGAGCCTCATCAGATGGCCTGTGCTGACAACCCAGTGCTTCCTAGGTGGGAAACAGGCCCTGAATTGGAGATCCAGTAAGAACACTTAGCATTTTAGGCAGGGGGTGGGGATCAGGTAGCATGATGAGATGAGTACCACAGTAAAATTTCCTAGTCTTGATTTTCTCGAAGAGCTCAGTGGTCTTATAAAGCAAGAGTCATATGAAAAAAGAAAAAGTTGCACTGTATAAAGGGTAACTCTTATTTTGAGAACAGTGAGATGTGATCCCCAGAAAAATATTGAGCAAAATCTCCCAAAAGCACTAGAAGGTAAGATGTCTTAGAGTTGCTGTATGATTGATACCCTCTGTAGTCTCTCCCCACCTTAAAATGCAAAGTAGCTTTCCTTCATTCCTAGTCACTCTCAGTCTGACTCTTAGTCAGTTAATCTGTCTTTGTGTCTCTCTCTCAAATACTTTTGACTGAAGGCTAATGTTAATTCCCTACATCTGTGGTCAGCTCCCAACATTCACCTGGGGTCAAAACTGCCACTAAGAGTATTTTGAAAACTTGAGAGGGAATTTTTAATTTGCACAGTGATTTGGGGGTGGTACTGGCATTTGGCAAGCCAGGGTTGACAGATATCCTACAATAAGCAAGATGATGACATACAATAAACCTTATATCTCACATGAGTTTCTAATGTATTGACCCACAGTCATGGAGATGAAAATCCCATTTATAAATATTTACACCTAGAATCTAATTCCATGTCACATAAAGTATTTTTTGCAAGGTGTTAATCTGCACTAAATTTTCTAGAACTGCAACCACTGTACATCAAAGGAAATCTGTATTTTGTTTCATGTGTTTTGTTTGGAACTTTACCAACAGTTGTTTACCTTTCAGGAAAAATCATATCTCAAAGGCAATACTGCATATGTATTTGAGTCACCAGTACAACTCACCTATATTAGTCTGCAGCTGCAGCGGTTATATTCACACCAATTAGAATAATAGGTGCAAGCAATGGACTTTAAGTCTTTAAGTGCAGTCATGCCTAAACACATACTGAAACATAAATTACTTGTATTTTATTATGTCATAAAACATATTGAAACATATCATATGCTGTAAAACATGTACTATTGAAACACAATTGTTATGACTTTCCTTTTATTTCTCCTTTATGTTACAATAAGGATATTTTATTGCTTTTTTAAAACATGTATATAAATAGATTATATTACATATGAATTTTATTTCAGGGTAGTAAAGAGGATCTTACAAAATTATTTGTTATAAAAAAGGAAGACTGATTTTGGTAGCTTTGAGAACCCCCTCTCTATGTTATCCTGCTCTTTCTTTTACACCTATCTTTTCCTCCTAAAAATGACACAGCAGCATCAATCCTTGATTAACAACTTAGAATTTCAAATTAGTGAAATAAAATTTAATGAGGCAATCTTGATAAATGTCTAATTTACTCTCAATTCACTAATTCAAGTGTCAGGAATTTTTCTCTTAAATATGATCTTTACAAAATACTTTTTAAACTCATTCCCTTTCTTCAAGATTTCTTTTCTCTAAGCCCTTATTATCTTACTTATATCTTATTTCTAATCATTGTATGTTAAAAGATCTTTCAGCAAAACCAAGAGCTAATCCGTATTTGGTCCAATAGAGAACTCATTCTACAGGGTGTCCCAAAAGTCACCATATCTAGGGAAAATGGGAAATTGTAGCTAAATGTAACTTTATTTACAAAATATTCATTACAAAATTCTACAGAATTTTTCTTCTCATTTTCTCTAGGTAGGGAAAATTTTTGGACACCCTGTATAATATTAATAACATGAGCACTTAGAGTCAGAGCACTTAGAGTCAGACTTTCTGGTTTCTTATTAAGCATCCTTATTCTATATGATCTTATAAAGCATCCTTATTCTATATGATTTACTCTAAATGGGTTTCCCTCCAAATTATCTTCCTGTACATCAGCCAAATTTATTAATATGCTAGGTCAAATTTTAAGCACTGGGGAAGGATAAAAATTAATGATCCCCATTTGTGCTTTCAAGGAATTTATATTCCTGATTACAGAAATATGCATCCTAGAAATAGAAGACACTGGTGTATATAGACATAGTAATATTATTAAAAGTCCACATACCAGCATATCAGTTTCTCATGTATTTTTTCCGTTCTTAGTATCATGGCTTATTTTCAGAAACTCAGTACAATATTTAGGAAAAAATACTGAAGAGTATCAGTAAGTGTCCAAATCCAGCACTTTAAAAATTTTTTATTTTAAATTATTATGAGTACATAATAGTTGTATATATTTACAGGGTACCTGTGATGTTTTGATACAGGCATACAATCTGTAATAATCAAATCAGTGTAATCGGGGTACCCATCACCTCTGGCATTTATCATTTCTTTGTGTTAGGAACATTCCAATTCCACTCTTTTAGTTATTTTAAAGTATGCAGTAACCTATTGTTGACTATAGTCAATCTGTTCTGTTAGTAAATATTGTTCATTCTATCTAAACTAGCTAAATGTATTTCTGTACCCATTAACCATCCCCACTTGATTCCTCCCTCTCTACCCTTCCCAGCCTCTGGTAACCATCATTCTACTCTCCATTTCCATGAGATCAATTGTTTTAATTTTTAGCTCCCACATATGACTGAGAACATGGGAAATTTGTCTTTATGTACTTCGCTTATTTCATTTATAATGTTTTCCAGTTCCATCCATGTTGTTTCAAATGACAGGATTTCATTCTTTTGTGGGAGAATAATATTCCATTATGTCTATGTACCACATTTTCATTATCCATTCATCTATTGATGGATATTTATGTTGATTCCAAAACTTGGCTGGTGTGAATGGTGCTGCAATACACATGGGAGTGCACATAGCTTTTTGAGATACAGATTTCCTTTCTTTTGGAGATATACCCAGCAGTGGGATTGCTGAGTCATATGGTAGTTCTATTTTTAGTTTTTTGAGGAACCTCCATACTGTTTTTTATAGTGGTTTCACTAATTTACATTCCCACCAACAGTGTACGAGGGTTCTCCTTTCTTCATATCTTTACCAGCATTCATTATTGCCTGTCCTTTTGATAAAGCCATTTTATCTGGGGTAAGATAATATCTCATGGTAGTTTTGATTTGCATTTCTCTGATGATTAATGATGTTGAGCATTTTTTTCATATACCTGTTGGCCATATGTATGTCTTCTTTTGAAAAGTGTCCATTCAGATCTTTCACCCATTTTTGATTGAATTATTTGATTCTCTTTCCTATTGAGTTGAACTCCCTATATATTCTAGTTATTAATCCTTGTCAAATGGGTAGTTTACAAATATTTTCTCCCATTCCTGTGGGCTGTCTCTTGCTTTTTGTTATTGTTTCCTTTGCTTCACAGAAGCTTTTTAGCTTGACATGATCTCATTTGTCCATTTTGCTTTGGTTGTCTGTGCTTTTGAAGTATTACACAAGAAATTATTGCCCAGACCAATGTCCTGGAATGATTCCCCAATGTTTTCTTTTAGTAGTTTCATAGTTTCAGATCTTAGATTTAAAGTTTTAATCCATCTTGATTTTGTTTTTTAATATGGTGATAGATAGGGGTCTAGTTTCATTCTTCTGCATATGGAGATCCTGTTTTCCCAGCATCATTTATTGAAGAGACTATCATTTCCCCAATGTATGTTTTTGGCATCTTTGTTGGAAATGAGTTCACTATAGATGTGTGGATTTATTTCTGGGTTCTATAGTGTGTTGCATTGGTCAGTGTATCTATTTTATGCCAGTACCATGTCGTTTTGGTTACTACAGCTCTGTAGTATAATTTGAAGTCAGCTAATGTGATTCTTCCAGTTTTGTTCTTTTTGCTCAGGATGGATTTGGTTACTCTAGGGCTTATGGTACCATATAAATTTTAGGGTTATGTTTTCTATTTCTAAGTAAAGAGTATCATTGGTATTTTGATAGGGATTGCAATGGATCTTCAGATTTCTTTGGGTAGTATGGATATTTTAACAACATTGATTCTTCCAATCCATAAACATGGAATATCTTTCCATTTTTTGGTGTCCTCTTCAAGTTCTTTCATCAATGCTTTATAGTTTTTATTGTAGAGAACTTTTACTTCTTTGGTTAAGTTTATTTCTAGGTATTTTATTTTATTTGTACCTGTTGTAAATGGAATTGCTTTGTGGTTTCTTTATCAGATTGTTTGCTGTTGGAATATAGAAATGTTACTGATTTTTGTACATTGATCTTGTCTCCTGCAATTATGCTAAATTTGCTTATCAGTTCCAATAGTTTTTTGGTGGAATCTTTAGGTTTCTGTAAATATAAGATCATATAATCTGCAAACAAGGATAATTTGACTTCTTCCTTTCCTTTTGGATGCCCTTTCTTTCTTTCTCTGGTCTGATTACTCTAGCTATAACTTCCAATACTATGTTGAGTAACAGTCAAGCCCAGCACTTTTAAATGGAACTACATGCCATGAGGATACTGTCAACTGGAATGAATTGAACTGCGTGTATGTTTAGCTCAAATTATCATTGCTTATATGTTTAGCTGCTGTTCAATGATTATATATGAACCCAGGCCAAAGACATAAGGTTCAAATAATAACTATTGCCTGGAGGCTCTCATTTTCATCATAAAATAAATAATGGGCTTATAATGATTACCCATATATTTATGTCTTTTTCTGGAAGTTAAGCCTTAGTCCAATTTATAAGCAAGAATTATACCATCTTAGTCTAATATACCATGTATAAAAACACCAAAAGAACTGGAGAATTGGAAGTATGTGTACTACTGGGGTTCCTATATAATGGAATATAATTGAGGAAGAAAAAATAAGAAGCAATTAAATAAAGTCAGGGAGAAAAGCATCATTACCCTGGCTGTATATTAGAATCACCTGGAAATATTTAAAAATATACACCAGTGATTCAGATTTAGTTAATCTGGGGAGTACCTTGGTGTTGGGATTTTTTAAAGTTCCCCAAATGATTCCAAATGAAGCCAAGGTTGGGACTTACTATACTAAACAAAATCTAGAACTCAGGTCTATTATCAATCACATTTAACTGGATATTTAAGTAAATATTTGAAAGAGATTTTTCTCTAAGAAAAAAGTAATCTTTATCAGTATAAAAAACATTTTTCACATCTGTTTGTGATGATATGCATTTTCCTCCTGTTATCAATAATAACTTATTTTATCAAGATAATTTAGGTCAAAGAATTATGATGTATATATATTTATTTCTATCAGAGTTTTCAAAAAATCTGACATGGACATATTTAATTAAATGCAATAAAAATAGATACTCAAAGTTATCAGGGAGTTGCTAAAGCTCCATTATTATACAATAACTCTAAGTATACATGTTTTTAACTGCTAAAAAATTTATGCTATTCTGAGAGCTCAGACAGAGTTAGACAGGATAGCAGATGGTGTCATGGCTTTCCTCAAACCATTTAGATTACAGACACTATATGCTGAATTTTTTGCTTTTGTCTCATTAACCAAATCTGTATCAGTTTAAAGATTAGTTATGTTGATAGCTAAGCAAAATTTTCTCCATACAAAATGTCTAAAATAAAGGTCAGTGCAGTTGAGGTAGTGAAATAACATATCATATATGCAATTCTAGTTGAATTTGTCCAATATTAACTCACTGAAAGCTACTTTCACATAAATCTATGCTACTCATAATGTAGTCTGAAACAAGCATCATCATCATCACTTCGAAACTTGTTAAAAATGCAGAATCTCAGGTTCTACCCACACACAGACTGAGAACCTGCATTTTAAGAAAACCCCCAGATGATATACATTAAAGTTTGCATGACCACCTTGCCAAGTTTTCTAATTTTATCAGGTTACCAAAGCATGTCTTAAGGAATAGTCTTGAATTTTCCTAACTAACATATTTAATAACTATATTCTTAGCAGCTTTTTAAGGAATGTTCAGTTAGTCTAAAGCTAAGGGTCATAGAATAGCATAGTCTTTTTATGAACCTATTCTTTTTATCAACATATTTATAAGGAAGATAATTATGAATAATATGGAGTAATCTAAAATATATTCTCAAATGAAAATACATTAATAAAGGATATATTCAAAAGTATATTCATTTATACATAATTTTAAGAAATGACAGTGATCTAGTACCCCTTATATTTTCCTGGATTGAGTTTGAGCCCACTATCTGAAGTGAGGTAACATAAGATCAAAAGAATAAGCTCCAGTTGTACTCGCCATCAAATTGGTACTGACTGATTAACACAATGGTAGTAATATTCTCCAAGGATGGGGGGTGGGGTAAGTTCACAATTATAGGACACAGTGAGCATTGTGGGGAGGAAGGGCAGACCTCTAACCCCCACTTGGGAGAGGCAATGATATAAAATGTAACCAAAATTTTTGTACCCTCACAATATCCTGAAATAAAAAAAAAAGAAATTAAAAAAAAAGAAAAAAAAGAAAAGAAAGACCAAAAAAAAAAAAGTACACTCATTTAAAATATATTCTTAATCTTGGAATACAAACCATATTTTTTAGTAAATTATAAATTTTGGTAAATTTGGCAGATTGTCCTTTTGATGAAATAGTCATTTGACCAATTAACTTTGGGCAAAATATCATTTAGTAAGTTGATTTTCAGTTATCAGGCTGTTTCAGATGGGTGCTACTCAGCATGGTAAATCTATCCATATTTTGATTATACTTCTTTTTTTTCACTGTAGTTTTAAAAACCACATGGGCAATCTGGTAATTATTCAGGCAACATTAAGTAGGGTTAAGAGGAGTCCTGGATTTGAGTACTAGATCCACTTCCTTTTATGGTCCTGATTAAATTATTTAACTCTCTAAAACTCTTTCCCTAGTCCACAGGAATGTTTTGATAATAATACACAAGTCCCTAGTACATATTAATCACTGACTAATTCTAACTTTCTACCATTCTTGTCATTCTATCATCATAATTTTTAATTTGCTTTCAAACAAACAAAGTAAAATGAAGAAAAGTCATACTGCTATTCTTCATTTTATTTCCCAGCACAGAGAGATGCTTTAATTTACTCACCCAGAAAAAGTACTGGCAAACATGATTGACGACCTGGGTCCTTTATCTTGTTTTAAATTTCCTTGACTTGTATCAATGAATCCCTGCTCCAGATGCAACATCTCCTTTTCTGGAAGACTGTCAGTCACGCTAGGATGCAGAAGAAAGAGAGTACTGCTTGACTCTTAGTATTCAATGACAGAATCTCCAACAGAATTTTAGCAAACAGGAGAATGAGGCCAAATGGATAAATGGTTTAAGGTTAATGGTGTGACAGGTATGACTGCAGTACAAAAAAATATTTTCTTGGAAAATTTTAAGGTGTCTAAATCTAGTGACAGATAATTTTGTCAGTTCCCATGTGTTTTTAACAGAGAAAAACTCTAGCAGATAAGAAAATTCAAAGTATATATAACAATTTATAATATAACCAATTCATTATCAGTGTTTTGTCAGATGGGAAAACAGTGAAATGAGATTTTCTATCATGGAGGAATAAAATTCTCACCCACCTTTAGATAGCCAGTGATATGGTGAGATCAGCTCTGGTGTTGGTTTTGAATGTAAAGTAAATTATGTAGACTTAGTGAACTGACTTGATACCCCCCTATTCACATAATTCTTTTATAGTATGATACATCCAGAGCAGGGGAAGGAATTACCAATTCATGGAACTCTTTGCTGGGTAATTTACATAAGGTATATAATTTAACCTTTACAATGGCCCCATGAGGTAGACATTATGTCATTGATAAGAAATTAAAATCCAGGGAAATTAAATGACTTACCCAGGGACACACAGCTGGAAAATGCAAAGCTGAGCTTCAAAACCAGGTCTCTCTGCCTCCCAAGTCCATGCTTTTTGTAACACCCGCACATAGCTCTCAGGGCCTAAGGTGTTTTGGAGAAAGCCCATTTGACTTGTCTTGGAAGGAAGGTTTGCTCATTCATTCCTTAATCACTAAGTGACTGATTCATTCACTCATTTAAAATTCATCACTCATTTATATAAAAACGCACTTAAAAATGTGTTTATTAAATACCCAGGTTGTTTTTCTACATATGTTTCCACATAGACACCATTTGTGCTCAAAGAATTTTTTAAAACATTTAGGAAAATGCCAACATAGATGGAGCCTGCCTTGACTTACTTTCTAGCTAACAAGTACACAAAGGAAGTTGGGTTGCTTATTAATCCTATGGTGCTATTGAGGCTGAGATATCATCTCAGAATGATAATAATAATAACATCAACAACTACCAATTATTGAAGGCCGATTTGGGGGAAGATGCTTATTTTAATGGCTTGCACATCAAATTTTTTATGTATATTTTAGAGATGCTGATTTATCAAAGCAGTTTGGGAAAAGGTAGTATGATACAGAAGTTAGAAAATATTATAGTCTCAAAATGTGCTATAGATCAGTGCCAATTCAAAAAAGAAGTGCTTGTTATAATATGATGACAAACGATATATCTATTTGGCAATGTTTTACTTCCATTGGCAATTCTCTTCTGATTCCACTGAAAATTTTTCAGACATTTAATAGATAAATTTGCCAGTTATATATTAATATTAAAAACCATTAATAATTGACAATGCCAATTCTGCTGAACCCCAAAAGCTATAGCCTTAAGTAAAGTAAAGTTCTTCATTTCTAAGAAACAGACAGCCTTGGAGTCAGGTGAAGAGAGTTACTCTAGTTTCATGTCAAAATATTTTAAATTTGAAGCTACTATCACAGCTTCATTCCCTTGATGAAATAGCAGTCAGCCAGTTCCTGCCAAAAAGGAAAAAGAAATAATTGCAGCAGCAACCAACATAGCATTAAACATTGCACATGGTAGAACTGATAACTTTGCTACTCATGGAGTGAGCAGGATGAGTGGTGTACCTGTGTTAACAAATTTCAGGTTTTTAAAGCAATGATTAGAGCTGATTGAATGTAACAAAAATAGATACTATCATTGTGAAACTGAAGGCAGATGGAAGAGATATCTCTTACATTATCATTGTAAAAAATAATTCATGAAAAGGAAGACATATATAGAAAAGTTTCTTTCAGCAAAAGCATATGTTTTCTTTTAACAGAATATATCCTATAGTGTACACTTGCAGACCTTGAACACATTTACCTTGGGTTGTTTACCAAATTAATGATCATATATATAGGGCCAGCTAAAAGCATAAACAAAGCAGGCAACATCTCTGTTATAGGCCTAGACCTTCCTCTCCAAAACATTTCTCCCACTAACCTAGCAATGGCTTGAAATTACAATTCTCCCTTTGAGTTAAAAAAAAAAAAGTTTATCTTCCCTGGAGTGCCTGTGAACATTATGAATAACTCTAAGAGGTTGAAATAGTAAATCTCTAATAGTTTTTAGTCTATAAACTGATGTGTCATATTGCTACAGTAAGAAATAGTACATAAAATGAGTAAATTTTGACAAGAGAAGGGCAGACAAGATATGAGGCCTGGTTCAAGGGTTGCAAGTCAGAACAATGTTATATAATGGAGAGACTCCAGGCAGACAGGGGAAAACATGAGGACCTACTTTCCCAATGGCAAAGGAGAAGCCTGAAAAGAAAGATAGAAGGAACATGGAGACAAATTATGCCTATATTTCAATTTTGACTCAGGGAAACACTGGTGATTCTATCTGGAGCATTGATATCACTATATTCTTCTTTGCACAGTTTTTAAAATTTTAATTTTGTCATTTGAAAACTCTGGCCTTCCAATTTTTTCAGGATGACATGCAGAATGAATAGCACATACTTGTTAAATTATAGTTACGAAGGTAACTAGGGGAGCTGCTGGTCCAGAAGAAAGATGACATGTAAAATGCCACAGACGCTGTTTGGGTAAAAGAACGGAGAATGCCCACTGGCAGTAGAAGTTTATTTTCTCATGTCATTCAAAGGCACAAATGCGGATGTCTCTTGCTCTTGAGGATCTCTGTAAGCAGTTTTCAGTGGTGCACCAATGAGAACCCTGAAAGGGACATCAGACTAGGTCTTTGCCCTTAAGAAGTTCTTTCCACAAAGGACTTTGGTATGTTATTAAAAATACTAACAGAGAATTTGTTAGTTAATTGGAGCTATCTTAAATTTGCCTAAAAGATTTTGTTTGATTCTTATAGAAGGCTTTATTCTGTGTGCTTGGTTTTGAATGGTGTTCTACTATAAATGAAGCATAAAATGGCCTCTTTTAACCATGGTTGCTGCTACCAAGGCATGCTGGCAAAACAACTCAAGTAGTTGTGCTGGGGAAAAGTATGTATGTTGGGAAAAATATGAAGGGTGGCAAGCAAGAAGCAGTAGGAAATGTGCCAAGAATAGAAATAACTAACTTTTCTCAAAAAATATCTACAGATCATGAAGATGAGTTTTACAGAATGTCTTCTATGTTAGGGAACAAACAAACATTGTTAGACCATTAATTTAAAAATCACCCACTAAATGTGAGGGCCCAGAGGATCAGCAGTCAGTAGTACACAGCCTCTTGCCTATAGAACAGCAGATGTTCCACAGTGACGATCTCCTCTTTCCTTTTCTTTCCAAAAATGTGGATTTTATTTGGTGTATATAAACTAAAGGTAAGGAAGTTGTGAAACATATGAAATTGATAGCTCTTTATTTTTTCTGTTAATTTTTTTTCAATCATCTTGAACTAAGAAAGTCAGTAAGGGTGGTTGGCTACTTCTTTGTTCCATATAGATTGGGAATTCAATATTTGCTGGTATGGGATATTGACCTAGAGTGCTTTGTGAGAAGAGCATTCATGACCATTTTTATTCATGTTTTAATTTAAAAGAAAAGTAGGTTCTCATTTTCCCAATGTTGATATTGAAAATAATTTCCCAGTCTTCCATTTGATTTCCAGTTGACCCATGGCTTAGATCAGGTTCCCTAGAAGCAGAGCCTGATATAGAAATTCTTATGTAAGTGACATACTGTGGGAGTGTTATCAAAAGACTCTTGTAAAGGCATGAAGGAATCAAGATAGGGCAGGGGAAGAGCTAAGCAAAGATGTGCTGTCAGCTGGAGATGAGCTTCAATTTGATCCCATGGGGAGTTCCAAAGCTTGGATTTTACCTTGAGACAAGATGATCAGGCTTTGGTACCTACAGTTTCAGTCAGTCATTGCCTGCAAGCTGTCCCCAACCCCTCAGGGTGGGATGCTGGTCCCCTAGGCAAAGCAGTCCCCCTCTGCCAAGACCTATTCCTTTCCTAGAAGGGTACAGCTATGACTTTTTAGCAGCTGACATTCATAGTAGCTAGGGATTGGGAGCATCAGTTCAGTAAAGAAAACCTAGTTGAGGTAGCATCTACTACAAACCCTTTAACTCTAAAGCCAGTCAGCTAGATGCTAAGAGTTTAGAGCAGTGAGGACAGCCCCATTAAATGAATCCTTTTGGACTAGTTCTGTTACCTCATTTCCAGGACTCTTATTTGGAAAACATTTCTGACCTAATTATAATATGGCATTTTCCTATTAATCAGACCTCTGCAGCTCACGATATAGAAGGGGTTCCCAATTGCAATCCCATAGATGAGGTCATGCTTGAAGCTATGACTCAAAGGGGGAGGGGGCAAGGGCAATATATGTAACCTTAACATTTGTACCCCCATAATAGGCTGAAATAAAAAAGAAAAAAAAAAAAAAGAAATTGCCACAGCTACCCCAACCTCCTCCTCCAACAACAAAAATAATAATATACTTTTGAACCACTCTCCATAAGCCCTATGAGATGAAAGCTAAATAAGAATAGGAGATTATTCTTTGAGATCTCTTTTATACTAAGTTATAACAGCAAAAGTTTAATTGAAAGTGCTTTCCATTAAAGCAAAGTGAGTTAAGCAACTTCTAAGATGGTCCCCAACTATCCCTGCATCCTCATATCTATACACTCCCTCTTGAGAATGAACTAGACCTGATGACTCACTTCTAATGAGTGGAATATAACAAAAGTAATGGGATGTCACTTCTGAGATCAGATTTCATAAAGATTCTAGCTTCTGTCTTGTTCTCCCTATTTCATTCTCTTGCTTGCTTGCTTTCAGTGAAGACTGCTGCCATGTTGTGAACTACTTTTTTGAGAGGTTCACTTGGCAGGGAACTGAGGGAGGCCTCTGGCCAACAGCCAGTGTGGAACTGAAGCCTTTAGTCCCATGGCCCATAAGAAACTGAATCCTGCCAACAACCACTTGAATGAGCTTGGAAACAGGTACTTCCCCAGTTGAGCTTTGAGATGACTGCAACCCTTGCCAAAGTCTTGACTGCAGCCTTATTAGAGGCCTTGAGCCAAAAGACCTAGCTAATCCCTGCCCAAATTTCTGACCCACAGAAACTATGAGATAATAAATGTTGTTTTAAGTCAGGTGATGCCTCCAGATTCATTCTTTTTGCTTAAGATTGCTTTGGTTATTTGGGCTGTTTTTTGGTTCTATATGAAGTTTAGGATTATTTTTTCTAGATCTGTGAAAAATAACATTGGTATTTTGATGAGAATTGTGTTGAATCTGTAACTCACTTCAAATTATACTATAAGGCTATAGTAACTAAAACAGCATGGTAATGGTACAAAGGTGGAAACAGACCAATGGAACACAATGGAGAACCCAGATATGAAAACATATAGCTATGAGCAACTGATTTTTGACAAAGCAGACAAAAACACACACTGGGGAAAGGACACTCTATTCAATAAATGGCACAAGGAAAATTGGACAGCCACATGCTGAAGAATGAAACTGGATCCCTATCTCTCACCATATATAAAAATTAACTCAAGATGGATTAAAGCCCTAAATGTAGGACCTGAAACCATAAAAATTCTGTAATAAACCATAGGAGACACTCTTTTAGACAAGACTTTAAGCAAAAAAATTTATGATTGAGACACCAAAGGCAAATACAGCAATAACAAAAATAAATACATGATTCTTAATTAAATTAAAAAGTTTCTGCACAGCAAAGGAAGTGATCAACAGAGTAAATAAACAATGTACAGACTGGAAAAAAATATTCACAAACTATACATCTGACAAAGGGCTAATATCCAGAATGTACAAAGAACTCAAACAAATCAGCAAGCAAAAACAAATAACCCCATTAAAAAGTAGGCAAAAGACATGAACAGAGTTTTTTCAAAAGAAGATATACAAATGGCCAACAAACATATGAACAAAATGCTCAACATCACTAATCATTGGAGAAATGAAAATTAAAACCACAATGTGATTCTACCATACCCCTATCAGAATGGCCATTATTAAAAAAATAAGCTCAATCAGGAATGAAAAAGAAGAAATTACTACCGATACCACAGAAATACAAAATGTCATCTCTGAATACTATAAAAATCTCTATGCACATTAAGTTGAAACTGTGGAGGAAATGTACAAATTCTTAGAAACACACAGCCTCCCTAGACTCAATTAGGAAGAAATAGAATTCCTGAACAGACCAATATCAAGTACCAAAATTGAAGCAGTAATAGAAAAACCTTCCTTGAAAAAAAGTCCCAGAAAAGGTGGTTTCACTCCTGAATTCTACCAGACCTACAAAGAAGAACTGGTACCTATCCTGCAGAAATTATTACACAACATCCAGAAGGAAGGAATCTCCCCAAAATATTTTATGAAGCCAACATCACCCTGATACCAAGGCCAGGAAAGGATACAACAAAAAAAGAAAACTACAGACCAATATCCCTTATGAATATGGATGCAAAAATATTCAATAAAATCCTAGCAAATCAAATTCAGCTGCTCATCAAAAAAATAATCCTTCATGACCAAGTGTGCTTCATCCCAGAGATTCAGGGATGATTCAACATATGCAAATCTACAAATGTAATCCACCACATAAACAGAAGTAAAAACAAAAACTATACAATCCTCTAGATAGACACAGAAAAAGCAATCAACAAAATTCAACACCCTTTAAATTATAAGAACACTTAACAAAATAGGCATAGACAGGACTTACCTCAAAATGATAAAAGCCACATATGACAAATCCATAGGTAATATCATACTGAATGGTGAAAAATTAAAAGCATTCCCACTTAGAACAGGAACCAGACAAGGTTGCCCTCTATCACCACTTGTATTCAACATAGTGCTGGAAGTCCTAGCCAGAACAATCAGAGAAGAGAAGGAAATCAAGGACATCCAAATGGGGGCAAAAGAGGCCAAACTATTGCTCTTTGCTGATGATATGATCTTATATCTAGAAAACCCTAAAGATTCAGCCAAGAGGCTACTGGAATTGATAAATAAGTTCAGCAAAGTCTCAGGTTACAAAACCAATGTATACAAATCAGTAGCATTCAGATACACCAACAACAGTCAAGCTGAGAACCAAATCAAAGACTCAGTATCTTTCAGAATAACGACAAAGAAAAGAAAATACCTGGGAATATATTTAACTAAGGAGGTGAAAAACCTCTACAGGGAGAACTACGAAACACTGAGGAAGGAAATAGCAAAGGACATAAACAGATGGAAAACCATACCATGCACATGGATTGGAAGAATCAACATTGTTAAACTGTCTCTACTACCCAAAGTGTTCTACAGATTCAATGCAATCCCTATTAAAATACCAACATCATTTATTGCAGATCTAGAAAAACATAATTCTATGCTTCATACCCCATATAGCCAAAACCACCACAAACAAAAAGAACAAATTAGGAGGCATCAATTTACCAGACTTCAAGCTACACTACAAGGCTATAGTAACTAAAACAACATGGTCCTGGCACAACAACAGAAACATAGACTAATGGAACAGGACTGGGAACCCAGATATAAAACCATCCTCATATTTCCATACGATCTTTGACAAAGCAGACAAAAACATACACTGTGGAAAAGAATACTTATTCAATAAAAGATGCTGGTAAAATTGTATAGCCACATGTAGAAGACTGAAACAGGATCCATACCTCTCACCTCTCACAAAAATTAACTCATGGATAAACAGACTTAAACCTAAGGCACGAAACAATAAGAATTCTAAAAGAAAACACTGGAAAAACTCTTATAGACATTGGCCTAGGCAATGAATTTATGAAGAAGACCCAAAGGCAATCACAGCAACAACAAAAATAAATAAATGGGACCTGATCAAATTAAAAAGCTCTGCACAGCCAAGGAAACTATCATGAGAGCAAACAGACAACCTACAGAAAGGGAGAAAATATTCACATGTTACATATCCAATAAAGGGCTGATAACTAGAATCTATACAGAATTCAGGAAAATCAGCAAGAGAAAATCAAGCAATCCCATCAAAAATTGGACAAAGAAACTTTCACAAACTTTCACAAATATATAGACTAATGGCCAAGAAACATATGAAAAAATGCTCAATATCTCTAATCATCAGGAAAATGCAAATCAAAACCCCAATGAAATATCACTTACCTCCAGTGAGAATGGCCCTTATTAAAAAGTCCCAAAACAATAAATGTTGGTGTGGATGTGAAGAGATAGGAACACTCATACACTGCTGGTGTAATGGCGTACTAGTACAACCTCTATGGAAAGCAATATGGAGATACCTTAAAGAGATACAAGTAGATCTACCATTTGATCCAGCAATCCCATTAGTGAGTATCTAACCAAAAGAACAAAAGATATTCTATAAAAAAGACAACTGCACTAGAATGTTTCTAGCAGCACAATAATTCACAACTGCAAAGATGTGGAAACAACCCAAGTGCCCATCAATATATGAGTGAATTAATAAAATGTGGTATATGTATAACATGGAGTTCTACTCAGCCATAAAAAACAATGGTGATCTAGCACCTCTTATATTATCCTGGATAGAGATGGAATCCATTCTACTAAGTTAAATATCCCAAGTATGGAAAAACAAGCACCACATGTAGTCACCGTCAAATTAGTATTAACTGATCAACACTTAAGTGCACATATAGTAATAACATTTATTGGGTGTTAGGCAGGTGGGAGGGGGGAGGAGGGGATGGGTATATTCACACCTAATGGGTGCGGTACGCACTGTATGGGTGATGAACACGCTTGAAGCTCTGACCCAGGTGGGGCAAAGGCAATATATGTAACCAAAGTGTTTGTACCCCTGTAATATACTCGAATAAATAAAAAAAGAAGTACACTTCTAAAAGAAAAAAAGGAAAAAAGTATCTTAGAAATGGAAAAACAAATACCACACATTCTCACTAATAAGTGGGAGTTAAACAATGGGTACACCTATTCATAAAGTGGTGTAAAAAACATTGGAAACTAAGAAGGAGAAGGGTGGAAGAGTAAGGGATAAAATCTTACCTATTCGGCAAAATGTACACTATTCTGGTGATGGGCATACTAAAAGCCCTGACTTCAGCATTATATAATTTATCCATGTAATGAGAACACTTGTATCCCCCTAATATTTTGAAATAAAAATTATTTTAAAAAATGAAAATAAAAATAAATAAATAGTGTTGTGTTAAGGCATTGATTTTGGGGGTAAATTTTTTATACAGCAATTAATAAGTAATATATAAGGCTTCATTAATTTTTTCTGTTATGAATTTGTCAAAAATTCCTTCTTCTATTCTTAAAATGAAGTCAATGGGTGCTTCACAAGTATTTTTCACAGGTGGTGACATAAATGTTGACAGTTATTGACTATTTCAATTTAAATTTCCAATACTGTTTACATAAGGCATATAGAATTTTTATGTAAATTTGTAAAGAGAGAGTGTAAATTTGATACAGCAAATTCCCAAAACACGAATTCTCTGGCCTAAAATACAAATTAAAGCAGTGTTCTTTTATGCCATCTTAAATTCCAGTGACTTTTGTTTATATTCTTTCACCTTTTAAGCATTAGTGATAAGACATTCATTTTTTTCAAAGACATCCTGATGAAATAGTAAGCATTTTAACAATGGCCAAAAAAATCAAATATGATGTAAAAAGGAAAGAAACAAAAATAAATCTAAGAGGCTAAAAGCAGAGTAGTAAGTAGAATATTTACAATTCTTACCAACTATCTTTATGTTGTATATCACCATATGGCAAAAAGATAGGAGTCTTTGTGGCATTTTGAAAATTCTTTTTGAGGTACTTTTTCAAGCATAATTCATGAAAGGTAGCTTCATCCTTAACAATTATGAAAACAGGCTTTTGAATTACTTTGGAATTTCTCTAATCCTGTATTCAGCCAATCAAGAGTCAAATGGGGACGTAGTCAACAACAGCCTCTAGCTACAGAGCTCAAACCTGGCTACTAGATTATTTATTCCCCTTCTTGCACATCCATTTCAAAATCAAACAAAATAAAATGCCTAACTTTTAAGAAAAGGATTCTGGAATTGAAAGTGCTCACACATAGGCTAAGCTATGTCATCCTAGTCCCTTAGGCAATGACTCCACTGGTTTTAAAAGGCACATACATTTTTTAGTGACTTTCAAATGGCAAGAAATAAGTTTTATTTGGTAACTTTATGTTTAATTATTTGCGACAGAATGTTCTACCATAAAATGAAATGATTAAATAGGTAATTTAATACCATGTTGGAAATTTTCTACAAATAAAGTGGGTGCTTCATTCACTAAGCATTCTTTTGAACTCCATTCTGTCTAGGTACTGGAATTACAAAGATTAATAAGATATTTAAGCAAATAGCTACAATTTTAAGTATGCAGGAGTATGCACAAGTGTTTATACAGCACTGAAGAAGAAGTCTTATTGAATGAGAAATACTTACGTAGGTAAATGTGTGTTGGTTAGGCTGGAGGGTTGAGAGCATTCCAGAAAAAAGTGATAGCATGAGTTAAGGTTCAAAAGCAAAGAACAGTATGCTATGTTTCAGGAATCCACACCAGACCAGAAAACACAAAATTCCTTAGCAACCCATGAAACAATTTTCACCATTACCAAAGAAGAACTAAAATTTTACACCAAAACCTCCCCCTTTAGCTCCATATATCTTTTACAGATTACGTTGAAATTTATTATATGAAGAAATATGCAGAATCTCATGCAATTCTGAGGGCTCAATAATTTTCAACTACCCTTTCTTATATCCATAAAGTCCTAAATTGCAAAACATCTCCAAAATTATAGATCAATATCTGGATTGGTTCAACCTTATATGAATCTTCTAATTGTGAATATGCAGCCCTTAGAAGGCCAAACCAGCTAAACATTACCCACTGGAGAATATTTTTCAGCAAGGGTTTTTATTATTATTATTATTTTGGAGTATAAGTTATCCAGGATTTTTGCAAGAATTTTCCTTATCCTA
The DNA here is from genome assembly GCF_040939455.1 of Microcebus murinus. Classification (NCBI taxonomy): domain Eukaryota; kingdom Metazoa; phylum Chordata; class Mammalia; order Primates; family Cheirogaleidae; genus Microcebus; species Microcebus murinus. Next base: position 96,359,612 of record NC_134136.1, read on the forward strand.
CCCCAAAACATCATAATTCTACTTAAATGCTATGCTGTTCTAAGGCAAAGACTACCAATTCTACCCAAAAAATATTTCCTTAGCTGCTTGATTATTTCTCTAACACCATTTATCATATCACAGCCTTTCAACTTTTAGGTCACCCTTGGCAATGTTGTGATGGGGGAATGATTCTCATTGGCCTTAAATTTGGCCCAGAGAAATACCAGGAAATGGAAGACAGCAGTGAAAGATCTAAATTAAGTAAAGTTAAAATCCCCCAAATTTAATGCTTATTTATAGAAATTTCTGTATTTATTTATTTTTAGCACTGTCCAAAAACATTATTTATAACCAATTTAGTGAAGGAATGGTTGAACACATTTTCTTTTTTATTATTCATGAGCTTTCTAGTAATTGATTTTTCTACTGGAAAAAATTTCATCATTAGTTTAAAACATTTTACCTGTAGATGGCAATTCTGTGGTATTTAAAATATGCTTTATTTAAAAGTAGTGTTATAATTTAGAAGTTTTAGTTCTTCTCCACATTTTAATAAGAAAAGGAGTCTGTGTGTACTTTAATAACTTAAGGTTTAATTTGATTGTTAGTGTATTTTATGGAAAAAAAAAATAACAATAGTGTTGGGTTTCTTTCTTAATACTCACAATACTTATTTGCCTTGAAATTGAAGATTCCAAACGCATATTGCTGATCTTTTCATTAATCTGTGATAGTTAAGTTTGTAGAAAACAAACACTGCTAGCAAGCGAGTACACATTAGCATAAGTCCTCTCTCAGAAACCCATAGAAATGAATAAAAGAAACTAAAAGGAAGAAACAAATCGCATCCAAAATAAAGCAATGGAACCACCCATCCCCTTATCACTGATTTCAGAGAAATATCTATCATGTACAATAAAATTTCAATCAAACTAAAGAAGGATTCTAAGATTGATGCACGGTGTAGGGTGAAGTTATCGGATAATAAGCAAAAAAACTATTGAAGAACAATACCAAAATTCCTGAACATAAAAATGAGGGCTGAGAAATATTGGCAGGCCACAGTAGAAGCATTCCACTGGGAGCCAGTTTCCACACAGCAGTATTACAGGCGAGGCAGAGCTGAAGGGAAATCTACCATGTGGTTATATGACTTTTATTTTTCCATAGTTTGCTTTGAGCCAATTTGAAAAGCCCAAAGGTGGGAGAAAAAAATCTAGGAAACAACAACATGCTAACCAGATGAAATAGGGTTAAGGTGAAGAGAGATAACAATAACCTTATAGACAAAATATATAGCTGCTTAATAAAGTTCACTGAACAGAGATAAATGGTATCAAGCAACTATAAAACAAAAACAAACAATCTTTGAACATAAAGTCCTCATACAAGAACCTAGGGAAACAAAATTCTCTTTCCTATTTCCCACCCCCTCTCAACAAAGTACCAAATAATCATCTGGAGCAGTGAGAAGAAGTCCCAAAAAATTTGGTGAGGAACCATTTGAATGACAACCAGCGACTGTCTGCTGCCTCAGCTCACCAGCCCTGCTTTTCAAACAACTGAAGGACTATACCAAACAATGCATACCTTCTTGTTCAAGTTGTAACAGGATAACTCAAACAGTGCCCAGGAAAATATAGTAGGCTCAAGCAAAATAATCTATGATATTTTTCAACAACTAAAATTCTTGAATATTGTCGTGCCATTAATAGAAAAATAATAAGCTAAAAGGTAATATAAAACTTTTTCAAAAGTACTATGAAAGAAAAATTATACATATATAAGAAGAAGAATTATTCAAGGACACAGAAAAATGGATGAAAACAGTTTTTCACTATTATAGAAATAAAAAATGAATTATTTGATATAAGAAATCCATAGAAATATACGAATTATGGAAATGGATAGTGGTGATGCTTGCAGAACATTATGAATGTATTTAATACCACTGGACTGTACATTTAAAAATGGTTAAGGTGGTGAATTTTCTGTGTATTTTGCCACAATAACAAATTGGGAAAAAATGATATTAAGACAATGAAGCTATTAATAGATTGTTTAAAAGAAGCTGGTATCCTTAAGGAAAGAAACTGAAGAGAAAAATAAAACCATTAGAGAATGAAAATCATATTATTATCAACAATGTATAAAAAAGACAATAAATCATGGACATGTGAACTTATCCTGTACCTGCAAGATTAGCTTAGTATTACAAAACTGATTAATGAATTGATTTACATTTTCATCTCAATATATGTAAAAAACATGTATGTTAACATTTAATATCCATTTATAATAAAATCTCTAAGCCAAGGATCAAGAATTACAAAAGTATGATTTTAAAAAAACTATAGCAAGCATCATACTAAATGGTAAAATAGTAAATCACCTCCTATAATTTTAAGAATAAGACAAAGATGCCTGTTATTACATTTATCTATTTAGAATAATACTAGAGATGCTAGTCAGCACAATAAAACAAGGAAAAGAAATAGATATCATAAAGGTTGGAAAAGAATAATAATAATTATAAAAAAATTCCTGTTAGAAAAACAAAATAAAATGATCTACAAATTATAAGAATTAATAAGGAGTTTAACAAAGTAGCTGCCTATAAGGTCAGTGCATAAAAAGCAACAAAATATATGTATATAAGGTAGGAATAAAGCAATAAAGCTAACAAAAGTTATAGAACATAGATATTTAATCTATATATGAGTAAACTGAGATAACATTCATGAATCATATGACTCAAAATTTTAAATGTTAATTCTCTTTATATTGATTCATAAGTTCAATAAAAGTCCAATCAAAATTAAAATTAGGTGTTTTTATTTGTAGAACATAAGTTTATTCTAAAATTTAAATGAAAGAGACAAAGGCTAATAACTACAAAAACAGACAACTCCTGAAAGAAGGACATATTAGAAAATTTGTTCTACCAAATATCAATATTTATTACGAAGCTACACTAATTTAAATATTGTGGCATTGGTTCAGAGACAAATAAATAGACCGATGAAACAGAACAGAACCTCACATACATGGAAACCTGATATTTGATGAAGTATCATTACAGGTTATTGGGGAAAGGAAGGAGATTTTAATAAATGGTGCTAGGATAATTAGTTATTTGTATAAAAATTAATTTAGATCTTTAACATATACCATATTCAATAGTCAATTCCAAGCATAGAAAATAGCTAAATAGGAAAGGAAAATTTTAAAACTTTTAGAAAAAATATGGAAGCATATCATTATGCTCTTGAGATAAGGAAGAATTTCTTAAATAAGAAAAAATAATAAACCCTAAAGAAAAATATTAATGAACTTTATTACATCAAAATGAAATACTTCTAGTAATATAAGATAATAAAATAAAAGTGAGACACAAGCCACAACTGAAAGATAATTACAACACATATAAAGGATTGCAACATTGACAAAAGATTAATAATAAGAATATTTTTAAACACTTAAAATATGAGTAAGAAAAAATCAACAATACAATAGAAAACAGGCAAAAATTATAAACAGATAGTTCACCAAAAGAATAAATATCAAAAATATGTGAAAAACAGCTCCTCAAGAAAATTCAAATATAAGTCACAAGGATATACTATTTCATATCCAATAGATTGGCAAAAATAAAAAATTTTGACACCAGTGTTCGTAAGTAAAATGAAGAGAAAACAGTTTTTATACTCTACTAGTGAAATGTAAATTGATGAAACCACTTTGAAAGCTAACTTGACCTTATTTGGCAAAGTGGAAGGTACATATATGTCCTATAATCCAATAATTCCACTCCTAGATAATTCAATAGTGAAACTCTTATAAATTTGTATAAGTTAATATGCATAACAAAGTTCTTAACAACATTGTGAAAGATAACCTAAATATTTTCACAGTATAATGAACGAACATATTGTGGTGCATTCATACAATCAAATAGTATAGAGCACTGTAATTGAAGGACTCAGGTGAATCTTAAAAATAGTTATTAAATGACAAAAAAGCAAGATGCAAAAGGACACATGATAATGATAACATTATTATTTAAAGTTCCAAAACCAGTAAAACCAAGCATATATTTTTTTAAGAATTCATACATGTTTGAGAAAGCTGTTAAAAAATAGAGGAGTCATAAACTCAAAATTCCTGGTAGTGGTTACCCCTGGTGGGGGTGGTGGGGTGAATGAGGCTTGTGTTCAGAAAAGGGTACAGAGACGGCTCCAAAGTACTGGTAATAATGTTTTTTAAGTTGAGAGGTCAGTATTCTATGCTCATTTTAATATAATTCTTTAGGACTTACATATACATTATATATATTCCTATATTATTATAATTTGTTTTATGATCAAAGTATATTTTTAAAACTCTTCTGAGTTATTTAGAAGTAAGTTTAATAAGGAATGTGCAGGATCTACATAAGAAAACTATAAAACTGCAGAGGGACATAAGAAAGACTCAACAAATAGAGAATCATACTTTTTCCTAGGTAGAAAGATTCAATAATGGCCATATAAATCCAAGCATTTACTGAAACCCAATCCCAAATAATCATAAGGTACATCTAGAAAAATAAAACTTGTGAAAATAACCAGGGATTTTCTAATTTTAATAATAATAAAATATATAAGGAGGCATTTAGCCTATCAAAATATAGAATTTAATATATAACTTGTTAATTAAAAGAATATGTTACTGACTTATCAATTGACTAAGATATAAAATAAATAAATTGGTTAGACCTAATATCTATAAGAATTTAGCACATAAAAATGGTGGAATTTCAAACCTATGAGGAAAACATGAATTTCTCAATAAATGGAGTTGGAAATGGCTAGACAAGCAAAAAGAAAAATACGTGTTAAAATAGTTCTTAAAGTGAAATAAGTTCAACATGAATAAAATATTTAGACATAAAATATAGAGCATAAAGATATTAGAAGAAAATATAGGAGAAGAGTTTTCTAATCTTGAGGTGGTACTAGTATGACACAAAAGCCAGAAACAATTATAAAACACTAATTGATGTATGACTACAAAAATGTATGACTACAGGTTTAAAAGAGAAACAAGAAACTGGAAAACATTTGTAACATGTATACAAAACAAAAATGTCTGCAAACAAATATGAAAATAGGAATCACAGCCATTAATAAATTAGGCAAAAGACATGAATAAGTAATTCATCAGAGAAAAATTGAAAATGTTTAATAAAACCACACTAATAATCAAAGTAAAGTATATCAAAATAAGAGTTTATTTTCACTTACCAGATTAGCCAAAATTAGAATGCATAATAATAACTAGTAATTACAAGTGTATGGAGAATCAGGCACTCTCATACACTGTTGTTAGGGAGTTTAAATTGGTACAAGGTCTGGGTAGCAATTCATAATTTTCTATTATACCATAAAACATGTATCACCCATGACCCAGTAATTCTACTTTTAGAAATTTTTCTATAGAACTCCTGTACAAGTACACGAAAATGTATATAATACATATAGTAGCATTGTTATAATAGTGACGAATTATAAAGAATATAAATGTCCACTAATGTGAAAGGGTAAGAAATTATGGAACATACATATAATGTATTAATAATATTATACCACCATTAAAAAGAATGAGGTATACCAAAAGATTAAAAGTCACTGTATGAAAAAGACACCTGCACTCGAATGTTTATAGCAGCACAATTCGCAATTGCAAAGTTGTGGAAACAGCCCAAGTGCCCATCAATTCACGAGTGGATTAATAAAATGTGGTATATGTACACCATGGAGTACTATTCAGCTTTAAGAAACAATGGTGATATAGCACCTTTTGTATTTTCCTGGATAGAGCTGGAACCCATTCTACTAAGTGAAGTCTCCCAAGAATGGAAAAACAAGCACCACATGTACTCACCAGCAAATTGGTATTAATGGCTCAACACCTCAGTGGACACATAGGAATAATATTCATCGGGTGTCGGGCAGGTGAGGGGGGAAGGAGGGGATGGGTATATACAAACACAATGAGTGAGATGTGCAATGTTTGGGGGATGGTCACGCTTGAGGCTCTGACTCAAGCGGGGAGGGGGAGCATGGGCAATATACGTAACCTTAATACTTGTACCCCCATAATATGCTAAAATAAAAAAAGAAGAATGAGGTATCACTACATATATTGATATGGAAAGCTTTCCATAAAATATTATGAATTTCACCTGTATATGTATTATGTACATCTGTAAATGCCATCTGCTACATACATGCTTATGGATATAAACTCAGTTTATTCAGAACTCCAACAAGTAACCTGCCTCCATGAATGGAGGAAGACTGAGAGAATCTCAGGAAAACCGAGTCAGAAACATGAAATCATTGAGCAACCGAAGCCTGGAAAAATTTCAACCCCAGACTTCTTGTTATGTGGGACCATAAATATCCTAACTGTTTTAGTCAGCTTTATTATGGTCTTCTGTAATTTCAACCAGAAAATTCCTAACAATCATGGCTGGTTTATCAACACAGCTCTAAACCAGTGGCATGGCAATTTAGAATAAATTGGTGGAATATTTTGGTGTTATATGCACATGGCCTCAGAGAAGCTTTCCCATATTAAGGAACTCTAAGAGACAGAATGTAAAATGAATTCTGTGGTACTGTGTTCTTCATACTTTTCCATAGGAAATAAGATTAAATTAAATTAAGACAAATCTCTTAGATCCAGACATCAGGCAACATAATTCATATCATACATATAAATTCTAAAACATAAAGAGTTATTACTTCTAAAATACAAACAAAATTACTTGTATTATTTGGTGAAAAAGATTTTTTAAATTAGGTATTTTTTTCCTTTTTGAATTCATTTTGCTTAATATTACACATCAAACTTTATTTATGTTAATGATATTTTGAAGTCTATATGTCTTAGGTTGGGTTCCACCAAAAAAGTAGAGTCTGACACAGGGCTTGTATGCAGAGAGTTTATTTTGGAGATATGGAAAGACTAAAATAGGGAAAGATGGAAAGCCAATCAGAGATTGCCTTATTGAGCTAAGTACTGCTATGGATAACTTGGGCTCGAGCCACTGGGGACCTGTTAGGAACCATGTAGAAGGTGCCTCAGATTTATATGCTCAAGGCCTTCTCGAGGCTTCCCTTTCTTCAACTGCAAAATGAGAATTTGTTCTTTTCATAAATTCTAAAATCCCATACAGCTCTAAAATTTGTATTTCTGTCTAAACACAAATGCTGCTTTGATTGACCAAAAACAGTACACCAAAATTCATACAGTGTGAGTAATTTTATTAATATATTTGGAAATATATCCCAAACTCCTAGAATATTATTACATATAATAATGCACAATGGGAAATGCAATAGGAAAAAAAACTTCAAGTTACCAGGGTTTCCCCCCCCCTTTTTTTATTATAAAGAATCTACTATGCTCAGTACTGGGAAATAAGCCAAATGACTGAAGTTATAGCTGAGAATAGCTGACCCTTCAGTTGAGAATGTTTGGCATATTTTCACTCTGCCAGTAAATATTAAATATTTCATTATATTTTAGCTATAAATTGATTCAACTATAACTATGTGGAATCAAAAGAAAAGAGGGGGAATCGAAACTATATGTAAAACAAGAATTTGCTAGAGTGATTCAGAAGAATAGAATAATTTGAAATAAGCTTAATCACCACTAACAAAGTATTGGGAAGTATTTGTTCCAGTTATTTACAATTGCTTTCTTTTGATATATATGTCACATCATTAATTATTTTAATAAAATATGTATTCATATTACTTTAATATACATTGAATGGATATATTTATCATAATTTTAGAGGTTAGAGTAATAGAATAATGCCTTACAATATATTAATTCAATTCCATCTAAAAATGATAAAGTTTGTATATTAATGTTTATGAAATTTTCCCTTTCTTAAGAAACATAAAATAGTTTATATATTTTCCCAGTATTTTTGGCGATTACCTCTATATTTCTATTAACAATGGGAAAATTTAAGAAATTTTAATTTTTTTATATTTGAATAATCAAAGTAATTTCACATAGTATCAGCTGTATGGTCAGAATTTATCATACTACCTGATGGTATGAATGTGTGTTTACGTCTGTTAAGATTCAAAACCCATGTTTTATATTTCTGAGCAGTTTTAATTTTCTCTAATGATATTAACTGCTCCTATATTTTAATTATTGAATGAAAAATCTGTAAAATAATATCTGTAAAACTAGCCAAGCAGATTTTATATACTTTCTGTATATTTACACTATAACTACCCATTATCAATGATAGTGGTATTTTCCAAATCACCCTTGAACTTGGTGGACATTTTGTGTGTTTTAGTTAAGGCCTCAGTAGTATGGACTAAAAGTATTTTATTCTAATACCAACAGTCTCTGCAGCCTCTATAGTGTTCAGGGTTTGTTAATATCACATAAAATTCTATAATGTGAACAGAAAATGTATAATAGCGCATAGATGCTTCACTTTTGAACATGAGTGTAAATCTTCTCTTAAGCAATGGAATGAACAAAAGACCTATCAGTTCACTACAGTGTGTCTTGCAACATTTCACCCCTATTAAAGCCCTATTCCAGTGTTAATCCCTTCATAATCCATAAAGTAACACAAAATATTCTGTGTTTTTGTTTGCTGTTCAAAGTGCCTCATAAATGAACCCATAACAGAACTTATTATTCTGGGAGAATTATTTTCATTTTTCTGTAGCTCCGTGTTCTGGGGAAGTGTCACCTAGGGAATTTGAAAAACAACACAAGTGTGAAACAAGAGCTTGCATCTCATCAAGAATTTTGGATTTTATATGAATTATTTCTGACAAATGTTTGGCAGACGAATATTTCTATGGATGGATTAGGAGGCGTCATGAAAGGAAAACAGCTGTACTAGAAAACTCTTAGTCTCCGAACCTTTTATAAAACATAGAAGTATTTAGACTTTTAGCAACTCACTTCACAGTTTTATACAAATCAACAATTGTAGAAGCTAGGGTCTGAAAAAATGGAGACTCTCCTAGAAGTCTTTCATTTTATCATGTAGCTTTTTCAAGCAGAATAAGACTATTTATGCAATTCCATAATTTTCTTTTTTAAGTTCTCTCTCTACCTAATTCAATGATGAATTACTCAATAGACGAATTAAGTATATGATAAAACACCAATACAACAGCATCATCCAAAAACTGTTTATGAAAGAATATGATATTTGATATTTGCTTCCTCCAAAGCATTAAAGTAGAATTGGCAAAGTTACAATTGAAATGGAATTTCTTCCTTTAATATCAGCATTGTTTCTTTTTACTTATTTTTGGTGTGGGCCACCATACTCTTCCTTATTTAGAGCCTCTAATCATTGCCTTCTTTTTAAACATTCTATTATAGAGATTTTCAAACACATACAAAGTAGACAGAATAAAATGAACTCCAATGTACCCAACACTGCTTCAACAATCTATAACTCCCGATAATTATTTCATCTATACTTCCAACCACTCTCACTCCCCCATCTGCCATTATTCTAAGGCAAATCTCAGATGTCATATCATTATATTTATAACTATTTAACTTGTGCAGCTCTAAGCTAGATCTTTTTTAAAAATTTAAATCTTCAGATAAACTACAAAAATAGTTAAATGAATGCCTGTATCGCTTTACTATTAAGATACCCAGCTGCTAACATTTTAGCCACATTTGCTTTTTTTCTATATAGTAATCTACATGTAAGAATATTCTCAATTATTTTTTGTTGAGTCATGTAATAGTTTAAGTTGCAAATATCATGACTCTTTGCCCTAAAATACTTCAGCAAGTATCTCTTATTATTAAGGATATTCTCTTATTAATATATAACCATCTTAAAATTAAATTTAAAAAATTTAACATTAATATAATACCATTGTCTAATACACAGTCCATATTCAAATTTCTCCAGTAGTCCCAATAATGAAATTTATAGTAAATTTTTTCAATCCAGGATCCAATCAGAATTGCATTGTTATATTTTTAAGAGCCTTTAATCTGGGTCAATTCTTGTTCTGTCTTTGTTTTCTATGGTATTGACATTTTTTAAAATTATAGATCAATCATTTTGTGGAATGTCCCTCAATTATCTTAATTTAGTACTGACATCAACTATCTCCACCCCCAATAATTTCTAGGCCTTTGAATTCTTTTGGGTTTGTGGATGCCATAGAGACAGCTGAGGGTTCTTCACTTAGAGTATCTCTTTGACTTAAGATAAATTAACTGTGTTTGGATTTGTGAGGAAGCAGAAGGGCAATGTGAAGAAGGAAATAGGAGTGGACACTATTAAGCATAGGTTCAAATAAAGTAGTTAAAATTCAAACACTTAACATTTTCATTACAAGCTTTTTCAATTGCTTCTTTCTAACTTACTATTTTTAGAACTTCACTTGACAACTACTCCAAGTAGAACATCTTAATAAGCAAGCATGTGTGTCTGATGAGATTTGGTGAGCAAGCTGAGATCATTGCTGTAATACACTAGTTTGTTTTCTACTTGCCCTAGGCCCTGTCTTGGCCTCTTAAATCCATCCTCCCACTGCCGTCAGAGGAACCTATTTTAAAACACAACTCTGACTATGCTATTCCCTGGCTGAAAAAAAAAAGTCACCAATGAGATAAAGTGCAAGAGCCTTGGCATGGCACAAAAAGTTTTCCAAGGCCTGATGAATCCTAGCTACCACTCAAGTTCTTTCACATGTCTTTCTGTACTTTCCAAATAGAAATATGCCTTGTACCCAGAGGTACGGAACACTATGCTAAAGGGGTCAGTATAGTGCAGTTTCCTAGAGCTTCAGCTTTTACACAGTGGTAAGGAATTGTGGCAGACTACATTTTCCAAAGATGGCTGCCAGAATAGATACCATCCCAAATGCTCTTCCTAAATATGAAAGTTGGTAAGTTGATAATCTTTCCACCAAGTCTGATGTTCCCTTCTCCCTTGAAGGAAATAATTGTGTGTGAGTGATGATATTTGTATCAGTGCCAATCATGATATAAAAAAACACTTTATTTTTTAGTACTGTCATACTTAGAAACTTCGAAAATTCAATCATGCTTCTAGACCACAAGTTTTCAATGTGGGATTCACATACCCCAAGGGATCTTTAATCTGCAAGTCCATCTATTAGGAAATGGGAATAAAATATTAAAAGTTGGAACTTCCTTTAATTCTTTTTCTCATACATCTCTCATTTATTTTTTTATATCTTAAAGTAAATAAAACAGTACTATTAAGTACAGTAACCATTAACAACACTTGGCTATCGAACACTTGAATTGTGTGTAGTCTGAATTGAGATGCTGAGAGTTTAAAACATATACTAGATTTAAACACTTTGTATTTTTAAAAAGTAGAATATTGCATTATAATTTTTACATTAATGTCGTGTTGAAATGATAATTTTATACATTGGCTTAATTAAAAACACATTACTAAAATTAATTTCACCTGTTTATTTTTGCTTTTGTTTTTGAGACAGAGTCTTGCTCCTTTACCCTGGGTAGAGTGCAGTGTGTCATCACAGCTCATTGCAACTTCAAACTCCTGGACTCCAGCAAACCTTCTGCCACAGCCTCCCAAGTAGCTGGGACTATAGGCATAAGCCACCACGCCCAGCTAATTTTTCTATTTTTGGTAGAGACAGGGTCTCACTCTTGCTCAGAGCTGGTCTGGAACTCCTATGCTCAAGCAATTCTCCTACCTTGGCCTCCCAGAGTGCTAGAATTTCACCACACCCAGCTTCACCTGTTTCTTTTTACTTTTTAAATTTGGTCACTAAAAAATTTTAAATTATATATGTGGCTCTCATTTGTGGGTTACACTATATTTCTATTGGACAATGTTGACAAATAACAGTTTATAGTAATACAGTATGTAAGTTTTAAATTAATTTTTTAAAAACCTGCATTGGAGGAATGCATGTTTACACTTTTTTATAATGATAGGAGTGGGCAATTAGAAATGTTTAGGAAACGCTGATCTTGAAAGCTAGTTGGAAAATACATTTAAAACAATGTAGGACATAAGGTACTAAAAAGGAAGAAGCATCCTTCTCCATCTTTTTCCCTTCCCTCTTCACAAGTCCTCAAAAAATATTCATTATTCTTCAAATTAATATTCCCCTCCTAGGAGAACAAGTTTGTATTGCTGTCTACTCTATCATTTGTTCAGTGTACCCTACTGCTAAAGCTGCTAGCATGAGTCTTTCTCACTATCCACCTACCTTATCCAAGTACTGCTTTCTCAGGTGGTCTTTTGTCAGGACTGGCTACATATTTGCAGGGCTCAGAGCAAAGTGAAAATGTGGGACTCCTTGTTCAAAAATTATTAAGCATTTCAAAAAAGTGAAAGCAGAGCATTAAACCAAGTATAGGGCCATTCTGAGCCCTTGACCCTGTGCAAATTCCCATGAACTTCCAAGGGACAGCTTCAGGTCACATGCCCAGGAAGTTGACCCTGCTTCAGGTCATGTACCTTCTCAGAGCCTCCAGGTGTTCTTGGTTCTTTCAGACCTCTAGATAATTACTGTGAGGTGCTGAGAACTCCCCATCCTGATTTAGAAGGATGATTATAGGTCTTTATAATTATAGTTCCTTAAGTAAAGGCTCTGCTCTTTCATTAAGCTGCTAAAACCATATGTTTTCTTGAATCTTCTCTTGGGTTTCTTGGACCATCCCTGGATAGAGCATTCCTAGCCACAGCAAAGAGGATATTTTTAGTGTCTCACAAAAGAGATACATCTCATTCCCTTAGCATTCTCCTCAATACTTGTTTTGTTAATTTTGGATTAGAATGTTTTTCCTATTGAGTAAGAGACAGTGTTTTGATGATAACTATTTGTTTACACACTATAAGGCCTAAGTGACGTAATGAATGTTAAAAGAAATGTGGAAGACTGTCATTGTTAATATGTCATTAAAACATAAGAAATACACACTTAAGGGTCTTATTATCCTATGAGATTTTCATCCAATTTAAAATATTATAATAGCTGAGATCTCCTTAAAGATGATAAAAGGAATGTGTTAATATTTCTGTTAAATTTTAAAAAGTGAATTTTTATTATTAGAATACAAAGAATTGATCCTAATTAACTTTGTGCAAAGAGATCAGAGTATTGATTTCACCACAATAATAACCATTGATCATTTTCATTCATAAACTGACTTGCAAGGAAGTGTGCCTTCTGAAAGTAGAGGAAGTTGGGAACTATGCTCTTTACTATGGAAAATAGTAGCCAGTACATGGGAATAGGCATGGATAATGGAGGTGTGGACATAGAAGAGTTCAATGATTTAAAGATACAATAAGAACCATTTCATTGAACTGATAGCTGCCACAAATGCCATGACCTAATTTCACTCTGATAACAAATGACTTACTTTTAAATAACTTATGCTTCATACCATGCTTGCATTCATTTTAAACTTAATAGGGTATGAGCTGAACACAAAATAAAATGTAAACTTTTAAATCAAAGTGGACAGTAGTCAGATTGATACTTGAAAAATATCAAAATATAGTATTAGACAACCTTCATGAAGTTATCTTGAATACTTGTAATAAAGTATTTATATAGCCAACACAAAAATTTTAATATTATGTGTAGTCAATTAAAATACCAAAAGAGCAGAAGCTATTTTTATAATGACATGTTACCTGGCAATTCAGTGTCAAAATTTATTCAGTCATAGTCAGCATCCTTCTACCCAGACATATAGAAAATAAATTAGTGGAGATCTCTTTAATTACATTATAATGTAAACATATCAGTAAATACCCAAGTGAAGTGTGCCCTTACTTTTACTAACCGCTGATTACCTATTAAGAGCAAGACACTTGTTTCATGTCTAAAAAATAATCATAAAGCCAGCCTTGCTAACTCACCAGCTAATGGGATTCAAATGAGAGAATAAGTATTAAAGAACTTTAAAAGTGACAAATCACTGTGCAACTATATTATATTTGGATATATCTTAAACCTTCAAAACTGCTTTAGTTATAAGGCTCATCTGGAGTCTTTTCTTAGGCAATTATTTCTTCCTTGTAGTTTAGGGATTATCTCTTCAACCATGCCACCTCTGTCTTCCAACTGCTAACATAGCATGGTTCCCCACACTGTGGATAAGCATGTGGTGGGTTTGATGTTCATCTAAGGCATAACACAAAGCAATTCAAATTTTGTGGTGCTCCATAATTAACATGACTGGTTTTTACATAAAGCAGTATAAATAAGATTCATCTGCATTTGTTGCATGAGTAAACAATCTCACTTAGTCACTATAGTTGAACTTCCAAGCTAAACTGAGTTAAGTAAAAGAAGAATGGGTCTTAGCAAGCTGCATTTTCTTTGGATAAATGGCTCATTTTTCACATGGTGGTAGATTCCATTGTGACATATGGAATGCAGCATGTGAATATGAATGAGAAAGGTCACTTTGTTCAAAGTAAGAAAAATAGCTCTGATGTGATTTTCATAACAGTCAATTTCATATTTATCCATATAAATGTGGATAGTGACAAAGCCAATACTAAAATGAAACACTTCCTTTTGGATATTTAGGGAAAACGGGAAAAGACCTTCTCCCTGAGATCAATCCAGTAATCTCCAGTGGTCCTTTAGTTCTTATTCCAACAGATAAGAGTATTATGATCTCGTTTTAGTTATATACTGTAAATGTTGTGGGTATGCTTTTGGGGAGAAATCTATTTATTAAAAAGTATTCTATCATGATAAGTTTGATATGATTAAATAAGCCATAACTTGGGCCTGATTCAGTTATAGCATCCACAGATTTGGCATCTACTATTTAACAATCATTATAAAGAATGAATATGCACAAAAATATGGTCTGTAATTTTTTCCCTAAATACTCAGCTCCACCCTGAGTTCTGACATTATAATTTTTCTTTCCAATATACAGTTTCAAAGAACAAATTTTTAAAGGCAAAGATCATGATTTGCACATTAATACTTGGTCACTTGGTCTGTATCATAAAATCACAAAATATTAAACTGGAAGAGAACACAGTGATAATTTTGTTTATTATATATATGTGCATGTGTGTGTGTGTGTATATATATATGAACACTAAAGCCTAAAGAGTTGAAATGACTATTAAGTATGTTAACAGCAGAGCAGAGCCTAAACTTGGGTCTCTGAGATCTTACTATACAAGTTCTTTTTATATGAATTAAGTTGGTTTTATTACTTTTGAAAAAAGTTACTAAAGAGTTTACTCCTAGGATTTGGGTTAAATCATATAGACACTTGACTAAATCTTATTCTGGTTTTTTTCTAGTAGTTTTTCTTAGCCCTTATACACTAACACTATTGTATCAACAATAACAAAATGCTAAGCAATAAATTATTTGATATCATCCAAGCCTCACCCTCACTCTTTATTTCTTCAATTACTCTGGGGTCCATTTCAGTTTATATTTCCTATTATCATTATCTCTGGAGCCTAATCTGAGAAGAGGTAAAAGAAGAAAGCCCTGGTTAGTGAACAATTGGGACCTATAAATATACCAAGTACTCTCAGTCCTCTCAATAGGACTATCTTCCTGAGAAAAAGCCATCAAATGTTGCAATTTCTCCTATTGTTTATACTAGAGCTGCCCAGGACGTCAATTTAGATTGACTGTTTGGCTGTGTGGTTGTTATGAGTAGACTACAGGGTTTTATTGACAACTGTAAACACCACAATATACCACAGGGCCTCTTTTGCCCCTGCTTTTGGTTCATAGATCATTTCTACACTTACCAGTCTCTTTCTAACAATAAACATTTAGCAAATATTTTTGAACACTTTTTATGTACCAAGTACTGTGCTGGCACTAAAGATACAGTTATAAACAAGATAAACCAGGTGTCATCTCTATGGAGCTAACATCCTAATCTAGCATGAGAATAAGCAAACAAAATAACAACTGGTTGTGATAAAGAGTTTCAGGGAAATACAAAAGGTAGCTTGAGTTAAATAGAGGGGTCAAGAAAAACCATTTTGAGAAGGTAATATTTGAACTGATCCCTAAAAGAATAGGAAGCTGATATGGCTGGTTTGTAGTGAACAAGGGATTGTGGCATGAAATGGAAATAGGAGATATAGATAGGCAAGGGTGATTACATAAAGCCTTATAGGCCATGGAAGGAGGGTTTGATTTTATTGCTAGCACAGCAGTAATCCATTGAAAGGTTATGGAGGGATTTACCTTTTCATAATCTCAAAATATAAAACTGGAAGGGACAGTAGTGATCATTTTGTTTAAATATCTTATTATAGAGATAAGGACACAAAAGCCTAGAAAGTTAAAGTGACTAATAGAGTAAGTCAATAGCAGGGCAGAGCCTAAACTTGGGTCACTGAGCTCTAGAAAGAGGAAAACAAAAAGAGTAAATGTTAGGAAGGAGTAAAGGGAGGATATTTTATTACATCATTATTAAAGAGTAAGGAATAATCATGGCATAAAAATGATACGGGTCATTTCTTCTAAATGAAGAAAATGGTCACACAAAGAAATAGCCAAAGGACTCAGTACAAAGATCCAGAAAACTGTAGCACCTTCTCTCTGGCATAGGCAATATGGGACATGTTTTTGGGTCATCCTCCTCAAAATATAAAAACTATATACTCAAATAATCCTAATTTGTCCTAATAATCCACTATGATTATAATTAATAAATTTTATTCTATATATACACATTTTCAGCCATTATCATCTCTTATGATTTTACTTCAAAGTTTGCTATCATTCAAGAGTGATATTAAATAGGACTCTGAATGTTTTCTTTAATTTCTTAAGCTTAATTATCCCCAAACATGTTTCTGAATACAACAATGAATACATAAAAATGTATAACAACGACCATTAGTATGTAATATTTATTGAAGACTACAATACATTAATTGCTGAAGGGAATGTACATTTTTGAGAGAGGAAAAGGGGGACACAGGGTCTCTCACTTGTCACCCAGGCTGGAGTGCAGTGGCATCACCATAGTTCATTGCAGCTTCAAACTCCTGGGCTCAGCCTCCCAAGTAGCTGGGATGACAGGTACATGCCACCAGGCCCAACCAATGTTTTTTATTTTTTGTAGAGATGAGGTTTTTCTATATTGCCCAGGATGGTCTCAAACTCCTGGCCTCAAGTGATCCTGCTGCCTCAGCTTCCCAAAGTGCTGGGATTACAGGCCTGAGCCACCATGCTTGGCTATATTTTTAAATGTAACACTTGATTGTTTCACACATTCCAAAGAGAATAAGGTTTAATTTAGCAGAAATTTTTGTTTGTTTCTATATAGCCCTTTATGCTTTCAGCATGTTGGGCAATCACGTTCATTAGTTATTTCCCAAATAATACTTATAAGTACTTTGGCACTCTATGCTTATTTTAGAAATGATAAAATAGATTAACAGGGACTGGAGTTCTTGGCATATGAGTATAGGATGGCATCTATTTCAAAATCACTAAGATAGACCAGGATTTTCTGATATGGATGTTTCCAAAAGAGCTGAAAATAGAATTATCATTTGTTCCACCAACTCCACTACTGGGTATATATAACAGAAAATAAATCATTATATCAAAAAGATACCTGCACATGTATGTTCACCACAGCACTATTCACAATTGCAAAGATATGGAATCAACCTAAGCATCCATTAATGTAAGAATGCATAAAGAAAATGTGGTGTGTGTGTATGTACACACACACACGCACACACACATATATATAATATGTCTCTTTTTTGTCCATATACACACACACACACACATATACACATACAATCGAATACTGTTCAACTGTAAAAAAGAATGAAATCATGTCTTTTGTAGTAACATGGATGGAACTGGAGGCTATTATCTTAAGTGAAACCACCCAGAAACAGAATGTCAAATACCACATGTTCTCACTTATAAGTGGAAGCTAAATATGTGTACACAGGGACATAGAGTGTGGAATAATAGATAATGGAAGCTTGGAAGGGTGGGAAGTGGAGAGGGATGAGAAACTACTTAATGAGTAGAATGTACATTATTAAGGTGATGGTTACAACTAAAAACCCAGACTTCACCACTATGCAATATATCCATGTAACAAAATTACACGTGTACCCCTTAAAATTATACAAAAAATTTCAACATTCCTAGGAATCTGAAAAAAAATTTAAATATATAAAGAAAAAAGAAAGAAGAAAGAAACCTTTGTTCTTTAAATGCTGCCTTAACATCCTGAAAAAAGCAAGCTTTCTACACATCTGCACAGAAGTTATCCACAACTTCTGATACATCCTTTTCTTGGGAATAATCTGGAAAATAGTCAATCCCTACTCTCATTCTCATGACAAGTCTGTGTGTTTTATTTCTGAGCCAATGAAGTATCTAAATGGGGATATGTACAGTTTATATGTTTAACAGTAAAGTTTGTGCCATTAGTATAATGAGCCAGTCACGCCATGGCTTATTTGGTCTGTCTTTCCTTTATTTATACACATTCTGCAGGCAATGTAATCGATTCGTCACTTAATGTAAGTGATTCATCACTTAAGATGTAACTATTGCAACTCCTTGTTGTTCAGTAAGAAATGAGGAGTAAATACAATACTGATTACAGAAAATGAATCAATTCTGGTGACACTTTAAATACAAATTCAAGCAGCAAAGTAAATATTAAATTGTTATGAAATGTATTTTATAAACCTAAAATCAAGTACTTTATCCCTTGACCCCAGTTGTGGCAATTCTAGAAAATTATCCCACAGATACAATCATACAAGTATGCAAAGATCTATGTATGAAGATTTTTCATTGCAGATTTTTTGTACAAATAAAGTGGCTGTAATCAATAATAAGTTAGGGTCTACTTTAAAATAACTAAAAGAGTGGAATTTAGAATGTTCCTAACACAAAGAAATGTTAAATGCCTGAGGTGATGGATGCCCCAATTACCCTGATTTGATTAATTCACATTATATGCCTATATCACTTACATGTACCCTATAAAGATATATAACTATTATGTATCCATAATAATTAAAAACAAAAATTATACATTTTTAAAAATTGAAATGATCATATAGTTTTTGTCCTTTGTCCTATGTTTTGTGATATGATGTATCACATTGATTGATTTGTATATGTTGAACCATCCTTGCATAGCTGGGATAAAGTATATGTGAATATGATGAATAATCTTTTTGATGTGTTATTGAATTTTTTTGCTAGTTTTTTTTGAGGATTTTTACATCTATATTCATCACAGATATTAGCCTATAGTTTTCCTTTTACATCGTACCTTTGGTTTTGGTATCAGGGTGATACAGGCCTTATAAAATGAGTTCAGGAGTATCCTTTCCTCCTCAATTTGTTGGAATAGTTTAAGTAGGATTGGTATCAGTTCTTCTTTGAATACTTGGTAGAATTCAGCAGTGAAGCTATCAGGTCCTGGGCTTTGCTTTGATGGGAGACTTTTTATTACTACTTCTATCTTGTTACTTACTACTGGTTTATTCAGGTTTTGGATTTCTTCCTGCTTCAATCTTGGTAGGTTGTATGTGTCTAGGAATTTATTCATTTCTTCTATGTTTTCCAATTTATTGGCATGTAGTTACGCATGGTCGTCTCTAATGATCCTTTGGATTTCTGCAGTAACAGTCATAATGTCTCCCTTTCCATCTCTGGTTTTATTTATTTGAGTCTTCTCTCCTTTTTTCTTAAGTCTGGCTAAAGGTGTATCAATTCTGTTTATCTTTTCAAAAAATCAACTTTTTGTTTTGTTGATCATTTGTATTGTTTTTTCGTTTCAACTTCATTTATTTCTACTAATTTTGGGTTTGGTTTGCTCTTGTTTTTCTAGTTTTTGAGATGTTGTTTATTTGAAGCTTTTCTACTTTTTTGATGTAGGGACTTATTGCTATAAACTTTTCTCTTATTCCTGCTTTTACTGTATCCCATAGGTTTTGATATGTTGTGTTTTCATTTTCATTTGTTTTGAGAATTTTTAAAATTTCCTTCTTAATCTCTTCATTGACCCACGGGTCATTCAGGAGCATATTGTTTCATTTCTATGTGTTTATATATTTTCCAGTGTTCCTCTTGTTATTGATTTCTAGTTTTAGTCCATTGTGGTCAGAGAAAGTACTTTGTATGATTTCAATTATTTTGAATTTTTTAAGACTTGTTTTGTGGCTTAACATATGTTCTATCCTTGAGAATGATCTATGTTCCCAGGAGAAGAATGTGTGTGTATTGTGTAGCTGTCAGATGGAATGTTCTGTAAATATCTATTAGGTCCATTTGGCCCATAGTACATATTAGGTTCAATGTTACTTTGTTGATTTTCTATCTGTATGATCTGTCCAATGCTGAAAGTGAAGTGTTGAGGTCTCCAACAATTATTGTACCGGGGCTTATCTCTCTCTTAATCTCTGATAATATTTGCTTTATATATCTGGGTGCTCTAGTGAATATGTATTTAGAATTGTTATATCCTCATGTTGAATTGACCAACCCTTAATCATTACATAATGACCTTCTCTGTCTCTTTTTACTATTTCTGTCTTGAAATCTCTTTTATATGGTAGAAATATAGCTATTCTTGCTCTTTTTTGATTTCCATTTGCATGCAATATCTTTTTCCATCCCTTTATTTTCAGTTTACATGTGTTTTTATAAGTGAAGTTGGTTTCTTACAGACAACACATAGTTGGCTCTTGGTTTTAAACCCATTCAACCACTCTATGTTCTTTGAGGTTTTTCAGGTTTTTGTTTCTTTGTTTTATTTTACATCTGGCATGTACTGCTTTTGTAATCAGAAGAAGCAGTTAAAGATTAAAATGCAAAGTATTTAAATAAGAGTTACTACATCTTAACAATAAAATATAAAATTGCATTGTTGAAGGTTTAATTTTGGCAATGATGGATAAAAATTCTATTTACTCAATAAAAAAATATGAATAGAAGGATTATAAAGTAAACTTGAGGAAATCTAGGGGGAAAGTACTAAAAAATAGAGACAATAGAGGAGAAAAGATGAGAAAATTAGAGACTCTTCCAGAAGCCTTCCATCTGAAAATTAGGAAATTGGGAGATTCAGAAAGAGAGAAGAGAGAAAATAAGAGGAAAAAAATGATCAAAGAAATAATACCAAAAAATTTTCCACAACTAAAGCACATGAGTGGCCAGACTGATAAGGACCCAATGAGTGCTCAACACAATAAATAGGAGACCTATTATTGAGGCACGTTATAGCACAACTTCAGAACACTAGAGATAAAATGATGATTTCTTAAGCTTCAAGTACAAAATACAGTGCACTTACAAAAGATTAGATATTAGAATGGCACTTTGCTTCTTAAAACAGCACTGGAAGCTAGAAGACATTGTCTTTAAAATTCTAAAGAAAAATTATTTCTAACTCTAAATTCTATATATAGCAAATCAAATGTGACAGTTGTATAGTGAACTTTTCAGATAGCAAAGAACTCAAAAAATTTACCTCTCATGTGACCCTTTCCAAAAGTTACTAGGATGTGTACACCAAAACAGGAATAAACCTGGAAAGGGAAAGACATGGAGTCCAAGAAATGAATGGCTCTGCATAGGAGGGAAAAAGAGAGGTATTCCCAAAATGATGGTAAAGAGAAAAGATTATCAGATCTGTTAATTTTTTAAAAAAAAATTACTTTAGAACAGATGTATGTTCTTTGTTTTATTCTATGGTGAGAGATCTAAGGATTGGAAATGAAAAATAGTTTGTTCTTAGAGTTACCTTCTGCTTTGCTAATTTAAAACTCTGAGTCCTTCCATGACAGAACTCAGGGTCTTCACATGACAGTGTCAATTGTTTCCTAGCATTGAAAATTTAGACTGGGATATTTTGTCTTGTCCTTTAAACTGAATGATGATCATGCTAATCATTTTTCAAGTGTATACACTGGGGAGGGGACACACTCAGAGAAAAATAACAATGCTTGAAAAATAGTCTTTTCTCTGCCTAATGTCCTCAAAGAGTGTTTTTTAATTTTTAGGTGTAACAAATGAATTTTAAAATACAAACATATGTTTGTATATATGTTGTATATACATATATATTTTTTCAACTTGAAAGACAGCAATGTGACAGGCAGTGAGCTACAGAGAGAAGCAATAGACAATCACTTTCCCCTCACTTTACAGTCAAGTGGGAAAAGGGATAATACATTATAAGCTTGATGGGTATAGCAAAAGAGGAAGAGCATATAACAAAAGGATTTAACAATCTAACCACAAATGCAGAACCTATTGCTATCCACAGCTCTTTCTCTTTAGCCAACATATCTACTTATGGAAAAAGCATGCCATGAGTCAGCAGGAAAACAGGGCTACAAATTTTCTCTATTTTAACTACCTAGTTTAACCATCCAATGCGTCTCAAAGTAAACATATTGAGTCTTCAGAAATACAATATTTGCACCCACTCTTGGGCAACTGTGTTTTTCACTGCATGTAGATGTAAACTAAGATCCACTGTTTTTCTTATGCATATTTAAAACAATCAATCAAGCCTAGAATTCTATACCTAGCCAATCAAACAAGCAAGGCAGCAAATAAAAATCTTTCCATATGTCTAATTGCTACCATCCAGATTTGTGTGTCTCCGTTGATGCCTCGTATTTCACAGCTACATTTCCTTATCATTTTCATTTTGTGGCTGGATAGTTTGATATTCTATCTATTCAAATAACATGTGATAGAATAAACCTTCTTAGTATGATTTACATTAGGTAGAGTTATTTATTAAGCTAGATTCTGCTAGTTGTTTCATATAAGAAAGGTATTCTGAGAAATGTGCCATGTTTATAATAGACAGTGTATAGTCTGCTTTTCTGTAAACCATAAACCAAAAGAGTTTTAAATAAGCAATAATTAATATAAGCAAAAATAAAAAATTGTGATAGTGCTAAACACCTCTTCTGTCTCAGAAAATATTAGTTGTCTCCAAATTTTAAATCCGTTATGAAAACCAGACAGATGATTTGAAAATAAAGGCTTGAGGCTGTCATCCTAATTCTTAGAACTCAAAAAAAATGAAATTTCTTGTCTCAAGATTTTCCATTTCCATCAGTGACTTTTATATCCAAGTTAGAACTTAGGAAGGTAAGAACAAGGCTAAGGTAGTCCCCCAAATTAATGAAATACATGAAATAGTTATTTCTCAGAATACTTAAGATTTCATTACTATAATTATATAAAGACACTTTGATTTCATCTTAAAGCTATTGTCTTAATGAATGAATGAATGAGTTTCCAGGGTAGTCAGATGGCAGACTAGTTACCATAATCAATGTCTCAACTAAAAAAAAAAAAAGTCCTTTTATTTTTTTTTGATTGTTAGCATTTTTTAACAATAAAGTATTTTTTTAATTTTTTAATTTTTTTTATTTCATCATATTATGGGGATACAAATGTTTAGGTTACGTATATTGCCTTTGCTCCACCCTAATCAGAGCTTCAAGCATGTCCATCCCCCAGACGGTAAGCACTGTACCCACTAGGTGTGAATATACCCATCCCCATCCCCCCTCCCCCCTGTCTGACACCTGATGAATGTTACTACTATATGTGCACATGAGTAAGTGTTGGTCAGTTAATACCAATTTGATGGTGAGTACATATGGTGCTTGAAAAACATGTCCTTTTAAATGCACTGCTGAGGTGACTCAAAAGGAAGAGCTCTGCAAAAGTCAAAGTAAAACCTGGGAGGTAAGTCAATGCCAAAGTCAGCCTCACCTTGATTTTTGTGGAATCCTAGAGACTTTCAGCTTCTACCTTGATAGCTGTGTGGATATGGAAGGCGGGAAAGAGATAAAGCCCAGCTGCCCAGGGTGTGGAGTATGAGAGGAAACCCCTCATAAAGATGAGACCTAAAGATGTAAGGGTATATGAGAAAGAAAAATCAAACCAAAACAAAACAAAGCAAAAAACTACATGCAGAAAGAACAGCAAAAAAACTAATCTCCCCTGAGAATTCCCATTTTTAACCACAAGCTGGTTCCCCCAGGAATTTGTAGTCCAAATTCATACTACCTGAATGACAAAAATAATAATAATAATAATAATATTGAGCAAATAATGTAATTTAAAGTGGTTTGACGTTGGAAGTGACCACAAGCAACTGGTAAATCCTCTCTATGGAAAGGCAACATCAACCCAGGCTCAAAGAATTCTCACCGATAAAAGTTTCAAGGGTAAAACTCAGTATCAATCTCATTGATTCCAAAGCACACATTTTTTTTCACATTTCCCATCTCTGAATTGGAATAAATTTCAAAATTCAAGTATCTCATAATTTCTGTCTACCTGGTGCAGTTAGATTATAGCTGTGATTGCTTATTTATGCATAAACATCAAAATGACTATCATCAAATTTTATAGAAAGATAGTCAGAGACTTGGAAGAAAATCCTGGAGACAATAATGAAGCACCCTTTTAACACCTTCAAACCAAATGGTTGTGTGGGTGAAATATTGAATATTTCTCAACATTCCCAAAGCAGAAATCAAAAGACAAGTTTTTCCCAGTTACTTTATAGTTTTCTGTTGCTTTTATGAATGGTTTCTTATTTCTAATATTAATTCAAACTAGCAAACAAATACAGCAACAGTGGCTTCTAATTCTTTTATGGATTTTTTTAAAATGTGGCATGACTAATATCCTGACCAAATTATGATATTATGTGAGAAAGCAGAATTCTATCACTGTTAGATAAACAGTGATTGAGAAGAGTTATACTCTTAGTATGAAGAATTATTGGAAAAGCATAACCATTTGTTCACTAGCATTTTCCCTTGTATTTATGCATAAGAGGAATATATGATAAAAACTTATGGTTAAGTAAGTCTCAAAGAGTATGCTTTTGATAAATGTATAAAATAAAAATTCAGAAGAAAGTATAGGGTCACAGTTTAATTGGAAATATTTTTCTTTGGGAGTGGTACATAAAATAATGATGAATCTTAGAATCAATGAGGTCTTAGATTTCCTCATGAAATACGATTGGAAATCCTAAAGCATATAGTAAAGAAATAAAAAGAAA
This sequence comes from Microcebus murinus, assembly GCF_040939455.1. Taxonomy (NCBI): domain Eukaryota; kingdom Metazoa; phylum Chordata; class Mammalia; order Primates; family Cheirogaleidae; genus Microcebus; species Microcebus murinus. The sequence goes on from NC_134136.1 coordinate 96,384,752, forward strand.
TATGAAGTATATCAGTCGGGATCTAGTCAGGAAACCCATGCCCATGCAAAATAGTTCAAAGAGGGAACTTAATACAAAAAATAAGTAACAAAGGTGTTGGAATATCTGACAAGCCAAACAGTAAAGAGGCAACATAAGAAAGTTTCTACCACTTCTAGGTAGCAAACAAGGGAAGAAAAGGAATATATATATATATATATATATATGTGGAATATATATATATGGAATATATATATATGGAATATATATATATATATTCATTCATGGAGGGTATATATCAGGCCTCTAGGGCACTGATAATCCTATAATTTTTCTTAAACTAAATGATCTGTGAGATTAAGCCATGTTGGATGTAACAATAAAAATTCATTCTCATTGCTATATAGTATTTCAGTAATAAATGTACCACAATTTATTCATCCTTTTGACTGTTGATGAACATTTAGAAAAAAATTAACCCACTCATACTTAAGGGGACAAAGCATATGAAAATATACTTCCTGTCCTTTTGAAGGCATTTACCACTGAGATTAACTGACAAGTAGTCAGCTGTGATAGAGAAAATAAACTACTGTATATAGAAAAAAAAGAAGCAAATTTTAAGCTCTTCCTGTATCCATATAAATTAGAGTACACTTTTAGTTTTGGTGGTGGTTGTTGTTGTCATTGTTGTTGTTGTTGTTGTTGATTAGTGATTCATTCATCTCACAAGTATACCAAAATCACCTCACTAGTAAATTTTAAAAAAGTAAAACGAGATGAAAAAAAATTTGCAAAACATCAAGAGTGCCATCATTTCACCATTGGATTAACAAATGGTTTTCCAAATTTAATGTTTATTAAGTTTTGGAAGCAAATCTTCTCTAGACCCATTTCTTAAACCTTTATGAAAAAAATACTCGAATCTGGGGAAGAGTACACCAAGAAATGTAATAACTTGAAAAGAGTAAGAGTCAACAGAAAACCTAGTACATCCCCATAGAAAAAGAATATTTCACTTATTTAAGAATATTTTCCTTTGCTTTACAAAAACATACTAAAGCCAAAGGAATTTACACTATTTTTAAAAAATAAAATTAATTTAATTATAAGATTCTTAGGTCATGCTGATATAGATCATAAAGATCTGTGCATAATTTTTTGTACATCTCAGTTGAAAGTTTTAACTTTTCTTTCTGCTACCTATATAGTATAGTATGAAGCAAATTAAATTAAGTTATAAAGAAACATACTTCATTGATGAGAGAAATTTATATTCTTGAAAAAAATCCATTATATCATTTCACATAATACTGGACCTTAACAACTTGTTTGGTGGAATTGCGAGTAGTACAATTTGGTGGAAATTGGCACAGAAGTTCTGAACATAACACTAGAAAAGTAATTTGAAGTCAAATTGGAAATGGATTGTTATACAAAGGAGTTTGAACTTTACATGGTGCATAATGGGAGCCATTAAAATTTAAAAGCATGTATATAAAGTGACAGGATTAAAGTGGTAGTGTTAAACAAACTGGCAGCAGTACATAGGGAATTTATGGAAGAGGTAGGGGATGGAAAGGAGAATGGAAGGATAGAGAAACGGTAGACTATTAGGTTACCTTACCTAAAGGGAAGAGTAATAAGTGTCTGAAATAGGATATCAGCAGCAGGAATAGAGACAATGAAAACATGCCAATTATATATGAAGTTTTGTATCGTCATTACATTTACCATGGACTGGGAAAATATCTAGCCATATCTTAAATGATATGACCTCCTCAAGCATTGCTGGGCAATAAGTTATTTTGTCTGAATTCTCCTAATGTTAATTAAACAAATATTTCTTATAATGGCAAAAATATATATTATGTAACATTAAAGATAGACAGATGAGTAAGACCACTCTATCGGCCCCTGAAAAGCTGGTAGTCTAATTGAAGGAATGTATTATTTATGAGGCTTATCTTTAAAATTCCATGACATGTTTTTATACCTTTATGCTTGTACATGTGTTTTTCTGGAAAGAAACACAGATAACTAGTAACAGTGAATATCTCTGAGGAAGGAATTAGATGGCTGATGAAAGGTTGGAGAAAGACTTGCTTTGCCCCATATACTCTTTTGTATCATTCAAATTTTGTGCCATCTGACTATATTATCTATTTTAAAATATTTTTATATATATGATTCTCTAAATTCTTTCTTATAGGAAATTATGAGCACTTTTAAAATATAATACATTCTATAAATGAGAGGTGGTTATTATACTTTTCCATTTATTTAATCATTGAGAGTGTTTTCCTTCAATCATTGCTATTTCCCATTCACAGTTAAACGAATTTTTTCAAGATAGAGAAACAAAGTTGACCTGCCCTGATTTTGAAATTATGCTCAATTCTAAGATATCTAATCAAAAATTACCAAATTAAGGAGAGTAGAGTAAAATTCTAAGAATCACAATGTCTAAGAGATGGTCTAGTCTCCAGCACTTATAGCTATATGCCCATGCATAGTCCTTTATACTCTCTGAGACTCAGATTACCTATATATAAATTCTATAAAATAGGAAAAATAACACACATCCTGTGTATTTTATAAGATCATGTATGGTAATATCCATAATAATCTATAAAATGTATAAAGTGGCTGTGAGATCACAGAAATCACGTGGAACTTCATTTATTTTTCTAAAACTAAACAGAACCTAGATTTCTAGTTCTCCAGTTCCACTGATGGTATAAAACTTAATCTTGCTAATCCAATCTCTTTCATATTTTTCTTACCATCTTTTCTTAGGCTCAGTTCTTCATTCTCCATTTTACCCTTATTCTTACATCTGGTTCAGGTTGATTAGAGAAGCTAGTGGTAAAAGGGATGATCTAAGTTCTTGGAGAATGTGGAGGAAGAAGCTTATATACGTGATCTTAGTATTGGGAGGTAAGGGATATCTGATCTAAAACCATCATCTGTCTTCACTGGCTTCTGCTTAGGTATACTTCATGTCATATGGTCTTCCTCAAGATGACCTGGTATCTGTTGATATCTGCCAGCTCACCATGGCCCTTGACTCTCAGGTCTATCCATCTATTTTAGGTCCAAGTCTGATACCAGACTCCTTTCAGCAAGTTAGTGCCCCCATAACCACCTTAACATGCAGAGAAATCCTGGGAAGCTTTCCCACACTAAGCTGGAATGCTTCTGACTCAGTAAGGCTGCCTATCCTGCCAAACCCCTCACTTAGCCAATATTATCTTCCTGATCAGCATGATGATGGATGCTGATCAACTCCAGGAAATTGCTGGAAAATCATGAGCCAGGCCCCCTCAGTTCTGGGCTCAACTAAACTTAGATGGCGTTTTTATAAATCCTGCCAACTTAGTGGTGGTAGGATACAGGATTCTTAAATCCAACTTATGTATTCTTAAATCCAACTTATGATACAGGATTCTTAAATCCAACTTATGTATCACCAAAGACTAACTCTCATTTCCAACTCTTTTTTCTATCTCAATATCAATTTTGTTTTTTCTTTTAGTGATAAGCAACTCTTATGCTAAAAGTTTCATGCTCTGGATCCACAGACTTTTAGACTTTTTTACAAAGTTTCAATAGACTTAGTAGTCACAAGTGTTTTTTGTTGCATGGATGAATTGTATAATGTGGAAGTAGGGATTTTAGTATATCTGTCACCAGAATAGTGTACATTGTACCCAATAGGTAGATATTTTTCCCTCACCCCCTTTCTACTCTCCCCTCTTCTTGGTTTTCAATGTCCACTATACCACTTTATGATACTCCTCATTTAGCTCCTACTTGTAGATGAGAATATGTGTTATTTGTTTTTCCATTCCTGAGATACTTCACTTAGGGTAATGGTTTCCAGTTCCATCTAAGTTGCTACAAAAGACATCACAGATGCAGTGAAAAGGGAATTCTTATACACTGTTGGTGGGAATGTAAACTATTAATAGTATAACCTCTATGGAAAGCAGTATTGATATTCCTCAAATAGCTAAAAATAGACCTACCATTCGATCCAGCAATTCCACGACTTTGTATCTACCCAAAGGAAAATAAGTAATTTAGTCTTTTGACACTCAATTCCTCCTCTTTTTTTTCCCACAACCATTGCAGGCACTTGCCTTGGCTTTCAAGATTATTGCTATGAGTTAAAAAAGAAAATGTAGATAGTCATTAAGACTATACACAAATTCCATTTCTCCTTTTAGAAACATGGTAGGAATGAACTCCCTCCCTCCATTTTGAAGTTAGGCCTATCATGTTTCCCCCAAAATAAGACCTACCCATAAAATAAGCCCCAGCAGGAGTTCTAAGCATTTGCGCAATATAAGCCCTACCCCAAAGATAAGACCTAGTGATGGGCTTGGCTACTCAACGTATCTGTACAACCCATGCATTTCATCACCCAGCGGTAAGAAGACAAGCAGCCCTTCTCATCTGCCCCATCGTGACAGCTACTATCCCAGAGGTGACTGGAAAGGTCTGGGAAGCCCCACCAACAAGGTCGGCTCCCCCTGTCAGGTCCTGGCCATCCTGTGCATGCTGCAAGCTAAGGCTTTGAGGGGAAAATAACACATCTCCTGAAAATAAGCCCTAGGGTGTCTTCTTGAGGAAAAATAAATATAAGACCCTGTCTTATTTTCAGGGAAACACGGTAATATGCAGCCTGCTTTGGTCAATAAAATGCAAGAGAAAGTAATATGTCACTTCTGGGCAGGAGTAAGAGCTAGTATGCATTTTGCTGCACTCCATCTCAATAGCCGTAATTATAGAAGCATGGTGAAATGGAGCCTTGTCAATCTGGGTCACTGGTTGCAATAAGCAGAGCTCCCCAGCAGTTCATGTTCAACGTCTAGTATCAACAAGAAATAAACTTTTTCTGGATTAACTGAGATTTCAGGGATTTTTGTTCCTGTAACAATCTAGACTATCCCAACTAGAAAAATTAATTTTATCAAAATCAATACCTCTACTGAAGCATCAACACTACTGATAGAGAACCATGGGGAAACCATGGTTTCCATGGGGAAAATGTGTAGCCAAAAAAATCTTCAATTATTTGGAAATACTACCCACTTATAAGTTTAAGGTATAGTGATTAGTCACATGATTTTAGGGGGTATAAACTCCACCTTAGGGGAAGAAGTTGCCCACATGTAAAGGAAAGTTGAAAACTGTTCACCAGGTTGAAGCCTTAGGAAGTAGTTAGAGGTGAATAAATAAGAAGAAGTTAAACTGGGCCAGGAGGAAATAATAAGAGCAGAACTTTCAAAATAAAGTAACATAGTAGATGGTACACAATGGTTGAGTGATGCTAGAGAGACACTGCTGCATGATAAATCTTCTCTGGAAAAGATGGAGAAGGATCTATGCTTTTTTTCCTTTATTAACATAAGATATTCACATTAATTATGGCTATTTAATTATTATCATTCAGTCCTAAATTTATTCTTTTATACATTGCTTTGGGAGAGTGGGACATGTAGTCTACAAACTATATTTCTTAGACTCTCATGCCAGCTGAGCACTGGCTATGGGGCACCTGCCACCAAAGGTCCAAACATCATTCATAGGTTACCCCACCCAGAAGTCTGAACAACAGTTGCCAGGTGCCCATGCACAAAAGTTTGAGTATTACATTTGTAGCGCTCTCCTCAGAAGTCTAAGTACCAGTCGTATGTGGGCTTGTCCTCTCAGTTTTTAGGAGTCCAGGGCCTGGGGCATATCAATATATCTAGTCCAAAATGAAAGACAAATTGCTATACCTTGCAACTCCTATAACAAAGAAAAAGATACAATGCTTTGGATTTGAGAGACAATACATAGGCCACAGTTTTGTGTGCTGCTCCCACGTATTCATTGTGTAACCTTTAAGGGTTCTATTTTGAATAGGGCTCAGAGCAAGAGATGTCCCAGAAGCAACCAAACTTCTTCCAAGCTGCTCTGCTAATTGAGTATTATGACCCAGAAGATCCATTGTACTATAAATGTTTGTGGTATTAATAAATAAGTATGTTGCATGGACCAACAGGATAACTAGGGTCTTGAGCAAAGCTAAGTGCCCCACATATAAGCAATCTCTTTTTAAGAAACAACTCCTATTTTGCTACTGGGTTCTTGTAGAGACCAAATACCCACCCATGGGACACAAAGTAGCCATATGACCTAAGCTGTTCAGCATGAACTGGATGTTATCTGATCCCTCAAGTCATATGGTTGGCTATGCAAGGCAGCAATCCATCATCAAGTGGAAATGGTATAAAAGTTCCAGCAAGTCTTGAAGGTACAGATAAGCTGCATGAGCAGTTGATTCATACTTCACTGCATCACCAACTTTCCTCAACACACATAGTATGGCCTCATGGAAACTTCCCTAGTACTAGTTGGCTGAGGAAAATAAATCATAGATGATTGTCCATGTTATTCTGCTCAAACCAGAAACAGACTACTGCTGCATTATAGCCGCAGTTAGGAGTATTTCTTGAAAACAGAGGTGAAGGGAAATCCTTTCAGTGGCCAAAACTTTAATTAGTATTTTAGCTTTTCTACTGTGCCTGGATGGAAAAGTGGCCAGAAATATTAATATAAACACATTTATGGACAGTGGCTAACATTTTGACTAAATGATCAGGGACTTTGAAAGAACAGGACTGATAGATTGGTGATGAGAAGATCTGGGGAAAAGTTATGTATTATAAAGATTTCCAATTAGCAGATGGTCAAGATAACTTGTCTTATGGATTTCAGTCTGCCTTTTCCCTAAGAACCCTGATACTTACTCAAATGGGCTCATACATAACAAGTCCATGTTGGCAAGTCCAAGGTAATAATGGGTGCAACCACGTGCACTTTTTCCTCACTGATGCTGATCTGGCTATCACCACTAGTGAGTGCCTAACTAGCTGGCAGCATATATCAATGCCAAGTTCCCAACATGGTATCATTTCTCAGTTGAATTAGCAAGCAGGTTGATTATATGAGATCATTTCCATCAGGAAAATAGAAACTCTGGACATGGATTTGCTTTCTGTGATAGGAAGAATTCTAGGATATCTCCTAAGACCCCTAACCTCCTTATGTACATACCCTATATAACCTCCAGCACTGTGAATATGGTGTATTTTACTGCTGTAATTAGTTACATTTTATGTCACAGATGACTTTAAGAAAAAGAGATGGTCAGAGTGGGCCTGACCTAATGATATGAGTCCTTTCAAACAGAGATTTCTCTACCACTACTTGCAGGAGAGGAAGTCAGAGATTCAAAGAATGAGAGGATTCAATATATTATTGCTGTCTTGAAAATGCAGACAACCACATAGGCAGCCTCCAGGAGCTGAGAATAGCCTCTAGCCCACATCCAGCAAGGAAACAGGGACCCCAGTCCATAGCTGCAAAGAACGGAATTCTGGCAACAAGAATAGGCTTGGAAGTAGAAATTTCCCCAGAGCCTCCAGATGAGAACTCAGTGCAGCCAACACTTTGATTTCAGCCTATGACACCATGAGCAGAGAATCCTGTGAGCTTTCTGATCTACGGAATTGTGAGCTAATAAATGGGTGCTGTTTTAAGCCTCTAAGTATGTGGTCATTTGTTACACAGCAATAGAAAAATAATACACTTTACCTGTCTGCAATGACCTACTGAAGATTACAGCATTAGTTGAAAGTTACCATGGTAGTTTGAAGAAAACAGCTCATGAAATCAGTACACTATTCTACAGGATGTGGAATATGCTTTGAACCAGTCACAAATATGTAGTGCCCTTTCTCTCATAGCCAGAATACATGACTCCAGGAAACACAAGAGGTGGCAATAAGAGTAGTTCCTGTTTCACTTACTTCTAATAACACAACTTTGGGTTGTTCTGGCTTAGAAGTCTAAGATCCCAAGAAAGGAATGCTTCCACCTGAGAAGACAATATTCCATTTAATTGGAAGTGAGATTATCACCTGGTAATTTGTGGCTTCTCATACCACTGAACCAAAAGGCAAATAAGGGCTACAGTGATTGATCCCTATTACCAAGGGAAATTTGGGTTGTTCCTACAAAATGAGGGAACTATAACTCAGAGGAGTCTCTGGGGAACCATTTCATATTTACATATCCAATAGCAAAAATATTAATGGAAAACTAGAGCAACCCAAATAGGAAAGGACTACTAAGGACTCGGGTCCTTCCGGAATGAATTTTGGGATCACCTCACCTTACAAAGACTCAATCAACTGATTTTCTTTCCAACATAAAGCAAACATGGAAAGGATATTGTAAGGGAGAAGTTATAAATGTCAACCATGACCTTGTACTAGTTATAGAAACAAGAATGTAGCAGCTATGCACATTACTTCCCTGATTGTTATAAATAATATTATTTTATCCTTTGTTCTTCTTTTCTCAATTATTTTAATTAAAAAGTGTTCCTATTATCTGAGTGCTTATTTCAACATCCCATTGTGTCCTTTCAGCTTTTCAACACATCTATATTACCATTTGTCTCTATTAAATCCCCAATTTGAATAGCTAGCATGGTTTCTGTTTTCTTCAGTAGAACTTGACTGACACATCATTCTTTCCTCTCCTTCTGAGACCTCAGGCACTCTGACTATAGTTTTGCATTACACTTTCCCCTTCCTTCTATGATACATATATCTATTCTGTGTTGATTTCTTTAATAAAACCTCACCATACATAGTGCATGTCAGCTTTCATGTGGTGATGCCCCAAGACTTTGAGAACTATAAATGATAGTAAAAAGATGATATACAAGTGGTGAAGAGCTACAGTTGCTTTAGGGGGTAGGTGGGAAGGAATATGTCACACTCTGATATACTAGCATAGGTATTTGAACTTGGGCCTTAATCAGGGATTTAAATGGTAACCTTTAGACACAGAAAGTAGGGGATTTGATTATCAGGACAAAACTGTCTTCCTTACCCTAAAAATACTCTTTTGAAAAAATATTTCATAAAAGTTTCATTATGTACAGACTATATAGAAGAAAGATAGTTTTTTTTAAAGAGTCATGATAATTTTATTTGCGATTAACTAAAGAAAAAGTCCAAGTTGATTGCTTGATCTAACAAAAAAGTCATATAGTAAATCAAATTGCCTGTTTGAATGAAGACAGATTGTTTGACTTGGCATAAGTAATATTGTTTAAAGAAATACATTTTAACAGAAAACAATTGTCTGGTATATAATAACCTGGTTTCCTTCAAATTAAAACGGAGAACTAGAAAATGAAAAGGTTATGCAACCGTTCTGCAAGTTTATTGGCAAAATGAATGAATGTGTGTTTTGGTTGTTCTGCAGAGACTTGACCTAATTGAAAGAGAAATGTGATGCCTGGTGACAGAGCTAAATAATTGTCTTTTAGAAAAAAAGAGTTGAATAATTACTCATCTTCTGTATTTCTTCCACATAGAGTTTATGATGACTGTTTCAACCCTGAGAAATAACTCATACCCCAAAGAAGTCCAAATCAGAGACTGTAATATTAGTAGCTTAATTCAGGACCTTCATTAGCAAAACCAGCACTGCTTTATCACTGCAATCACTGATGAATCAGGAACTGTCCTTCATCTAAAACGGTGGTATTACTGACTCACTGTAAGACATGAGCTGTAAGGTTATTTGGAGAGTTGTTTTTAGTTTTGTTTTGTGCTTTTGTTTCTCTGGTAGCTGTTTAAAATTTTTCTTTTCCATATACAATCCCTGACTCTGTTTTCCTCCTGACCAATGCATTGATTTGTTATGATTGGTCTGTAGCTAGAAACAGATTAATGCTAAACAGGCATGCAAGAAGGAAAAAAATCCATCAAACCTGCCTCCCTACTCTATAGCGAAAATAAGACACTCTTTCAAATTATTTTCTCATTTCTCATTAGTTCCCAGGAATGTGTGAGATCCTTTGATAATTAATTTTGTTTGTCTTTGTATACCTACTTCCTAGATAATGTACTCGAGAAATATTTGTTTGTACAGTAGATCACCTAAGCTTTAGAATAGTGCTATTATCAATGGAGCAATATCAGTTATTTGACCAGGTTGCTAAAGCAAGTTCTTAGAAAAATAAAGAAGGTGAAAATACTTTCTTAATTGAGTTCTTGCCCTTATTGCCATTTAGAATAGTAGTTTTTCTCAAGCTTAATTTCAAAACCAGTATCTCATGCTTTTTATCACTTAATGTTCAAGAAATGAGACATATTATAGAATAATGAAAGTTGTTAAGAGGTCAGTTACTTTGATAGGATCGGCTTCTCAGAAGTAAAATCAACAACCACTCATTCAATTCATTAGACAAACATTTATTGAATAACAGATTGTGTGCTAAATGTTGTGGATACAAAGATGAATAAGAGAGAAGTCCAAGTCTTAAAAGACTACACAATCTAGTTGATCAACAAATTCCTGCGATGCAATATAGAATGATACCACAGGGTATTATGAGATAACAGACAGCAGGCACCTATTTCAGCCCAGAGAACTCAGGGAAAGTTTCTCAGCTGAGTCTTAAAGAAAGAGTAGGAGGTAGTTAGACAGAAAGGGTGGTTTGGGCAAAGACAGAAAGAACAGAAAGAACATGATGTGCAGAAGGAAATGCAAACATGTCTGTGTCTCTGAATTATAGTGAAGAAAGGAGGGGTATAAGTTGGCAGAAAAAGCAAGCAGTAACTAGATAACAGAGGCCAAATTAGCCAAATTATGGAATTTAGGAGTAAAGGGAGTTCTCAAAGAGTTCTATGCAAAGCAATTGTAGGGTCAGATTTGCATTTTTAGATAGAGCATTCAAATTGTGATGAAGATGGATTTGGGAAGTGTAATACTGAAGATAGTGAAAGCAGTATTACAATAATCTAAGTGAAAGAGTGTGAAGGCTTGATCTTGGTAAAAGGGGTATGAGTTCTAGAAATATTTAGCAAGGTTTGGTGATTGATGGGATATGAGCTGTGAGGAAAAAAGTCCAGGGTTTCTCCTGGGGCCTGTAAGTGACTAGTACTGCTTGCAAAGAGTTACAGAATGCAAAAATAAGGAAGATATTTGGGGGAAGAATAAAAATAATTCAAATAGACATGACAAATTTGAGATAACTCTGGGGCAGCATCCTTCAAAGTAAGATATTACAAGGATGGAAAAACATGCCACCACATGTACTTGCCATCAAATTGGTACTAACTGACCAACACTAAGGTGTTCATATTGTAGTGATACTCACTGGGTGCCAGTCGGGGTGGGGTGGGGAGTAAACCAACAACTAATGGAAGCAGAACGCACTGTGTGGGGGAGGGACACACTTGTAGCCCTGGCTTGGGCGGGGCCAAACAGCATTACATGTAACCAAAATGTTTGTACCCCCCAAAATATCCTGAACAAATAAAAAAAAATGCTGGGGCAGGTATCCAATTGGAACTGTATATCAGAGTTAGATATGTAAGTATCCATCCATGTTTTAGCAGTAGAAACAATGAGAATAGAGCTGAGTGGAGAAGGAAGAAACTGTTAAAGAGGACAGTACCATGGAACACAACAAGAAAGAAATTTCAAAGAGAAAATTTTCAACATGTCAAATGCGATAAAGAGGCCCAAATAGATAAGAACTGAAAATGCCCAGTAACATTTGATAATTAGCAGATTTTATAAAACATAATGAGAATTTTTTCAGCAGGGAATAAAGGCAGAAAATAGACTGCATTAGTTTCGTAGATAAATGATGGGTAAAGAATCGGAGACAGGTGAGTTTAGACTTTTTAGAAGTTTGTATGAGAAGAAAGAGATGATGGTAGCTGAATTTATTCTTTTATGAATTGTACTTTTGACATCTTGTCAAAGAACATTTTGCCTAATCCAAAGAAATGTAATAGTTTCAAGTTTTACCTTTAGGTTTATGGTAAAATTTGACTTAATTTTTGCATAAGGTGTGAGGTTTAGTTCAGGGCTTATTTTTTTGCACATGTATGTCCAATTGTTCCAACACCATTTGTTGAAAGACCTATCCATTCTCCATTGAATGCATTTCACCTTTGTCAAAAATCACTTGGTTGTACTTGTAAGGGTCTATTTTGGGACTCTATTCTGTTTCATTGATTTATGTATATATCCTTTCACCAATACCACACTATCTTACTTAGCTTTATATTAATAGTAAGTCTTAAAATCAGGAAATGGTGAGCCCTCTAACATTGTCCTTTTTGTTTTTTATCAAAATTATTTTGGCTATTCTAATTCGTTTGCCTTTCAATACAAATTTTAGAACAAGTTTGTTGATGACTACAAAAATACTACTGGGATTTTGATTGGGATTTTGTTGAATCTGTAGATTAACTGGATAAAAACTAACATTTGAGCTCTATCAGGTCTTCTCTAATTCATGAACATGGTATATGTTTTAATTTATTTATATGTTCTTGATTTCTTTCATCAGTGTTTTATAGTTTTCAGCACACCGATTCTGCATACATTCTATTAGATTTAAACCTAAGTATTTCACTAATTTGGTATTTTTCTCAATATTGCATTTTAATTGTTCATTGCTAATATAGAGAAATACAATTGACTTTTATATTGGCTTTGTAACCTGCAAACTTGTTAAACTCATTTGTTATGTCTAGGAACTTCCTTATAGACTTCTTGATGATTTCTGTACAATCATGCCATTTGATCATAGAGATAGTTTTGTTTCTTTCTAATCTGGATATCTTTTATTTCTTCTTCTGGACTTACTGCACTGGATAGGACTTCCAGTATACTGCTGAACAAGAGTTTGGAGAGCAAATATCCTTGTCTTATTCCTCATTTTATAAAGAAGCTTATCTTTCATCATTAAGTATGATGTTAGCTGTGGTTAACTCTGTCAGGTAAAGGGAGTTTCCATCTATTCCTATCTTCCTATAATTTTTTTTATTTTTATTTCAGAATATTACAGGGGTACAAATGTTTTGGTTATATAAATTGCTTTTGTACCATTTGAGTCAAAGTTATAAGTGTTCCCATCACCCAGATAGTGTGCATTGTACCGTTAAGTGTGAATTTACCCATCCCTTCCTCCTCCCTTCACCTGCTTGATTTACAATGAATGTTATTTCCATATGTGCACATAAGTGTTGATTGATTAGTTCCAATTTAATGGTGAGTACATATAGCGTTTGTTTTTCTATGTTGTGATACTTCACTTAGAAGAATGGTCTCCAGTTCCATCCAGAATAATACAAGAGATATTAGTTCACCATATTTTTATGGCTAAATAGTACTCTATGGTACACATATATCACATTTTATTAATACACTCATGTTTTGATGGGTGCTTGGGGTGTTTCCACATTTTTGCAATTGTGAATTGTGCTGCTATAAACATTTGAGTGCAAATGTATTTTTTTAATAAAATGTCTTTTCTCCTTTTGGCTAAATATCCAGTAGTGGGATTGCTAGATTAAATGGCAGTTCTACTTTTAGTTCTCTGAGGTATCTCCATATTACTTTCCATATAGTTTGTCCTAGTTTGTAGTCCCACCAGCAGTGTATGAGTGTTCCTATCTCTCTGCATCCATGCCTGCATTTGTTTTTTGGAGACTTTTTTGATAAAAACTATTCTCACTGGAGTTAAGTGATATTTCATTGTGGTTTTGATTTGCATTTCTCTGATTATTAGAGATGTTGAGCATTTTTTCATGTGTTTGTTGGGCATTAGCCTATCTTCTTTTGAAAAGTTTCAGCCACAGTAAAATAAAGTACCAAGCAGATTTCTGAAGCCCCTGATTCCAAGCCTTAGTTCTTAGATGACATTTCTATACCCACCCTGGGCCAGAAGGGAACATGCTGCCCTCACAGTAAGGACCAAGGCCTGGCAGGATTCAGCACCTGCTGTCTAAAGAGCCTTGGGTCTTAAATAAGAGGTAGCCAGGCAGTAGTCACCACAGGACTTGGACAAGACTATGCTGGCTTCTGGAGTGATCCAGCACAGTCTCGGCTGTGATGGCCATGGGGAGAATGCTCTCATCAACCCTCCCTCAACTCCAGACAGTCCAGCACAGAGAGTGAGACTCCTTCTGTTTGGGCAAAAGTGAGGAAAGAAAATGAGGGACTTTGCCTAATAACCCAGAAAATTCTCCTTTATCTTAATAAAGCTCACCAAGTTGGTTAGTCTGCAAGAGTTTCAGTGTTACTGGGCTTGGGGCACCGCCTATTGATATGACTGCAGTAACCACAGACTTAGATCACAGCACTCAATTACCTTTGAATATCTGGAAAGCATTCTTAAGAATAACAGGTACAAACAAGCCCAGACTCCAAAAATTAGAATAAATACCTAACTCTTCAATGCCCAGATGTTGAGGAACATCAAGCATCAGGAACATCCAGGAAAACATTATCTCACCAAACAAACTAAATAAGCCACCAGTGATCAATCCTGGAGTGATGGAGATATGTGACATTTCCATACAGAGAATATAAAATAATGTTCTGAGGAATCTCAATGAACTTCAAGATAACACACAGAAGGAATTAAAAATCCTATGAGAGAAATTTAACAGAGAGATTGAAATAATAAAAAAAACAAGCATAAATTCTGGAGCTGAAGAATTCAGTTAACAATGCATCAGAGTCTCTCAACAGCAAAATTAATCAAGAAGAATAAAGAATTAGTGAGCTTAAAGACAGCCTATATGCAAATACACAGTCAGAAGAGGAAGAAAGGATAAAAAAGAATGAAGCATGTCTACAAGATCTAGAAAATAGATTCAAAAGGGCAAATCTCAGAGTAATTAGCCTTAAAGGGGACTATAGGCACATGCTACCATGCCATATACACAATGGAATATTATTCAGCTACATAAAAGAATGAAATCATGTCTTTTGCAGCAACATGGATAGAACTGGAGGACATCATCTTAAGTGAAAAAACTCAGACACATAAAGACAAATACTGTATGCTCTCACTTGTAAGTCAGACCTAAAGAATGTATACATCTAGAAGCAGAGTACACAGAGATGGACAATGGAGATTTGACAGGAAGGAGGTGGGAAGGGGTGGATGATAGGAGACTGCTTGGTGGACACAATGGGTATTGCTTCAGTGATGTACGCACTGAGGGCCCTGACTTCACCACAGTGTAATATATCAACGTTAAAAAAAATCACACTTTTATGCCATGAATACATACAAATAAAAAATAAATGGGAAGAAGTAAAGAAGTTTATGAGCTCAAGGGAAAAAAAGAGGAGGTAAAGATTGGGTAGAGAAATTTTCAAATCTAGAGAAGGATATCAATATTCAAGTACAAAAAGATCATATAACACCAATCAGATTTAACCCAAATAAGACTACCTCAAGGCCGGGTGTAGTGGCTCACACTCCTAGTACTCTGGGAGGCTGAGGTGGGCATATCATTTGAGCCCAGGAGTTCAAGACCAGCCTGAGCAAGAGCAAGACCCTGTCTCTACTGAAAAAAAAATAGAAAGTGAATTAGCTGGACGACTAAAAATATATAGAAAAAATTAGCTGCTCATGGTGGTACATGCCTGTAGTCCTGGGTACTCAGGAGGCTGAGGCAGTAGGATTGCCTGAACCCAGGAGTTACAGGTTGCTGTGAGCTAGGCTGATGCCATGGCACTCTAGCCTGGGCAACAGAGTGAGACTCTGTCTCAAAAAAAAAAAAAAAATTACCTCAAGGCATTTAGTAATCAAACTACCAAAGTTCACACATAAAGAAAGAAGAAAGGAAAAATAACATATAAAGGAGCTCTAATACATCTAGAAGCAGATTTCTCAGTGGAAACCTTATAGGCCAGAAGAGAGTGGCATGAAATATTAAAGTGAAAGAAAAAAAAACCCTTTATCCTAGAAGATTATATCCTGCAAAAATATCCTTCAAATATGAAGGAGAAATAGAGATTTTTCCAGACAAACAAAAGCTAAGGGATTTCTTCAACACATTCTTGCCCAAGGAGAAATGCTAAAGGGAGTTCTTCAGTCTGAAAGAAAAGGACATTAACAAACACTACGAAATCA
This sequence comes from Microcebus murinus, assembly GCF_040939455.1. Classification (NCBI taxonomy): domain Eukaryota; kingdom Metazoa; phylum Chordata; class Mammalia; order Primates; family Cheirogaleidae; genus Microcebus; species Microcebus murinus. Next base: position 96,400,761 of record NC_134136.1, read on the forward strand.
CCTAAAGGTATAAAATTCATTGTTAACAGTAAATACACAGAGAAATACAGAATACTATTTCACTGTAATTGTAGTGTGTAAACCACTCATATCTTGAGTAGGAAGACTAAAAGCAAACCTATAAAAAATAATAACAACAACCTTTTAAGAGACAGTATAAAAAGAAAAAATTGAAACAATAAAAAGTCAAAAATCATTCTTGGATTGATGGGCACTTGGGCTGTTTCCACAGCCTTGCAATTATGAATTGTGCTGCTATAAACATTCGAGTGCAGGTGTCTTTTTTGAAGAGTGTCACTGGATCATTTGGGTAGATGCCCAGCAATGGGATTGCTGGATCAAATGGTATATTCACTTGTATCGCTTTAAGGTATCTCCATATTGCTTTCCACAGAGGTTGAACTAGTTTGCAGTTCCACCAGCAGTGTAGGAGTGTTCCTCTCTCTCCACAACCACGCCAGCATTTGTTATTTGGAGACTTTTTGATAAAGGCATTTATTGAAACCTTAAAATCTGTACCCCCATAATATGCCAAAAAAAAAAAAAAAAAAAAAAAAAGTCAAAAATCAGGGGGTATGGAGTTAAAGTGTAGGTTTTTTTTTTGGTTTTTTTTTTTACCTTTCTCTTTGCTTGTTTGTTTGCTTATTGTAAACAGAGTTAAGTCGCCATCACTTGAAAACAACTGATCGTAAGATGTTTTTTGCAAGCATTGTGGTAAGCTCAAATTAAAACACTTACAACACAGATACACAAAAAATAAAAAGCCAGAAATTAAAACACACTACCAGGTAAAATCACTTTAAACAAAGGAAGACAGGAGGGAAGCAAGAAAGAGAGGACCACAAAATAAGCAGAAATCAAATAACAACATAGCAGTAGTAAGTCTTTACCTATCAATAATAACATTGAATGTAAATGACTACATCTCTAATCGAAAGATACAAAATAGCTGAATAAATAATAAAAACCAACAATATGCTATCTACAAAAACTCATTTCATCTATAAAGACACACAGAGACTGAAAATAAATGAGTAGAAAAGGATATTCCATGAATATGGAAACCAAAAGAGACCAGGGATAGCTGTATATAAAACAGATAAAATAGAGTTGAAGAAAAAAACTGTAAAAAGAGACAAAGCAGTTCATTACATAATGATAAAAATGTCAATTCAGCAAAATTATATAAAAACTGTAAAAATTTATGCACCAACACTAGAGCACGCAGATATATAAAGCACATATAATTAGAGTTAAAGAGAGAGATAGACCCTAACATAGTAATAGTTGGAGACCTCAACACTTCACTTTCAGCATTGGACAGATCATACAGATAGAAAATCAACAAAGTAACATTGAACCTAATATGTACTATGGGCCAAATGGACCTAATAGATATTTACAGAACATTCCATCTGACAGCTACACAATACACACACATTCTTCTCCTGGGCACATGGATCATTCTCAAGGATAGAACATATGTTAAGCCACAAAACAAGTCTTAAAAAATTCAAAATAATTGAAATCATACAAAGTACTTTCTCTGACCACAATGGACTAAAACTAGAAATCAATAACAAGAGGAACACTGGAAAATATACAAACACATAGAAATTAAACAATATGCTCCTGAATGACCCGTGAGTCAATGAAGAGATTAAGAAGGAAATTTTAAAAATTCTCAAAACAAATGAAAATGAAAACACAACATATCAAAACCTATGGGATACAGTAAAAGCAGGAATAAGAGAAAAGTTTACAGCAATAAGTCCCTACATCAAAAAAGTAGAAAAGCTTCAAATAAACAACATCTCAAAGAACTAGAAAAACAAGAGCAAACCAAACCTGAAATTAGTAGAAGAAAAGAAATACTAAGGATCAGAGCAAAAATAAATGAAGTTGAAATGAAAAACAATACAAATGATCAACAAAACAAAAAGTTGATTTTTGAAAAGATAAACAAAATTGATACACCTTTAGCCAGACTTAAGAAAAAAGGAGATAAGAGTCAAATAAATAAAATCAGAGATAAAAAGGGAGACATTACGATTGATACTGCAGAAATTCAAAGGATCATTGAAGACTACCATGAGCAACTACAGGCTGATAAATTGGAAGAAATAGATAAATTCCTAGACACATACAACCTACCAAGATTGAAGCAGGAAGAAATCCAAAACCTGAATCAACCAATAACAAGTAACAAGATAGAAGAAATAATAAAAAGTCTCCCATCAAAGAATATCCCAGGACCAGATGGTTTCACTGCTGAATTCTACCAAGTATTCAAAGAAGAACTGATACCAATCCTACTTAAACACAACGCAAGCCATATATGACAGACCCATGGCTAGTATCATACTGAATGGGGAAAAACTGAAAGCCTTTCCTCTAAGATCTGGAACAGGACAAGGATGCTCACTTTCACCACTGTTATCCAACATAGTACTGGAAGTTCTAGCTAGCACAATCAGACAAGAGAAGAAATAAACGGCAACCAAATTTGAAAGGAAGAATCAAATTATCCTTATTTGCAGATGATATGATCTCATATCTAGAGAAACCTAAAGACTCCACACAAAAAAATAGTAGAACTGCTAAACAAATTCAGCAAAGTTTCAAGATAAAAAAAAATCAACATAAAAATCAGTAGCAAGAGCAGGGCATGGTGGCTCATGCCTGTAATCCTAGCACTCTGAGAGGCAGAGGTGGGAGGATCCCTTGAGCTCAGGAATTTGAGAACAGCCTGAGCAAGACCAAGACCCCTGACTCTACTAAAAATAGAAAATTAGCTAGGCATGGTGGCACAGGCCTGTAGCACCAGCTACTCCAGAGGCTGATGCAGGAAGATCACTTGAGCCCAGCAGTTTGAGGTTGCAGTGAGCTACAGTGATGCCACTGCACTCTACCCAGGGTGACAGAGGGAGACTCTGTGTCTCATAAAAACAAAATAAAACAAAAGAAGCAGTAGTGGGTATCTACCCAAAGGAAAAGAAGTCATTTTATCAAAAAGACACCTGCACTTGAATGTTTATTGCAGCATAATTTACAATTGCAAAGATGTAGAATCAACCTAAGTGCCTATCAATTCATGAGTGGACTAATAAAATGTGATACACACACACACACACACACACACACACACACACACACACACACACACACATGGATTACCACTCTGCCATAAAAAGGAATGAAATAATGTCTTTTGCAGAAACTTGGATGGACCTGGAGTCCATTATCCTAAATGAAGTATCTCAGGATTGGAAAAAAAACACCACAGGTACTTTCTAATTATTGGGAACTAATCTACAGGCACACATAGGCACAGAGAGATATAAAGGTCATTGGAAATCAAGAAGGGGGAAGGAGAAGGAGGGAAGGTGTAAAAACCTACCTATCAGGTACAATGAACACTATTTGGATAATGGGCACACTAATAGCCCTGACTTAAGCATTATGAAAGCTATCCATGTAAGAAAATAATTTTTATACCCTTAATATTTTGAAATTAAAAAAGTAAAAACACATTTAGCATTTTAATATATCTGAAAATTTAAAATTCCTGATAAATTTGAACAGGAAAAATTTATGGAAACAACACAGTCTTTGGCAATTCTGGAAGAAAGGTTCCTAATTCTGAACTCCAGAACTGTCACAGCCAGAATTGGAATGCTGCAGGCATTACCAATATATTGACTACTTTCAGATAAATTAGAAACTGTAGCATATGTTAAGGTATCCACTTAATTTGTTATTAGAATTTACTGATTATCAGTTTTGCATTTAATTTCTTCTGGTTTTATTTGTTATATAAGAGCTATAAAAACTAGGTGATTATGTTTAGCTTTACTTTCATATATTTTACATTTTTTATTGAGTTATTATTTACATACAGGGAACTGTATAGATCTTGACCTACAGTTTGAGTAGTTTGACTACACTGTGAGCCTATGTAACTGATATTCCAGAGACTTTCCCACCAGCAGTCTGTGAGAGTTCCCATGTTCTATATCCTTGTCAACACTTGCAATTTTTACTCTTTTAAATTTTACCCATTGTAGTGATGTGTTCTATTTTAGATTTTATTTCACTAATGAATAAGCATGTTTTGTATCTGTTCATGTGTTTATTGGTTATTCTTTTTTGTACAGTGTCTGTTCAGACCTTTTGGCCCATTTTTCCATTGGGTTATTCATCTAATATTGATTTTAAGAGATCTTATGTATTCTAGATACAAGACATATAATTACAAATATGTTTTACCATCCTGTGGCTTAGCTATTTCATTTTCCTAATGATGTCTTTTGAAAATTAATATTTCAAAAAGTCATTCACCTTACTTTTATCTATTTCAGGTTAATTTTTTATATATGTTAGTGAGGGCACATTTGATTTTTTTCCCCATAAGGATATTCAGTTGTTTCAATAATTTCATGACTTTCCTTTCTCCAAAAAATATTGCATAGTTTAAAAACAATGAAATGGTAATGTGTAGATGGGTCTATTTCTGGATTCTATTATATTCTATTGATCTATATGTTGATCATTTGCTAACAATTGTAACTTTATAGTAAGACTTTAAACCAGGTAGCATCATTCTCCAACTTTATTCTTTTTATCCAAAATTCTTTTAGTTCTTTTAAGTTTTTCATTTTATATAAATTTTATGAACACCTTGTCAATCTTTACAAAAGAGTTTCCAGGGATTTTGATTGAGTGTATAATTTTGCCTGGGTTTTCATTGACTTTATATCAATTGAGGAAGTATTAACAGATTAACAACATACTAAGTCCTCCAGTCCATGAACCTGGTTTGCTTTCCATTTATTTAGGTATTCTTTAATTGCACCCAGCAATGTACTATAGCTTTCAGTGAAGAAAATGTGCATGTGTTCCATTAAATCCTACGTGGGTTTTGGCACTATTGTAAATTGAATCTTTTAAAAATTCCTTTTCTTATTATTTGCTTATGATATATAAAAATACAATTGATTTTATATATTTACAATAAATCTATGCATTTGATTAAACATCAGTAGCATTTATATATGCCAACAGCAAACAGTCTGAAAAAGAAACTAATTTATAATAGCTACAAATAAAAGAAAATATCTAAGAATAAACTTAACCAAAGAAGTGAAAGATGTCTACAATAAACACTATAAAACATTGATGAAAGAACTTGAAGAGAACACCAAAAAATGGAAAATATTCGATTTTTATGACTCATGAATTAGAAGAATCATTATTATTAAAATGTCCATGCTACCCGAAGCAATCTACTAATCTTCTGTCAAAGATAAGTTGACTATATTTGTGTAGGTCCGTTTCTGAGATCTCTATTCTGTTCCATTGATCTACTTATTATTTTGCCAATACTATATTTTCTTGATTATTGTAGCTTTATAGTAAATCCTGAGGTTGGGCAGTGTCAGTTCCCTGACGTTTTTCTTCAACATTGTGTTGGCTATTCTGGGTCTTTTGCCTTTCCACATAAACTGTAGAATCAGTTTGACTGTATCTATGATATATCTTGCTGGCATTTTAACTGGGATTGTGTTGGATCTATATATCAAATTGGGAAGAACTGACATCTTAACAATGTTGAGTTTTCCTATCCTCAAACATGGAATTTGTCTCTATTTTTTGAGATACTCTTTCTGTCTTTTATCAGAGTTTTGAAGTTTTTCTCAAATAGATCTACATGTTTCACTGGATTTATACCTAAGTATTGCTCTTTTTTGGTGCTAATGTAAATGTTGTGTTTTTAATTTCAAGTTCCAATTTTTCATTGCTGGTATATATGAAAGCAATTGATCTTTGAATAGTAATCTTGTATTCTTTAACCCTACTGTAATTGCTTATTAGTTTGAAGGTTTTTGTCAATTATTTTAGATCTTCTACATAAGCAATCATTTTATCTGTGAACAAAAACAGTTTTATTTCTTCCTTCCCAATCTGTACAACTTTTATTTATTTTTTCTTTTCTTCTTCCTTATTATTTTTTTTAATTTTTGGTATTATTGTATTAGCTAAGATTTCCAATATTATGTTAAATAAGATTAATGAGAGGGAACATCCTTACCTTATCCTCAATTTTAGGGTGAAAACATATACATTCTCACCTTTAAGTATGCTGTTAGCTGTATGGTTTCTTGTAGATGTTCTTTAACACACCAACATTCTCCTTTATTCCTAAATTGCTAAGAGTTTTTATCATAAATAGAGGGGTGTTGAAATCTCCTACTATAATGTTTGATTTGTCTATTTCTCTTTGCAGTTCTATCAGTTTTTGCTTCTCATATTTTAATGCTCTGTTCTTAGGAACATATATATTAAAGATTGTTATGTCTTAAAGAATTGTCTCCTTTGTCAGTATGTAATGCCCCTCTTTATCCCAGATAATTTTCTCTGCTTTGAAGTCTTTCTTGTCTCGCATTAATATAGCCACTCCAGCTTCTTTATATTAGCATTAGCCTGATATATCTTTCTCTGTCCCTTTACTTTTAATCTATCTGTGTCTTTATATTTAAAGATGTCTTATAGACAAAATATAGTTGGCTCTTGTTATTTTATACACTTTGCAGTTACAGACTTTTAATTGGTATATTCAGATTATATTTAAGGTGATTATTAATATTATTATTAATAATATAATTGGGTTAATATTTATAACTGTTTTCTGTTCATTTCCACTATCCTTTGTTTCTTTTTTATCTTCCACTACTTTTCTGCATTCCCTGGTTTTAATTGAGAATTTTATATGATTCCATTTTCTCTCCTTTCATGGCATATCAATTACACATCTTTCTAAAATTTTAATAGTGGTTGCCCTAGAGTTTGAAATATATGTTTACAAGTAATCCAAGTGTAGTTTCAAGTAACAGTATACCACTTCTCAGGTACTATGGGTACCTGAGAAGAGAGTATAACAGAGTATTCCCAATTCTTTCCTCCTATCCCTTATAACATTGCTCTCATTCATTTCACTTATCCATATGCTATAATCACCCAACATATAGTTGGTATTATTATTTTAAACAAAATGCTATCAGTTAGATCAATTAACAAAAAGAAAAGTAGATTTCATTTTACCTTCATTTATTCCTTCACTAATACTCTTTCATTTTTAAATGTATATCTGAGTTTCTGACCTATATCATTTTCCTTCTGTCTCAAGAGCTTTTTTAATCATTTTTTGCAAGGTAGGTCTGCTGGGAAAAAAAAATCCTTCAATTTTTGTTTGTCTGAAAAAGTCCTTATTTCTTATTCACTTTTGAAGGATAATTTTGCTAGATACAGATTTCTAGATTGGTGGGGATTTGTTCATTCAACACTTTAAATATTTCACTACACGATTCTTGCTTGCATAGTTTCTGAAGAGAAGTCCAGTGTAATACCCTTGTTCTTCTTTAGGTAAGATAATCTGGCCTCTTCCAGGATTTTCTCCTCTTTGATTTTCTGAAGTTTGAATATGATATGACCAGGCATAGATTATCCTTTTTGGTATTCTCTGAGCTTCCTGGATGTACAATTTGGTTTCTATCATTAATTTATAAAACTTTCAGCCATTATTATTTTGAATATTTCTTTGTTCCTTTCTCTCTTTCTTCTCCTTCTGCTATCCACATTTTATATATGTAACACTTTTTGTAATTGTCCCACATTTCTCAGATATCCTGTTCTTTTTTTTTTCATTCTTTATTCTCTTTGCTTGTATATTCAGTAAGTTTCTGTTGACATATTCAAGCTCACTGATTCTTTCCTTGACTGGTTCCAGTCTACTGATGAGTCCAGCAAAGGCATACTTCATTTTTTCCTACAATGTTTTTTTTATATATATTAATCTATTTTGCTTTGTTTTATTTCAGCATATTATGGGGGTACAAATGTCTAGGTTATGTATATTGTCCTTGCCCTCCCCCTAAGTCAGAACTTCAGGCATGTCCATCCCCCAGATGGTGCTCTTCGCACTCATTATGTATGTATATACCCATCCCCTCCTCCCCCCTGCCATCTGTCCAACACCCGATGAATGTTATTCCTACATATTCACTTAAGTGTTGATTAGTTAAAACCAACTTGATGGTGAGTACATGTGATGCTTATTTTTCCATTCTTGGGATACTTCCCTTAGTAGAATCAGTTCCAGCTCTATCCAGGAAAATATAAGAGGTGCTATATCACCATTGATTCTTTGAGCTGAATAGTACTCCATGGTATACATATACCACATTTTATTAATCCACTCATGTATTGATGGGCACTTGGGTTATTTCCACATCTTTGCAATTGTGCCGCTATAAACATTCAAGTGCAGATGTCTTTTTTATAGAATGTCTTTTGTCCCTTTGGGTAGACGCCCAGTAATGGGATTACTGGATCAAAGGGTAGATCTACTTGTATCTCTTTGAGGTATCTCCAAATTGCTTTCCACAGAGGTTGCACTAGTTTGCAGTCCTACCAGCAGTGTAGGACTGTTCCTATCTTTCTGCATCCACACCAACATTTGTTGTTTGAGGACTTTTTGATAAAGGCCATTCTAATTGGAGATAAATGATACCTCATTGTTGTTTTGATTTGGATTTCCCTGATGATTAGAGATGTTGAGCATTTTTTCATATGTTGGTCATTATTCTGTCTTCTTTGGAAAAGTTTCTGTTCATGTCCTTTGCCCACTTTTTGATAGGGTTGTTTGATTTTTTTCTTGCTGATTTTCCTGAGTTCTAAATAGATTCTAGTTATCAGCCCTTTATCAGATGTGTAGCATGTGAAAATTTTCTCCCATTCTATAGGTTGTCTGTTTGCTCTCATTACAGTCTATTTGGCTGTACAGAAACTTTAAGCATTTGACAAAATTCAACATCCTTTTATGTAAGAACACTTAACAAAATAGGCATAGACGGGGCTTACCTACAATGATACAAGCCATATATGACAAGCCCACAGCCAACATCATACTGAATGGGGAAAAATTGAAAGCATTCCCACTTAGAACTGGAACTAGACAATGTTGCCCACTGTCTCCACTTCTATCCAACATAGTGCTGCAAGTCCTTGCTAGAGCAATTAGACAACAGAGAGGAATTAAGGGCGTCCAAATGGAGGTAGAAGAGATCAAATTCTCGCTCTTTGCTGATGATATCATATTATATCTAGAAAACCCCTAGGATTCAACCAAGAGACTCCTGGAATTGATAAATGAATTCAGTAAAATCTCAGGATACAAAATCAATATACACAAATCAGAGGCATTCATATACGCCAATAACAGTCAAACTGAGAACCAAATCAAAGACTCAATACCCTTCACAAAAGCAACAAAGAAAATAAAGTACCTAGGAATATATTAACTAAGGAGGTAAACAACCTCTACAGGGCAAACTATGAAACACTGAGGAAGGAAATAGGAGAAGACGTAAACAGGTGGAAAACCATACCATGCTCATGGGTTGACAGAATCAACATTGTTAAAATGTCTATACTACCAAAAGTGATCTACAGATTCAATGTAATCCCTATTAAAATATCAACATCATTTTCCACAGGTATAGAGAAAATAATTTTACACTTCATATGGAACCAGAGAAGACCCCGTAACAGCAAAAGCAATCCTAGGCAATAAGAACAAAATGAGAGGTATCTATTTACGAGACTTCAAACCATACTACAAAGCTATAGTAATTAAAACAGCTTTGCACTAGCACCAGAACAGGGACATTGACCAGTGGAACAGAACAGAGAACCCAGATATAAAACCATTCTCATATAGCCATCTAATCTTTGACAAAGCAGACAAAAACATACACTGGGGAAAAGAATCCTTATTCAATAAATGGTGCTGGGAAAACTGGATAGCTAAATATAGAAAACTAAAACAGGATCCACAACTTTCACTTCTCACAAAAAGCAACTCACGGTGGGTAACAGATTTAAGCCTTTGCACTCAGATGTCGAGTATGGATAATGTCAAGTGGATAATGAGAAAAAAGCGAGTGCAAAGGGTTAAACCTAAGGCATGAAACTATTAGAATTTTAGAGGAAAATGTTGGAAAAACTCTTATAGACATTGGCTTAGGTAAAGAATTTATGAAGAAGACCCCAAAGGCAATCACAACAATAACAAAAATAAATAAATGTGACCTGATCAAATTAAAAAGCACCTACCATGTTTTTTTATTTCAAGCACTTCCTTTTGATTATTTCTTAGCGTTTCCACCTCTCTGCTTACATTATCTATTTGTTCTTGCATGTTGTCCACTTTTCTATTAGAACTCTTAGCATATCAACCACTGTTACTTTAAATTTCCATTCCACTTTAAATTTCCATCTCTGCCATATTTAAGTCTAGTTCTGACGTTTGGTCTAACTCTTCAGACTTTGTTTTCGTTGGACTTTTTTTTTACCTTTTATTTAGCATGTTTTAAAATTGTTTTTGTTGAAAGCCAGACATGATATATTAGGAAATGAACTGAGGTAAATAGGTCTTTAGTGTAAGGTTTTATGTTTATCTGGCTAGGAGTTAGGCTGTGTTACTGTTTGTCATAACTGCAGGTATCAAAGGCTAAATTTCCTCTAGTGTCCTTGTTTTTTTCTCCCCGATTGTCTTTGGGTTTCCCTAGAAATTCCTCCTCAAATATGGTCTGAGGCTTACAGTTCCTTTCAGCTATAATCTTCTGTTACTATATAGGAGTCCTGTTGATGTCACGATGAGACGTGGCAGAAAGGAAATATTTTATAGTCTTATGAATAAATCTCCACTTGTGCCCCCGAGTTGTGACCTTCACAAGTCTTTCTCAGCTTTTTTGCCTTCCTTATGTGAGACAGGAAGGCTAGAGGGAGCTGGAGTTGGGAATTTTCCCTCTCCCATGATAAAGACTAGAGAGGGCTAGAGATGTGTATTTCCCTTTTATCTACACTGACTAAGCTTTGGTAAAATCCACATGAGTTAGCCTCTGGTAAGATAGTTTCTTTTGGGGGCAGACCTTTATTAATGAGAACAGAAGGCTCTGGGCATATTACAAAATAGTTACTTTTCCTCTCCCCCTTGCCTGAAGCAAGAGTAGATTCTTCTTTGTTCTTCTGTTCTCTGTTCTTCACCCTGAGAATCTGCTGGGGCTTCTGGAGGTATAAATCACAGAAGTATGAGGACTCCCCTAAAGCTGGGTACCTAGGAGTTTTTAATCTCTCAAGTTAGCCCATGCTTAGTCTCCAGCAATTCATCAATTACACATTATGTGTTCCTACCAGGTTCCAGCCGCAGCTTCTGCTTCTCTTCTGCATTCTCCTTTCTCTCCAGTTTTCAGGATGGTTTTCCCTATGATCTCAATTCTCTAATACAGGGGTCCTCAAACTTTTTAAACAGGGGGCCAGTTCACTGTCCCTCAGACTGTTGGAGGGTCAAACTATAGTTTAAAAAAAACTATGAACAAATTCTTATGCACACTGCACATATCTTATTTTGAAGTAAAAAAACAAACGGACAAAAACACCCGCGTGTGGCCCGTGGGCCGTAGTTTGATGACGCCTGCTCTAATACATCTATAATAAGAAGAGTTGTGATTTTCCATTTCTTCAGCTTTTTACTTAGGACGAATGGAGTGATGACTTCCAAACTGTTTACTTATTGGACTAGAAACTGGAAGTAGATGGATTATGGTTTATTTTTCTTTTTAGTCACCCTGCCAATCTCTTCTCTCCATTAGTGTATATTGACCATGTATACTTAACTTGATTATTGTAATGTATGGCTTAAGTTAGCCATTTTATTATTTGTTTTCTAGGTTTTTTCCCTCTGTTTTTCATTCCTCTTTTTCACTTTTCTTACCTCCCTGTGAGTTTTTTAAAAAATATTTTTAAGGATTCTATCCTGATAAATTTATAGCGTTTTTGTTTTTATTCCTTTTCTTCTTTTTATTTCATCATATTATAGGGGTACAAATATTGTTAGGGTTACAAATATTACCCCTGCCTCCCCCCGACGTGCCAGAGATTCAAGTGTGTCCAATCCCCCAGTGGTGCACACCTCACACATTATGTAAGTATACACCCTTCTCCTCCTTTCCCCTCCTGCCTGCCCGCCACCCAATAAAAAGGTTTTTTTGTTTGTTTGTTTTCTTTGACATTCTGGTTACATTATATATCTTTGCCTTTTAAATACATTTCTTTGTATATTTTTCTTATAGTTTCACTAGGTATTATAATATACATATGTAACTTATTAAAATGTAATGGTTTCAGCATCTTACCATTTTGAGTGTCGTATTGAGACATGACTTCCATTTAGGTCCCCTTATCCTCCCTAGTTTACAAATATATTTGTTTCAAGTATGTTCTCTACATACATTAAGCACCACATCTACTGGTGTTATAATTTTTGCCTCAACCTTAAAATATTATTTAAGAAACATATGAGAAATGGGATAATCTATTATATTTACTCCTATTTTACACATTCCAATCTTATTTCCTTTCTGAGTTTCAAGCCTTCTGTCATCATTACCTTTCTGATTAGAGAACTATCTTTAGCCCTTTGCTAGCCAAGGGAAGTTTGCTAGCAAATCATACTTTGTCTCAGAATGTCTTTATTTCCCCTTCATTCCTAAAATATATTTTTGCCAGGTACAGAGCTCATTGTTGGCAGTTCTTTTTATTTAGTGCTTGAAAAATGTTGTGCCACTTACTTTTGATCTCCATGATTTCAGATAGGAAATCTGCTGAAATAGCAATCAGTGTTCCCTTATAAGTAATGCAGCATTTTTCTCTGGCTGCTTTCAAGATTATTTTTGTCTTTAATTTTCAGAAATTTAATTATGATGTGCATTGGTGTAGATTTCTTTGGTTGATGCTTCCATTTCATTTATTTCTGCTTTGAGCTTGTTATTTCTTTTCTTCTGCTGGCTTTGGATTTGGTGTGTTCTTCTCTTCTATTAATAGTTCCTTCAGATGTGACATTACATTGTTAATTTGTGATCTTTCTATTTTTTTGATGTAGGCACTTGAGGCTATGAATTTCCCCTTAGGGGTGCTTTGACTGTTTCTCATAGATTTTAAAAACTTATATTCCCTTTGCCATTCATTTCATGGAATCTTTTGATTTTTGTCTTAATTTCATCATTAACCCAATAATCATTCAGCAGCAGGCTGCTTAATTTCCATGACTTTGTGTAGAATTAAGTGCTTCTTTTGGAATTGATTTCTAGTTTTATTCCACTATGGTCAGAGAAGATACATGGCATGATTTCTCAATTTTCTAAGGCTTGGTTTTTGGCCTAGGATATGATCAGTCTTCGAAAATGTCCCATGTGCTAATAAGAAGAATGTATATTTAGAAGTTGTGGTGTAAAATGTTCTGTACATGCTCATTAGGTACATTTATTCCAGATTCCCATTTAAGTCTAGTGTTTCTTTATTCATTTTCTGCTTTGAGGACCTGTCCAGTTCTGTCAGTGTAGTGTTGAAGTCCCAGCAATTAACATGCTACTGTTTATTTATTTGTGTAGATCTAGAAGAATTTGCTTTATGTATCTGGGAACTCCTGTGTTAGGTGCATATATATTTAGGATTGTTATGTCTTCTTGTTGAATTGCTCCCTTTATCATTGTATAATGACCATCTTTGTCTTTTTTTTTTTACCATTGTTGACTTAAAGTCTATTTTATCTGATATGAGAATGGTTATACCTGCTCACTTTTGGTTTCCATTTGCATGGAATATTTTTTCCTATCCTTTAAACTTGAGTCTGTGTGAGTCTTTGTAGTTTAGATTTATTTCTTGGAGACATCAAATACTTTGCTTGTGTTTTTTCATCCATTCAGCCAGTCTATGTCTTTTAAGTTTGGCATTCAGAGTATTCATGTTGAACATTAGTATTGATACATGGAATGCTGTTCTGTTCAACACATTGAATGTTACTTTATTGTTTTGTTTTCTCTCTTGTGCTATTGGTTTATAAGAGCTGTGAATTATAACATGTACATGTTTTTACACTGGTAGTTATCAATTGTGCTGTTCTATGTATAATGCATTTTTGAGTATTTCCTGTTGCCTGCACTTGTAGCATTTTCTCCTTCATTTTGACTTTGGCCAGCTTGATGATTATGTGTCTTGGAGATGTTCTATTTGCTATGAAACTTCCTGATGTTTGATGAACATCTTGTATCTGGATATCTGAATCTCTGGTGATACCAGGGAAGTTCTCCTCAATAATTCCCTTGAATAGGTTTTCCATGCTTTTTCGTTTTTCTTCTTCTCCCTCCAGGATACCTATAATTCATATATTGGCTCATTTCACATAGTCCCATATTTCTCTGAGTGATTGTTAATTCTTCTTTATTCTTTTTCTGCATCTTTGAATGACTAGGTTAGTTTAAAAGCCTTGTTGTCAAGTTCTAAGATGCTTTCTTTTACTAAGTCTACCCTGTTGTTGAAGCTTTCTGGTCTATTTTGTAATTCTCTAAATGACTCTTTTATTTCTTTAAGTTTTGTTGTATCCTTTCTTATGTTGTCTGTTTCATGAGTTTTTCATTGTTTTCATTCTTGTCCTGAATTTTTTTTTTTTTGCTTCTTTGTGTTGGTTTTCAACTTTCTGTTCAATTCCATTCATCTTGTTTGTCATCCATATTCTGAATTTCATTTTGATATTTCAAAAGTTTTCTTTTGGTTGGGGTTTGTTACTGTGAATCTATTGTGATCCTCTATGGGTATCAAACTAGCTTGTTTCTTCATGTTGCTATTATTTTTTTTGCTGGTTTTTTCTCATCTGAAACATCCTCTCTCAGCCTAGGGCCGATAGGTAGGTTTGCAGCACACCTGTTCTCCTTTTCTGGGAACTCTTCCACTTGTTGTGCAGGGCCAGGGATCTTTTTCCTCTGGTTGGAATGCAAGAATGTGTGGGGATGGCCTGCAAATTAGCATGCTTATCTGCATGATGTGGGCCTCCACTTGGCACCAGTTTCTGTGGGGGTGTGGTCCTTGGTGCCTTGGCACATGGGACTGGGGGACTTGTTCCACTGGTCAGCACATGAGGGTATTGGGGCTGGGCTGCTGGATTGCTGGGGCTCTCTCCTCAGACAGGTCCTGCTAAGGCTCCTACTGTGGGACCTTTTGACCTCCATTTGAGTTCCCTGGTGGGGGTAGCTCTCAGTTCCCAGTCATGGGTATATAAGAGAATCTGCTCTCCCTGCTCCCTCCTCAGCCCAGCAAGGAGCGATGTTAGGGCAGCTGTAGCAAAGCAAATCCCTGTGTAGACCAGGAGCTTCAGACCTGAGAGCTCAGAGTGTCATCAGCTGTGGCAACCTGGGAACTAAGGCCAGTGGGTCCATGATGAGTCAGCTCTCCAATGCAACTTTACTATACAGTCTCCAAGCAGTTCTCTGATCACTATGGAGGCCCATGGCAGTGTTGGGACCCCTCACAGCTTGGGTTGCAGTGTCCATGTGGGAAGTGTGGGGCCCTGGGGTTCTCTCCTTTATCACTTTCTCATTTGTAAGAGTCTACCCTAGGTACCTTTTGATCTTGGTGAGTCGAACTCCCTGTCCCTGTCTTCTTCCCTCTGAGTGTCTCCCATTTGTTCTCTGATGAATCACAATGATGTCTCCAAGAGGTCCATCTGTGGGTAATCATCTACTTGCAGTTTTCGATCCTCTCCTAGAGAGTGGCATGTGCAGGCTGCTTCTAGTCTGCCATTTGGCCCTGATCCCAATTTGATGATTTTCTGTAGTGGAATGTATTAAATCCTTTCTTTTTATTTTTTGTGTGTCTACTAAGGGTTTCTGCTTTGTGGGCACCTCTATAGTGCCCACAAAGCAGAAAGGCTACTTTTAGCTTATAGGGACTTAACTTGGATCACTTGTATAAAGTGCACACTTTTACTCCCTCCCTCATAATTTGTTTTTTTATGACACATTTTGTGTCTTTCATAGTTTGTGTTCATTAATAATTTATTATGGCTACAGTCATATTTAATAAATTTGCCTTTTATGCTTCATACTAGAGATATACTTTATTTTCACACCACCATTAAGAGTGTTCTCAGTTTGACTATATACTTACTTTTACCAGGGAGTTTTATATTTTTATATATTTTCATGTTGCTACTTAGCAACTTTTTTCAACTTAAAGAACTCCTTTTAGCATCTCTTGTAAGGGAGGCCTAGTGGTGATAAGTTCCAAGAGCTTTGTTTGAGAAAGTTCTGTTTTAGTCTCACCTGTATTTTTGAAGGACAGGATTGTTTGGTATAGTAACTTGGCAGACACTTTCTTTCTCTTTCAAGTTTTTTAATGTATCATCCCATTTCCTTCTGGCCTGTAGTATTTTTGTTGAAAAATCCACTGTTAGTCTTGTGATGGTCCCCTCATATGTAACAAGTCACTTTTCCCTTAAAGCTATCATTTTTCTCTCTTTATCTTTAATTTTTGAGAATTTGATTATAATGTGTCTTGGTGTGGATCTCTTCAGATTCATTGTATTATATGCCTATTAATTAATAGCTTCCTAGATCTGGATTTCTGTTTTCTTCCTCAGACTTGGTAAGTTTTCTGCCATTATTTTTAAATCTGTTTTCTGTCCCTTTCACTCTTTTTTCTCTTTCTGGTACTTTGATAATGTATAAATTATACCACTTGATGGTGTCTTATAAGTCCCTTAGGCTATCCTCACTTCTTTTATGTCTTTTTTCCTTTTGCTCCTCAGATTGAATGGTTTACAGTAAGCTGTGTTCAAGTTCATTAATCATTTTTCCTGCTTTACCTCTAATCTGCTGTTCAACCCCTCTATTGAATTTTTTTTTTAATTTCGGCATATTATGGGGGTACAGATTTTAAGGTTTCAATAAATGCCCATTTCCCCCCCTCCCCCAAAAGTCTGAGTCTCCATCATGACCATCCCCTAAATGGTGCACATCTCACTCATTATGTATGTATATACCCGCCCCCCTCCCCCCTCCCACCTGCCCAATACCCTATTACTGTAGTACCTATGTGTCCACTTAGGTGCTAGTCAGTTAATACCAGTTTTCTGGAGAATATATCTGGTGCTTGTTTTTCCATTCTTGGGATACTTCACTTAGTAGTATGGGTTCCAGCTCTAACCAGGAAAATATAAGATGTGCTATATCACCATTGTTTCTTAGAGCTGAATAGTACTCCATGGTATACATATACCACATTTTATTAATCCATTCTTGGATTGATGGGCACTTGGGCTGTTTCCACAGCCTTGCAATTATGAATTGTGCTGCTATAAACATTCGGGTGCAGGTGTCTTTTTTGTAGAGTGTCATTGGATCATTTGGGTAGATGCCCAGCAATGGGATTGCTGGATCAAATGGTAGATTCACTTGTATCGCTTTAAGGTATCTCCATATTGCTTTCCACAGAGGTTGAACTAGTTTGCAGTCCCACCGGCAGTGTAGGAGTGTTCCTCTTTCTCCGCAACCACGCCAGTATTTATTGTTTGGAGATTTTTTGATAAAGGCCATTCTCACTGGGGTTAAGTGATATCTCATTGTGGTTTTGATTTGCATTTCCCTGATGATTGGAGATGTTGAGCATTTCTTCATATGTTTGTTGGCCATTCTTCTGTCTTCTTTAGAAAAATTTCTGTTCAAGTCCTTTGCCCACTTTTTAATGGGGTTATTTGATTTTTTCTTCCTAATTTTCGTGAGTTCTAAGTATATTCTAGTTATCAGTCCCTTATCGGATGCATAGGATGCAAAAATTTTCTCCCATTCTGTAGGTTGTCTGTTTACTTTCATGACTATTTCTTTGGCTGTGCAGAAGCTTTGTAGTTTGATCATGTCCCATTTATTTATTTTTGTTGCTGCTGTGATTGCCTTTGGGGACTTCTTCATAAACTCTTTGCCCAGGCCAATGTCTAGGAGAGTGTTTCCAACCTTTTCCTCTAGAGTTCTAATAGTTTCATACCTTAGGTTTAAGTCTGTTATCCAGCGTGAGTTGGTTTTTGTGAGAGGTGAAAGGTGTGGGTCCTGTTTTAGCCTTCTACAGGTGGCTATCCAGTTTTCCCAGCACCATTTATTGAAGAGGGATTCTTTTCCCCAGCGTATGTTTTTGTCTGCTTTGTCAAAGATTAGATGGCTATATGAGGATGGTTTTATATCAGGATTCTCACATCTGTTCCACTGGTCAATATTCCTGTTTTTGTGCCAATACCATATTGTTTTAATTACTACAGCTTTGTAGTATAGTTTGATATCTGGCATATTAATGCCTCCCATTTTGTTTTTGTTGCCTAGAATTGCTCTTGATATTCGGGGTCGTCTTTGGTTCCATACGAAGCATAAAATTATTTTTTCTATATCTGTGAAGAATGCTGATGGGATTTTAATAGGTATTGCATTGAATCTGTAGATCAGTTTGGGTAGTATAGACATTTTGATGATATTGAGTCTGCCGATCCACGAGCATGGTATGGATTTCCATCTGTTTACATCCTCTGCTATTTCCTTCCTCAGTGTTTCATAGTTCTCCCTGGAGAGGTCTTTTATGTCCTTGGTTAAGTATATTCCTAGGTACTTTAATTTCTTTGTTGCTGTTGTGAAGGGAATTGAGTCTTTGATTTGGTTCTCAATTAGATAGTTGTTGGCATATATGAATGCCTCTGATTTCTGTGTATTGATTTTGTATCCTGAGACTTTACTAAATTCATTGATCAGTTCCAGGAGTTTCTTGGTTGAATCCTTGGGGTTTTCTAGATACAATATCATATCATCAGCAAACAGTGAAAGTTTGATCTCTTCTGCCCCTATTTGGATACCTTTGATTCCATTTTCCTGTCTGATTGCTGTAGCCAAGACTTCCAGTACTATGTTGAACAGAAGTGGAGATAGTGGGCAGCCTTGTCTGGTTCCAGTTCTAAGTGGGAATGATTTCAATTTTTCCCCATTCAGTATGATGTTGGCTATGGGTCTATCATATATGGCTTGTATCATTTTTAGGTATGTCCCTTCTATGCCTATTTTCTTAAGTGTTCGTATCATGAAAGGGTGTTGAATTTTGTCAAAAGCTTTTTCTGCATCTATTGAAAGAATCATGTGGTCTTTGTTTTTGCTTCTGTTTATGTGGTGAATTGCATTTATAGATTTACGTATGTTGAACCATCCCTGCATCCCTGGGATGAAGCCCTCTATTGAATTTTTGAGCTGAGTTATTGTATTATTCAGCCTGATGATTTCTTTTGGGTACTATTTAATATTTGCTATCTCTTTGTTGAAGTTCTCAGTTTGTTAATGTATTGTTCTCATTACCTCAGTGAGCATCTTTATGGCTGTCCTTCTGAATTCCCCATCAAGTAAATTACACATTTCCATTTCAGTAGGGTTGACTTCTGGAGATTTATCTTGTTCTTTTATTTGGAACATATTTCCCAATTTCTTCATTTTCCAGGACTCCCCGTGTTGGTTTCTATGCATTACATAAAACAATCACCTCCCCCTATCTTGTTAGACTGGTCTTGTATAGGAGATGTTCCTCCCTAATCAGCCTTTCCAGAGATTCTTGGTGCCTCTAAACTCTTTGTGCTTGTTCAACCTGCTGTCTTTGCTCCTAATGGCCCCCAAGAAGTTAGAGAGTGTTAAGTTGTGCTACTGCCTTGAGAGAGGTGAAAGGATAGAAGCCAGTCCCTTGGATGTCGCTGGAGAGATTGGGGTGTTAGATGTGTTCTAGTTTATTCTTTCTTTGCAGTGAAGCTGAAAGTCAGAGTTTATTTCCCACTCTTTCTACTGTACACCACAGAGAGGTTCTGAAGCGGATGCCTTTACTCTTGATCAGACTGTTCACTGTGAACCTAGGGATACTGCTGCTAAGTTGTGAAAGTTTAAAAGTCACCTTTTTGTTCTCCGTGGTCTAAGAGACTCAGGAATTCAAGGCTCCATCAACTCCCAGAGTTAAGTTATTTGGGAACCAGTTCCTCAGGTGAAAGCTGTAAAAGTTGGGGCACTCAATACATGCATCAACTACTCCAAGGAGAGTCTACAAATATGAAATTACTGCTGGAGTAAGTCAGGAAAGAAGGTGCAAGGTGTACCCACTCTTCTGTTTAATCAAGCAGAAGTCTCACACCCTCCTAGCAGGGGGAGACTCCTGGTCTTGAGTTATTGCTGAAGCAAGCAAGGAAGGAAGGTGCAGGGAGTGCCCACTTTCCCTTTCAGGCACATAGAGGTCCCTCTCTCTCATTACAATGAGAGACTACAGGAGTTTAGCTCTAGAGCAAGCCAGGGAAGAGGGCATGAGGAATGCCATATCTCCCACTTTTGTCAGCAGAGGCTTTCAACATCTTTCCATGGAAGGATTTGGGGGCTAAGAATATTGCTGGAATAAGCCAGGAAATATGGCATGGGGAGTGCTGTCCCTCCTGTTTAGGCTCAAGGCAGTTGAGTTTATTTGCTATGTAGGCTCCAGGATACTGACTTATTAGAGACCAGAAGCACAGGGGGCTGTTGGAAAAGCATACAGCCAAACCCTTTCCAGGGGAAAGTTAGAAGCTGGGCTGATTCCAGAGGCCACAGCTATTGGGAGTGCTTGTGTGGTTCAAAACTCCCCTTTGTGCTTGAAGGAAGTCCTCAGATGCCCTGTCCCTGCTGTTCCTCAAGCAAGGTGATTTAAGGGCCAAACTTTCCAGCAGGGACTATAAAATTTGGGCACTATATGTGTGGTACATGCCTCTCACCCCTTGGGAAGAAGCTGGGAGTCAGAGTTTCCTTCCCAATTATAAGGCATTGTGCTCAGGGAGGACTTAGTCCTTGAGTCTATCTCCACTTTTCCTACCTGTTTTAATGTGGATATTTTCTCAGTTGTTCCGTGTGTCTTTCAACTGAATTCTGGCTTTCTCTGGGGTAGAATTAATCTGTGTGTAGGTGTTTACTTGGTGTGTCTGTGGGAGGAGGGATAGTTAGGAGCCTTCTATTCTGCCATATTGCTGATGTCCTTTCTGAATACTGTTTTTAAACTAAATGTTGGATTTAGTTAATTCCATCCAGAAAAGACATCTAATCTGTCTTTTCCAAGTATCTACAACTTCATCTTCTTTCTTGGGACTAAATGTCACATATGGTTAGTCTTTTCTTTTTCCATAAGATTGTGCATACCAGAAGTTGTGCCTTTAATTAATTGAATTTCTGTATTTTCTCAACATGGTGCAATATTTTTCTGAGAAAAATAAATACGATAATCCTATGACCTCTGCCTTGTGATTGGGATGGGAAATCTATGAACCATAGTTTACTTTTATCCTGTGAAAGTGATTTCCATATATGGAGAACAAAGGCAAAGTTTAACTTTATAAGCCAATTTTGTTTTATGCAGGTTCGGTGAAGTGGTACTTTGGTAATTCAAATGTTTTTCTCCCCCCACTCCTCCTTCCTCTCTCCAATCTTTACTCACAGTTCTGACAAAAGGAATAGTTTACAGTCCCTGACCTTTCATTTACCCTTCCATACCCACACACACAAAAATGCATGAAAACGGAATATTTTATACTTTTTACTCTACAAAAATAAATGTTCTTGATTATTTTGTGTACTACTTTAAATTTTTGTAGAGAGTATCTTAAACCAAACAGAATGAAGACAGAATAATCAAGGAGCTTATATGAAATTATTACTAAAATGGAGATAAAAATATTCTTGTGAGAAATATAACCAAAGAAATATAATCAATTAGGGTTAAACCTTTAAAATAGTCATCTACAGAATGCTGATATAATTCAAAGCATGTTGAGAACTTTCAAAACATTGCCTTCGATGATTTTATGTTACATGCTTTTTTAAATGCCTATTTTATAGTTACTCTTTTTTCCTTTAACGAAAAACAGTATCAGCTAGTTGGAGCATCAACTTTACTGGGAAGACTTGACTTCAAATAAATTTTGACTACCAAAGTTATCCTTAAAGAGAAGAATAGTAGCCAATTTTGAGGATATTAAGATATTTTGCTCTATGAATGCTACACAGTTTGAATAATATTATCTTGTGTTTGTATAGTTTACAGTGATTTTGAATACATTTTCTCATTGGAGCCTCATGACAATTTTAAGAGATGGTAATAGCCATACTGCATATGAAAATACCAAGGGTTAGTGGGGTTATGTGATTTACCCAATATTGTAGAACCTTGAACTTGGCAGAAGGTCTAACTCTTCTCACTCTTAATTTAGCTAAGCACATCACACTGCTTTGCAATTCTACACATTCTGGTGAAGTTGTGATTTTTCTTTTAATTTTATATAAAATTAATTTTCATATATATTATAAGAACATAATTTATACTGTTAGCTCTATGAGATAATTTTGATGAAGACATATACTTCAATGAAAACTAATAAGTTTTGGTACTGAAAACATCCTTAAGTTTGCCTTTTGGATTTATACATTCAGATTAATAACTAAGCAGATGTAAAGCCATAAATCTTCATTTACAAATTGTCAGACATCTGATACCCTAACAGTCATTGTATCAGAACAACCAATCATCAATAATAATTTTAAAATCTGGACTCATTCAAAGGAAAATAGATAATAATGCACCCTTTCTTTTAATGGCCATAATATGCTCTGAAATAAACTAAAAATAAGATTGCTTTGTTGAATATTAAAAGTAGCTTCATGCTAATGGAAAAAGGCTTGGTAATTATTCCTTCATACAGGACATTTGCAAAAAGTTATTTTCTTGGGAAGCAAGAAAATGCTGTTGGATTCTCATTATTAACTCATTCCTGTTTTTCTATCAGATTCCAAATCTCATAAAAATTGGGTTAATTTGTATGACATGAGAAACAGTATATACCTTCTCTAACTAGAAAAGATGTACTGCTTCAGTCAAACTTATAAATAATATATTGTTTTAAAAAATAAGGTTTCTGACTTAGAAGACATATGGTGAATCTTCATGAAGTCAGGGAGAAAAGAGTTGTTGTCATGAAATGTGCTCCATTAGAATTGTCAGGGGAACAAACTGTACTTTCCATAATTCTTTTACTTTTTCCTGTGAATATGTGAAATGTTTTCTGTTAAATGCACAGTATTTATGTTCTATTTTAATTCCACTCAAAAGGTATACTATATATCTATTGTATATAAAATGGAATTAAAAGCAATGCTGGAAAGGAGAAAACAATTGGGGTTCTCTCTTTAGGGGTAAGAAAGTAGTTGATTTGGGAAAGACTCCATGGAGGAAGTAACATTTCAACAGAGTCTTAATTAGTGAAAAGGACACTTGAGGGAGAGACAAACAAGAGAAGGGAGACTATGTTTTTTGGTGTGGCAAAAACACAAAGTATGTTGGGATATGGCTAGAAATAGAGACGTAAAGCTAGATTGGAGTCATCCTGTAAATTATTTTAACCACCAAGCAAGAAATTTCAGTCCTTATACTATAGTCAGTCATAGTAGGGACTTCTGGTTTTATTTTAAATACTTTAAAAATATTTATTAGAATAATACATGCATAAGATTTAATAATCAAATAGTTTATAAGGACTTATAATGAGAAAACCATAGTTCATTATCCCACCCTTATACACTCCCATTTTAACCAATTTAAGATGATTGTATTAGATTTGTTAATTTAGGACATTATCCATAGACTTTCTGTCATAGCACAAGAGTATTTAGCTAACTTATACCATATGTCTACTACTTCATTCATTCCCCTCAATGTGAATACATCATTATTTTCAGCTCCTGTATTGCTCACCATTGTAACCTTAAAGAATACATTTAGATGCTGATTTCCTTGTTCATCAACTGTATAAAGTATCCCTTGACTCTTTGCCATGTAAAATGATGTATACTAGTACTTCTATTTTTACGATTTGGTTTTCTTCCCCCTTGAAGTCTACTTATCTGACATTAATATATGCTTTTATTAATATTTGTACAATATATATTTTTCCATCCTTTTCCTTTCAACCTGCTTATATCATTATATTTGAAAGGAGTTTCTTGTAAATAACATATATTAATAGTTAGGTCATGTTTTTAATCTACTCTGTACTCTTTCAATGGGTGTACTTAGGCCATTTATATTTAAGATAGTTATTGATATGTTTGTTGGAGCTTAAGTCTGCCATATGTTTTTTTTTTGTTTGTTTCCTTTTTGTTCTCTTTTTCATTTCAATTTTTTTCCAGCCTTCCTGTGGGTTACATAGATATTTTTTAGAGTTTCATTTTACCTATAGTTTTTTGGAGAGTATCTGCTTTACAATTTTTGACTACAGGTGTGTGCCACCATGCCCAGCTAGTTTTTTTTTTTTTTTAATTTTTTGTAGAGGTAGGGCCTCACTATGTTGCCCAGACTGGTCTCTAACTCCTGGCCTCAAGCAATCCTCCCACCTTGGCCTTACAAAGTGCTGAGATCACAGGCAGGAGCCACCAGGCCCAGCTTCCATAATACTTTTGTATGTCTCTGTCATTTCACTTGCTACATTATTTCAAAAATATCTATTTGTATGCCTTGTTTTGTTTACAGGCTTTGAGGACAGCGATCATATTTTGCTCATTTTTGTATTTATAGTACTTATCATAGGGTCTATACAGAGGAGATAGTTGAAAAAGCAATAAATAATAGTTTACACTGTGCTACAAAATACTTGAAATAGTTCCTAAGGGTAACTAAACAAACTAAAATATTTTCATTTATCATTGTTTTCTTTCAAAATCAAGAAAATGTCAAAAGCAGTCACAAACTTACATGTGTCTCTCTTTCTGGATACAGTTCCTGGCCAGTAGGAATAACTGATTTGTTCCATTTGGTATGAGCATCCTTAATTATCCAATCATCCTAGAAGTAAATAAGTCCTATTTGAGAAAAAAGACAAAAATCGATGGAGAAAGATTTTCTTTCTCATTCCTCAATTATTAGCCAAAGATTAAACAATTGGTCTCCTACCTTAAGCACTTTTTACATTAAAAATTTTTGATCTGTCTATAGGGATGTACCAGTGAGTTTATAAACTGGACTTTTGAGCTTATCTAGCATGAATTTTGCCAATTCACATTTGCCTTTACCAAGTAAGACTGCTAAATGTTCAGATGAAAATGAATCTAACATCTTGAATGTGAGAACATTCTCTAGATTTAGATATTTTGTAAATAATGATAAAGCTCAAAATGAAGGCTTTATATCAGGGTGTTTGTTTTGTTTCTTATCCTGTAACATTAACATGGGGGGGTTCATGAATTATGGGGTTATCTTATGGAGCCCTAATGATTAGGGAAAATGCAGTCTTTTCAAATTTGAAATCGAGTTGCTACTGTTGCTGCTGCTGATTTACTAGGCCATGCTGGACTGGCCTACTTTATCCAAGCAGAGTTTCAGCAGAGCTCACTCCTTCTGGGAGTATTTATGGCCTTCCTATATCAGATCTGTGCCAAGTGGTCAAGCAGTACCTAAGCAGCAGCATGGTGGTAGCTGCTAAGTTGGGTTGTCACACTTCCACAGATTTAGCCAGTAAGGAGACAACAACTCCAAATGGATATACAAAGTTTTTTACACAGATGGCAATGCAAGATCAACATAGTGTCAGCTCCCCATGTTCCTAGAACCACAGGATGATACCAAATCCAAGGGGCCAGATGATAGATGACAAGAGTGGTAGGTCACTCTGTTGTTGAGGAGCCAACTCTAATGTACAGCTAAACAGTTCTATCATCTGAAGGCATATATGAAGTTGGGGCAAGATGGAAAGTCCCATGTTTCGCTAGAACCAGGGTGGCAGATAAGAAATGGACTTGAGGTAGATCCTCACAAGACTGACTATCTTACCATGTTCTGGGTAGGATCACAGGGCACTCTTCCAAAACATGCATCAGAATGTGAATGATCCTTGCCTACATGGCCTATGTGGAGATGTGTAAGATCACCAGAGTGCCATGGCAAAATTGCTACCCAAAAATCTGATGAGGAGGGAGGATTTAAAAGCCAGCCCAGTTTAAAGGGTGCCATCATTCTATAAGTGATGAAAGTATAATCAGATAAGAGTAGGTATCATTATTAGTGTCTGGAACTTCATCAGAAAAGAGTAATACATGTGGTAGTGGATAAATTGGAGAATTATCATTCATTGTGGAGCCATCTGAATAAAATATACACATAGGTAGGCTATGAGAAAAGATAGAAGGAAAATCAACTTGTGAAAAAGTTAATGCCCTATATACCAAGCCTCCCCATTCTGACATCCAGTTCTTTCATAGATCTTAATAAGGCCATTAAGGAGATCAAAGCTGACAAAACTACCAGATTTTTTTCAGTTATTAGAACAGCATCATTTTTGCATTTCACATAATTTTCCACTTTTTTTCTACCTGAAATTCTTTGTTCATTGGGCTATCATGACACTGCATTCTCTTGATTTTGCTTATAATTTACTTATCTTTTCTTTCTTTTCTGTGGGCTTCCTCCATGGGCATCTCATATCCTCCCTGTCTCATTCATCTTATTTCAGTATTGACTGTTGAATCTGTATCTTCAGCCCATGCTGAATTTCACATTCCTATATGTGAGTGCAGAAACTGCCTACCAGAAGTCCCTTCTTGAATGTCCCATATGTACCTCATGTTTAGGAATGTCCAAGGCAGAATTAATATCTCAGATCACTTCCCCCTTTCAAGTCTGTTACTTCTATGTTTTATGTCATATGGAGAAGAAATAATTTAACCATTTGTCCAAGCTAGAATCCTGGAAATCATTCTTGATATTGCTCTTTTCCTAACCTCCCATATCCAATCAATCATCAAGGTCTCCTGGATATTTATTAAATACATCTCCTCTCTCTATCCCCACCTCCACTCCTCTATTTCTGATCTGAATCATCTCTTTCCTGGTCTGTTGCCACATCCTCTGAATTGACATTCCCCTGGCCCCATCCTATCCTTCTTAAATCTGTTCTCCATGTCTGCCAGAGTAGTCTGTATAAGATATAAATATATGACCAAGTCATTTCATTGCTTAAAATCCTTAAATGTCTCTATCTTGGATCGTTTGAATTTTTTTTACATGATCTGGCTGTTGCCCAACCCTCCCACTTCATCTCCTGTCACCTCTTGCTTTGTATTTTAATGTCAGCCATTTAAGTACCTATCCATAGTGCTCTATAATTTTGTTGACAATGTCCTTCTGCCTATAAGCCCTCTTTGGCATTATTACTTGGCTGTTATCCTTTAAGACCTAAAAGAGGCATTATCCTTGCCATACAGTCTTTCCCCTAGCTGTTACATATTATACTTCTCTTCTTATAGTACTGGGCACATCTATCATTGCACTTATCACACTATCCAATTAACTGAAAATGTTTCTATTTCCCCTACCAATCTACGAGAATCTTGGTCATCTTTGCAGCCATAAAATCAAGCTAATTTTTCTAATCAAAGGATACAACTGGGCCAGCACACTGATTGCACTCAAAGAAATGTTTGTTGAAAAAGAGTTTATATGCCCTTCATTCATAGCTGCAAAGTGCACTGGAAACTTCCCTGGTGGGCAAGGGCTCTGTGTTAAGACAAATAGGTTTCCTAAACTTGGTGGGCTCTGGGATTTTTATTAGATCATGATTAACATAGTAGGGGGGAGCCCTGGAAAGAGCCCTATAAAAACACTATTGGGGTAACCTCAACTCAAGCCAACTTCTCTTCACACAGAGAGTATTTTGCTGTAAATCTTGGTTGAGAAAGGACATGATTTGATTTAATACAGTTTATCCTATAGGCAGAATAGCAAAGAAAGGATTCTACTAATTTAATTATCTTCTCTGGGTGCATCTCCCTATTAATCTAAAGGGAAATTTGGCCCAGAGCAGTGCACTGAATGCCCATCTACACTTAAGGTCTCTTCTTACTTGCTGCTCTGATGATTGGAGGCTTAGACAGATTGCTATCAGGTGGTTGGTCATAGCAGAGGCTTTAGTTCTTAATTCGTAGCTGTTAGTTGAATTAACCTGGGAAGAAAATAACATTATTTTAGAAATTTTGCTGAGCTTTCTCTGGAACAAGTTTTATACATATTTTTCTTGGGAATAACTTGTGTTAGGCATTATCCTTTCCATATATTCCTCCCCCCAGCTATTAGTCTTATCATAATTGCCTAGCTAATTTTTCTGATCAAGGGATACAGCTTTTGAAATTATAGGAAAGGTCTGGGCAAAAATAAATGGAATAAAGGAGGTTTCTATCCTTTCCTCTATTTTAGGACATGGACTACCCTCATAGCTCTTCTGTGTTGTCACTTCTCAATACTCATTAAAAGACAAAAGAAAAAATAATTTATGATAAAGTATCATTTAAAAAGAAACCTAAAAATTAGACAGCTATAGCAAAAATACAAAAATCTAAGCAAATCGGAAAAATTACCAGAAATGGCTTTGCAAGACATTTTGTTTAAATGTTAAGTAACTAAAAACATTAAAACATGTCTTCCAAGCAAGTCTGAGGCCTGATGCCGAGTGTCTTACCAGAAGAAATGGTAAATGAAGATTTAGGCCCACATAAGATAGCCTAGGTTGGAAAATGTAGAAGTCAGAGATACTCAGCTTGCCACTCCAGAAGAAATATTCACATTACTTACTCCTCTCTTTGACTCCTAAGAGACAAACGCTTGAAGACCCTTCTTCCAGTGGAAGGCTCCCTCCCTATCTGACCTAATCTCTATAAGTCAGATCCATTGAGCACCCAGATTCTAGCTAGAGGACCATTTCTGAATCCCATGTCTGAAGCTAATCATAACCATTACTTCTACTATAAAATCTTAACAGAATATTTTGATCAAGAGATTTAAATTTTTATTGATATCTAGAAAGAAAAGAATTAAAAAGATAAAACTATAACAACTAGTGCCATAAATTATATTAAGGGAAAAAAAGATAATTTAAAGTGACTCATTTTGATATGGTGCAAACATCTTGCATGTTGTCTCCAACTAATTTAATTACTTTAATATTTCTACTGCCTGCTTCCAAAAAGAGTCTAAGCCTGTTTCCAAAGAATCAGTTTGGCTTTTATATCTAGACTGTTGAAGTATGTGTGACATCATACTATTTAGTGAATTCTGTGTTGATATGTATTTTACAACATACTATTTCCCCTAATCTTTGACACTGTATTTTGCATTACGAGAAGGCAAAATTAAGCTGCTAAAGTTTGTATACTTACACAATATGGAGCAAGACATTAACATTTTGAACAGGCAAAAATATAAAAACTAGATTTTTTAAAAAGTTGTGGACAGAAAAATAAAGAATTTAGCCAAGTCATTAAAGAATAAAGGAGTGAAGGTAATAATGATTTAATCCTTTCTTCTTCCCCCCAAATCAAGAATTTTGAAGTAAAAAACCAGTTATGTTCTGAACAAATTAAGTGAAATAATTAATTCTTATTATATTGTCAAAATCAAAAGCAAATACTGTTTTGTAAGGGAAACCTTCAGATTTAGGGCAAACACTTAAGGCCTTGGTGAAATCTATTAGTGTAACTGTACACCTACATTTTGGTTCAGTCATTTTTAGTTCTTATTTTTTATAGTTATCTTAGACAAAATAAATTTCTCACTGTAATATAAATAAGAACATGTACAACTTAATTCTGACATAGGGTCTTCCTCAAAATCCTCTTTCCCTTGGATCTTTTTTTCCCATCTTCTTTGGCACTGGTTTTTTCATGAAATACACATCTCTTTTATTTTTACTGCATCCTGGTTTTCAGCATTTATTTTGATTGATATTCCACTCCATGCAAGTGATCTCACTTTGAACTTGTATGCAATTATGATGCACAGTATGGTTGCTTGTCGTGCAAGCCTAGTCTCGATGTGCAATTTGATGTCTCAGCCAAATTTGGTCAGTTTCTTCATTCTCACAGTTGCTGTTTAGGTACTGTAGGTCACAAACAATTATGGTAACTCTCAGATTTCTTTGTAGTTATTTCTGATGAGACATAATTAGTTAATTTTCAACGGACCTTCCATTCACTTACTGTTTTGTGACACTGATGCAGGACCTTTTACTAGTTTTAAAAGTTCATTTTCTGGAATTACCTTAATTGGTATTAAAATCATGCATCATAACCTCAGATAAATTACTTAACTTCTTTAGCCTTATTTATTAATTTATTCAACATTTATTGATCTATGTGTAATAAGCTTGGGGATAGTAAGTGAATCCGATAGCTAAGGTTTTCTCATCTGTAAAATGTGGCTAATTATGGAGCTGTTTTGAGGATAAAATGTATGTAAGGTCCTTAGGACCATGCTCAGTAAGTGTTCATTGTCATTATTAGCAGCATTATTTTGATAAAATTACTTTTAACATCTCCTTATGACTATAACCTCTAACCATTCACAATGTATCCATTACATTTTTTTAATATGAAGCAACTCCATAAATTACTGACACTACAAATGGTCTTTTTTAGCAATATTGATGTAATGTTCTTTGACTCAATTGGAATGTAAGCACTCCAAAATACAAAACTTTTCACACTTGGTCAGCTAAGAAAAAACTATAAAACAGAACCATTATCTGGATAATGAAAGGAAGGTGCTACCTGTGTCTTCTGAGTGTAGATTTGTCTAGATAACCTAAATTTCTTTCCAAAATTTTGCATATACTTTTAGTTTGGATTATTAGGAAAATAAGTAACAAGCCTAAATACAGGCCATCTTAAATTTTACTTGTATTATTACTAGCATGAAAGTATCACAGTATTTTAACTACTGTGGTTTTAGGCTGTGTATTGGGGTTAGGGTCTTCAGTTCACACCAGTTGAAGAAAGTGGCAGTTCTGTGTTTCATGAAATTAAGCTAGAAAAAACCAGGTTATTGTAGGAACTGGCAATACATTATTGAAATGGTTATTAAAAGAGTTTCTCTTTTACTCAATGGAGATTTTTAATATATTAACTGTCATGTGAGTTGTATTTAACTCATGCTAGTTTTGAGCCTAGGGCTTCCTGAAGCATATGTTAACTCACATGTCTCTTTACCTTGGGAGCCACGTGAACTGTTTTTCAAGTTGCATATAACTCACAGACAGAAAACAATAAAAAAATAAAAAAATTTTCATTAAATTAGAAAGGATTGGGTTTTTCCCCAAAGTTTTTATTCTATTTTCGTAATGAAACACCGTGACCCCAAGGAAAAAATTTTTTTTTCTAGTGTGGCAGTCAATGTGTTAAGAATGACAGGGAGAAAACACTTATAATGGTGGTAGAGAGTTTGCTTCTTTGCTCTGGGATTATTTGTCAGTTAAAGTGAAGCCTCGTTAAACAAACTGTATTTTACTAAGGGTTGCATAGTACCCTGTGTAAGAATTTTGAAGAAAATGAGTTTGGAAAAATCATGTTGTTTACAATTTGTCTCTCATTTTAAGTCCCACTGTTACCCTTCAGTTCTTATATAAGAACATCTGAACACAAAATGACATCCTCTAAAATAGGTACTGGGAGCTGTGTTGGAGGAGTTGGCCGAAAACCTGAAACAGAGCCTGTTAAAAAGGCACGTGGACCAGAACCTGTCTCAGGATCACCAGGACAAGCGGATTTAAGGTGACAGCCTCCACGCCTGACAATCCCAGGCCCCGCTCGTCACCCGGGGGAGATGGACAGCACTGGCCCTCCTGCCTCGTCATCGCTGCGTTTCTGGCTGGCGGAGCCCGGTTCTCGTCCACGGCAGTCAGTCCACGCCTCCGTCTCCGCAGGGGTGCGCGGGTCTCGGGAATCACCTCGGGAGCCCACTCAGCTGCGGGGAGGAGGGAGCGAGCGAGAACGAGGGAAGCCCAGGCTCTCGCTGTAACCCCGACGCTCAGCAGTGTTCCCCTCCCCTCGGTGGCGGGGCGTAGGTACCTCCTCAGCCCCCTCAGCTGCCAGCGTTCAACTGGTGGGCAGCCTGTACCGCTGAGGCTGCTGCTGCCCCTGCCGCCGCTACGTCCCCTCAAAGGTCCCCCAGAGCCGCGCTCCAGCCGCCCGCACCTAATTGACTGACTGACCCCGGGCTCAGACTCCTGCTGCCGCCACCACCGCCGCCGCGCACGCGCTCCTCGCGCGCCTCTGTTCCCGGGCCGCCCCTAGGGCGGGAACGCCAGGCGGCGGGCAGCCCGCACCTGCCTGCCTGCCAGACAGACCCTCCGCTCCGGCCTCGTGCCGGCACGCGCACGCGCCTCGCGCGCCTGCCGTCGGCCCTGGGGGCGGGACCGCGCGGCAGCGAGCGGGCGGGGGGCTCGTGGCGCGCGCGCCCCGCACCCGAGGGCTGCGGAGAGATATTTTGGGTGGCAGGAGGCCCCTCGTCATTTCCGCCGGGCAGCTAGTCGTGCCGGGGGCTTCACTCCCGTGAGTGAGGCTAACGGGCAAGTTGACTGCGGGCGGGCGGCGGCGGCGGCGGCGGCGGCGGCGGCGGTGGCGGCGGCTCCGTCCCTCGGCGGCGCCGCGACCCTCAGCAGCTCCAGCTATGAACTGAAGCCCCGCAGGGACAGAGACCCGAGAGGAGCGGCGGAGGCAGCAGTAGCAGCCGCCTCAGCCGGGACTGAACAGACCCGGCTTGGAGCCGCGACCCCGGCGGGTTTCCCTCCCCGTCGCCGTTCTCACCACTGCTGCCAGCCTTTGGCTTAGAGACATTACAGCCACGAGACCCGACACACAAAAGCCGCTTTCTCCGCGCCGCCCGCCCGGTGAGGCTGCGGTCAGCTAGGGACCCCACCTGAGGGAGGCTCGGGCTGCTGAGTTCGTTTTGTGTCTGAGCTCCGCGCAGGGCGCGGAACGGACTCAGTGCCCATGGCTCTGATAATGGAACCGGTCAGCAAATGGTCTCCGAGTCAAGTAGTGGACTGGATGAAAGGTAATGCCCGCTGTGGGGAGGACGAGACGGCACTGGGGTGCGGGGTCCCTGCGCTAGGTTAGGAGGGGACGCCCGCCGCTGCAGAGCCCGCCATCGGGGCTTCCACTGGCCGATTGTGGTACGCTGGGGGGCGGAAGGGGTCCTACGGAACTGGAAGGGGCCCGGGGTCCTGGGTCTCCTTTTGTCTCAAGCCAGAGGGGCGAGGAGAGGCGCGGAAAGCGAGGGGGCGGCCAGCGCCACCCGGTTGGAGAGCCGCGGTGGAATCCCAGCGCATCTTGCCCTGTCCTCGCTTCCCTGGCGGGGAGGACGTGGCGACCCTTGTCTTCTAGCTCAGGGAGGACGCTCCACCCCAGGACCTGTGCCCCAGGTCGCCCTTCTCTGGCCCCTTTGTTCCTGGGAAACCTGACTCCCCCTTGGCGGCCGTCCCTGCCAGGTGCCTACCCCAGCGCCAACTCTCCCAGCAACTTTTAAGCCCGCATAATGGGGTCAGGATGCGGCTGCCCCCGTTTGGAGCTGGGGAGCGCCCCCCCCCCAGATTTGGCTGAGGATGCTTGGGGCGGGGAAGACGCGCTACTTTGGGGTAAGGAAGGAAAACATGCTTCCGCTGGGACAGCATCTGCGGCGATATCTCCTGTGCATCTCCTCGTGTCCTTTGCCTCTGCCTTCTCCCATTGAGGCTGGTTGAGGCTTTGGACTGCACAGCATTTTTAGGGGCTCCGACGCCAGGTGCAAGGCGATGCGCATTCAAGTACCCTCGCATTTCTTCCATCTTGAAGGCGCCCCCCAATCGCCCCGTCTTTTGCCCCTATCAATTTCTAACAACCACAGTTATAGACACTCGCTCTCTTAGTTGCAAACGTGGGCTTTTTCTCTAGTCCCTGAGCTTTCCTGCCTCACTACCTCCCTCTGTTGTCTGAGTTAATGGGCTTGTTGAGGACCCCCCCCCTTCGTTCCCCAGGCCCAACTCTTCCCTAAGATTTTGGGAATGCTGAGGAGGGGATGGATTGGATGAAATAAAGGATCCCGACCGTACTTGGGAAATGTTAGAGCTTTGTTTGATTTAGCACCTGAGCACAAACTCTAGGTAGAGCCATCAGGGACCGAATACTTACCGTCTTTGAAAATGCCATTATGAAAATGAAGGACCCCCCCCCCCCTTCTTAGGGCTTGCGTAGCCGCCTGACTTTCTAGGCTCCAGGTACTTTAGAACGAAAAATGGGGTGACTGGAAGGGCTTGAAAGTGACAGGGAGAAACTCACCCCCCCCCTTCTTTTCCCTGGCCTTTTCGGCCTCTTGCTTATGCTTGTGGATTTTTATCTATTTTGCTTTCCTTTTAGTCCCTTACTTGCCCTTTTATTCCTCATTTACTTTCTTTTTTCTGGTATGTGGAAAGTGGTTTGTAACTGCAAAGCACACCAAATGTGAGTGAACTGAATTAAACCTAATTTGTTATTTATTGACTGCCCCCCTGTGTGCGGTGCATTGTGCTAAGGTGCCATGGGGGTTATAAAGATGACTAAGACAAAGTCCTGCAGTGGCTTATCTTTTTTTGCTGCTTTTTCTCTTTCTATATTTGCTACTGAAATTCCAATTTCCTAGATTCCCACCAACCCCCCCCCCTTCTTAGATACAGACAAACATCTGTTTTCTCTCTTTCTCAGTCATGGAAGAATGAAGCAGAGTAAATGCAGGAAGCGAGAATGCTTAATTAAAACCCTTTCTTTGAATTTGTCTAAAAGATTACCTTAGTTTGAGTCTGTTGCTGAAATATTCAAAGAAAAGCTATCTTGGCTCTATGGCTCTATGGGAGTCTGATTACCTTCATAGACTACCTCTTACAAATTC
Source organism: Microcebus murinus (assembly GCF_040939455.1). Classification (NCBI taxonomy): domain Eukaryota; kingdom Metazoa; phylum Chordata; class Mammalia; order Primates; family Cheirogaleidae; genus Microcebus; species Microcebus murinus. The sequence goes on from NC_134136.1 coordinate 96,435,441, forward strand.
CCATGACGCTTGTAGGGAGTGCTGCATACTCCATCTTCTTCACCTCCCACCCTCTTAGTTACATTCTTGCAGCTTCCCCTAGGTCCACTGAAGCAAGTAGAACATTCCATGCACACATTCTGACACACATTATTAGTTTTCTAGTACACTAGTCCTTTAAAAATCTCTCCAGCCTAAAATGCAGCTTCTTTGAAGTTAGGTTAACATTATTAGCTGTGGTTTTAAATGATTTTTATATTTAAGTTGAATAACTTGTTTCATACCTGTTGGTAACACATTTTAGAGCTATTTGAAAAGATCAATTGGGTAGCCAAGATAGAATTTGTGTATGTTTGTACATATGCCTTGAAGAGAATGACTGATGTAATTATCTCTATATTTCAAGTCCCAAAATCCTTACTGCTGAAATTTCCATAACAATTCTATAAATTTGATTTGAGATATTATCAAAAAATGAGATTTTAAAAAATGGATGAAATGACATTTCCTCAACTTGTAGCTTACACTGTTACCTTAATTAATTGTTCTCTCTTTACCCTTTTCCCCCAAATAAACTTTAACAGAAGATATTTTAAAAACACTTTTCACCATTTCCTTAGATTCAGTAATGTTTAAAAGTCAACTGCTGACATAGACTGTAGCTTTGAGATGACTAAACCTCATTTGGTTTTGTATAATGTAGTGTTGTAAAGACAGTACCAAAGAATGAACAAGACTCTTGAACAACTGCAACATTGTGGGAGTTCTTCAGAGCATGCTCCTAATGTCACAGTTTCATCACCCTTAGCATTTAAAGCATATAACATATGCTTTCTGCTAGTCACAATCATAAATAGTTATAACTCTGTTTAGTAAAGTACATTCTTTATTTCTTTCTAGGGTATTTTTCTCTTCACTAACAGGAAAAACCATTAAGTGTAAACAATAGACATGGGCATATATTTATTTATGATTCTAGAAAATGTATAGAAGTGGCATAGAAACTCAGTCATCAGAGAGAGAAATGAGGAGGGAAAACAGGCTGACAAGATTAGTAAGCTTAAGTGGCATATATTTGAGATTATTTATGAGGGATCATTTATACATTACAATTTATTTTGATCTATTACTTTTTACTGAAATATTTGAGAGAGATGCAAATATACAATATATATTAGTAAAGATACAAGAAACACCAGCATATTTTGCTCACCCCAACTCCACTGTTTGTAAAATTTAATACTCATTAAATTTTCTACTGACAATGAAAATTTGATATGACACAGTGTCAAATGTTATTTCCAGTAAATACATGAACTCCTTATGAGTCAGTAATATAAGTAGCTATATCCCAGATTATCCTGATAGTACTTCTGGATATTTGGAGATATTTTATAGACCTTCAAATTAATTTTAAAAATTAATGTTATGAAAATATTTTTGAAGAAAATCAAATACTTATCATTTAACATTAGAAACCAACCTTCTTCAGTTGGAAATTGCATTCAGTCCTCTTGTGGTTTTGATAAGGGTTTAAAACTTAAACTTTGCAAAGTAACCAAGAGCAAACAAGTCATTAGAAAAAGCCATAGGCAAAAAAGTAGGCCAATAACTATTTCTAATTTTTGCTCAGTCTATACTCTAAAATGTGTTTTTTCTCAGCTCTTTTCTGTTCACTTGTAGGACCTAGAAATATTTCATAATCTGCAGTTATTTGAGTCCCCAGACTTTCTCCTTTTTATTTTGCTCACTGAAACATAACAAAAACCTTTGAAAACTTTAGGGCCCTTATTATTAATTTTATTATTAATTTTATTATTAATTTTCCTTGTTTGTGTCACACCCAGTAATTCCAATTTTATCCTCACACCTTTTCCACCTTTGAGAACCATTCAGACTAAGATAGTTATTTTCTAGGACCAGCTCCCTCTGTGACATTCTTCTGGTGATCTTTAATCCCTTTCTGGGTAAAACAAAATGATTATGGTTTTCAGAGTTAACCAACAAGCCCCGCTTTCCTAGTCTTCCCTTACTATCTCTGTGACTTTGCTCTAACCAATCTTATAATTCCTAAAATAATATGAATTTTTAAGATAGCCTTTTCTCAAGCCTTTCCATAATCACCTGCTTTATTCTTTCCTGCTTATTATAAACCATTTTCTTCAAGAGACATTCCTGACTTCTAATTTCTGTCCTGATGACTCAGCCATCTTGTGGATAGAAAATAAAATACGTTATTTTAGGTATTAGAAAACAAAACCAATGCTTTGCATACAATCCTGTAACAGAGGAAAATGTAGTGATGATATAAGGTCTATTCAGTATTAAAGTTAAAGGCTTTAAAGGAGAATATCTGATAAGGCAAAGAAGTTTTGAAAGATACAATGCTCTTTGGTAATTCTTTTATTCCCTCATAGGATCTAGGGCTGAGGTTGAAATTTAATTAGATAAAAGAAAATGTCAATTTTGAATTAAACTGTCTGGAGAGATCAGAAATAATTTTCTGGCAGGAACTTCAAACGTATGCACTATAAGAAAAATATGTTAAACTTAAGTGATCAAATTGGTTGTTTAACTTACTTTTGAAAAATTAGATTTTTTTTTCAATTGCAAGGTGATGACTAGGCACCAACAATCATCTGCTTTGGATTTAACATTTTCTTTTTTGGAAATAGGAATTTTTGTCATTTTAGGCAAAGAAGAAATTAACCTTTTTTATATGTAGAGTTTAGTTCACAAGAAACATTATTTATAGTGTCATTAACATTTGTTCCTTAAGGTAATACTTATGATTTAGTGCAAATTAGGAAGATGTAGATGTATTCTGGTCCTTAGATATTATTTACTCAGTACTTCTGTATGGAAGCTTCTTTAGTGGACTGTTTTAAATAAATTATTCTCTGCTTTGGGGAAATTAGCCTCTGTTAAGGGATGGTCATGTCATTGAAAAACTTATGCCTAGACAAACAGAAACACGTACCAACTAGTACACTTGGTAAATTTTTTAAAAGTTTGCATTATGTATGCAAGCACCATTGGAAAGCGAAGATGATAATTTTATTGAGTCAGGAAGGGATCCATGGGGAGGGTGGGGTTTTAGCAAATATTTAAGCTATTTATTTAATACTCAAGCTATTTAGGCATATTCTAAGAGGAATGTATCCTAAATGTAGAGGCACAGCAATTCTAGAGTGGATATGGGGTGATTAACCAGAGGGGTTGTATCTAGGTTTGTCTGCTTGAAGGGGAGAGGTGGGCAGTAAAGGGAAAGTGAGGGAGGAGCTGAGTAGGTGGCACAAAAGTACAAGAACAAATCTGCATTTCACAAAGACAATAAAACTCTCATCATGTCCTGAGTTTAAATAAATACCACATTATAAAACTTTGGCTGCCAAAAATAAGCCCACAAAGAATGTGTATTGAATTGGTACAGCTGTTTCAAATCTGTTTCTCAGGAATAATTTGGAAATAATGTTAAAATGAGTTATTTTGAAGATTAATTATATCATTAACATTATGTTGTTGGATATTTAGAATTTTACTGATTCAAATTCTTATATGAAGAATGGAGATAGACTTTTAAGTGTTCTTAAGGCAATGATAAATTATCATTTTTATTTATAACAGAGTAACCTCAGATTAGGGCTTAATGACTTTTAGCTATCTACGTGACTTCTCTACAGTACCTCACACATAAGGCTTATCGTGAAAGATGAAGTTATTAGCTTCTATAAAGTGTACTAGAAGGATGGATCATTGGTACTAATTTAAAAGGGGGAAAAGAGGATAAGTAATTTGAAAACTTGGAGTCTAAAACTTTTAAATTTTTATGACTTTGTCATGGTTTAGTGTCTGACTAAAGAGCAGCAAGTATAGTCTTTAATGTGGAATCATTGTGGTGCATAACAGTGAATTCACAGTTTTCATGAATAGCATAGGCCTATGCTCCTCAAAATGGTATATTTCTGTGGTCGTGGAAGCCAAATGACCAAAAGATATCAATGGTTGATTTTTAAACATTATTTTTATATTAAAACAAACATGCATATTCATGATGTGGAAAGCATAATTGGCATGATTTTAATGATGAGACTGAGGCTTAACAGGAATTTTAGGCTTGTAGGCTGTTTAAAGCTGCATTCCCCAGACCTCCCAGGGTTATGAGACTCTGTTCAGCAATTACGGATACAGCAGTGAGAAAGTTTGGTAAGCGGTGATTGGGTTTAGAAAAGTTAAAATTAATGTATTGTTTCCTCTTCTTCTCCTATTATTGCAAGGGGGCAATATATGACCTTTTTGTCAAGGTCATGATAATTATAGCATCTTAATTTTGTTTATTTGACCCATATACCTGTAGTTAGGATGAACTCCTTGAGAATCATTCTCATTTGATCCTATTCTTTCTTTTCTCACCCTTATCAGCTTAAAACAATTAATGGTTTTTCATTGTTTTTAGGATAAAGATCAAAGTCCTTACTTAACATGGCCTATATGACCCTTGAAGGTTTGATTATTGCCTATGAGATAAGCCTCGTGCCCGGCACCAGTTATACTGGCCACCTCTCCATTCTTCCTGTTTGCCCACCATTGGGCCTTTGCACTTAATATGTTCTCTCTTCCATCTTTTGGTCACCTAGTTAAGTTCTACTCATCCTTTAGATCTCAAGCTTTCCCTCCTCTGCCTTAGGAAAGCCTTCCTAAATTTTCCAAATCCCATGAAATCTTCAGTTACACACTCTTCTAGTACCATGTATATCTCCTGTGTCCCATTTGCTAGTTTTATTTCTACATTAATTTGTATGGTTATTTTATTGATGTACAACTACCCAACTAGATGAGGGCAGAGACCCAATCTGTTCATACCAATGTGTAAGAAAGTATCTTCCATAAAATAAGCCCTCAGAAAATATTTGTTGAGTGAAGGAATAAATTAATTTATTCACAGATTACCGTCTCTCAGCAAATTTGCATTCCTAAATGACAATGCACGTAAAGTCCCTTATAACACTCTAATGGATACTTCAGTGCCAATTTGTATATTGTATGCCAAAATACAGTGGAAATACAGTTGCTTTATCCATTTCTATTAGTTGTGTTGCTCTAGCCAATTCAAAGACCTAAATCATGGTTCCACTTTGTTATGAGATATTAATAATTTCAGTGATTAACACTTCTGTATTATGCCATAAATATAAATATGGTATAAATATTTGCTAATGTCACTTAATAGAACAACATGATAAGCAAATACTTAGTTGAAAAATAAAAACATACTTCATCATCTGAGCATTTATTTTCTTTCATTCATATTTTCTAATTGTTTCTTCATTTTGGTATTTTTAAAAGAACTCTATGTATTTTAGAATGCATGGTAGAGTGAAATTGATAAAATGCCTTAGGTTTGTCATCTTGTAAAAATACAAAGAAAAGCTCATATAGGAAATTAAAATGTATTTTTCTGTTGTGAGAATAAAATTTCCATTATTTGTTAATTAGTAAGACAAAATGGAAAAACGGCCCTTTAGTTTAATGAAAAACATTATCTTCTTTATTATATTTAATGTTAAATTTGCATTTTTATTAATGGTAATAAAATTAAGGTATTTGAAGATGCATCTTAAATCAGCATTTTCTTATGTAATATTCATACCTTCCTTTGATTTTGAAAAAAATAATTTTAATATTTTTAAACTAAATGTAGGTTTAATTTGACTAATTTTTTCTTTTTTTGAGACAGTTTTACTCTGTTGCCAGCTAGAGTGCAGTGGCATAATCATAGCTCACTACTTCAAACTCCTGGGCTCCAGTGATTCCCCTGCCTCAGCCTCCCAAGTAGCTGGAACTATGGGCATGCATCACCACCCCTGGCTAATATTTTTTTAAAATTTCTGTAAGGGTGAGGTCTCACTATGTTGCTCAGACTGGTCTCAAACTCCTGGCCTCAAGCAATCCTGCCACCTCAGCTTCCCAAAGTGCTGGGATTACAGGCATGAGCCACTGCACCCGGCCTATTTTCACTAATTTTTGAAGGGCATTTGTTAAGAACATATGTAGGGAATTATTGTAAAGTATAGCTTGCTAAATACAGATGCCTCATGTGGAATTTTTGTGAATTACATGCTACTAGATAATCACTAGTAGGCAAATTATAGAGATTTTTCAAATAAAGTATGCCTCCTCCCAGTTTAGAATGGTTAAAATATAAATCAGAATAAGTAACAATTTTAAGACCTTAACATAGTCATTTCAGTTTGTTAACTCTTAATAAAACAACTTTAGGATTAGATACAAAGTTAGTACCATAAAACAATGGATTGCAGTTGTGCCCTGATTTGACTTACAGCTATTCAACATGATGGAACAGCTATTCAACATGATAGAATTTTTTCAGCTTTAAAGATGATTTCATTTTTGTTCAATAATTTAAATTGCAATCATTAATTCTAATAGAAGCTTTCATTATCTACTCTTGCAATTTCAGGAAAGAAAGGGTTTGTTGGTATTTGCATAAATTCATTAGATTTTAAATTTTACTAACATATAATACTAATTAATATTTTAGTTTCTGTGTTCATCTATTGAGTATATTGTCACAGCATAAACTTGTTTTGAAAACCAACATTTATTAAATAAACCCAAACTCACACTGATGTTAATGTATGATAGTTTGCCCTGGTAAGAATATTGTTACATAACTAATATCAAGTTTAGCACACAGGATGTTATATATTTACTTGACACTAATGTTCTTAGAAATTAGTTTCATTAGGTAGGTTGGCTGGTCTTCAGATACAACGGTAGATAAGAAGAAACCACATTAAGTTAAGTTGCCGTTTAAAATGTTGCCCAATGCCTTTTTTTTTTTTTTTTTTTTGGTGTTTGAACTTTATATTTTGTTTCAAGTACATCTGCTATTTTTAAAACAGGCTTACAATATATTTTCTGAAGAAATGTACAGCAAATCAATGGAAGTCTGGTTTATATCCTAAATTTTACTTTTTTCAACTTGTTTACCAAAGATTATGAGAGTCTACTATCTAGTAAGTTTTTAGTTATACTTACAATGTAATTTATTAATTAAAAAACCTTTAAAATTCTAGCCTTAAATAATTCTGCTGAGTGATTCATTTCAACATTAGCTGAATTTTTGTTATAATTTGTTGTGATTAATATGTGTAGGAGTTTATTTCATGAATTTTGTCTTCAACCATCCACATTATTTTCAAAAAGTTTAATACTCCTGGGACTTGTGGTTATTTTTCTTACCATAGCAGAAAATTGAGATTTTAATTTTGTGTGATATATTTATATTTTGTTTTTTAAAACATGCCACTGAGGTATTAAACATATATAAAAGAGAAAGTATAGAGTTTCTGCTAATGGTGCTCAAAACAGACATGTAGTAGTCCAGTTGCTAGTTTTCCTTTTGGCCTGCCGGAGGCTATGTGGAAACCAAGTTCAATGTAGTATACAGCCAGTGTGGTATAGCAGGGCTAGGTGCTCCTCCCCCATTTCCCTTCATATGCATACCAGGATGAGCTTTGTGGCAGTCTCTGTTGGCACCAGTGTTGCATTAAATCAACAGTAACACAAGGCTTCCTCATCCAGAAGCCTGCTCTGTTGCCTTCTAGTTATCAGACCAGAGGCTTTGAGTTTGATGATGAGTTGTTACATGTAGAGAGAAGTTGGTTCTGTGGAACATTTGGGCTTAGATAATTTTTCTTTCTAGTCTATTCCTAGACACAATGCTTTGAGTTTGTTTATGGTAAAAACTTGTCAATTCAGATTTTGTTTATTTGGGATTTGTGATAATTTCACTAGGCTCCTATTTAAGATTACTCTTGGCCGGGCGCTGTGGCTCACGCCTGTAATCCTAGCTCTTGGGAGGCCGAGGCGGGCGGATTGCTCAAGGTCAGGAGTTCAAAACCAGCCTGAGCAAGAGTGAGACCCCGTCTCTACTATAAATAGAAAGAAATTAATTGGCCAACTGATATATATATAAAAAATTAGCCGGGCATGGTGGCACATGCCTGTAGTCCCAGCTACTCGGGAGGCTGAGGCAGGAGGATCGCTTGAGCCCAGGAGTTTGAGGTTGCTGTGAGCTAGGCTGACGCCACGGCACTCACTCTAGCCTGGACAACAAAGCGAAACTCTGTCTCAAAAAAAAAAAAAAAAAAAAAAAAAAAGATTACTCTTAATATGTGAAGAGAAAGGTTTGCTGATTAATCTAATAATGCAAACAAGCTTGAAAAGAAATTGTTTGACCTGAGAGAATACAGTGTATTCAAGTACTATACTTTGCCTGGAGTCATTTTCATACTGAAAATATCCTAGTTAGAAATGAGTTGTATTTTTAGTTAGAATTTCTGCATACTCAGAATCACGTTTTTTTTTTATTTTTTTGGAGCATTTTTGAAAACATTATATAATACAGCTTGGTTCTTCCTCTTATTTACCCAAATTGGAAAGGTCTCATGAACTTCGCATCTATTATTGCTAGTAATCCTTAAAAATGAGATAAAGGACAGCTGTTAAGCAGCTCAACAGAGATTGTACAACTATTCAGTAAAATTAGGTTTGACATCAACCTCCCCCCCCAACACACTGGATTGGATTTACACTTTAGAGGGTGAAGGGCACAGTTCAGGTATGTACACAATTATCTCTAGATTTGACCTTTTTAAAAATTTTCTGAGTTTTCTACCCCTTAAAAATCGACAACACATATAGTACAGTTAAGAGCACTTTGGAATCAGGTGCCTGGGTTTATATCTTGCCTGTACTATATCATACTATATGTGATATAGTAAAGTTAAGAGCACTTTGGAATTGGATACCTGGGTTTACATCTTGATTCCATCACTTCCTAGCCATGTGATCTTAGGTAGGGAGAGTTTAAGTAACTTGCCTAAGTTTTCTCATTTTTATAAAATGGAAGTGATAATATTACATAGAATTATCAATTTACCAATTTAAAAAGTGCTTCTACCTTTTGTAACATTTTTCTGTTGTGGTGTACTTAATGCCTGGTACATAGTAGGTGCATGATAAATGTCAGGTTTTTTAATTAAGGAAAAGATGATATTTGGTTGGCAATCTTCAGAGGCAAAAACTAGTAATAGATCATATTTATTGCTTACTACATACCATGTAGTGTGCTTAGGTTCTTTCCCTACATTAACTTTAAATTACCTTTAATTCTTCTCCTAGCTCTGAAAGGTTGGAATTATCTCTATTTTACTTATGATAAAACTTTTGCTTGGAGAGTTTTTTGGTTTGTTTTTTTGCTTAGAAATATTGGACGGCTTGTCTTATATACCTAAATTATTTATTGAACAGGTATTTGTTCTATTGAACAAACCATTTGAAGTGATTTCTAACTGGTTTCAAAATACATAATATTTCCACCTTGCCTTTCTACCAGAGGTAAATGTGACATGGGAGTGTGTGTGTATGTGTGTGTGTGTACGAACTTAAAGTAGTTCCTTTTAAAACTTTCACTTTAAAATAAATGAAAACAAAAATTTTTCTTGTAGAGAGAATGGTTTGAAGTCTCATTTTTTATGAAAGCTATTACAGTACCCCAGGGTAACAGACACTTTAAAAAACTGTGAACTGTGGTAAATTACCAACTATTTTGAAGTTACCTTAGACTTGTCCATTTCATTATGTACAGCACTTTTTTTCTCTCAAAGTGCTCATTATCTTGTAAAATCCATATGAATTAAAATTTATTTGGGGATGGTTTTGAGAATTTCATCATTTTCCTTGAAATCATTATTGATATCTTGTGTTAAAAAGCAGCCTAGTAAGAAATTTTTAAATATGGTAATACTGTGAATCTCTGGCCATATTAATTTTAAGATGTATCTGATCTAATGTTTAAAGGTAATGGTTTCTTACATTAAGTTTTTTTCAAATTAGATTTCTTTTTCAGTTTATTATTATACATATTTGTACTGGAAGCTAACACACACATAGAAAAGAAATACAGCAGAATATTAGCTAGGGAACTATAACAGTATTATCATACCCAAATTTATTCCTTAATATCAATATCTACTTGTTCATATTTCTAGTTCTTTTTTTCCTGTGTCAATTCTTTTGGACCCAACATGCCCTTTACATAAAAGACATTATGTAATGTCTCCTGAAATAAAATTCATAGATAATATAAGCTACTTACTCATGTAATTTTTAAAAATTCAGTATAATGCCCTCATTTTAATACAAAGAAAAATTATAATATATAACAAAATAACATAGGTTTCTATATGTGCATACTCAGTATGACTATACAAGGAGAAAATAATTGATATTTTTGCCTATTTATAATTAAAATATATGGATTTAAGAGAAGCATTAAGATCAGAAGTCATTCCATATAATAAATATGTACAAGAAAATGGAAGAATAGCTGAACTAATAGACACTAGAATAAAAACAAGTAGGAGAAATGGTAATGAGCCAGACTCATTTGATATATCATCCTAGTAATTTCTGTTGAGCATTTGAAAGTCATGTGGGAATGAACCACAGCTTTTTGGAGAATGGCAGATTCTAGGGCTGAGGCAGGGCATATACAAGAAGAGCCCGGAGCATCTTGTAATGCCAGAAAGTAAGGAAGTGCTCAAAACATACAATGATGAGTGCATATCAAAGACTCAGGAGCCAATCTGAAGAGCTCCCAATAGCTACCGTTGGCACAATTTGAGCAATAAAATAAAGTAGTATTGGATTATAACCCAACATGTAAAATAAATATCCATGAATCTATATTGATATAAATAAATGATTCAATGAATAAAGACATGGGCAAGAAGAGTCAAATCTTCCATACAGAGAATTCTAAATAACTTACGTAGCTACTCTTTGCCCTCCCCACAAGGAGGTGGCACTTAAATCCCCACCCCTATATTGTGGGCTGTGCTTAGTGACTTGCTTCCGAAGTGGAGAGTGTGGAAAAGGGGAAACATATAACTTTACAATGGAGAAACCTGGCAGTTGCTACCTTGGCCAGGTGATCAAGGTTAACATTATCAGTGATAAGTCATGTTGATATCATGTACCCACGATATGATGTGATGAGGATGACACTTTATCTCTGTAGTCTTCCTTCACACCCCTAAAACCCAGAACACCATTTTAACCATGAGAAAAACATCAGAAAAAAACAAATTTGAAGACATTAGAATACCTGACTAATACTCCTCAAAACTGTCAAGCTCATCAAAAACAAGGCAAATGTGAGAAACTCACAGACCAGAGGAGGTTAAGGAGACATGATATTATCGTATTCTGGATAAGATCCTGGAACAGAAAAAGCACATTTGGAAAAAAACTAATGAAATCAAAATAAAGTGTGGAGTTAGTTTAATACCAGTATGCCAATGTTGGTTCCATAGTTGTGACAAATGTATCATAGTAATGTGAGATGTTAAAAATAGAATATGGAAGAGGGGTACACAGGAACTTTTTATATTATTTTTGCAATTCTTCTATAGGTCTAAAACTATTGTGAAATGAAATTTAAATAAAAAATAGAATGTAATTTATTTTCAAATTTAGTAATATCAAAAGATAAACAATATCTCATATGTTAAGTAGCTTTGTTTTACCTCTCTAGGAAATAAACTTTCACATAAAAATGAAAAAGGTAACTGGAACATAGGGCAGTTCTTCAGTGTGTGGTATTGTTACATCCATTGATCTAGCAATCATTTGGTAACTTGATCATTGTGATAACCCGAAACTTTGCTCAATTATCAAAATGCTCCCAAGAGGCAATATTGGCCCTGGCCTGGCACCAAGAACCTCTCCTTTACCTTTTCTCTCCTTTTTAAACTTTATGCTTTTCCATACATGAATAACATTTTTTAACTTTATGAATACATATTATTGGTGTCTTCTCCCCCATTTCTTTATTCATCTTGTCATTTATTTATATTAATATGGACTCATGAATATTTATTTTCCATGCTAGATTATAATCCAGTGCTACTTTATTTTATTGCTCGAGTTGTTCCAACTTTAGCAATTGGGAGCTCCTTCAGATTGACTCCTGTGGTAATTTTCTTGAATGACTGTTATACCTGGTTTTCATTTGACTGAAACTAATTTTTATAATACTTGATTGGCATTTTTATCTTTTGCTAATCAGGAAGTATGTTTAAGAAAATGAAACTTAATGTACACAGATAGGATGGAGACCACCAAAAGTTAGCTTCATTTAATTTTACCTCAATGCTAACCAATTTGCAATTAAACTCTTGGACAGAAGAGTGTGCTATTCTAAACCTTGTTAAAGCCTGATTCCCAGTGCTCCTTGTAATTGTAGTTTCTGTTTCATGCAGACAATTTGTGTAGGAATGTTAAACAAGGCATGAAAATTTTTAAGCAAATAAATGTGGTTTATAATAATTGATATTCAGCTGTATGTATAAATGTGTATATAAATATGCATGCATATTTACTTAGTTAGGACAGATATTTGCCTAGGGCCAATTTGCTGAAATTAAATATAACTAAAAGAACTTTTCTACTTGCTTCACTGTGAGGAAGTCAACATTTTTCTTCTTGTCATTAAATGTAACTCCTTATTTTCATCTTAAATGGGGCCATGTCTGCATTTAGCAGGTGAGTTTGGGTTATGAGAATAGTTGCAATTTAAGACCTCCATTGGTCACATCAAGAAATTCTATTAAATTAAAAACAGAACTACTTTAATACACTTAATTCCTGTGCCTTTTTGGTTAAAATATTATTTGTTTTTTAGTTTACTGGTGTGACAATTTTAAAAAGAGCAGGCTTTGGTAATAAGTAGATAAAGAAATTGTGACAGAACTTAATGCATTAACCTGATACATTTTTTTCTTGCCACAATAAATTGAAATATTATAATTATTCCAATTTAAACCTGATTCCTTTGTATTAATACACCTCTGTAAAAGTATAAAGTTCTGCTAATGTTGATATGAATGTCTTAGAATTGTCTCCCTGGTTTGCTGCTACATGTCTTTTTCTGACTTCATGCTCTGTGAGTACCAGCCTAGCTCTGCATTAATGTGCTTTCTGTGGAATGCTTCAGCTTTCTGTACAAAGTATTGTTAAGCTATGCTCACAGGAAATGAAGGAAAGTTAGTTTTGTTTGAATGCTTGACATTTAAAGAAACTTTCAAAAAACAGCCTGCATAGATTATACACTAAATATCAAGGGTTTGAAGCTATTTTTGAATATGTGACTGGAAAGGATGGTTTGACTTTCCAAGATTTTCCAATATCTTCAAACTTTGGCATTTATCTCAGGTTAGGTGGGCAACCTTTAGATTGAAGTTGTTTTCAAAACTTTCCAATAATACTTTTCATAAAATTACACAGATTTAAGATGAATAGGTATTGTAATAATACAAACAGCTTTGTAATAATTAATGACAGAATGTTAGAAGCAAATTGTGTGATTTGCATGACTTATGACATACAGATGGTGAGAAGTAGACTTGGAAGCTTTTTCAGGGTGCAGATGGACACGAGTTCTTCAGTGAAGTTAATTAAGAGTAATCATTGTATAGTAACCACTGTCTTGTAGGCTGTTGTGAATTTAGTATTCTAATTTCCAAAATAAAAATGCCAGGTGATGCCTTTTAAAGCTGCTGAAAACATCTGTATCACCTGTAGCCATGTCAAAAGACTCACTCCCCTATTCCTCTCTTCCTCCATCTTTACATTTCACCCAAATGAATAAAAAAGATTAATGGGACAAATATCTAGTAGGAAGCACTGTATACAGAAGACAATACAAATGATCTATAGTACTGACTTGGGACTGTAAGACTCTGGTTGTGGTCCAACCCAAATTCTGTCCTGTATCTGCCATATATGTTTAACTCATCTCTTTGCATCTCAAGCCCTCAGTTTCTTTATTTTAAAATGGAGGCCAGACATGGGTGGCTCATGCCTATAATCCCAGCACTTTGGGGAGCTGAGGCAGGTGGATTGCTTGAGGCCAGGAGTTGGAGACCAGTCTGGACAACATAGTGACACCACCCACCTCTAAAAAAATTTTTTTAAGAAATTAGCCAGGCATGGTGGCACATGCTACTCAGGAGGCTGAGGTGGAAGAATCCCTTGAGCCTAGGAATTCAAGGCTGCAGTGAGCTATAGTGAGTTATGATCAGGCCACTGTACTCCTCCAGCCTAGGTGACAGAGTAAGACCCTGTCTCAAAAAAAAGAGAGATAATGAAAGTTTACTTTATAGAGAATTTTAAGGAATAATTAATCAAGATATAGTCCAGACAGAAGTGGAGTAACATTCTGACACTGACAAAAAAAAGTTACTTACTTATTACAGTATAGGATTTAAAAATGATCTTTATGAAAAAGATTTTTTAAGTATTCCAATTTAGAAACAAATTACTAGATATAACTCACATATGTTTGCTTTAAGACATAGTATGAAAAGATTATACTGATTTTAAAATATATCTAGGGTATGGATTTCAGGTGGTTGGCTCTCTTGGGCGCTCTTTTCCTCTTACTAGCTTCAGTTGTCTATGTAGCCACTTCTTTTTTTAACAGCTTTATTGGAGCATTTCTCTCCAAATCATTTTTTTTCCTTATTTGAGTCAAATGATCACTTAACTACTTCAGCCTAATTATTAGAATGATATATCCCATTCTTCCTGCCAGGGAAGGCTAAGTATGAATATACCTCATTTCAGTAGTAGACCCCTGTATATTATGCTTCCTTAGTACTTCTTAGCATTATTTTATCAAAAGGTTCATGATTATTGACATCATTTCATTTCTCAGATCGTGTCTGAAAATTGGAATATAAGAGTTTTACTATCACAGGTGATGAAAATTATTACTAAGCATTGAATCCATGCAATGAAAATGACAGGCACTTATGAGCAGTAGAGTTCCATTTAAGTGATAAGAATGTATTAACTTTTCATAGGAGAAACGGGCAATTGTAAGAAACAAATAAACCAATTCATTTGAGCTTGGATCACTGAAAGCGAGAGACTCACTGGCAAAACAATGTCTTTTCTCATTCATGTGTCACAAGTGCTATTTGGATTAAGGACATCTGAGAAGCATTAAGGTGACAGATTAGTTCCCATGTTGTTTGCATAGAATTGTTATTGGAAAGTGTACTTTCCCAAAACTCCTATGCCAGCTTTTAATTTTTTTATTACCAGCAGTTTTGTTTTTCTCCTTAGGTTTCATCTTTTGACTTGCATTTGTGTTTTCCTTTGAAAAATGTTCTGTATATCCAACTAGTACATCTTGTGTAAACTCGCATGTCAACTTGCATGTAAAACTTAGAGGAATTTTAAAAATATAAAAATTTTTTAAGAGCCTTATAATCAATATAACCTGTAACAATGTTGACCTTAAAGCTTTTGAGAAATAGTGTTCACCATGATTTTGTTGTTATTGCTACTTCTTCAATCTTTTTGATATTGTTATGTTTCTAAATGACAGTGAATGATAATATGTCAGATTTTATACTTTCATGCAAACTTTGAAGACTGGCATTTTTTTTTGGCTTGGAGTAGGGGATCCTGAGCCATTCATAACTTATTATTTAAAGCCACATAAGTAAATGAATGCCTTTAAAAAGATAAGATCATGTGGTTGAGACAGCTCTACTTCTGTCTGTCAGGGTTGCCTAGGGTAAATAATTTGGATTTCTGGTTTCCTTTCCTATAAAAGAAAGTTGGGTTATATTGTCTTCTTTAAAACTCTAAGATTCTATTATTCTAAGCTTTTAAATTCATTTTCATATTTAATTTATAAGAGATGAATCATTAGCTTCTTGATTTTCTTTACATCTACTTTAGTGACCACTAGTGACAGTTGAATTTTTCAGCTTAATTTTATTCTGTTCAGTAACTGAATGCCAAGCACAAAACTGCATGTGCTTTACACAAAGGCTTGCTGTATAACAAAAACAGAAGATATATTTTTAATTTAGGTGGATTTGAATCCCCTAGGTCTAGGTCACCAGTGACAGTTTACCTTTACAAATTCTGGTTCATAAATTCCTAAGATATTAGGTTACAAATATTTCTCCTTTTTTCTTTTTCTTTTTCTTTCTTTGTCACCACTGAAAATTGTTACAGGTTAGCAAGCAGGTCATAGAGCAAATACTCTTTAGCCCCTTGGAGAGTCTAACGCCTCACCCTGCCTTTCTTTGCCTGCTCATTGTTAATACGCACACCCCCCAAAAAATTTCAGGTGGCTGAAAAGTCCTACTATCCTAGAAACAAAAATATGAATTCCAAATACATAATACCAAGGGAAGTATAAATTAGGATATGTGGTACATGGAAGTTGATATGGAGTATCTTTTAAAAAATGTACTTCTTGTTCATGGTGTTCATTTTTAAATCATACTTCTTGAATCAAGGTCTATGTAATGATAGTTCTGTAAGATATGTGTGAATGAATTGAACAGATTTGTTTTATGGATAGAGTATAAGTACATCCCTTAAATTCTTAGGAAAATTTATACCTATTTTTCTGTTTAACATGTGTGGTTTTAATTATATTTGATAGACAAATTTGAAACACAAACTCAAATACAGTTCTTGTGTCCATTATTGAAACACATCATTATTTAACACAGTTTGTAACATTTCTTTTATAACAGAACATGCTTGGTTTCTCTACACACTGACACTGTTGTTCTCTGTACAATCTATGAGATGAATTTATAGAAAGCTAGAACGAGAAAGAACTTTTAGAAATCTCTTGGTCCTATGCCATAATATTACATGTAAGCAGTTGAGCTCAGAGAGGTTAAAGGGCTTGTCTAAATTCACATATTTTTGTAGCAAAATTAATATGACAAAGAACCCAGTGTATGAAAACTCAGAAATAGTATGTTGCATAGATCTTTTCATTGTTATGAGGACATCTCTGTTAGGAACAAAAGAGAATGAGTTCTTTTGATCACTAGTGTCAAAGCTAGAGCACATCTTGATTAACACATGCAACAAGCCTACTTCATAGAATAATCCTCTCATTAAAAATGTTTGTTTTAGATTTCATTTTATCATAATTGAATGTAAAATTCTGAGAATGCCAAACACCATTTATAGAGAGTTAAAATGCTATTAGCTGCTAGGAAATCTTCTCCTGATGGTCTTCTAATCTCTGTTTGCTATGACTCAATGATTTTAAATCTCATTTTCTAAAGCTTTGCAGATTGTTAGTGTAGTCCAGTGCAACAGGATTAAACACAAATCTGAACACATAGTACTTTTTGAGGTCTGTTTAGAGATGAATAAGTGCTGAATCATTTATTATAATTATTTTACTTTCCCATTTAAATTATGAACAATATACATGCACATAAAACTCTAAATGTGAAATAATTTTTGACCCTATAATCTTTAACTTATATGTATTAAGTAAACTTCATTCACACTACTGGAATTAATATATTTGAATAAATTGGTCCCTTGTATTTTATAATACAAACAGCTGTCTTTGATACATCAGAAAAGTGTATTTGATACAACATATTTTTACGCCCATGTGGGAGTTTAAAAAGTTGAGCTCATAGAAGCAGAGAGTAGAATTGCAGTTACTAGAGGCTGGGAATGATAGGGAAGAGGGGGACATTGGGAGAGGGCTTTAGAAGAGGTTGGTTAACCAATACAAAATTACAGCTAGATAGGAGGAATATGTCCTAGTGTTCTATAGCATTATAGGGTGACTATATTTAACACTAATTTATTTTTTAATTTCCAACAGCTAGAAGAAGGAATTTTGAATGGTCCCAACACAAAGAAATGATAAATGATAAATGTTTAAGGTGATGGATATGCTAATTACCCTAATTTGATCATTACACATTGTATGTGTGTATCAAAATATCACTGTATATCCCATGAACATTCACAGTTATGTGTTAATTTGAAAAAGTGTATTCGAAAGATCAGGGCTACCAAATTACTTCAAAATTCGTTCAGAGAGCTTACGTATTGCAATTTTCTCCTTCGTACCTATTTTAGATACTACTTCCTTCTATATAGTGGATTATGTGTCATTTATACTATTCTAATTCCTACCTCTTTCCAACATTCTTACATCTTAGTGTTAGTTAAAGCCTCAACAATTGGAATCTCAGATATTAAAGAATGTTTATTTAAAATTGAGGGTAACTATATGAGTATGACATCTGTAATTATCAGTAATTTGATAAAGTATGTAAATTACATGACCGTAGTGAGATTTCTGGTAATTATTTTAATGACTAAATAAATAAAAATATTTAACAAAATGGAAACATATTAATATAGTTCTAAGTTTAATATGTATGTGTGTCTCTTGTATTAAGTATACTGTTAAGTATTCGATAACTGAGTGAAAATATTAATAGAAAGTACTTTGTTTTCACCACTGTAATGCCATTGTATGGATTTTTATATTAAACATCTTCACTAATGGCATTTAGGAATTGCTTTCTTTTGCATGTTAATTTTTAGGTATTGCAGTTTTCAAGATTTGTCATTCTTTAAGAAAGGCAAAAGTATGTAACTTAATCACTTGAGAATGAACTGTGCCATTATGCACATTTTCTGATAGCCACTGTCGAAGATAAAATACTAAGCCTTTTTTCTGCTACCATAAGAAGTGTGGTCACCTCAGGACAGCACTGAGTCATACTTCTGGGGCCAGTAGGAAAAGTTTACATCATTGGCAACCACCTGGGCTCTTCATGTTCCATGGCAAATGGCAGACTGGCACATGGTGTAACTGAAATGTTTCTCAAATGTCTAAGTTCCAGGAAAAAATAATGTTAAGGAATATGAAAACTGAAATATTTAACTTCTATTGAACCAGCAGTTTTGAATGCTTAATTTAGTTATGCTTGTTTTGCAAATCTGTAATTATGTTTTAGTTTAACTAAATTTAAATTATAACTTGATAGGTTAAAACTAAAGTACCTTGCACAATAAAGAATTCAAGAATTGAGTCTTGTTCCTATATTTTTTTTAATATGCTAACCAGTCTCAATCTAGACAGCATGGGAATATGACCCTTAATGTTTTTTCCTATCTGTATATATGATGTTGGTTAATTTAACCAAGGTCTTTGCTGGCCTTCTAATTTATATGTAATATCTAAAGCATTTGTGTAATTATACAGAACAGCAATATAATATTATAAAACTTTATTGATTATCCTTTGATAAATACCAATACAATTTGGAACTATAGAAGCTTCCCACCTCCATCTACTCAAATAACCTTACAGCATAAATGCTGTTTGAGTGTTTCATTAATGTGATTTTAGCCATACATAAATTAACAACCTTATAAAAAATAAAACCTTTAATTTAATGGCTTCTTTTTGAATGTACATCCTCAGTTTAATTATATGTGAGTTGTTTACTGTTTTATAGTAAAATATATGTACTACATAATTAGGTATTTTTAATAATTGCTCTAAACATTGGAGTATTTGATAACTGAGTGAAAATATTAATAGAAAGTAATTTTGTTTTCACCACTGTAATACCATTGTATGGTTTTTTATTTTAAACATCTTCACTAATGGCACTTAGGAACTGCTTTCTTTTGCACGTTAAGTTTTACATAAAAACCTTTTAGGATGGTGCAGTTTTTCTTTTCCTTAGGTGATCAGAATGTGCCCATTCTAAGTTTTATCAGAATTTTTTAAATATTTTTAAGTTACATTAGCTTGTATTTCTGAATAATAGATAGGCCTGTCAGGGCTGTCTACCATGACCATTGTATAACTAACTAACTCCAGCATAGTCACTATATTACAGTGGAAGGAAAATGTGGACTTTGAAGCCAAATATATCTAGATTTAAATTCCAGCTTTGCTACTTATTGGCTATATGGACTTGAGCACATAATAACTTCTTTGAGTTATTCAGTTTTCTCTCTCTCTCTTTTTTTTTTTTTTTTTTTTTTGAGGCAGAGTCTCACTCTGTTGCCCTGGCTAGAGTGCCGTGGCATCAGCCTAGCTCACAGCAACCTCAAACTCCTGGGCTCAAGCAATCCTTCTGCCTCAGCCTCTCGAGTAGCTGTGCCACCATGCCCAGCTAATTTTTTTCTTTGTATTTTTAGTTGGCCAATTAATTTCTTTCTATTCATAGTAGAGACAGGGGTCTCGCTCTTTCTCAGGTTGGTTTCAAACTCTTGACTTTGAGCGATCCACCCGCCTCAGCCTCCCAGAGTGCTAGGATTACAGGCATGAGCCACCATGCCTGGCCCTTTAAGTTTTCTCATTTTTGAAATGAGGAAATAACAATTACTTCAAAGAGTATTGAGGTTTAAATGAAATAATCTATGTAAAAGACATGCCACAGTCACTAACACTTAGTTAAGTTCTAATTTAAATATTGGCCATTTATTAGTACCACCACCAATACCACCTATAAAGGAGGGTTGTAGTCAGGGGGTGATAATGTATACAAAGATCATAGTAGGAAATGGAAAAATATTGGTTATTATTGTTACTACCAGGTATCATGCCAGTAGCTAACAATTAATACTGTAATTGAAGCTGACTATAAATAATTAGATATTTTTTGAGTCATTCCAGTGACCAAAATTACATAATGAAATTAGAGAAAAATAGAAGATTACTGAGAAAATGAAAATAAAGATTCTAAGAATGGACAGCTCAACTTGGCCTACTCACACAAAAATTTCTGATTATGGGGTTCATGTCTTAATATACTTGGATAACCCTTTTCTAACCATTAAAAAAGTCATACTTCTGAAATGTAGGACTTCACATAATTTTCATTTGGCTATGCACAGTATAATGTATTTATTTAAGAGATGAGGTCTCACCCTGTCACCCAGGCTGGAGTGCAGGGACACGATCATAGCTTGCTGCAGCCTCGAACTCCTGGGCTCAAGCAGTCCTCCGCCTCAGCCTCCCAAGTAGCTAGACTACAGGTCCAGATTACTGTACCTGGCTAATTTTTAAATTTCTTTTGTAGAGATGGGATCTCACTATGTTGCCAAGGCTGGTCTCAAATTCCTGCCTCAAGTGATTCTCCTGTCTTGGCCTCCCAGAGTGCTGGGATTACGAACATGAGCCACCACATCTGGCCTATACACAATATTTTATTATGATTTAACAATGTCTGAGTTTCAGAAGACTTCAAGAATAGTATTTGGCACATGGGCACAGTAAATATTCATCAAATGAGTGAGACCACCCCCATTAATAAAGCCTGATGTCAGACAGCTCCTACTCTTAAACTTCTGTGTCATATGTAAATTTAGGAATAGGGCCAGGAATATTGTATGTCTCCTTTTTCTTCTCTTTCTCCCCTTCAAGACCTGAAAAGATACGTTTTGTTTAATTTAAAATCAGAGATTCCCCTTTTATCTGTATAGATTAAACATTTTTATTGAACACTTTTCTTCTATGAGCTAAAAAGTTTAAAGATTGTTGCCCTGAATGACAAGCCATATCAAAATATAGAGAGAAAATATTTTTAAATGAATAAAATGTCTTAATTCTTTTTGGACAAACTTGCCTAAATTTGGAGGGTTCATAATGGCGCAAAAGGGTAAATGAAAGATCACATGTTAACACTTTCATGTTTCAATCACTCATTTCTTTCTTAGTTCCTTATAAGTTTTTTGCAGTGGCAGAAGTATGCAAATATAATTTTAAAATCTTTTAGTCCTTGTATTTAAATATACAGCTGTACGTTGTTCAAACTTGTTCCTTTTGGCCAGGATATATAGTTTCTGAGCAATGATTTGTTAAATTAAGAATTCTATTATAAGCCAGGATGTCAGCAATACTAATAGTATTAGAATGAATGAGCTTAGAAAACTGGGTTAAGAAATGATCAGGAGAAAATAAGAAGGTTGGATAGTCCACTATAAAGATAGTCCTAGAATAGCTGAAAATTGTCTATAAGGGTAGACAGCAAGATTTTGACATTTTTATATTATGTGATCAAAAATAGTAGATTTAAGAAATGGAAATAATATGGGTTCATATTTCTTGATAATTATATCTACATTAAATCAAAATAGTGATGACATGAGCTATAGTGATCTGGCTCAGAAATAATTTTGGCCTTTTTCAAAGCTGGAAAAATATCATTTATGGGCTCGGGGCACATCATTTTTCAGTGGCCTGTTTTTTACCCTTTTCCTTTCATAATTATGTAGTCCTGTAATGAGTGTGTGTGTATACTTGTGTATCTATATACCTATTTCAACAGAGTAACCTACATAACATATAGCAATCCCTATCTTTAGATTAATTTCATATTAAGAATCAGAACACATTTTCTTTTTTACTACCTTTGTGTTTAGATCACTGTGTAGCTCATTCTGGAAGAACAAAGAAACAGAAATGACAGCATTTGATCCCAAGAGACTTCTAATCTACAATAAATGTAAAACTAGAGACTTGTACAAATGGTAACTATTCATTCAGTGCCTACTGTCAGTCACTTTTCATACTTTAATGACTTGATTTGGACATTGCAGCAGCATCTCTAGGGTAGACTTTTTTTTTAAGAACTTGGGGCTGTAAATCATCTTTTTAAAAATTGATACATAAATTTACATACCTATGGGGTACATGTGATATCTTGATGTTTAATGATCAACTCAGCATATTTAGGATATACATCACCTCAAACATCATTTTTTTGTGTTGAGAACATTTCAACTCTTTTCTTTCTATTTTGAAATATACAATAAATTATGGTTACCTCGAACACTAGAACTTATTTCTTTAATCTGTGTTTGTACATATTAACAAAACTCTCTTCATTCCCATACAACCCCCAACCTTTCCCAGCCTCTGGTAACCATTATTCTACTGTCTACCTCCATGACATCAGCTTGTTTAGCTCCCATACATGAATGAGGATATACAATATTTGTCTTCTAGGCCTGGCTTATTTCACTTAATGTGACCTCCAGTTCCATCCATATTACCGCAAATGGCAAGATTTCATTCATTTTTATGGTTGAATAGTATTCTATTGCATATATATACCACATTTTCTTTATCCATTCATTTGTTGATGAACACTTAGGTTGATTCCATATCTTAGCTATGGTGAGTATTGCTGCAGTAAACATGAGGGTGGAAGGTATCCCTTTGATACACTGATTTCCTTTCCTTTGGATAAAATATCCAGCTGGATCATATGATAGTTATATTTTTAGGTTTTTGAGAAACCTTCATTCTGCTTTCCATAATGGCTGTACTACATTCCCACCAATAGTGTATAAAAATTTAGGGTAGACGTTATTAACCAGTTGTAAAGATGAGATTTAGGTTAAATGATAATACTAAATGGGAGATTCAATATTTGAACCCAGGGCTCTCTGACCTCTCAATCATATGACCTTCCAAATTAAGTAAGATCTCCAACCCAGTAGAGACCCTTATTTTTCTCTAGTTCATCTTACCTGTGTTTGAAGAAGTATTTTTCTACTGATAACAAAAAGGGCAAAAACAGGGGTGCCGTGTCCCATATATAGTTGTGCGGATTAGCAGTATACAACGTACACAGCCCTATATCGTCTCCTTGCATAAGTAAAGACAAAGAATTTAAAATCTATAGCAAGTAAAAGGAAACTTTGTAAAGCTCTGGCTTTTGCTTATCCAATAAAATTAGAAGAAATCATTAATATTTTAAATGATTTATGTTCATATTTAAGTGATATAATATTTATGCCAAATGCCATATTTGAAGTTGTGATGATACTTAGGTTTAATATTTTAAAAGAAAACTTAATACATTATGTTTATGTGATTTATCCATCTATAATCTAGCAACTAATCGGAAATTTTGATGGCAAATGAGCACTGAGATTATATAACAATACGTTTTCGGTATCTCAGAGCATGAAATTAGTTGACATTTAGTTAGTGCTTAAATATTTATGCTAAAAGAGGAGATCATGCTCAAATAGCAAACAATTAAATTTTCATATTTGACATAATTTTTGTGCTTGGTTTACCATCCTAATTATGTTTAATTTTTATTTCTGTATTTTTATTTTTAATTATTATGGGTACATAATCATTAGATTATAATTCTTAAATCTATTGAATCCTTAAGCTCATAATTGAATGAAACTTATAAACAAGTACATCAAACTTGTAAATAAGAAGAGCCACGAAAACACTGAACAAGCTAGGATTAGCTTTACCAGACATTAAAACATTATAAAACCTCTATGATAAAAACAGTATGGTGGTAGTCCATGAATATGCAGATATACCAGTGAAATAAAATGGAAAGCCAAGAACTAGTCTCTGGTACATATAGAAACTTACTATATGATAAAGGTGGCATCTCAGATCACTGGAGCAAAGATGGACTTTTTCATAAATGGTGAAAGTTGTCCATTGTAATTGGACGATTGGGTAGGCATTTGGAAGAAGATAGAAACTGGGTTCATACTTTGCACCATACACAAAAATAACCTCCAAGTGTATTAGGTATCTAAATGTAAAAAATGAAGCCACAAAAGTACCAAAAAAAAAAAAAAACCACCCCAAATTTCTACCTTGATAAACATTTTTGAAGAAAATTTCCCACACAATAGGAAAAATTCTTTTTGACATGGCAGGTTTTACCCCCCTTCATTTTGCAGATGTGATTATTTGCAGGTAACAGGCATAGGGGAATTCAGTTTTCTGTCAGTATTCTCAGTCTTATCACCCGGTACATGTATTCTCTTTAAAACATCACTGCTCAAATTATAAATTCATGCTGGTATTACTTTTTAAGATTAGACTCACTGATATGTTTATATACATTAGCAGTTCTCTAAATTTTTTTTTCATATGAACTTTAGTGTCAATTTATCTAACTCCATAAAATATCAAAGGCAGCCCAGATTTCATGATGGTGAGACAAGGAAAGTATGTTAAATTTTACTGTGACTATGGTTGATGACTATAAAATTGCATTTTAGAGAGAAAGGAGTTAACTGGTGAGTCTTCATTTCATGAAGGTTTTGAAAGGAGAAAGTTTTACCTATCATTTAAAGAAACCCTACAACTAACTTTAAATCTATGCTGAATTTTAAAATAGAGCAAGAAGGATGTTCATTATGCAAGCATATATTAAATACCTTCTGTGAACTAGGTTCTATTCTGGAAATACAAAAATGGCATATAGTCCCATGTATGGTCTTACTAAGGATCTGATAATTAAAGGCAGAATCTTATCCTAAATAAGAGTTATTGACTCTACTGTATAAGTTTCCATTTTTTATATAGCTGCTATGTTATATTTTACTTAAACCACATGCTACTTGTTAGAACAAAGGATAAACTGCAGTACATTTTAAATAACTATGTGGTATAACAAACTATTCCACATAGGGTATTTCATTGCAGCTTCTATTTTCATAAATAGAAACATGCAGCAATGTGTACATAAAGTAAACTGGATTGCAAAAATAGCTTAATTAGTTGAAATCACTAGTGCACTTACTCACTTACCTTGCATAGAATTTGCTTCGAAGGAAAAAAATAGCCTATTCTGGGATCCATAGGGGAGAGATGCAACACACTTCTATAAGAAATAGTAGCTCACTAAAGCATAGCTCCTTAAGGAGTAAAGAAGGAGGGGAGATGTGATTTTATCAGAAGCTAGGGCTTATGTGTATAGTTTTAAAAAGTCCCCTAAGAGTATTCTATCAGGAAAATTATTTAAATTTTAATGTAGCCCCATATCTGTCGTCATTTTTTCCCTTTATGGCTAGTCAGTGTTACATTTTGCTTAGGAAGACCTTTTCCATCCCTATATTGTATAAATCTTTTCCTATATTTTGTCTTAGTACATTCATTTTTTTAAAACCTTAATTTAGCATTTTAATATGAATTATTTTTAACTATACAATATAAAATAGAGGGTCTGACTTTATTTTCTTTCCCATAGATAGCCAGTTCTAATACAACTTAACTGGATAATCTGTGTTTTCCCCCACTTATTTGAAATGTCAACTTTATAAAAAAATGATAAATCTCAATCATGTAAACCCAAATTCACATGGATAGGTTTGTTTCTGTATTCTCCTTTTTTTTGGTTCAGTTATCTATTTTTTATTTCAATGTAATTTTGAATGATTGTTGCTTTATAGAACATTTGCTATCTGAATGGTCTCTGCATCCCTGTGTTCTATTTTTTAAAACATTTCTTGATTTTGCTAATTTTTCCTTTCATATGAAATTTAGGTTCAGTTTGTCAAGTCTCACACACACAAAACAAATCCTATTAGAATCTTGACCACGATTACATGAAATTTATAGGTTAATGTACAAAAAAATCAGTGTTCATGTACAATTGAATTATCTAGGAATATGATATCCTTTCTTATTTATTTGGATCTTTTTTTATATCCTTCAGTGAAATTTTATAGATTTTTTAAAAAGAAATACATTCTACATGTTTTGTTAGGTTTATTCCTAGGTAGTTTATTGGTTTTATTCCTATTGTGGATGGAATTTTTTCACTACAGTTTCTAATTGGCTTTGCTGTGTATAAGGAAGTTACTGTATATTGCTCTTGTACACCTTAATAAACTTGCTTATTAGTCTAATAGTTTTTCAGTTGATTTTCTTGGATTTTCTAAGTAGACAATCATGCTACACATGTTGATAGTTTTTTTTCTCTTCTAATATCCATAATTATTCTTTCTCTTTCCTTTTTGTGTTGGCTAGGACCACTGCTCAATGTTGAAGTGAGAATGCTTCTCAAGTTTCACTATAATGTTGATCATGATTCTGATTTGTTCTAAATGTGTCTCTGCATTTGACAAGGTCTGATTAATTGATAGATTAACTTTCAAATTTATAATTATATGTTTTAATTAAAAATAAATATCCAACATTTATATAATTCCTAATAGTTGGTTTAGAAAAGCTAGTTTAAAAAAAGATTAATCATTAGTGGTTCCTAAGGTTTAACGGTTTAGCTTCCTAGGTAGAGGATGATTTCTTAATATATTATTTGAATTTAGTAACTTGTCAAGTAATTTGCTTTCAGGTCTTTAAATGTAGGTTTAGCTGTAAAAAGACTAACTCTATTTTGAGCTGTTCTCAGTCTGCTTATATGTACTGATTATATGATTAACATTTTTATTATTGAGCCATTAGGGCATCTAACTATGTGCCTCCTTTATTTAGAAATTTTCTGAAAACTGTTTCATGTGTTTGTCTGGAAATTCTTAAACCTCTGAGAATAAAGAAATTGAGATGTAGGACCATTGGACCACTTCTACCTAGGCCAAAGAGTATTGCATAAAGTTTCTGATCTCCTCCATTTCTTTGTGTCAGGATAAGAAGAGGTGAGAGTAGGAGAGTCAGTATCATGTCTCTTCAGTTTGTAGAAATTGTGATTTGAAATACAAGTTTGTAATCTTCTTGAGGTCTTCTAAATATACAGTGAATATTAATCCTGTTGCCAAATCACCAATCACCTTTCCTACACATATTTAAAAGAAATTTTTATTTCATTAGCTAATATAAAACCTGTTTTTAAAAAACAAAAGGTGTTGTTTGTGTTATCTTCCTTTTTTCCTTAATAATTAAACCATATAAGAACCATAAATTGAAAAGTTTCATTGATTCTGCTCATCATTGTAACAGTTGTTGATTTTGTGGCTTTATTAGGTCATAGTCATAGGGTAACACTACTCCAATCTGACAAAGTCTTACCTTTTAGTTTTGAAATATGGATTAGAACTATATTATTTGGAAAATAAATCTTAGAGTTGTGAAATATTTGAAAGCAAATATAAAACTGTAGTTAATGTACTCTTAAGAATTATTAGAAGGTTGAAGTGAAGGACAAATAAAATAAAGCTTATTGCAGAAAATATGTCCCTAATTTAGGTATTCATTAGCTGGCCAAGATTGAATTAGTTAACCTAAAGTCTGGAATACACTGCATGTGTCAGAGAATAGATGCCACAGGAAAGCATTTGGGTGATGAAGACAGATCCACTCGAGCATATTTCCTTCCAGAGAGGACTAGTTTCTCAAAATCAGTCATTCTGTGTCCTATGCTAGGCTTTTTATTATTTTTTAGTTTCTTTTATTCCCCTATTGTGTTCTCACAAGACTATCAACAACCCCTCTCCCCTAAAATGAGTCCCTTCCTAATTGAGCAGAAATAATTTTGGTTGTTTTTTTTCCTCCTTTTTGGCAAGATTTGGGATTGTCATGAAAAGTAATGAAATCAGCTCTTTTTATATATAAAATTTTCCTGGGATGGCATGACTCTGTTTTGAATACAAATCCAAGGTTCCGTTTTGAATTCTTTACCTTTTTTGGATTATAGCGCTAGTGGGTCAGGATTGGAGTGCTTTGTTCAGAACTAAAAGTGCATAAAACTTTAACAGGAACTCAAAGTTGCCTTTATCATTATTGAATGAATCACACACTACTTAAATGACTTTTAATCTGTGATGCTATAACCAAAGGGAACATGTTTCCTGGGAGGCTGCTGACAATAAAAAGTAATTGTAGGTTTTCTTGCATTGTTACATATCTTAGTATATTTCTTAGTTTCTTTCTTAAAATAAAAAGTTCTTATTCATTTTAGGTTCCTTAGAAATTTTTTCCATTTCTGGAAAAATACGTTGAATTCAGTACCTTGCTATTTAAAGTTGTCATGAATAGTGAACTACTACTTTGGGGAATGGAGCAGTTTGACTCAACTATAAAATTAAAATGGAAAGACAATATTAATCTTTCTTATATACATTAATTTAGAAATGTCTACCAATATTTTCTATAGCTTTCACCACGATTATTTGTAATGCTTATCAAGGTTAGCTTTTTATATTTATAATATTTGCAGAACAGTACAGGAAATATCTTAGGTTGTGGTTACTCAAGATGACTCTTAGTAAGTTCTTGGTTCCTTTCACAGGTTGATTTACAACTCTCTTGAGTGTAGACCTGTGTAGCAGGCAATGGTAGTATATTTATATGTATACAAATCTCACATCCATCAGGGGCTTTTCATTGAAATACACTAATGGAGAGATTTGAGATTGAATTGAAATAAAAGCTCGCTAAACGTTTGTTTGTACAGCTGCTTTAAGGCAGTGACCCAAAGTCTAAGGTGAGTGAATACACCCTTGTTAGGCCAAGCTCAGAAGTTTCTTGGGTAGTGTTTTTACACAATATAAAGTCCTTACATTGTTGGATCTTTGCCCTTGCCCTAACCTCCACATTCTTTTTTTTTTTCCTTCTTGCTTAATCTCTTCTCCCTAAGAGAAGAGCTGATTGTTTACTCTTTATGTCTTGTAGAGGTAATTTAATTTTTTTGTCCTCTCATATGACCTTCATATCGAGGGACCTTAAATTACATATTAGATAGTTTTCAAATTCTGAGACCTAAGTGAATATGATGTCCATGTATCTTTCTCTTCTTATAAACTCCTATCTATGAAAATAGGCTTTTGAGTAGTAATTTAATCAGGAGAATCATAAGAACATTAAGGTCCATTAACAGTTGGGTTGCCAACAATATGAATGTAGTATTAAATTATGACTGGGACTTTGCAAATGTCATCTAAACGTTAATTCTTAAATTCCTGGCAAGCAGTTGCAATCTGCTAAGAAACAGATGTTACAGAAGTTAATTTGTGACTTGAGAAGCAATGTTGTCCCTGTGATAAAAGGTGACAGTATTAGTCAAGGGTCTGATATCCCCTCCACACCCTTCTGATTCATTTCATATCCCTCTCTGCAGAACTTTTCCCTCTTTCCTTTCCGATTTTCAAATATTTCTGATTCTGACCCACTTGTAGAAATTTGGAATATAGAGGGAACCAAGGGAAAGCCGTGATTACCAACTAATATCTTCCAGTTTGATTGGGGAGAGGAGAAACCCCGTTTCCCTATGGGCATTGATTGCCATAAAATGCTGTCACAACACAGAAGAATTTTGCTGAACAGAGAGGAATTACAAGAAATATTTGAAGTCTCATATTTTCAGAATTCTTTGAGAAATGCTTGATAAGGAACATGAATTTGTGTTGTTTGTGGTTTCTTTACTTTTCTTGAAGAGCTTCCATTGCATTATCATCCATTGATGATAATGGTATTATGGTGAATAAGACTCATTTTTGCTCATTCAGGCTGGTGAATTTCTCCACAGACTTCACCTTTTTGGAAAATTAAGAAGTTTTCTAAGTATACTTAAAACGTACAGTTAGGGATTTATCCAAATAAGTATAATTATAATTAGTTTAATATAGCCTTTTTCTTTCCGTTTAGTTATGATAAATGTCTATCTTACAGTTCCTTTGTGGTCTATAAATTTACAAGAAATGTTTGTTGATACTTCAGTAACATTATAAATATATTTTCTAATTGGGACTGGTAATTTCAAAAAGGGCATGGCTATATATTTAGAAATACAAGCTTAATAGGGTCCATGTATGTATATTACTGGTCATCATTATTGTCCTGTTTAACAATGACCTCATCAATTATTGAAAAAAATCAAGTCTCTTTTTGCTTTTGAAAAGCATTGCTCTAGTAATGTTCATTATTATTTTGGAGCCTGTTAGAAGTAAAAAATCTCAGGCCTCACCCTAGCCCAACTGAATCAGAATTTACTACAGTTTAATCAGAACCTCAGATGTTTTATATGCATGTAAAATCTGAGAAGCAATAGAAAACTGACCATGTTTTAAGTTGTAATTATTAGAATTATTTTGAGGGTAGGTTATTAATGTTAGGAAAAAAGTCAAGCTTTGAAAATAGCCTACTTTCCCAGGTCAAGTAAAACTTACATCATAGGCTAATAAAAATTATTTGGCCTTTAATTGTGTGATATTATATGTGATATTATATATTGATTCTGATACTGAAGAAAAATAAATATAAAATTGAGTATCACTGTTTACTTTTTTAGACAACTTATCAGAAATGACTATGGGATAAATGTAGGATTCTTTTTATCCTGATAATAAATCCTTGTGATAAAAGGCCAAAATTTATAGCTTTATTTTAACTTGAATATTCAGTAAAAAAACTAATAATAATTTAGGATTAGATGCAAAATATATGTTGACTAAAAATTAAATTGGGCCCAATAGTTTAGAACCTGTTTTAAGAGTCATAAAATTTATAAAACACCAAAGGTTTTTTGTTTGTTTGACTCTGTGAAATTGTTAATAATGCTGACATTCATTTATAGGGAAAAGTGTGTGTGTGTGTGTGTGTGTGTGTGTGTGTGTGTGTGTGTGTGTGTGTATGTGTGTGTGTGTGTGTGTTAATAGAAGAAGAGGCCTCAAATAGTTGATTTGAAATGATGAATAAGATTTGTTTTGTATTTGGGAAGGATCATAGGGGATGTGTTGAGATTAGATTTAATAGTGGATGCTGTCCCTTGTTTCTGCAGTTACTTTTATGCTAGAGTTTTCTTTTGTGGAAGTTATTTCAATTAGAGTTAATGAGATGCACATGTCTGAATTAAAATGATTAGCTGTAACTTCTAAAGGCAGTTTTTATCTCTGTATTACCACACTGTTTTTGTAGAATCACCATTTTAAAAGATGTTTCTATCTTTTACCACATTTTTCTGTTGATTTTGATTTCTTATTCAGGAGACCATGCGTATAGTTCTAAATGTATGGAATAGGTTCTATTTGTAGGTCTTTTCCTTAACCTACCTTACTAAGAGGAGAGCAAGGGGGGTTATAGATAGGCACAGAGGAATAAAATGGGCAAAGAAAGGACATGTTTGGAAAAGCTGTATGCTTCAACTCCCATAGCTGAAATAACTGACCAAGTGAAGGGGTTGAGCAGGAAGATCAGTGCCTGCCAAAGATGATCTTTTCTTTGGCAAAAGGCAAACTGGCTACAGGTCATTGGTTTACATGGTGAAGCCAGAGAAAGATTCTTAGAACGCAAGTCTGAACATGATCTCTAGTTATGGTGGCCTTCTTTCTATGACTCATACTCTTCATCCTGTCTCCCACCCCTGGGTCCTTGCTGTTTCCAAGGTCTAATGCTCTTTCCTCCCTCTTTGCCTAGTTGACTTCCACTCATATCTAGACCTTAGTTCTTGTCATATTTCTCCCAGAAAACCTACCCTTGATCTCTCTGATTTGGTCAAATCTGCCTATTATAGGCCCTTGGAACACCATGCAAGCTACCTTTCCTTCAATTACTTGTCAGGTTGTTTGTGTGATTCTTTACTTAATGTGCTTCTCTCTCAATAAACTATTAGCTCCATAAAGGCAGGGACTATGTCTATTTCTACTCACTTTTTATCCCTACTCCCTAGAATAATGCCTGGCTCATAAATAGGCATCCAACAAATATTTGTTGAATAAATAAATAAAAGTTGATATCAGGAATTGGAAAAGCAATGAGGATCCAGATACTGGGGACAGGAAGGGAGGGGTTCCTTAGAAAAACCATGCAGAAGTCTGTGCTGTGGTGGAAGTATAAGGAACAGGTAGTTACTCACTTAGGAACCTGGTTTAAAACTAAAACAAATCAAGAGTGTTGGAACTGATATAAGCCAAGATTAGATGCATCCCAGATGTAAAATTGGATCAACATGTTTTGCCCTTTACAATGGCACAGCTCAAGGATTGTCTCCATCACCACTTCCTTCCCCCTCTCCCCTGGAAGACAGTTTCCTTCTGCCCATGGGCATGTCCTCCCTAGAGAAGGTAATCTTTCCCAGCACCCTGACAAACATGACTTGACTAATCCCTTGTGACACTATACCTTCAAAATTCATCTGGATGCCATTTAGCTACAAAATTCTTTTTTCCCCTTGATGTGTGTCCAATGTACAATTTTTAGCATGTCCTTATACTCAATATTTTTTAGACATTAAATGAAAATATTAAAAAAGATTACAGCTTTAATAAGTCCCAGTATGATTAGGCAAATTATTTTTTCATGATGAATTAGCATTGGGCATGACCTTATATTGATGAATTCCATGTAAACTATACTGAATTTACTAAATCATTGCTATTTATTTCTTTGTGTTCAATAAAAAGAAAAATTATATTTCTATTAGAGAAATTTGATTGCACATAGATATAGCATTAGTAATCAGATATAAAATAGTAACTTATAGCTGTGGCTTTCATATACCCATATACCTCCCAAAATGCTTAAGTCTAATTAAAATTTAAAAGTAGCAAATTTAGGCTATTTGAGGTTAATCTGTTGGTTAATTTGTACTTTTTTCTATTAAAACATACATAACATAAAATTTGCCATTTTAACTCTTAATTTTTTTAATTGTAAAATATACATAACATTAAATGTATTATCTTAACCATTTTTAAGTGTATGTTCAGTGGCATTAAGTATATTCACATTTTTGTGCTACCATCCCCAATGTCCATTCACACAATTTTTTTCGTCTTGCAAAACTGAAACTCTGTACCCATTAAACAACTCCCCATTCTTTCTCCCCATATCCCCTGCCAACTCCCATTCTACTTTGTCTATAAATTTGACAACTCTAGATCCCTCATATAAATGGAATGATACCATATTGGTCCTTCTGTGAATGATTTATTTCACTTAGCGTAATCTCAAAGTTGTAGATCCATCCATCCATGTTGTAGCACTTCCTTTCTTTTTAAGGCTGAATAAAAAGGCTTGTATGTATATACATTTTGTTTATCCACTTACACATCAGTAGATACTTGAATTGCATCTACCTTTTCTCTATTGTGAAAAATGCTGCTATGAAATGGGTGTACAAATATCTCTTCAAGTCTCTCCTTTCAATTCTTTTAAGTATATAGCCAGAAATGAAATTGCTGAATCCTATTTTATTTTTATTTATTGTATTTTATTGTAGTTTACTTTATTTATTTATTTTTTTTTGGAAAGCAGTTTTATTAGCTAGGGTTATAATGGGATCATTCTCCTGAGATGACCACCTGTAGCTGTCCAGGAGGCAGGATGAAATTCAGTCCAGAGTTCAGCTGGGGAGCAGGGTCTTGAAAAGAAGGCAAATGGTCCAGGACAGTAGCAGTTGTGAGGATCCTCGCTGGCCCAATCCATTCTACTGCACTGGATCTGCTGGTGCTCTTTGGGCTCCTGTTCATCCTGCGTCTGTATTGGGCAGTGGACCATCCAGGCCAGAGCTTTATCCTCAAGTTTGGTACAGGCCAGGCTTTTCCACTTCTTTCCACTGGGCTTGATTTTGCACTCAGGTTTCTTCTAGCACATCTTTTGACAGCTTATCGGCTAGAGCTTAAATTCTGGCCTCACAAAGGTCCCTGCTGGGAAGGGCATGTCCATGGCACTGTCCACACTGGTCTCCCTGAAGGCCTACTACACTGGTGGGTACTTATGAAATTCCACCAGGGCCACCTGCAGGCCTTGGCACTGGGCCAGCTCAACCCCACCCAAGCCCATAGCACTCAGCCACAGGGCCTGTGGGGTCAGCAGCTGCTGCATGGCTTCATTTCAATCACCCTGGCCTTCCTTCCTTGAGCCTTTGAGGTCTCTCCTAACCTTTTTGCTGGCTGAAATCTTGGCCTTAGCTGTCAGCCTCTTCCTGGTTTTCTTTTCCCTCAGCCCCACCCCTGAGGCTCTTTCCTCCTGCAGGGGCCTTTTTTTACTGATTATTTTTGAGGAACCACCAAACCATTTTCCACAGTGGCTGCACCATTTTATGTTCCCACAGCAATATACAAGTGTTTCAATATCTTCACTTCCTCACCAACCTTGTGTGTGTGTGTGTGTGTGTGTGTTTTAGTAGTGGCTATCCTAATGGGTATGAGGTAATATGTCATTGTGATTTGAGTTGTATTTCCCTGATGATTAATAATGTTGAGCATCTTTTCATGTACTTATTGGACATCTGTATATTTTTTTGGAGAAATATCCATTTAAGTCCTTTGCCCATTTTTTAATCAAGTTGTTTTCTGCTATTGTTCAATTGTAGGTGTCATTTATATATTCTGGATATTAATCCTTTATCAGATATGTAATTTGCAAATACTTTCTTCTATACCATGGGTTGCCTTTTCACTCTTTTTATGGTGTCCTTTGCAAAAAAGTTTTTAATTTCGATGAAGTCTAACTTATCTACTTTTTCTTTTATTTCCTGTGACTTATACTTTTTTAAAATTAACATCTGGAAATATGCTTTTCAAGAAAAGAAGTATGGCAGTGGGAGTATTTCATTTGAACTTGTCATTATATTAAAATGAATATATAATATGTATCCCTAAAACATTTTAGGCACCTGTTGACAAACTTTTAATTTTCAAAAGGTGATTCAAATAGAGCTCACCTTTTCATTTGTTACCATTATAAAAGACAAACCCTACTAGCTATTTTCTCCACGGAATTATAAGCTTTCTTGATAGATTGTAACATCTTTAAAGCCCATAAATATAAATGTTTCTATCTTCATGATAACCAGTTATTATTTGGTCTACAATACAATATTTACAAACATATATATTTTAGCCTTGATGTAAGAAACAATCCAGTGGGAACTTGTGTTTATCAAAAAGATCTATTGAATAAAGGCAGTATTCATTGCATCACACAAGGATTCTTCCCAAGAAAAATTTTTTTGTTGGCTTCAGTGTCAAGATTGGATAGGCATGTTTGAGGTGATGGATATCCCAATTACCCTAATTTGATTATTACACATTGTAAGGATGTATCAAAATATCACATGTACCTTATAAATATGTACAATTATTATGTATCAATTAAAAAAATGAATGGGCTTCTCTAAGAAACTGTCCTTTATCTAACGAATGTTTTAAACTATATCCGATCCCATTTCCTTCTTCATGTTCAACACTGTGACAGTTGACAGCCGACTTCTTAGTTCCTCCCACAATTTAGCAAGTCTAGTATTCTTCATTGGTATGACTTTTTTTGTATTTTTATTATTTTGACTCGCATTTTGTGACTAACCATATAGTCCCCTGACCATATTTTTCTCATCTACTTTTAATTTACATTGTCTTCCCTGAGTTATGCATATAAACAATATACTTAAATGTCTTTTGATACAAATTTAAATAAATGTATTTTAAATTATGTCTTTAAAGTTTGAAATGAAAAATGTAAAAATGTTTCTGGTATAATGACTTTTGGTATGGTCCAAATGATCAGTCTAGACATTTGGAAACAATCCTTTCCATTCCTGCCCCACATCTTCTAATTCAAAGTAGTCTTTAAGAGCAGGGATTTGGAGTCAAATGGACTTGGGTTTAGACCTTGCCTTATAATTTATAAGCTGTGGGATCCTGGGCATAGTCCCTAAATTTCAATTTTCTTATCTGTAAAATCAAGATAAAAAGATTAAATTAGAAAATATTTGTAAAGTGCTTAACAACACTTGGCACACAATGAGCACAAAAAACAAATGGAAGGTATTACTGTTACTCAGTATCAACTCTTTAATTTAGAAATAATAGAAAACTATTGAAAGCTTAGCATTTTCCAAAATAAATTAGGATAGAGTAAATGGGAACAGGCACAGAAGAAAATTATCCTTCCTTTTTCTATTTTATTTGGTTTTCTTGAGAATCCTTGTGAAAACAAATCATATAGCACTTGTTATAGAGCAGCTAGTTGCTTATAGGAGGATGACTGTGAAGGATGACATTGAAGAACATAAGGAACAAGAGTTTCTCAGGTGAACATGTATTGTATTGGTTTCAATGGTGTCTAAAAGCTATGGGCAATGTTTACCCTTTCATTCATTTGAATGCAGCTTCAGATCGAATGCCAGCCAAGTACTCTACACTGTATTTAGTTCATCAGATTATGCTAACATGAATTTAGTTGGTAGTTTTAAATTTTTTTCATGTAGGTCTAGAAGAGTATGATTTCATTAGCCACTGTCCTATGTTATCTTTTCTTCATTTTAATAATTGTATGTTTTATATAAATTTACCCCTTTCTTTTTGCAAGAGTATAAATTCACATTATTGTCGAGATCTGTATTTTCAGTCTTGAGTTGGTCTGATATATGTAGTCAAAACAAATTAGACTTTGCATCCTCTGGGACTAGGTTTTAATCCTTGCTTTGCTATACTGTGTACACTTAGGGAGTTTTAGTTACACTGAGCTTTAGTTACTTCATCTCTAAAATTGGTATAACATTATTTACTTTGACCCTTCTTGATACCTCCCTATTTAATCCTCATCCTCACTATGAGTATATAATCTTCTAATAGAATATTCTATATGCAAGGCCTCCACTTTCTCATTTCCCACTAACTCTGCAATCCCATACTTTGTCTGGCTTCTATTCTCATTATTCTGATACTATTATGGCTAAAATCACTGATAATCTCTTAATTGTCAAATTCAGAGTATTTTTAGTCCATATCTTTCTGGGATGTTATACTACATTTAACACTTGTCTGTCATGCCTACCTTATTACTTTGTACTCTCTGATCCATTTTTGTTCTCATTCTTAGATGCCTCTTTTTCTGGCTATCTCTCAAGTGTTTTGGGCCACTATACCCTTCATCCTGTATCTTCACCAAACTTTGTGAATGCTCAA
This sequence comes from Microcebus murinus, assembly GCF_040939455.1. Classification (NCBI taxonomy): domain Eukaryota; kingdom Metazoa; phylum Chordata; class Mammalia; order Primates; family Cheirogaleidae; genus Microcebus; species Microcebus murinus. The sequence goes on from NC_134136.1 coordinate 96,472,977, forward strand.
GTCCCTTATATAAAATGGTGTGGTATTTGTATATAACCTGCACAATTCTCCCATATACTTTAAATCATCTCTAAGTTACTTATAATACTAAATACAATGTAAATGCTATGTAAATAGTTGTTATACTGTATTGCTTTTATTTATATTATTTTTACTGTATTTTATTTTTTATTGATTTTTCTTTTTTAAAAATATTTTCCATTCACACTTGGTTGAATCATCAGATGTGGAACCCATGGATATGGAGGGCAAATTGTATACACCTCTCAGAAGATGCTATTCTCTCATATTTTTTATTGCCATCACTACTTCTCTTAATATGTCAAATTATAATGATTATTTTGTTTGCCTGTCTCTACTTCTAGGTAGTGCATTCCATAAGATCTGTGTCATATTTACTCTTCTATCTCCAGCATTCGGGGCAGTGTCTGACATATAATTCCCTCATCTTTTTCTTTATTCTTGACATCAGAGTTTTCACTTTAAAATATAAATCCTGTATAGCTCTGTGACACTGTAATTAGTACTGACTTTATTTATTTATTCACATATTTTTCATGGTACCAATTTACATGTTTATTTTCTTCACAGGTATCTCACTAAACCCTTACACAGATCCATAATATTGTCTTAAAGTCATTAGGCAGGAAGTTCCTTATCTTCTTACTCACAGTCTATAAATATACCTGCATCTACACCCATCTTCTCCGCCTCCTCTCCTTTTTCAATAGAGATATATGATTCTTACCTACATTTAAATATCTTCAAGTCTCTAACATCAAAAAGAAAGAAAAACAAACTCTCTGTCAATCCCATATTCTCTAGGTATCCTCTTACTGTACTCTTCTCTTGTATAGCCTGACTGCTTTGAAGACTCCTCAACTCATTCAATGCTGGCTTATTGCCATCACTGTGAAAACAACTTTCACGTTTGTCATTGGTGACTTTCATGTTGCTATATCCAATAAGAACATTTTAACCCTCATCAATATACACGTACCAGTGGAGAATGAATGAAAAAGAAAATAATAGAGGAAACAAAGTAACTCAAGTTACTTTTAGGAAGTTTGAGAATATAGACATCTATGGCCTGTTACTAGACTCTGTCAGGAAGTTCTGCTTTTAGGACTAACTCTTTTTCTTCCTCAATGGCTAGATAACCTCTCTATTATGGGACATTGCTTCCTTTTGCACATCTGTTCTAACTCCATCTCTGTTTTTTATTTGCTTATAATTTCTGGTTCCTCATAATTTCAGCTGGAATGTAGCCCATTATAGCCTCTTGTCTCTCTCCTTGATATAATCAAGACCAGTTAGTTTCTGCTAATGCCTCATTTTCTTGGTATTCCTTACTTAAAATTTTAGAGAGTTAATTTTATTAGTCTAGTTCACCATTTATATCAGGCCATTTCATAGATGATTAAAGCTCAGTCAATCTATAGCCTGGCTAATCACTTATGAATGGTCCTGGATAGTCCTAGGAAAGACAGTTTGAAGGGTATAAAATCCAGTGTGGATTTCTACTTTTGGATTTCAGTAAAATCCAAATGATACAGATTAAGGAGTGCATCGCAGGTTAGGAAATAAAGGGAAGGGCCTGGGTCTGAAGAGGATGGCAAACTAGTGGGGAACACATGATCAAGGAAATCAAATAAAGGGGTTTGTTTTTTTTCTAAGATGGCAAAAGTTTGAACATAGAAGGAGTCAATGAATAGGAAATGGTTGAAACAAAGAGAGTTAATTATTAAAGTAGTGTTAAAGTAGCTAAAGAATGGGATTCCAAAATACAGGAAGATAGATTAGTCTAGTATAGGAAGACAGTTACCGCTCCCTCTGAACTGGGGTTAAAAAAAGAAAGGAAAACTGTGATTCAGATAAATTTGAAAGTAGAGGAACCTGCCTGCTAGCATACTTTATGAATAGTCAGCAAGGAGAACTGCCTAGAAGAAAGGTGAAGATTTCTAATAATTGCTGAGGAAAATTCAAATAGGAACCTAACAACTAGGAATATGATGAAGTGATGAAGTGATTTTTTTTCATTGTAGCCCATATATAGGTTAAGAAGAGGTGAATTATTGGATTAGTCCAGAGATAAAATGGATTTAGCTTGTAACATGATAGACTTAATGCATGCCCCCCAACACCACATTTGTTTGGTTCTACCATTTTTTCATTCTGATCTTCTATACTTTTATTTTGTAGGTCTTGATGACTGTTTGCAGCAGTACATTAAGAACTTTGAGAGGGAGAAGATCAGTGGAGACCAGCTGCTGCGCATCACACATCAGGAGCTAGAAGATCTGGGGGTAAGCCGCATTGGCCATCAAGAACTGATCTTGGAAGCAGTTGACCTTCTGTGTGCATTGGTAAGGATAAATAAACTGGTGTAAAGGGAAACTTCTTTTTTCATTCTTTTTTCCCCCTTTTGTTCCTTTTCTCCTTTTCCTTCTATTCTTTTGATAATTTAAATGCAATTAGGAAAAAACCTAATTCTCAACCAACTGGATATGGTATTTTCCTCCTTCCTGGAATTTGTTATATTAATGCCAAATGTCACATTAAAGAGGCTTATATTTCAACTGGTGACATAACATTTAGTCACTTGAAAAGCTTAAGTTAGAGCTTGCCAAGGAAGTTTTCATAGCAGCATTTGGGATATATAATTGTATACAATAAGTCACAAAGTGTATTCCCTTCTAAAAGTTTTAACTTAGTGTGACAAATACAAAGTAATCCTATTTTAGAAAAATTATCCCTAAAATAATTAAATTATTTGAGTGTCCTTTATGTATACATCCAGTGAAAATTAAATATTATACATTATATTGTTACTTTTTTATGTTAAAGAGCAATGCATACTTAGACAAGAAAAATCAATGTCAAAATAATCTTCCTGCAAGATTCCAAGAGTACATTAAATATTCTAAGAGGAAAATAGATTTTTTTTCATAATATTCTAAGAGGAACATAGATTTTTTCATGTTAGGTAAGATGAAACTAATCTTATTGGCTTTAAATTATTCCAGCTTTTTGTGAGGAGGGCCAGAGCTATAAAGAGAAAGAATGTGAACTATGTAATGTGATAACCCAGGTTTCAATCTTGGCTCAGTCAGTTACTAACACTTGTGGGCAAATAATTTCACTATAGGCTTAGTTATTTTTTTAAAATGGAGATACTAACAACTACCTCTTGGTGTTGTGCAAAGTAAATGATATGGTGTTTGTATAGTGCCTAATTAAGTGCCTGGCATAGTATGTATTCGATAAATAGTAACTATTATTGAGATGATAATGATTAAGAAGAAATGAGTAGATAAATGAACATAATTCAAGAGCCAATTAATGCACTCAGCACTGTGTTGTCAGATGTCAATAAGACCTAGTTTCTGCCCTCTTGAAAAACCTAATGGGGAAGAATGGCATACAAATAATCACAATACTGTAGTATAATTACTAAAATAAAAGTATGAGCTAAATATTATGGGAGCACAGAAGAGAAAATCAGTAGGTTTGATTGAGATAGATGTGTTCATATTGCAAAAGAGGTGATATTTAAGCAACCTAGTGGAGGATGAGTGTGTTTGGTAGGTAGAGGAAAAGAAGGAAGGACATTTCAGGTAGATAAACACAACACATACACAGGCACATGGAAAAAGAGCATGCATGGTATGCTTTAATGATGGCAAGCTATTTGGGATGACAAAAATGGGTGGGAAACAGTGACAGGAAATTAGGCTTTAAAAGATAGAATGGCGTCAGACTATATATAAAGTGCCTTAACATAATGATATTTGTACTTCCTAGCATAGGCATTGGAGAACCAACCAAGAATGATCAAACACTTGTTTTAAAATGGTAAACAATGATAGTGAAAAGGTTGGAGTGGGGTAGACATAAACCAAAGGGAAATTTGGTTTGTTTCCAAACAATTGAGAAATATTTGAAATAATCTACATAAGTAAAGACTAGGGCTTGAGCTAAGGATATGCAACAGGAATAGAGAAGATCTGGTGAATATGAGGGGTGAGGTAAAGGAGTTGAGAAAGATTCCATTTTTTCTAGCTACAGAGATAGAATAGTTTATTTTGTAATAATGAAGGGATTGAATTCATAGAAAGAAAGGAGATCACCCAGGGAGGGCCTGTGAAATGTAAAAACCAAGGATGCAGCTTGAGACTTAGGTTGGGAAGGAAGAAGAGGAAGCTTACAGAGTGGTCAGAAAAGCATGAAGATGACTAAGAAAGAGTTGTCACAAAAGCAAAGGGGAGTGTTATTTTTGTTTAGGGGAATCAATAATATCATCAGATTTCACTAAAAGCCAATAGGATAAGCAAGGAAAAAAGACCCGACTGAAAACATTTTCTAAAGAAGAATGGAATCTAAAACCAGATTGAGTAGCACCTCCCACTTACACATCAGTCTTACCTTCACTGTCATTTTCTCAGAGAGACATTCCTTGATTATTCCCTCATCCTCACTCAGTCTAAAATTAGCCCCTCACTATTTTCTCTCTCAACCTTCATCTTTGTAATTATATATTTATGGGTGTTTATTAAGTTAATGTCTTTTTCTTACCCTAGACTGTAAGCTATGTGGGAAAAGTGACTATACTTACTGGATGCCTAGTAGGTAGCAATAGTACCTACCAATAGTATATGTTCAATTAATATTTTTTTGAAAGTAATGATGGAGACATGCCACATTTTTTGCTTGATAGTTTAGGGAGGTTTTTATTTCTATATTCCTTAGATAAATAATTTCAGACCAGAATATGTACTTGTTCTCTATCTGAATCAGATCACAGAAATAATGCCTGAATTAAAAGATAGTACTCAAGATAAGGTAAGAACCCATAGTGTTCTTAGTGTACAAGTCTCCAAATTTGAGTCAGAGTGTCCCTGAAGGTGTAATAAAAGAGGCCTGGAGAGGGGCACAGGCTCTAACAGTTCCCTGTTTGTAACGTCATTTACAACAGTATGAGTTGGGTGTGTCAGAGCTAGAAGTCCAGGATATATATCTTATAAGCAGAGCTTTTTATAGATGAACCACTCATGTCATAGGCTCCCACACTGCCAGTTTGAGAAAGGAAAGATTGATGATTGACAGTGTTGCATACAGTCTCCACCTAGACTTTGGAGTTTGGCCCATGAACAAGGCTCTGCTCACCTAAACCTACTTAAAAGCATGTTATCAGAGATATATGTCTAGATCATTTCCATTTTAAAATTTGTTTTATTTATTTATTTATTTATTTACTTTGAGACAGAGTCTCCCTCTGTTGCCCGGGCTAGAGTACCGTGGCGTCAGCCTAGCTCACACCAACCTCAAACTCCTGGGCTTAAGTGATCCTCCTGCCTCAGCCTCCCAAGTAGCTGGGACCACAGGCATGTGTCACCATGTCTGAATAATTTTTTCTGTATATTTTTAGTTGGCCAATTTATTTCTTTCTGTTTTTAGTAGAGACGGGGTCTCGCTCTTGCTCAGGCTGGTTTCGAACTCCTGACCTTGAGTGATCCTCCTGCCTTGGCCTCCCAGAGGGCTAGGATTATAGGCGTGAGCCACTGTGCCAGCCAAGATCATTTATAAATTCAAGCCATAGAGTGGTAGTAAATCCCTTCACATGCTGAGCTTTAATCCTTCTACATTTCTGGGTTTAAGTACCATAGTGTTGTATCATTTGGATACTTCATTATGTAGTTGAACTTTTCTGGAAGTTAATGTAGAAAAAAACCACTAAATTTCTTTTTTTTTCTGTGTTTACTCAGCAATCAATTGGTCACATTCCCCAAAGAGGTCATATATTAAACTGCATTTTCACGCTTTCCTAATGGCTATCTGTCAGGAATTCAGAAGTGCAGATATCTTCCAGGTTATGCAATAGATATTTCCTAGTGATTGTACAGCAAGTTTCTGAATGGTGAATTCTCATTTCTACATGCCATAATGAAATCAAGAGGTGAAATCCTTCCTCAGCAAGCTGAGTTGACTAGACCATGAGTTGTACTTTTGGGAATGGGGAACTATACTCTGACCTCACTCCCCCTCAACTCCTGACTGTTCTTTGAAATTCAGCTTGCTCTGCTATGTCTTATCTCTCTGATCTCTACTGGCCTTTCTGTATTTTCCTTACATCTGCTATATTTATTTTTCTTTCAATAATTATATATTCATGCCCAAATAATGCTGGGAATGCAAAGATGAAAAAGACATAGAGTCTGTACTCTTAAGATGTATATAGTCCACTAAGGAAGACAATAGTAAACAAAAGACAATATAGATTTAAGAAAATCCCAGGACAGTCCAGAAGGGAATGATAAACACTGCTGAGGGATTTAGTAAGTGTAGATAATATTTGCACTGCATCTTGCAGGATAAGTGGATGTTTACCAGACCAAAAAGTTGGGAAAAAGTTATTTTGGAAGAAGACATATCATGTTGTATAAAGACAGAATTGTGAAAGAATATGGAATACTTAGAAAAAAATGAGAATTTTGATTTGGCTGATGCAGAGTGGAAATTGATGAGAAGACAAGCAACTTATACCTTGTATCACATATTAATTCTTTGCTTAAATTCTTTAGTCCTCCAATTCATAGAGGGCTCCTCAAAGGAAGACACCTTTGTCCAATTCATAGTTTTTTTCTTCAGCTTTCTGCCCAGTGCTTAGCTCATAGGAGATGTTAAATTAATACTATCTTACTGAATTAAACTACCTTTCTCCAGGGAACTATAATTTTTTTTTTCTCGTACCTACACAACCTTTGACTCTGAAGTTTCTGTTCCTAGTGTAAGGAAGACACAGAAAAAATACCAAATTCCTTTTATTTCTTTTTAAGCTATACTATATATTTTTGTGTGCTTTGTCTTGAAATCAGTCCTGACGGAATAAATGTTATGACACCTGATGAAAATCAAAGGTTTATTTAGTCATTTGTTCATTCACAAAACATATATTAAGCATTAAGTATATGGTTTGCATCTTGTTATTCTAGAAAGAAGTAAGCTGTTCATGATTTGGAGGTGTATTAATCTTTCATACTATTATGCTATCATTTAGTATGCTTAAACAGAGAGCAAAGAATATTAAGTGAAAGAGTAAAAATATAAATAAATACATATAGTTTAATATATAGCCCTTAATTTGTGTTCTGACAATTTACCTTTTATTGGAAACTAAGTGAATCATTTATGACAGGATAAAAACAGTTTTCATTTCATTCTTCATGTACTTTTTATATAATAGGCACTTTGCATGAAAAATTCGATGTTTGCAATTGCTAAGATTTATTTCTTTGCAATATAATTGTTTGATTCATTCATCTTAAAATAATTTATTTTCAAAAAAATTCATTAAAACAAGCTTTTTAGGACTCACTCATATTTATAAAGCAAAGTATTATAAACCTAAACACCTGCTACATGATTCATTCAAATTAAGAACTCTAAATAAAATGGCATTGACATTGTAAACTATGTAGTACCAATATTGAATAATTTTAGTTAAGTGTTTAGTGAGAATTTACCATTAATGAGGATATAACCAATTTGATTTTCTAAAATTTTAAGTGTGTTTCTTCGTGTTGTTTTTGCATGCATATGATTGAAAGAAAAGATATGAACTTAGCACCAATTCATTAAGACTAGACTGCCCATGTTGAATCATTTCGGAGTCATGACTGGTTCCTGGCACACATGTTAATGGCCAAGTATATGAACAAATAGGTAATATATAGGACAAAGAAAGCAACTAAATACATTTCACATCAAAGTTTTTGTGTTCTCAAGGTAGTCCTTTTTATACCAGTAGTAATACCCAGTTTTCCCATTCATATCCAGTAGAAAGCAAATCTGTGATGAATAAACCTGCATTTTTAAAAAGTTAAGATAGTACTTTTCATCTCCATAACCCTGGCCAAAAGCAAAAGGGTGCTTCATTTACTTGTTGATTCTTTAACTGTTAGTCAAGGGTGTGTGATTTACTGATGACTTAGCAAGTATAAAGAAACTATCTGCTTTCATGAAAGAAATAGCAAGAAGTTATCTGTGTTAGCAGTAATTGATTTTGAGTTACTTATCTTTGAGAATTGTGATGATAAAAATAAACTTGAGAGATTAATGTATCTCTTTTATTAAAATAGTAGCACATAGATGCTGTTACAGATAGCTTCTAATCTATTTTTATACTTTTCTAGGTTTTTTTCTAAATGCTAGTTATATTCATTAACTAGGATAAATTTTGAAAAATTTCTTCTCCATCCTCTACTATATATTTTTTGTCTCTTATTGCCACTGCATTCCTCTGTCCTCCCCATTTTTCACCTCTATTCCACAAAGATTTTTTTTTAGGAGGTTTCCAAGTTAGGAGACCTCTCAAGGTATCCTTCCAGGTTTTGTCCAGAATATTTTTCTATTCTTGAATCACATTAAAAAATAATGTTAGTATCTTAAATTTTGAAGTCTTCAAAATATTTTTACTTTGCTTTCAGATTTTTATTTATAAGAAGATCAGTATTATTTTAAAATTATTTTTTCCTTTTCTAATAAATCATTTGAGAAATAATTTAAATTGATCTTTTATGGAGGCTAATGGCTATAGAGTAAAAGATTAGTTACCAGGTTGATTGATTCAGTTCCTCTCTAATAAACTATTATAATTTGAGCTTCTCTAAGAAATTATTATAATTTATAAACAAATCTTTCCTCATTAAACTTATTAATAAACAAAAATGAAAAATGCAAATACTTTGTACTTCAGAGAAAATGCTTTAATATAGGGAAAAACTTCTGGAAATACTCTTAAGCACTTCAGAGGTATCATTTATAGTTAATTGATATAGCTATAAATCATTCTTATCTAGTCATTAGAAAATATCTTTTATAAACTTATAAGAGGATTTCCTTCATAATATAATGACAAGCTGGACAAAATCTCCCAAATGTTTCACAAATAATCTATTCTCAGATGCAATAGAATTTGGATGGAATGTCATTTTATTTGTACAAGCCAAACCTTTTAACTAGAGAGAAAATATTGCAATTCATATTAAACAGTGACTATTTAATATACTGTTATTTTACAAAACAAATCTGTAACTCTAAAAAAGAATATCCTTTTAATAAAAATGTAAATTCCAAGCAAAGAACAAGCAGACTTTTGTTCTTATTAAATCTTTAATGATAATATACATACTTGATATTTAATATTTATGCATCAAAACCTTCCTCTCTCCCCTCCTTTTTTCTCCACTATGTTCTCGGTTTTTGTAAATTACCTTAGGAAAAAAATAAGCTTAACTTTTATATAAAGTGGGTACCCAGTGGTTGTTGACTTAGAAACACAGCTAAATTTATTTACTTTATTTACCATTTATTTTTCTTTGTTACTTTTTGTCTTCCATTTTGCTTCAGTTTTTTTCACTATTGTTATCAGAACAGGAGTAGAATATTGATGCTAAAGGATGTGGTAGAGGAATCCCCTCACAGATAGCCTGGTGACTTGAGTCCCATTCTGAACTCTGTCTAATCTAAGTACTGAGCTCTTTAACCTATTAAACAAAATCTCCCTATACCTCAGTTTCCTGAACTATAAAAGCAAGATAGGAAGATAAGTCAAATTTAGCCTTTCAGGCCCAAATAAATTCTAACATTCTTCGAGTTTTATGGTTATCTATAAGATGATAATACTTTCAATTTTATATAAAACAGTAATGTACATGCTGCTGCATAGTTTGGTCAGGGTTATCCTTTGATCAGATTAACCAGCCTTTCTTTAGGAGTGTTTTACAACACACAATTAGCTGGTTTAAATTTTAATTGTAACTAACAAAAAATTTCCCTAAAGTTGGAGGGGATTCTATAATCATTTTCTATTTGAAGATAGTAAAAAGGCTTATTATATTTAGTCATATAACCCCCTTTTGCAATAATGTGTAGCAGACAAAATATTTAGGATAAATTAATAATTAATATTACAAATTGAAAAGTGAGAACAAGGAAAAGAAGAAAAAATATATGCTTACCAATAAGTCACTGTGATTGTTTTGGGTGTGCTTCATATTTAACTTTGAGCTAATGCAGCCAGGAGAAAAGTAAAAATAAGTTTAGTTTCATAATTTGTGTGATAAAAAAGAGAAAGTATATTAGTTACCCTGAGGAAGCAGAGTTTTTCCTGATATAAAAGAAACTTCTTATAAATAGAGGACACAGAAAAAAAGTGTATTACATGTAATTTATTTATTACTTTTTCATTTTATTGTTGGGTTATGTTTATTTTCCTAACTTTAAAGAAGCATAATTCTTTCTATTACCTATATTCATGCCTATGCATGTGCTAGTTGAATAGATAATCAAAATAATTGTTGATAATAATTAATTTCACAAGTAAATGAATGTAGGTTTTAGTTTTAAAAAATAAACTTATGGATCCTTACAATCTTGCTGTCTTGGGTGGCATAGCTCCATGATATAATGCCCTCATCTTTCCGTGTTCATACTAATACTTACCTTTTATTGTTATTTCTTTATCTGACATCTCCCCAAATCCTCACTTGACTATGGGCTCCACTGGGCCAGAAATCCTATCTTATTCATTTGTAACTAAGACTTGTCCCATTGTCTGTGCATAGGAAAATACTTAGTAAATATTTTAATGAATGAATAAAATATTGACTTTCAATATATTTGTTCTCTCTCTTCTTTATAATTCAGAATTATGGCTTGGAAACAGAAAATCTAAAAACCCTTTCTCACAAGTTGAATGCATCTGCCAAAAATCTACAGAATTTTATAACAGGAAGGAGAAGAAGTGGCCATTATGACGGGAGGACCAGTCGAAAATTGCCAAACGACTTTCTGACCTCGGTTGTGGATCTGATTGGAGCAGCCAAGAGTCTGCTTGCCTGGTTGGACAGGTAAAATCATCTACATATTTTATAAGTATTCCTTTCTCAGACACTAGTTTGAATATAACATTATTTGGTTTTCTTGTGAAAGAATTAAACACGTAGAGGAGTGCCAAGTAATGTCTAATTATGATTCATCATAATATAGGAATATCATCAAATAGATAGTAATCTTTTGTAAAATTTTATATCCAACTAAGTAGCCAATCAGTAATTAATCTCTGACAACTGTAAAATACCCTCTCTGCTTTATAAGTAAGGCCATTATTTGGCTGTCGTAACAAAATTTATAGTACTATCTTGTCTTCTGATTTTCTTTATTCTTTTTATTAATTGGTCATATTTAAGGAAGTGACCATTGGAATTGTAGAAACTGTTTTCAGTGGGTAATTAGACACTGACACTTTCATAACATGCATTGCATATCTCCTTACCGTTGCTTTATTCATATTCATTCTCTATTATGATTCACATTGCACAATTTTAGATATCATAAGTATACTTTTAAACTTTTTTTTATTTTAGTTCATTTTCATTTGTCTTGAAATACATAAAATAGCATAACAGTTTTCATATTATGAAAAGAGTTAGATTAAAAATCATATGCTGTATATAGGTAAACATTATAATGGTAAAATATAGCTGATTATAAAAAAACTAAATAAGCTCTCTACTTTCAGTTTTGAAATTTTTTATAATTGGCATGTACTATGTTATACTGGTTAAATAATCAAATTTTAAAATATTCTGTCTCTCATAAGAAACTCTGATAATATACATTTTACCAGAATTCTTTCTTGAATAAATGTCAGTAGGATATACATATATGTGCACACACATCAGTATTCCATTTTGGCTTTTGAGAAACATGAGGCCTTATATTAAAAGTATTTGTATTTTTAAGGTAAAAAGATCATTTTGCTTAATTTTATATTCCCTAATGTATATATTCTTACACATAATATAAAGTGATGACACTAAATTGAAATCTTAACACCAAGCTGTATATTACTAGCTTTTTGATAATTAATTAATGGACAGCATGTTTCTTTTGCATTATGACATCATTAAAATTTTTCATAATTGTCTAAATCACATTTATCAACTGTTTAAAGTAATTGCATTTTAGATATATACATTCTAAAAGTCATTAGTGGTCAGTAAGTAGAATATGGCTTAGTTCTTAATTAATATAATATACTTGTAACAGATATTTGATTTTTTTAAATTTCAGAATATTATGGGGGTATAAATGTTTAGGTTACATATATTGCCTTTGCCCCACCTGAGTCAGAGCTACAAGTGTGCCCATCCCCCAGATAGTGCACACCACACCCATTAGGCATGAATATACCCATCCCCTCCCCCCTCCTCCCACCTGCTCAACATCTGATGAATGTTACTGCTATATGTGGTATAGTGGTGAGCATAACTGCCTTCCAAGCACATATTTGATTTTAGATCGATCTTCTTTTATTTTATAATACTGTAATCTGCCCTATAATTGTAAATTCGCTAAGCCTTGATATTTGTATTTAGTAATTCCATTATATTTTCTTTTTATACTAGCATTTGTTAGATAGATAAGTTCTTAGAGTAATTATAGAATGTTTTTACTTCTTGATGACAGAAATGACTATTTATAGAATTACATAAATGGCTTCTCATGCTATAGTAGTCTCTGAGATTTTATTGTATTATTTTTTTGTCACGGTATTACGTTTATCATCTAATAAGATACTCTGGGTAAATGCCAGTTCATCTACGCATGCAAAAATACATGAAAACACATATAACAATCCATGAAGTCAGTGTTTTATGTTTGTGTCACAGGAAGAGAAAATGTGACAAAAAGACTGAAAGATAATTTAAGTCATCTCTTAGGCTTCCCATTGCTGCAAAGCTTTACACAGTACTTTGTGTTATACCATACTGTGATGATCAATTAAATCAAAGCCCATTTAACATTTTCACCATGAAAATACATGCTTAAAAGGAAACAAAAAGACAACTTTGTGATAACTTTAATATCTTCTATTGATGCCTTTGTAAATTGAAAAAAGAACTGAAGTATATATTTTGAAAGATATTTCACAGAAAATTCACAACTCCAGGATGGCTTGCCTTAATGATGATGCTATAACAGCTTAAATTTTAAAAAGAAAAGCAGAAGGAGAAAAATAGAAGAAAAAAAGAAAAGATTCTTTGTCATCTCAATGCATTTGGACTTAATGCTGAAGGAAGTTGGGGGTTGGGGTTAGGGTCATTATTGTGCTCAGATCTGTGAATTTCAGAGATTATTTGGGATATAGTGTTGGGAAAGAGTAGAGAAGAGTAAGGCTAGAAGAAGGGAAACAAGTTAGGAGCCTCTTTTAAGAATTAATCTTGCCGCTGCTACTTGTGATTCTGATGATAGCATTGATGATTGTAATATCTGTTGAGCACTAATACTTCCAGATACACTTAGTTAATCAAAACAGCCCTAGAAGGGTTTTCTTCATTTTACATATAGGAAAACTAGGATTTAGGGAGGTTAAGTTCAAATCCAAATGGCAAGTAAGTGGTACAGCAAGGATTTAATCCCAACAGTCAGATTATAGAGTTAATCTTCACCACTGCTGTTTGTTGAGATTTTTAATTAGACATGAAGCAGTAAGGATGAAAGAATGTTAGTTATTTATGCAGATAAGTAAGACTTGACAACAGTTAAGATCTAGAGAGTAAGGGAAAGGGAGACATCTGGGATGAATAAGAGATATCTGACTTGGCTCACCTAGTGCATCGTGGTACCCTTTCCAAAATAGGAGGTCTAAGTAGAGTTTTCCAATGGATTCCTCTTATCCTGCTCTATTTTCCATAACACTTAGACCATTCTAACATATTGTATAATTTACTCATGTATTATGTTTATTGTTTTCATCTGACTGTTCTTTATGTGATATATGCCTCAAGAGAGCAGGGATTTTTCATATACTTTGTTCACTGATATCATAATTATCTAGTGCAGTTCCTAGCCTGTAGTGGCTGCTCACTAAATATTTTTGAATGTGTGGAGAGAAGTGGTGTAAGGAATGAGCCCTATGGACCACCAATAATTAAAGGATGGTTAGAAGTTGAGCATATGGAAAAATATAAGAAAGCATACCCAGAGAAGTAGGAAGAAATTAGCTGAGAGTAGTGCCATGGAAGCCACTACAAAAGGTTATAAGGAAAAAAGGAAGTGGTCAGTAGGGTCAAATGCTGCTGAGAGATTAGGTAGGATAAGGACTGAAAAGTGTGTGGTTAATTAGGAATTCAGAATGTATGTGAATTTAGTTGGTTGGAAGTTAAAGGTAAGTGAGAATTCCTCCTTGAAAAAAATTTTATGTGAAATTATTTGTAGTTCAGGATAGTTTTATATAATAATAACTTCTTATAATAATATTTATATAATAACTTTTATATAATATAATAACTTCCCCTACTAACAGAGATTTTTAATCTGTTAGTGATTATGGAAAGAAAGAAAGGAAAATGGTGAGTGCTACCAATATATTTGGGGACTTGACTTTGCTTCCTCCTCTGCTGTGGGTTGTATGAATATCTTAACTGCTCCTTGGCTCATATATATTTCAGAAGGTCCTGAGATCAATCTAAATTTAATAGGATTTTATCTATAGCTGTGCCAGGGTGGATGTGTGTATGATTTATATTTTTATGTTTTTCAAAGAAAAACAATGTTTTCTAGGTAGCAGCAGGAATGCAAGCCAACACTCCACATGGCCTCTTGTTTCAGTGTGTCCTACAAACTTTACACAGGAAACAACACACATTAATCACATGTTAGAAAAGCCAAGAGCAGCATTCTCCCTAACCATTATTGTGAATCCCTGCCTAAATGCATTGTGATATACTATAAAAGAGCAAGGGACTGAGAGAGTTGAGTATCAGATCTGCCTCTAGCCCTCTATAACTTGAACTTTAACCTCTGTTTTTATTTTATTTTTAAATTAAGATGTAGGACCTGCAGAATTTGATGATCTCTTTTAAGCACTAATAGTCTATAATTCACTGAACTTGTTCACCAAAGCCATATGAGGAACATTTCCAACTTATTTTCCTTTATATAATATCAAAGGATAAACTCCAAAAAAATTTTGTTAGTGACTTTACATTCATTATTTAAGTCCTTGCCTCTTATCTAAATAAATCTAGTTAATATTTTTGTTTTATCTTAAGTTCTAGAAAAAATTAATTGTTCTGTCTTTATCCTTTCTTTATATAAGGTAAGAATGTGTCTTGTATTTTTTATTTTTCTTTGCTTTTCAAGAACTTATAACTTAAATAATTATAAAAAGTTCCATAGAAATGATGTTGACTAAAAATTCTTAATATTTCTGTTTGTCACTATAGATTTGCTTTAATTGGGGGGATTTAAAATGGCCATTGCAAGCAAATGTTGCCAAACATTTGATCTTTAACCTTAATTTATTCCTTTGATATACAATATAATTCTTTAGTTGAAGAATAAAACATTTTGTCAGTTAAATATTATTTTGATGCTAAACAACTGTTTTCAATTTTATATAATAATAAGTTTTTTGGCATTAAGAAACTTTCATTACATTTTAGAGAGAGCTTGCATACACAGCAATATGATTTGGGCTTATTACAATTTTTATTTTGTGTTACTTGAAGGAGGAAAAACAGAGTAGGTGAAAATCTTTAATTTTATTCTAGATACTCAACTACCGTGTCTCCCCCAAAATAAGACAGGGTCTTACATTTATTTTTCCTCAAGAAGACACCGTAGGGCTTATTTTCAGGGGATATGTTATTTTTTTTAAGTATGGTATAACAATCTACATTTATGCAAATATAGTTAAGTCGTCTTCTTCTGGAACATCATCATAGTAAAATGGCAGCCACAGCTTTCCTTCTTCCCCCTGGGGACACACAATACTTAAAGCAGAGCATCCCGCTCTTCACTTCACTGAGGAAACTTTCCCCTCAAAGCCTCAGCCAGGACCTGACCGGGGGAGCCAACCTTGTTGGTGGGGCTGCCCACACCTCTCCAGTCACCTCTGGGATAGTAGCTGTCACGATGGGGCAGATGAGAAGGGCTGCTCGTCTTTACCACTCCTCCAGGAAATGCATGGGTTGTGCAGACAGGCTGCGTAGCCACGCCCATCACTAGGTCTTATTCTCAGGGTAGGACTTATATTGCACAAATGCTTAGAAATCCTGCTAGGGCTTATTTTATGGGTAGGTCTTATTTTCAGGGCAACACGGTAAATGCATTATATACACACACATATATCAACTCATTGAATTCTAATAAAGCAGAAGTCATTATCCCTAGTTTACATATGAGACTTTAAGTAACTTGCTTAAAGTCTTTCATCTAGTATGAAAATTATACTTTGAATTTTTTGTGTCTGACACTAAAGCCCTGTTGTTTTTCCTCCTTCATGTTCCTTTGTCATGCTGCATCTCCTTTTGAATACCGTCTAATTCTTGAGGATTTTGAGGAAGTGATTCTTAGGAATGTGGCAAATAAACGTTTATTTACACTTTGGTATTTCTCTTCAAAAGCTAGGCAAGACTACCACTTCTCTGTTTTTGACCTCAATCCTCAAATTGCTACATAGAATTTTATTTATGAAAAATATTTATTTCACTATTTATGATAAAAGTTTATTTTTTCTCTCATTTTTAGCATTAATATCTCATTTTAGTTGTTTATAAACTACTTTCAAGATCACTCTATTTTAAAGGGATCAATGAGATTTTTTTGGTATCATTGGAAACTTAAGTGTTTATGGCATAAGAGTTAGTGTGCTAGGAAAAATGTTTACAACTCACAAAAATTCCAATTTCAATGGAGCTTCCATTTAAATGGATATATTTTTCAAAGACCAGCTTTGTATATTTCTTAAATAAGGTAAAATCTAAGGCTAACAACATTGCTTTTTATCCCCATTTTAAATATTTACTTGAATGAAACATCAAACTTTCCCAGAGAAAAAGGCTCAGAGGTGAATCACATTTGCTAGCTTTACTGTTTGTTTTCAATGCATGGTTTACTTGTCTATTTTTAACCTACATCCTGCTGTTTTATGACACCTCATCTTTCTTGTAGTTTTCTGTAGCTCTGCCAAATCAATCTATACTCAGAGGTTTACAGATCACTATACGTATCATGTTGTATGGGAGCATCAGTAAAAATGTTCAGAATTATTATTGAATAGAAAATGTTTATTTTGCTATTAATAGTGAAAGTTTATTTTCTCTCATTTTTAGCATTTCTCTCATTCTAGCATTAATACCTAGTTCTAATTGTTTATAAAATACCTTTTAATACTATTCTATTTTGAAAAGATCAATGAGATCTCTTGATACTATTGAAAACATTTTATATATATAAGGCAAAAGAGTTTAAGGAGCTAGAGAAAAATGTTTTCTTTGAAAAAAAGATTTCTTTGAAATTTTTTGCCTTATATAAAAAATGATTAAACTAATTTCTTCTTCCATGCTAAGAAACGGTAGGACAAAAATTCTATACCAGAAAAAAATTATAGCTACCAAGAAAATACATTAAATACCACCAGATACTGTGGCTTATTATTGTTTGGTCTCATTTCCTTTCATGTGCTCATTGCTCTTCACTTGGCACCAGTTGTTCCAGAGAAGTGCAGTGATGTTAGCACTACCGCTATTGGACTACCCTCAGGCTTCATGTCATGCCAGTGTGAGAAATAGTAAAGCATTCCAGATTTTCCTTATTAATTTCTTAGCTTTCCTTATTGGCTTCTAATATGTTTACGATTTCTGAACCATTAATAACCTTTCCATAAATGTAATGCAAACAAATGTAAATGTAATCAAATTTAAGAAGAATGTATGAAGAATTATTTCTTATACAGCCGTAAATCTTTGTACTGGAGAGAAATATAAGCATCATATTATCCATATGATCATTTTAGAATGACACTTGCTTAATTTTTAAGGTCTAAATAGGATAAGCCCTGCAACTGACATTTATCAGTGAACCAAGGATTGTATCTATTTTTTTTCTTTCTAGCATCAAAAAGCTTTTTTGCTATGAATTTAATTTTCTTTACTTCGAGTCATTTTGTTCTTTTTGTAAATACCCTCACTCTAATTAGGATTTCATCAGACCTAAAAACAACTTTCTCTCTTTAGGGGTGTGTGTGTGTGTGTGTGTGTGTGTGTGTGTGTGTGTGTGTGTGTGTGTGTGTGTGTGATCATGTTCAGTTATTCTACAGAGATCCATTTTCAATTTCATAGATACATGATCATTAAGTCATGATTGAGTGATTATCTTTGGTGACCCACAAAGATTATAACCCTGTCTGTCGGCCTTTTATCCTTATTTATATGTGTGTATAGCCAAAATCATCATATCAAACATTAATATCTACTAGCTAAGAATGACTCTTAGTGTGGTTTTATATGTTTTGCCTTTAAGATGAAAACTTTAGGGGAATTCTTAATCACTACAAAATAAAATCCATGTTTTCCTTGGCATATGTTTAGATATTTTTCCATTTTCTTGAAATTTAGTCTTGAATGAGAAGCTTGTCCTACTTAAAATATGAGTGGTCAGGAGAGTGGATAACATTCCTTAGTATTCAGTTTACTGCAGGCATTCAGTCATCAAATAGATTTTTCCTTTTGTATTTTGAAGATCAAATGAGATTCTTTTAAGTACTTACGGGGAAAAAATCATGCTGTACTTCATATCATCACTTTTGAATGAAGTTTTTAGATTTTATAAACAGACTCTGACCTTTACAAACCTAGGAACCCAAAGTCTTTCATAATCATGCCAGAAGCATTTTTAAATTCTTAATTTAAAATGCCAGTTTTTATGCTTTAATGCAGTAAAAATTGTCTTTAGGTAATTTTTAATTAATGATTTTTTTCTCGAAGTGCTTATATTTTATATCTTTTAAAAAATTATTGAGGCCTAATTTTCATTCTATACAATTCACCCATTTTCAGTATATAGTTTGATGAGTTTTAGTAAATTTAGATACCAGTATGTAGCCATCTCTACAATTCAGTTTTAGAAAACTTCCATCAGGATGGATTTTTTAAAAGCTGGTTTCTATTTAAAGAGGTTATTTTTTAAAAAAACTGAGGTCAATTACTTAATGACATTTTTTTCTAATTAACTTCATTGGAATTCTTAATGTCTCCTTCCATTTTAGTAAATTATGTTGAAAAATATACTGAGTTTTAGAATATAAATAGACAAATTAGTGGAAGAGAGCCCAAAATAGACTATGGTGCAGTCATGTGTCTCTTAATGACAGGGATATGTTCTGAAAAATGCATCGTTAAGCAATTTTGTCATTGTGTGAACATTATAGAGTATGCTTACACAAACCTAGGTGGTATAGCCTACTACACACCTGAGCTATGTGATATAGCTCATTGCTTCTGGGCTACAAACCTATATACGTGACTGTAATGAATGCTGTAGCAAATTGAAACAGAATGGTAAGTATTTGTGTATATAAACATATCTAAACATCGAAAAGGTACAGTAAAAATACAATATTATAATCTTAAGGGACCATCATCATATATGTGGTCCATTGTTGACTGAAATGTTGTTATGCAATGCATGACTGTATGTAGAAACAATTAGAAAACAATATGTTAAAACCACTGGAAAAAGAAAGGGTCATTTTATAAGTGGTAGTAGGGCAGTTGGTTAAGCCTTTGAAAAATATATTAATTATGATACAGTACTATCTGTTTGCTAAAATAAATTTTAGGCATATCAGTTATCTAAATGGAAAATATAAATTTATAAGAAAATTAGAAAAAAATAGGCAAAATCATTTCTAGATATAGAAAGGTTTTCTAAGTATTAAAAGAAAATATGGAATAAAATAGAAAGGAATATGCTGCCTGACTTTGACTACATAAAAATGAAAAACATGTAACAAAGGATAAGACAGAAGACAAGCTGGGAAAAATACTTACAACAAACAGATATAAGAAGCATATAATGTATACAAATTGATAAAACAAAAATACAGCAAAATGTAACAGTTGATCATATAAATAGTTCAAAAAAGTAGAAATTGAAGTTGCCAATGTGCATATCAAACAACAGAACTCTAAAGGGCATGAAGCAAAAACTGACAGAACTGGAAAAAGAAATAGAATAAATCCACAATTATAGACTTCATTTCCTCTCTCTCAACTAGGCCGGGCGCGGTGGCTCACACCTGTAATCCTAGCACTCTGGGAGGCCGAGGTGGGCAGATTGCTCGAGGTCAGCCGTTCAAAACCAGCCTGAGCAAGAGCAAGACTACAGCTCTACTATAAATAGAAAGAAATTAATTGGCCAACAGAAAAAATTAGCCAGACATGGTGGTGCATGCCTGTAGTCCCAGCTACTCGGGAAGCTGAGGTAGAGGATTGCTTGAGCCCAGGAGTTTGAGGTTGCTGTGAGCTAGGCTGACATCATGGCACTCTAACCCGGGCAACAGAGTGAGACTCTGTCTCAAAAAAAAAAAAAAAAAAAAAAAAAGAATTGAGAAAACTAGACAAAGAATTAAATACTACCACAAACCACAGACTATAATTGACATTTTTAGAGTACTTCATCCAACTTACTGAATCCAAATTCAAATTTGTTTCAAGTACCCATGGAATATTCACCAAGATAGATCATATCTGCATCATAAACAAATTTCAACAAAT
This sequence comes from Microcebus murinus, assembly GCF_040939455.1. NCBI lineage: Eukaryota > Metazoa > Chordata > Mammalia > Primates > Cheirogaleidae > Microcebus > Microcebus murinus. The sequence goes on from NC_134136.1 coordinate 96,493,604, forward strand.
TTAAATGAGTTGAAATCAGACAATGAAATCAAACTAAAACTCAAAACAACTTAATTCTAAGTAATCCAGTGGTCAAAGAGGAAGTCTCAAGGAAAATAAAAAGTAATACATTGAACAGAATGAAAATACAACAAATCATAATTTGTGGCACACAGCTAAAGCAGTGCTGAAAGGGAAATTTATAGCACTCAATGCTTATATTTGAAAAGAAGAAAGATCGCAAGTCAGTAACCTAAGTTCCCATCTCAAGAAAATAGAAGAATAAGAGCAAAATAAGCACAAAGGAAGCAGAAGAGAGCAAGTAATAATAAGGACAGAAATCAATGAAATTGAAAACAAACATAAACACAATAGAGAAGTCAATCCAAATTTAAAAGTTAATAAAGGAATACCCCAAAGAACTCTTTGTATATAAATGGACTCTTTGTATATAGATGAAATAGACCAATTCCTTAAAAACACTACCAATTCTTAACCCAAGATGAAATAGATACTTTTTCTAATCCTATAACTTTTAAAGAAAGTAAATAGTACTTAGGAACATTTTGGGATAAGAAAAAGAGCTCCAGGCCCAGATGATTTGACTGGTGAATTCTAAATATTAAAAGAAGAAATAATATCAGTTTTCATCATCTATTGCAGAAATAGAGGAGGGAACACTTCCCATCAATCATTTTATGAAGTAATTATTATCCTGATAACCAAAATCCAATAAAGACAGTACAAGAAAATAATGCAAAAAAACCCTAAAGACCAATATTTTTCATGAACTTAGATATTAAAATTCTCAACAAAATATCAACAAACCAAATCCAACCATGTATAAAAAGAATTATACACCATGACTAAGTGGGATTTATTCTAGGTCTATAAAAGTGCTTCAAATACTCATAGTTGTATGGGACCACTGTCACGTATATGGTCCATTGTTGGCTGAATGTTGCTATGTGGTACATAACTGTATACAGAATCATTTAGAAAACAATACGTTAAAACCACTAGAAAAAGAAAGGGTCATTTAATAAATAATAGTGGGGTACTTGGTGTTAAGCCTTTGGAAAATAAATAATTATAGAGAAAATAAATCAATATACAGATACACCACATCAATGGGCTAAAGAATAAAAATTGTATGATCATATTAGTTAATGTAGAAAAAGCATTTAATAGGATACTATACCCAGTCATGAGAAAAATTATCAGCAAGTAGGAGTAGAGTGGAATTACCTCAACTTAATAAAAAGCATGTATAAAAAGCACACAGCTAACCTTATACTACATTATGAAAGACTGAATGCTTTACTCTTAATATCGGGGCTAAGGCAAGACTGCTATCTAATGTCTAATATCTATCCACTTCTATCTAATATCATATTGGAAGTCATATCTAGTGCAGAAGGAAAGAAAAAATGAAAGGCAGGTTAGGAAGAAATAAAGCTTTCCCTATTTTCAGGTAATGTGTGTTTTTGTAGAAAAATCCAAAGCAATCTAAAAAAAAAACCCAGAAATCTGTTAGAACTAGTGAGTTTAGCAAGGTAGAAATTTGATAGAAAGAAATTTGTTTCTTGAATTTAATTCTCTTCCAAACATTTGTCTCAATTTTTTTCCTTTAAATAAGTCCTGAATATTTTTATCAATATATAAACTTCAGAACAATTTATTTCATATTATTCACAATCTTATTTTAGGCTATTGTATTTTGGGACTTTTCAAAAGCTATTCCTAGTAATCACAGTTTTTCTTTTCCATTTATAGGTCACCATTTGCTGCTGTGACAGACTATTCAGTTACAAGGAATAATGTCATACAGCTCTGCCTGGAATTAACAACAATCGTGCAACAGGTATTGGCTGACAAACTTTTCTTCTGTCAGTTTATTAGCAATTTCATAATCTAACAATGAGAATTATCCCATTTACCAAGAGTTTGTAAGATGCTTGTTTGTAAGGTTCTCATTCATATACAAATGGTTCTAAAGAAACCAAATACATAATTATTTATTGGGAAACTATGCATATAGCCCAATTAACTTACTAGAAGATATAAAAGGAATCTGAACCTCTAAATATATCATTATAATAAGATCATAATGACTGTTAGTCTCACATTTTCAATGGGGATGACTAACGTATATTGCCTTTCACAAAATTAAATTACCCCCCTTAGATAACAATCTCAGATTTTTGCTCTGAGACATTATTAGTTTCACTTATGTATGTACATATATAAACAAATATGCATAATAGCTTTTAACAATGGTCTAATTACCTGAACTGATTTTTCACTTTGAATGTTATCTAAACCAGGGATTCTAAAATCAAATGCCTTCAGGAGGCCAGCAGCTAATATAAATGTTTGAATCAAGCCTAATATAAGACAAAGAGAAATGGTAGAGAGTAGGGTGAACTTACTAGTACATATTCTGCAAAAACGTATTTAAATCTAATAACAACACACATCTGAGAAATCTGAGGCTTGCAACCATCACTCTGTGTATCAGTCTATTGCTGCTGCTGTTTTCTCAGGATGCCATTTTTTTAATGATATAGAAATAGGGAAAGCAGAGGATAATATATGATGATACAAAAGATTATTAGATAAATGAGGAAAATTTATTATTTAATTTATCCTTCTCTCTGTCCTTCATTACCAGGAATAATTGTGAGTTTCTTATATTGCCTATATTCCTCAAAGAAATAAGAACTTTTACTAATATAGATATAAATCCTTCAGCATATTTTTTGTTATACTGTACAGATTTTACTTGGATCATTTCTCTGAAACTGCAGGTTTTAAGATGTTTTTCATTATAGACCTTAGAGTAATTTTGTGACTTCCAATTGTGGAACACATTAGGCATTATATCATGGCAATGAGAAAGTCAGAAACTCATTGCTGTTTAGTTAAAGAGACATTCATGAAGATGGTAGATATTTTATGAGTTTTGAAGTATCCTAACAGTCTTACTGTATGTCTTCATATTTGGTGTCAGTAACTTTCATTTCTGAACTTCAAAGATCTCAACTGGATAGTAAGGAGAAGAATGGCATTTTAGGGCAAGGGTCAGCAAATGCTTTCTGTAAAAGGCCAGATAGTAAATATTTAGGGCCTTGTGGGCTATACAGTATCTATTGCAAGTACTCAACTCTGTAGTTCTGTTTCTCATATATTGTTCTAGGGTGCAGAGGCAAAAGAGCAATAATATAACCTATGGATAATTTGTCTTCTAGTTCTGAATTGTCCATAGCATTTCTTTTTTAAAAAATCTATTTTCTAAAGCTTCATTTCTCTTAAAGGCATTAAACTTGACAAGGTTTGAGATGTGGATAACAGATTATTAATTTCTTCCCTTTTACTATGAGAAAAAGAAATTGATTTAAAGGGTACCTATTACATAGTATTTGTACAGTAATCATTCCTCACCTTTGAATATTGTGTATGTGTTCTGTAGCAACCTATATACAAACAATAATATTAACAGTAATTATTATACTTATTATTTGCTACATAAGATCTGTGATAACCATATTATATGTGTTTTTTGAGTATTTTCATTTATATATGAGACCCAACACAACTGAAATACATGGAACTAAATGGATAAATTAAAAGTTTATTTTCAACTTTCTATACATTAAAAACTTATTTCTATGAGAAAGCAAGCAATATGATGTCAACTTCCAAAATAATTTCAAGCATAATTATAATAGAAAAGTGGGTGTTTTTCATTTTTCATGTCTCTTCCAAACATCTGGAACTGGATGACCAGTTTTAGATTTACTTTTGAGTAATTTGCCAACACTTGGTTGCCTTATAAACCAAGACTACAATTCTAACTAGCAACCATGTTACATTTTCTTGAAAATCTCAAAGGAGGGTATCAGGGGATTTATTGCTACTTAATTCATACATACCTAGTGCTTTCCTATATCAAAAAGGGATGAGCAAAATGATCTTGAAAAAAACTCCCTTTCTTTTAACTTTCCCGTATAGGATTAGATCAGAAATGTAGAATTTTCTATGTTTAGAACTCACAGGCTGTATTTTGAAGAGGATGTCGTGCCCTTCTTAGAACATTTTGCTCTTTCATTATCTATTTTTGTTTTTTAAAGTTCAGTAGCTCATGACATTTGTCACAGTTACTTCTACCTCATTCTCATTTTCCCATCACATGTTGTATTCAATGTGTCACCTTTAAGATGCTTTTGAACAAAAACTTCTATACAGGAGTGCTTTGGGTTCTTGTCTTGCCCACCCGATCCCAACTTGCACATCGCTTGATATCTCAATTCTTACTTTAACTAGGCCTTTCTGTTGTACTTTGAAGGATATATTAGCTTTCTCCTAATAAAACATGCCTTCATGACATCCTGATTTAATCTACTTACAAGTATAGAATCAGTCACTTGAAGACTATTCATTCCAAATCTCACCTCCAGTTTTTTCACTTTAGCAATTGTCCACAATTTCTAAGTTGACTACAAACTCTTCTCTTTGAAATTCAAAGGGCTCCACAAATGGCCCTAACATAATTTCAATTTTGTCTTCCAGTACTCCTATGTATCTTAATTGTACTCTAGTTCACATGGATGACTTATTGCTAGTAAAATAGGTCATGCAATTTCTCTTTTTATGTTGTGAGGCCTCTGCAAAATATTGTGTCCCATCTTTCAAAGCCTTTAGGGTATGCCACCTTTTTCATGAAACGTTTCCTATTTCTCACAACTATTTATACCTTCTCCCTACCTTTACCATTTATAGTTAATGTAATTATTGATATGGTAGGGATTAAATATAATACCTTGGTGTTACTAATTTTCATGTATAGTAGATGTTCATTACATATTTGTTAAAATAAATTGACCTGAGGTCAGTTATCCATTGTGGTTAGCACATGCTCGTTTGTACCCTTCTAAGAAAAATTTGCAATTAAGTGCTTAAATTGTGATTCATTTTTATTTCCTCTTCCATGTAAAAGCTTCAGTTCTGTCTATGCTCTTCATATACAGAATCACAAATACTCATCACTTTAATTATCAATTTATTCATTAGTTAAAATAACAGTATTGATGCTCATAACCACTTTCCAAGGCAAAATGAAAGTGAACAAAACTTTCTAAAACACTAGCAAATATATAATGCTAACAAAACATATTTTTAGAGGAAATTATAGGCATGATATATTAGTGCTTATAAATCATCTTCTAAATAACCTCATTTTTTTCAACTGTTATGTAATGTCTCTTTTCAGTACCAAGTTTTTCTGGGCTCTGTGTTCTGTTGCTACCTGTAATAGCAGTAGAAATGAAGATTGATAGATAAAATAAAGAAATAAAATAATTGTTTCTTTATGGTGAAACTACAGGTGATTTTATTTAGACTCTACTTTTCTATATTTTCCAAATGAATTTTTATTTTCCAAAATAAATTTGAGTTACCAGAAAAATGGAAAGATGAATGCTATGTATACTGAAGAAATGCTATTTTAAGTTTGATAAAAGAACACAGCATAGATAAATAGTTGAATTATACTTATTTATTTTAAAGATAGAGTCTTGCTCTGTTGCCCAGGCTAGAGTGTGCAGTGGCATCATCATAGCACACTGTTGCCTCAAACTCCTGGGCTCAAGAGATCTTCCTGCCTCAGCCTCCCAAGTACCTGGGATTACAGATGTGAGCCACCACACCTGGCCTTGAATTATATTTTAAAATGAATTCCATAGCTTAAAAACAGTTAATGTCCATCTAATCAACTAATTCAGTCATTATATACATACTAATCACTGCATTTATTGGAATTGTATGAAGTATCTGAAGATAAAAATTAAACTTAAGCTGCCAGTAAAAGAGGCCAATTTGAATAAGTAAGGTGTAGACTTTTTAAAAAAATATCTAGGGCATGCATTTATTACTAGGCTTTCAAGAAATCTCATCTGAACAGTTATGATGACGGTTATGCTTTGAAATATGCTGCGCTTCAAATTATTTTTCACTCAACTTTAATTATTTTTATTCCCTTTGCAGCAAGATGAGATGATCAATATCTAAAAATAAGCTGTCACAAATGGCTTTTACCCCTTCTTAACACAAAGGTGTGGTACTATGAAGTAAATGGAAAGTGCTTCTTGAAATTGGCCACTTATATTTAAAATAATGCTAAAATTAGGGGATAAGGATGTCAGTTGTCAGTTTCTTTTTTAAAAACCTCCATTTGGAGGAATTTATTTAATCTACTATATTTATTTCACTTATTCCCAGTTGTGATGGATTTGGATCCTTGCATCTGAAGTCTTTTAAAGAGATTTTTTTCCCCAACACTTTCCTCCCCACATAAGGTTGATTATAATAACACTTTTGAGAAAAAAGGGAAACTGATTTTAAAATCTTAAATGGAAAGAATTCTCACGAAGAACTGAAGCTTCATTTAGAGCACTGTCAGCAACTGAATCAGAAAAATGAGACAGGTACCCACGCACTACTTGTCAGCATTGAAATAATTGCCATGATGCCTGCCTTAATGGATATCAGCTTAAACTAAAATTATTCTACTGTACCATTTTTATATTTTCCACTTCAAACACAAAAATGATGAATTAGATTGTCACTAGTTAAGAAATGAGCACAAAAGTGTCAGTTTGCAAGGTAAAACTATAGTGAAGTTTAGAATACTTGGGGCAAGGGATAGGAGTGGGGACAGTAAGTCTGGGGAGACTTGACACTCAGCTCTGTTGCCTCATAATTTCACATTGGACAAGCTATGTCATTGCTTAACAGAAATAATTACATGTACCTCAAAGTTATTCTGAAAAACAAATGTATTTTAAAATAGTATTTTAAAATGTATTTTAAAATAGTTCATGAACATGAAGTGAAAAACAAAAAGGAAAATAAGTAATATTATTTATAAAATGGGTGAGGAATAAAGAGATTAGATAAAAGGAAGTAGAATAAGAACTTTATTTTAAATGTACAGAGATTTTTTTCCCCTCCATTTGGTGTTTGTTAGTTTTCTTGAGCTGCATTTATAGTGAAATCTGAATTACATGCTGAGGGAAAAATTTCAGCATGTTGTGGAACATTTTATATCAGATTTTGAAATGTTAAATACAGAGCGAAAACTTTCTTTTAAAATTCCAGTTTCAACAATATACTTTACCTGAACCAGTCCCCTCTAAACTGTATTTATTAAAATCTCTTTCTGCTTTCTTAAGCGCTTGCTCATTTTTCAACCATTTTAGATCCATTTTCCATGTCCTTGGGTATCACTGCTTATCTGAATAGTATTGGAAACATTTTATAGAAAACTATAAAGAACAGCTATAATCATCCCAACCTAATTACACAGAAACAGCTAGTGATGTTGCTTTGGTCTTTCCTGCAATAAATGCTTTACTTAAGTTGTTTTTCTGGTTTTCTGACAGTTCATTTGTTTTACTTTGTTCTATGTTTACCTGTCAGATGTATTTTGTTTCTTTCTATATCTTTATTTAAGCAAACAGAAAAAATATTCTTCAGAGATCAATATTGAAAATGTTTATTTTTGATCAGCAGCCTTCCCTAAATTGTGTGTATGTGCTTTCTAATCACTTTAACAAAAGTGATTTATAATATTATAATTTTAAATACAAAAAATAGAAATAAATAATTTATGAACTACTCTCTAAATCTTCATTTTAAAATAAAAATATAAATGAGCATATTGAGTGTATAGCCCTTTTTAAATGTATTCCTGCTAAAATTTAATTTAACTGCTTCATCTGTTTTATTTTAATCAGGTTGTTATTTACTCAAGATAAATACTTGAGAGAAAATAAGAGCTTTTTAGGATTTATGGAATTGGTATTTGTGATTTAAATTCTTAGAGTACATATTCATAATTACTTTTTAAAAGATTATAGAATTTTGTTAAAATTATGTAAGTAAGTTTTAAAATTTCATTAAGGATTTATTTAAGGAAATTTGTTCAGAAGTTTTATCGACTATTGCTGTCACATTTAATTATATTCCTTCTATATGAATAGTACCTCCTTTACCTTTTTGGTTGACACTTTATATTATTTATGCTTACATTTTATGGCAAAATAATGTAGTAGTCTTTGAAATGAAGTAGATCTGAGTTCATCATCCTGGCTTTGGTTTTCAACAACCACTTATAAACTCCGACAAATTACTTCATATCTCTGATGCTCTTTATCTGTAAAAGAGAATCCCGATCATGTTAGATTATTATAGGGTTGCCGTGAAGATTAGAAATTTAGCCTATGATCTGGCATTTAATGAGAACTTAAAAAATGGCCATTAGAGTTATCTTATATAGCAAAAGAGCCTTTGGAAATGCTAAACTCAACTAGTTTCTTGCTCCACAGAAAATTTCAAGGGTTGATGCTCTGCTTATTTTTGGTATTGAGTGGCAATAAAGAAAGACCTATTTCTAAAATGAGTGATTTTTTTAAAAAGGAATTTTGGTTTATCTTAGGATATTCTTTAGATTTTAATGCAAATTGATTACTCTGCTTCATATTCTAGGAGATATTTTGAAGCATACATGTTCAAATGTAATACAGAAATTAATTTTGATTACCTGGGAACTTACCATTCCTAGCCATATATTCAAGTAAACTAGAGTTAAAAATAGAAAACTCAAAACATATAAAGCTGAAAGGCCAGTGTATAGTAGTGAATCATATAGAGTGTGTGTTTTAAAAGGCATATTAAGATCCAAGTACCAGTTAAATACATGTAAAGATGTAAAGTGGGTACATGAATTTTGCTCAAGTAGGCAGAATATATATTCTATGGTTTATGTAGTAAGTGTTTAAAAATATAAAGCCCAGCCAAGATAGCCTCACAGTCATTTTAAACACAACTTTAAATACTACTTTTACTGTATTCTCAGGGTTAGTGTTTAAGTCTTCCTGAATCAGACATTCTAGGTGACCTGAAAATTGGATTGGGGCTCTTGGGATCAAAACTGGGACATTTAAGACCAAAAACCAGGACAAGTTTTATATGTATTTTTTAAGCACTATGAATTATATTACTTAGCACACACATTGAAGACAATATAAAAGGTGATTCTGTTTTTTCAATTTCTCTTTTTTCCTCTTTTAGTTGACACATAATAATTATAGATATTTATGGGATACAGAGTGATATTTTGATAACATGGATATGCAGTGCACAATGATCAAATCAGAGTAATTAGCATATCTGTCACCTCAAACATTTATTATTTCTCTGTGTTGGGAACATTTTAAATGCTTTCTTCTAGCTATTTGAAAATACACAATAAATTATTGTTAACAGTAGTCACCCTACGGTGCTACAGAATGCTAGAACTTATTTCTATCTAGCTGTAATTTTGTATCCATTAATCAACCTCTCCCTATTCTCCCATCCCCCCTACCCTTCCCACCCTCTAATAACCACAATTCTACTTACTACTTCTATGAGCACAACTTTTTTTAGCTCTCACATGTGAGTGAGAATGTACAGTATTTATCTTTCCGTGCCTGATTTATTTTGCTTAACATAATGTTCTCCAGGCTCATTCATGTTGCCTTGAATGGGAGAATTTCATTCTTTTTTATGGCTGAATACTGTTCCATTTTGTCTTTATCCATTCATTTGTTGATGGAAATTTAGGTTGATCCCATATCTTGACTATTGTCAATAGTGCTGCAATAAACATGGGGGTACAGGTATTCCTTTGATATACTGATTTCGTTTCTTTTGGATAAATACACAGTAGTGGTATTTCTGGATCACATAGTAGTTCTATTTTCAGTTTATTGAGAAACCCCCATACTATTTTCCATAATGGCTGTACTAATTTATATACCCACCAATAGTATTTTTTCACTTTCTATTTAAACAAATAATACTTTTAGTTCAGTGCAATTATACTTTATCTTTAAGTTTTCTTCAGCTGTTTTAGTCATGAAGCAATACTAATATCTTTTAAAATTTTCTGTATAATACTCATATAGTGGATCAGAAGTTAGATATAAAACTAGTTAGAGATAATATCCAGATAACTTGAAGACTTTTTTTGTAAAGACAAATATAAAAACTAAAAATATATAGAATTTGCAAATCTGAGAGTATGTTACATATGAATACCTATGTGTTCTCAAAGATCTATGTATGAGAATATTATAATCAAAATAAATATAAATATACATAAGAAATCATCATTAATGATATAAAAAACCTTGATTATTGGCAGCTGCATATTTTCTGAAGGCTCAGAATGAAGAAATAAGAGTGATGAAATCATTATATGCTATTGGCAAAGGACTATTTAGAACATTGGACCATAGTAATTTATTATTCTTCCAGCTTTGTGGCACTTGCTTGACTTGTGAACAAAAACTCAGACTTACTGTATATTATATTAAAATGAATGCTGAAATAGATTGTTCTAAAAGGTTTATTCCTTTACACACCTAGACTACATTGCATATTATCTGAATCATCATGCCAAAACACTTAAAAATTATAGATAGTAATAACAGAAGGATAGTAGATGGAGTGTAATATGCTAATTAAGTTATTTTACTTAGCAAATGACAAGATATTGTTTCTCAGATATCTGCCTTCCTCACTGTATCACATCTTAAAATTTATGTAATTTTTATATATACAAAAAATCCATATAACATATATGTATGTTATAAAGCAAAATAATAAAACAGATGAGTCTGCCCTCATGAGTATGCCCTCTAATAACTAGAACATTACCAATATTGTTTTAGTTACTATGGAGCTGCTCTCCCATCTCATCAGCCTGCCTCTCAAGGTGTTTATCATTTCATTTTTTTTCTTAAAGTAGTTTTATGTACTTCTCTAAACATCTTATTTAATTATGTTTGTCTTTGAGGTTTGTGAAAAATTAATATCACTGTTATTTTACTTGACTCGATATATTTCTGAATTGATTCATGGTTTCCTCTATGAGCTGTAGCTCACTCACTTTCACCACATTTAATATTGCATTTTGTGCATTGTACACATACCCCAATATGTTTATCCATTCTCCTGACCATGGACATTTGGGTATATACCTATAGTTAAGTATGTACTTAGGAGTGTAATTACTAGGTTATGCACTATGCACATGTGCATCTTTACAATTGTGCCATATCATGTTCTCAAAATTGTATTGCTTATTATGTCTTGTACTTTCATCATCTCCTTACTCTCTGAATTACTGTCTTTTATCATAATTCTTATTATTGCAGTTCATCTTTCAAGAGACTTGTATAATTTTATCACAAAGACCCTAAGAAGGGAGAACTTTTGCCGATATTCCTATATTACGTATGGGGAAACCGATGTAGAAAGGTGGGTTGGGCGATCTCGACCCTCATGGATGATAAAATAAACTTCAGAAGAGAGTCCCTAATATGCTGTCAGAAGAGAGTCCCAAATATGCTATCATTTGTGGTGTACTATGATTACTATTTTTAAAGAATCAAGTCAAAAGTAATGCCAATTCATTTAAGAAAATATTTGCTGTGATAGACTTAGAGCAGGAGTAAGCTTCATGCACCTACCTCCTTGTTTACAGTGCCTGGCAAATAAGTGTTTGTTGAAAGAATGTAATAATTCAATTTTCCCTTAAAAGTTTACCAAAAAGCTTACAGAAATGTTTATTTTGCTCCTGTAACTCACTGTGATGCTGATAAGGACATAAAAGAGAACTAAATAGCAAACATATTCTTCAAAGTTGTTGAAATCCACATATGACATGATTATTAAAAATACAACAGCAGTCCTTTAAACTTTAAAGCCACTCCTTCCTATTTGTACTCCTTTAGTCCTTGTACTTCCGGGGAGATGGGTTGGGAGAAAAAAGTGATGGTACCAGTCTCCTCCATAGTGAATTGGGGAGAGGTGGGGACAGGAATTACTGTGGAGAGAAACAGAGAGGGGCTCAGAGGAAAAGGCTGATTTTGGAGCTACAAAATTTCCCCATTACTATCTAGTCTGCTTGTTATCCTCCCCAGATCAATCCATGTATGTACTTCTGAGTATCATTTAGAATGCTTTTGTAGCTTAAAAATTCCACTTTTGATCTCACATCAAACTTGGAAATCTGAGTCATAAATGAATATAGCATATAACGTTAGTGGACAATGAAATGCCAGTTAGAGTGGCAGTTATAAAAGAACCTGGCAGGGGTAGGGGGAGTCAAAATGTTCAGTGAGGTATCTTTATTGATCCTGGTTCTGTAAATATTTTCTTGTATATCTTGCTCCTATTTAAGTACTGTGCCAGAGTTTTTAAATACTTTTTGAAATGTCTACTCTTTTGCTTTTTAGCAGTTCTTAATACCATACTATTAATTTCCTTTTTAATGTCTCACCATTTTCTACCCCCATCCCACTAAATATCTCCCTAATCTTCTTGTATCTTCCCACATAAATTGTCTACACTAATGTTCTCCTGCCCTGTTTCCCCACAAGAGTTCTGAACTGCCTTTTAGAATTGAAATGTATTTGCCCTGAGCTCTTCTACTCACCTTTTTAAATCCTCCTTCAAACCACATCATCTGTATAAATCCTATTTCTTATAACATTTTAAAATCATTAGCAAGAAAAAAAAGGACTATGTAAAGTTTAATAGGTAGGCCATAATATCAGTACAATTTTGAGGTTGGCAAAGTGCTTTTACAATATTATCAGATTTGTTCTTCACAATAATCAAGTGAAGTAGATAGACCAAGTATCATTTTCTCAATCTTATAAGTGAGTAAACAGAAGTTCAGAGAAGGAAAATGACATAATCAATAAGTGACATGGCCAGTACTAAGAGCCAGTTGCTCTACCGCCATCTGTAATACTTTCTGCTCATTGATTCTCAAGTTTGGCTTTACTTTAGCATCAAGTAAAGAGCATTTTCAAAACACTCATGTTGGGCCCCATCCAAGACCTATTAAACTAGACTCTCTCTGGTGGTATTTGGCATCAATATTTTTTAAAATGATGCCTCAAATGATTCTGATATGAAGCCAATATTGATAACCATTGCATTGTACTCATACTTTAGTAAGAGATGAGTATGAGGTAGGAAGAAAATGCATATGATTAAGAGTGTTTCTCAAAGAGTGATCCATGGAACATGATTCACCTGGGGAAGTGTGTTAAAAATGCAAATTCTGCAGACTGTACCACAGGCCCAATGATTGAGAAGTGTGGATCAGGAGGTTCAACTATTTATAGGTGATATCATCCAAGAGCCTATGCATTTATAAAGGAGTCTGGTTAAAGTTTCAGATTAGTAACTCTAGTTATAAGTGGCTCATAGTCCCTATGTCCTGTAAATACATATCCAAAAGGATTAGATTTGTTCTTTGGAGCATCAGATATAAGTTATTGATTATAGTGGTTATTGTGCACATATAATAAGAATGGGAAAAGCAGTGATAGAAACTGGTGTGATGTCAACAGACAGGGTAGGTACTAGAGTTAGTAAAACAGGAAGCAATAATAATAACATTTTAAGGATTTATTATGAATCATATTGTATCTTACATGGAATAAATCACATAGATTTTTATATCTACATAAGATGAAAGCAGTAAATCAAAGAAAATATAGAGTTACTAGTTCTAGTCACTGATTTTCTAAGGCATTTTGCCTCTGCTCAAGAAGTAGTTTTTAATAGCCCCATCCACTTAGGTTGGGTCAGGATGACCACCAACATCAAATAGGTAATTCAGATGAAATTAGGCCCTAACACAGGTAAAATAATGGATTGAAATTATAAGTAACAGTGGCAGGTTGAAGAACTGGTCAGAATTAAGTAATAGCACAAACATGAATCAAACTTATAAAATGAGACAAAAAATATCTATAAATCCAAGATGAGAAACGATTAGGTATGCATGAAGGTACAGAATGTAATCTGAGTTTGATTGTGGGTTACAATGTGTGAGGAGTGATATAGCACCTCAGAAAAATATCACTCGTTTCCTGAAATGAAGAGATACAGCCTGAATAATTCATGAAATAGTTATTGCATTAAACTATGCATTGGTTAAGTCTTCATGTGCATTTTTGTCTTATTTTTCCCTTCTATTTGGTGGAGGATTGTATTAGTCAAGGTAAACTAGATTATGCTACAATAACAAACAACCTGAAAATATTAGTGGCTTTTAATAATGCTCATACCCAGTGCTCATGCCCCATGGTCCATCCTGGATTGGTATAGCTCTACTCTACATCTTATTCACTTCAAAGCCCAGGCTGATAGAGTAACCTCTTCTAGAAGCTGGTCTCCATATCAGAGGGAAAAGAGAGCATGGTGAACCATGCGCTGCTGGTTCCTAAAGCTTCTGCATGGAAATGGCATGTCTGATCACAGTTAATTGGTCAGAAAAAGCCACATGTCCATGACTCACTTCAGTTACTCAAGGAAGTTTACTTCCCCCTACAAAAAAGGTAGTGTATGTTTAGAAATCATATTACAGTCTGTCATAGCAATGAATCTATGAAGAATCCTAGTATAACATTATACTAGAATTTTGAGGATGATATTGTTTATTTGAATGTAAAGAAAGAGATAAAATTTAATGATGTGAAAAAAATTGAAATATAAAAAATTCAGTAGAGATTGGGTTTGAAAGCTGCTCTCTACTCAGTAGTATAGTGTGTTTGGGAGGTGTGTGTGTGTGTGTAAGTGACTCTTGATATTTTAAGTATAATCTAATATCTATGGGAATATTTACTGTAATATGAGTGGTAGGTTTAGGTGGGAGGAGAAATAAATAAATTACTTGTTGAATTTTGTGCAAGCACAAAATTATGGTTTATAATAACTCAGTACTATAAACTTTAAGTTTATAATAACTTAATATTAGGAAACCCTAAATATATTCTGATTCCATGGAATATTTCTTTTAAAAGTGTACCAAATTAAGCTTAGATTTAAGCTAGTACTATTACTTGGACAATTTAGTATTTATTAGGATTTAAATATCATCATCATCAATGATCTAAAAATATTTATTGAGTACATGGATATAAATGGCACTTTTTCAAATATCGCACACACTTACTGAATAGGAATGGTTCCATTTTATCCGAGAAAATGCAACCTAAATAGAAAAAAGAGACAAAGATATTTTGGGCTGAGGAATTTTTTAAACTAATACTAGGAATTTGGGGTTTTTTGTTTTGTTCTGTTTTGTTTTGTTTTTGAGACAAAGTCTCACTCTGTCATCCAGGCTAGAGTGCAGTGGCATCATCATGGCTCACTGAAACCTCAGGCTCCTAGGTTGAAGTGATCCTCCTGCCTCAGCCTTCTGAGTAGTTGGGAATACAGGCACCCGCTACCATGCCCGGCTAATTTTCTATTGTTTTGTAGAGATGGGGTCTCACTCTTGCTCAGGCTGGTCTTGAACTCCTGGCTACAAGCTATTCTCCCACCTCAGCCTCCCAAAGTGCTAGGATTACAGGCGTGAGCCACCATGCCCAGCTGGAATTTGTTTTAATATCCCTTTATTTTCTAACAGCCAAGTGGCTAATCTTCAATTAAAGTGTTAATGTTTAATTTATATTTTTATTTATAATGTGATGTGACGTTTATTTTTACTTGAACTCTTTAGTTGAATTTGTCACAAGGGAAAAATTGTCTCCCGTCACTTATATCATATAGATTTTCTTTCCCTTCGGATATATTAGATGGTCATTATAATAAGTAACTTGAATATCTGGAAGCAAAAGAGGCTTTTCATTACAAAGCAATGTTAGCTTCATTGTATGAATATAAAGTTTTTGATATCTTTTATATAATACAAATCTTTACAAGGATAATGGCTCATTATTTTTGTTAAAAATATCTGCTGAGATCATGCAGATTAAAGTTTAAAACTAAACTAATGTTTTTAAAACTGTGAAAGTCTATTTTTGTCCAAAATAGAAGTGTGAAAAAACTAAATGTACTGTACTAATTTGGCAATTAAAAAATTTGTTTTCAGAAATATGGCTTTTAAAGTTTAATTTTTATACCCCATCTGTAAAACCAAAGTAAAACATTTATTATGAAAAGTGAAAATAGGGAATCAATGGAATAAAATATCAGTAACAGATAAATTCAGATGATAAGAGTGTACACCTTGAGAAACTAAAGAGACAATTCAGTTAAATATAGGGTTCCTTCTTTGAAAATATTGACAGTGTAATGGGAGAGACTAAGACTAGCAAATAGACAACTGATGGAAGCATAATGTATGCATATTTAGTAGTTATCAAAACCATTTAGGTCTTGACTGAAGACATGCAGAGTAAACAAATGTCCCTAATGGGAATTAGCTCACTGCCTCTTCACACTGTCAAAACAAAGATATTAAAGTTACAGGGATTACAAACTCACTCTAATGAGCTTTCTGGTCACTGGTACCTGAAATTTTTGCTTCACTTTAGTCTTGAAATTTTTTGGATTTGTTGGAGACCCATTTGAGTGCAGAAAAAGCAATCAGCCTTCCTTTTGCCTACATCTCTAAGTCTCTATTTGCTAAAAGATTGGTTTACAGACTCATCCAACTATTGGGACATTAGTCTTTCATTGTGAAGTAAAAGAAAAAAGAAAAAGAATTATAAAAATAAAAAAAATATAAAGTGATCAGAGCTAAATGGGGCTTCATTTTAGATGACCTCATGGGAGAGAATCATAGCAGAATTTTGAAGAGGAATATTATGCAAGGTGTGGAAGAATTGGAAGAATTAGAATTTTTCTCTTTCTTAGATATTTTCTATAGCCTTTATAGACCTGAGAATCTTCAAATTGTATACTCAAATTTTCTGCTTTTCCAGCTTTTGGCATCAGTAATGTTCTGGGTTTTCATAGTGAAATATACTATGTTGAAGTGTTGAACTTGAGCCTCAAAAACGGGGAAATTTAATTTATTCATAATTAAACCAACAAATATTCTATTAATGATTTTATGTGACAAATATCTTTACGTAGTCTCCTTTATATAGTTTGAATATAGAAATTTATAAATCATTTTTTATGTAAAGATATGTGATTCGCCCAAGAGGTTGTAAATGAAATGTTATACCCAAAGCCATTCTATAATTAAGATTACTTTATGTAACAGATTGAATGAAAGCAAGTGAGAAATAAATCTCTGTAGAAAACCTTATTGACAGAATTCTCCCTCACTCTTCTTTATTCCCCTTAAATCATATTGCCATGAGAAAGATCGATGTCGATGTCATATTTGATCATAACACTTTCTGCTTCTATCCCTTCAGGGGTCCCCCTACAAGTACAAGTTAAATTTTAAGCTCTTTAAAAATGGTTGAGTGCCAGCCTACCTCATCAACCTCATGTTTCAGTTCTCCTCGCAATTAATATTCCAGTAATATCAAACTGTTTAGTTCCCTGCCTACATCTGATTCTCAGCCCCATGTCTTTCTAATCATGCTGTTCCCCTTGCCTTGACTGTTCTCACCCTTTGTCTAGATAACTCTTATGTATTCTTCCAGACTTTACTCATGCTTCTCTTTCACCAAAATGCCATTCTCACTTCCTCAGACTACTTGCTTAGGTGGTTTTCTTTGATTCTTTAATACCCTTTGTCCATGTCTCTCTATGGAGCTACCAACTTATTTTTTCCAGCTGTACTGAGGTATGATTGACACATAAAAATTGTATATGTTTAAGATATACAGCATGATGTTTTGATGTATATATAAATTGTGAAATAATTACCATAAACAAGATAATTAACACATCCTTCATCTCACATAGTTATGTGTGTGTGTGTGAGAGAGAGAGGGAGGGAGAGAGAGGAGAGCAGAGCACTCGAAATCTCTCTTAGCAAATTTCAAGTATACAATATGTTATTATTGACTATGGTTACTGTGCTGTACATTAGGTCTCCAGAACTATTCATCTTTCATCTTACAACTGAAAGTTTGTACCCTCCGACCAACATCTCCCCCAACCTCTGCCCCACATAACCACCATTCTACTCTCTGTTACTATGAGTTTGACTTTGTTTTTAGATTTCATATATAAGTAAGATTATGCTGTATTTTTCTTTCTGTATCTGGCTTATTTCACTTAGCATAATGTCTTCCAGATTCATCCATGTTGCCACAAATGGCAGAATTTCCTTCTTTTTAAAGGCTGAATAATATTCTTGTGTGTCTGCATGTGCACATGTGTGTGTATCACATTTTAATTTTCCATTTATCTGTTGTAGGACACTTAGATTGTTTATCTTGGTTACTATAAATAATGCTGCAGTGACATGGGAGTACAGATATCTCTTTAAGATAGAGATTTTATTTCCTTTGGATATATCGAGAAGAGGGATTGCCGGATGATATGGTAGTTCCATTTTTAACTTTTTGAGGAAGCTCCATACTGTTTTCCATAATGACGACCAATTTGCATTTCTTCAGATAGTATACAAGGGTTCTCTTTTTCTCTGCATCCTTGCCAACATTTATCTTTTGATTTTTTGATAATAGCCATTCTAACCATAGTAAGGTGATATCTCATTGTGGTTTTGATTTTCCTTTCATCTTGAGCATTTTTTCACATACCTGTTGACCATTTGTATTTTGTCTTTCGAAAAATATCTATTCAGGTCCTTTGCCCATTTTTAATTGGGCTATTCTTTTTTTTCCTATTGAGTTCTATAAGTTCTTTATATATTTTGGATATCAATCCCTATTGGATATATATGGTTTGCAAATATTTTCTCCCATTCTGTGGGTTGCTTTTCATTTTGTTGATTGTTTCTTTTTCTATATGGAAACTTTTTAGGTTGGTGTAGTCCCACTTGTTTATTTTTGCCTTTGTTGTATGTGGCTACCAATTTATACTGTACTACACACACACACACACACACACACACACACACACACGCGCGCGCGCGCATGCGCGCGTATGTGGCTTCTTTTTCCTACTACACTTTGAGCTCTTTGTATCTTCTTCCCTTTGGAATTTTATTTGGTTGTTTTTCCACCCTTGTATCTTTTGGATGATCTGTTCATGTTTTTCTCTAGGCCACTGAGTAAACTAATACATGGCTTGGCATAATACTTTGATAAGAAGTAAGAGGCATTGATCTTATGTTTGTTAAACGTCCTTGCATAATGCTTCATGATATTGATTAATGTATTATGGCCATCCAGATAGATAATGTATTTCAAAGGTAATGATAGCCTGTAAATGTATGTGGATATAGCATATATCAGTATGTGTAGTAGGTGAAATATATCTATACTTGTGGGTGTGGAGACAACTCAAGTACAAAATTATGGAATCATGGCCTTGTTAAGTTGGGAAGGACCTTAGGGATAATCTAATTTCATTTTCCTCCATCTAGTCTATGGATTATGATAATAACAGCTATCATTTGCATGTTTTGTAATTTACCAAACATTTCTATGTCACTTGATGTTCATAGGTAAGTAAGCAGAGTTGTTATGATGCTTATGACAACTCTGTGGTATAAGCATAGCTGGTATTATTTTTTATCTATGAATTAAAGCTGTCTGACACAAAGGGAATTCATTGGGTCTGCTGTATAATATAGAATATGATTAACCATGGTAGAAATTAGAGGCATTAAAGATAGTAGAGAAAAAAAATCAGTAGTTATATTTGCCTTAGAAACAAGTTCGGTTTACTACTTAGACCATCAGCTATTGTCTCCCATTAGGATAGGGAATACTTTGGGCATGTGATAAAATGAACTGGACAAAGTGTCAAAAGACATGGCTGTAGGCCCAGTTTTATTGCCAGATAGCTTTGTCTACTTAAGTGAATTGTTTAACTTCCCTGTGTCTTTATTTCTTTATTTGTGAAACAGGGATAGATGGGCACTAAAGTCACACTCACTCCCACTTTCCTCCCATTCTTTGTTTATTGCTTTTTCTATGTTATAACTCATAACCCTATTTAACCTCATGAAAATCTTAGCCAATTTGTTTAAAAATTGGCCATTATTAAATTTCAACAAATACCAGCCTTCATGAATCCTCCTCCTCTGTCTCCCAAAACAGTAGTGGCAGGAATACTAACTAGTAGTTTGTGGTCATTGAGCTTGTCAAAATGGTGAAGGGAGTGCCAATGAAGTGGTTATACATCTGCCTTGTTTCCCAAGAGCATTTAGGTTTTTGAAATTAAAGCTAACCTATGTATGGCATTTTGGTAACACATTCAAGAATACTGATTTCCATCTGTTCACCATGGACATTCTTTGCACTCAGGACAGTCACCCTTTGCTCTTTGATGAATCTAAATTCAGTTTGGATTTTTCTGCTGACCTGTGAGCATAGTATGGTTTTCTACCTGTTTATGTCCTCTGCTATTTCCTTCCTCAGTGTTTCGTAGTTCTCCCTATAGAGGTCTTTCACTTCCTTAGTTAAATATATTCTTAGGTATTTTATTTTGTTTGTTGCTATTGTGAAAGGTATTGAGTCTTTGATTTGGTTCTTAGTTTGACTGTTGTTGAATGCTACTGATTTCTGTACATTGATTTTGTAACCTGCAACTTGGCTGAATTTGTTTATTAATTCCAGTAGTCTTATGGCATAATCTTTGGACTTTTCTAGATATAAGATCATATTGTCAGCAAAGAGCAATAGTTTGACCTCTTCTGCCCCCATTTGGATGCCCTTGGTTTCCTTCTCTTGTCTGATTGTTCTGGCTAGGACTTCCAGCACTATGTTGATTAGAAGCGGTGATAAAGGCTAACCTTGTCTGATTCCAGTTATAAGTGGGAATGCTTTCAGTTTTTCCCTGTTCATTATGATGGTTGCTGTGGGTTTGTCATATATGGCTTTTGTCAGTTTTAGATAAGTCCTGTCTATGCCTATTTTGTTAAGTGTTCTTATCATAAAAGGGTGCCGAATTTTGTCAAATGCTTTTTCTGCATCTATTGAGAGGATCATATAGTCTTTGTTTTTGTTTCTATTTATGTGGTGAATTACATTTATATATTTGCATATGTTGAACCATCCCTGCGTCTCTTGGATAAAGCCCACTTAGTTGTGATGGATTATTTTTTTGATACACACCTGAATTCAGTTTGCTAGGATTTTGTTGAGAATTTTTGCATCTGTATTCATACAGGATATTAGTCTGTAGTTTTTCTTTTTTGTTGCGTCCTTTCCTGGTTTTGGTAGCAGGGTGATATTGGCTTCATAAAATGTGTTGGGGTGGATTCCTTCCTTCTTGATGTGGAATAATTTCTGCAAGATAGGCGCCAGTTCTTCTTGATAGGTCTGGTAGAATTCAGGTGTGAAACCATCTGGTCTGAGACTTTTCTTTTTAGGAAGTTTTTTTTTTATTGCTGCTTCAATTTTGATACTTGATATTGATCTGTCTGTTCAGGAATTCTATTTCTTTCTAATTGAGTCTAGGGAGACTGTGTGTTTCTACGAATTTGTCCGTTTCCTCCACATTTTCCAGTTTATGTGTGGAGATTTTTACAGTATTCATAGATGATATTTTGTATTTCTGTGGTATCAGTTGTAATTTCTCCTTTTTCATTCTTGATGGAGCTTATTAGAGTCCTTTCTTTTCTGCTTCTGGTTTATCTAGCAAGGGGTGTGTCAATTTTGTTTATTTTTTCAAAGAATCAACTTTTTGTTTTATTAATCTTCCAGATAGTTTTTTGTTATCATTTTCATTTAGCTCTGCTCTGATCTTTGATACTTCTTTTCTTCTGCTGAGTTTGGGGTTTGTTCATCCTTTTCCAGTTCTTTGAGGCTATTAAATTATTGATTTGTGATCTTTCTGTCTTTTGGATGTAGGCATTTATGGATATCAATTTTCTTCTCAGGACTGCTTTAGCTGTGTCCCACAGATTTTGATAACTTGTGCCTCCTTTATTATTTAGTTCAGAGAATCTTGTGGACTTTTATCTTCCATCCATTGCAAATTGTTTATTTATGGCACTGCTTTCTCTGTGCCCACAAGGCTATGTGATGAGTACTTTGAACTCCTTTTCATAACTCTTTTCCCTATATTATCCTACAGAGAGAATTGGTTTCATTGTACTGTGCTGCTACTGTAGATGTCATAATAGACTAGAATCTGCTCTTTGCTGAAGGAATAATAAGGGAAACATCTAGTTAATACCTGGGAACTAAATCCCTTCATGTTTTCTTCCTAGATATGGCCTTCACTGTTATTTGGGATTTTTGTTAAATGCCTTCCTGTTTTGTAACTGTTGGATGGATTATAGTATTTTTCTCTAGACTTTTGTTGCTGTCTAACACTGTCGTCATCACTAGCTGCATATGGCTATTGAAATGTGAACTTATAACAATTAGAATTAAGTAAAATTACAAATTCAGTCCCTTATTTGCATTAACTGTATTTAAAGTGCTTAACAGCCACATCTGTCTAATGGCTATCAAATTGGGCAGTACAGACAGACTGTTTCTGTTAACTCAGAAAGTTTTATTGGACAGTGCTTTTTCTAAACCATTGCTACATGTATGCATTACGATGAAGCTGTCATCTGTCAGTACTCAATTTGGGATGTTGTAAGGCAGAAATCTATAAAAATAACCAGAGTCAGAACAAGTGGTAAATGGGTGAGGATTATTCTAGCTTATTACTAAAAATGAAATGTTCTCCCTCCCTTATGGAAACGTTAGAAACTGTTTTTTAAAAATGTGAAAAGGCTATAAAATTGCTCAAAACTAGTGAAAAAAATGAGTTTTTCTTTCTTTTTACAACATACATTTTGCTTTTGCTGTTCTCCAAGTTATTAACTGTGGTCCATAATATATCACAGTCTCTTTTTTCTCTGAGGAATAAGCAGCTCATCTAAATCTTCTCTACTCCTGACAATATTCTTCATCTTTCTTAAGCCCCTAACCAGATTTGTGCCTCCTTTCCCATGGTTGATGAATTTGCCAGATTTAGTATACTGTTTTAAGAAGATGTAAGATAGTAGATATAATCTTGATTCACTTGTTTTTCCCTTTGCTCTCACACTTCAGTCATTCTCCTTTTTTAATTTTTATCACATCAACCCTTCTGTTGATACTTTCTTTTTGGTGTATATATAGTACTAGATCCTCCATCTCCTAATACAATCTCCAGACAGTAATGACAGGAATCATGTTACATAGAGCATTGCTTAGGCACTCTTTCCATTTATAATCTTTACATTGGCTGAGTTATATAAATATATTTATCTGGGTTTTTTTATAAATTAGCACATCATGATAAACTCTAAATTGTCTGTATCTTCTTTTCCTCCCCTAATTTTTTCTCATCACTTTGACCCTGCTTCTCAGAAAACTACTTTTATAGTTCCTTTCCTATTTTGAAACATTTCTTAGAAAAATCGTTCATATTAGCTATTATTTGCACATCTAAACTCCCCATGCTTGTCCTTTTCAATGAGTCTTTCTTCTTCATCATTATATCAAATCTGATTTTTAAAGCTTCTTGCTGTCATTTTTCTCATTCCCTCACTTAGACACTGTTCTCTCTCTCTCTAAAACTCTCTTTTCTTATCTCTTTAATACCACTTTCTCCATTTAATCCTGGCCATGGGATTAAGTCTTCCTCTCTTTGTCTCCTAAACAAGCATTGTCTGAGGTTTTATCCTCAGCTGGCCTCCGATCATATATAATCTGTTTTGATGAAGTCATTTTTGTTTTCTTACAGCTTTAACTATCACTTCAATGTAAATATCTCCCAGATCTGGCTCTATTTCAGCTCCAATTCAGCTTTTTTTCAGCAGCTTGCTAGACAGTTGTGTAAGATGTCCCGCTTTCAGCCACTTCTGATTTCACATCCATAAAATATAATTTTAATCTTCTGAAATTCTCTTCTCCATCTCCACTATGCCATTCATCCATTTGCTTAGGCTTGAACCCCTGGAGTAATCTTTAACTTTTCCCTCCCCATTATTCTTTGTACCCGATCAGTCACCTAATTCTCTCATTTCTGGCTATCTGTGTTTCATCTACCTATCCTCATCTCCCCTTCTATCATCAGGACCTTAGTTCAAGCCCTGATTACATAATGCATTTCCTATTGAAAAAGTATTCCAACTGGTCTCTCTAGCTCCAGGTTTTCTCCCTTCCAAATAAATCTACCACCTCTTTCTCACCATTTGCATAAAACATAAATTCGGTTACATACTTCTCATATTCAAACACTTAGGAAAACTCTTGTATCAGAGTAAAGTTCACACTTCTCCATTCTTCCTAGAGATAAAACATCCACTTGGTTTATCTAGGAAGATACACCGCTTTGCAGAGATTCCCATATCTGAAACATGACACCAGAGTTACTCTTATAACTTAAGGAAGAAAAGAACAAGAGATGACCATTGGAGTTGTTAGCTGGACCAGGGAATTTCATCTCCATATCACCCACACTCATGTTGCTGTATAACATCAACTGAGATATTAGGTAGACTGCCCTAACTTCAGCCCTTCCCCAAGGAAAGTCAAGAGACATTATCAATTGGCTGAGTTAACTTTTTTTTTTTTTTTTTCTGCTGATGGAAGATCTGATATGAGTTAACTTTTTGCTACCCTGGTGGAAGGAACTTCAAAATAGAAATTAGCTTGTTAAAGAAAAATAGAAATTTTATTCTCTTTAAGACAAAAACAAAATTTCTCTCCACCCTATCATTGGTAGCTTTCCATAATATGACTCCATATTTTCTCTGTTTTCTTTCCCAGGGCATTTCCCCCACGTATCTTACATTCTAGCCAAATCAATCTGCTTACTCCTTATTGACTGTGCCTTTGTTCAGTATCAGGTTCACACAACCTGAAATGTTCTTTCCCCATGAACCTGCAATTTCCAGATTTGAAAGCCATTTAAGGCTAAGTAACTTATCATCTCCTCCAAATAGTTAATCCAGAATCAACAAATCAGTATTTATCTCCTTTTTTATGGGATAATTTGTTAGCATCTATCTTGTTTACCTTATATTATTATTTGAATGTTTTCTCCCAGACTAATTAATGAAATCATGATGGCCAAGGACCAAGTTTAATTTATCTTTGATCACCCAATAGTGCCTGATAGTGAATTGCATTTAGGACATGTAAAAAAAAACATTTTGGTGAAATTAATTGTGACTCGAATAAATGAATGAATGAAAAAAGAAAGAAAAAGAATATAACTCTAATTCATTGCCTAAATCAGTCACTTAGGTATGTAAAGACATTTCAATAGCTTAATATATGTTGAAGTGTTCAGGGTGAGAGTGCCATTATCAAAGGTTTGCATGGGTGTATCATTTAAATATTACTTCTAATCAAAATAATATTTTTATATTATTTATAAAGATATACTATAATATATGTACACTAAAATAAGACAGATGAAAATCTATAACATTTGTAAAGTTCCATGAGATATAATTGTATTATTATTAGAGACACATACTATTTCCCTTCACTATTTCTCTTTATTTATTAATAACTTATATACTATTCTTAAGATAATACACAGTTGATGAGAAATATTACTTGATCTGAGCATTATAACCCCCATGTGCTTAAAACTTATTGACAAAGTATGGAACATCAATGGTATCATGTAGGAATAAAAATCATTCTGTGTATTGTGCTCAGTGTAGCAATTTCATCATTGTTTCACAGAAAGGATAACTGATTGTAGTCCTATGTGTATGTATAGCTCATCTGTGGGAAGCTGTTTCTGTGCATACTTATTTTTCTAAGAACAAAATTGATCAAAATTGAAGAAACACTCATTTTTCTGAATATTTCCTTATTAGGAATTTGGTCCATTTAAATGTACATCACATCCTGTGTGCTTTCACCTGTGAAAAAATAAATAAATAAATAAATAAATAAATGTACATCACATGGTTTGTATTTATAGAAGCATTATATGGAAAGGTGTAAAAAAGAAATGAAAATTTAATTTTTCATATACAGTAAAAGACAGTTTAAGCTACTGAAGAGAATTCCTGGGAGTGTATAGTACCATAGCTCTAACTCTAATTTTAAAAATAGAAATTGAATTCTAACCTTAAAATAACTAGAACATCAGAAGTGTACCATTCCATGGCATGAATAGATTTGTAAAGTATAGATTTCTCCATGTGCAGTGCTATTTTCTTTTTAAAACTTGTGGTATGATCTTTTGGGAAAGTATTTGGCCCCAAGTGTTAATAAAACTCACACTTGAGAAGCAAATATTTTAAAATCACAATTTGATGGAAGTAAAATAACTTACTAATAAAATAAATCTGCCAAAGTACCTAGGGCTATTTAAATATTTAGCATGATAAAATGAATTCCATAAAATTATAGCTTAAAATAGTCATTTAGTTTCTATTCTTCTCCCTAATGTAAAGTAGCAGGTTAATATGCATTCTTTGTGTTGTTTGGTTTTGTTGTTTGGTTTTTAATATGCTTTGTCCTCACCCTTTGTGAAAGCCTCTGGCTTTCAATAACGAACAAGCCAATCTGGCTGAAAGAACATAGAGATACAAATATGTAGAGCAGCTATTCAAAGTAGTAAGCTATTAAAGAAAGAAGGAAGTTAACTGGGAGAAAAAAAATCAGTCAACAAATTAGAAGAACGTGTTACCAGAACATAAGCTTTGAGGATCGGAGAACTGTTTTGAATGAGCCACCAGATAATGTTTTAAAACCATCTTACTGAGTTATGAATTCTGTATATTTGATAATTTTTGGTTTGATTGGGTGTTCCTCTATCACATGATAATCCTATAAAATAGATCAAGTGTTTCTCAAAATATCATCTTCATCAAAATCATCTTAGGAACCTCACTCTGAATCTACTGAGTCTGTATTTCTGGGGACAAAACCTGGGAATCTGCATATTAACCCCCACAAGTGAATCTTACATATACAGAACTAAAATTTTATAATTACTGCAGTAGCTTAAGTGTGTTTGAGTATAATTACATTGTTTTTGCAATGATGCCTTTATTTTCTTTGCCTAAAGACTTACTATTTCCAAGACCTAATTAAAAACCACCATTCTTGATTTTTTTTCAGGAGGCAGAGTTAGTTGCTTCCTCCTCTGCTCCCTTCAGCCCCCATAATTGTGTCCTTATTTTACTAATTGAGGGTATACCAAATGCCTCATATTTAAGCTTTAATAACTTCACATGTATAAGTGCTACAAACTTACAAAAAATATTTTTTTGTATTTATTTAAAATGTATTTAAATGTATTTAAATTTCTTTTTCAGTCATTTAGTTTTCTATATTTTAAATAGTTTTTTATTTCATTATTGGTATGTGACGGTGTTTCAGATTGGTAGAAAAATGTGGCTACTTCAGTCACCTCATGAATCTCCCTTAGACTTTGTCTTGTGGAATCATGTTAAAATTACTCAGTATGGAACAGTATTTTATTCTTCAAATCTTCAATCTAAGATTACAAATGTAATACTTTCAGTCACTGAGCCAAAGCTGATGAAAGTTTTTACAAAGTTGGAAATTTGACTAGAGCAATGTATAGCACAACCTGGTGGTTGCGTTGAATTTCAGTAAAAATATAGTAATATTTTAAAATTTTAAATAATTGGCCTTTTACTACCTATTGATTTATATAATTTTGTAGCATTTATACTTCTGAAGTTATTAAAACTTAAAATGAAAACTTTGGAGTTCAGTGTGTTTTAACTTATTTTTGTGAATGTCTATATCCCTAAACTGTACTTCTCTAACTCAGAGGCCATATTTTATTCATCTTTGTATCCCTGGCATAGTTGATTAATATTTGCTGACTCAAGGGGAAAAATACATCTATTATGCATTGTCCAAATAATTTAATATATTTGATGTTATTAAAATATTACAAAACTTATCTTGATATATTTAGTATATTTAGATTTTATTGTTAATATGGTATCAAACATATACATGTATGTAATATTTAATAGTGTTTACTGTGTGTGTGTCCATTGCAGTTATTATCCTTTTAGATGCTCAAATTGTTCCATGTTTGGCCAATGGGAATCTCTTTATGTTGATTCCTAAGTCCTATTGACACAACCCTAGTAGTGTTTAATACTTCCTTCTATTTTATATCACAATATAATCCAAGTTCATCTTTTACATTTTTTTACATTTTACATTTCCTGTCACCAATCTGGAATCAGCCATTTTCTGAGAAGGCCAGGGAAATGGTATTTCAAGACCACAAACCGTGGGAAGTTTAGTATTACTAGGTTGGTCATTGTTCCTATGCCTTTACAGTGGGAAGAGCTAAAAAATATGTACATACACATATATACATATGTACATACATAATACATCAAAAGATCCTAGAGTTTTTATTTAACTTGTTCAGTCTTACATATGTATCTGCTTTCTCCCATCCTAAAAATACTTATCAGTGACACCAGGAGTGTTAGAATGATGATCTCATAATTATTTAATTATTTGATTTTATAAAGCACAAACAACAGATTCTGTGCAACAATAACAATCATAATACTACTACCAAACAATGTATGATTACTGAAAACAGTTTAAAATTATTTTAACAGTTATTTTTGCTATATTATACTGGGAATGTGTAAGTAAATTATTAAACTCTAAGACTTGAAATAGTTATTAATGCTTTCTGTATGATTGTTGTACCACTAGTACGATATAAATTTAGATCATATTTACTTTTTTCCTTGAGGAGAATCCCTGTGAAGTTTTAATGTTTAATCATGTCCTCTGATCCTGGAAAGGTAGGCAAATAATGAAACTTGCATACACTGTAACTGAAGCAAGCTATAGAAGCAGCATGGGAAACTGGGCAACTTCCCAGCTTTTTCCAAATCATCTCTTCCCAATGTAATTGTGTTTGAAGTTAATTTCTGTGAAATTGGACTCTTCCAAATTCAGATAAGAGTACAAGTGTACTTTCCAAATATAAATATTTTATCTTAACTTTTGCTTCTCTATACTTATAATTCATAATTATTTATTAAAAGTTGACTTTGTGTAAGTACACAGAAACAGATACACATGAATTTGAAGAAAACTTCTTCAGCTGTGGAGCCCCTGAGAAAGACAAAACCCAATCCTTAACCATTTCTGTTAGTTTGTGAAATGAATCAGACTTAAATTTTACCTTTAAAAAAATTCTCCCTGATTTGAATATGTATTAATCCTTCTGACAAGGTATTGTGGTGAAACAGCAATATCAAAAACTGTATTAGGTTTTTGATGCATAGTGCAATGGATAGCATGTTGGACTTCTAGAGGCTGGAGGCATTCAACTACTATATTGAATAACATTTCTTTTTGTTAAAATTAAATTTAAAGGAAAACAAAATGGACTGTCATTCCTTAAAATATGCAGTACTATGTAATATGGATTTTTTTTAACTAGTCAAATAATAATAGGTTAATTTCATATTTTGAAATAAAGGTAATTAGTTTTGAAAAATTAAAATCATTACAAAGAACAACAATAATATATGGTTAAAACGGATTTATCATTTACTGTATGTCAGATGCTATGCTAAATGATTTATCTCATTGTCTTATAATTCTCACAGCACCCTTATAGGGTTACTACTTATATCATGCTCATTTTGTAAATTCCTTGAGGAAACTGAGGCATAGAAACATTAAGTTTCTAAGCTGAGATCACTTAGTTATATTGCCACTTATTAATAAGCAACTGGGGCTAAAAAAGACAGTAGTGGGGTTTTTTAGTTTTATTTTTTATTTTTATTATTTTTTATTTCAGAATATTACAGGGGTACAAATGCTTTTGTACTGCTTAAATCAAAGTTAAAAGTGTACCCATCACCCGAATAGTGTATATTGTACCTGTTAGGTATGATTTCACCCATCCCCTCCTCCCCACCCCCTGCATGATTTCCACTGACTTTTACTTCCATCTGTGCACATGAGTTCTGATCGGTTAGTTACAATTTAATAGTGAGTACATGTGGTGTTTGTTTTTCCATTATTGAGATACTTTGCTTAGGAGAATGGTCTCCAGTCCCATCCAGATTATTGCAAAAGGTCATTTTTTTATGGTTGAGAAGTACTCCATGGTATACATATACCACATTTTATTAATCCACTCATGAATCAATGGGCACCTCAGTTAATTCCATATCTCTGTATTTGTGAATTGTGCTGTAGTAAACATTCAAGTGCCAAGTATGTTTGATATAATGACTTTTTTTCTTTGGGTAAATACCCAATAGTGGCATTGTTGGATCAAATGGTAAATCTACTTTTAGTTCTTTGAGGAATCTCCATATTATTTTCCATAGATGTTGCACTACTTTGCAGTCCTACCTACAGTGTATAAGTGTTCCTTTCTCTCTGCATCCATGCCAGCATCTGTTGTTTCTGGACTTTTTGATAAAAGCCATTCTCACTGAGGTTAGGTGATATTTCATTGTGGTTTTTATTCACATGTCTCTGGTAATTAGTGACGTTGAGCATTTTTTCATATGTTTATTGGCCATCAGTCTGTCTTCTTTTGAAAATCTTCATTCATGTCTTTTGCCCACTTTTTAATGGAATTGTTAGATATTTTTCTTGCTGATTTGCTTGAGTTCTTTGTAGATTCTGGTTATTAGCCCCTTATCGGATGTATAGCATGTGAATATTTTCTGCCATTCTGTAGGTTGTCTATTTGCTCTATTGATTGTTTCCTTGGCTGTGGAGAAGCTTTTTAATTTAATCAAGCTTTGTTTGGAACCAGAAAAGAGCCCAAATAGCCAAAGCAATCTTAAGCAAAAGGAACAAATCTGGAGGCATCATTTTACCAAACTTTAAGCTATACTATAAGGCTACATAGCCAAAACAGCATGGTACAGGCACAAAAATAGAGACACAGACCAATGGAACAGAACAGAGAACCCATATAGAAAATCATCCACATGTTGCCATTTGATCTTTGAGAAAATAGACAGCAATTTACACTGGGGAAAAGAATCCCTATTCAATAAGTGGTGTTGGGAAAATTGGGTAGCCACATGTAGAAGATTTAAACAGTATCCATATCTCTCACCACTCACAGACTTAAACGTAAGACATGAAACCACAAGAATTCTAGAAGAAAATGTTGGAAAAATTCAGCCTAGGCAAAGAATTTATGAAGACCCCAAGGGTAATGACAGCAATAACAAAAATAAATAAATGGGACTTGATTAAATTAATAGTGGGTTTATTTTTTTAGAAAATTTCAGTGACTGAAATTTAGGTGAGAACTATAAGCTTGCTAATTATTAGTAGCATGTATGAATTTTAAATGTGTATTATAAGGTGTATTTAATAGCTTCCAATAGTTGAAAATATAAAAGTGTGAGATTTTGATATGACTATTGAAATAAATGTTAATGTTTTTCTTGATGTTCTAATATGTAATAAATTAGTGTTTGAAATATTGGAGATATTTAACAGAATACATTTATCACAGGTGAAAGTTTAGATAGAAAATGGTTATAGTATTTTTTCAATAATTTGTTATAATGATTATAATATAATTGTTATAATAATTGTTTTTTAAAAGTCTGCTTAATATGTATTGTCCTTTATTGTATATGTTTAAAAGTAGTAAAATTAGAAAATGCAGGTAAGTGAAAATAAGTATATTCTTTATTACTAAGCATCAGTGCTAACTACTATTAATATTTTGGCATATAGCAGTCCAGATTTTTTCCATTCTTATTATAGTTTTTATTTGAATTATCAAGACTTTTTAAAAATCATATTAATAATAGTTCCTAAGAGAATATTTTAGAAATAATTCTTAATTTTTTGAATCTAATTTATATGTTTCTTTTTCCAGGATTGTACTGTATATGAAACTGAGAATAAAATTCTTCATGTGGTAAGTATACTCAGATTTATCTTCATCTTCATTAAAGAATATTTCTTTGTTTAACTAGTAATTAAATAAAAATCTATAGTACAAAAAATGAGTATATTGGTTATAGCCATTCTATTGTATCTAATAGAAAAACATATTTAAGATTGTTATATGTAGCAAGGTTAGAATATAATAAAATAATCTAGAGCAAAGAGAATTTGAAATTGGAATTTTTAATTACTCATTTATGACAAAAACAGATCAGCAAAAGGTATTCTGTTCTATAACAGGGGTAATTCACCTCTGTCATCATTTGGATGAAATACTTAAAAAAATAATCAACTTTTTTGCTCTATACTCACCAGACAACCTTTCAAATGGTAATTTGGTAATATTTGTTAAATCAATAAATGACTTTATAGATATTTTATTGCTAGAAATGAGTTATGACTATATTATACTTTGTGGAAAGGCATCTCCTTTCTTGTTAATAAACAGTTGCTTTTGTTTGTAAATCCACTTCTAGGCCAATGCCAGTCTGTCCTAATAACTTCTTCATCTCTGGTATAAAATCATCATTTTTGCATCTGCCAGTTAGTAGGTGGTAAAGATCCGTATGCCTGTCAAAGGACACTTGCTTCTTTTATTCCTACTTTCAGTTAATAAATTTTATATTCCTGAAATATTTGAATATTTATAAAACAATATTTTTTTGTATTTAGAAAAATAAAGCTTTTTAAAATATTTTACCTAAATGTATGGAGGGAAAATATGAATTCATAGTATCAGCAGTGCAGCATTCATGTTCTTTTTTGTTATCTACTGTATAAATGATACTGAGCAATCCTTTTCCCCTTACTGTGTAGCAGTGATGGCCTTTGTGATATAAATCACATTCTTATAAAAAGATGGTCTCAGAAGTATACAGTTAATGTACTTTTCTTCTTATCAGTCCAGCAGGGAAAATAATACCACAAACCACCTTTTGATCTACCCATAAGGTCTGGAGAATAGAAATAAACTAATATTTATTTTAAGATATGTAGAATTCAAGTATTAGTTTAGGTTCTATAAACATATTATCTCATTTAACCTTAATTTTATAGACAGTGGAATGAAGGGTCATAAATATTAAGCTATTTGAGTATTGAGTGTGAACACAGAGCTGATACAAAAGCCCATGTCCTTTCCAGATCTGGCAGTTGCTACCAATTGTAGTTCCCTGAGACTTTACAAATTGTACTGTCTTGTTTTGCTTGGAAACCAGTGCTGTTATCTAGCTGTGCCTATTCTGTCAAGAACTAAGGAGCATGAACAGACCTTTTCCCTCCTACATTTTATTTCCTATGAATGACTGTTTATTTGGCATTGAATTTTCCATGACAATGACTGTTCCCTCTGAAGTATTGAATTTACTGAATTATTAGACTTAGATATGCTGCTGTGAGTTCTTCATTGTGTTTACTTCAAGCCTGTTATTGAGGTCAGTGTGTGTTACAGTTTTTTCTTTATCAAGTTTCTTAGGAGTGATCTCTTTCTGATGTTTGTATCTAAAACTACTGTACTTTTCCTGATACATTTGCTTCTGGAAACTTAGCATCGAAATTGTGGCCCATAGGGAAGTGCACTTCATAAGATTAATTTTGAATCTAGCTTCATTCTTGGCTCTAATTTATATCTATTATTTCTCTTTGTTGTGTCTTTCTCTCTTAATGTATGTATGGTATATATTTTTACATTTGTTGATATAATCTTTTATATGGAGGAATAGTTCCAGTAGATAACAAAGGCACATTTGTAATCAATATTCAAATGTCAGTAAAGGCAGTGTAAATAGTTTATGGAAAAAGAATCTCTAGGGGACTGCAAAAATTATGAAATTTTATTTCTGAAGAAAATTCAGATTCCACCATGTAACAGAATATCAGAAATAAATTTATATGATAAAAGAAATACTGTGGGATTTCTCTTGTACAAAAGATCTTAAATATAATATTAATTAAATAGGCTACAGAAATAAGCTCTTTGGGGTTACAAAATGGTGTTTTAAATGTTATTAAAAACCATAATAATTGGCCGGGCGTGGTGGCTCACGCCTGTAATCCTAGCTCTTGGGAGGCCGAGGCGGGCGGATTGCTCAAGGTCAGGAGTTCAAAACCAGCCTGAGCAAGACCCCGTCTCTACTATAAATAGAAAGAAATTAATTGGCCAACTGATATATATATATAAAATTAGCCGGGCATGGTGGCGCATGCCTGTAGTCCCAGCTACCCGGGAGGCTGAGGCAGAAGGATCACTCGAGCCCAGGAGTTTGAGGTTGCTGTGAGCTAGGCTGACGCCACGGCACTCACTCTAGCCGGGGCAACAAAGTGAGACTCTGTCTCAAAAAAAAAAAAAAAAAAAAAAAAAACCATAATAATTAATAGCCAGATTTTTAAATAATCATTTAAATTTTTTAAAAAATAATTTAAAAATTATATTTAAATAATTTTAATTTCTTAAATTCCTAATAATAGATTCATATTATTTCTTTATTAACATTTCACTAACCTTTCTTAAAAACCAGATTCCGAACTACTTGCTATTAGAAACGAGTGACAGCATAAATAATATTGAAGAAGTTTAGAAATGAATGCCATATATTTACCTTGGCAGTTTTGCATTCCAGCTAGTGAGTATTTAAAAATCCTGTCTGATGATGATGGAAACAGTGGATGGCATTAACCAGTCAGTTCATCTCAGAAAGTAATTTTATTTTCATGTTATCAACCCACTTCCCGTCCTGGCCTTTTTATGCAAAGATGACCCAGCCTTTACTAGAAGGTTGTAAGTATACTTGTGTGTTACTTTTCTCATGGTAAGAATTAATTTTTTAAAATAACAAAATAGTATACTGTACCACTTGATATATGATGCTAGAATACTTTCTTTAAAACAAAATTTCAGAACAAATATTTCTCCAGATCTCCTATAGTGTAGAAGAAATCACTTTGAGTCTTAAAAACCATGTCTGAATCCTAGTTTTTACCATTGTCTATTTCAGAGAAATTGGTCAAGTGATTTAATTATTTTTTTGAGACTTTGTTCTTAGTATTTAAAATGAGGATATTAATATCTTTCCTGTGTGATTGTTGTTAGGAAAAAAATAAATTAATAAGTTTTCTAGGTAAAGCTTTATAATTTGGTAACTCTCTTTCCAGTATTTATTATATTTATTATATTTTTATTAGGTTTTATTTTATTATTTAGGTTTTTTATTTCCTCTTTCTCTCTTTTTTATATGTACCAGAAAATAAAGAGCCTGAATTTTTATATAGCTTATTTAGAATTTGAATGTTTTTCTTATTCCTATGATATTTGAATATGCTAAGTAAAATATTATTTATAATGTCTTTTTTTCAAAGATAGATGAATATAAATTCTATATGAGCATCTTAGCCTGGATTCTTTCTGGAAAAAAGAGCCTACAACAAAGATGTGACTGCAGGTAGTTTATGGTGATTAGTGATCCCAAAGCACAGAAGTGGCACTGGGAAGGAGAATCAGTATGGGTTCTGAAGTTGTTCACCTCTAGAGGGAACTAGATTTCTGTCCAATTAGGACCTTCTGAGGGGCCCTATAAAATGTGCCTCAAAATGGTGCAACCTGCCTGCCAAAGATTGAAGAGGGAATATTTATCCACTAGCTCTAATCCAATTTTTCCATTGGACAGAGGTTACTCCTTGGGGTATTAGTTACTTTCTTCACACTATCAGGCTTCTGCAGGCATCAGAGAGCTCTAGGGCAAAAAGCAAAGGTAGTACACAACTGGGGTGAAGCAGACTGCCACAGCAGTAGCTGGAGAAAAAAGTGGATTGAGAAGGTGTGAGGTGGGGCCCAAGAGGTATCTAGTACAATGAAACACACCATCATATGTTGTTTGTCACACCATCATATGTCTTTCTCCAGTGTTTTCAATTTTAAAAACAAATCAAAAGAAAATCTACTTACTGGTGGATTCTTTAAAAGAAAAATTCCTTTGAAATATTTTGTGGAGCTTTGGGAAGAAAGATTTGATAGAGAAGTAGCAATCCAAATTTTAAAGCATTTTGGATCACATCTTGATATTGATTGAAATCAAAATTTGCATAAATAACAAAATCAAGTTTCAAACAGTAAAGTATGACATTTGTGTAAAAAAGAAGTATATTTAAGGTAAAGAAAATAATTTAAAGAACTATGCAAGAGACTTAATGTTGGTAGCTTTTGGAAGGAGTGGGATAAATTTTAGGGACATTAACTCTAAATTATGTGTTTCTGTAATGGTTAAATATAGCACAACAAATACTTGTTATTTTCTTAATCAGGAGAAATCCTACTAAAAGATCCACAGAAATACCTGAACAGTAAAGTAAAATATATATTTTAAAAATGAGCATTTTTCACAAATGAGTAAGAGTTTCATATGGGTATAGGAAGTAAACACAATGCTAGTAGCCAACCATTGACTGAGCTAAAGAGCATACTGAAATCTTTCTAATGCCAGGCACATTTAGAATACTATGTAATATATTAATAGTTCTTAGAAACCTCTTCACTTTAGTACACTGAAATGTGAATAAATATGTATTTAGAACAGCCCCGGGGAGACTGCCTTAAAAAAAATAAAAAAAGAGGATCTTACATGACTGAATACAGATAATAGCAGCTTGAGATATGCTCTAGCACAACTGCCTTAGCCCAGACTCTACCCCCAAATCTTTATTTTGTTCAAAGTATAGGGGAGGCAATTGTCAAGAAGAAGGGGAACTTGTCACTTATGAAAACTTGCTATATCCACAGAGCAATACAGGTTGAGTGTCCCTTATCCAAAATGCTTGTGACCAAAAGTATTTCAGATTTCGGATTTTTTGGATTTTGGAATATTTGCATTGTATATTTATCAGCTGAACATCCCTAAGCTGAAAATCCAAAATGATCCAATGAGCATTTCCTTTGATTGTCTTGTCAGTGCTCAGAAAGTTTGTGATTTCGGAGCACTTCAGATTTCAGATATTTGGATTGGGGATACTCAACCTGTATAAATGTCAGAGTGCCCTTCAACACCTGAAATAGTGAAACACAAGATGAACTTTAATGATACTCAGATATTTAGTAAAA
Organism: Microcebus murinus; assembly: GCF_040939455.1. NCBI lineage: Eukaryota > Metazoa > Chordata > Mammalia > Primates > Cheirogaleidae > Microcebus > Microcebus murinus. The sequence goes on from NC_134136.1 coordinate 96,530,546, forward strand.
GAAAAAGGCAAAAAATGAGAGATGAAGGCTATAGACCCTAGATAATGGTTAACCCTCCTTCAAGTAATCGTTAATCTGAGGAAGAAAGCAATATGAAACAAAGGATATGACAGAATAATTTAGCAATAGAAATTTGAAAATTTGGATAACTTACTAAAGTTAGAAAGATAATAATTTGAAGATATATTCTGGTAAAATTTCAAATTCAAGTGAGAGTAAGGAACCATGTATTTATTCAATTAGAGGGAACAAAGAAAGAGATTTTGACATCAAAGGAACAAAAATTAGATTGTATTCAGATCTCTACTTTGAAACCATAGCTGTCAGAAAACAATGGAAAACAATCTGTAATTTTTTTCTAAATATAAATATTTTTTATTTTAAAATATTAAGGAGGTACAAATGGTTTTGTTACATGAATGCACTGTATAATGCTAAAGTTAGGAGTTTCAGTCTACCTGTCACCTGAACTGTGTTCATTGTACCCCATAGAATAAATATTTGAGAGAAAAGCAATGACCAAAAAATGTTTATATCTAAATTATGATTCATGTGTGAAAGCAATGAAAAGATACTTTTAGATCAGAAAGGTCACCTAAGTACCTTTTTAATAAATGGATTTGAATAAGATCACCAAATAAATGAAGCAAAAGTGGAATTCGAGAATAGGAAAGTATTTCCAGAATACTTTTGCTTTTTAGAATAGCTAAGGACTAGGGGTGAACAAAAAAACTAGATGAAATGATAAATAATAAAAAGTATATGAGTTACCAAGAAGAGGAAGCCCTGAAAGAAAAAAAAAAATAAAATAAAATAAAAAGTATATGAGTGCTAACTATTTTTAAAAGGGGGATTAATGATAAAAGGATGATGCACATATTGTTGGATTTATATATTTTAAAAGGGACAAGCTCAACATTCTTATAATGATAATTACAAAGTTACCATTACTTTCCAGTGGCAGTTATCCTCAGATAACAAGGACTCCCTATAAAACAAAAACAAAAGACAAATTTTCACCTTTCAGTTCACAAACCCAAACACATGTGTGCACATCCACATACATATTAAACATATCCAAATGTTGGTGAGAACCTGATGAAATTAGAATGGGCATACTTTAGTCCTGGGCATGTATATTCACAAAATCTTTTTTGGAAGCAAGTTTTAGGTTATTTCAAGACTCACAAACATTATATTAACATGTAACATTTACAGTATACCTAGGGCACTATTTTAAGTGCTCTATAAAAAGAAACTCATTTGGTCTTCATAAAAACCTTATGAGGTAAGTATTATTACTGTCATCTCCATTTTACAGATGAGGAAACTAAAGCACAGAGAGGTTAAGTGATTTTCCTGAAGTAAAACAGTTAGAAAGCATTTAGGATCCAATTTGAATTCAGCTGGTCTGGCTCCAGAGTCCATATTGCTGTAATGCCTTGGGAATCTAGTCTAAAAATACATTGAAGAACTCAATAATGTTTTATATAGAGTGTTTTGAGCAGCATTATATATAATAATCAAAATAGGAAATAAGGTAATGCTTCAGTATTCTATGGTGCATTCACAGGATGAAATATTTACTATTCACAGTTACTGTCTGAAATTGTGAATATATAATTTATATGTTATATTTACAAATACACCTAAAATATTCATTTGCCAATTTAAAGGAAAGATTTTAAATGACAATATTAAGTAAAAACCTGATTAAAAGCATTATAAACATGGAATGAATCATCATTATTGAAAATTTAGAAAGAGAATGTTCTATAATTTATTAATATTTATTATATTTGCTTGGCAAGATAATAGCTGATTCTTTTTCAGTTTCAAGTATTTTCCCAGTTGTCTTCAATTAGTTTACATGCTTTTATAATGAAAAATATAAAAGTATATATATTCTAATATATTTATGATTCTGATACCTTTTAATGGATAATTTTTTATAGTACACATAATACAATAGGCAAAAGTGACTTGAACAATCCTTAGGCTAGATTTTCTGTTCACTTTTCTTGTCTCTAAAATTGGATAGAGTGTTTCTGCTTAAAATCAGAGTAGTGGGCCATGAAGACCAAAAAGCCTTGTGTGAAGGGAGAGCATTGTTAGGCAGGGATGTCTGTTAATATGAAATGTAAAAATGAATAAAAGGAAACTGAACAGCTTGGGTTCCCTTGGAATTTGCCCTTAAATATAATGGAACAGAAGACAGAGTGCAGCCATAAAGGACAAAAAAGCAATACAGGTAATCAATGTAGTATATATCTGAGTGATAATTGACTAAAAATAAATAGTATGTTATTTCACTATTGATCTTTCCCTCTCAGGCTTTGTCACAGAATATACATTCCCTGGCATATTGGAGCCCATCTGTTTTGATCTGCACAGATCCTTGTTTTATACAGTAAATCACTTAAAGATCTGGAGTTCTCTTCAGTTCTATACTTTCTCCTTATTCCTGTCTTTTACTGCAGCTTTTGAATCTGGAGCGATAAGCACTCCTGAGAAGCCATTTCAGATCTTGTGCTTTAGCAGACTTCCTTTGCTTGTCACAGCCCTGCTGCTCTCATTGGTGAGAGACTTGTCAGCTTTGATTAAAATCATGGAAATCCCAGGCCAGGCGTAATCATTAAGGTCACATCATTTAAATCAGATTGTTCTGAACTCAAAAACACCTTTTACATATTGCACTTGCTTTTTGCCCTATCATTTTGTAAAGATAACAGGAAGAAGAAATACAGTAAATTCCTATATTAATGTTAAGATTATCCTTAGTTACTACATATAGTACTTTACAGTTTACAGAGCATTCTCAAGAATACTCTCTTCTCTTTTCTCTCTCTACTTTCTCTTCCCCCTCTTTATCCCACTCTCCCCTCTCTCTCTCTCTTTACTACTCCAAACTAGTTTTTTTTTTCTTATTTAGGTTTGATAATGAATTAGGCTTATTTTGGCATGTTAAGTATTTGTTTTATTTCATAAACATTCTGAGTAATTTTCTCCTTTCTTTAAATTTTTGAAGTCTTTACTCCTAAACTTCATCTGGGCTGAGATTATTGTGTCTTCTCTGCTATCCAAACTAAAAATAGCTTAAACTGCACAGAGCCAACAGTTAGATGTAAAAGAGGAGCCTGGAGAAGAAAGGAAAGAGCTCATTTTAGTCTTTGCACTGACATCTATATCATATCATTTATATAAGCATAGCTTTCCTCTTCTAATTGCCCAAAACCTTGAGGATGTATTTAAGTACTAGGGTAGCAGTGTGTCCCATAATGAAATAAAAGTGATTGTATTAATATTAATAGTTTATTTTTGGAGATTTCTTGAAAAAAGTACCACTCAAAAATCCCTAAAAATAATTTTTATTGGTCTTCAGAAGGTCCTTGATACTATGAAAAGACAGCTTTTGCCAATTATAGGCCAGATTTCTTCTTCTCTTAAAGCTATGATCTTGGTCCAAATGCAAGTTGATATTTTTTTGATATGATTAAGATTTTGGTTGTAACTATAGCATTTAAACATAAAAATTATGGTGAAGCTCTTTAAAACATGAATTCTAATACTGAGTTTTATAAATGGAAAACATGAGATGCTTCTTATTTTTTCAAAGTTATCATGACCCTTCTATCTTAGCTCCTTTCACTGTCCTTTTAGTGAACCTAAAGAGGCATACTAACACTATTACTCAGTCATTGGTTTCTTGAGCATTGTATTACGTTATCTTCAGGTTTTGACACTTTGGTTAATTGTATTATAAATTATTTTAACTGTAAATTAACTTCTCTACAACCAATGTCCCATGCAGGAAGGAGAAAGCAGAAACCCAGATATAATATGGTGGAGGTAGAAAATGTTTGTCTTTCCTGGGACAAAAAATAAAATGCATATATGCTAAAGAGAATGTAGCCTACATGAAGAATTAAAATAATCTGGTTTTAGTGCTTTTTATTATTTAGATAGACATTATGTAAGGTAGTGTGTTTTTATGAATGTTCTTGCTAACATTACATTTGCTGAACATATTATGCCTTGCAAAATGCTTTCATATTCAGACTAACTCTGAGGGTACAGTCCTTGTCCTAAAAGAGTAGTAGTCATTTTTGTTGGGGAGTCAAGTGAGGTAGAGTAATATAATAGATCATCAGCCTAAAAGTTAAAAGATTTGGTATTCTGACCCCATTATGTCACTTAACTAGCTATGAACAAGCTAAATTAGCCTTTCTGAATTAAGTTGGGGGCTTGGAGTATCCATGACTTCTCCAGTCTAAATTCCTTAATTCTTTAGTGACAAACAAAATCATTAGAAAGCAGGATGGTGACATAAAGTGATAAATTGGAGGACTGCTTTCATCTGAGACTACTCTATGTATGATCAAGGACACTGTAGATTTTTTAAAGTACAGTGATGTAAAAAATTCTTCCATAAGAAAAAATAAGGTAATTGAATCTGTCTGGAGACAGAAACCACACAGTAACTTAAATGAGGGGAGTTTCATATAAGTAATTATTAAACTGTGATAGGAAAGTACCTGTAAAGATGTAAAGAGAACCCTAAACCATGTCTTAGGACTAAGGGAGAGGACTTGAGGAAGAATATCTTATAGGTGAAACACTCTCCCAAGGCTGAGAAGGTGTGGTGGCAGTTTCATTGGAGTGCCTAAATGAGAGCTTATCCACAGTTGCCAGGCAAGAGGGAAAATAACCTTTTAGGATGTAGGCAAGTGATGCTGTTAGGAGGGCTCACAGCAGAAGTTGGGATGCTGCTATGGATAAGAGGTCTTGAGAGCATGTTGAAATAGCTTCAGGATGGTGATCTCCTAGCCCAGTCTGAGGCCACAGGGTCACTAAAGGATTGCATAGTTTGGGCATGTTACTGGGTCAGAGCACTACCTATGTTCCCACACACATGCACCACTAATGGATCTTGCAGCAGGAGCACCAAAAAGTAAAACAAAGCCCATAGGAACCTGGAAGAGAAGCCTCCTTCCTTCTGCAGTATCTCTCTAGTGACCTCTATTGATAAAAACTTAACATTGTACTCATTATAAAGGATAAATGCTAAAAGAGTCCAATGCAGAGCAAGTAATGAAGGGTGAATTTAAAGCTGAGAGCCAATAAATTTGTTATTGGCTCGGTGTGGTTAGCTCTTACCTCCATAAAGCTACACATGGCAACTTCAAATTGCTCAACTATAAGTGAAGACATTGCTTGTAGATCTCTACTGTTTGTTCCCTATTTGCCCATAAAGTATATATATAGTGCCTGAATTTTCCAGAAGCTCATCTAATTATAATGAACTGTTTCACTCTTGCTATTTGGATATAAAGTCCAAAGTAAAATGAAAACATTTTCCTAATAATCTATACCTTAACTCAGCCACTGATATGTCTAGACCACTGTTATTCTTAAGCCTGGAAAATGGCGTGCCCTCAAGCCTGGAAAATGGCGTTCCCTCTAATGAGTGATGTCTCATCTGCCTGGGGACTTCACACAAGCCTGGCTGTCTCTGTTTCCTGCCTATGAAACAGCAGACAAATAGAGTGGAGATTTTCCCAGATCCAATTCTGGTTTCCAGCTTACTCTATTTCCCTATCAGAAATGAGAATAGTAGTAGAGCTTCTTTTCCCAACTTTTAATTCATCCCAGGTTGTTTCAGGGAAGTAGCTGGAAGTAAGTTTGAAGTGTCATGGGTGAACTTCTTGCTCATCAAAGAAGCTGCACATTTGGGACTGATATTCTCTCACTATTTGGCACTGACTTCATCATTCTTAGAAGATTATTATTTTAAAGCACAATTTTTAGGTGATAGTATTATCTCAAAGTTTAGCTCTCTAGGCATTAACATATCTGATAATTACATGTCAAGCAACTTTCCAAGCACAGTGGTTAAGCAAGTAGGAACTGAAGCAAAACTGCCCGTATATAATTTGGCTCTGACATTTAAAAGTTGTATGATCTTGAGCAAGTTTTTAACACCTTTGTGCCTCCATTTCCACATGTGTACAGTAGAGATAATAACTGTATCTCCTTAGGGGGATTGTGGGGATTAAATTAATTAATACATGTAAAGGACTTAGATGAATACTTAGACTATAGTAAGATCTCAATAAATATTATTATTTCATTTAGTCCTCATCACAATGCAGTGATATAGGTACGATTTTATCCCAATTATATGGATCAGGAAACTAAGGCACACAGAGGGATTAAGTAACTTGCCCAAGACCATGCAGCTAGTAAGTGACAAAGCTGTGATTCAGTCCCAGGCTCTTAATTAGCACACTATACGTATCTCTCTAGGAGATCAAAATCTAATTCTAAGGTAATAAATTGTAGACATATAATTTCAGTGACTTTCTTTTGTGTCTTACTGTTGATGTTTTTCCATTGGCATCTGTGGTAGACAAGACTCTAAGATGGCTCTCAAGATCCCTGACCTCTGGTGTATAATTGGCCTCTTCTTCAGTATGGTTGACACCAGTGAATATGATGGATTTCACTGCCATGATTATGTTTTGGTTTATAACAAAGGTGAAGGGATTTTTCAGGTGTATGTAAAGTCTCTTATCAGTTAACTTTAATCAAAAGGGAGACTATACTGGGTGGGCCTGACCTAATCATGTGAATCCTTTTCAAAAAGACTCAAAGAGTCAGAGACTGTCCTACTGGCTTTGAAAAAGTCAGCTGTCATGTTGTGAGGAGGTCATGCAGCCAAGACCAAAGGGCAGCCTCTAGGAGCTGAAAGCAATCCCTGGATGACAGCCAACAAGAAATTGGGGACCTTAGTCAGACAGTCACAGGGACATGAATCCCATTAACAACCTAAATGAACTTGGAAGTAGATTGTTCCCTACTTAAGCCTTCCTGTAGGAATGCAATCCAGTTGACATTTTGGATGCAGTCTTGTGAGACCCTACGCAGAAGACCTGGAACTGGGTCCAGTGCCTAGACTCCTGAGCCATGCATAGAAACTGTGAGAGAGTAAATGTATAGTGCTTTAAGCCTCTAAGATTAGTAATTTGTTACACAAATATAGATAGCTAATACAGCATCATTAATTGAAATTTTAACTCAAAATGACCAAAACAAAAACAGAAATGAAATTTTTAAAATAAAGACAAAAAACCCCACTAGTAGCCAAGAGAGAATAACTATGAAAATATTATTTGAGAATTTAAATATAAGATACTGTGTTTCCTCCTAACTTATTTGGTTCACATCTTATTCATTGTAAAGAGTTCTTTGGTTAGAGGCAGCGTGTCATTGTGAAAATAGCACTTAACTGAGCATCAGAACTTCTGAGTTTTAGTCTTGATTTTCCATTAACTTTGTTATATGACATGTGCAGGTCACTTAACCTCTCAGGGATCCCCAAGTGTCATTCAGGAACAGTGAACAAAATGATCTCAAGTCATCTGTCTTGAAATTCTTTGAATATAAGGATTTAAGTGATTGCAAGCTTGTAGTAACAGGACTGACACTATTGATGAGCTTTGGGACCTTTAAGTTTTAATGTGGGCAAATGTAAGAATTTAGAAGGAAATGATGCTTTTAAGATCATGAGTTTTGACTTACTAATTTTAGCTCATCACAGGCTCTTAGGGGTCACTGCTTCTTTTCTGTTATCAGGAACACAAGGGCAGCATGCTTAATGTCAGTGCTGTTAAAGACAAAACCAAATGCATTACCAGAAACACTATCCCAGACTATGAAATCCTTGAGCTTAGTAGTTGGCATTTGAATAATGTAGCAGACACTCAGCAATTGTTGAATGCACAAATGGCTTAGTGATGGCATGGTGGTGGTTTCCTTTCATTTTGCTGATTGTTTTGTTGTGGTTTTTTTTCCTCCGCTACCAGAGTGTGAAATGTATAGGGATTGTGGGAGTTTTCTAGGTCTTATTGGAATGAAGTTCACATGGCCTTTGTTTATTTGCAACTACAGTTGCTTTCTGAAACTATTTGAAACTATTAATCTTTGCTGTTTATAGATATAATTTTAACATTGGGTTAAAATTGAAATTTTGTTATATTAGCTTTTTAAGTTTAAAAATTATTTCTCCTTCGATCCTCTTTACTCATATGAATAAGAAATCCTTCCTGTATCGGGAAATGTGTATACTATTATATAGAATAGTAATTGTAAATACTGTTAATATTTAAATTCTGTTTATGAATTTTACTCTTTTGAGATTACTAATAATTGTTCACTCCTTGTATCTTCTTAGGAAACCATCATAATTAGAAGTGCAAAATGTGTAGCTCAACAGAGATCTGTCAGTACTAAGATACAAAACATAATGTATTTCTGAATCAGGCATATATCATTTAGAGTCCTCGCTATTTAATATCAGAATAAATCTATGATATTTTGTAAAAACAAAGCCTCCCTTGTTCTCCAAATACAATGGAAATTTCATCCTAAATTGGCACATATATACATATATATAATATATATATGAAATATAGTATTTATATATAGAACAGAATGTGAAAACTCCATTTCAGCCAGAGTGTATGATCTATTATATTAATTCACATTTGACATTAATATAAATTACCCAAGAGAAAAAAGTCATACAATATCTTTAAATCCAGCACATGACACTCTTCTGTATTAAAAGATATTAAAGTCTAGCCCTGTCTGTTAGCTGTTATTCAGTCATTAATCCTTGGTCCGACCATCTTGGGTAGTTTATAACAGAATCCAGAGAGTCAGTTATAACACTCCTTGCCATTTTATGTTCCTTTTAGCTTTATTTAAGATATATTAGTTACTAGACTTTAATTTTAGGTTCAGATTTTTATTCTCATTTTAGAACTAAAGATAAATGGAATTTAAACTCTTTTGGTGTAAATATTGCAAAAATAGTAAATAACCCCCTTTGTACAGTGGTTACCAGTCATCTTCTAGCTAGAATAGAGTTGTCCTTTTGCTGTTAAAATTGATTTAAGTTTTCTCAGAGACCCATGTCTTTCATAGTCTCAGTTCTCATATTCTTCATCTAAACTACATTATAAACTGCAAGAATACTTGCAGGCCTACCTTATATTTCGTTGATTGTAAACAGTGCAAAATATAATTGATCAAAAACAGAAGCCGAGATCTAAGGATAGAAATAGAACACAATAATGATTAGGAATTCAAGTCCTTCTGCCAAGTCAATGACCTTGGTCTATTTATTTAGCCTTGCTCTCTCATATGTTAAACTGGCTATAATAATACTTCAGGAATAATACTTCAGGATGTTGTTATAAGGATAAATGATATAATGAATATGAAATATTTAGCCTTGTGCCAGATACATTATAGGTGTTCTAAAAAGGATATCTAATAATAATATTAAATTGTAACAAAAATGAATTTTTTTGCTGTTTTATAGTTATTTTTCCAGAATACACTCTTAGGTGGTAATAGATAATATTGTGTTTTAAAATAAAATACATATATTTAAAATATAAATTATAATAATATTGTCCAAATTCACTTTTTATAAGAGTGTGTTAAATAGCCTCCCTGGAATTCTTCTCTAGTACTCCTAATCTGGTTTCCTGTAGTAGCTTGATGTATGATGGAGTAATGAGTACGGAATTAGCATGCAAAGCAAGACTATTTTATACACCTTCTAATTGGCTTATTTAGTCAAATGCCAAATGCTACAGTGTAAAGTTTCTAGTATGTTATCTCTAAAACAGGCAGCAAAGTTCTAGTGGAGTTTATTTTCTAACTCTAGTATTTTTCAAGATCTTTAATACATTAACTCCTGACTACTTTGCCAGTAAAGTCAATGTTTTACTCATTTTTTGTATTCCTAGCAGCACCTAGCACATAGCAGGCATTTGGCAAACAAAATTACTGAAGAGGAATATGAAAAAAATGTTTTGCAACTTAATATGGTGGATTTAATTGGTATTTTCTTTTTTGTGAAATGTCTAGTATTTCTGCCTTTCCTTCTTCCACCCCACTTCTAAATGCTACCAAATTCCTGAATAGAAGAGCAACTATTGCTCATTACCAGTGTATTTTATGAGGCCCTGAATGTTGTAATATACACATACTGAACCATTTATATACATCCATTACTTTCCTATTTATACTTTGGACTCTTGAAATATGCTTCAATTTGTAGAAAACACAAAGGGTTCTTTTTGGTTTACCAATTTAGTACCCTTCAGATTAGCATGCAATCTAAGTATCCTATATAGAAACCCTTCAGAATTAACAATGTTATCTCCCCCCTTGAGGTCAAGAGAAAATAAGAATGAAAATGTAACCACATAGGGGAGGAAAGGAATAGTTAAAAGATTTAAATCTCCCAGAGTATTTTTCTTCCTGTCAAACCTGCAATTTGAACTGCAGCAATTTGAATTGCAGCCAGTTTTTGTGTAAAGCGCTGCCATTCTGTCCTTTCCTCATGGCTGCTGATGAACATTTTCAAGAGGAATTTTAAAAAGCACAGAGAGAATGGGATCCCATAATGGGCTACATAATTTGTGAGACGTAGAGCAGAATGAAAATATCAAGCCCCCTGTTCAAAAACAATTAAGAATTCCAAGACAGCAACAACAGGGCATAAAACCAAGTGCAGGTCCATGTGTGACTGAATAAGTCACACTCCCAGGAAGCTCGCCCTGTAAGGTTCCCTATTTCTGAGGGATGATCTTCCTGTTGGCACTTTGCATAGCAATTCTCCAGGGTAGATACCTTTATTGTATCTAAAAACATTGAGACCTAAGACAGTGAAAAGAAATGTAAACTCTCCATCATGACCATGCAGCTAGACTGGCCAGTGTGATTACTGGTCATTGTAAGATAATCAACAAGGTCATGGAATTAAGAATAATGGGACAATTCATCCCATTAGTGAGGATTGAGCCCTCTATGGGTAGAGGAAGCAACAGGAAGGGGGAAGAAAGCATTTACTTAGTGTCTTCTTTGGATAGGAGCCATATTGGAATCTTTTTTTATGCATTATTATGTTGTAGCATGTCATCCATATAAAGTAATTTTTATTACCTCATTTCATTTTCTACCTTAGGAAACTGAGTCTCAAGGATATAAAATAACTGGTGTGCAGTCACATAGATAGTCATTGGCAGTGTGGTGATTGTCCACATCTGTCTTCATATGAAGCCCATGTTCTTTCCATGGATATTGGAACCATGCAGCTGTCTATCTGTCTTTAGAAGCTGATATCCACAATAAAAGTACAGACTTGAGAAGTATATGCCAAAAGCACAAGTGCAATTAAGGAGGGAAATTTAGCATGACAGAGTCTTTACTATGAGGCAGCTAAGCCCAGCACAGACTGAGGCTATGGACCAAGGACAGAATGCAACCAATAAAAAGAGAGTGCTTGTTATCCTAGCCAAGGGGGGAATTGTATCCCTCACAGTAGACTAATACAATGGTCACAGAACAAATGTAACATGTTGTAAATGGATAAAAGATAACACCTTGCTTGCTGCAAAATAATAAATTTTCATATAGTGAAGGCAAAAAAATATCTCAAAATGATGGTAACCAGGCTTCAGAAAATATGGTGAGAGTCTGTGAAGCATCTGAGGGCCAGCATATTTTAGGGCAGTATATTCCAAGCTTCATCACTCATATTCCACTTTCTTAATTTTTCCATGTCTAAGTACCATGATAGATGCAACATATATTTTAAATCTATTATTCTATATATGTATCAGCATGAGTAGAATTATCCCAACTAAAGCACTAGCTTTCTGTCCTCAGTAAAACCCCTTAACTAATTGTTTAAGCTTATTTGTTCTTCATTCAAGGAATACTTATTAAGTGCTTTTTATGTTCTAGAATTTGTCTGCTTGGTGTGGGTGGTTGGTGGGGGTAGAGGGAAGAAAAGAAGTCAGAGATGAGCAGAGCATGGTCCCTGCCTTAGAGGGATTCAGAATAAAATAGTTATCATACAATTTCAGATTGTTCATAGAATGCTGAGAAAGCAGGATTGAAGGAGTGCCAGACTTTGCCTTGAGGAGGTGGGAAACTTTATACAAAGGTAATCTTGAGCAGAAAAATCTAGATAAATAAGTAGGAAGAGTTCACCAAGGAGACTTGGGAGATTCATCTTTCCTGGACCTTGGCCAGATTTTTTTAACTTGTCTTATCATGAAACAAAAAACAAAAATCAAGATTTTTGATATTATTTGATTCAGTTCAATCTATGGTTGTTATTAGGAGGTTCTTAGATTATTAAGATTGTTTAGAAATAATCATTTTTCTTTAGGGGTGATGAATCAAATAATAGAAACAACATAACCATAACATTCATGAATATTTTGGCATATAGTTCTTATATCTATAATTTAGAATATAGGTGTGTTGTGTATATATGTGTTTTCTTTTCACCTGAATGTTTTAGAGACTTTACAGAAAAAAATGGCAATTACTTTCTTTCACTGTTTCTTTTATTTTGCCTTGCCAAAAAAAAATTATAACAAGAGGTGATTTGTATGTTACTTATAATACATGTTTACTACAACTAGTTTTCTTTTTTGGCTTCCAGTGTAAAACTCTTTCTGGAGTCTGTGACCACATTATATCCCTGTCATCAGATCCTCTGGTTTCACAGTCTGCTCACCTGGAAGTGATTCAGCTGGCAAACATCAAACCAAGTGAAGGGCTGGTAAGAGATACCATGTTTATCAAAACTACCATCCATCAGCAGACAGCTAATGATGTGGACAAAGCAGCCTCCAAATATGGAAATCTATGAATTTCAACAGATACTGGACATTTTTGGTATTTTTTTCCTAGAGGAGTTAAGGTAGTAGAAGTTTGTCAAGCATGATAAGAATTTTTATGAAGATAAATGAAAATGAAGGAGAATTGAAAATGGTGATTTCTGAATTACTCTGTTCAATTTGGCGATCATTTAGCTTTGATTGCATTCTTTCACCTCTCCCCACCAAAGTTCCATAGGTTTAAAGGAAGTTTAAGTTAAGAATGTTATAATAAACACCACAATGTTACCTGCCCATACAAGTAGGTGTTTTGTTTATTTTGTTTGTTTTGTTGTCGTTTTAGTAGGTCTTCTCTCTCCTAAAGTAGTTAAACTAAACAAAACTGAGATACTCTTTATAACTCACATTCATCCTTATAAGGGTGAATAAACAAGTGGTTATTGCCAACATTAGACTAACATCCATGAGATGTATTATGTAATAATAAAGATAATCATCTTCTATATATTGTCCAACTAATTAAAAAGTGTATTGATTCTAAATTTAACCCAAGGAAAAGGTTTTTTGAAAAAATAAGCCTGTAGAAAGAAAGCTGGTAAAATTGATATTGATGAGGGAGAGAAAAAACAAGAAACTGGCTACAGAATATCTTAACTACTATACAACTATTGCATGTTAACTTGGTGCTACTTTCTCCCCATAGATAAATTTACCAATTAAGGACATTTTGGATAATAGTAATATTGGTAACTAACATTAATAATTGAATTCAGATAATATATTCTTAAAGATCTCTAAGGAAGCTTAACTTTTTATGTGGCTTTCTTATACACACACACACACACACACACACACAAGCACACATACACACATATATGTGTTTCAGAAGGAATTGGCCATTGACCACCAGTGATTTTTTTTTTTGGTTTGAGGCCATCTATTCTATAGAATAACTTTTCTCCTGATATTTGACAAATTAATTCTGGTTATTCATAGTTCCTAGTGCTTTTTTGGGTGTTTTCCTGGGAAGATGAAAATCAGCATTTCAAACATAGTCAGCATGTCATCATTGTAACCTATAAGTGTTATATCTAACTTCAATTAGTTTTAAGAGCTGATTTTTAACATTTATGAACTTATTTTAAGTAATATTTATGATTTAATATTCTTACTAATTCTTTTGGTTACCTTTACAAAGTCCAGTTATTTAAAATCCCTTCAACCGATAGCATTAAAGATTTTTCTTTCTTCATCTCACCTTTCAGTAGTTATAAAGGAAAGGAAGCACTCTAATGAGTTTTAGAGTGGAAAATTATGAACTAATACTACATTATGTTAAACTAGTAGTCAGGACACCTGTATACAAATAACTTACATAAAATCAGAGAATGATCTTAAAGAGGTAGGGGAGTAAATTTAACTAGCTTGGTTTTGATCTTATCATGTGGAGGGGGACAGGAGTAGATCATCATTAAAGCAAGTTCTAGCTATATGGGTCTGTGATTCTAAAAAGAAAAGAGCCTTGTTTTTTTTCTTTAATTTCCACTTAAATCATGTGAAGAAATAACCATGTGAAGTGAGTCAACACAATGCTAACTAATGAACTCAGTGAAATTTTGATTTTTTTATGAAGATACAGCCCTGGACAGTCTTTAATTTTTTTAATTTAAAAAAGAAAGATCTGGGTCTGCTCTTTGGAATAATCATGAACTTAAAATGCTAACAACCAGATTCAGTTAAATGTCTGGAAAAGAGCTGGAAAATAAAATAAATGAGTGCCTACTATTTGCAGAAGTATTTTCCTCACAACTCTATGCAGTAGGTATTAATTTTCTTATTTTATAAATGAGAATACAGAATTGCAGATCTTCACCAATTTGCTCTGTATCATATATTGGTAATAAACAGTAGAACCAGGGTTTAAGTCCAGTTAAATCTAAATGAAGTACATCTGAACAGAGTTATTTACATTATTCTTCATTCAAATTTGGAATTGCTAAAGGGAGATGTGAGAAGCTTAGGAGGATGACTTTAAAAAGGGAACTATTTAGAGAGATTTATTATTAAAGGACAGTGGGTGGGCAGCACTTCACTGAGACGATCATTCAAAGGAAGCAAAAGAAAAACCTAAATATGTTGAATATTAACACAAAGAGTTTAGTATAAAACTTTTTGTGACTTGTATCAAAGGGGAAAATACTAAACAGAGATTTTACATGGCTTATTCAGGGTATCATTTTAAAACTCAGCCATTTTGTAAGTAAGTTTAATCAGTCACATTTGAAATAAATCAATTTAAGGATTTTGATAAACTGTAGCCAAAGGACTTAGCCATAGGAAATGGCTATGTTCCTATGTACTTAGCCATAAGAAATGTCTAAATTGTAAGAAAAGTAACAAAATGGAAGGAGGTGGGAGAATACTAAAATTTAATGAAGTTTAACTAGCTTAGATCTGCAGAAGGTCTGCCAATTTTAAGACAGAACTTTTTTCATAGGTAAAGGTACACTGTTTTGTTCTTCCACTGATAAACTGGATAAGTTGTTCATCAGTTTTCTAGTTAGTCAAATCTCCTAGTATTTCTTAAATTTGAGAGTCCTGAATGGTGAGTCCTAAGGAATGGTGAGAAATGTGCTTAGTTATGATTAAAATATATGAAAATTGCTTCTAACGTGCTTTTAAACAACAATAATTAGCAGAAAATTAAAGAAAGGAAAATGAGAGTGATTGATACATATAAAAAATGGATCAGAGCCAAGAGATGACTTGAATAGAGAGGAAGGTGCTGACGTGGGGGCATTCTTGAAGAAGCCTCCTGGCCTCAGAGAGTTTTTTTCCATTTAGGTATTTGGATTGTCTCCAAATATGCCTTATTTCACCAACTTGACTGTGAGGTTGCTTTGGCTCCTGTTGGTTAACCAACATTTGGAGACAGAGTGAAGCTAATGTAATTTTGGCAAGCTGTGCCAAATGAGGAAGAGGGAGCTATGCAAGTCAGCTCTAGAATTAATTAATTGGTTTAAAAAAAAAAAAGAAAAAAGAGATGAAGGTTTTGATGATATGGAAGGCCATATTTGTCACAGTTCCAGAAAAAGAGCCATTTGAATTACATGTCCTCGTGCTGTTTGGCCCTCTCTTAGAGGTAAAAAAACTAATCACATGTATTTCCGTAGACTCTTTGTTATTCAGAAGATGATTAGTTTGAAATTCCTCCAAGCAACTTATTTCTTCTCTTTCTTTTGGTGCCTGACTTTTGGCCATTTTTCTCATTAGTATTACAAGAGGGGATTAAAAAGGATGCAGAAGTCAGTTTTGATTATTAAAACCAGTTACAACATGATTTATTGAGCTTAGAAATGAAAATACTACATAAAACAAAATGTCTTTATTCTTGTGGTATTTTAAAAATGTGCTTTGTTTCTATCCTGTTCTTATGACTATGAAAAGTTTTTTTGTTTTTTTTTTTTGTTTTAAGACAGAGTCTCACTTTCTTGCCCAGGCTAGAGTGAGTGCCATGGTGTCAGCCTAGCTCACAGCAACCTCGAACTCCTGGGCTCAAGCGATCCTCCTGCCTCAGCCTCCCGAGTAGCTGGGACTACAGGCATGCGCCACCATGCCTGGCTAATTTTTTCTATATATATTAGTTGGCCAATTAATTTCTTTCTATTTATAGTAGAGACGGGGTCTCACTCTTGCTCAGGCTGGTTTCAAACTCCTGACCATGAGCAGTCCGCCCACCTCAGCCTCCCAGAGTACTAGGATTACAGGCGTGAGCCACCGTGCCTGGCCTATGAAAAGTTTTTAAAATGGAACTTTATGTATATATCTAGATCCATCTTTAAACATTTAAAAATATTTTTTGTCCATCTGAAAAAATTAGCTTTACTATAAATTATACAACATTGTTATAATGAAATCCTCTTTCTGTAACTACTAGATATTTTCTTTAGCTTACAATTATCAGTTTTTTAAGATACTGGTATATGTAATATTACAAACAAATATTATTTTCAGAGTAATAACTACATTATTTTTATGATTTATTATTATCCCAATAACTATAGTATCTTTTCTAAGCATATTTCTTAGGAAACTAGACTTTCTCTATGACCTGATCATTTAGGGAATCATTTTAGACTTCTTATCAAACACCGTTAGTTCATAATCAGTAATATACAATATTGAAAGAAATGTGGCAAGATATAATATCAGCTTGTTTACAGTAGTCAGGAGAGATGGGTGATTGAAAGGAATTTGTAAAGTATCAAAGCCAGTTATTGTTTTTAATTACATCTCACATATTACATGTGTACTAAAGTATTGTTAGTCTTTTAGAATAGATGTTAAACAGTGAGTGTTTGACTTTAATAGCCACAGTTGCCAAATATTATGTTCTACTAAAAAAGGTATACAACTCTCCTGTTAATAAATTAATCAGGAGCCTAGTGGTTGAGAGTGTGGACTCTGGAGTCAGACTGCCTGCGCTTGAAACCTGGTTTCACCACCTTCGGCAGACACCCCAGCCTCTCTGTGACTCCATTTCCTTATCTCTAAAACAGAGGTGATGATAGTTTCCACCACATAGGCTATTGTGAAATAAACATTAAAACACTTAAAACATCCCCTGGCACATTGTAACAAATAGATATTAGTGATGATGGTAAGAGATAATGACAGATCATGATTGTTTTGTATATCTAAGCAATGTACATTGCTTTTTTTCACTGTATTTTTCCATTTTATCCCCCATAAACCTTCTGTGTAAAAAACCTAAAGCAAAATTTAGTGTCTAGCTCTTACAAATATGTAGTTATGCTTTGCTTGATGACGGGGATACATTCCGAGAAATGCATCCTTAGGCAGTTTCATCATTGTGTGAACATTGTAGCGTATACTTACACAAACTTACATAATATAGCCTACTACACACCTAGATTATAAGGTATAGCCTATTGCTCCTAGGCTATTATACAAACCTGTATAGCATGACACTACTGAATACTGTAGGCAATTATAACACAATGGTGAGTATTTGTCTAAATATATCTAAACATAGAAATGACAGTAAAAATGCAGTATTATACTCTTAGGGGACCACCATCATATATGTGGTTCATTAGTGACCAAAATGTCATTATTTAATCCTTTATTAATTTTATGTAATATTAATAATTCCTGAGGAGAAAGTGTACACAAAGATCTTATCCTCTTCTAAGTTCTAAAATAATACCATTATATTTACCTTCCAATAATAATGGGATAAATATTAACATCAAAAGTAAGTACATTCACTTAGGTGCTGATCAGTTGATACCAATTTGCGTCTGGGGGATGGTCACACTTGAAGCTCAGACTTGTGGGGGGAGGTGGGGCAAGGGCATTATTCAAAACCTTAAAATTTATAGCCCAATAATATGCTGAAATAAAAAAAAGTAAGTACATTATACATCTGTCACCAGTGTAAGGCTGAATATTATCATACTATCATGGCCAAGAATTACTGGCCAACTTATTAATTTCTGTTTGTACTTTGTTGAAGTTAGTTATTCACCTTATATATAGTGATAAGCTCTCATCTAAGAAACTAGAGTTCACAAGTTAAATGATCATTTACTTTCATTTTGTTTTACATTAGAGATCCAAGCTTACCCATTTTTGGAACTGATAACATTTTAGACTTATGATATTATTGAAATCACTTTTTAGAATTAAAATCTACCCAGTGATTTCTCAGTAGTTTTATACCATAAACTTTACTGCTTCTTTATCTCTTATTTTCAATGAAAATCATGTATATTCAGGTATCTAAATATATAATTAACATAAAGGAATTGAAAATTTACATAATAATTGTTTGCTTTATATTTTAGTGCTAAAGGTATGCTTTCTCTGAAATGTTATTGTTACTGTTAAATCTCCTATATTTCACATTTGAAGTTAATTAAAATTAGTGGGATTTTATTTATGAAATCAATATTTTAAAATGCAAAGCACTTTTATAGGTAAAATTCTGGTTGGTAATTTTTCCTCCCAAAAAAGAATTTAAAGTACCAAAATCTTCATTAAAGGGGAAAAAAAGCCATTCAGTGAATCTTCTATTTTCTTCTTGATTTATTTTAAAATTATTTAATATGTAAAATGTAAACCCTTTATTGTGATATATGTTCCTTTAAATTTCCATCACTATTGATAATTGAAAGTTTTCAAGTAGGTGGGAGGTGGGAAGAGGGAATGAGTAAATTCACACCTAACGGGTACAATGCACACTAATTGGGTAAACGACACACTTATAACTTTGACTCAAACTGTACAAAAACAAATTATGTAACCAAAATGGGTGTAAAATTCTGAAATTAAAGTTTTAATTTGTTCTTAAAGCTTACATAATTTCAAGATTTCTATATAACTTTTAAACTTTAATGAAGCTTTATCTGAAATGGCTTTATTTAAATGGAAAATGGAATCTCATCCTTTTTACTGGGACAAGGGATTGCCACACATTACATTTTAATTATTGATGCAGAATTGATTGGATATGATTATTAAAACTTCAGTGAGAAATAAAGGTAGAAAATGCAGAATACTACAAAGTAGCAGGAGAACAACAATGTTTATTAAATGTTATCTTCTCACTCTTCTGGCTCCATTTAGTTATAATTAAAATGTCTCTGTAGAAACCTACTTTTTATTGTGTAATATTTATCAAGTATGATAAGCTAATAACACACAACTATTTGAATTTCCCATTGTAACATTTATTTTGCCACAGAACATGTAGTATGGATTCTGGATAGAGTGAGGTATATTCTTTCTTCAGAATATTGAATATGCAGAATATTGCCATGCTGCATTTTATAAGTTCCATGAGCAATTCACTTACCAACTAGTTATTTGATTAATTCAAGTGTAGGCTTCTTTGGACAAACTTTAGAAACCAGAACATTTAGATAGTAATTTCTTACTAGTTTAGAGATAGTATCTGTCTTCATGGATTCATCCTTGGGGCATGTGGCAAGTTTAATATGATAGAGTAATTTTTTTATAAATGAGGTTATAATGTACCTGAAATATTCCAACTCCCTCACTTTTTTTTCTGATGATGTCTTTTTCTTAGGGTATGTATATTAAATCAACATATGATGGCCTCCATGTAATTACTGGAACCACAGAAAATGTAAGTATTTCAACATTTCAAATTTTGGTGTGTGTTTTTCCCTTTTATTGTTAAACAACTTATGTCTCACATGATTGAAGTTGGCATCTGAGGAAATGAACAGATAGGAAATACAATTAAAAAGACATAATGAGTTAGTAGGTATTGGTTTTGTTAGAATTAGTCGTTTTGTTTAAAGTAGCTATTTACTTTAAGTAAATCAGATGTTTTCTGTTCACAGCCAGAGATTTGTCTTTGTTAAGTATTTTCTGGTTCATGACAAGTTGTTGCGACATCTAAAAGAATCCACTTCCATCTGTCAAATAGTTTAGTTATTTTAAGAAGCTTAGCTCATGTGAGAAAGAAACATCAGAGTCTAGCTTTCTGAATACTTGCAATATAATGTGGAAGACTATGCTATAGAGAACTATAGCTATGCTATGGAGAGAGAAATATGAATTGACCATGCTGGGCATTAACATGATTAGTATGATATAATTGAATAGCATAATAAAGCATTATTCCTGCATTTGTTTATTCAAGATTGTCATTCTACTTGTATATAAGCAGGTGCTGAACTTTAAATTTACTATTTTTTTTTTTTAGAAATTCTGACAAATTGCATGTTTATGCTGTGTTCCTTTAAAGAAGACAGAGGTGGAATTAGTTTAATCTCAGGTTATTACTGACCTCAACATTTTACAAGTATTTTCTTTTTAAAAAATCAACATTCCCTTCATCTAATTCACCTATTAATCACTATTAATTCACCTAAAAAATCACTTATTGATTTTTCCTCCTGCTTCTCTTGGTTTCTTATGAAAGGTGAAGCACATAATATGCATTGCAGTTGGATTGCTGCAGTGGCCTCACATTTGTTATTAAATACAAGAGTTATAAGGAATCAAGAACATTAGTTAAAAACATACTATGAACTTTTTAACAATTTTAAATAGAGTATGATGCTGTAAGCTATACTCTTGTAATTGATCATCCTCGTTTATTTGTACATTCATTTAATCATTCATTTATTTGTTCATTTAACAAGCCTCTACTTCATGTCTGCTGTGTTCTGGGCATGGTGCTAGATATTAGAAGAATTTTTAAAATAAACTAGCTTGCTGACCCTGAGAAGTAGACAACATGTAGGGGTTCATCTGTATAAACAGGTAGTGTAATTTGCATGGACACACAAAGGAAAGAATAGTAAATGCTACCAAATGAAAGAAATCAGAGAAGGAATCACAGAAATGCTGATTTTGAACTATATTTTGAAGAATTGATAGGAATAAATCTCTCAATATTATCTGGGCCAATAAAAAAAAGTTGAGCATTATGTCTTATTTATATTAATTACTCAGTAATATTTGATATATGGATAAATGATGAAAAGAAAGATTGATTCTGGGAGTAGTTCAGATATATTATATATGAAGAGTTCATCCTTTGATTCTTCTTTTCCTTGAAAATATTTTACTATTTTTGGTTACTAAAGTGGGTAAATTATTTTGCTTTGCTATGCCCTAGTTTCTTAGTTTTCTTATATGTAAAGTGAAGAGTTTAGACAAAATAATCTCTAGGATCCCTTTTAACACCAAAAGTCTACAATTTATATGACTTTATTTTTACTTACCTGTGTGAAAAGTTGTTTTAGTTTCTTTGAATTTTACATGTCAACTATCATTTTCTTTTACATCATTACTAGAGCCATTTGCTTGATATTTTTCTTTCATACTTTCCTTTAAAAAGATCAGTTGTGGGCCTGGCATGGTGGCTTATGCCTGTAATCCTAGTACTCTGAGAGGCCAAGGCAGGAGAATCGTTTGAGCTCAGGAGTTAGAGACCAGCCTGAGCAAGAGTGAGACCCCATCTCTACTAAAAAAAAGTAGAAAGAAATTAGCTGGACAACTAAAAATAGATAGAAAAAATCAGCCTGCTATGGTGGCGCATGCCTGTAGTCCCAGCTACTTGAGAGGCTGAGGCAGTAGGATTGCTTGAGCCCAGGAGTTTGAGGTTGCCATGAGCTAGGCTGACGCCACGGCACTCTAGTCCAGGCAACAGAGTGAGACTGTCTCAAATAAATAAATAGATAGATAGATCAATTGTGGACCAAATGGCATAGGGACCAACTATAGTTACAGTTCTATTAAAGTAATGATTTACAATCTTTTCAGAATTGTTACATGGTACTTGTCTGATTTGGTAATATATCCACATTCTAAAGGTGCTGTGAGATAAATACATTATTTTCTTATTACATCATTCTTAGAGTTGGATTGACATTGTAGATGAATCTATTCCCTTAATAATGTGCTTGTGTTATTACCTCAATAAGTGGAACTCCCTAGGATATGATCTTATCTTAAATTATAGCCTATGATAAAAACTTTATTGTAAATTTTAAAAATTTGTTGAATTGAGGTTAATATTGTTTCAAGGTTTCTGTGTTTTTGAAACAATTGGAAATAAATTAAAAATAAAGTAACTGGAAATGACTTTTAAACTAAATCCTATTCCAGTGTCTCAAAAGTAACATTTTACTTTGCATATTCTATTAATATCATCATATCATTCTTCTTTAGCTTTCAATACATAATAATGAATATCACAGATTTTATAGTTGTATTTGATAGTTAAACACACAAATATGCACAATATATTTTTATAAAAACATTTTCTATATGTTCAAAAGTTCACAAGCATATTGCCATATTAAAATGTTTAAAAATACATATAATCAAAAATCAGTAGTCATTAGAAGAAAAATAAAGAGTAATAGTTTAAATTCTTTACCCAGACCTACAATATTATAAAATTTCTATCTTAAATTCCATTTTAGTTTCCTAAAAACTGCTTAAAACTTATCAATATTAGCTTATCAAGTTGATTTTTGTTTGTTTTTAATCTCTTATGGGAGTAAAGGAAGAAAGTGATAGAATTGTTACATCCTGTAGAGAAGTATTGGCATTTTAGTTCATTTAGTATGGTTTTGTTGGCCGATCTATTACATTGCTGAAACATAAGAAATAGCATGCTCCCATAACTAGATACTTAGAATATGATGTAATGCAATTCTGACCTAATTGCAGTCCATCTTTTAATTTACTTTTCTAGATTATTCAAAATCAGTGTTATTAATGATGAAATAAATTAGCAATTTAATTATCAGACTTCAAAGCTTTGATGCTGATCATATGCATGTACTTGAAAATATTGATTTGCTGAAGTTAATGTGAATTATTTATATTAAATGGAAAGGATCAAAGTACAAAAAAAGATAATGTTTTGAAATATATTTTTGAAGCATTTACCTAGTAGAGCCTAACAGAGTTGCTTATATAAAGTTTTCAAAGGTTAATACCAATTATTTTTCCCAAAATATTCTCAGAAACATATTATTCTTTTATAGCACAAATATCTATATATTATTTTGAATTTATATTTGCTACCATTAACTATACATAGAACGTAAACAGTATGTTAAATACTAATAACCATTTTTCTCTAATTTATTGAAGATTATAATTAATTTTCTATCTAATTTAAGAGGAAGAACTTTTTGTAGTATTTTCAGAGAGTAGAAATGGCTGATAAAATGTATGTTTTTTTAATCATTTCTTTTATGTTAAATTCAGTCACCTGCAGATCGGTGCAAGAAAATCCATGCTGGTGATGAAGTGATTCAAGTTAATCATCAGACTGTGGTATGTATAATTACCTTAAGAGTCAGTGGGAGGAACAGATTTTAAGATTTGCTAAAACTTTAAAAGAATACCAATGAAATGAAATATCTGTTTGTGTATAAAATATTGAACAGCCTTTTTAAAAATAACTGAATAACTACTTGTTCTTCTTAATTATTTGATGGAATATAAGGCATGACTTTAAAAGAACAAGAGAAAATATGGTGGTTGAGGTTAGATATGCATTTCTATATGGGCAGGTACTGAATAATAGTGTGTACCCCGTGAACTGCGAAAACAATTTTGGAATAGAAATTAAAGTGAGGATGCATATAAATTCAACCTTTTCCTGATATGACTTTTAAAAGCTGCATTTCATGAAATATTGACTTACCTAGTATATGTTGTTTTGTAACAGCATGCATTCATTTATCCAATTTAACATTAATTTGTTTATTAAAGTATCTAGTGGATTTTGGCAAAGTTTGTTTTAGATATAGATCTTCGAAAAAATTTTAATCTTTAATAGCTGAATTGGCTCTTCATTTCCCAAAAGAGTACTATGGTTTTAGTTTTAAAACCATTGTACTTAACTAAATAAGTTCATAAAATTTTCTTGCCCTATGAACCTTATAAATCCCTTTACACAACTATGAATGACAATGGCATTTTGTGCCTGCGGTAGATTTTCAAGGACTGTTTTTCTTATCTTAAATTTAGAAAATGAACATTATATGCTTTTCATTTTGGACCATTTTATATGTCTCAGTTGACTCACTGTGCTCCTCTCTTTTTGCCAAAATAAAGTTTATTGTCTAAAAATATGAAGCTAAAATAATCTAAGATTATTAATATAATAATCCTCATTTGAAAAATGTGAGGTTTTTTGATAAATATTCTAGTTGTAGCTCACTGACTCTTCAGTGAGTAATTATTTCCTGTTATACAGTTTAACTAAATGTGCTTTTGCATGTCCTACTTGTGGAAGAAATTTTGTGAAAGGACTGATTTTTCTCAGTGATTTTGATCTTAAGGAAAATGCCCTTTCAATTTTGGTTTTGAATAAATTGAAAAGTTTGTGATATTTTGGAAAGACTACTAAACGCTAAAAATTAAAGCCATAATGTATTATATCTTCAATATACTCATTACCTAAGTGAAGTAAAAATTGATGCATATTTTAAAATTTAAATGTGTAGGTGTGTGGTTGGCACCGAATTAAGAGTGTTGGTAATAGACAAAGCCTTTCCACACTATGACAGCTTTGATGACTTTCTGTTCTAATTACTAGGAACTGTACAAAGAGATTGTCCTGACTGAAGTTTCTTGTCCCATAGGATGAGGATTTGGGCAGTGGGATAAAGCAGCTGCTTTGGTAGACGAGCAGCTTTTTCCTCTTCTAATGTTCATGCTGCCTCCATTTCTGCAATGTGACCTTAAGAAATATGGCATCTGTTGAATAGTATATGCATGCATTTCCAAATTGTCAATTCTAAGAGGATAGAAATTAATCTATAATAAAAAATAAAATTGTTTAAGTGTTACCCTTTGTGGAGCAAAGATTCTGATGTTTATCAAATGAATATGAAAGTCTTTAAAAGTCTACAAATGAACTAATGAAATTTATATGAATTGGTGACATTTAAACACTACTAGAATGTATAAATCCATCTTTGCATCACAGGAATATTCTAAAATATTCAAAACTACACAGAATCACAGTTGGGGAAAATTGGTTCCAGCTTTTGCTCTGAAATTGACTTATCGCTTTGCGTCATGAGCGTGTACTTTACCTTTTTTTGATAATAATAACCATAGCTAATACTTATTCGTTCTTACAGTGTGCCAAGCATCATGTTAAGTATTTTACATATTTTATTTCATTTAGTCATTACAGTAATCCTGCAAAGAAGTTGCCACAGAGGTCTGCTGTGCAGCATGTCCTGTAGCTGCAGCCCTGCCCACCACATGGCACCCTTGATACTGATGCTGGATTCAATCAGACAGCAAATTGCTGTGCTATGCTACTATAGACCAGGGCCCCTCTGTGGGGTCAAATTTTACTAGTAGCTTAGCTCCTGCAGGAATAGACATTGTATAGACCTAACACCTAGGCCTGCAGAGATATGCTCCTGGTAAACTGATCTCAGCTTCATCCAATCTTAGAGTAAACACTCAGGAATGACTGAGCTCTCTACATCAGTTATTAGTCCTTGGTGAGCATGAGGGTCCACCGCAATCAGGAAGAAGGGAGCTAAAGTGCTTTGTGGAAATTGAGACTCAGAATGATTATGTAACTCATCCCAAACACAAAGCTCTTTGACTCCAAGACCCATGTTCTTTCTTAAATTTTATTACACTCCCTCCCAAAACTCAAAAATTATAAAATTAACAAACAAAAGGGGAAGAATCCTAACAAGCATTGTAAGTAAATCTAAGGATTCAGTAAGAGATTAAGAGGGCCAAGGGAGGAAAGGAAGTGAGAATTTACACAACTGGGGTAGTAAATCAACTGAATTGAATTTAGAAATAGGGTTGAAACTTAACTTTACTGCCACTTCCTCACTTCACTTCTTTCTTTCAGAGAAATAACATATGTGAAACACCTATCATAATGTGGAGCACACACAAGGAGCTCAATAGCAATTAACTTTTCTACCTCCCTTCTTCCTTTTTACCTGCTACAATAGTTGGACCAATTGGAATCCGGTTTCTTGGCAGACTGCTAATAGAGCCAACAAATTGACTTCAGATCATAATAGAGGCAGGAAAATATGTTGAATTTCATGAAGGTAGCCTTGCTTATTAGTGTGGTCAGTTACCAGATTGTCTTCTTTGTGTTCAAGTGAGAGGTATATTTGTGCAAGAATGATGCATTTCATTAAATGCAACCTACTCTGCCTTCTTTTTCTTGCTGTTGCCTGTGTCATGGCCTGTATAGTGCTTTTAACTTCTTGATAGAAACATACAGAGATGATGAAATGGAAATTCTTTGGGTTTTGTTACTATAAATGGTTTGGTAGGTAGATAAATTAATTGGAAGAAGTATAAATTATTTATAGTCTGCAATTATCCCTTTTATCCTTACTTTCATTACCATGAACTTTAGGGGTTGGTTATGATATAAAAGTAAGTTGTATTAAAGTATGGCCTAATATGTTTGAAATACATAATTAATATTCTATAATCCATTAATTAGTTGACTAGAATAGCAAGATGTTGTCAATATTCTATACTTGTTTATATTCAAGAATGAAAAGAGAAATGTTAAATCTTATTATTTTGGATGATATTAGCCCAGTTACTATTTTTCTTTAATTCTAAAATTTTCTACCACTACAGGTAGTAATGTACAATATAAAATCTGATCATTTTTCCTTATTTAAGATACATAGAAAAACAATTTGAAATTTTTCTCTAAGAGTCTGAAAAACTTGAATAAATCACAGATTAATTCAAATACTTTTTTAAAAAAATTGCTAGTATGGTATATCTTCAAGATGTCTAATTAGATGTATATGTTTCTAGTTTGCTCTTTTTTTAAAGCATATTCTCTTATTTGAAATGAAACTGGAAGTTTTACGTCCTTTTTCATGTTGCTATATTCTTGGTTATAAGTGGCTTTTAAGCTTTTTAAATCAACCTACCTCTGTAGCTGAGAAACTGTGGCTGCCAGGTAGGAAGAAGAAAAAAAAAATCATGAACATTCAAGAAAAGCAGACTGAGTCCTATTACACATGTCTTCTCTGCCACTGAAGATCCAACTCCTCAAAGGCTGCTGGAATCTCCCAAGATTTTTTCCACTTCGTCTGCCACTACATCCCTCTCTCTGGGAGATACCTCGGCATAGTTTGAACTAGCATGTCTGCCCTCATGATGCACTTTTAACACGTTTTTTAGCTGATGAGACTATTTATAGTTATTAAAAATATTTGGGCATATTTCTAATGAGTCTGTTAAATTTCATGTTAATACTGTTTTGGGTGTACAAGTGTTCTAAAAATTCTATCCACACTAAAAACAGACACTTTCTTCTTAGGAATATCAGTTGAAAAGAATGGCATATATTATGGTCGAATCTAGTATTTGGAAAAATTTCCTTTTATTTTGTGTAAATATTAAAACATATTCACTGTTACTTTGAAAGGTATTCCGGAACCTGATGACTACATTATGGCAAGAAATGGTTTGATAGATGTGGCTATAAAATATACTGGAGTGGAAAATAATCAGGTTGGGATAGTCAAGAAGGTAGATTGCAGCATATATTTAGGATGTTGGATATTGATTAGTGAGAAATGTAAAATCAGTACTATAAGCTAGTGGTTTTTGTTATGCCCAAAATGATAAATATTACTGAGCAAGACTAGAGATGGCAGAGAGGGCAGGGGGAAGAGAGCAAATTAAAGGACTTTGAGTCATCTGGAAACTTCATTATAAATTTATTTATGTGTTTCCCCTTATTCTCACTCCAGTCTCTCATTTCAGACTCTATCCTCACCTCCTCTTTTTCTTTCAACCTCAGAACAACAGGAAAGTATTATTCAAAGGGGAAGTCAGCATACTCAGAATGGGTGGAGAGTGTGGTAACCCATTTAAGTTCCTCTCTCCTTTTTCCTCCTCCTCCCCCCACCACCCCTTGCCTGGACTTCAGCAGAAATGAATGGCTCTGGCTCGTTGAGTGGAATCAATCCGGTGATATTATCTAACAAGAGATGTGATTTATCTCTCTACTTTATAATTTACTAAATTGTCTTTATTTGTTAGTGTTTCTTCTAATTTCATTTTTTCTCCTTTTCTTCTTTACTATTCTCATCTCTTCTGACTTGACTATTTCTTCTCCATTCTTTACCTGGTTCAGTTTTCTTTATTCTTGCCTATTTTCTTCTGTTCTCCTTTCTCAAAGGAGAAAGTATTTATCCTATAATTCCTTACACCTAAGATATTGAAAACTGAGACCTCAAATGACACTTTTGCTGGTATACACCACAACTTATTCCTGTAAATACAAAGATTAATTATGTTAGCATGGTATTTCACATATTGCCTAATGGAAATTGCCTAATTATCAGAACCGAAATGCTTCTGATAATATCCTGAAATAACTATGTTAGAATTCTAAGAAATTGGTATTCTAAAATAGAGCAAGTCAATTATTCTATTTTAGAAGGGGAAAAAATTATGAAGAAGCACTTACCAAAAATTAAAAGAAGGGAAACAATGCATCATAGATTTCAGTTACTCATATTTCAGATTCTACCTTATATATTAGTAAGTAGTTTATGAGATGATCATAGATTTTTTCTTTTATTTTACATTGAACATTGTATATTTAATGAAAATGTGTGGAAACTGGTTTTGAAGTGCCACATATTGATAAAAACTGTATTTTTAATTTTGTTTAGAGAAATCAATTCATTACTTTAAAATCCAATATAATATTTCATGATTTTTGTGTTATCAAAGTAAAATTTATTATCATAAGGCCTTATATAAAGGAGATAAGTTGTATGATGAAACCTATAATGGTAACTTCCTGTTAACCCATTTATTTTCTCTACAGATCTCTGCATCCTGATTTGTTTCTTATTTATGCAGTTCTTACTAGCTTCACCAGGAAAGAATAATTGCTTTTTTAAATGTTACTCTAATTTATTTTTATTACTAGAAAATATCTTTCAGTGTCAACATACATTTAATATAATCTAGCTATTTTACATGGAATTTAAAAAGATTTCCCTATAAGTGATTATTTTGTGTGTTTAAAATGTATCTATTGGCTGAAGTTCTCACCTACTCTGGCTTATTAACTTACTAAGCATGTAGCAAATTTGCAAACCAAGATCAATAACCCCAACCCTTTTCTACCCCAATCAAAAAGCAAGAGTCTGCTATTCACAATTGCTTAATCCACTTTCTGTCCATAGTAGGGGTGGATAATCAGTAGATAACACTGCCTAATAAATTATTATGTGAAAGGGAAACACTATAGAACAGCATATAATAGAAAATTCAAGAGATAATGACATTAATCTTAAATTCTTTTTAGGTTATTTAGCCCTAGGATTTGAGTATAGGTTTCATCCACTAAATTAACATTCTGATCAGCATGTCAGCTGAAATTGTAGGTAATGTTACTCATTACTTTTACATTTCCTCTCACACTGTCCCTTCTGAATTTTATTACCCTAATACTAAACAATAAAAGATTTCTTAAAATTGGGATAAATGGCCCCATTTAGAGCTGACGTTGAGTTCCCATTTTTTGTCTGAGTTGCTGGGATTCTAGTAGAATGATTTCCACAAATAACTTCAGTGGAAGTATTTACAGCCATTACAGAAGACTTTAACTAAAAATTTTATTAATAAAGATTTAGAATGATGTTTTAGCTATATATATACATGCTTTAGTTTTACATTTTGATAAATATAAACATATTGCAATATTTGCTAGTATTTTCAAAAAAGCGTCTTTGTTAAATGTCTACTAGTAAATGACAGTTTGAAAATTATTCATAGCAAAGTTTTAAATTGTTAAGTGTGTTACTTTTTGAAATATTAGAGTTTGGGTTGCTTTTTCATTACTTTTGTCATTTGAGTTCCTAAATTAAGCATGAATTTTTCATAAGTATAGATGTTTTCCTAGAATTCCTATAAATATGAGCTTTAAATTTTTAAATAATGATGCTTTTATTTTATCCCTTAGCCTTGGTGACTAGGAGTCTTTTTATTTTAAAATACATATATTTCCAGTATCTTTGTAAGAAGAACAGAAATGAAACAAAGGAAAAATGGCTAAAATTTAATAACTTCCAAATACATGCACATATAAAATTATTTGAAAATTTAACTTATGCAAATATCTTTATAAAAATCTGGTTTAAAACCTGTATCATTATGATTATTTTGTAATATATAATTTTGCTCTTTGGGGAATTGAGGTTCTGCAGTATGATCAGAGGTTCACCCTACAGCTTCACTTTTCACTATGATGTGATTTTCTTCCTCTTTGTCTCTCCCTAGTAGACACTTTCAGACCCAACCAATTTTATATTTTGGAGAAGTCAAAGGACATCATGAATGATGCTGAAATAAAAACATAATTGGCTTTGACTTGGTTTTCTACAGCATGTATGAATGAAAACCATGGAGCCTCCCAAATAAACCTTTGGCTTTGAGAGCCTACAACATTACCAAATGCCATATTGAAATGGGAGAAGGGAAAGAGAGCTGTATGTTCAAGATGCCGAACTATACCCACAGCTTTGGAATCAGCTTATCACAGAAGCAGCAACACCAGGGATACAAAGCTGCAGTTAATATAAGTGATAGGTTACAGAAGATAGTGCAAGTAACATGGTATGGAAAATCACCATCTTTGGTGAAAACTATGTGGGTGATCCATGAAACTTAAAGGGAAAACTATGATTGCTATTGTCTTCCTCCCATGAGCTTCCTCATGAGTCAATAAAGAAATTCTGAGCGCTAAATAGTTTAGCCCTCAGAACTTCTTGAGTATAGGGAGGAAAAAAGTTCTAGCTTCTTGTAGTCTTCAAGTTGGTTCTCCCTCTTGGTCTCCCTATCCATCTTTAGCAGTGAGAAATTATGTTCTCTGTTAGTGCTTTCTCTTTAAACACTATACATATCTATACACACACATTATATATACACATTATGTACATGACGGAAATTCACATGAAAATTAAGCATTAGAACAGATATATGTAAATTCAAATTGTGAGCAGCTCAACATGGTCCAAGTTTTACAATAAACTTGAGCCACATAAAAAACAAATGCCTTTAAAAAAAACAGCAACAGAAAAATGCTTTGACATACTCTCATTTCACTGGTGTCATTTAAAGTTAAAAAAGGCCGGGCAAGGTCGCTCATGCCTGTAATCCTAGCACTCTGGGAGGCCAAGGTGGAAAGATCGCTTGAGCTTGGGAGTTCAAGACCAGCCTGAGCAAGAGTGAGACCCCCATATCTACCAAAAAATAGAAAAAATAGCTGGGCATGGTGGTGCACGCCTGTAGTCCCAACTACTTGGGAGGC
Source organism: Microcebus murinus (assembly GCF_040939455.1). Classification (NCBI taxonomy): domain Eukaryota; kingdom Metazoa; phylum Chordata; class Mammalia; order Primates; family Cheirogaleidae; genus Microcebus; species Microcebus murinus. The sequence goes on from NC_134136.1 coordinate 96,562,148, forward strand.
TGAGGCAGGAGGATCGGTTGAGTCCAGGAGTTTGAGGTTGCAGTGAGCTATGATGACACCACTACACTCTAGCCAGGGTGACAGAGTGATATTCTGTCTCCAAAATAAATAAATAAAGTTAAGAAGGATGGAGATAAGAGTAGCTCAGTGAATAAAAACAGAAAACTGTGGGGGTTTTCCCTAATGTAAATAAAACCTTTAATTCCCATATTTTTTTTCAAATGTTTGTTCCTTTTATCTTCTCCCAAGACTATCTCTTCTAATCATGTTTGTAAATATCAATACTAAAGTTTTATTTTAAATAAATAAACACTGGGACATTTCTAAATACTCTGAATTACCTATTTAAATCACTCTAAGCTAGGGTTTAAAATCACTTATTTACATTGAGTTTCTTAACCAAATACTCTTTAGCTTATATTCCTCTATATTTGAACTGTGAATAATTCTTTATTCAGTAAATGAATGATTATAGAAAAGAAAAATTAGCATATCTCCAAATGTACTAGAGTTCAATATTGTAAAACTTTTTAATATTTTGTGAAAAAAATTAATTTAGGTGAAGGAGAATTTTGTAGATTGGTACTCAAGATTTAATAGTTTTAGGATCTTTGAAGTACATTGTACGTCTAAATTCATTACTTCTGAAATATTTAAACTGTATATTTCCTTCACATAGCTTGTTTTGCTAAAGAAATAGTCATTGATTTTAAATATTAGTTTATTAGATACTTCAGTAACTTTTTAGTAATGCAAAGGAATAGAACACTATAATAAATATCTCAGTGCCAAAAAATTTGGCAAATACAGAGTGTCATTAGCTGCAGCATGATAGGTTGTGTATTGACTTAAGTCTCTTCAGTGCTTTTTAAAAAGAGCAGGAGGACATTTTGGTATAGCATGACTCAAATCATCAGACATTCACATAGGCACAGTTCAAGTCTATGAAATTTCCTTTGGTAAAAGGTATCAGTTATACATTATAGCTTGTGATTAAAAATGTATGTATACACAGGAGCATCTATAAATGTTGATAATGAATCTGTTTCTTTGTCTTGGGAAGAGTAATAACTTTAAAAATATTTTAAGAAATATCCTATCTTTCTACCTGTGGTATAAAGATGCTCATATGCTCTCTTGCAACTCCAAATATAGTCATGAAAAAGGTAAAAGAAGGTCTGGGTTGATAGGCTTAAATTCTAACTTTTATGTTTATTTGTAACTTTGGCTCCTTGGGACCATAGAGTAGAGATTATCTGTTCATATATTGGTCAAATAATTCACTGGCTGTTGTTTGGAAAACAGACCAGGGCAAGTTCTAAAAGGGTCAGAGACAACTTCTTCCCTCTGTATACCCAGAGGAAAGGAAACCTCTCATATCTTCAGCACCAACCCCAAAGCCTCTCTTGGGCACCTAATTCAGGCAACCAATTGTCCAGAAGCTGCCCACTTATGTTGCCCTTCACAAAGGAACACCTGCTGTCTACCTCAGCCTGATCAAAACAATTACAAGCCCCATCCACAAGAAAGCAGAACTTCTGCCTTTCAAAACTTGGAATACCTTAATGACCTTCTTGGGAAATGATAATTCTGTTTGTGTTGTATATAAAATACATTTTAATGTACATGTTGGGGATTATATATAAATTAATAAATGATAGGACTTGCCATTGCTTGGAGACACTGACTTCTGCCTTGGGTAATGAGGAAAATAATAGTAGTTCAACATATGTGGAAAATATATTATCTATAGCTAATAATAAGACATTTTGTGTAAGATGCATATGGTGATTTTTAAAATGTTTTTTTAGCCCATGAACTTAATGTGAATGAAATACTCTATTAAAATACTGAGAGAGAGAAAGAGAGAGAGAGAGACTTGGACTATTTACAACCACTACAAAATATTTTTCTGGAAAAAAACTTCACAGTGTTTATATAATGCATATTATAAAGGAGATTCTTTCTAGGACAAATAGGAACTACATCCACTGTCCTATTCCTTGCCATAATCACATCTCTATGACTTTAGGTCTAAAGTATCTAAGATAGAAATCCTATTTTTTTCCAAGTTTTTGATACTTTGGGGTAAAGACTATATAGCTAATAGTAATATATTAGTAATATCAAGTATATTACTTTGTTTAGATGTGACGTTGTTTAATCTTTTCTATAACAGATTAAGTATATTAGAGAAAATTTTAATACTACATCTTGGTTTTACATTCAAAACTTAACCCTTCTTTGGAGTTTCAAGGCCCTTTATTATCTCTGAAACATATATCTTCTCGTGTCATCGTTATCACCTCACTAGTAAAGTTATACAAACATTGTGCTATGAGATTCATATGAGAAAAATATGACGCCAGCTATAAGAAGAGACTTTATAATGGATGTTGCATGTAAGGTGAACATTTATGGTAAAATTTTATATATGAGAGAAAAATTATAAGCAGAATGAAGAGTGCTTTTGCAAAGATTTAGCTGAAGAGAAAGGCACAGTGTTTGAGGGGAACATATATTTGCTACTCAACTAACTTTTTAAATGATCAACTTTTAAAAAGCCTTTTATGATTATCGCTCCACTGTTTCTTTCTCCTGCCTCATGACTCTTTCCCTTGTTCTGTCATTCAACTATACGGAACTAGTGAAAATCGCTCAAACTTGCGATACTTTGTCTCACAGCTTTCTTTATCTCCTCAACCTCCACATCCCTTTCACCTGTCCAACTTCTAAGGAATTCAGCTTAAACTAATTGGAAACCTTCCTTGAATCCAAAAGGATGAGTTAGGTCCTCTTTTGGGGGTTCCCATTGCACTCTGTATTCACCCTCTTGCGATACTTTTCTTACTATATTGTAAATGTTTATTGACTTGCTCAGCTCTCCCCTTGCTCATTATGCTCTTTAATGAGGCACAGACTGCGCTTCATTCACCATGCTATTCATACTCCATGGAAGACACACAATATCCATAACTCAATTTATGAGTTATTATGTCTAGTCTTAAAAACATATTAAGCACCTAAAATATTCTAGACAATGGCAAGTCACTGCCTTCAAAGAGCTCATCATCTATTACAATGATTCCCAGACCCATAGCATCAGCATCACTTGGGAACTTGTATTAGAAAAAAAAAATTCTCATGCCCCACCCCAGACCTACTGAATCAAAAACTCTGGGATTACAACTCAGCAGTCTGTCTTTTAACAAGCCTTTTGGGTTATTCTAGTATTTGCGGAAGTTTGAGAACCATATTGAAGAAAAATAATTGGAGTCAAAGCTGTGACCATATTGATGAAGGACCTATTCAAGGATTGATTCTTTACTTAGGCCTTTGGGAAACTATTCAAAGGTTTTGAAGGGTAGGATACGTTTACACTGTAGCAATATTTTCAAGCTTCAAAAGACTAGAAGCAGAAACACAAATTAAAACTGTATTTTAAGTCTAGCAGGTAGGTACCCAAGCCAGAACTAAGGCAGTGAGAAGAGGTTTTAGTTGCTAGGATCTGTTCTTTAGGACACATACATGGATTAAAAGAGAACAGTCATAGATCACTCCAAACTTGAGAGGATGATGGGGAACTTTTTTTGATGAATGAAAGTAAAGAGATAATGAGTTTGATTTTTAAAGTGTTGCATTCATTTGAACCACCAATGGATATTCTGGGGAAGATACTGTGCTTTAGAATTAAAAAGGCTTTCAATTCTGGCTTTGCCACTTACCATTTTTGTAATCTTGGCTAAGAAAATAATCTCTCTTTGCTTCAGTTTCTTCATGTGTAAAATGGGTTTAATAGTTTACCTCATTGGGCTGTTGTAAAAATAAAAATATAAATTAAAATAATGTAGACGTGAAGAATCTAGCACAGTGAATTGTTTGGTGCTTGTGATTATTCAGTAGCTATTAGCATGGATGAACAGAACATTCGGAAATATATGACTAGAGTTCTTAATGGGAAGCAGGGATGGTTAGAAAAATTTGGAGTCATATGTAGGAAATTATTAGTGGAAGCTCTTGAAAGAGAAGAGATTATTATAAGAAGACAGCATGAAATATTAGAAAGGTGTTTAACACTCAGCCTAGAGGAAACACCTACGTTTATTAGTTGTGAAGAGCAAGAGAAGATGGAGGACAAGTAGGCAGAGATGTAGCAGTACCACATTCTTTTACTCAAGCTAATCTATTATCATCTATTTGCATGTTTCTACCCACTCTGTGTGTTAGAGTTGGGATGTACTATGACTTTGGAGTTACCTAATTATTTGACCTGTGTAAATATATTGAAAAATTTCTTTGATATTGAGCTCACTATTTCACAAGTCATCCAATTCCTTTTATGGATATCTTTGACTCTTTGACTATTAGAATGTTTTTCTTCATAGTTATCTGTAACCTGTTACCTCTTTAAATTTTGTGCCTTATTTAATTTCTTCCTATATCTGTAGCTTATACAGATAACCATAGGACCCCTTCTTCCTTTTTTCAAAGTTCCCTCTATCTCCTGCTACATAAAAGCCTTCATTGCAGCCAATGCAAAGAATACTTTATGATTATTTTTCATATTAATTACTATTACATCTTTGCATGGTTTCTAATTCAAGTCTATCACACTTAATATTTTATAACTATAATCAGAAACTTAAGTAAGAAAATGGAAACCTAATCTTAAAAAATGATTAGCATGTATTTACATATTTTGACATGTGTATTATTATATTTAGCTCCTAACATGGGAACTTCCAACCTTCTTGAAGTTGTAACACACATACTTGTCTCATTTTATCTTACTATCTACTCACATTCCACCATATTCTGTCAACCATAAGTATCTCAGTAAGTTAAAAAGGAAATTAATTAATTTCAAGAATTTACTATATCTCATTATATGCCTGAAGATGTATTAGGATATCACAGAACCAGGGCTGAGAATCATTTTTCCTGGTGCTCTAGGATCATGTCATATTTGTCCTTGAATAGAATATGGTAAAATCCAATAAGTGGGGACAGTTGTTAAGAATTATACATAGTAGGCCGGGCGCTGTGGCTCACGCCTGTAATCCTAGCTCTTGGGAGGCCGAGGCGGGCGGATTGCTCAAGGTCAGGAGTTCAAAACCAGCCTGAGCAAGAGCGAGACCCCGTCTCTACTATAAATAGAAAGAAATTAATTGGCCAACTGATATATATATAAAAAATTAGCCGGGCATGGTGGCGCATGCCTGTAGTCCCAGCTACTCGGGAGGCTGAGGCAGAAGGATCACTCGAGCCCAGGAGTTTGAGGTTGCTGTGAGCTAGGCTGACGCCACGGCACTCACTCTAGCCTGGGCAACAAAGCGAGACTCTGTCTCAAAAAAAAAAAAAAAAAAAAAAGAATTATACATAGTAGATAAGATAGGAAGTAATTTAGAAATGATCCAAATTGAGGAGTTTGAGAAGAAAGGACTATTCAAATGAGAAAGGAATGAATACTTATTGCTGTTTATGTGTATACAAGTACTAGGATGGGACTGATATAGCTAAAACTTCCTTATTAATATGTTACTGAGAAAAACGTTACACATAGGCTGTGAAATAGTCAGCAGGCTTCATTCCCATTTGGTAAATACTAAGTAAAACTGACTTAATGCTTAAGTGGAGTATCTACTGAAATCATTCATTGATTCAAAAATCAGTGGATAATGTAGTTCTTGACTTATTGAGCTCATCTGAGTAATAAATGTGTCTTCTCGGTTGCTGATCATCTAAAAGTATATTGCACAGAGCAGCTTTGATTTCCCCATCACTACCTTTTATCTTTTAAATAGTGTTGCCTTTTTGGTTCTGTACTTTTTGTGGAAATTTTCCATCCATAACAAACAGTCTTGATTAAGTAATTCATAAAATTTATGGTTTTCTAATTGGAATATTACTATTCACGGATTAGGTCCTTGTATTTTGTTGGTTTTATTTATTTGTTTATAACAGTAACTCATGTTTATTGCCAAAGTTCAGGAAATAAAAGTATAAAGAAGAAAGTATATATTGCAAGTCCTTGCTCCCTTTAGTGTAACCACTGTTAATGGTGTTATATATCTTTCTGTGTTTTCTATATCTATATACATTTTTAACAAAAGTGGAAATGAATTACACTTGCTATTTTGGAACTTACTGTTTTCTACCCAATAATTTTTATATTTCTTATAATGTACATTTGCATAGTATACAGTTTTTGGTTGGCTTAAACAATACTGTGATACACGTGTTGCACATTTATCTTTGTGCTTTTATCCAGTCATTTCTTTGTGGTAGTAGAAGTAGCATTTGGGAGCCAAAGATATATGCTATATATAGTTCTTGGTGTATATTTGTTTGCTTTTGTCCAAAACATTGCTCATGTTATGTTGATAATAGTGGAAAGACTGACCAAAAAGTAATAAAATTATATATCAAAATTTTCTGCCATTAAATAACATTCAGCTGTAAAGTTAAAATCCATGCAAATTAACTTTCTTATCAGAAATCAATTTTACTTTCTCATTGAAAAGCAGTTCTATTTTTTGGAATTGTGTGCTTAAAAAGAGCATGTAGAAAGTGTAAAAGAACAGGATGAATCAAATTACACTGAAAATTTCACAGGGAAACACTATCTAGCCTTAACAATCTTCAACTAGTCACAATGATCATATCATGAAGTAAAATCAGAAGAAATTGGTAGGTAAAAATCAATGTGTAATTCATTGTTGAGAATAGATATGCTGGAAGAAAGATGTGGCTGTCACATTGACTGCTTGAATACAGTTAGCAATTATTTGAATAAAGAAAATAAATAATAACTCCCTTTGCTTTGACTTTTGGCCTGTAGAAATGGCTGTAGGGACACTACTCAGCTATCAGAGGAATCAGAATCAATGCAGTATACTTTTGGACACATAATAATCCCCACTTACATATAATGAGAGGCATTTGACCATTTCCATTACTGTAATTGATCTGCATTAATGTGAATTTTTAAAACTGGCAGTCACTTATTCATGTTAGCCAAGTATCATAATGAGCATTTTGATTCATATCCGAGACCCCTGAGGTTTCAAGTATTATAATGTCCCACTTCTTTTGTTCTAACTTTTTCTCTTCACCATTTTTCATCTATAGTTAAGATTATAATTTAAATGAATGCTCATTAAATATACCAGAATCTCCCATTATTCTACAGTAGCTATGTTCCAAAGTACCTCTTCTTCATAGTCTCTGGGGATCCATGCTTCTTTTGGTGGAAATTCTTATTCTCTCCAGCTGACTAATATCTTCCAGGCAAAAACATAATGAACAGTAGACAAAAGGCACCCATTCTATTTCAGTTGGGTGCCTATGAAGAAACTAGATCACTGTTCAGACCATTTGCTAAATCCTGCTTGCTATCTAGGATAAATTTTATCCTAGTGTATTTATACAACACATCCTGGAAAATTATAATCCATTAAACTTGGGATAAAAGGTTCTTCTCTCTTTTAAATGTGAAATATATTTTTTTAAACAAACCTTGGAATAATAGGTATTTTTAATCTATTTATTTAAAGCATATTCTAGGATTTCAGTTACTTGATACTGCATCACTAGTCCATTTTAAAAGCAAACTGACAAAAATTATTCTATGTTCAGAATTTTAAAAGTGTGTTGAGTGAAGTAATTTAACATGGGTAGCAATAGAGCCAGGTTTCAAGACATAAATTTATTGAGTACTTTTGCTTTAATTATATGATATATTTTGAGGTGATATTAAAATAGAATGGCTTCATTAAATATAGCACACTGTATTTTAGGTTTATAGGGTTGTTTGGAACACATTTTCAATAGCTGCTGTATTGGAGTAGCATTACCTTGTCATTTTTTATTTTATGTTTATAGCGTGGTTAAAGGTTCATTTTATTGATGCTGTTGTCCATGCATCAGAATGTTGCCTTGGTGTGTCAGTACCAGCTATTGGTTGTAAGATGTCAGTTTAATTTACAGACACTTGTACCACATTATCTCTAAAAGATGGTGATGAGAAAGCATGTGGTGTAGTTTGTAAGCTCAGGACATTGCCAGATCCTTGTTTTGGGTTATGTGGCTTTTTAAATTGTACTTGTGAACAGAGGTTGTGGATCTAGACCTAGCAGCTGAGCAACATTAATGGTGACATAATTTCTTTACCTTCTAAATTACTCCATTGGTAGGATACCTTTTTAGTCTCTGCTTTGACATGGTAAATGTCCATTATGTTGTCTCATAATGATATGGACTAATGCATAACATGGTTTATCAATTCAAAGATAAAATTTCTCTCTTGAGTATATATCTCCTGAAAATTGACAGGATGGTACACCAATTATGTGATTTTTTTTACTAATCTTATTAAAGGGGGAAAACATTAAATCATTGAATACTGTACCTCAATTTTATTGTAATGATTTTGCTGGTTACCAGGTGGGGTGGCAGTTGAAAAATTTGGTGAATGCACTACGAGAGGACCCGAGTGGTGTTATCTTAACTTTGAAAAAGCGACCTCAGAGCATGCTTACCTCAGCACCAGCTTTACTGAAAAATATGAGATGGAAGCCCCTTGCTCTGCAGGTAATGAAGCTTAATCATAAGTCATACACCATCATTTTAGCCATAGATTATCTCAGTAATGCTTCTTTATTGTGCCTCATCTCAGCAGCATATGGATTAATCTTGTATGCTTTTGAAAATTTGTTTGTGAAATGATCTCTTCACAGCTTATCCTAATAGGCTTAATTGTGATAAAATCTGAGAGAGAAACTAAAGCCCAAATGAATAAGAACTCTACCTTAATTTATAAACATTTAAAACATAATTCTAAAAAGTCACAAGTTATTTCATGCCAAAATATAGATAGAAATGAAAATAAGATGTTTCATTTTTGTGATACCATCTTCTATTTTATAAGTTATATGCACTTCTGGAAGAAGCTAAATGATAGTTTATAGAATTGTTTTAAATCAGGTCATAAGATAGTAATAATAACTTATAAATAGGAAAATGAAATTTTAGATTAGTAACTAAAATGTTCCTAGTACATTTCTCCTGACTGGTCATTTTTCTCTTTCCACCTTGTAGGGTAGCAAAAATAGAGAAATTGTTGTATCAGAATTTTTATATTTTTCTTCAGCATCAAACATCACTCTAAAATATTACTCTGGATGTTGATAACTTATATTTATTAAGAGTTATCTAGAAAGTTATAAAATGTGATTCTGATTGATGAAAGGCAAGGAAGTAATATATTTTCTTCCATTTCAGTCAGGATATGATCTTTAAACACATCATAGAAATTTTTGCCCTTCACAAAACTTACATTTTTAAAAAATAGGAGACTGTTACCTTTTCTTAGAAGTCTAATTTTTAAACAAAATTTTAATTGCCCATCGTGCTAGAACATTACCCATTGTTCTGATTAAAAAGAAAAGCAGTATATATAATGCATTGTTGTCACTGCTATGTAAATTGTTATTAAGCTCTATGTTAGTACCTTTTATCAGTCATAGATTTTTTTTCCTAATATGTAAATTCTCCATTACATATTAATAGCCTTATAGGTTATGATGATTTCTCATTGTTTAAACTTTACTACTTACTGGCCTGAGAGTTGGCATTATACGTTAATCATATAAAAACACATAACGTGTTCCAACATTAAGGTCTTTAAAATTTTTATGTGAATCTTTCTATTTTTCAGATGAATATATATAAAACTGTATTAATATGTCCAAATGCCTTTGATTTGCAATATATGTTTATTATCGCAGATATTTGATGCTCATTACAGTTCCGAGGTCACTGTTTGCCTCATTATCTAAGATATAGATGAGCAAATCAGACTCTCCCATCATATCATTTTTTTCTCATTGCTTCATAAATTGCTTTGTTGTTCCACTTTAGAGTTTCCTGTTGACATGGCTTCCCCAAAGATCCTTCTCCAAAGTCTGAGGGGGTGGGAACTCTGAAGAAGAGTCCTGCACTTTCAGCTATTAGGTTTATTTCTATGTGTATGTGCAGTAAAATTTAATCACTCATCTTCAGTCACTCAAATTTCGCATTGAACACCAAAAAGACCCTAGTTTCTTGTTGATCCATGCACGCTGTTTGAGGGAATATCTCTAGCAAATAAATTGATAATTTGTTCCCCTGTTATATTCCTTTCCACAAGCACGAACTGGAGAATTAAGGTAATGGCAGTACCTAGTAAGAATCATTTTTATATTAAATGCTGAAAAAATTGAAAGACCAGCATCTTTGTTACACATACATTTGGTATATGTATTCAAAGCTAGAGAACAAAGATTCTAAAAATTACATCATTCCCTACCCTATATTTATAGTAGACTTTTAAGGCACTGTTTCTAGGTCTGTTCCTAAATGCCAAGATATGTGCCTCATTGGATCACTAATTATATTTGTTCCTCATTGCTTGTTTAGCCGTGTTGCATATATTTGTAAATTTACTTTTTCAGAATGCCAAAATCTGGAAAAAAAGGAAATCAGCATTACTTAAGTGCTTATATATATTGACATTTTTGTAAATCTGTTATTTCAACTAAATTTGGTTCACCTAAAAAGTATTACCTAAAGTCAACCACCTATAGATAAATAGGGGGGGAAACTGCTTTTAACATTTTTGAAAATTGCTTCTTCAGTGGTTGGCTTTTTACAGACCAGAAGGAAGAGTATTGATGTGAATTATAATACTGTCTAGTGGTGCTAAAATAAAGTCTTAGGAATAAGTTCCATGGCTAAGTCCTCTAACATACCATATCACCAAACAACAACACTGCCAAATCTCCCTGCAAACTATTTTGAAGACCTGAAATTGTACCATTACAGGATTCTTTCCTGATACTAAGGTTTTGGCCTGTACTAAAATTCAAAGACACCCATAAGCATAATGAAAACTATCTGGTCAGAATTTTTATAGATTATGGATTTAGACACAAAAAAGATACACAGGACTTCAGGGTACCAGGATCTGGAGGTTGAAGGTAGACTGCTTCCAGAGGGGGGAAATCAAAGAAATAGTAAGATAAGAAGATTGTGACAGTGGTTTTGGATTCTTTAATGACTTAATTTGAGATCATATTTTCTTTCTAGCACCTAAAAAATGACGTCAGATGTAAAACATAAGTGCTAAATGTAGCAGCAATCCTCTGTGTAGACACAAGTGCCATTCTAATAAGATAGTACAGTAGTATTCTTGCTTCAGGTATGTGTACAAATATGTTGGAGCCCAAATGCCCATTAACTCACCTCAATATAAATCTTTAGCATTCAATCTTGAATAACTGGACATTAGGTTATTTCTTTTTTCATAGGGTATACCAGTAGTCTACTAGCAGTTATTTAAAATAGAAGATACAAAAGGAAAGAATCGATGGCATTTATTTAACTCAATATGTCTATTCATGTTTTACTTGTACTATACCAAGTTTTATTTACCTGCTAGCATTTTCAGATGAAATATAACCAAGTTTGTGTAGCATAGAGATAGATACTATCTTTTATATAAACAACTTTATCCTAACATAAGGAATAATGATTTTTTTAAACTAACAAGGAAATAGTTATTAGCGACCCAAATAAAGCAACCTTATCTACCCTAAGGCAGAAGATTTTTAAAGAATAACTCAGGTTTTAATTAAAGTAGAAGTTCTATTTCTAAAAATATTTAAAGGGATAGTGACTTCTAATATTACATAACTACAATGATTAATTTTGATTTGGATTTCCTTTTGAAACTCATTCATGAAATTATAACCAAATAAACAAAAGCATACAATTCAACTTCATGTTCACAGAGAAATTTCATTAGTACATTTCGTGAATTTGGCAGTTCTTTTGATAAATTCGTTATTTCTCAAACATTTTACAATAGAACTGAAGGACTTAAAGCTCTCTTAGTCAAATACTACAAAGCAGATTTAATAATAATGTCTGGAAGATTGAATTCTGTTGTCATCTGTACCTGTTAATGAAAACTAGAAATGTCTTACCTGGATAGAATCTTTTATTCTAAGAAAGCAAACCAGGGATTGCTTGCTTTATGAGAGCTGTTTTTTACATCTCCTTAGTGTCACCTCTACTAATTTCCTGGATTTTGGTAAGCATGGTGATTTCTTATGGTCAAGTTCTTCTAATTCAATGAAAAAAAATCTCAGGAAACTGTGAAGAAACCTCAAGGTGTATTTTTAGATGTTTGTGGTTTTAAATTAATATGTGTAGGCCACGAGCATGCATCCTTGGTGTCATTTTCTTCTTAGATGTATGGGAGAATTAGCTGGACATTGCCAAGAATGTTCTTTGAAGTCATCACTGAGAATCAGTGATTTTCAAAAACATTTAAGAACCCAGATTTTTGGTGAGAATGTATCTCAGAAATGATCACTAAAATTAATGTTGGAATTCACCATAATGATTTAGATATCATTTAAGACATTTTTATATAAAATAACATCAAGTTGTATCATTAAAATTATGTTCCTAAACTGTATTCTAATCCATAAATCTCTTACATCAATGCCATAGTTACTTGTGTGATTTGTGCTTTTCCACTTAAATTTTACTGTTTAGCATTATTTTGATGCCATTTTACAGGATATTTAAATAAATGAGAAGAAAAAGAAATAGAAAATAGTCATAGCAGTCAATTTTTGTCTACTAACTGATGTAACAACTGGAGAATGCCGATTATATTATATTTCAAATACATATAGATATGAGTGGTTAAAGTCATTCTGGAAAAATCAAAACACATAAGTAACAATAAAATTAATTTCCATATCCAAGTTATAGGTTGGTGTGACTGAAAAAAATTAATTGCAGAAAGTTTATATGTTTCCAAGAGTTTTGTTTTGTAAACATGTTTTAAAAAGAACAGAACTAAAATTAGGTATGACACTAGAGAAGAAAATAAATTTTTAACTAAAAATTGTGCTGACTGGGAGGCAAGAACAATTCTATGTTTTACGTGCTCAAATTAGTAAATAGCTATAAGCAATTGTCTTAGCAAATTTTAGATCACCAATGTTTAAGCAAATCAGTTAAAGGATCTAAGTCACATTTGTGTTATTTGAGCCAAATGCTTTCAAAATGTTAACACTGACTACAAATAATCACCTATAATGTAACAATTACCCATTCTTTCTTTGGTAAATATCCCAGAAATAATGTTTACTGTAATTTGAAAAAGCAGAAGTCCACTTTTAATGTTGCAATTTAATATGTCCATAAGACCAGACAATACAGGATTGAATACACTAGTGTTAGCTTCAATATAATGTGCAAAATTTCATGATTCTGTGGAAAAAGCCATTTTGTAGTGTGACTCTGAAGTCTTTATTATATACTGTATAACTACATACATATTTTTATGCACATATATGCGTATTTTTTAACTTAGGTGTACATGGTTTCCTGATCAAATCCAAGGTCGGAAAAAATGTTTGTTTTCTTGTAGTCTGATAGAAAAAGGAAAAATTATGTGCTTATTAAACAAGACTCAAACCCTTTGTATTTATAAATTTGGATTCTAGAAAAAAATGAAACAACTGAAAGTGGGAGAATTTTGAACATATACATATCCCTTGCTTAAGTTCTTTACAAATAATTTACCACTTAAGAAAAGCCTGGCCAGGAAAAAGTATGCCCAATTTTCCACATTAGATCTAACCTTCTTTATATGGTCAAGAAACCTACAAGATTGTATGTAAATTCTTGCCAATCCAAAATTCAGAAAAAAAAATTCTCTGGAGCATGTGTTTAGTTGTTAATATAAAAACAATGTTCTGGTACTAGTGTTGGGAATTATAATAAGAATGTGTTTGAACTGAGTAAGGACTTTTGTGAATGTTCTGTGCTAGAATAATGGGGGTATTGTAATCCATTTGAGTCTGTGCTTATTCCCAAGAGTGAATAAAATAAATGGCCAGGTTTTATACTTGATGTAATCCTTTGTATTTCAGTGGGTATTTTCCCCCAGGAAAGCAAAGCAAGTTCTATGTGATCTTGGCATTAGTGAATTTTAAAGCTAACTACGTAATGGGTAATGCACTGTTTTAATCTTTAACCTTGGAGCTGTCTTTATGTCATTGGCTTCATTTAAGACTTTTATAGCTCTATCAAAGCTGGGTCATTTACTAGACAGAGGGAAAACTAAATTAAGATACACTTGCCAAGAGATGTTAAAATGTAAAATGTTTCGAGTAAAACTTTAATGTCAAATGTAGTTTCTTAAGTATAGAAGTTTTTCTCATAGTCTTTAAGACTATAGAGGTTGCAGAGGTACACCAATACCTTCCAGATGTGCTCAGTTACCTTAGAGATGTTAAAATGGGGGGGAGGGGGCACACAAAAGGCCTGAGCCCTCAGAGGATTTTTACTTTTAAGAGACAGCATCTCACTCTGTCACCCAGGCTGGAGTGCAGTTGCATGATCATAGTTCACTGCAGCCTCAAACTCCTGGGCTCAAGTGATCCTCCTGCCTTAGCCTCCTGAGTACCTGGGATTACAGGAATGAGTCACCATGCCTGGCCCCTCAGAATATTTAAAGTGAGATTTTAGTGAGTCCTTACAGAAGCAAAAACTTTTCTTTTACAACAATCACAGTCTTCTAATGATGTTTAAACTAGATGAGTAGGATATTATTGCTAAAGTCATCACTCATGATTAAGAGGAAGATTTGTGCCATGTCATATTTTCAAGCACAATTTTAAGTATGTATATGTTCACACTGACACTATGAAAAATGTATGTGTAAGTTTAATCTATAAGATTTCTGACTCCTGTTGACAGTAGTAAGTTATCATTAATTGACCTAAGGTTATAAATGTATGTTTGAAGAGACATATATGATTATTTTATTTAGGATTTGGGCATTTTAAGAGATGCATACCAGTTCCCCCAAAAACCTATCATAGATTTGTTTTATAAAAGTAACAACATATATGCAAATGTGTCTTCCCTGTCAGAGCCTCACTGATTATGTGGAAGGATAGCTTTATGTCACAAGTACCATTGAAATGAAAGCTAAATGATATGGCAAGGTCATTCTAGGAAATAAACCCTTTTGGATGGGATTCAAAATAGATTTATGTCATACTTGATTATATACCACAGTGGATCAAGTTATACTGAAGCTTCATGCTTAAATAACAAAATGTAATTCTAAAGTAATACCCTTGTATTCTATCCATTTTATCCATAAGTATTGATACTTCTGAATTCTCTTCCCATATGAATTTTACTAATATAAGAGATCAAAATGTCAAAGTGATAAATGAAAATAATATCACCCTTTAATTCTACTTCCTTTCTTAAATTGAAAATTCTTTATAGTGGATGATCACAGCTTTTCTTAAACTGTTACAAATGATTAGAAGTAAATGTTGCTAGGATAAGAAAGGCTATCTTTTTGCATTATTATATTTTCATAGTTAGATTTTTGTCACTCTAAGGATTATGCCTATTAAAATTTGAATTTGAATGGAACTGTTGTTTTTGAGAGAAGCTAAATTTGTTACTTTTTGCGTATTTTCACACAGTTAAGTGGCTATTGGTGGCAGGTGTATTTTTAATGTCAGTTGTTAGGAATTTCTTTCTGCTAATTTTAACTAATTGTATCATTCTGTGCTTGATTTAGTCAAATTTTACCTGTCTTTCTAACGTTACTTAATGCCTTTTTCATTCTTTTAGTCATGTAATTTTTCATTCTTTCAATTCTTGTCCAAAGTTAGAAAAATGTTTAAGAGATGATAATTTTAAATTTTCACAGAGGCCTCCTTTTGGGTTAAGTAACTATTTTCATTTTCCCGTGAAGCTTCTACTTTACTGAATTTTACTTTTCCATTGCTTAATGTCTTAGTTGTTTTTTATTGTGATTCTCAAAAAGAATGTTTACTTTTTAGCTTGTATTAGCTTGATAAAAATTGCACAGTTAGTAGACAGAAATATACTGAATATATTGAATATTTACAGAACTTTACTTTGTATAAGGCATACTGATAAGCCAGATAATATGTGCCTGATAAACCAGTTGAAATATTTTCTATGATTTGTCAATAAAATAATAAGCCAATTGAGTTAAACAACAGGATTGACTAATTCCTTTTTTCTCTGAAAGATTAAATTGTTTTTCTTCAAACAGTTCAATTAATTGAACCAACTTGGCAAAATCGAACCTGTTATCTATTTCAGCATATTTAAGAGTCTTTTTCCTCTGTGTATGTACTAATTTAGCTAATCACATTAACTGATGATATTAATAGTAACTCCCCTAAAAATAGAAACCTAGAGAAATAGCAATTTGAAGGAACTTGATGTGGCTAATATTTAAATTTCCTGGAAGGGGAAAGGTAAAAGTACCATAGGTAGACAATCCTAGTAATAGTCCAGACAGAATAAAATATCCTCTTGGTCCTTACCTCACACTTAAGGTATATTTAAAATATATTTGTAACCGTTGACTACTACTACTGCTTTCTCCTTCCTTCCTTTTTATTTGGGAAGGAAAGGGTTAGGTATTAACCAGGAAACATTATCTTTAGTTCTTTAGATAATAAAAGTAAGGGAGAAAAGTCCTCAAAATAGAAATAGTGACCCTAAAAGAGAGGAAAGACAATAAAATTTAAGTTAGATTATGTTTAAAAGCTTATGGTTCTAGAACTTGGTTTTAAGTTTATTTGCAGTGTTAGGATATTTTAAATTAAGAAAGCAATTAGAGCATTTAAAAAGCATACTGAATATTAGTTTTTCTCTCATGATGTGTCTGTCTAAAAGGATTGGAAACTAATATGCTGTTCAATGAATGTTTTCTTTATTACATTTTATAATGATGAAATTTTGGTCAGACTTATTGTTTAGTGTCATCTACATTTAAAACCAAGATGTCCTGTCAGAGAGGAAAACAATTATAAAGAGTCACATTACAATGACTATATATATGTATCATTGACTCTATCAATCAAGGATCTGTTGTATAAGCATGAAATACGTCCTTAGAAAGAAAACAGTTCTTTATTTTTCAGGCTTCATGGTGTTCATCAGTACAGGTGACTCCTCTTAACTTATGTAATCTCAGGATTTCCCATTGCCAAGAGTTTTGTTCCTAAAAGACAGGTATAGTTTAACTGGACACTATCCCAAATTTAGCATAAACATGGTAGTCTTTACTACATACTTTCATAATATCTTAAAATTCCTCAATTAGCATGTAAAACTTCTGACCTTTTAAAAAATCATGTAAGATGGGGTAGAGACCCAAAATACATTATCAGTCTCTCTCCCTTTCTCTCTCTTTCTTTAATTTCTATTTCACATAGATTAAAACTTAACCATCATTTTGGCAGGTTGTACAATTTCAAGCTATTAAGGTGAGCTGTGTAACAAGGAAAATCAAAACCATGAACTGAGTTCTAAATTATGTAGCCTACCCCTGTGACCTACATTGTACTATCCATTGTATTTATGCTTGGCTTTTTGAACAAATTTTGTTTATCTGTACAAAAGTATTGTCACAATATAAAATAGTTGTTATATGCCATTTTCGAGCATCCAGCAATGCGTATTAAAGTAATAGAACTGTGGGTCTATATAAATATGCTAAAAGTGTTTTCATATTGGCTAAAATGACATCTCATCATGTGAAGATACAGTTCATTTTGTGATCATTATTTTTGTGTTTGCAATTGCTCTAAAGTTCTTCTTTTAAATATGTTAATTGTATGCATAGCTAATCAATAAGATCTGTAAGATAAATATAAAAATTTGTGAATTTTATTTCACTTTAGGATAATTTCTTAAACTATTAGATTATTTTCAAATGCTGTGCAGCTTGGAATTGGGAGTGCTCTTAAGTTAATGCATCCTGATGTACTACTTAATTCAGTATATACATTATCTTAACTTTTTAAAAAGCCCCTCCTATTTAATATTTAAATACAGGCATGAAAATGAGGACTATAGATATGCAGCAAAAGATTATTTTAAACTATAGATAAATGTGTGTGGCTATGAAAGGTGAAATGATTGTGTTACATTAATTACCATACTTTTGTAGTTGTACCATCAAATGGCTTTAAGACAGTTAACTATGTTTGTATTGATGGAAAAAAAGTACATTTTCCTAGAAAATACTCTCTCATATTTGCCCTTTTATACTCCCATTTTTGTAACCTTTTCTGAGAATCTGTAACATTTTACTAACCTAAGAGTATGATGTGTCTTTTTTGGGAGATCTGAAATAGCTTTCACATATAGCAGTCAGGATGTGAGTGAGCTAATTTGAGAGTTACTCTTCATTATCTTTCTTTCAAAGGTGGGATTCTGACAGTTAATTTAATTTAAATAAGTTTCTGACTGTGCAATAAATCTTCCCATTATGAAACACTGCATGGTATTGCCTTATAAATAGCTTTTAGGTGGTTAGACCATAGAAGAAGGTAAGTTGGGAACTAAGTGGAAACCTCTAATGTAATATATTATTTGGTTTTGGAGACTCAAAGGAATATCCATCCACATGCTAAATGACATGCTTCTTGTTTTCAGCCAAGTTCAAAAATTTTGCAGAAATAGAGAATTTTAAAATGATAACTATGTGTCATTGTTGTTGTTGTTTTTTGTGTTGTTTGTGTGCGTATGTATTTTCTTTTTCATTTTAACCAGCCTCTTATACCTAGAAGTCCCACAAGCAGCGTTGCAACGCCTTCCAGCACCATCAGTACACCCACCAAAAGAGACAGTTCTGCCCTCCAAGATCTCTACATTCCCCCTCCTCCTGCAGAACCATATATTCCCAGGTATAAAACTAACCATCATGTTGTTCCGGGCAGCTTTTAGCCAAAGACTAACCTAACAGCATGTAAACTGTGAAGTCAATTCTCAAGGAACATCTTGAATATTTTCTCAGTTCTGAACATATTCTGGGAAATTATTCCCATTATAGAGAATGCACTTTGGGTAATAATAATAACTAACTTGCATTAAACACATACTGTACATTAAGTACCTTACACCCATTATTTCACATAATACAAAAGAATAGGAAAGTAATATTAAATAACAACTAGGATTATTTTAATAAGTAAAGAAGAGGCCGGGCGCTGTGGCTCACGCCTGTAATCCTAGCTCTCTGGGAGGCCGAGGCGGGTGGATCGTTGGAGCTCAGAAGTTCAAGACCAGCCTGAGCAAGAGCCGAGACCCCGTCTCTACTAAAAATAAAAAAAAAATAAAAAAAAACGTTAATTGGCCAACTGAAAATGGAAAAAAAAATAAAATAAAATAAAGGAATTAAAAAAAAAAAAAGAATAAGTCAAGCTTTTTAGCTAAGAATCCTCAGGAAATCTCAGGTTATTTCAAAACATTTCATATACTACTTTTTTTTTAAAAAGGGGAAGTTATAGATAATTTTTATGCTTTCTTAAATGTAGGTGATAAGGAAGATACTTTTAGATGATGAGGAGGAGGGAGATTAGTTTTTTCCCCCCTAATATTTATGTATCTATCTTCCTTCATTCATTCATTAATGTTTCTTTTAGGAAGTAGAGAGAGGTTACAAGGGAATGAATTGCCTTTAAAGTCTATTTTCTAGATTTCTTGAGGCTATATATCTATTTTATTTCCAGATTATTTGAAACTCCTGGCAGGTGTGGAAGAATACAGCTTTATGCCATAACGCATTCTGCCCAAAGGCATTCTGATATCCAGCCTCGTGAAATACAAAAATTATGGAAAAGGGCCAGCACTAAATGGAGACAATTAATACCAATCACAAAGAATTTGATTCAGTTTTTAAATTAGTTCTGCAGTCATTCAAAAACAATAATTTAAGATCTGTTGTTTTCAAGCCATAATTAAGTTTCTTCAGTATATAAAAGAACTGAATTCCTTGCGTTAATTAATTTTCATTATTCTTTGGTACACCTCGTGTTCTAGAAGTATATATTCTATTATACGTGATGGTTACTGACATTATGTGATCTAAATGCTGCATGTCAATATGGCATATCTATAAATGCTATGTTGTCATCTAGTAATAAGTCAGTTTTATGTATATTTTAGTTCTTATTTTTGAGAATTAAATGCAGCTATGGGAACATGGTTTATAAGATATAATTTACTAAGCTGGAATTTCATAAATCTTTCTAATATATAATTTACAGTTTTATGTTCAGTTTACAATTAGATGTACAAATCCATCCAAAATCCTATTAAAATACAAGTTGCATTTTAATTTCATTAAGACAGTGTCAGACCTTCTAAATACTCTTGCATGAGGAGCAATGAAAGCGTGTGTATTCCAAATAGGAAGCATCTCTTTTATGGTTTGTTTTTATTTTAATTTGAAAGATTTTTATTTTGGTACAAATGATTATTTTAAGAGGCCTGATTCTTCAGATAGCTACATGTATAGATAAACATCAAAAGATTATTTTTATCAAATCTCTGTAGTTTTTTAATGTTTTTTGGGGTAGGGAGGAACTTGTTATAAAGTCTCTCCTAGACAAAAATTACTTAAAATACATTTAAGAGGACAAAAGAGTAAAAGAGTACAGAAGAGTATACTTAAAAAGGACAAAAGTTCTGTCCTCAGAGCATGGAGAAGTTATTATTAAGGCAGTATATTGAAGGCAATAAAAAGCTTGAACATGCTATTTAAAAATACTAGATTATGTGAGAGGTTGAAATGTCAACATAGTGGT
Source organism: Microcebus murinus (assembly GCF_040939455.1). Taxonomy (NCBI): domain Eukaryota; kingdom Metazoa; phylum Chordata; class Mammalia; order Primates; family Cheirogaleidae; genus Microcebus; species Microcebus murinus. Next base: position 96,582,874 of record NC_134136.1, read on the forward strand.
CCTTTTTTTGTCAGTATTGCTTGAAATCTTCAAATTTTTCAGTAAAATTCATAATCATAATTAGTGTTTACTATCTCACTGTAATTGATTCTTAGTTGGTCAGTATATAATTTATCAGAATATTCTAAATACATTTTGAATCAAATTATTAGTCACCCAGTCATATAATCTTTTGATATAGCAGTCAATATAATCCATGCATCAAAGCCCCTTTGTACCATAGCCTTATTCAAATTATCTGTATTTTCAGGTTTGACTTGAAGTTATAGTCATAAAACTGTTTACAGTTGTCATTCTTTTTATAGATACAGCCTTGACACTTTTTTTTCCATTTTCTCATTTTGAGGATGAATGTGGTTGACCTACTTTAACTCTTCTGAACATTTCTTTTTCTTCACATTAAAAAAAAAAACTTTGTTTATACAGAATTAGGCATTTTGATAGTAAATGAACATATATAAATTATATGTTTAATTTGAATTGTAAATAATAAAAAGCTTTCACCTTAAAAGAATACAAAGACTCAAAAATGGTTGTCAAGTTAGATAGAATTTTTTATGTGATTAAAATTCTTTGAACACACTTATTCCAGAAAACAAAAGTGATTACAAAAGTTCCTTTTTCTCTAAAAGAGCACAACACATGTATGTGAAGTAAGTGAAATTTGGTTGATATTGTTTTATATGTCTATGACTATACAGTTTCATTATCATAATATGTATTAATAGTACATTTTTATACTTAACCAAATTTCTTTTCCTGTGAGAAAAATGAAGAATTTGTAGGTCTTTGAACTATGAAGTTTAAGTACTGATTTCTCTTATTAACTCTACTGTGTGCCATTAAATATAAGGGAAGTTCACTAAAGCGATGCTCTTTTAATGTTTCCTTAAATCCTTTCTAGAGCAAACGTATAGATTTATTATATATGTGTATAAATGTTTAACACTAAGAAAGGTAACAAAATCTTTACAGCAGAATGAATTAATGCATTGAGTTCTTCAGGGACTCATGACATGAATACATACATAAACATACACATACACACACATTTATACACGTAATACTTGTATCACTTCATTCTACTGAAAAGTTTGTTTTTGCTTTGTACTTTCCTCAATTCAAAATATCGTATTTGAATATGTTCAGTATAGACGTGTTTAACAAATCTTCCCTGCTGATATAAGGCTCCTCCTTCATATTATTATAGAGTAGCAAATACTAACCCTTCCAATTTTCTGCCCCAAGAAATGTCCATATGAATGTAGCATGGTATATAAATACAGTTAAATCACCCTCTGATCTCAGCTACATTAACATTCATGTCACAAGCCTCATAGAGCAGTCTGCCCATTTAGAGACAGGCATAACCTACTCCACTACCACGAATTTGTTAGGGTTGTTTCCAAGCTAATTGCAGTGTGAATTTCTTTTTGATAGTGGGCTAACAGTAACAAAAAGTACCAATTTATTCAGGAAAAGTTTTCAGCTAGCTGAAAATAAAATTCTGGCTTGATTTTATATTTATTTCCTTCATGTTGCCTAAGAACTGGCTACATAGTTATATCTTGGTAATGAGCAGTACTTTTATATTAGAAAATAAAAGAGTAAATGGCAATGCAAATGGCAACCTTACCTTGTGATGAGTTAAATAGATAAAGACAACTTGGCTGATTCAGTTAGTCTTGAGAATGTTATTTACTACTTTATACATATTTCAAATACTGAGAATATAGTTCTCTACATTTGGACAAACCTAAACTTTTGTACACAGACACAGAAATACCTGTTTTTGCTGGACTAAGACTCATATTTTAGAATTGACATCACTTGTATAAGCTCATATCCATTTTACAGTACGTAATGGGGCGCAATTAAAAATTTGTTCTCTTTATCTGTCTTATTATAATTCAGTTTATAAATTTAAGATTTTTTTTAGTCTTATTACTCAACATAAGATTAAATTTTTCCTGGTGTGAAAGCATTTATTCATGCTACTATTTAGGGTAACTGGAAACAATTAAATATTGGAAGAAATATAACTAATGATCCACAGATGAAGAAATTACATTTACATTTATAGTCACATTCTAGAAGACAAGCTTTTCTAACAAAAGTTTCATAGCTAATCAATGAAATGTTTCATAGAACAAACAGGATTCAATTTAACCAATTCTAAAGGGACTATTTCTGTCAAAATACCGCCCATTACGTGCCCAATCACCTATGTGTGAGTAATAGATTTGGGGGATATCATAAATTTTTCGAGATTTTTCTCTTAGAATCCTATAGAAGAAAATAATCACCTTGCCATCACCTTAAGTTTCATTCTTAAACTCCATAATTTATACAATTTATTTACCTTCTCTCCACAAGTTTGATATATTAATTTAAAATGAGTTGTATGAATGTATCTTTTTGCTCTTAAATAAGATACATAGAATAGGAATACTGAGAATAATTATTTTAATTAAGATTGATTTTAAATTAATAACATGCTGTTTGAAATTCTTACAATAACAGTTTATATAGTGCTAATTTATTTCCTAAGGCCACAGTGCCCTTTATGGTAGTTCTTAAACACATCTTTGTTTTTGAGCAATACGAATTTTTACTGAGAATCAATTAGGTAAACTGGCAGAAAAAAAAGGATATGGTTAACATTGTTAGCATTATACCTACTGTCTTGAACACTAAAAGCAACTTATATGCTAATTATCTTTGTATGACTTGGTACAATAAAAAGTGGACTAGAGCAGAAGTTAGAAGATCCATGGCTCATTTCTAGCTCTGTCAGTTATTAGCTGTATGACATTGAGGCAAGTCGTTTTTGGTTTTTGGCAAACAAGAATAATTAAAAATTACCCTATAAACCTCAAAGAAAGTTTGGAAAGATCAGAACATACATTGTATGGGAAGAATGTTAATAGTATTTTTGACCCTCTACCATTTTACGATCCTAACACTTTCCTATGTCCTTCTCCTTTACTCTAACCCTTTGTTAGGGATGAAAAAGGAAACCTTCCTTGTGAAGACCTCAGAGGACATATGGTAGGCAAGCCAGTGCATAAGGGATCTGAGTCACCAAATTCATTTCTGGATCAGGAATATCGAAAGAGGTTTAATATTGTTGAAGAAGATACTGTCTTATATTGCTATGAATATGAAAAAGGAAGATCAAGTAGTCAAGGAAGACGAGAAAGCACCCCAACTTATGGTAAGAGTTCTTCTCTTACATTTACATAGGATGTATGTCTGGCATAGGACTCTCAATTTCCTTTAATAGGCTTTTGGGTTGTGCAAATTACTTGATAGCTTTTGAATCTTTATGATTGATCTGTGTCCTTCATGTGCTTCAAAGTGGGATCTCAACAATATGAGGCATGATATTAAAAATTATTCTAGATTTTCCAAAGATAAGAACAGTAGGTAACATTCCAGCTCATAATGATTTATGAAAATCTCTTTAGTATAACATATAACTTCTTGTTTGTTAGATGTTGCCAAATTGGAAAAATTCAAGTGGGTTTTTTTTCCTTTGTTAATGAATACTTTTAACATGACTTCCTTAAAATAATATTATCTCCTTATTAGCCAGGGACTAAAGAAATTTAGATAGAGTTTTCTGGAGAAAATCTCATCTCAGTTTTTGTATTTTTTAAAAAACTGCAAAATTAATTTGGCATTTGAGTGGAAGTAGATTTTAAATAGGACGGACATAACTATCTGTAAGGCAAAAAAAGACCTAGAGTTTCCATGTACCTAGGTTTTTTTTTTAAATCCTCAATCCTTGTTTTTCCAAGAAAGTAACCCAGTCACAAATACTTAAAACTGATACAGTATATCTGAAAGACTTGCAGATAAAGTTACCTAAAGTTAAAATAGTAAAGCCTATTGCAAGAACGAATTGATTTAATTGGAAGTCTTTGCTCCTCTCTTTCCAATCTTCACATTAATCATTTTCAGTGAGGAGCTTATACTTTGGGGAAAGACAGGATTCCTGCTAGTTAGTCCAGACTTGATCAATGAGAGCTCAGCAGAAGAAAAGTTGTTTTTAACTAGCCCTTTCCACCTACACCCCTCACTCGTCCACCATGGCCATATGCCGCCCGGCTTTGGTCCCCAAATAGCAGTCATCACATGCCTTCTTATACATGTCTTATTTCCTTACTGCTCTTTGCAAATGATTATGAATGAAAAGTTTTGCCCAAAATTATCCTAAAGAATAGGACTACTTGTCTTATTTTGTGTTATTCTCTTTACATGTGGTTTTTTTTTATCAAAAGAATAAATAATGGTACTTTTAGCATAACTCCTCAATTATGTTACTCTGGTGGCACGTATTTTAAACTGTCCTATATTGAATGTATTTGGACCTTTGCTTTTCTCCCTTATTATATCATAAACCTGCAGTATAGAGGCCTACCTTCTTTGCTATCCCTACTTCTAAACAATGAGATAATATGAACTTTTTATTCTTATTCACTCCACAAGTACTTATGGACTACCTATTAATGGATAGGCACTAATGTGTATCGACCCTTCTTTTTCTATGTCCCAGAATTTTCTGGCTATTTTCTACTTATGTTGAAATATTTAATAAATATTTGATTTAAGGAGTAATTATAGACACCAAATGAAGTCATTGATTAATAACTGATGACTTTATTTAAAAAAATGTTTACTAGGTTCTTACCTGAATGGCTATAAATTGTTAGTTCCTTCAGACTACAGTTTAAAGCATATAGTGCAATCATGTTCCATAAATCATATTTCCACCAATAAAATAGAATGCTGTTTAAATTTTAGAAAACTTAGATAGCCTATAGATACTTGATATCTTTTTGTAAACAACTTAGGAGAAAAGAAACGTATACATGCTTAAAAGAAGGAGAAAGAAATAAACAAAGTTTTTTTCATTCAGTATGATCTTTAAGCTTTTTTTAAAATTGGCACATAATAATTGTACATATTTATGGGCTACAGAGTGATATGTCAATATGTGTATATAATGTGTAATGATCAAATCAAGGTAATTAGCATATCCATCACCTTAAACATTCAACATTTCTTTGTTTTGGGAATATTAAAAATCCTCTCTTCTAGCTATTGGAAATTATATAATAAATTATTGTTAACTATAGTCAACCCTTGGTGCTATAGAACACTAGAAGTTATTCTTCCCACATAGCTGTAATTTTGTCCCATTAACCACCCTGTCCCAAAGCTCCCCCAATTCCCAGCCCACAAGTACACTTCCAAGCCTCTAGTAGCCATAATTCTATTCTCTTTGACCTTAACTATTAGCTTCCACATATGAGTGAGAGCATGCAGTGTTTATCTTTCTGTGCCTGACTTACTGCATTTAATGTTTTCCAGGCTCATCCATGTTGCCATGAATGACAGGCTTTCATTACTTTTTATGGCTGAATAGTATTCCATTGTTGATATATAACCATATTTTCTTTATCCATTCAGCTGTTGATGGATACTTAGTTTGATTTCATATCTTGGCTATTATGAATAGTGCTGTAAAACATAGAGCACAGATGCCTTTTAGACATACTAATTCCCTTTCCTTTGGGTATATATCTGGTAGTAGGATTGCTGGATAATATGGTAGTTCTAATTTTTGTTTTTTGAAGAACCTCCATACTGTTTTCTATAATGATTGTACTAATTTACATTCCTGTCTACAGAGTATAAGAGTTTCCTTTCTGTGCTTTCTTATCAGCATCTTTTTTTTTTTTGTCTTTTTGATAATAGCCATTCTAACTGGGATGAGATGATATCTCATTGTGGTTTTTTTGTTTTTGGTTTTTTTTTTTTTTTTTTTTTTTTTTTTGCGACAGAGTCTCACTTTGTTGTCCAGGCTAGAGTGAGTGCCGTGGCATCAGCCTAGCTCACAGCAACCTCAAACTCCTGGGCTTGAGTGATCCTTCTGCCTCAGCCTCCCGAGTAGCTGGGACTACAGGCATGCGCCACCATGCCCGGCTAATTTTTTTTTTTTATATATATATATCAGCTGACCAATTAATTTCTTTCTATTTATAGTAGAGACGGGGTCTCGCTCTTGCTCAGGCTGGTTTTGAACTCCTGACCTTGAGCAATCCGCCCGCCTCGGCCTCCCAAGAGCTAGGATTACAGGCGTGAGCCACAGCGCCCGGCCTCATTGTGGTTTTGATTTCCATTTCTCTAGTGATTAGTGATGTTGAGCATTTTTTTATATACTGGTTGATCATTTGTATGTCTTTTGAGAAATGTCTGTTAATATACTTTTGCCACTTTTTAATGGAGTTATTTGGGGTTTTTTTTTGCCATTGTGTTGTTTGAGTTCCTTGTATTCTAGATAGTAAGCCCTAGTCGAATGGATACTTTGAAAATATTTTCTCTGATGCAACAAGTTGTCTCTTCACTCTAATTGTTTCCTTTGCTATACAGAAGCTTTTTATTAGTAATTTGATACAATCCCACTTATCTATTTTTTTGTTGTTGTTGTTCCTTGTGCTTTCAAAATCTGGGACATAAAATGTTTGCCCAGACAATGTCCTAAATGCCCTATGCTTTCTTCTTAGTTTTATTGTTGTAAGTCTTAAATTGAACTTTTTAATCCATTTTAAGTTGATTTTTGTGTATGATGAGAGACAGGGGTCTAGTTTCATTCTTCTGCATATGGATGTCCAGTTTTCCCAACACCATTTATTAAAGAGGCTGTCCTTTCCCCAATGTATGTTCTTGGTGCCTTTGTTAAAAATCAATCGGCTGAAAACACATGGATATATTTCTGGGTTCTCTATTCTATTCCATTGGTCTATGTGTCTGGTTTTTATACCAGTGCCATGATGTTTCGGTTATGATAGCTTTGTAGTATAATTTGATGTCCAGTAGTGTGACGCCTCCAGCTTTATCCTTTTTGCTCAGGATTGCCTTGGCTATTTAGGGTCTTATGTGGTTCCATACAACTTTTAGGATTGTCTTTTCTGTTTCTGTGAAAAATATCGTTGGTATTTTGATAGGGATTGCATTGAATCTGTAGATAGCTTTGGATAGTGTGGTCATTTTACTAATATTAATTTTTCCGTTCCATGAACATGGGAAGTCTTTCCATTTGGTTGTATCCTCTTTAATTTCTTTAATCAGGGTTTTGTAGTTTTCCTTGTAGAGATCTTTCACCTCCTTGGTTCAATTTATTTCTAGGGGGGTTTTTTGTAGCTATTATATATGGGATTGCCTTCTTGATTTCTCTTTCAGGTGGTTTGTTGTTTATGTACAGGAATGCTAATGATTTTGTATATTAATATTGTATCCTGCAAATTTACTGAATTTGTTTATCAGTTTTAATAGGTATTTTAATAGAGTCTTTAGGCTTTTCTATACATAAGATCATGCTGTCTGCAAACAGGGACAATTTTATTTTCTCCTTTGTAATTCGGATGCCCTTTATTTCTTTCTCTTGCCTGATTGCTCTGGCTAGGACCCTCCAGTAAGCACTATAGTGAATAAAAGTGGTAAAAGTGGCCATCCTTGTCTTGTTCCAGTTCTTAGTTTCCCCATTCAGTCTGATGTTAGCTGTGGGTTTGTCATATATGGGCTTTATTGTATTATGTCCCTTCTATACTTAATTTGTTAGGAGTTTTTATCATGAAGGTATGTTGAATTTTATCAAATGCTTTTGTTGTATCTATTGAGATGTTCATTTGTTTTTTGGCCTTTATGTATCATTTTTATTAATTTCTGTATGTTGAACCATCCTTACATCTCTGGGATAAATCCTGCTTGCTCATAGGATATAATGTGCTGTTGGATTTAGTTTGCTAGTGTTTCGTTGAGGATTTTTACCTCCATGTTCATCAGGGATGTTGGCCTATAGTTTTTTGTTTTTTGTTGTTGTGTCCTTGTCTGGTTTTGGTATCAGGATAGTGCCAGCCTTGTAGAATGAGTTTAGAAGAATTCCCTCTTCTTCATTTTTTGGAATAGTTTGAAATGAATTTGCATAATTCTTCTTTTAGAGTTTGGTAGAATCCAGCAATGAAGGCATCTGGTCCTGGACTTTTCTTTGTTGGGAGACTTTGAATTACTGATTCAATCTCATTACTCATTGGTTGTTCAGATTTTCTATTTCTTCTTGGTTCAGTCTTGATAGGTTATATGTATCCAGGAATTTACCCATTTTCTCTAGGTTTTCCAATTTATTGGTGTATAGTTGTCCTTAGTAGTCTCTAATAGTCCTTTGTATTTTTGTGATATCAGTTGTAATGTCTCTTTTATTTCTGATTTTATTTATTTATGTCATCTCTCTTTTTAGTATAGCTAATGGTTTGTTTTATTTTTTCAAAAAACCAACTTTTGTTGACCTTCTTTATTTTTTAATCTATTTTGTTTAGTTCTGCTTTAATCTTCACGTTTTTTCTACTAATTTAGTTTCTTTCTTGCTTTTCTGGTTCCTTGAATAACTAGGTTGTTTGTCTGAAATATTACTACTTTTTTGATATAGATACTTATTACTATAAACTTCTTGCTTAGTACGCTTTTGTTGTAACCAATAGGTTTTGGTATGTTATGTTTTCATTTTCATTTCTTTCAATACATTTTTAAATTTCCTTCTTAATTTCTTCATTGATTCATTGGTCATTAAGGAGCATGTTGTTTAATTTCCATGTACTTGCACAGTTTCCAACATTTCTCTTGTTGTTCCTACCTGGCTTAATTTTCTTGTGATCTGAAAAGATACCTGACATGATTTCAATTTTTTTAAATTTGTTGAGACTTATTTCGTGGCCTAACATATGGTCTGTCCTGGAGAATGTTCCATGTGCTAATGAGAAGAATGTGTCTTCTGTAGCAGTTGGATAAAATGTTCTATATATATTAGGTCCATTTGGTCTATAATACAGTTTAAGTCTGAAATTTCTTTGCTGATTTTCTGTCCAGATGATCTGTTCAGTGCTGAGAATGGGATGTTGAAGTCCCCAATTATTACATTGGGGCCTGTAACTCCCTTTAATAATGTTTGCTTCATATATCTCAGTGCTCCTGTGTTGGGTGCATATATTAATATACTTATATTATTATATCCATTTGCTGACTTGATCTCTTTGTCATTATATAATAACCTTCTTTGTCTCTTTTATATTGTTTTAATTAAGGTATATTTTATCTGATATAAGTATACCTATACCTACTTCTGCTAATTTTTGATTTTTGTTTGCAAGGAATATTTTTTTCTATTTTTTTACTTTCAGTCTATGTGTGTATTTACAGGTATGATGAGTTTCTTATAGGCAGCATATAGTTAGGTCTTATTTTTTATCCATTCTATCAGTTTATGTCTTTAATTGGATAATTTAAACTGTTTAAATTCAAAGTGGCTATTGATAGATGAGGATTTACTCCTTTCATTTTCATAGTTTTTGTTTTGTAGATCTTTTTTTGTTTTTACTCTCATTGTTTATTGCACTTTGGTGGTTTTCTGTGGTGATAACATTTGATTTCCTTTCTCTTTCTTATTTGTGTTTCTACTTTACCATTGAGTTTTATTCTTCCATGTCTTTCATATTGGAAATTATTATCTTTTTACTTTTAGATGTAGGAGTTGCTTAAGCACTTCTTGTAGGGGCAGTCTAATGGTGATGAATTCCTTCATTCTTTGCTTATCTGGGAAAGAACGTATTTCTCCTTCATCCATGAAGGATAGTATTCTTACCTAGCAGATTTTTTCTTTCCTCACTTTCAATATATCATCCCATTCTATTCTGGCCTATAAGGTTTTTGCTGAGAAATCCACTGGTAGTCTGATGGAAGTTCCCTTATATGTGACCTGGTGCTTTTCTTTTGTTGTTTTTATAATTTTTCCTTTGTCTTTGACTTTTGACAGTTTAATTATAATGTACCTTGGAGAAAATGAAGGGGATGGATTTTAATTGGGGGTACTTTGAGTTTTCTCTATCTGAATGTCTATATCTCTTACAAGACTTGGGAAGTTTTCAGCAATTTTGTTAAATAAGTTTTCTGTGCCTTTGCCTAACTTGTCTCCTTCTGGAATACCCAAAATGAAACATGTGGTCTCTTTATGGTGTCCCATATGCCGTGTGGGATATCTTAATTCATTCTAATTCTTTTTTTTTTTTTTTAATTTAACTGGGTTATTTCAAAAGACCTGCCCTCAGGTTTAGAAATTCTTTCTTCTGCTTGATCTAATCCATTGCTGAATCTCTTGATTGTATTTTATATTTCATTCATTGAATTCTTCCATTTCAGGGTTTCTGTTTGGCTATCCTTTATGATACCTATTTCTTTACTGAATTTCTTATTCAAATCATGAAATCTTTTCCTGTTTTGTTGAATTGCATATCTTTATTCTCTTCTGTCCTGCTGCGTTTCCTTAAAATCACTAGTTTGAATTCCTTTTTAGGCATTTCATAAATTTCTTTAGGATCTGTTTTTGGAGAATTATTGTGCTTCTTTGGAGGTGTCATGTTTCCTTACTTCTTCATGTTTCTGATGTATCTACATTGGTATCTGCGTACCTGGTGAAACAGTCACTTCTTTTAATTTTATGGATTTGCTTTCATAGGGAAAGACATTTTCTCATAGATATAGTCTATAGTGTCATTTGGATGGGTGCTTTGGCTTTGGTTTGGGTAGGTGCAGTGATGTAGTCTCCATGTGATTTCCTTGGCTGTAGTTATCGTGTGTGGTTATCTTCAAATGCCTTAGGTGACCTAGGCTGTAGGTGTTTGTGGTGGCTACAGTCCAGTGCAGCTTTGTTGGGGCTGGGAGCTGCCAGATGAGTCAGTTCTCAGGCTCCTGGTGGAGGTGCACAGCAGCTTTGCTGCTGGATGGGGAGAGGGCCACTGGTGGTAGCAGGCCTCAGGTAGGCCAGTCCTTAGGCCCCTTGGGGGAGATACACAATAGCTTCACTGCTGAAGTCAATGGGATCACTTGCAGTGACAGTGAACCTGGGTAGGCCTGTTCTCAGGCCCCTAGGGGTGGTACAAAGTGGCTCTGCCACTGGAGTGAGTGAGGTCACCAGCAGTAACAGACCCCGGCTTGGCCCATTCTTGGGTTGGGGAAGGCTGCACAAAAGCTCTTCTCCTGGAGTGGGCATGGTGCCAGCAATGGTAGCCCCTGGGTGAGTTGGCCCTTTAGCCTGGGGCTTGGGGTGAATGGCAGCTCCTTCACTGGAGTGGGTGGGGTTACTGGCAATGATAGGCCATGAAAAGGCCAGTCCTTGAGTCTGAGGGGGCCACATAGCAGTTCTGCTGCTAGAGTAGGTGAGGTTCCTGCAGAAACAGGTCCTGGATAATTGGATGTCAGGCTCTAGGGAGTGGCACACATATTGGCTTCCTCTGTCTTGGGGTGAGGAAGTGTCTCCTTGCTAAGCTGAACTCCTTGTTCCCTGGCGTTCCAGGCATTATTAGGCTCAGGTGCCAAGTTCATATATGCACTGCTGGGTCTAGCTGAGGTCATGGCCATGCAGCCTTTCATATGGGTGTGGTAGGATGATGTCAAGGCTCCAGAGATGTAGAGATACAGAGGCTGTTGAGCCCTTGGGCAGGATTAGCTCTGGCAGTAGCTTGACCTCAAATGGTGCCATGCTATAATAGCCTGGGCCTAAGGGCATGGGGGGAGCCCCAATCCAAGGTTCCTCTCTGGAGTAATGTAGATATGTGGACTCCAGTCAGCTCCCTACACTGGCCTTATGGCCTATGAGGATTGTGGGGTTCTCTTGCAGGTAGGAGGCATCTGTGCTGGGAATGTGGACTGCTAGTCATCTTTTATTTACCTTTTTTCTGCAATGGGCAGTCCCCCTTGCTCCAAACCAATTCCAACTATGTGCTTAGTTTCCATCTTTCTGCTGCCATCCTAAGTTCCCTTGTCTCTCAAGGTCTTTGTCACTTCCTTGCTGAATTCCAGCATTCTCCCCTAGAAACTTCATTTGACATTTGGTTATCTACTTGTTATTTTGGTCCTTCTTTGTGGATAAGACGAATGTGGGGCACCCCTGGTAAGCCATCTTGAATTCTCCAAAGTTTGTTTTTAAACGTTTAAACCTGAAACAAATATAATCTTACTATATAGTGGTTTGGTTTAATCTAAACCTTTAATGTAGATACCTATAGATACTTCAATGGAGATTCCCTAGTACAACCTGAAGGTTGTTCCAGGTAACTAACAGTTTAATGTATTTACCTTTTTAAAATCAAATCTTAAATAATAAAAACTTACCTGTCAGACGTAGGAATTTGTAGTCATGATTTTCTCAATAATTAATTCATTTGTTAAGTCATTCAACCATACTTGTTGTAGACATAAAACCAGGCAGACACTGGGATACAAAGATGAATAAAACCATAAAGTCTACCTGTAAGGTAATTATAACCCAAAGGGAAGAAACAAAGACACATATTGCAGTCACTTCAGGTAAGTAGGAAACTGTGCACAAAGTGCTTTAGTAGCCCAAGAAATGAAGCCCTATAGTCTGCCTAGGAAGTCAAATAAGTAGATGTGACATTAATGCTGTGTTTTAAATGATGAGTAGTCATCATCTATGGTTTCTAGATGCTAATCATATCCACCATATACTTGGCACCTTCTCAAACCTAGGTCTGAGATCTGAGATTTTGTATAAATTTCTCAGCCCAGACCCTAAAAGCCCCTTTACAGATTACTTCAAACCTTCATAAGCAATCGAAGACAACTTGTTTATTTAACCTATGAAGTAGTGCCATTATACAGACCCTTAAGTGTGACAATATCTTCTTGTATTTGGAAATAATTATAATGAAAGTATACAATCCTGCTGAAATATATTGCAAAAAAACTAAAGTACAAAAATGTTCACATTTGATATTTTCTGGAAATGACAGTAATTTAACTTCTTAGCACTTGTGTGATACCTTAAAATGCAGTGTGTAAGTCCTTTATCCTTAGAGTGTTCAATTTTGTTCTTAGTCACAAGTACTCTTATTTTGAAGTACGTGAGTTTAATCCTGTTAACTTCCCAGATTATCTGTTTAGTCAAAGAGTTTAGCATTAAGATTATAAGAGTCTTGGTAGGATTTTAAGAAACAAATGAGAGATATAACACAGTTCTTTGTATGTGCTTTTAGTTGAATGCATATTTACTTGCTGTATTCTCTGAGTACATTCATATTTTAAAGTTCGATATGTGAGAGAAAAATAAGGGATCTCTGTTATTAAGCACAGTAACAAAGAAACACAGATATAAAGAAAATTATTTGAAAACATCCTAACTGTGGTTTTTTAAAGTATGTTGTTTAACCAGGTTTCTCATTTTATATCATGAACCCTCTAATTGTTAAAAGTGAGTTGAAAGAAGTACAGTTATTGACCCTAAGCAATTAAACAAGTACAATATGGATGGACAGTAGATGACCCTTCCAGAAAATAAGTAAATACAATAAGACCTCATCATCGATAGGTTCTTAGAAAATAAACTTTAAGTGAAATGATGTATAGCAAGTCCTCAAATAAGGTTGTTTCCTTCAACAACATTTTGTTACAATGATGAAAAAAATTGGTTTTTTTATACATTGTTTCACTTAAAGTTGTGGTTTCCAAGAACCTACCTACAATGTTAAGTGAGGACTTACTATAATACCTGTTGAGCTTTTTAGGTAAGCCAAGCACTGTTCTAAGCATATAAAAGGCATTAACCCATTTAATCTTCACAACAACCCTATGAGGTATATCCTAATAAAATCCTTATTATACAGATGGGAAATATAAAATACATAGAGGTTAAATAATTTACCCAACTAGTAAGTTGTACAGCTGGGATTAAGTACCCATGGATATTTGTTGACCCTACTAGTGGTACTAGCTAGCTAGAGGTGATCAAAATAATTTTCTAAATTGTAGGAAAATAATTTCTAAAAATTACATTACTCCTTCCAAATTCAAGAATTTGATTTCAGGCAAGCAAAACTAGTTCTGATTTTATATGTTGTTTTATATTTACTGACACTATAATGAGCATGCATTTACATAGGCATTGCCCTGACAGACCTTAGGAAAAGACTATTAGAGTGTAAAATGAGCAACAATGTGTATGTCCTTTTAAAATCAGAGATCATAAAATAGGCTTTACTTTCCTAAAAAGATAGACAAAAATAATTTCTGGAAACACAGGAACCAGTAGGGGAAACAACCTAGGTTAGTAGTTACTAACATTGGCTGTAGCATCAGCCATACTTGGTAATCTTGTCTGCCATCTAATTACTTCAGTGTGACCTTAGGGGTGTTACTGTAGGCCTCAGTTTTCTCATTTGTTTAATGAAAATGATAATATCTGCCTCATAGAGTTTTTGTGAGAATTTAATGACAACACCTTATAAATTGCCTTAGTTCCCAGTAGGTTAGGTATTTATTTTCATTATTGTCATTATAACATAGAAAATTTCATGTGAAAATAGAAAGGGGGAAAGATAGTATTAAATCACTTTAACTATTTTGTCTCATTGCTCAGACTTCAAAGGCAATGGTTCAAATTTGATGACATCAGTTGCTTGGCAACTTTTCAAAATGGTAATAATTCCCATCAACTGTTCCTATTTGCTGTTCACAGACTCCTTTCCCTTGATATTTCATCATAGCACATTTCTATGCATGGAAACATGCTAAAAGGTAGACACAGTTGTCTGAGTCCCTTTGTGGCCATGAGTGGTCATATTTTATATGAACAAGAAGAAAACATTTTTTTTAACAATAATATCACGGAACAGTATTGGTTTGAAGATAGGAATCCAGACATTTTCTGATTTATTGAAAATCCAGAACTACACAAAAAGCACATGAATAAATGCAAGTTGGTATTTTAGAAATGTTTCTCATAAATGTTATTTGCACACATTGTTCATTAAGGGAAATTAATTTCTATAACATTACACCAAATCATTTTCCACTCAAGTGGTTGGGACACATGAAAACCAAATACCATGTTCCTTTTAACCACATGCATAGCAAACAGCTTGAATGACTTATAGCAATATGATGAAGGGCCTATGGGCAATGACATCATAAACTAAGTATTATCAGTGTGTAAGGATAGCATCTGTAGATTCCAGGGTTTCTTATTATACTTCAACACTGCCTTTCTCCTTATCTTACAAATTCATTCAGTCTTTTGGGCAGTTAAATTATAATTAGCAGCATTATTTCAGACATTTCTTAAAGGATCAAATATGCACAATGCATTCACACCTCTTTTATTTCTAAATACAAGCCTGCTCTCTTTCCCGTGTTTTTTTAAAAAAAGTAATCTTCCTTATCAGGTAAAAATTCAGGAATTCTTATTCCTTTGACTTATTTAATAAATTTCATAAGGACTACAAGTTGGTTAGCTTCACAAAATAGTTTTGAGCATCAAGATGATGGTCATAAGGGACCACATAATTGATGGAAAAGCAGTTTGGCAACATTTTGATGTAGAAATAGAAAATGGTGTGTTCCTAATGTAAAAATTACAGTAATCATCTAGGGAAGGCACACTTTCATAATTTGTACAATTTTACTGATGAAAATAGAAGAGCATGACATGTGAGGTCAGACAGACCTGAATTTGGTATCACAGCTTGGTATTTAACAGCTGATTGACCTTGAGCTTAATTGAAACTTAACCTCCCTATACTTTTGTTTCCTTATCTAAAATGGAATAGCAATATTACTCATAGTGTTTTTATGAGGATTAAATGAGATAACATATGTCAAATACTTAGCACAGTTCTTGCCTCATAGAAAGTGCTCAAGAAATGGTGCCTAGATGGTATAATATAATATTGTTGCTCACAAATAAAAATGTCCCGAAGATTTTCAAGTGCTGATGGATCAAATCAGCACTTCCTCTTCTCCCTTTACTGAAGGGACTCAGTAAAGGACAAAAGGGCTAGAAGTATACCCTCTTGTTTGGTTCCTCTACCAAGACAATAAGCATCCATTTAAATTATAGCAATTAAAAGAAATATGAATAGAGCTTTTTGGCTTCTTTTGGTTTGGTTTTGCAAACCAAAGTAGAAGGAAGAGCATTCAAATAGTAACACTTCAAACTGCCCTTTTCCAAGTCTTCTTAAGCTCCACTATAGAAATTATCAGCTTACATGCTGGCCAGAAGGGTCCAGTTACAACCTCTCAGCATCAGAAATCTGAAAACAATTCAGCCCCTACACCTTTTTTAAGTTCTAGATTAGTTGCTTTTAAAAGAAAAGAAGAAAATAATCTGTAAAATAAATAAAATAGTTGGAGACTTTTAAAGTAATGAAACCCAGAAAGAAAAGATCACTCTGAAAGAATTCAAGATATTAGGTATTGTATAAAACAGTAAGATCAAGAAAAGAACTTTTAATAAAGTTCCAGAATATTAATATGTGGATAAAATGGAAAGATTAGCAGGCCAAATCTACAAAGTTGATGCAACTATGAGAGGGGAAAAAAAAAAAAAAACTCTTTACATGAATTAATCAACAAAAAGATATGAACTAGATGAAATAGTGCCCCCTTGTAGAAGAATGGGAAAGCCAAGTATAGAAATAGTGTAACTCGGTGATTCTCATCTGGGGTCAATATTTCCCCCAGGGGATGTTTAGCAATTTCTGGGGACATTTGTGGTTGTCACAGTGGCCGGGGTTGGGGAGGGGTGGTGGTAGCTACAAGCATCTAATGGTTAGAGGCTAAGGATGCTATTAAACATCCTGTAGTGCACAGGACAGCTCCCAACAATAAAAAATGATCTGGCCTGAAATGCCAAGAGTACCATTGTTGAAAAACTCTGTCTAACTTATGAAGAATCAATTTACAGATAAATTGAATACAGAAGCAGATATTAATACTAGAAAATATATGTCAGAGACCTTGTATGACACAGGGCTGATTGCCTTATTATTTTTAATTCAAAGAACCTAGGAAGTTACTGCTCTGGAAAGATATACCTACATTTATTCACACTTACCATATTCTCTGGGCAGAAGTAGTATAGGTTGTGAGTGTTTGGGATTACCTAACCTGTTCTGCAATAGAAAACCTAATCATGCTATCCCCTGGAGCAGGAGGCAATACATTTGTTCCTATTGAAATCAGAATACATTTTCCCATATGGGAAAAAAATGTAATAAATAGCAGCTAGGCGAAATTTAAATAGAGCTGTTCATGTTAGCTTTCAAATCACAATATGGTTTAAGTAATCTAGCATTTTCTTAAGTATGTTCTTCAGATCACTAGTTCTGAAAGAGAATCTGTAAAAAAAAAAAAAAAACGTTATGTGGTTAAATAAGATTGGGAAGTTTTGCATATTTTATCCCCCTCTTGGAGATTAATAAATGCACATTAGCATACTAACAGCTTTGAAAGTCTTGTTGAATTTGGGTTAATTTGTTATTTCCCAAAAGTGTTTGTATATTCAATCAGGTTTTTCTGGGTCACATAATACTTATTAACTTCCCAGTGGAGCTAGTGTTTGATGGAATGCATTTTGGAAAATATTGAAATAGACTTTTGCAACTCCTTTTAAAGACTCAAATACCAATGATAAAATTTCTTTGTGTTTTGAGTTCCAAATAGCTGACTTACAGATAAGCATTTGGAAAAACCTCTATTCTTAAAGTTGAAGCCTGCCCAACAGTTGGCTTGTTGGATGTTATCTTCATTCTTCATTTTTATCTTGCAGAAAGCCAGATGTAAACCATTTTCTAGAGTAAATCTTATTTGTGATAAAAGTCCAAACTAAAGTAGTAAAAACTAACTAGAAAGATCAGTACATAGTGTTCTGTACTCCAAGCTACTTGTGGAATCACTGATATCACTGCAAAACAATTTGCCAGAACTCATGGAAGACATAGATCCCTGGGGATAAAAAATGTCAAGTGTAATATTCGGTATTGTTCAAGAAGAGATGACTAAAAATTATACACTGATTATTTTAATGACTAGAGACATTTGAGCAAATAATTAAAATGATATATAGCCATTTAAAATGTACATATGACAACCTAGCATTGTTTTATTAGTAACACATCATGTCAAACCAATTTATTTTTCTTCATTGTTAAGGCACTGCACTATAACCACAAAGTTGCACCCACAGTTTATGCTCTAATCTTCCATTAGTTCTTTGCATAGCCTTAAGAATATTTTGCAATAGTTGCAAGCTGGCAACTTGCAGATATGTATAGGCATATACTTTTTCTCAAACTCTTAAGTGAGAGGACATTCAAACAAAAAACAAAAGCAGTAATCATACAAGTCATTAAATTATTTTGAATAAAAATTAATTGGATTTTTGTGTAATGCAATGGTCTTGAATGATTCATCACTGATGAAATTTGATGTAGTAGAAAGAGCACTGGGATAGAAACCTGAAAGTCTGTATTCATGGACTGACTCCATGGATTATGTGTGAAATCCTAAGAAATTAACTTTGGTGGGTCTTAAGTTTTTCATCTCTACCTTTCTTACTAGTGACTTGCTAGCTTCACTAACAAATATGATCCCCCAAAGAAAAATAGGTGAAAGGAATTGTAAAGTTATTACAAGATTTCATTTATTTTCAAATGAGAATCTTCGATTGATAATCGTTGTCATCTTTTTGTACTTTTCATGAGAAAGGGTGACTGTCTTCCATATGTTTAGTATTGTAAGACACTGCTTTACTAATTTTTTAAAAAATAGATTGCTTTAATTTGCAGTTCTTTAACTTGAGAACTGCATAGTTTTAACCAAATAATATTTTCATGTCTATGTAATCTTTTTTGTCTACATCTATATTAATGTTGAGCACTGCAAGGAGCCGAGTATTTTAGCGTAGCTCATTTTATACTCACCAGAACCTTCAGAGGAGGACCCAGAACTATTTTGCCACTTAAACAGTATTTAAATCGTCCTTTTCCATTCCTACCATACCCCTCTAATGTAAAGGAATTGTGTTTATGCACAGTGGCAACATCTCAACTAAGAAAAACCTGTCTTTCTGAACTCCAATGTGTATAGCTTGTTCCTTCTTTTAGTGGAATGTTTACAAAAGGTAATTTGGTTCAAAATATGATTAGCCTTAGAATCAAGTGTTAAAATTGCCGTGTAATTTTTTTATGCAGTTCAGTATTTTCTCCTTCAACAAATCATTTGTTATTTCCCACTTACAGCATATCTTTTTTTGTAGTTGAGTAATATTCCATGGTATGCATATACACATTTTATTAACCCATGCTTGTAGCCCTGGCTTGGGTGAGGCAAAGGCATTATATATAACCAAAATGTTTGCACCTCCATAGTATTCTGAAATAATAAATAAACAAACAAAAAAACAAATAAATAAATAAAGTGTAGATCACTTTTACAAACCAGTAGGAAAATACACAAACAAGATGGAGCTTATTGTTGGAAATGAGATTTTAATTGGTTTTGTTCTCCATTAATGAAACAGAAAAGATTTCAAGTCAATGAATTCAAAGTTTGTATTTGATTTGTATTATTTGTAAATCATTAAAGCCAATGCTTAAATAATCATCACACTGAATGTTTACAACTCAATTTTTCCAAGCTCTTTTATCCAGAAATGAATTTTTTAAAATATGGCCCTAAACATCAAAGTGCTCATTCTTGCTTATTTTATTGGATCCAGATATGTTACTATTATCCTTTAAAAATTACTGACTTTCCATTTAATTCAGTTTACTTCCTCTTTAAATGTGTGATTCTCTACCTTATATAACCTCAGGATGTTTTCCTAGAAATGCAGTCAACCATCTGAAAGTAATTTTTCTGTCTGGTATGTGGGGTGTTTGATGGGTGTATGTGGCAAGCATATAGCTTAACTATACTTACTATACTCATTTTCATCAAAATATTGGCTAAAATATTCAGAACAGATGTGTATATGTATATACTTTTTCTCAGACTCTAAGGAAAGCTTTTTTTGTGAGCATTAAAGGGTATGTCAGACTTATGGAAAAATTTCTTTGCAGTTTTTTTTTTAAACCTTTGGCAACTGTAAGAAAGACTATTGCTTCTCAGGTGCTGTTTATTACCCTGAAACTTAATGACTTTAGCATGTTTTGAGAGAGTTTTTAAAAAGCGATACAATTGAAAAAGGCAGCAATTCAGTGGTGTTTCAACACCTTGGTAGCTTAATATAGGAATGTTTCTAGATAAGAAATCAGGAGGCAACTTCTAGTTATGACTTGATTACCAAACAGTTCTATAAGGCCCAATTTGTTAGAAAAATGAAGAGGGTTGGTCAGGATGACATATTGCCTTAGAAGGAAGGAAGAGGGATGAATGGAGGAGAATGGAAAGTTGGAAGGCAGAGGAAGGAAACTATGAAAATAGAAACCAGTGGTATAGCTTGAATCCTTTTTGGTCCAGTGTCTGAGGAAAGATCCCCATTTACTTTCTTAACAAGGAATCAGTTAAATACAGAACAGTTACTGTGTTTAAGGCACTGTGCTAAGTGCTGGAGATACCACAATAAACAGAAATGTCTATTCAATCATGAAATTTACATTCTAGAAGTGTGACAGATTTCAAGCAACTAATGTAATAAATACTTATTTGACCCTAATTGGCATGCTATGAAAAAGAACTTTGAGAGTAAATGAGAACAAATAAAGAGAAACCTGACCTAGAATAAGATGTCAAGAAGTGAGGAAATGGCATTTTTCCTTAGCTCTGAAGGATGCATGTGGATTTAGGAAGAGAAGAGGAAGGAAAACTGGAGGAGTACAGAGTTTTGGGTGCTGGGTGAAGAAAGTGTTTCAAGAAGGAAGGAGTAATCCTCCACGGTAATGCTGCCAATAGATCAGAAACGTCAAGGGCTCTGAGAATTGTCTGTTGGATTTAACAACATGGAGGCCCTAGTGACCTTGATAATAGCAGTTTTAGTGGAATAGTGGGGACAAGAGCTTAACTGGAGAAGGTTCAAGAGAGAAGAGAAGGAGAGGAATTGGAGATTGAGAATATAAAGATTTCTAGTTTTCCTGTAAAGAGGAACAGAAAAATAATATTGTAGGTAGGTAGAGGTTTATGTGGTGAAGAGAATTACTTTTAAAAACAGATTGAGAAAAAAAAAAGAAAAAAAAACAGATTGAAGAAATTATAGCATGTTTATGTGCTAATGGGAATGATTGAATAGAAAGGGAAAATTTTATGATGCAGGAGAAGGAAGGGAGGATTGCTCAAGGGATGCCCTCTGGTAGGTCGTAGGAAATAGGATCCAATGAGCAACCCAGTAAATTTGGGATCTCTCATGTGTAGCATCCTCTCATTCAAGCATTCAACAAAAATTTAATCAACACCTGCTCTGGGTCAGTCTTTGCCAGGGAAAGTCATAACAAAGATATGTAAGACCTAGTTCCTACCAAAAAGTAAAGAAACGTATAAACACACAAATACAATGTAGCATAGTAAGAACTATATATACCAAAGGCACCAGGAAAAGGTTAAGGGAACCCAGAAGAGTGAGCAGTTAACTCTGCCAAGAGAATTATAGCATTTCTAGTATTACTTAAAATGCTTTATTATCTAAGGTAAAAATTAGTTAATTTTCAAGCAATTCTATATATTAGTATTAAAACATGCCAATTTTAAAATATAGTAATATAGATACATCACTATAAAATTCTCCATCATTGTCCATATATTCTTAAAGTTATAGTTTGTGTTTCATTTGTTTAATTGCAAGTGAGTATAGTTCATAATTCTCTAAAATCTACTTATCAATTTCAGAGTAAAATTCAAACAAAATCCAAAAATATTTATCTTTCACCTTCACTACATTTATTAGAATACAGTAGGAAATACAGTGTACAATTTCTGCCTCTGTGGATATGACAGTTAGAAAGCTCTAGATGTCCAACAAATATGAAAAGCCAAATAACAAAATAATGGTTATACTCTGAGGCACTAGCACAGAGATATCACAAAAATTATGATAGGGTACCAAATGAACTCTACAATTAATAAATGCTCTATGCTTAGAGGAATAAAAGATTACTTTAAGGTGAAATGGTCAGCAAAAATTTTTCACAGGCTCTAATCCTTGTTTTCTTAACTGTATTCTTGATTCATTATTAATTTTCATCATGAATTAGTGATCTTTACCACTTCCAAAGCTAATATAAGTATTATTATGTAAGGACATCTTAAAATCTTCCAAATTATTTTTCAGAGATTTATGATTAATTTATGTACATTTACATAGGAATGAGTCAAATGTATTTAATTTTATTAAATCAATTTTTATTAATGCTTTAAAAAGTCATATGAGCATAAAAATACATATATTAATAATGTATATTTGATTTAATTATGACTATAATGCTTATAGTATTCTTAGCTTTGTTTTTTGTTTTGTTTTTTATCAACAGCAATATAGCATCAAACCATAAGATTCTTTTTCCCTTTGAACTGTGCTATCTTGTGAAATTAAAATACTGTTATATGCACGCAGGAGCAAACATATTTCCAAGCTGCAATCAATGATCTGTGTATTTGGAATTAGAAATAGTTTAAGCCATGCATGGTCTGTTTTTCAATCTGCCATGGACTGCTGTTTATATTAGAATGTTACCTTATGTTATTAGTTTAACTATTTTATTAAGTCTGTTTTAATATTTTGGCACAATAAAAAAGTTACAAAAAAGCAATACTTACAAGCAACATTATTTGTTATACCTAAATCAATAACTTTACTTTTTAAAATACTTATTTTTATTTGCATTGCTAAATTTATAGTTTTATAATTAATAAAAACAAAACCTTGGTGTTCTCCAAAAGTAAATTTCATTTTAAGACTTTTTGATCTCAGTTTTTTTTCCTAATTCAATATATTTTCTTTCAATTTTATATTAATAATATACAGTATAATTCTGTTAAAAATCACCCCTAGAAAAGTCAATGTTAAAATCTTCCACAAAATTGTTCCTAAGGTTAATGATACAGCCAGATATATCAGGAGCTTAATTACGTGCTTCAATGACTTAGCTCCATTAAAATCTCAGAGATGATCCAAAAGACAATTATGTATTTCATATTCTATATACAAAGTATGTTTCTTCTTGTTGTTTTTGTGCATGTATATTTGACTCCAAACAATCAATCAAGTCTTTGAAAAGTATCAAACTAGCTTTTTTATGTATGACATATAGAACAAGTAAAAATTAACTATTTATTTATTGGATTTTTTACTTTTCAAAATATTTTCTTGGTGACATGTAGAAACAGTGCTAGAGCTGTTAACTGCTTCAGTTTCAGTGCCTATATTGAAATGGAATTTATTTCTAAAACCAGACTCTAGAGAAATAAGTTGTAGGTATTTTTAAAATATAGCATTTATAACATTGAAAATCTGGAGGACTGGTTTTGCAAAGTTATAGAATAGACATGGCAAAAGGAGACCTTTCCTCAAACCCGTACCTCACCATTGATGGGCAGAATATATTGACTTGGATCATCTCACCCATCTTCCCTCTGTGTAGAAAGAGCAGAGATAAACTCCACACGAAGTTTGGAATCTGAAGTTTGGATCGTTCATAAAGTCATTTGCACACCTTGGAAGGAAGCCATTAAATAAATACTACGTTTTTGGCTCACTAATAATTTTATCATGTCTAGTTCATCCTCAGACTTTAAAAGGGCCTAGCAAAATGTACTAAATAAACTGTATCCCTGTACATAATAAAAAGCCATGAGATTGATACATTTGCCTTAAGGACAGAATTAGATGTCTCCTAACAGAATTTTTTTAATACATGGTGTGATTATACTAATTGATCATGAAACTTAGCTGGGCAAGGAGGGAAGTTGAGAGGACAGAAGGTGACTGAGAGATAGTGAGAAAATGGTAAGACAGGTAGATAAAGGAGAAAGGATTGTTGGCTTGGAGTACTATAGGGAGAATGCAACAAATATAGAAGGTGGTAGTTGTAAAGTGGGATATTTGGAGAAATTACAGCCTTTGCAAATGACAAGATTAAGAATATAACCACAGGAATGGGTACAGGGGAGATAACCTTAAGAAACTGAGAGGCCAGAAGATCAGAGTGAATGTTGAAATCTTCAAGAATTATGACAAAAGTAATATTTGAGTGCCCGGGTTTGAATCCTGGCACTACACACTTACCAGTGTGTCCTTGGACAAGTTATGTGACCTGTCTTAATTCCCTCATCTGAAAAAAAATGAGAATAATGATAGTATATTTCTCCTAATTATGAGGATTAAATGCTTTAATACCTAATAAAACTTCTAGACAGTATGTATGGCATTTGGTAAATGTTGGTACTGTTATCATGGTCATAATAATCATCATTATTTTCATGATCCAGTCCTGTGTGAGTCTCTGCTTTTCATTCATTAAACATTTATTAAGCACTTGTCTCATGCCATCCTTTTAAAACTTTTGAATAATTTTCTTTGGCTGTTTTGTGCTTCAGGAATTTCAGGTTGAACAAAAATAATACACTGCAGCCTCACCAAAAAGTTATTCTTGACATCTTTGCCATGAGTTCTCCTTGCTAAAGTGAAATGTTGTTTAGTAGGAATACAGACCCAGAGGGGAATGGACAGGCCAAAGCAAAGATTACTTGGATCTGTAAACTAGATATGCTCACAGTAGCAAAAGAGATGCTCAGGGGCAGACCAAACTGTAGGCCATGGAAGAGAATCTGGCCATATTGCTGAGGCATGGTCGTATCCAAAATGTATGGTGATAAGAGTTAGGAGGCAGTAAAGATATGAAGTTAGCCTTGTGGTGGTCCAATATGAAAAAATGGGTCAAGTTAAACACAAGGAGCTACCATCTTGGAGGTTGACTATCCAGGTAGATATAGACACTTGGGCATTAGGAAATAAGGCAGAGATCAGTTACTGAAAAATGAAGTAAAATCACTTAAATAATTATCCTCTTAGTAAAAGACTATACTCTTAAAGTCTAGGGCTCCTAAGAGAGCTAAGCTAGGCTATTCTTTATCAATTATAAAAAGTGCCTTAAGTTTGCATGATCACCTGGCCAATTGCCACAGGCAGTTTCACCTTCTGGCTCAAAACACACATTTTCTCCATCTGCACAAATGCCAACCATAATGTTGCATAAGAGTGAGTGTGTTTTGTAGACTTTAGCTAAAAATTAGTGTAAGTTTAAGCAGATATGGGGAGGAAAAACAATGTGATGTGAACTTTGTTCTCTGTGTTTAGGCAAGCTACGACCTATATCTATGCCAGTGGAATATAATTGGGTGGGGGACTATGAAGATCCAAATAAGATGAAGAGAGATAGTAGAAGAGGTAAGTGTTCTAGAATTTCAGTGTAGGCTGGGTTGTTTGAACAATGAACAAATTTAAATGTTCTTTGCATAGATTGTTATGGCTATAGTAGAAAACTTATTCTGCCATTGACTTTATTGTACAACAAAACCAAGCCAGACCAACGTTTGACTATCTTGACCTATTATTAAATAGATATCTTCTCTGAATGCTTTCTAAAGGATTCAGGGTAGATAAGTACAGTGCAAAAAGTGAACATCTGATTTTTATTTGAAAGTTTATATTTGGAAAACAAAGTCAGAAGTGTGAAACTGCATAGAAGAATTAAGTTCAGTGAATAGGAACAGTTTGTCATCAGTCCCCATTGGTCTGCAATGCAACTTCACTGCTTTGTATTGGCATAACTTCAAAATGAGAATTGAAGCACATGGGTAAAGGTTCATAGAAACTGGGCCAGTGACTCTAATGAAAACCATATAGAAATGGAAAAAAAAAATGCCTTGCTTTTTTTTCTGTTCTGTTTGCTGTTCAGGGTTATCTTCTTACGTGGGGGTGGGCTACTCTTGAAGTATCTACCAAAAGTAAGTTTTTATGTTCACTTATTCTGCTATTGAAGTGAGCAGTAAAGAGAGCAACTGCAGGTTTCGCTGCTAAATGGAATTTGACCAAGTGTGGATATGATAGCCCCAGTGGATCATGCTGCTACTCCCATTTTCTGAAGTAGAGAACTATAAAGACATAGATGAAAAACAAAACAAATCAAAATAAAAAACTATTCACAGAACCTAAGCTCACTAACTTTCCTTCATGATATGCTTGACCCATTTGCCTATTAACTCTAGCCAGTGCACAGAATTTATTTCACTACTCCACAGATCCACAGACTACATGGACAAGCAAGCATGAATATCTGCTCATTAGTTTTCTTAATACTTGTTTTATGGAGTGAGCATTTCTGAAAATGTTGATAAACACAGGAACGTTGATAGATTCTTTTACATCTATGTATTCATCCATTTTCCAAGCTTCAATTTCTAATCTCATTTGTTTTATAAAATAAATCAAGAAAAAAATTAAAAGAAATGCTTAGAACATGTCATCTCTGAGTCACTCTTTTGGGACTTCATATTATAGTGACATCTTGGGATGGGGGAAGCTACATGAAATACTAAGTGCTGACTATCAATTTAAGCATAGATTTCCTGAACTAAGTTTCCTGACCATTGGTTTGTAATGTGGGCTTTAACTTCTCCAAAGATTCTACCTAGCATACCATAGGCCGGTGTTTGTCATCAGGCTTTAACAGAATTCCCCTGAGGGAGCTTGTTACAAATTTATGAGCCACACACCCAGAATTTCTAATTCAGGTTCTGCAGGTGATTTTAATGTAATTAAAATCCAGAGATAAAACTTGGAGAACTAATCTGTAGGCTGTCTGTGTCTTATTGTTCTATAATCCCAAATAATTAAGATCTTCTATAATTCACTATATATTTTTTGGTTGAATCCAGTTAAAGTTCTGAAATGAAATTTAATAGCACAGTTGGGACAAGAATGGTAAATTTGTGATATTTGCATATTTATACTGGTGTATTTATCTCTTTTTATATAGAAAACTCTCTACTTCGATATATGAGCAATGAAAAAATTGCTCAAGAAGAATACATGTTTCAGAGAAACAGCAAAAAAGACACAGGGAAGAAGTCAAAAAAGAAGGGTGATAAGAGTAATAGCCCAACTCACTATTCATTGCTACCTAGTTTGCAAATGGATGCATTGAGACAAGACATGATGGGCACTCCTGTGCCAGAGACCACACTATACCATGTAAGTAAAATTTCAAAGACTCTTTGATACAGCTTTTATTGGGAGACTAGCAAATGACTCTTTTGGATAAATTCCAGATTATTTTTAGTGCATTTCCAGATTATCACAAAATAGTCTAAAGTTTATGCCCTTAAAAATGATGGATTACTGATTTGTTTTTCAGTTCGTATGTTCAGCGAGTTCATATGTTGTATCAAGTTGTATTTGAATGAGATAACCTACTATACACAAAATAGATGGAGAACAATAATTAATTAGCTGATTAATCATCAGTGTGATAATATACAATAAATGGATAGCTGTAAAATTCAATAATTAAAGGTAGAATTTTTAGTATATTCATGATCTGCTTTGAAAATGAGCATCTACATGTGCTAGGCACATAGAAATTGGAAGGTAGAAATTGGAAAACAGAGCACACCACTATATGGGGAGAAAGACATGCTGAGAGTCCCAGAATAATTCAACTACTATAATGGGTACAAAATGTATAGAAGGAACATAGGAGAAAGAAGACCTTAACATTCAGAGGAAATGAGAAAAGCCTTCAGAATGGGAAGCATTTGAGTGAAGAAAAAAGATCAATAGCAGTATTTTAGTAAGAAGGCATATGCAGGTATACCACAAATATGTGACAATATGGCATGTTCCAGGGACTTTACATGGCTCAGAATTAATTTCTGATTTATTAAAAATTAAGGGATATTGTGTGAGGAAGGGTCAGTAGATGAGCCTGGAGACATAGAGATTAGATCAGGAATTTAATGACAAAGTAATTTAGGCTCTTTCCTGCAGTAAAAAAGAGCTGTTGAAGAATTTTGAGCTGGGGGCTTGCATGATCAGATGGCCTGTTGAATCTCTCTAGGGCAGAGCGTCATTTGAGAGGTCAGAGGCAGGGCCATTAAGTTCATGCCAGATGAATGATGAGAAATTAGAACAATGGTCTTGTGGAAACTGAAAATCTTGTTAGTAAGAACATTCAACTCACAAAATTAACCCATGTAAGGTCATTTGGGCTAAAAGGAGTTTGTTGTACCAACAGAATTATAGCTTCTTATTAGGAGCCCTTGAAAAACATGGACTACAAGTTTGTACATAATTTGAACAACTGTGCTTAATGCTTAAAGTATCAAAAACAATTTAATCTGCCCCTGCTGTAGAAGGTATACAATCTAATTATAAAAAGGTATATAAAAGATTTAATTTATACTTGAGTTATTTTTCTGAATAAATCTTTTAAATCATCTACTCATTCTATAGCTCTCATGAAACTAGAGTGTAGAAAAATATCTTTCTTTATTTGGATTGGAGTGTTGTTAGCACTCCCAGGTGTGTCATTCTCTCCCAAGCCTCCCAAGTCTCTTTCCTTTCCAAGAGACTAGTTCCCATATCAAAACCTGCTCCATTAAATGACTGACAAATTATTATTTTTTCAGACATTTGAAGTCAGTCTGAAATTAATACTCTCAGCTGTTTGAAGGGGACTACTTTTGTTATTACCACTAGTCAGAAGAGCTGTAGGAACACTGAGCTTTCTCTAGAATCTGGTGTTCCAGTCATAAGTAATAGCCTGAACAAAGATTTGAAGAGGAGAGACAGCTAGCTTATTAGAGAGGGAATTTAGTAGTAACAGATAAAGCTGGAAAGGGAAGAAGAGGCCACTTTAACTCAGAGCATATAAACTATTAAAGAGTTTGGATTTATCCTAAGAGGAATGATAAGCCATTCAAGGCACATTTAAACATGCAGCCTGTTTCATTCTGTCATGCACATCCAAACAGGTGTATACTGTGTGATGAAAAAAAATAGATGAGTCTTGTGGGTTTTGAGTTATTAAATTAGGGAAGACAGTAAAAAGTGAGTCAAAGTGATAATCAAGAATATTGTATTATCTAGGTATATAAATTGTTACCACCTTACTGAAGGGCATTATTTAGTTATGTACATCAAGAACCTGGTCTAGTAATTTCACTTCTAGAAGTTTACTCTAAGAAAGAAATCAGAGTCCACTTATGCCCCCTACTTTTATGATGTATCCTAAGTCTGTAACATGATATTTCCCAGATAGATGATGTTTATCCCAGCTAATTTTTAACAGAGGGCCAGCACATAGTAAGGAATATTAACCTTGGGGGAGATCCTACCTCATAATGCTGATCCACCAATTCCTGAGTAGAAGGCTGGGTACTTCCTGACTCTGCTCTCAGGTTTAGAAGAAGCTAAATAATTGGTAGCTTCCAGGTACGTGCCGGATGCCTATAACCAATGTTCAAAAAGAGACCTTTCACTGGTGGGGTTTTTACTAGACTCTTAAGTTCCCTTGAGGACCTCACCTTGCACTTATTTAGTACTTTCACAGTTATCAGGGGAGTTTCCACATTTGTTATGTCTTTTGAACCTCACAACAACCCTATTTGCAAATAAGAAAACTCAAACTCGGAAAGGTTAAATGATTTAAAAGCTGTGTTGCAAAAAAAGTGTAAGTGCTGTTGTCAGGACTGGGGCCCAAATTACCTACTCCAGGGGTCTTTCTACACTCTACCCTATTGCTTCATGAATGGTAGGCATTCTATACACAGAGGAATTTGTGCTTTAATGAATAAATGAGTGCATTTTTAAAAAGTTTGATTTCAAAAACTGTTAGTTAATATGAGGATATGTTAATGTTAATAACATTTTCAGTGCCTGGATTGATTTCTATCCAGATTTCTCTTTTGCTTTATGTTACTATTTTTAAATTAGGGAAGAAAACATACAAAGCTGGTGCTGTTATAAAACACTAGTAGTTATTCAGCATGATCTATTGCTGAGAAAACAGAATATTACAGTTAAAAATACTTGGACCTTAGAGACAAAACAACATATACCTAAATGATAGCTTTTTATATTTCACCAGAATGTTGGATCTTTTTGATCTGTTTTTTCACATTTTCCATAAGGAAATGATTTTTCCTTATGTTAAATTTTCCTAAAAGCATAAGATCAGTATCAATATGTAATCCAATCACCTTCATGAAGAACCACTAATCTTAATTTTTACCAATTACTCCTTTGGATAATATGGCCATTTTTAATGGAATAGGACATAAGTGGAAGAGGACTGTGAAGATGGAGTATGGGGTTTCATAGGATGCTATCTCTGTTGTAATGCTAGCTCGATGTAGTCCAAAGACTTTAAGTTCAAATTTAGATAAAATTTAGTACAAATTTAATAACAAGATAATGTCAGCATTAAATACCCTTAAACAACAAACTAAAGGGTGAGTGTGCGAATGTGTGGTGGAGGGGAGAGGTATGTAGTGTTCCTTACAAGGAAACATAGATTATAATCCCCACTATTTTGAAAAGCAGACCAATAAAACTACACACAGCAAAGCAAATATTGTTCGGCTTCAGTGTTTGACTCATTCCTCTTAGCAGTTACAGCAAAAATGTTCATGTGATGATATAAAGATTTAGAAGCTTATGGAATTGTAAAATATACATTTCTACTTTTTGATTAATTCCACATATCTGATATTCCAGTTTATACATTTTTTTCTTAAACTTATCTAAAAGGAAATCATTCACTACGCTCTAGCTACCCTAATCATCCACCAGTTCTTTGCCACCTCTTTCCTTTTCAACATGCTGCTCCCTCTCCTTAGAATGCTTTTACCCCTTCACCCTTCTGTCCCCCAGTGAACTCCTATCTAAACCTGAAATCACAGAGCGACCTTCCCTGATCACTACCCTCTGAACTCAATCAGTTATATTCTCCTAGCACCTGATACTTTTCCTTCAAAACCTTTGTTGTGATTTTAAATTATATATTTATTCATGTGAACATCTGCTTAATGTCTTTCTTCCCTGTACATGGCAGGACAGGCATGTCCATGTCCGTGATGAGCAGGGACAATTTCTCCATTTTGTTCAGCACTACGGTTCAGCACCTAGTATAAATTTAGTTCCTTACAAGTTTTCAATAAAAATGTGATGATTAAGTGAATTAATGAGTGAATGAGTGAATGTGACAGAGGAACTTCAGTGCCTTTTTCGGTGTCTTCAGCTTGCAAACAGAGCCTCCCTCCATGTCCTATGCCAGCCCTACAGGGGCCAACCATATAATAAGATTAACTCTCCCACACCCCCCATGCCACCTCCTCCATTCCAGCTTAGAGTTTCAGTTCTAGCTACTTCTTGCTTTCTTCTTTCCCTGCCATCTCATTACAGAGGCCCCAATATGCCCATCTGCCAAGCATGTTATAGCATTTTTCAAAAGAGCATAAATTTATTTTATCTACTCACTGATTCTGTCTGAAAATGTGGAAATTGTTAGCTACCAAAGCCCTCATCTGACCTGAGAGTATATGAAGAAAAGACAGCTGTGTGTGTGTGTGTGTGTGTGTGTGTGTGTGTGTGTGTGTGTGTGTGTGGTGTGAGTGAAATTCAAATGTAGTAAGAAAAGTCTTAGATAAAGAATGATTGAATTATTCTGATCTCATCTTTAAATCTTATAGGACTTATTTTTTCTTAATATAATATGCCTGTGACAACTTGCTCATTAAAGCTACTAAACTAAATTCATATGCAAAATAATCATTTATTTTAAATCTATATGCTGAGATATAGAATAAGCAAAGAATAAGTAAATTTTGATTATGGATCCAGGCACCATGCAAGTATACTTTTCATAAACTGAATGCGAATGTGATTTTAGATGGTTTATTAAAAACAGACTTTGAGTAGGTGTTCCAAAATCTGGATGATTTCATGATGTTCCAACATTTGTCTGGCTTGTCTTAGTTTTTTAGGATATAACTGTAAACATTTAGTTGTTTTATTTCCAATAAGTACTTTTAGTCATTTTGGTCAATTTGTGAGGATTTTTTTGTGATGGAGGGAGGAGAGAGGTAGAGAGCTGTTGAAACATTTTTTACTTTAAATTTAACAAATAAACATTATGAAATACACTATTCTGAGTATTTTACAGATATTAACTTATTTAATCCTTATAACAACCCTATGAGGAAGCTGCTGGTGTTATCCCCATTTTGCAGACTGGCAGCTGAGGCACATGGATTAAGTAGGTAGTTACATAGTAGAGCTGGGATTTCAATGTCAGCAGTCTGACTCTTAGTAAGCATACTATATTGCCCTTCCAAAAATAAAATAATTTAGCAAAAACTTAACAATTCTAGTATTGGAAATCATGTGTAAGGCCCAGTCTGAGTGCATCGGAATATACAAAGACTAAAACAGGCATATATCAGAGATATTGCAGGTTCAGTTCCAAGCTACCACAATAAAATGAGTATCACAATAAAACAAGTCACACTAATTTTTTGTTTCCCAGTGCATATAAAAGTTACATCTACCCAAAAGGTAGTCTATTAAGTATGCAATAGCATTATGTCTTAAAAAAAATGCATTAAAGTACACCTTAATTAAAAATACTTTATTGCTAAAAAATACGAATGATCATCTGATCCTTCAGCAAGTTGTAATCTTTTTGCTGGTTGGGGATGACTGCTGACTGATCAGGATGGTGGTTGCTGAATGTTGGGGTGGTTGTGGCAGTTTCTTAAAATAAGACAACAGTGAAGTTTGCTGCATTGATTGACTTCCTTTCACAAAAGATTTCTCTGAGGGCATGCAATGCTGTTTGATAGCATTATACCTATAGTAGAACCTCTTTCAAAATTGGAACCAGTCCTCTCAAACCCTGGTGCTGATTTGTCAAACAAGTTTATGGATTATGCTGAATCCTTTGTTATTTCAACAATGTTCACAGCATTTTCACCAGGGGTAGATTCCACTTCAAGAAACCACTTTCTTTTTAATCATCCATAGGAAGCAACTC
Source organism: Microcebus murinus (assembly GCF_040939455.1). NCBI lineage: Eukaryota > Metazoa > Chordata > Mammalia > Primates > Cheirogaleidae > Microcebus > Microcebus murinus. The sequence continues at coordinate 96,615,810 of NC_134136.1, forward strand.
CTCATCCATTCACATTTGATCATGAGATTGCAGAAATTCAGTCACATCTTTGGGGTCCACTTCTAATTCTGGTTCTCTTGCTATTTCTACCATATCTACAGTTACTTTCTCCACTGAAGTTTTGAACCCCTCAAAGTCATCCATGAGGGTTGGAATCAACTTCTTCCAAAATTCCTCATAATGTTGATATTTTTACCTCCTCCCATGAATCACAAATGTTCTTAATGGCATCTAGAATAGTAAATCCTTTCCAGAAGGTTTTCAATTTACTTTGCCCAGATCCATCAGAGGAATCACTATCTATAGCAACTGTAGACTTACAAAAGTGATTTCTTAAATAAAAAAGACTTGAAAATTAAGATTATTTCTGATCCATGGGCTACAGAATGGATGTTGTATTAACAGACATGAAAACAACATCGATCTCCTTATACATTTCCATCATAGCTCTTGTGTGCCAGGTGTATTGTCAATGAGCAGTAATATTTTGAAAGGAATTTCTTTTTTCTGAGCAAGTAGGTCTCAACAGTGGGCTTAAAATATTCAGTAAACCATGCTATAAATAGATGTGCCATATCCAGCCTTTGTGGTTCCATTTATAGAGCACTGGCAGAGTAGATTTAGTATAATTCTTAAGCGCCCTAGAATTTCTGGAATGATAAATGAGCATTGGCTTCAAGTTAAAGTAACCAGGTATATTAGCCCCTAAAAAGAATCAGCCTGTCTTTTGAATCTTTGAAGCTAGGCATTGACTTTTCCTCTCTAGCTATGAAAGTCCTAGGTGGCATCTTCTTCCACTATAAGGTTATCTCAACTATGCTGAAAATCTGTTGTTTAGTGTTGCCACCTTCATCAATTATCTTAGGTAAATTTCCCGGATAACTTACTTCAGGTTCTACACCAAGACTTGATGCTTCACCTTGTACTTTTCTGTTCTGGAGATGGCTTATTTCTATAAACCTCATGAACCAACCTCTGCTAGCTTCAAACTTTTCTTCTGCAGCTTCCTCACCTCTCTCAGTTTTCACAGAATTGAAGAGAGTTAGGGCCTTGCTCTGGATTAGGCTTTGTCTTAAAGGAATGTTGTGGCTGGTTTGATCTTCTATCCAGACCACTAAAACTTTCTCTGTTCCAGCTATAAGGCTGTTTTGCTTTCTTATCATTCATGTGTTCACTGGAGGAGCACTTTTCATTTCCTTCAAGAACTTTTTATTTATATTCACTACGTGGCTAATTGCTTGACACAAGAGGCCTAGCTTTTGACCTATATCAACCTTCAACATGCCTTCCTCACTAAGCTTAATCATTTCTAGCTTTTTATTTAAAGTGAGAGACACATGACTCTTCCTTTCACTTGAACACTTAGAGGCCTAATTTCAATATTGTTGTGTCTCAGAGAATAAGGAAGCCTGAGGAAAGGGAGAGAGACAAGGAACGGCCAGTCGGTGAAGTAGTCAGAACAGACATAACATTGGTTAAGTTTGTTATCTTATCTGGGCATGGTTCTTAGAGCCCCAAAACAATTACAGTAGTAACATTAAGGATCATTGATCACAGATAATCATAACAAATGTAAGAATAATGAAAAAGTTTAAACTATTACAAGAATTACCAAAATGTGACAGAGACACATGAAGGAAGCACATGGTATTGGAAAAATGTCTACAATAGACTTGTTGGACAGAAGATTGCCACAAACCTTAAATTTGTAAAAAGCACAGTATCTGCAAAATGTAGTAATGCAAAGTGTAGTAAAACAAGGTATGCCTATAATAATATTGCCACTGCTACTACTACTACTAACATTTACTGATTACTTATTAAGCTCCTATGCTAAGAACCTATATACATTATCTCATCCAGTCCTCAAAATGACCCTATGAAGTTGATATTATCATTATTATTTCTATTTTGCAGAACTGAGAGGAACTAAAACATAGACTTTACCTTATAAAGCTAGAAAGTAGCAGAGTTGAGAAATGAGTTTAAGAAGTCTGACTCCAGGCCGGGCGCGGTGGCTCACGCCTGTAATCCTAGCTCTCTGGGAGGCCGAGGCGGGTGGATTGCTCAAGGTCGGGAGTTCAAAACCAGCCTGAGCAAGAGCGAGACCCCATCTCTACTATAAATAGAAAGAAACTAATTGGCCAACTAATATATATAGAAAAAATTAGCTGGGCATGGTGGCGCATGCCTGTAGTCCCAGCTACTTGGGAGGCTGAGACAGAAGGATCGCTTGAGCCCAGGAGTTTGAGGTTGCTGTGAGCTAGGCTGATGCCACGGCACTCACTCTAGCCTAGGCAACAAAGCGAAACTCTGTCTCAAAAAAAAAAAAAAAAAAGAAGTCTGACTCCAAAATTCACATCTTTAGATGAATAAAGCCATTTCTGCTCACAAGGATTTTATAACCTGTTAGGGAAGACAGAATGTTATTATCACAAAGATGGAAAATCTGCTATATTATTATCATATAAACATTCATAATTAAATTTATCTCCAGTTATAAAGGTTAGTTTGTCTAATAGCTGCCTGACTTCGCTGCATTGTTTGAAGGAAGGATAAAAGTAATTAAAATAAGAGGGCAGTTAATTTTAGTGGCACGGAAGCCATCTCTGAGCTAACATTTGTTTATAACAGCCAATTTCTCTCCATTTTGACTTTACTCACCCAGAAGACAGCCAAAGCACAGTGTGACATGATGTTTCTCCTCACCAAGATACATGCAGACCTGTTAGATAGCCATCACAAATTTGTGTGCGTTTTGTGTATATTCTCTGATTCCTATGGATGACTTGATAATTTCTAGAGTGTTTCATAATAGCACTGGCAAAGCCCTGTGTGAGAACAGTGGACTGTGAAAAGTATTTCCCAGTGGGCCACTTCCCTAGAGCAGCAGTTCTCAAAGTATTGGTCATCCTTGCCAAAGGGCTCTGATAGCTGAGATCTGACCCACAAATGGCAGTCCTTTCTTTGATTCTTATGGGCAAATAACACATCACTTCACAGACTTTTATTTTCACTAATGACTAGATATTTCTTACTAGCAACCTGCTAAATGATTTTAAAAGGGCTACAAATTGAATAATCAAAATAATTCATTAGTAAAGTTTATTGAATATTCTAATTTAATATTTTTCTGATAAGCCTAGTTATCCATACAACCCTGACAATGCAGTTATGTTCTTACTGCCTAAACACAAGTGTAGATAATTTGGATTTCCATGGTTTTCAAGAGGAATGCTATAATGATACATCATCAGGATTTTTTTAATTACCTGTAGTTTTAGTTGTAGATCTTTTTCACTATAAGTTATCATTAGACTTCATCACTATCAATTTTAGTTTCTTTTAGGTTGCTTGTTTTACCCTCTAATATTTAATAATTCATATTTATGCATAATTTTCTAAGAATGATACTGTAAATCATCCATATCCAATAATACTTACAGAGTAATCATCTATTGGTATGACCTAGTTATTTTTTTTCCACTGGAAAGTAGTGATAGAGAGATAGACCCCCAGGGGTCTGGAAGTCCCTAGCCTGTCTATCTTCTTTTTTCTACATTTCAGAGTCTTCTGGTAGGTGAGTTAATGTATTTTAGCTCAGAGATGACTTCCTTGCCAAGAGGTATGTCAGCCTGTATTAGGGGACCACAATCAAAAACTGTTTTGAGACCCACTGCCTTAGACATAGATATACAGTTTAAAAAGAAAAGAAATCTTGGCTTTACTTGTTTATAAATATCAAAGGGTTATGTTGAATGCTAGTACATGAAGATGCATGAGATGAAAATTCACTTGTATTTCCTGACTCATTTATACTAACAGTTCTTTGTGCTTCCATATTTTGGAAGGTTTTTTGTTTTTGTTTTTTAAACAAATTAACTATCAACACCCCTCCCACAATTTTCTCATTCACCACAAAATGGTATACTTCTAATTGAACTGGCTAGACTAAGGGATTAAGAATATAAATACTCTTTTGGGGTTTAAAGATTCACAAATACAAACTTTTAGTTCCAGACAATATGGAGTACACATGTTTCATTTTCTTTTCCTACTAGTTACAACCAAAAAAAAAAACAGAATAATATACATTTATTCACCTACTAGAAGACTCTGAACGTTGGGAAAAAAGAAGGCAGACAAGCTAGGGACCTCCAGACCTGAGGAACAATCTAATTATTAGTTCCCAGACTTTTTTTCTTGCTTCCTATATACCCTGGCCTGGGTGCTAAGAAAGCCTGCAACCAGGAAATGTCAATAGGCATAGACAAAATATAGTCCCAAGAAAAGCCTGCTCTCTTTAGCCAATGCGCCAGGAAAAGAGTGGCTCAACAAGACAGAAACATTTTAACAAAACCTGCCTGTTTTCAAGGTGAAAAGCAGGAAAACTGCCTCTTCCTCCACTAGAACAAGCATAAAGAGGGTCAATTCACTAAGAAGACATAACAATTTTAAATGTGTATACACCAAACAATAGAGATTCAAGTATTAGAAGCAAAATCCAACAGAACTAAAAAGATAGATTGACAAATCTACAATTAAGGTTCAACATCCCTCTCTCAGTAATTACTAGAGCCACTAAACAAAAACATCAGCAGAGATATAGAAGTACTGAATGACTATCCACCAATGGTATCTAAAAGACACCCAACAATAGAATACACATTCTTTTCAAGCATGCATAGGACATTCATCAGGATGGACAATATCTTGAGTCATAAAACAAAACTTAATTTTAAAAGAACTGAAATAATACAAAGTATGTTCTCTGATCTTAATGGAATCAAACTAGAAATCAGTAACAAAAAGATAAGGAAATCTCCAGCTACTTTTAAATTAACATATTTCTAAATAATCCATAGATAAAAGAAGAAGTCCTAAGGAAAATTGAACTGAATGAAAATAAAAACACAACAAATGCTTAGAGGAAAATTTATAGCACTACATTCTTCCATCAGAAAAGGAGAAAGGTATTAATAATCTTAGCTCCCACCTCAAGAAATTAGAAAAAGAACCCAATAAAAAGTAAGCAGAAGACATTAAGAAGACATAAGAAGACATAAGAGCAGAATCAAGGAAATGGAAACAAAAAAACAACAGAGAAAATCAACCCAAAAGATATGGGATGTTTATTGAAAAATTTTTAAAAATTGAATATCTAGCAAGACTGATAAAGGAAAAAAGATATGATTCAAATTACCAATATTAAGAATAAAAGAGAGGATATTACTACAGACCTCATAGACATTAAAAGAATGCTAAGGAAATACTACAGACAACTCTGTGCACGTAAGTTTATTAGTTCAGATGAAATGGACCAATTCCTCAAAAACCACAAACTACCAAAACTCACCCAAGATGAAGTATATAATCTGATAGTTCTATAACTATTAAAGAAATTTAATTAACCATTGAAAGACTTACAAAATATAAATATAGAAATGCTAAAAAGGAACCAAGCCCAGAGTACTGATATTTTTATATCGGTTAAGTGTAGGAGTAATTACCTATTTTGCTTTTATTATTATGTTCTGTGATGCTTTTAAAGTGTTGGAAACCTATAAAAGATTTGATGTATAAGACTTGTGAGTTAATGGAATTCCTAAGAGACTGATTAAATTAATAAATTTTATTAATTTTGAAAATATAATTTAAATGTTCAGAAATTATCATCAATTTTTAAGCTTTAAACATTGAGTATTAGAAAGTTCACTAACATGCCCTCACTCTTGAGAGATATTTCTGTCCACACTATAATATGTATAAAACATATTATTGATTAACTGAAGCCATCTTTTCGGCTTCATGTTTGAACAGATGTGAGTCTCATTCAGCTAGTTCCTGGTTAGATAATGACCATAGGAAGCAAAAGACAAAATCTGGCTGAATTAGTGAGGCACCGTACAAAAACAGGATACAGAAGAATTGAATTAGGAATTTATTAAATTAAATCTTACTACAAATTCCTTGTTGCCTTTAGTAAAACATAAAATAAAACATAAATTCCTGTGAGAGGCCCTTGGCTTATTTCCTAAGCTTAATAATTACAAACTATTTGGGGACATACCTGCCTTTAGTAGCTTTGATCAGAGAGCTTAAAGAAGCCCTGTTCTCTTTTATGTTGTAAATGTCTCTTGTCTTTATAGCCTCAGAAAACTTCCTCAAATTTTTTAGGCTATGGGCCTTTTCTGATCTGGTGATCACCCTACCCACATTACTTTGCCATTATAACTCATTTAATTAAGCATTTCAAGTTTAATAAAACTATAGGTAAAATTATCTTGCTCCTAGAATTCTTTAAAGTCTATTCTGATTTTAGGGCCTTAACCTGTACTTTATTTTCACTCAACTCCTAAAATATATTACCCCCTTGATGGTTTCAGCACTCTCTAATTCCATAAAACTATAGGTTTAATGATTTGCTATATAAACCCAAATCTTATCCAAAATTTCCTCTTAATAAGCTACATTAAGTCACAATTATTGACTACTGTTACGTTCTAGTTTCTTGAAGATAAATTTTCCAAGAACTTTGGTAAAGTGTTCACAGCCTTTATGGACTGACTTTTCATTGGCTTTGACTCTAACAGCAATTGGCAATGAGTCAAAGTACATTAGCTCAACCTAGAGTCTTAGTTCTAAATGATATTGCTAAATTTGTCTCTAATCTCTCTACAAATATTAGGGTAACCCCGGAACAGGACTTTAATCCAAAGCAATCTAGAATAGTGAGAAATACATCAGTGTTTCAACCCCTATTCTTTATATGCAACTGGTTTTAGATTAATTAATGTAAACTTTCCTGCCATAGTAAATAGAATAAGTTGTCATCCCATGGTTTCTTTTATTATCATAAATCTGGAGTGGTCCCAAGAGACAATGGCTCTTGTGTCTGACGGTCTCCAGGTAAAAGGGTTCAACATAAGAAAATTGCCTTTTCTAAAATTCAGATGGCCAAGGATAATGTTGTAGTTCTAAAACATGACTTTTAAATCAACTGTAAGAACCTAGACATGTTTCTGAACCTCAGTTCCTCATCAGTAAAAAGAGGATAATAATACTTACTTCACCCATTTTTTTCAGAATTATATAATATATGTAAAGTTCTTTCCACTGTGCTGGGCACATGGTGACTATTCTTAACTCCATATAGAAAAATAATTAGTTCATTTGCATTTAAGGGAATTTATATCCTGATGAGCAGATCAGGAAGCCTTCTACAACTGAAATATTATACATTCCCTTTGGGCATTGATGAGTTGTATCATTTAAGCTTCAATCAGGGAAGCTGAATCACTAAGCGACATGGAATGAAGGGCTTAGTTGAGGAACGGGTGAAGATGTCTCAGCAGAGCAAGTGGTTGAGTAGGAAAAAAAAAAAGAATCTGGACACAAAATGAGGGAGAATAAGACAAACTAGAACCCATGACCACAAACTGGAACGCTGCCTCCCACTTCAACAATGAAGCTGGTACCCTTCACCATGGAGATTCACAAGCTCCTGGTCCCGTACTCAGAGGAGCTGAAGGAGGAGATCTGATGAGAGCTGGAGGAGTTGCAGAGCTGGCGGCTCAGCCACACCAACAAGGCAAGCCAGCAGAAAAGTAACAATGTGTGTGAGCGGCAGCAGTGACTGACACCCTGTCCCTTCAGCACATAAGGGCTTCTGCTTCACTTGTCTCCAAAATTGACACAAATGCATGTCATGGCCAACTCTAATCTAGAACCATATAGAGAAGTAGATTCTAAAATACATAGTTCCTTTCAGCTTAGCTAAATTGATGCAATAGGAAGCTACCAAACTGAGGTTTCCTTCTCTGTAGCCACTATTGGTGCCTCAGGTAAAACCTGCTTTGAAAATTTCTCTAGTGGCAATATGCATGAGGTTCAGTGGTAAGATAAAAATCCTAAATTATCATAAATCTGGAGTAGACTCAAGAGTGTAGCCCACTTCTATGAAAGTACCGTCCCCACAACGTACTTATTAAATTTTCCAAAGCATATATTGGAAAATGTAACTTCAAGTTGTCTTTTATCTATCTTAAATCAAAAGATGACTAATATAAGTAATAGCTATGATTAAATGTCTAATTTACCTAAATTTACCTAATTTACCTAAAGAGGTTTCTACTTAATAAAATATTAGACAGTTCTTTAAAGAATTTTTTCACATACTCTGAGGAAGAATACCAGAAGGCTGTATACTTAGTCCATATTATCCTAGCCAAATGTTGAATCTCCTCCAATTAGTTGCATTTTGGCATTATATCCTCAATTTTTATTATATGGCCATTACAAGAAATAGCCATATGAAATCCACTTCATTTGCTATAAAATATTTGTGGATACTATATTTTCTATTCCTTTGTAAATGCCCCCCATATATATTTTTATAATTGGGTAAAAGCTTTGACTCCCTGTGGTAATAATGTATGGAAAGTATATATATACAGTGTCTGGCACTGTGGTAATGCACAAATGATGCACCCAAAATGTCCTCATCAGTGGGCTGAGAACAAGCAAAAGTTAATCTAGGTGCAGTTGAGGTAACCAGTTCTGGAGAAGTTACAACAAACATTGGGCCCTCCAGAAATCTAATTTTTCACATCTGAGCTTGCATAAGTTGCTTTCTTTCTCTTACCCAGTTTTCTCATTTATGAAATGAGTGTAGCACTGCAGAGAGGACTGTGAAAATGTCATCTAAGTTGACAGCATAATGATGATTTGATTCCTGCTGCAACCACAGAAATGTAAAAAAAAAAAAAAACTCTTCCCATCAACTTCTTTTTTCTCTTCTGTTGGATAAAACCAATTTTGCTTTTTAGTCTTAAAATCATATCTTACTATATAGTTTAGTATGAAAGAGAAGGAAGAGTATGGATTATATCTCTCAATTATTTTATTATAAAATGAATTGGATGTAGTGACTATTCAAGCTTTTTAAACTTAACTTTCATTTTTATCCAGTATTCTCTCTGAAAAATATTTGTTACCAAAAAGTCTCTAGATAAATAAAACTCCACCAAAACCAGCAGATGTGGAAACCTTTGAAGTAGTTGTCTTAGAGAGTTTGTCTATTACGTAAGAGCAAAATTCTCAGAATAAGAATTTGACATAAACACACTCTTAATATCATAAAGATATATAGGTAAAAACTAGCATTCTTACAACAAATTGCATTGACAAAGCAAAAATCCCATGATGAGAAAATATGTACAGTATATCAGAGAAAACCTAAAAATAAAAAGGGAATCAGAGAAAGCTAATTTCTGATTCTTTTTCAGATAAAACTGTTAAGCCAATAGCCAGAAAAATTTTTCAATAATTATAATTCAGTCACATCATTGCTGACAAAATCATCATACCATAATAGTGACTTCATTTTAGATTTTTAGGTTTTGTGCATTCTCTATTATAGGTGATTCTTTTTATGTTATTTATTTCTCTATTTCTTTTACATGTAATTTATTTCCTTGTCATTCAGTAGCCTGCAGGTAGCAAATCTGGTTCTCTCCATTTTTTCTGGTCATAAACAGTTCTTTGTCACAAAAGACAGGCTAGCTTACCCTGATTTCTCTGACACCCAGATGTTGACAGTTTCTGTCAAACAGAAGTGTCAGGAGCAGGAGCTGCCCTAAATCTGCTTTTCATCTGTTAGAACTTTCTGCCTCTGTTTCAAGTGCAAAATCTATGTTAATTGTACACATCAATCAGGTACCCAAAAATAGCTATATCTAATATGGCTGGTGATAGATTATTTCCATACACGGTGGAATTCAAACACAAACTAAGTGCTTTTCAATGAGTGATCTAGCATTCAGTGTTAAGACTGACACTGATTACAGATATACATAATTTCTAAAACATCAATAATTAGATCTACATTGGTAACTAATTAACTGTTTTCTTCATTCATTTTTAAATGAGGATCATATAAAGTTAGTGCCTATGACACATTCTAAGAGCATCTGGTCCAAGTCCCTTATCTTGCAGATGAGGAAATGGAGGTCAAGAGTATTTCAGTGACTTGACCACAGTCATAGAGCTGGAATATGGACTGAAATATGGAGAGCTGGAAGTCAGGTCTCCTGATTCCTACCACAGTCTTTTTCCTGGTACTGTACATACCATTTTGCTAAAAAATAAACATTCTAAGTGTATCATTCCAGCTGGTGTGTTGAGAATAGACTGAAGGGGCCAGGGGCAAGTGTGGTAGCAGGGAGATAAGATAGAATCTGGTCAATTTAAGTGCAAGATGAGGGTGGCTTAACTCTGGGTGCTAAAGTGGAAGTGGTGAGAAGGGGTTGGATTCTCGATATGTTTTGAAGGTAAGTGGACAGGATGTGCTGACAGATTACATATACATATGAGATGCCATATCTCAGTGTCCCACACATACAGGTGGTCAGTGACTATTTGATTGATGCTTTCAACAGATAATTGTATGCCAGGTACTATGCTAGGAGCTGAATATAGAGTGGTAACATAAGCAGATGGTTTCTGCCTTCATAGAAACTAATGCAGTAGGTAAAAACCACACCTTAGGAAAGTGAGCCAAGTAGTTTCAAAGCATTGCATAATAATCAGGAGTGTATCAGGTAAAAAATTGCATAACACAATGAAGCAGCTTTAAAAGATTCTTCCTGTGTAAAGAATTAGTGGAAAGGCAGGCTTGCCTTATTTGGATCCATGATTTCCTCAGCAGTATTAACCCAGGTTTTTTTTAATTGTGCCAAGTTCAGTTAACACTGTTTATAAGTTTAGAATAAAATGTGATTTCAAGCACATCCTTATCTACCTCAGGTGAGCCTTATAACCTTTCTGTACCTTGATTTCTGTCTCATTTGCAAAATTAAGATCTTAACATGAACCTTCCTCTCATGAAGATAAGTGGTTGCCAAAAAAAAAAAAAAACCCTGCAAATCATCTTTTCTAACCCACAGAGCAATACAACTTGCCAATTAAAAAGAAAATTACAAAGCATGAAAATTAGAGATTGATAAGATGTTACTGGTTTCAATTATCTCCATTAATATAAAAGTGTTATCCTTACCAATATCTGTTTTGTAGAATTCTTTCTTCTCACATAGCAATGTACTTGTATCACATGTCATAGGAGGTTTTAATAAATGGATATCTTCATGTCAGAAGCATTTTTTCTTCTCTCTCCCATCGTTACTATAACTATAGAATACTTACTTGGGACACAGTAATGTACCTAGTACTTAGGAGCACAGGTTTTGGGGTTGACAGACCTAGGTTTGGATTTTTAACACTACACCCACCTGTGTAATCATGAGCAAATTGTTTATGTCTTAGTTTCCTCTTCCTTAAAATGGGGTCAATGATAACCACTGTACATATTTGTTATAAAGATTAAAATTGATAATGTATATAAAGTGCCTAATAACTGTGCCTGCCACATAATACGCTTCGACAGGTGATTATGATGATCTAAAAATGTCAGTTCTTATCTCCCAAGGGTGGTGATTCTTGTTAGCCTTCCCAAATATTCACCAAGTAAACCCTCCCCTTCCTCCTACCTTACCACTGTATAGGAAAAGGAGGACTCCCATAATCAGATGCTGCATGACATTCTTTTGATGAAATACTGACTCTGCCCATCCTAAGTAGTTTAACTTTGTCTAGATTCCTCCCAGTTACTCCCTTTTTGTTCTTATTTGACTGCTAATTTATTAGTTTATTTTTGAGTGAGTATAGAGCCATTTCCAGTCAATAAAAATTCAGGGTAACTGTACTGACAGAATCCAGAGCTACCTCATCCCACTGTACTGAAAGATCTAGTGTGTGTGCTGTGCCACATCCGTCACCCCACTTGGCTCCAAGATTTTCTTTGATGCATAAGAGCAGGCAAGGCCACCACCAACAACAGCAGACTTAAGTTATATGCTGTTATTTCTTGTGAATTGAAGATTTCTTGGCTTAATATTTAGTTCCCTTAACATCTTACCCCACTTTTCATATTTAGCGTTTTTTTCTGCCTATATACAATAATTAGAAAGTAAGAGAAAACATTTTTCTTGGTGAAATATTTAAAATTGTTTATTAAAAAATTAAATATATAGAAGCAGCTATCATTTATCCCAAGTGTTTCAAATTACTAAGCATCTTCTTTTCTTATGTATAAGAAATAAGCTATTGATTTGACTAGTCACTAAAGAAATCTTGGAACTTTGCAGCAAATTACAGTAAGAGGAAGTTGCTATACTGCAACAAGAGAGTATTTTGATTACAATTTTTTCCCATAAGTGTGGCAATTTACAACTTGAGAAGAATTTAATAGTAGCTGAGTTTTCAAAATGTAACACAGAAACTGTCATTTTTTTCCACAATTAAAATAAGTGCTTCTGAAAATTTTAGGATAAGAATGACCCAAATTACCCTCCCCCCACACTTCCCCATTCAAAAGAGGGGGAATGAAGTTTGAACAGAACATCTGTGGACAAAATGAAAGACAAATGGTCTTTTCAGACAAGTGTCTGAAAAAGAGATCTTTTATAGCTAAACAGAATACTATTGCATGCATCACCATGGTTAAGAGGATCAACAATACTTTCATAATGGCCTTTTATTTTAGCACATTCTATTTTTATGGATAGAATTATGATTTCAACATATTCATTCATAATTCATCATATAATTATTTGCATAAATATCTTTTGACATAGATTTAATGTACTTTTGCCAGCCACATCTTGAATTTATATTTAAACTGTTAAATGCACTAAGACAATCTCAGTACAAGTAATGCTAGAGATTGGATAAAAAGAAACTTTTATCTACCAAGAGGAATGGCCTATTAAAGAATGGAACTTTCAGTAATATACATAGAATAGTGAACTTCTTCAGGTTAAAATAATCAGCTAATTAAGATTATATCCTGTGGTCTTTGCCAATGGTTTGTTCAACATTCGTTCACTCAACCAATATTTATGGAGCACCTACTCTGTGCTAGATCCTGTTGTAGGCAGGGGCAAAGCAATACATAAAACAGAATTGTCTTTCCTTAATGGAGTTTATATTTGAAGGGAAGTCCAGGTAATAAATAAGGAATATAAGTTCTTTATATAATGCTAAATATTAAGGAGAGAAGGCAAACCAGAAGTGTTGAGGGCAATAGGGTTAACAATTATAGATAGGGAAGCCTGGGAAGAATTTACTAAAAAGGAAGCATTTGTGTAATGACCAGAAGGAGGTAAGGGAATGAGCCACGACACTATCTAGCTAAAGAATATTCCAGACAGAAGAAACAACTAGGGTAAGGCCCTGAGATAGGACTGTATTTGGCATAATTTAGTAACAGTAGGTGTAGCTGGAACAAAATTAGCAAGGGAGAGAGCAGTAGCCAGACGTAACAGGGGAACAATGAAAGGATATGATGTTTACTCAGAGTGAGATGAGAAACTATGGGTGAGTTTTGCATATAGTAATGACATGATAAAAATCATATTTTAACAGGATCACTCTGGCTCTTATGTTAAAATTAGAGGGGATAAGAGCAGAAACAGGGAGAATAGTGAGAAGGTATCAGTAATCTAGGTGAGAGATAATGGTGGCTGAGACCAGGGTAGTAGTAATAGAAGTAATGAGAAAAAGCCATATTGTAAATACATTCTGAAGACAGAGCTGATAAAACTTGCTGATGGATTGGCTATGGGGTGTAAGAGAAAGAAAAGAGTTAAAGTTGACTAAGATTTTGTGCCTGAGCCACTAGGGAAGAAACAATGGAATTACCTTCTACTAAGGTATAGAAGACTAGGAGACAAGGTGATTTGGTTGGCAAGTGGTAGACGTCATGAGCTAAGGTTTGTACATGTTAAATCTGTTGAGTTAGGCAGCCTTAAGCTCGGTCAGGAAGTCTTTGTTAGTGATATGAATTCATAAGTAAATTCATAAGTAAATGTATTAGAGTTTATAGAACATTCTTAGAAAATTCAAAGAACTTTTTCTCACCCAGATGTTAACTATAATAAACAGAAAGTGCTAGTGAAGGCATTGGAAAGATTTTAATAAATGATGGTTTAGGAAATAAGTTGAAGATACAGTTTTTAAGAGAATTGACTTTTAAAAATGCTTACAAAAGGAATCAATTTTTGGTGGTCCATAGGCATTATAAGCTCACACACTCTCACAGTCACCCTATCCAAAATACATAGCAATTTAAAAAAAAAAAAAGATGCTCATAGTAAAAAATGAGATCTAATCTCCAGGGATCAGAAGAAAGAACAAAAATTCTCAGTGACAATTGAGAGCTAAAGCCAGATATCTATTAGTATCTGAGTCCAGAAAGAGGTGGAGATGGCTGAGGGTGTTCTCTAATGAGTGTGAGAGAACACATGGACCTCAGCTATGTTGGAAACCTAAAGATTGACTCACTGAGTGAAACCAACTAGGAAGGAAAGCAGAACTTCCTCATGGATGAGTAAGGAGGTCGAATAAAGATACAACCATTGACCAGAGCTAAGACTTGTATAAAACTGAATTCCTGGGTGTCAACAGGGAATAAAGACAGATGTATACTCAGAACCATGGGCCAAGCCTCTCCTACCTGGACCACATGGATAGGACAGCAACCTATTCCCCCACTAAAAGGCCTGCTTAGTGTTTGAAAGCACCCGAGGAATGCAAGGAAAACACAGCATAACTTTTAGCAAGGGAGGGATGAGTGCAAAAAGAAGCTTCCTTTCAGGAAAAACCTAACGCTCAAGCTAAAATTCCAAAGCATCTAAAGAAAATTAATACTTTTTAAAAAGGCAATGAACTAAACAATCAAGTGATTCTTTCCTCATTAATGCAAATTGTGAGAACCTCACAAAAGCCCTTAAAATAAATTTTGAAATAAAAACAGGAAGATCAAGGACAAGGGATATATCCTGAAAATGTAAAATATAGCCAGTGAAATAAACACTCTAGAGATAAGATAAATTTTAGATACAATTGGAGAATTAGGAAATCGGATGACAGTAGAATGAATTCACCTAAAGACCACTGCAGAAATACGAAAGAATAAAAAATATGAGAGACACATGAAAGATAAATTGAGAGGCACCAACATATATCTAGAGGGGGAAAAAAGGGGAGACTACTAAAGAAGACCATTTGAAGAGATAATGCCTGAGAATTTTCAGAATTGAATAACACTTTTCAATGCAACATAAAGAATGCCAAATAGGATTAAGTAAGATAAGTTATAACCTAGACACATTATAGTGAAACTGCAGATTATTAGGGATAGAGGGAAAAATATTTTAAAAATTACAGAGATACTAAAGGCAGATTACAACAAACAAATGATAGAGTAACTCTAGATGTCTTAAGAGAAAAAAGAGATGCCAAAGAAAATAATGTATTTAAATTGTTGAGGGAAAATCATTTTCAACTCAGAATTCTATGTCCAGCCAAGATGTTATTTAAGAGTGAAGAATTTTCAAACATAAACTAGAATAGTTTGCCACTCACAGACTGTGAAAGAACTTCTAAAAGATATACTTACTTGAGCATAAACCTGGAAGAAAGGTGATTGAAAGCTAATATGAAACATATAGAAATGAGATACATTATAAATATTCACCCTCACAAGATACATTTATCATCATGAATGCAAAGATTCCAGGCCATGCCTCTTTTTTTTTAGTTGTCATAGCACCTTATATGATCACCTGTGTTATCCATTATAGTCATATGTCTGTCCTTAATGTCTTGCCCTTATTAAATTTTATATAATTTCCTTAAAACTGAAAAAACGGTACCAATTAAATTTCTGTCACTGAGAATAGTTCCATCAGTGCTATTAGAAAAAACTATACAGCGTCATAAATTTGCACCTCAAGGATGCTTAATAACACTGTTGCTGATGACATGAATTATATGTATGAATAATGAACAGTTTCTAAGTTTGTAAGGGATCTTTTTGCATATGAGGCTGTTTCAGAGGTCCCCAAGACCACACACATGTTCAATGATTTGCTAGAACTCATAGGACTCAACGTATAGTTGAACTTACAGCTGAGATTTATTGCTGCGATACAGACAGCAAGGACATATAACAAGATCAGTAAAGAGAAAAGACACCTATGGTGTCTAGAGAAATCTGTATGTAGGCTTCCCGTGCTCGCTCTCTCCCATTATAGGTCACACAGAGTACACTCTCCCCCCAGCAGCAAAAATAGAGTCATATATGTGCAGTGTTTCTGCCCAGGGAAGCCCATTAGAGACTCAACACCTAAGAATTTTATTGAATTGGTCACATAGGTATCCTCTGCCTAGCAACTACCAAAATTCCAGATTCCCAGAAGGAAAGCAGATATTCTGTTCCCCATATAGGCAAAACAGTCTTATCATTTAGGGAAGCTTCATATCTTTATAGGAAACTGTTTACCAGCCAAGTTCCCAGATGCCAACCAAGGACCAATCCTATAAATAGGCCCTTTTGAGATAGCAGCCTCAGGCCTGCTATATTAACTCTGTTCTGCACAGAGACTTAACTGTGTAGAGTTTTAATGGGTTTTCTCATTACCTTCAAAAGCATATATGTCAATTAAATTTTTCATTTTAGAAAATACCAAGTCACTTGGAAAAATAATGAAATCTTTCTTAAGAGAACTCTGTTTTAATATTTATAATATCTACAAAAAACATCTAAGGCTTTGCTTCTTTAAATGATGGATAAATCTATGATGAGTGCCTAGGAGTTCTCAGATTTCAACAGTATATGCACTGATTATACTCTGTAATAATGATCTTTATGAAAATATATTTATAGGGAAAGAAAAAATAATATTGTTAAAAAAGAAAACCTGGAGAGCATAAGACATGTTTTTGTGTACATTACTCAAGTAGATCTTTGGGTTCTAAGGATAGCATGCAAAAAGCATAGGAGGTACATTATATAACCCAGTTCTTTCAAGCTGCCTGTTATCCATGTAGCTTTCTAAAAACAAACCACCTCCATCTTTGTCATTTTTCAAAATAATGAGCTGTAAAACTATAATGATTACTTGTGGAAGCACAAAAGGAAAAAAACAATCAGTAATTTTACAGAGAAACAATTTAGGGAAAATAACTATATGTAAATTAACTATACTTCAGCACACTAGCCTGAGTTATTATTTTGAAGCAAAGTGCACTCAAGAAATTCAACCCAGCATAATGGGTTTTATCTTTTATGCTTTCTCTCAAAATTTGTGAATTTCTGTAACTATGGATGCTGCAAAGTTTTATGTATGCATACATATGTATACATATAATATATATCCATATATATGTATACAGACACACACCACATATATACATATGTATATTGCTTTGACACTTGGGTGATTATTTCTAAGATATACTATATGTCAACCAATTACCTGACCATTATCTTTAGGACTGGTACCCATTCATAATATTATATTCATTATACTTATGTAAATCATATATAGAACAAAAAATTATTACATAAGTAGAATGTTATTTAATGAACAAAGATAATAGTGTCACAAAATATGAATTTAGTATTTTGAAAGACCACCAGATTTGATATAAATAAAATCAGGTTGCCCTTTAACTATATATCTTGATAAAGAAAAAAAAAGAATCTGTTACCTAAAATTCATTTTGAAGGAATATCTGTGAATTAAAAGCATACATGCTATCTCTCATCCCTGTTAGCTAGCTAATCAGGGGAACATAATTAATCTTATTACACCAGTGAACAGCCTAGCTTAGCAGGCTATTTGACTGGAGCCAGTGATTTGTAGTCTTTAATTTAAAGCTAGATAAGTCAATATAGTTGTGGGTTTTTCTCTAGACATATTAAGCTGTTCAGGTACTTATCATGATTTAAACAGACAGGTGGGTTTAACTGGGATGGATGTTTAGCCAGGCAGGTATGAGACAGGTAACGTGATTCAAGGGAATGATTATAATGACATCCCATGGAAACCAAGTGGAAGGAAAGAAATACAAGGCACAAGAGGGTGGTAAGGTCAATGAATTGTATGCCTCAATGAAGATTTTTTAAAAATTGGTGGCATAAGGGTATTGAACTATGTAAATCGTAGGTCTTAGAGACAGTGGCTAGAATATGCTTAAGAGTCATGGAGGTGAGTAGCTGAGGAGTGGGAAAATAAAGATCATAGGAGATGAGAGACTGGGGAGCCAAGATGTTGACATCATCTATATGAAGATTAGTCACCAATAATAGTGACAGAAGTAGACATGAGAAGAAAATATTGATCCAAGTGGACTAAATGTAATCCAATATTTAAGGACTAAAGGAGTAGGAGATCAGTAGGGGATTGTGGCTAATGTAATAGAACAAACTTCAAAGGAACAAGGATGGTCATATTTGCTTGTCTACTTAATAGGATTTTGTGAGAATTAAATGAGATATTGTCTAAGAAAGCACAATAAACACCTAAGAAAGATACAAAGGGGTGTGTGTGTGTATGTGTGTGTGTGTGTGTTTGTGTGTGTGTGTGTGTGTGTGTGTGTGTGTGTGTGTGTGTGTGTGTAAAAGCCCTTAGTTTTACAAGTGCTTTGTGCCCTGGTTTCTCTACCTACAAAATAAGGGTAAATATAATACCCTCTCCTGTTTCTTAGGAGATTAGAAAGTTAAGTGACAAAATATATATGAATTTGGTTTGAGGCTTGGAAAAAGAGAATACTTTCTCCGATGCAGATTTAGGAGTCATCACTGAGCTCTCGAAAGTTCTGTGTAACATCCTGATGCTCCAGATTGCACTTTGAGTATCAGATAACATTCTTTCCTATCCTTGATTTCAGACATTTCAGCAGTCCTCTCTGCAGCACAAATCAAAGAAGAAAAACAAAGGTAAGAAAAGGAAATGAAATCTTTACCTGCTTATTTTGCACTTTGATAATCACCAGCACACTTCACTCATCCCCTCTTGCCTGAGCCCAGTGTGGTTTGGAAGAGCACAATCCCCTAGTGCAAGAGCTGCCAAGACAAGCTACCTCTCATTTCAGTTATAATACATGGTACCTTTTACACCAGTGGTCTCATTTTACACCAGTAGATTACACATTTCAGATTAAATTGTGTGTCATTTATGTGGGGGGTAAATATTAAATATTTTCATGTTTTTCTATTCTAATACAATGTGAAAATATGAATTTTTAAAGTTGTTAAGTACCCAGACTTACTTTGGGGATCAGTAGATTAATCCTCTACCTTCATACCTTTTGTAAAATTGAAAGAGCATTTCTACCCACTGTTATCATTAGGTCCTATAGCAGGCAAGAGCAAAAGACGAATTTCTTGCAAAGATCTTGGCCGTGGTGACTGTGAGGGCTGGCTCTGGAAAAAGAAAGATGCAAAGAGTTATTTTTCACAGAAATGGAAGAAATACTGGTTTGTCCTAAAGGATGCATCCCTATACTGGTATATTAATGAGGAGGTAAGAGAAAGCATGTTTTGTTTTCTCATCCATTCTGTCTTTAATCAAAGGAATCACTGTTTTGAGACTTATCTTTTAAAATCATATAATTACCTTAAGACAATTCAAGAGACTTCTGCTAGTTATTTTTCAATCCACCCTCTTAAAATAATTGCATTTTGGGGTTCTAGAAAGATAGTCTCAATGATTCTAATGTAGCAATATGTCTGAAGCACAAAGTATAGTAAAATTCTATATATCTAAACTAAAAATACCAAGTTATTTCAAGCAATAGCTTAGCTAAAAGGATTATACATGGACATTTGATATGGATTTAAAAATGTCTTTCTTTTGTTCAAAGTTTCACATATTTTTCTGCTTGGTTTTTTTTTTTTTTTTTTGGTGGGGGGAGAAGCCCTTTGACAATTTAAGTAAATTAATATCATCTGAAGTTATTTCAGTTTTTCTTAAAAGATTAACTAGTAGACTAGTTCACTTTGTTAGTATTTTTTAACAATGATTTCTACTGTGACCTTATTTTATCAAAAAATGTACATGGTTTAATGGAGTGTGCTGTCCGAATAGTCTTATACAAATACTATTACATTAAGACATTCATCAATTTCCGTTTGAAGATTAATTGTTGAAATATAATTTAACAACATTAGTATGTCTATGATCATAACACATGGTATCTAGAGGGCTTTATGTTTCCTAGGCAGGCTGTCATGTTATGTTACATTATTTTATGTTATGTTTAAAACAGTAGACTTAGGAATCACACCACCTGAGTTACTATGCCTCAGTTTCTTTATATGCAAAATGGGAGTAATAATAATGCTTATCTTGCTGGGCTATCATATGAATGAAATGTATCAATGCCTGGCACATACTGTGCTCAATAAACGTACACTGTTAGTAATATTTTTCAAATGAGCCTCTTATTTCATTTTTAAAATTTGAATTAATATTTTGCTACTTAACAGAAATGTCTATATTACCTATATAAAAAGATTTGATTGTTTTCTCTACTTTTGACATTTTTGTGGCAATCACACAATTACCTAATCCTCTATTTCACCTAATTGTGTTTTATTTTAAATATAGTAAACATATCATAATTTTATCTATATTTCATTTAACAGATAATATATTCAATAATTTTTATATGCCAATCATGTATTATCAAGATATAGTATCTCCATGTTTCTCTTTATTGTAAGGTCACCGGTAGATTTTCCTGCCATATACTAGATTATATTGTATCTTTCAAAGTTTAAGTGATGAAAAACTGTGACCTATTTTTATTGATAAAAATTTCAATCAGCAAGTTGCTATTGTTGCTGTATTAGCCTTGTGAGAGAGGAGTGAATAATTCTATAGTATACATTGTAAGAAATGCCTTAGTGTGATTTTTTTAGGAATAATTAAAAATTCCTTGTGACTTCATTATGGGGAGAGAATAACTACTCCAAAAATATTTAGAATTGGTTAGTTAAGGACATCAAAAGTAACATAACGTAGAAGTTAAAGTTGAGAAAAAGATTTGAAAATATTGTCTTTAAGATTATGAGAAAAAAATATTCAAATATTAGAAAAATTTAATACTGTTCCTTTTTTATAACACATTTCAACCACTATTAGCAGCATCAAATTTTTAAGTTTTGCATAGAAGTTTAGCATTAAAATAAATCATATGCATATATATTCGAAAAGAATTGAGAATCTTTTTTTTTCTTTGAGGTAGTGAATGAGGATATGAGCTCAGTTGATTTTAATATATGAGGAGCTATGGACTGGTATAGCACAGATCAAATAAAAGTTTGAGATAGTAAAAATCTGAGGAGCTTGGTCATAAGCAGAAGAGGCAGAACCATTAAAAGGTTGAGCCAAAGATAGTCTTAGCTTAATTGGGATGACTTATATCTAAAGTAAGATTTTAGATAATTCTCTTATCTTATTTTTCCATCCAGCATTAGAGAAAGGAGGATTTTATTCAATTTTCCAGGTGAAAAATGACCTTTAAATATAGAGAGAGCACATACCCCAACCAGATATTTGAAAGTCAAGTTGACCTGTTTCATTTGTAAGCTCTTGAATACACAAAATAATTGTGATACAATTAGAAAAAAATTAATTCAGCTTTGATAAGAGATTTGCTGTAGGGAAGCTGAATCCATAGATGTCCTTATATTTTATATCTGAACATTAAAAATAATAGAAAATTGTGAATTATACATGTGGACTACAGTTATGTTCTGACCAGAAAATAACTTATCAAATATATTTTACTTTGAGAATTAAAGAATTTTCTATCTTCATTTTAATATAGAAAGGACTTTTTAAAAGTTCTGTACATATTTTAATTACTAGTATTCTAAATATTCAAGATATACCTTCATTTTATGGACTGCAACAGGTAAGAGTGGAATTCTTTAAAATTTCAAATTTGAGAAATTAAATGAACAGATTTATTAGTATGGGTATGTAAGGCATGCTTATACAGTATCCTTAGCTTCAAACCTTTGTATATAATAGCCTAAACAAGAGTGTTGCCTCTTTAGGATGAAAAAGCAGAAGGATTCATCAGTCTGCCTGAATTTAAAATCGATCGAGCCAGTGAATGCCGCAAGAAATAGTAAGTTGATTTTATTTGGAGAGAGGGAGAGAAGGGAAAGAGTTTTTCTTTTTTTTTAAATCCAGCTTTTAAATTATAGTTTGCTCATCTAATGCTTTCAAATTGAGGTAATAGGAGAGCAGTTTTATAGCCAGAAAATTGAAGTTTTACTGATTTCTGTCATCATGGTAGAAGCATTATATATATGAACTCAAGTTAGATGTTGAGGCAATTTTACCCACAAAAATTATTTGATTTGAACTTATTTCCCAATTTGTAGTAAAGTAAATGTACTTTGTTTCCTTTTGCAGTGCATTCAAAGCCTGTCATCCTAAAATCAAAAGCTTTTATTTTGCTGCTGAACATCTTGATGATATGAACAGGTAAAATATTACTTAAATTTCAAAGCATGCAGAGACCAGTTAGGCCTAGAAGTCTAAGTTTTGTATAGTAATATTAAGAAAATTGATCAGTTTACAATAAAATGGACCCAGCTATGGCTCTATGCAGGCATATTTTATTTCAAAGAACAACATTTTAAAAATCCAAATAAACTTAACTATTTTTCAAGTTTACCAAATCCATATACAGGCCCAAAAAAAATCTACCACAAAAGAATTTCTTTAAGTTTATTTCAAGAATATGTCTTAAAATTTATTCTCAGATAGAGAAAAAAATGATGTCCAGAAAAACTGACTTTTTCTAGTGCTAATTATTTTTGACAGAATATCTATCTCAATAATTCAGGCCTACGCGAAGTTAGTATTTCTTTCTGTCACCTTTCATCTATCACTTGACAGAACCATTCAGCCATATAGCCAGCTGATAGCTCTGTGGTGGCTCAGGGAAAACCTATGTATCTATTTTTTTCACATCATCTATCACATTCTGCTTTGTGTTTCTGCTTTATCTATTACGAGTTTTGTTCTTTCTTTTTCTTTCCTTTCCCCTATTCCTCTTCTAGAATCATAGAAACTGGGTTTAAGATTCAAATTTTTCTCCTTTCTATAACTTAACCAGCCTGTACATATTTCATATATAACCTGCCTACAATTAGGGAGAAACAGTAATAGCATGGTGGTCAGGAGCATGGACTTTGGAACCATACTGTCTAACAGCTCTACGACTTACTAGCATTGTGACATTGGACAAAGAACTTGACCTCTTCATTCCTATTATTGTCCATCTGTACAATAAAAATAGATGGGTGAGGATTATAACCATCCCAATCCTAGCTCTACCATTTACTAGCTATGAGACGGACAAGAAACTTAACCTCTCTATGCTGGGTTATTGACCCTTGAATAAAGTAAGAATAATAACCATCCTTATCAGTAGGACTTTTGTAAGGAGTAAATAAACACACATAAAGGGCCTAGAACAATGCTTGCTAAATTATAAGTGCTATATAAGTGTTTGCTGTCTCTCTCTATATATATATACTTTAGGTTCTTCCCCATTTACCTTTCCTTGTGTGTCTCTAAAAAAACTGCATCCAAGTATTTTTAAGCACAAAATTGTGTAGCTGCATAAATGTGCTTGAACACACTAAGTGAATGCTTAATGTGCTTCTATAAGTAATTTTATTCTTTGAAACTTGAGAGTACAAGCATGATTTTTCTAAAGCAAGGATATAAATACAAGGAAATGGAAAAAAAAGTTGAGAACATTTGATTAAATCTTTTATTATTAATAAAAGAACTGAAACTTTCATGTAGTTTTCATAATTTTCTCTTGATTTATGTAACTTACCATTCTTGAAATTTCACACTAGGCAATCAGAATTGGAGAGCTTTTTCTCCTTGTTCTCAAAATGAAAATGTTTATTCACATGCACATGAAGGAGGAAAGGGTGTGGTCCTGTATTTTGTGTTTTAATTACTTTATAATTCTATTCTAGTTACTATCCATTTTATCACATGTTAAGCTCAATAACCTTGAGATAAACACAAAGGGTTTACATCATGACCAAATTGAAAATAAGTGGCATGCATGAGCATATCCTATCTTACAAAATGGATGCACTAGAACCCAGTCACTTCTAAGAATTAACTCAAATTAATCATTCTTGATACATGCTAATTGGGATCTTTTTAAGCTTAAAATTATCTGTTTAAAAATGCATTTTTATGAACTGTAAAACCCTTCTTGGCCTCCATTCCTCAACCCATGTTAGCAATAGCTTCAAAAAGATGCTGATGTTACTGCTCTTCCCTAATACTCCTCAGGATATATATGGTTCCGTATATCACAAAAGCTAAACCAAATCCATATGGTTTCTTTTGTTGCTTTTTCTAAGCAATGGGTCAAAGAAAAAAAATGAGCCTGATCAAAAATGTCATCTTCACATTACATATTTAAGAGTGCTGTTGATATAAGGTTTGCCATTGTATACTACAACTTTCAGAATTAAATTGTTCCAAAATACTGAATTGTTTTTTAAATTTAATTATAATGGATTTTTATTATTTTGCTTTGCATTTTTCTTTTTTAATAGTCCCATTCCTAATGTCTACTTTCAATAGGCAGATTTTTAAAAAATTACTTGTTAATAGAAGTGGGGAAGAATCAGTGCTAAAAATATTCACAGAAAATTAATGACAGGGAGAAGCACCCACCTACAGCTTTTGTTCAGTCACCTGGTTGTTACATAATAGCAAGATGATCTGGGTTTTGGTTTGTTCTATATGTAATCTTTTAACAGCATGTACCTAGGTCTTCAAGAGATGATATATTTATAAAAGTAATTATAGTAATTATAGTAAATATATGCTTTATCTGATTATTATACAATATTTTAAACATCATATCTACTTTTTATGAAATACACCATGGTACAGAGAAATATTCTTTTCCTAATTAAAAAAAATATAATGCCAGTGGTGATGAGACCTAGTAATTGGAGTTAAAAAGTAATCTACAAATTTAATTTTCTTCTATAAAATCTGAGTACGCACATACACCCCCAATAAATGTGTGTATATATGTATGTGTGTGTATATATATATATATATATATATATATACACACATACATATTCACACACATAGAACATATTAAAATCTCACCTTCTGCTTTTGAGCAGCTATAAGTTTGTGAGGCAAACTGTAAAAGCATTTTTGAGCACCCCACTACTGTCTATCTGTTCTATCAGAAATGAGCATTGAAACATTAAAAAATAATCTTTTTCTGGTCTGTGTGAAATCTGTGGGGGAAAGAAAACAAAACATCATATTTCTAAAGTATTCTGAAGGCTTATACTACTGAATTTATTTGGTCATTCCTTAGCATGTCCATACAATATGTCCTAGTAATTGTAAGGACTCACCAATTTCTATTTGGTAATTATTATTTATACATTTTTCTCATGGTTCTTACTCCTATTTCTGTCTCAACGTATTATTCTGTGCCAGTTCTGGGCATCTCATTAGAATGTTCACTGTAGACTTCTCACAAAATGAAATTTCACTGATATTTTTTAAAGCAGTAAATATAAGGCACTGTATTAAAATTCAATAATAAGTTTTCCTTTAATGGTATTATCATCATTTTTACCCAAAAAGTACCAGGTCAATCTTTTTCCCAGGAATGGTAAGATTTGCCTTATAGTACAAATTCAACCCCTGTCTCACTACAAATGAACTAAAGATTAGATTTTAATTTTGACCTTTCACTAATGATTAGAGTCATTTTTAAAAGGTTATTTGTCAAGAAGTTGACTTCTTGACTTATAGTTTATAATTTTCTACACAGTATGTGTATACCATGCTACTAAATTCACTTGATTATCTTTATTCCATTTCCTTATTTCATCCCTACTCCAGTCCCTTCTTCACTTCCCAAGTACACTTGAGGTAATAATTACATTGTAGGTTTTGCTGAAATAAAGTTGAGCTTTAAGTGACTTATTCTAAAATTAATGCTTAAATTTCCATAGATGGGGTTTGTCTATTAAAGACACAACTTTCCTCCCTTTCAAGATATTCTGAGTATCTGATGCATAGTTAATACCATTTGGCATAAATGATGAAATATATGAGTCACTTCAAAGAATGACATCTTACACTTGACAAGGGAGATCAGATTTTAGGAGAAAAAGGTCTTAAGTGCAAGTTTTTCTTAAAAATATATCTAGATCAGATTATTTCACAATTTAACAATGTTAACTATTCTTACCCAAGCTAGTTTTAAAGGTGAATTTTTTCTCAGTTTCTGATTTGGGAAAGTATATGGATCATGGCTCAGAATTGACCAATGGAAGATTGTGATGTTGTTTAAAGATTTAATGATTTAATAATCTGATACAATGCAAATAGTTGGAATAATGAACACAGGGAGAGCTCTGGTGGGACAAAAGAAAGAGACTGAAATCAAGTTTTGCTTCAGATAGTCCCTACGTTGGCAATAGCAGCACTATTGAAAAAGGAAAGAAAAACTAAGATATATTGTTAACTTCCTATTCATGAAAATACATTTTCAGTATTTATACAGAGGTTAAAATTGTATATGCTCATTGGGTCTTTGGAAAACCTAATATCCTTGTAGAGACAAGTTTCTGAAGTACTCCTGAGATGCATTTTCTATTGGATCATTAAATTTAAATGAGCTTAATCAAAACAATTATTTCATAATTAAACTATTATTTTGACAGGCAAGGTCCATAACTTTTCTCCCTCATCAGGATAAATTAACCTTGATATTATTTAAATATCTCTAAAGGAGTATTTGTTCTGAAGAAACAGAACAGTAGGAATACTTGGAGTGCCTCTACATTTGAAGAAACAGAATTAATGCAGCTTTGATCATCTCAAAACACTTTATGTTAGAGATATTAACAGCTTTGCCCAAGACTTTTCTATTGAAATGGCATCTTTAGTGTAGGAGCAATTTATACTATTATAGATCATTGACGATTCCATGTATTAAGAGTAGCAAAGAGCACATCTTATATGTAGGATTATTCCATATATTCTTAGACATCTTAAAATACATATTTCTAGGAAGTAAATACAAGAAATTGAGTTACAATATTACTGATTTCAATATATATTTTTTTCAGGTGGCTTAACAGAATTAATATGCTGACTGCAGGATATGCAGAAAGAGAGAGGATTAAGCAAGAACAAGGTAAAGGAATATATATTTTTTCACAATTATGTTATAATTTTTGTTCTTGCCATTATCTTATACAGTGATTCACTGCTGCCAATTGAGAGAAAATACATACATTAATTTGTGGTTATTTCTCTTCTGCGCACTTTGAATTCTAAACCATGGCATCTTATAGGTAAAGTTTAGTAACAGAGACTGAACTCTCAAATTTTTGCAGCAGCTGATGTGGAGTGCTGTCTTGTTTGTTTCAGTCTACTTCCATCTATTTCCTATGGGAAAAACAAAATCTTAAAAATGAAAAAGCCTATAATAGGTGCTATGTACTGGCCCAAGTTCAGATCCTTGGCAGTGAGTTGGTTTTTCTATTTAGCAGTTCCATGGACATTTAAGTGGCCTTTTATGCAAAGAAATCAGATGGATGATCCTTTCTTTTTCATTGGATTATATTCTTCAGTTCTGTTACTATGTAACTCTGTGATCTTATGAAATTTGCCTTGATAATGACCTCAGATTTATAAGACACAGTGTCATGATGTAGAGCTGAAATCTTAAAAACAAAAGCTGTGGTCACTATTCTGAGGTGACTTCCCATTTCCCAAAGAATTTGTTGTACATCCCTTGGAAGCATAGTTTTTTGAAATTATTTGAGACATCAAGTTAAAAGAATTCCATAGATTAACACACATACAAACACAACTGGAGTTGTGTCTTCAGTGGGTATAAATACTTTGTCAATGTGAAGATTCTGATAACTTTGTTTCCTCTTGAACTTAAGAGTAAAATCTCAGCCAAAACTTTTTTAAAACATATAAAAACTAAAGTTATAGATGTCTAAAGAAGACAACCAGATCCCAAAACCAACATGTCAGCAGATGTTTAGGCAGAGGTCAATTAACTTTAAAGAGCCAAATAATTCATTGGGATTTTGCAAGACATAGACTCTCTGTCGCAGCCATGCAACTCTGCTGTTATAGTACGAAAGCAGCCATAGATACATGAATGATCATGGCTACTGAGATTTGGATTTTATATCATTTTTCACACTTCAAACAATAATTCTTTCATGTTTTTAGCCCATTTAAAACATAAAAAACATTCTTGGTCCACAGGCCATGTAAAAACACACAGAGTAGGCAGGCTGAGGTTTATGAACCATTTGGGCCATGGGGTAAGGGAATGGGGATTAGTAGATTGGTTTAGGGTGAGAAGATAGGGAAGGAAGATCTCAAAAAAATAGCAAAATATGTTTTTGGCCAGTGGGAATATATCATCTTATTGAAGACCTCAAAAATGCATATTTGAAATTACTTTAGAAAAATTCCAGAGCAACATAAAAGCAAATGAGTACTAATTTTCACACAGTATGCACCTGATAAAAAAATTTGTGGAGTGGACACAAAATTGTTTTTAAAAATCCTGCAAAAGAGATGGAGTCAATGAGGAAATGCTTGCTGGAGAAAGTGGTTGGTGAGCCTGATGTAAAGTTGGCAGTAGAGAGGGAGAGAAGCCATTTTATTCAGTATTAAGTGCTTCTGTGTAAGGCCTTCAATTAACACTCTAATTATGTAAAGGTGAAGTAGGCACCCATCCTTCCTGCAATTACATTGCATTCTAGTAGATAAGATACTCTTAATACAATATAGAAAGTGAAACGTAATAAAGTAGAAATCAAGTTTCATGGGAATGAGGCCAGAGAGAGTCCTTCCAGGAGGAGAATAGGGAAAGGCATATTGGCTCTATTTTCTGAACTGGTTCTTGCAGGATGGGAAGGGTGTGGACTCAAGGAAGTAACTAAAACATCCCGAGTGGGAGCAGCATGGATAATTCTACAAATATTATGGAAGCCATCTCCATCAAATCAGTGTGCATAGGCAAATCTCAACAAAGACTATGAAGTGTCAGACCAGTCATTAAGACAGATTTCTTAATGGTTATAAGTTTATTCCCCACCTTCGTGCCTCAGTGTTATTCATAGGGCTAAATTTGTGGCAAGAGTACTAGAAAAAATGTCTTCCTTTTCACATCTCTTTAAAAGGCATAAAACAGTTCTTTTAAAGTGCTTACAGATTTTTTTCCTGATTTCTTTAAGATACAAGAATTAGAAGTGTGGGCAATGTACTGATAGGAAAATGAATCTTTGAAAAAAGTCAATTTACGTGGATAAGGAAGCTTGGATTTTCAGGCTTCCGTATTTTATCACTTGGTTGAAGCTGAGCTTGGTCTTGATTTTAGTAAATTGCCTTTGTACTTGGTATTATATAACCAAATTTCATTACGGATAAAAAAACTGGTAAGTTACAATGCATATGCAGGTTCCAAAAAGTATTTATTCTGTGGATTTATGCTGCCTTGGTCTATCATGTGAGTATATGTGTTACTGTCTATTGGAGTGTGGTAGAAAATCATAGGCAGAGGCTAATAGTTACAATCCAATGCAATCAGAATCTCTGAAATAATTTCAATTTCTACATAGAGGTGTATATTCCTCAGGTACTTTAATGTGGGTAGGAAACATTAGACTTCCTACCTTCTGCATGATTAGGTCTCATAGTATTCTATATAGAAAACTATTAGATACACTTGTTCACTCCACACTTCTATAGAGTTATTTAACATTTCCTGAGTACCATTCTCAATATTCAAGTTAAGCTTCATACAAAATGTAGCTCTTTGAGGACTGGGAATATTTCACCAAGACGCAAAGGAATAGCAGCCAAACACTGTTTCTATTTAAATACCCAGTGCAGCTTAGAAGTGACTCTTTCATTGACTTAAGTAAAAGTTTAGTGCATTGTTGTCTTTAATTGCAGAAGAGTAAAAGATGTGGGATTCTCTTTCAATATTCAATATTCTCTTTCATTGTTGTACTTAGAGAAAATAGGGTTGCAGTAAATTAAGCCAAGATAACAATTTGGCTAATTGTGTACTGATCATTCTTTTTTCCAGCTTCAGAACAGACATTCATAACACATTATTTTCAGTCACATATAAGATCTTTGTGAAGCTTTAATCACATAAAAATGAATGAAATATATTGTATTTCTTTGATAGTTCTAAATGAAAATGTCAATTTTTTCCAAATTATCCTTTTGTGTCAACATGAGAAAGTGAAGTGGAAGGTTTCCTCTCCTATTGATGGCACTGTTTATTCATGGTTACTTACAAAATGGTATATCATCACTGATTATAGTCACTTTGTTGTGCTATCAAATATTGTTCATTCTAAGTATCAAACTGTATTTTTGTGCCTATTAACCATCCCCAACACACTAAAAATATCCATTTCTTTGGGACTATAGAGACAACTAAGAAAAATAAATTAATTTGCTCTTAGAATAAAAATCAGACTAGTTTCAGCCTCTGAGCAAGAGTGTATCTCTAATTTTCCACACAAACCAAAAAAAGCCAAACTAAATTTTCTATGTAGTCTCTTCTCTGACATGACCATCTTAAAGACACATAGCTTAGTGTAAGAAAAAAAGTTAATTTGTAAGCGGTATTTCAGCCTTTTCTTAGGCAACCCAAGAAAAGTTTAGATTGATGGTGCTTTATAATAAACTAAAAATTATATCAAATAATAGGATTAAAATTCTTCCTAATTTAGCTGGGGGGGGGGAATAGAGAGAGAACCTCCTCTGTCACTTGTAATGACAACTGTAGAGCCCTTGACAAAATTATAATCATTTCCTTCTCAGTGTGCTAATAAGGACTACTCAAGGTATTGGCTCCTTGAGTCCTCAAGGTATCAGTGCAAGGGGATGGAGAAGATGGCTGACCAGAGACACCAGCTTCCAGATCATCTCAGAAAGAAGGAAAAGTTTTAGATGAAAAAGAAAAAACAAACAATAATAGATCAGGTATAATTCCAAGGCAAAAGTGCCAGAACCTACCAGAGATTCCACAGGAAGAAGTTGCAGAACTGAACAAGATGTTGAACAGGAAGGAACAAGATGTTGGCAGAGGTCATCCCCGAACAGGCTTGGAGTCCAGTGAAAAGGATAGGTGGAGTGGTCTGTTTCTCCCTCCCTCACATCTCTGGCAGTCAGCAGGCTCCCAAGCTGCTGGAGAGCCTTTCTATCTTCACAAGCCCAAAAGCTGCCAGTGAACTTAGAACTTCTTGAGGACAAAGCACCAGGCTAAGCCCCCTTGGGTCACTTCCCATCATGACAGACCTGAGCCAACATGGCTTCTCCACCCACCATGCACTTTGTTCACCCCACGGAGCTTCAGCCCCTCAGTTTTCATCTTGCTCGTTCCCACAAAAATATTTCCCAACTCCTGTCTAGACTGTGGGAGACACAGGAAGCCAGTAGGTCTGGGGGGATCTGCATGACCCCAGAGCCTGGATATTCTGGGTGGGCTGCCTTCTGTAAAGGGACAGAGACAATTAGAGTGCTAGCTTTCTTCCACTCAGACTCTTTTCCTCTCCTTCCCCTCCCCCACCCATGGCTACCAAGAGAGATGCTTGAGCCAGGGCTCTCAGGAGCTGCTGCTTCCCCTCTGTCTGGGCTTCAACAGAGAGAAGGCTCAAACCTTTCCTCTTAAAGACCTACAGAGGATTAAGGGGTGCTCAGACTGTGAGCTCCCTGCTCACCAGCACTCCCTGATGCTACTTGCCTGGCTGCTCCATCAGAGCAGGGCACACCCTGAAGCAGAGGGACATCAAACCTGCTCAAGCACCCTCATAGGCAACTTGGGACCAGAATGCTTCTCCCTGGCATGGTCAGGAATTGATCTTCAGGGACCCAGGGACAGGCCCACAGGCCAGATCCTGTACCCCCAGGACTTAATCATGTTGCTTGGGGGCATGCAGGGGAGATTTGTGAACTAATCTCAAGAAGTAAGGGAGCCCGTGTGAGCAGAACTGAAAAGAGAGCTTGTGGGGGTCCCAGCCGTAGCACACTCACAGAGTACCCCTCCCCCCACAGGAAAACTGAGCTCTCAGCCTAGGGTGGGATCATGGACAGGGAAGCTCCTAGCCCACAGCACCATTGATGGGGAGCTCAGCTAGTTTGACCTCTTGCCTACCGTCAGACACCAAAGAGAAACCATAGCACAGGGGAGTAGGGAAAAGAGTAAAACCCACTCTCAACAACAATATTGTGGATATCAGATGGCACCCTCCTCCACAAGCAGACTTTCTGGCTATGTCGGGCCACCTCAGCCCCTCCCTGGTGACTTTCCCCAGAAGGCTGGGAGCAGACCTTTGACCACCCCCCAATAGCTACCTTGCCAGATTTTGCAGAGCCTGATTGGAGGCTCACCCAGCCCAGCCCTGCCCAGCCTCACTCCCTGACTCACCTCTGCTATGGTGGTGAATAAGGACTCACCTGGAAGTTCCAGGGCTCCAGCCACTATCTGGGGCATCTGAGTGCTTCTCCTGAGGGGCTAAAGCCAGGCACAGGTCCTAAAAGGAATACTGCACCTTGTTCCTTCCAGCAAGCACCACCTACTGACAGGGAGGTCAATTTGCACAGCCCTTTAAAGCATTAACTGACTCAAGCATACAGGTGTGGTTGATTCTTACCCACAGGCACCACTTACTGTCTCAGAGATTATACTAGGCATGCCAATGCAATTCACACTGTTAAGAAGACCACAGGGCAGGGAAAAGAGAAAGGACCTCAAAGACCTCCATCCTCCCTCATCAAAGAGAGACGGGGAATCTGTCCACACACATAGTTCACTGCTGCTACAGCCTACAAACAACTAGCAACTGAGAAAAACACCATACTAAGGATATCCATAACCAAGGTATCCATCCAGAAATTAGACCCCCATCAAAGCACCCACAGGCAAAGCCAAAGTTTCTTACCCAACATATGCTACAGATACTCCCTTATGAGTGAGGGGGAAACCCCATCTAAACAAAAGAGAATCCAAAAATGAGAAGTGACAACTGCTGAAGATGAGAGGGAATCAGAAAAAGAACTTCAGAAGTATGTAACATCAGAGCAAAAAGACACCCCCAAAAGATAACACCAGCTCTCTAGCAGTGGATACCAACCAAAATGAAAATATTGAAATGACAGTTAAGGAATTCCAAATACGGGTTATAAGGAAGCTCAGTGAAATCCAAGAGAAAATGGAAACCAACTCAAAGAAATCAGAAAAACAATTCAGGAAATGAATGAAAAAGTCACTAAACAGATCAACATATTAAGAAAAAACAAATAGAACTTTTAAAAATGAAAAATTCATTTAAGCAAATACAAAACACAGTGGAAAGTTTTACGAATAGATGAAACTAGGCAGAAGAAAGAATCTCAGAGCTTGAAGACAACTCTTTTAAATTAACTCAGTCAAAAATAAAGGACAGAGAATTAAGAGGAATGAACAAAGCCTACAAGAAATATGGGATTGTGTAAAATGGCCAAATATAAGTATCATAGGCATCCCTGAGGGTGAAGAAGAAAATGTACAAGGGCTGAAAACCTATTTGAGGGACTAATTGAGGAAAACTTCCTTGGTCTTGGTACAGATTTAGACATCCATATACAAGAAACTCAACAAACACCTGGAAGATTAATTGCAAAGAGGCAATTGCCAAGACACATAGTCATCACACTATCCAATGTCAACCCAAAAGAGGAACTCCTGCTAGCTGTGAGGTAAAAACATCAAGTAACTTACTAGGAAAACCAATCAGGCTAACTGCAGACTTCTAAATGGAGACCTTACAAGTCAGAAGGGATTGGCCCTTTTTAAATAGAATAACTGCCAGCCTAGAATTTTGTATTCTGCAAAACTGAGTTGCATATATGAAGGAGAAATAAAGACTTTTCCACACAAGTAAACACTGAGGAAATTTCTCAAGACCAGACCTGCCCTGCAGGAAATACTCAGAACTGCATTATCCATGGATCAGCACAGTGAACACCCACCAGTGTAAAAGCACCCAAAAGCTACAGCTCAGAGCTCATATAAAACAGTAACACAAGAGGTAAAACAAAGCAATAAGGTACTACCCAACAGGATGAATAGAAGAGCATCCCACTTATCAGTTCATCAATCAACATGAACAGTCTAAAGGCCCCACTCAAGAGACACAGGCTGGCTGAAAGGATGAAAAATATACTCCAAGTATCTGCTGTCTCCAGGAAACTCATGTAACCCACAAGGACTCATACAGATTCAAGGTGAGGAGATGGAAAAGAATATTCCATGCGAATGGAAACCAAAAGAAGGCATGTGTAACCATTCTCATATCAGATTAAACTGTCTCAAAATCAACAGTAGTAAAGAAACACAAAGATGGTCATTATATAATGGTGAAGGGAGGAATTCAGGAAGAAGATACAACAATCTTAAATATTGATGCACCTAACACAGTATCACCCAGATTCATAAAGCAAACTCTACTAGACCTAAGCAAAGATATAAACAGCAGCATTATAATTTCCAGGGACTTCAACACCCCGCTGACAGAACTGGACAGATCATCCAAGCAGAAAACAAGTAAAGAAACACTGGGCGTAAGTGAGACTCTAAAACAAATGTGCCTAACAGACATTTACAGAACATTTTACCCAAAAACTACTGGATATACATTCTTCTCATCAGTAAATGGAATATTCTCTAAGATCGATCATATCTTAGACCACAAAACATGTCTCAATGAATTCAAAAAAATAGAAATCATACCATGTATCTTCATAGACCACAGTGGAACAAAACTAGAAATCAACTCCAACAGAAACACTCAATTCTATACAAGTCATGGATATCAAAGAAGCTACTGCTGAACAATTATTCAGTCAATAATGAAATTAAGATGGAAATCAAAAGATTCCTCGAACTAAATGACAAATGGGACATAAGCTACCAAAATGTATAGGATTTAGCAAAAGTAGTACTGAGGGGAAAATTCATAGCTTTAAATGCCTACATGGAAAAGACAGAAAGATCACAAATTAACAATATAATGACACATCTCAAGGAACTAGAAAAGGAAGAGCAAACCAAAGAGAAAGCCAGCAGAAGAAAAAAAATAACTAAGGTCAGAGCAGAACTAAACAAAATGAAAACCAAAAATAAAGTACAAAGGATCAATGAAACAAAAATTGATTCTTTGAAAAGATAAACAAAATTGATGGACCTCTTGCTAGATTAACTAGGAATAGAAGAGAAAGGACCCAAATAAGTTCAATCAGAAATGAAAAGGGATATATTACAACTCATACCACAAAAATACAAAATATCATTTGTGAATACTATGAAAATCTTGATGCACATAACGTCAAAAATATAGAGGAAATGAAGAAATTCCTGGAAACACACAACCTCCCAAGACTCAATGAGGAAGAAATAGAACTCCTGAATAAACCAGTAACAAGCAATGAGATTGAAGCATTAACAAAAATCTTCCAACAAAAAAAAACCCTATCCCAGATGGATTCAAAGCCAAATTTTACCAGACCTACAAAGAATACCTGGTACCCATACTGCAGAAATTATTCCATAACATCAAGAAATTATTCCATAACATCCTCCCCAACTCATTCTATGAAGCCAGTATCCCTTATGATTATGCATGTAAAAGTTTTCAATAAAAAACTAGCAAACTGAATTCAACACCACATCAAAAAAACAACCATCATGACCAATTGGGCTTCATCCCAGGAATGCAAGTGTGGTTCAGCATGCGGAAATCAATCAATGTGATTCAATACATAAACAGAAGCAAAAACAAAGACCATAT
This sequence comes from Microcebus murinus, assembly GCF_040939455.1. NCBI lineage: Eukaryota > Metazoa > Chordata > Mammalia > Primates > Cheirogaleidae > Microcebus > Microcebus murinus. Next base: position 96,651,649 of record NC_134136.1, read on the forward strand.
GATCATCTCAGTAGATGCAGAAAAAGCATTTAACAATATTTAGCACCCTTTCATGATAAAAACCCTCAACAAACTAGGCATAGAAGGAACATATGTTAAGATTATAAAAGCCATATATGACAAGCCCACAGCCAACATCATACTGAATGTTGAAAAGTTGAAAGCATTCACACTAAGAACTGCAACAAGACAAGGGTGTCCACTGTCACCACTTCTATTCAACATAGTGCTGGAAGTCCTAGCCAAAGCACTCAGGCAAGAGAAAGAAATAAAGGTTATCCAAATCGGGAAAGAAAAGGTCAAAATATTGCCTAGGCAAAGAATTTGTGAAGAAGACCCCAATGACAATCATAGCAACAACAAAAGTAAATAAATGGGACTTTATTGAATTAAAAAGCTGCTGCATGGCTAAGGAAATAATCAACAGAGAAAATAGATAACCTCCAGTATGACACAAAATATTCACAAGCTGTACATCTGATAAAGGGCTAATAACCAGAATCTACAAAGAAGAACTCAAGCAAATCAGCAAGGGAAAAACAAGCCCATTAAAAAGTTGGCAAAAGACATGAACAGAAGCTCTTCAAAAGAAGATAGACTAATGGCCAAGAAACATGAAAAAATGTTCAACATCCTTAATTATCAGGGAAATGCAAACCACAATAAGATATCACCTTAACCCACTTAGAATGGTTTTTATTAAAAAGTCCAAAAACAATAGGTGCTGGCATGAATGCAGAGATAAAAGAATGCTTATATACTTTTAGAGAGACTGCAAATTAGTACAACCTCTATGGAAAACAGTATAGAGATTCCTCAAAGAACTAAAAGTACTAAAAGAACCATTCGATCCAGCAATCCCACTACTGGGTATTTACCCAAAGGAAAAGAAGTCATTTTACCAAAAAGATACCTCCACTGAAATGCTTATTGCAGCACAATTCACAATTGCAAAGATGTAGAATTAATCCAAGTACCATCAGTTCATGAGTATATTAACAAAATGTAGTATATTGATACTATGGAGTACTACTCAGCCATAAAGAAGGATGAATTAAGTCCTTTTGCAACATTTTGGATGGAACTGGAGACCATTATCCTAAGTGAAGTATCTAAAGAATAGAAAAACAAACATCACTTGTACTCACTATTAAAATGGAACTAACTGATGAACACACATGCTCGGGGGGAAGTAAAACTCAGTAGAAATAAAGCCAGGGGAAAGAGGATGAGGATATGGGCAAAAACCTACCTATTGGGACAATGAACACTATTTGGGTGATGGGTATCATCCAGACTCAAGCATAACAAAATCTATACATGTAACTAGAAACATTTTTACCCCCTGTAATATTTTGAAATTTAAAAATAAAATGAGCTAAGCCAGGTGTGGTGGCTCACATCTGTAATCCTAGTACTCTGAGAGGCCAACGGGGGAGGATCACCTGAGCTCAGCAGTTCAAGACAAGGCTGAGCAAGAGCAAGACCCTTTCTCTACTAAAAATAGAAAAATTAGCCAGACTCAGTGGTACGTGCCTGTAGTCCCAGAAAAAAACAGGGGAGGATGGGGGGTATCAATGCAAACATCAAGGAGAAACTAAGCACAGATGCCACAGTTCCTGGAAATAGTGGGAAGGATAAGGGCAGAGTGATCTTTGCTTGGGCGGGTAGGTTGTCATTCCCTTCACCTCCAGCAGTGTCTTCCCAGTAGTATTTCAAGCTCTTACGAAACTACCAAGCCAAGGCCCCAGGACTCCAGATTGCACTTTTCATTGCTGGGACTTGTTACAAAAAAAAAAAAAAAACAATATCTGAGAAGATGAACACCAGGCATTTATTGTCTATGTGACCTAGGTCAGACTGTCCTGGCAGCTACCACAAATGCATCCAAGAAGATAAGGGGTCCTAATATTGATTGAGTGCTTCGAGGTACAAGGCATTTGAATATGTTACCTTGTTTGGTGTATTTAGTGCCCACACACATACAACTCTGAAAGGCAGTTATTATTAGCCCCCTGTTACAGATGACAAAACAAACTCAGAGAAGTTAAGTAGCCATCACAAGAGCACAGAGATGGTAAGTGCACTTGTCTAGCTGAGAATTGAACCTACACCTGCCTGAGTATATAGTTCGTGCTTTTTCCACCAGTGTTTGCTAGGTTCAGGGTTTGCTATGTCCATTCTTATTTGAGGAAAGACTTGGTATACTGTCACTGGCATGATTCAATGGAAAAAACAGATATCGAATTTAGATTAACTAGTCCTTGGTTATCTTTTACTGAAAGGGAATAATTAATGTAGGAATAGAATTTTCAGAGTCCTTGTGTTTTGAGGCCTGAACATAATGGACAATTTATTCCCAGTCTCCATTGCTGAAGAGTTTGTGTTCACAATAGCCAGAGATACGTAGCAAAGGAAGTAAGGGGATAAAATGATCATCAGTATACTTCACAACAAACTCTCCTGCTATGTTATACAAAAGAGTACCAGCAACTTAGTCCTCGGAGCTTTAGGGTAAGGCAATTTCTTAGTTCAAAGCCCAGCTCTATTTCTTTCTATTCAGCATATAGTCATTTCTCAAGAAATGCTAACTGTACTTATTAATATTAATCAGTACTGCAGGGAAAATATATAAAAAATATTACAAAGTAGGAATTCTTGTGTGGAGAGGGGTTCCTGTAAATACACGTGCTGTGACTTTTCACCTACATCTGAATATTAGTCAAGCCTTGTGATGGTTCTTTCTTATTTAAACTTTTATAATAATAGGGAACCTTTTGTTTTAATATCTTTTCTCTTATCTGAAATTGATATGGATAACACTTCTGGGTTTTTTTCTTATAAAGCACATAAGGAATAAACCCAACAGTTACACGGTAGTTGAGATATTAGTAGAATAGATTCTGATTATTGGCTCTTTTGCTGCATTTGACTCACTCTAGTATGTGTCCCCCAGAATTCTTCTCCCTCCCTTTTATCTGAGGTCTGCCAAGTCACATTGTCTAGCGGCTTACATTTGCTGCTACCCTTTTAAGTAGTTCTGGAAGTTTGGAACTTGCAGCCCACATCAACAGATTTGCCCTTTTGCATTTGGCAAGAATCAAGGTTTGCCATGTATTTCCAAGGAGAGGTGGGAGTATGGTGTTATAGAGATTCATGTCAGCATGACTCTGGAAATAGTGATTGTTAGATAACCAGTGAATTAAAGCCAGAGAAGAGAATATTTTTGAAGCTGTTTATATCTGTAGAGATCTACAGCAATGTATATATTGCTTTTCTTTGAGTATTCACCTTTAGGATAACATGATATTCCTTTAAGAGGCATCATGTGATATTGTTCATTAACTGAAGCTTCAGAATAATTTGACCTGGAATCTAAAGCACCCTAAACCTGATTTGACTTTATGCAGTGTCTTTTTCTTAATTCTCTAAAATTATAGCTGCATGTAATCATTTGCTTTAAAAAGAGGTCAGAATTAGGTGATTGTATTCTTCCTTTCCCCTCAAAACCCAATTGAAAATAAAAGTTGGTGAGACTGGGCTAGGGAAGTGCTGGGGAGCATGGTATAGAAGTGAACTTTAAATTTGTTCATTAAATGGTAATGTATGTTCCTAAAAATATGGCTAAAAATATTCAATAAAATGTGATGTGTCCATGTGTGAATTTTCAGATTACTGGAGTGAGAGTGACAAGGAAGAAGCAGATACTCCATCAACACCAAAACAAGACAGCCCACCACCCCCTTATGATACATACCCACGGCCTCCTTCTGTAAGTTAACAACAGGAATATGTCACCAAATTCTTTGACCTGAAACATCCCTTTGTGTGTTTACAAAAATCTCTGAGGTCAATCACGTGTCAAACCTCAGGTTTCTTAGAGGAAAAGAGAATTAGGGGTCTAAAATCAGTAAGGAAAATTTTTTAAGTATACATAGAATATTTAATCAGCAGATAGTCACCACAGAGTCTAAGCAGAATAAGTATCTGTCCAGTTTTATTAAAAATATATATATACTGTTAGTGTCAAAGTAGCCTTCGTGGAGATATCAACCACAAAAAAAGTATTTTTAGAAAAATATATGTAAATTGACACTAACCACACTACTAGACTTTACCATTCCATACTAATAAAATTCCATACTAATAAAATTCATTCCTGTGTCCTTTAGAAGCAACTCATAAAAATTAATATTACATCTTTATTGAGAATGCTTTGGCATGTATCTTTTTAGACAGCCATGGGGTCTGGTTGAATGTATATGTTTATATGGTGCTCCAGACTTCCTAAACCTCTGTAAATTACTCTGTGTGTAGACTGTACTGTAATCTTTTAATAGGGTAAACAGCTGTTCTGGTTTGCTTGAGACTATCCCACTTTATGCTCATTTCCCATCAGAGTTACCAAGACTGTCTCAGTAGTGTTCCAGTTTACACAATATGTTCCATAGTCATAGTACCATAAGAATCAATTTTGCCTGTCTTGAAACAAAGTCTTCCACAAAGAAATGGAAGCTGGATTTAGGTGACAACAACAGCCAACCTATTTCAACCTCTGTATTACTCTGGGGGGAGGAGGCAATTCATATTTTCAGTCTTTTTCTAAAACATCAGGATCTGAATAATTCTTTAAAAATATTTATAAAACAGGAAGAAAGGGAAACTGCAGCTTTACTGAATAACTCTTTAAACATAGCAACTTGTGAATTTCGAGGAGAAAAAGTATTCACATTATTATTAACATGAAGGAAGGTAAAACCCACAGAAGATGCCAAGTAACTTCTCCTTTACCAGAAGGAGGGGCATGTACCTTCATTTCATTGTCCTGGCCACCACCTCAGCGTCATTTGTAATGATCCCATTTAGCAAATCAGTTTCCTCCTGACTGGACTGGTATATTATCCCCCAAAGCTAAAGGCTTGAGGCACTTGGGGTACCTGCAAGTATTTTACAGTGTTCACTTGATGCCAGTCCTTTTTCTGAGGTGTACTTTGTGCTATAACATGTATTTCCAAACTTTAAATTCTGGGGATAAAATTATTCCACTTTCTTTTGTGTTTATGTACCCTGCAATATCTATGCTCAAAGCTAATGCTGATCCCCAGCAGGGTATAATCACATCCTGCCTACATTTTTAACCTTCTAGAAAGTGCCATAGAATTAAGAAGACCATAAGACAGTTTTACTGTGGCACCCATAGGAGCAGACATTCCCCTGTGAAGAAGAGGAAGGGTTCTGTCTGTTCATAGGCAACTTGTTCTCGGATCCAAAAGACTCTCTCTTTGTCCTCACCCCTAAGCTACATAAAATCCAGAAATTTGAATCTGGGGACAAAAACTTATTCAGGATTTCAAAATGTGTAGAGATTGTTAAACTTTGACATTTTTTTAGTTGCTCGGTATTTCTTATGTAAGCACATTTTCTCATATTTTCATTGTAAAATTTTACATTAATATGTCAGATTTTTCATGAGGGCCTAATATAGCAGCATTTCAGTACATCCATGTCTCTGTCTCTTAAAATGTAAGCTGGAGCCTAACTTTGAGACATCTGCAAACTGGCCTAGTCATTAACTTGGCTATGTATGAGTTCATCTACTTAAATATTACTTGATGAAAACCAAATGTGTTACTTGACAGTAGAAATGGTCTGTTATTTTGGTAGAAACTAATAAGAGGCCCCTTTCCACAGATGAGTTGTGCCAGTCCTTATGTGGAAGCAAAACACAGCCGGCTTTCCTCCACGGAGACCTCTCAGTCTCAGTCTTCCCATGAGGAGTTTCGCCAGGAAGTAACTGGGAGCAGTGCCGTGTCTCCCATTCGCAAGACAGCCAGCCAGCGCCGCTCCTGGCAGGATTTAATTGAGACACCACTGACCAGTTCGGGCTTACACTATCTTCAGACTCTGCCCCTGGAGGATTCCGTCTTCTCTGACTCCGCGGCCATCTCCCCGGAGCACAGGAGGCAGTCCACCCTTCCAACTCAGAAGTGCCACCTGCAGGATCACTATGGGCCATACCCCTTAGCTGAGAGTGAGAGGATGCAAGTGCTAAATGGAAATGGGGGCAAGCCTCGAAGCTTTACTCTGCCTCGAGATAGCGGGTTCAACCACTGCTGTCTGAATGCGCCAGTTAGTGCCTGTGACCCACAGGATGACGTGCAACCACCAGAGGTGGAGGAAGAGGAGGAGGAGGAGGAGGAGGAGGAAGGGGAGGCAGCAGGGGAAAACATAGGAGAAAAAAGTAAGTATGTTTCTGGAGATTTTTAGCCTATGTACACAAAGTCCGTACCTTTTCAGACTTCTTATTTGAAGAAAATATAATTTTGTTTCCCTTTTTTTCTTTAAATAGTGACCTTGCTGTATGGTATCTTAAGTCTCCCTTGGTGTCCTACTTTCAGAATTTCAGTAACTGGGGGAAAAAATGATGAGTAATGAAGTTTATATCCTAGGATACCCACATCTGGAGCAAATAAATTTTTCTCCAACTATCCATTTGCTTTTTAAGGTTAATGGTATTCATTTTTTTCTTTCTTATCTACTTTCATCTCATTGGCCCATAGTGGTTGCCCCCTGAGTTGGGTTAAGAAACTATAAATGCAGAGCCTTGATTGAATAAGTGAATACACACACACACAGACACATACACACACACACAGACATATATACCCACCCACACCTACACATATACAAATATATCTTCTTCCCTTTTCACTGTCAAAAGATTTAAAGGAAAAATTCAAAAGACAGTTTTTCCAAGGAGAGATTTCACATAGCATTTCTATCAACTCCAAATAGCTGAACTTGTTTCTAGAAACCAAGTTGCCAAAAGTATCCACCTATTTTCTTGGTATATATGTTGATCACAAAGCTCAATTTATGTGAGTCAACTCTTAAGAGCGATGCCAATTAAGTAACCCTCTGTCTTATAAGCAGTAAGAATATGCTTTCTACTTATCAAATTCTTTATTCAACATGTCATACCAAACATCTGTTTATAACTGATATGATATCAGTCCAGAAACCCAGGCTAGTTTAAGGGAAAGGCTATAACTCAGCTATTTTCGTTAGAAAATCTAAATTTGGCTATAAGTCCTGAATGTAAAGTGCAAAAAAAAAAAAACCAGTATAGAAGATAAAACTGTTTGCATCTCTTAATTCAAAATGTAGTCTAGTCTGGGCCACTTAGTGCACACAACTTGAGCCAATGGTGATGAAACCACAATTACTGGTTTGAAACCCATAGGGCATTAGCCTTCTCTTTTTAAAGGATACAAACAAAATGTAACCTTCAGCCCATTTTGCAAGTATGCAGGTCTTTATATACAAGATGTATTAGTATATTCTTCATCACAACTGGAAAAAGAACACAAAGCTCACAGGCTACCAACAGGTCAGGAGCCCTATGTCAATATAAAGCTTGGCTTATTTTAAATAACACTTTGGAAATTATTGACAAGAGAATACAATGGATTTCCTTTTAGGGTATGGATCTTCATTGCATTATTTAATGAAAATTAAATCTACCAATAAAATATAATAACTGCTTATAATAAAATTCATAAGCTGAATCATCTTCCTGTGAAGTATATTTTAGCCATAATCTACATGAGAAACATTATAAAAGGTATACTGTTGGTGCAAGAAAAGTAATTATCATCCATTATCTGCCAAGCTATCCCAATATTCACATCTACCAAACATTATGGAAGGCTCTCAAAGAAGAAATATTTAGGAGCATGCTAGGCCTCTGTAGGAGTTCAGGAAAGCATAATAATACATGTTTAATATTCTAATGATTACCAAAATTAGTACATTGTTTTCTAAAATTTAACTCAAATGAGTTAGAAACTTTATTTCGACTATCATTCAGGTACTACACAACTGGTATGACTAAGTTGTGAGGCTTGTTTATTATTTTACAAACATACTGGAGAAAACACTTTATCTCACCCATTTTAAAATAAACTGTGTTGAAATTAGGCACAGCCCTGTGAAATAGAGAATTCTGTTCAGAAAACATTCAATCACTCCTACAGGTCGAGTCACTGATGCTGTCTTGTTTCAGATAAGCTAGGCACTTGACGGTTCGTTCTGGTCATTGTGTAAGGGAGGACTAGAAAGGAGCAAGCATGTCCCAGGACATGAAAGGAAAACACAGCATTGTGCTAGACACTTCCTTCAGGTTTCCAGTAGCCCAAAGAGCATCTCTAGTTAGAAGGCTTTCAATTTTTTTTTTCTGGAGTCTCTTTTTTGTTTTTCTGTGAATTGGATTTGTTTTTAGCCATAGATGCACTCCTAAGCCGGAGTTTTTTCCTTCACGTTTCAAATGAGTTAAGTGGGTAGTTATTCAGTACTTTCCATCTTTTTCAGTGGACTGTCTTTGTAAAATAGTTGCGATAAGGCATTACAGCCCTAGTTAGTGTGTCAGTAAATTTGGCATTGTACATTTTGGTTTTACAATTCAAAACTTTGGAGCAGTCCATGCTATTTTAGTCAGATCTGCTTCACCAAAGGTGGCCTTCCACTATTTTTTAGGCCTCATTTCTTTCTGGGTATTTTTCCATAAACTTTACCACTTGATGTCTCGGTGTACTTCAAACTGTTCTCAACAGATTAGTACATTTCATGCTTACCTGGTAGATGCTTCTCATTCAATGGAACATATGTTCACCTTTCTCATGATATCTTTTCTGAAAGCATTGCTATTTCTAATATTTAGGAATGTGCAATTTGATGAACATTTCATTTGGGAAGCGTCAGCTTTAAAAACCAGTGTTTTCAAAAGAATCTTTAAGGTCTAGTTAAGGGATGTCATCTTCATGGCTGCCCTAGTTGGCCATTAGGACTAAGTACTCACGCTGCTTATTCAAATCAAGCTGCTTGGTGTTATATCAGCAGAGCAAAAATTATGCACAGGAACAAAGCTGTGGCTGTTATATCAGCCTCAGATTTACATGCACGTCCTTCAACAGAGAGTATTCACCGTGCTGCTGCACAGGTCAGCAGGCAAACCTGTGCTTGTAAAAATCAAAGTCCAGCAGTGGTATGTTACTAACTATCCTGCTTGAGGCAAACATTCAGTTTGACCTACTAAAGTGAATTCGCACTAATCAAGTAGAGAATTGCAGAGGAAATAAGTTTAGCTCCAAACATTTTTCTCAGTTTACCAAGAAATTAAAAATAGGAAGCATCAGGCAAGTGGGCAAAAGAAGTAATGGAATAAAACATAGCCTGCCTTATGCCTTAAGGGTAAAGAATTATGTCATCAACCAAACCTCTTTCTTATTTATATTTTACCTCTCTTTATATAATATGTTATATATGATATAGTGCTTACGAGCTTACAGAGCAATCTAAGAAGCAAGATGTACCTAAATCTATGCCCTAGATGTTTTTCAGTTTCCTTATGGAAGTGGAATTTGGCCCTGCTTATAAAGTGTAAATTTAGCCTTCCTTAGAACAGACTTCAATCTGTGTTCTCATGGTTGAACTACCTTTTGTCTTATTTTGAAATTCAATTATTTAACTGAGTCATACTGTGATTTTCTCAGGCTGAACTCATTTTAGTCTGAAATGGATGATACTAAAAGTACACAGATGAGACCTGTCTTGTTTTCCTTTGACTGAAAAGTCAGCTTGCATATTAATTATCTTGACCTACTTCACTGACATTTGGGAGAAGACAAGTAATTTCCCATTATCCCAATTAGCAGTTTTAAAACTTGCTAGGTATGGGCCATATAATACCTCAGTTAAATTAAATTATAAATTATGTCAGCCTATACAACTTTCAAAGAGTATAAATCATAAAAGTATGGGACAAAATATATAAAGATATACTTGATTCAGAAATCATCTACCATAACATTAAAATACTGTTTTAGTTAATACATTTTGAGACTAGCTTAGAATACCTCCCTTTCCTTTGCCGTACATACTAGGCAATTCAGATGTTTTCAAAAGTCTCAATCCTGATAATTTCCCCCTAGCAGCTATAAGGGTACTCTTTCCTAACCACACATTCCTGGTGCCTTCATTTACTCAATGAATTTATAATGTTCACTTTTTCATTGTCTTGGAGATTACCTACCAGTATTCTAACTTAATTTATACATGTATTTAACTTGGTCTTAGAAATCTAAAGCAAAACCTAGGTCATTTTGGGGCAGGGAGGAAGTATAAAATCTATTACCTTGTAGCTACTGTATACATTAGGTTATCTGGATAAGATATTAGTGACACTTTCAAAATGAGATCTGCTGAGAAATATATTTTAATATTATATTTTATTTTTAAATATATTTTCTAATAAGTTATAATAAATATATTAAAATAAATTATATTTAAATATATTTATTTTCTAAAATCTAATATCCTTTCTATGCTATTAATAACTTCAGAACTGCACAGAATATGCACCTCAGTATCCTAATATCTTAAATTATCTAGGCAGAAAGAATCTAAATAATGACTACCAATACAGTGCAGAAAATACATTCATCCTCTTCAGTCGTTTTAAGGATGCTAGAGTAATTTCCTGAATATTTTCTAAAGGCCATGATTTTTAAGAACATTCAGGTAGGAGATACGTGGGCAAGGAGACGCTATTCCCAGAATATGAACTAGTGTTGAAGGGAAGAAAAGGAACAAGTTGAAAATAAAGAAAAATGTTGCAACATCTTTCACTGTTTTTATTGTCCAGATAAATTATTCACACACACAAACAACTTAAAAGAGCAAATCATCAATAATTTCCAAAATAGTGCAGGTCTAGAAGGAGTAGATAGAGAAGGATATAAGCAATGTGAATAAAAAGATGTGATAAACTCAGAAAAAGAATAGCAGAGAACCTAAATTATGTCACTTTCATTAAGTTGAGAGCACCATCCTTGGCTGATTATGTAACAAGGATACATAAAATACGAACAGAAAAATCTAGAGGTAAACAAATACTATTTTAATAACATATTGTCTGATTTTGAAGAAATACTGTTAGGGAGACATTAAACACTAAAAATTGGATATAAAGTATAGTCTAGCTATAATTCTGATACTGGTTATAGGTTGGATTTCTAATCACACCTCCCTCATTTTTTGGCTTAAATAATGAGTTATTATCTTTAAAAAAACAGTAAATTCAAGAGGTAAGGCTGTTCTGGGGTGAATTTCATGGCTCACCAATGTCAAGACTCTCAGTTGACTTTTCTGTAATGCCAACATCTCCATGCATCACTTCCCACGAGACAGCATCCAGTAAGCCAGAGACCAGGCCCTATCTTTAGCTTCTTTTGTATGATCAAGGGAAACTTTCCCTGGATCCTTCCAGTAGACTTATCTCCAGATTTCATTGACCAAGGTTGCATCCCACGTCCATGCCTAAATAAATGGCAAGAGAAATATAATTATCAATAGTTTAGACTAACCGTGATTTGTTTTTAAGGTCATGAAAAGAAATGTGCCAAACTGCTTATCATTATTTTCTGCATGAGCAGCTCTATTACTATGTATGTTATGTCTTCAAATATATTTGTTCAGTGTTTTGATATGTGCATGCAAACACATGCCCCAGATCACATCACCTCATTTAAAAATTTTGGCACTATTGAAATGTTAAATATATGAAATAGGGGATAAATACCATATAACTCTGAAAATATAATAAGTTTGACATAACTATTTTTGCCTCATGAAATGAATAAGCATGTATTCCTATAGACAGTAAGTGATCCTAACTTAGAGTACAGTCTCTGGAGACATTCCTCAGTCAAATCCTTGCTTTGTCACTCTGCCACTTATAAGTGGTATGAGTAATCAAGTTATTTAATATTTAACACCTCTAGACCTCAGCATTTTCATTGTTAAATCATATGGTAACAGTACCTAGCTTTTGAGGTTGTGTGAGGATTCAATGAGGTAATGCCAGAAATCACTTATTATCTATATGTGTCACATTGTAAGTCTGTCCAATAAATGTTATATAATTGTATATTGATTTTATGTAGATTTGGATTTTGGCAAAGAGGGCAATTACAATACTTAATGAATTAGGCCTGGCAAACCGCATTAAATAATGTTTACTTAATTGCATAGCCTATCTTTGTTCAGTTCCAGACTGTGAGTTGAACCATATGAAATGCTGCTTTTGTAGGTCAAAACAATGAAATATCAACAATTTTGTATGTTTCAAGCTAACATATTAGCTGTTTTCTAGGATCTCAAACAGAAATATCCCTCATTTTACATTCTTACCACTCAATACTCCTTTCCTTTTTGCCTTTGGACATTTGGGAACTCAAAAGAAATCTTATATTCCAAATAGCAATAACCTTATCTGATATATTTACTTAAATATTTATTTATAGATTTGGCTATTCAAGTCTCAGTTCAAATACTTTTCCCTCAGAGAGTCCTTCCCTGACAAGTCAGTCTGACTCAGCTGTCTCACCACCACCACCATTTATCCTCTGGTATCATTACCCTGTTTTATATTTTTCCCAGCTTTATCACTATGAGTATAATATTATATATTATTCACTGATTTATTTTCCATCTGCACCCACCAGAATCTAAGCTTCTTAAGAGCAGGGATTTTATTTCCTGGCTTGTACACCCATCACCTAAAACAGTATATAGCCCATAGAAGGCCAAGCACTACTGAATGAATAAAAGAGTGAATGAATTAATAACAGCTAATCCCTTTTGTTACTAACTTCTTTTCCATTTGATTATGTAATAGAGTTAAAGTATTGTTTTATCCATCATGTGACATAAAATCAAAACATTGCAGAGTTCTTCATTTTAGGTATTTTGTAAAGAGAAAGCCAGGACAGCATACGTTCAGCATACCCTCTTCATGCTGGCGAACACAAAGCTGGAATGCTAATAACTAGAATTACTGCTTTTTGCATTGTGACTCTTATAGTCTCATTCTCTACGATTGAAACCATTTTCCTCCTGTTTACTCCCATTTCAAAGATGAAGGCCACAAGAATATGACATGTGAAATGACTAGGTCATTGTCATAAATCAGTTAGAAACCAGATCTTCCAGCACCCTTAGGCAGTTGTTCTTCTCAACAAAATCTGCTGCCTGTGGCAAGAAGGATGACTCAAATCACTACCAGTGCTTAGTTCACAGCCCTGGGTCTCCCTTGGAAGTCGTCCATCACCTAGCTTCATCCTAATTAGTTTGTAAAAAGTGTTAAAATAGCAACTTGTACTTTAGCAAATAACCAATAGCCCTACATCAGCCAGGAAAATAATCTAAAAAGTGTTAATAAGTAATGAAGCCAAATTTAAATGACCAAAGAATGAATTCTAGATGCTACAGAGTCACACCAGCAGATGATGTGGCCAGATAAGAAGTAAAAGGATGACAACCCCTCACTAGCATAGGTAATACAAGATATGATTTACATGTTTTTTGACCAAGAAAGATGATCAGATTCAGCCATACTATTACCTATTACTATTTTCACACATCAAAAAAAGCAAAGCGCTTTTCTTCAGCTCAGTAATAGCATATTGTAAGTTTCTCAATAAGTGCTTTCTAGCTTACTGTGCAAGTACCTATCCTAAATTCAGTCCCTTTTTTACCTTGTTCACACTCACCAGAGAAAGCTGAAGATCACAAATGCCTCATTTTTTTTCCCTCAGTATACAAAATTTACCTCCTGTGGTTAGTTACCAACTACTAGAATATGGTAGGTTAAGATATAACAGGATTGTACCATAAAACATACCTTGCAAGTTTTTTAATTTTTCCACATTTTTCTTTTGTTTTTGAATTCAAAAGTGATAACTTACTTATTGCAAAATAAATAAATAATGCAGTGATGAAATTATAAAGCAACCATCTTTCCTTCTTACTCTACAGAGTTAATTACTGTCAACCGTAAGGTTTTAAAAAATCAATTCTGGTACGAATTTATTTTTCTCATGTATCTTTTACTATAACTCAATATGAGTAGGGAGGTGAAGCATGGTTTAGTTTATTATCAGGTAGAGTTTTTTCTCTGAAACTTTTTTGATGTGGCCTTAATTTATAACATAAGCAACAATCTTTTGAGATAACTTAATCACTGCACAACCAAACCCAGAATTTATTACTCCAGAAAATATAGAAGTTGGCCTTTTCAAAAATGATGGAAGGAAAAATGTGAGAAGAAAGAAATGGCAGTGGCTGTACGTGCATGCTCACACACACCCACACACACAAGACCTAGCCTGATATGTCAGAAGCTCTCTTGCCTGCTTTGTCTAATGCCTCGGTCCTGTATGAATTTTGCCCAGCCTTCTTTATGGAGATCTTCCAGTACTGTCAGCTTATCCCAAAGCTCTATAATGAAAACAGCTAAGCCAGAGCTAGTTAGAAAAAATTTTCTTAAAAATCTAGCCTTCGGGCCGGGCGCTGTGGCTCACGCCTGTAATCCTAGCTCTTGGGAGGCCGAGGCGGGCAGATTGCTCAAGGTCAGGAGTTCAAAACCAGCCTGAGCAAGAGTGAGACCCCGTCTCTACTATAAATAGAAAGAAATTAATTGGCCAACTGAAATATATATAAAAAAAAAATTAGCCGGGCATGGTGGCACATGCCTGTAGTCCCAGCTACTCGGGAGGCTGAGGCAGGAGGATCGCTTGAGCCCAGGAGTTTGAGGTTGCTGTGAGCTAGGCTGACGCCACGGCACTCACTCTAGCCTGGACAACAAACCGAAACTCTGTCTCAAAAAAAAAAAAAAAAAAAATCTAGCCTTCGAAAGCAAGAAAGAAGAACTTGGACAGGGGCTTCAGAGCCACTGAATCTGGTGATCAGTTTGGCTTCAAGTTATAAAACACTAACCCTTCTACTAAACTACTTCCCTTAGTTTTTCCAATGTTCTCATTAGTTCCATTCTTCTGTCCACTCAGACTTTCTTCTGCTTAGCCACAGGCATATCTTAGCCTAATATTTGGTCTTAATAGCTCAATTTATTATACTCTGAAATTTTTTCCTTTAATGAGAAAATAGTACCACTAATATTTAATAAGGAAAAGTACCTATGATTATATTTTTAAATGGAAAAGTGGCATTTGATCTTAAAAAATATTTTAATATTTAAACTTCATACTTGAGAACTTCTAGAAGGTTCTTGTCTCTGGGATGTAATGTGACAATTTCATGTATATTTTTTTCTATTACAAACACAAAGTATGCCAATAAAATCAACTTTCTGGATTATTTCACAGAAATTTTAAAATAATTGAAAATAAGAGCTACAGTTATCAAACTCATTGATTCATTTTAGAGCTATAAATTCTTTAACATTCTTAATCATGGATTCCCTAACATTTTAATATCTAGATTTAGCTACTGGAATATAAACTAAATCTCCATATTGTATTTTTGGTTTGCTGTATCAATGTATTATCTAATTAGTTCTAGGCATGTATTCATTGATTCAGTAGGCATTTATTATTTATTTTCTGCATGCCAGGTACCATGTTAAGAGTATGTCTAGCTCTTCCATAAGTCTACTTACAACAGAAATGTGTAAATTATCTTTAAAAAATGAGACAGATCTTTCTTTCTGATAACATGAAACAAAACAAATAACTAAAAATATGCAGCATCTTTGTTACTTTGTGCCAATAATTTTCCCCTAGTAGCCAATTAGTAATTTTATAAAAATTATTCTTTAAGAGATGGCACAAGATATTTTATTTTTCATTTAAAGTTACGTATCACTTGTGCAAAATTTGTGAGACTGTTTAGAATGAGATGAGATCACCTTAAGAGCTATTTCTGATTTGGCTTGTTCCTTTAAACATCATGGTGGGGAATATGTATTCTGGTTACTCAGCTGTACTGATTAATACAAATCAGATGTCTAAAAATCAATGAAATGAACATCATACTATACTGACTATAAATTAATATTTCTTTGATAATTGATAAGGTGCTTCCTAATTTTGTAGTACAAACATTATGGAATTTGATTATCAGAAAAACCTATTAATATAGAGAATATTGGCAGAGTGCTAAATAAAGAAAATTATACTGTATTCTGAATGTCTATCTTGGAAATTTGAACCTTAACATTTTAAACAGAGTTTTTCATTTTTTTCCACATTTAAAATACATAATCTTCCATGATTTTGAATCTGTTATCTTTACTGTGCTATTTTTCTTTTGATAAACCATCTGTAGAATGTATTGACTTAATGCCTAAGATCTATTCCTTTAAGACCTCCAAATTTTCTCATCCCTGACTTTATTGGTTCTTTTTGCTATACTTTTTTCTTAAGTTTTTATTGTTTTGTTTGTTGAGACCACTCTATGGCCTAATTTAGAGTCTATTCTGTAACTTATGAAATGGACATTTTTAAAGCATACATCGTGAGATTCTTGGTGAGAGAAAATAGCCCATAACTTCAATATCACTGAGTCTAAACTTTACACCTTTTTTTCTAGCATCTCTGCTGTTTTCTCCTTGTTCTTTAACAATGCCAACACACAGGCGTTCACATGCCTTTTCTAAAAAGAACAGGGAGGAGGGACAGCTTGGAATTAGTGTGGCTTTAATGCACTCCTTCAGCAGCTTCTAACAATAATCCCCACCCCTCACTTTGTACTCTATTGTCTTTTTTATATCCTGTGTAGAAGCTGGGCAGCCTTCTCTTAATTTAGCATCTTATGTTTTAAGATTCATGATGGGCTTTTATTAATTAGGATTGTGCCTTAGCACTGGAGGTAGGAAAGTTTTCCATTCCAAAAATAATTCTGCACAAATGATGAATATCTTTGCTGAAGAATTAAATTAAAAAGTTAGCCTTAACTTTGAATGCTTCTTTAAATTTGTGAACATCTTTTTTTTTTTAATGTGTTACTGTCAGTGGTGTCTCTCTGTTAAATACTACAGAACCCATTGAAAAAATGCTTTATATTAAGGTAAAGGTTTCATTTAACAGACAAGTTGTTTTTATTGGGATGGGCATATGTGTCATGCTGTATATAAATATGCAGTAGTAGCCCTTTCACCTCACCATATAACTTAAGAGTTTTAAGACACTTAACTTCGCCCTCCCACCCAAAACAGAAACACCCTTTATATGTTTGAAAAATTGTTATTGAGAGTCTGCTTGAATATTTTAGGGACTCAAGAACTTTTGCCTTTGAAAAGCAGGGCATTTCATGTTGGACAACCCTAGTTAAAAAGTTCTTACTTGTATTGATACAACAGACTTCTGATAAATATTCTACTCATTGTGGATCCTAAAATTACAAACTAGAAAAGTACAGAGCAAGTATTTGAAAGGCTGTCATGTGGAAAGAGGGATAAGATAGTCTTTGAAGTTCCAGAAGACACAATAGTTAAAGGGAGGCTGATTTCAGATAGATATGAGGAAAAAATTTCAGTTATTACATGCCCATAAATGGAGTAACTGAACTGGTCTTGTGAATTTAATGGGCTCCCCCATCACCCAGTATGTTTAAGAGGCAGAGTTACCAGCTACTAGTCCTGGATTCCTGAGTTAGCTATAATGTCAAACCTGATGGCTTCTTCCAACTCTAAGGTTTTATGTTTCTCTCCAGCATAATAGCCTTGACATTTGCTCTGACCATAGTGCCCTACCCATTATATATGTCTAAAACTCTACAATGGAATTGTGTTATCAAACATAATTTATGTTGTCTATTCTTGAACTGAATGCATATAGTCACCTTTATGCCTATGACATTAGTTCTAGATAACTTAACCAACCTGGTTACCCTCATCTGGACACCTTGTTTCTTTCTAGTGTCCCCATGCTAAGTGTATTGGAACTATTATGGTGATCTAGACACTATACTTTTGTTAACATGATTACATTAGTTTTAACCTGCTCACTGTTGGCTCATATAATGCTTTCATATTACCAACCCATATACATCATCCCACACTTATTTTTAACCTAAATGCAACTATTTATATTTATTTCTGTTAAATTTTTAACTTCTCAGGTTTCACCCAGAAGTATTCAACTCTGTTACAAAATTTGGAATCTCAGTTTTATCATCTATGATATTAATCATCCCTCTTATCATTGAATAATCTTCCAACATTCTAAGCATCCCTTCTATGTTTTTAACTGATTGCATCGATTAAGGAAAATACATTTTAAAAGAAAACATTTTAAAGAAGAAAAGATCAAGGACAGAGCCTTCCAGCATCAAGTTTGAAACCTTATGTGTTAATTTCATTCAGTCATTCAAAGTCCTTATCTAGATCCACCTAATAGTAATGTCATTCAGTCCACATTAGAGTATTTTTATTTATAAGGGTACCATGAAAAATTCCATCCTATGAAAGACACACTGTCTATGGCTTTCGTCTTATCTTCCAGCCTAGAGATACTATCCAAAAAAAAAAAAAAAGACAGTTTACAAGGCTTCATTTTTATTGAATCCATGTTAGTCCTTCAATTGAAATTAAAAAACAAACTTCTCCCAATCGTAGTCTATTCTAAAACTTTATATTTATATCAGGTTTATCAATATGTTCTTTGTAGAACCTATGCTAATTTTTCTGTTTGTTTGGATAGGAGAATTATTCTTTTAAACTTTAAGTCTCACAGAATTCTGACAGTAGCCCTAAGATAATTTCCAAAAAGTTCATTCGTTTGCTAAGATTATAACTACTGGTTCAAAGAGACCACAAACTAGTTCTCAGTAGTCCCTTGTCTCCAGAAGCATTTGTGTTTTTTTTGTGTTTTTTTTTTCTTTTTTTTTTTTTTTTTTAAGCATTTGTTTTTAAACGTCCTAGTTTGAAGACTTTTCTCCTTGTAGGAAAAGCCTAAAATGTAACTAAAGCCATATGGTTCTTTCTTTTGTCATTTATTTTTTCTTAACTTTTCTTTTAAAAAAGCTACTTGTATCTTCAGTTTTTTCACAAGCATCAGCTGAACTTTTACTTTCATGCCACTCTCCTTACAAGCAATTGGTACTATTTTCTACTGGCTCATTTCTAATAGCCTCTCATTCCATATTTTATAGAAATCCTTCTTAAGCTAAAGCTCTTCCCTGTTGTTCAGCATTAGATCTCAAATAGGTTTTATTCATTTCTTTATATTTCTGAGACTTGAAATCATCAGGGTTTTAATGCATTCAGT
The DNA here is from genome assembly GCF_040939455.1 of Microcebus murinus. Lineage (NCBI taxonomy): Eukaryota > Metazoa > Chordata > Mammalia > Primates > Cheirogaleidae > Microcebus > Microcebus murinus. The sequence continues at coordinate 96,670,773 of NC_134136.1, forward strand.
GATTACTTACATGTATTAATCTCATTTTTAATGCATTAAATTCTGTAGTCAGTATATTGGTGCCTTAAGCAGAAAGTATTGGACCTCAGGTTATATCATTTGATATTTTTTCATCTTCAGAAAATTTCATAGAAATTGATCCAACTTTTATTCTGCAAAAGTAGAGAAAGTGGCACTATAAAAATTATGTGACTTCATTAAGATAATTTGTAATATTTGTAATCTTTTGTTATGGCATCCCTCAACCAATACCAGAATATGCCCATATGGAGTATTGGAACCCTACAGACCTTGGACCTTTATAGAATCTAGTAAGAATAAGAAAATAAGATTACCAAAGATTTCTAGTAGCTTATTTTTTAGACCCAAGTCCTATCCCTGATCAACCATATTCTTTGGTCAGCTGTATTCAGTGGTTCCTAAGAATGATTATATCTATACTGTGCCCCAACTTACATCTCCTATAAATAATAGCTTCAAATTATAGAAACAAGTTACATTCAAACCTCTTCATTATTTTAAGCACTTTCATTTAAAGTAATAATATTTCAATGGTACAAAACTGTACTACCAATTCCTGCTCTGAAGAACTTGTAAAAATTGAGGTGACATTTGGGTATTTCTGTTTATTAGATTATCTTGCTATAATCTATCTAGGGCTAGATACTTGCTGCCAGTCTGTAAGACAAGGATGTTTCTTGAAGATGATCCCTTTTATTACGTTTTTAGAGAATATATAATAACATTTCAGAATGTATGATTTAATGAAAAGTAGTAAACCACATTGTAAATGCTCCTTGAGATTTTCACACATAGCCAGTGAAATGCCTCTCCCAACTAAATAATTAACATAGCTGATGGTAAAAGTAAATACATAAACTTGATTTTTTAGCCCTTCAAAAATTGCCTATAGTTTACTGAGCATGTGTGTACTAAACAAGATGTATAACATGTACTTCATTGTCATGGAACCCAAATTAAATGAATATTAAATAGAACTATTTCAGGGGCTGGGCATGGTAGCTCATACCTGTAATCCTAGCACTTTGGGAGGCTAAGGCAGGAGGATCACTTGAGGCTAGGAGTTTGAGACCAGCCTGGGCAGTAGCAAGATATTTACAAAAAATAAACAAATTAGCCAGGCGTAGTAGCACACACCTGTAGTCCCAGCTACTCAGGAAGCTGAGGCAGGAGGATCATTTGAGCCCAGGAGTTGGAGGTTGCAATGAGCTGTGATGACACCACTGCACTTGTAACAGAGCGAGACTGTCTCAAAAAAAAAAAAACAAAACAAAACAAACAAAAAAAAAAGAATATCAGCTTAAGAAATTGTCCCTAAACTATAAAACAAAGCCAAAAATAATTGTTTTTCAAGCATGTTTACTAAAAAGAAAAAAAAATTTAACTATTCCATAGATTTATGACTTTAAAAAATACTCTGCATTGTTAGAAGAAAAAAGACATAGGTTTCCAAAGATTGGTTTCTGATTAATTATAATATGAAGAATAAAAGGAATGGAATAATTTTTTTATAATTCCAGCTTAAATTTAGCCTGTCCCTCATTATATTGAGCAGTGAGTTTATAAATGACTTTCATGTTTTGAGAGTATGAAACTGCCAAATTACACAAATGATTCACTGCTTAAATATCGGTATTTCCCCTGGTGGCATAAAATCACAATCTTTAATTTTGAAATGTGTGAGAAAGTCCTATGTGTTACTTATATTCAGAACTACCTTTTTAGCATATTAAGATAATTGACATCAAATCAGGAGCTTTAAACCAATTGATAAACTATTTTGACAAAATGCAAAGATACTCTATTTCACTTTGTGTCTTAAGTTTAAAAGAAAGCAAGAAAGAAAAAAAAGCACAAAAAAGACATAATTTAGTTTGTTTTGCTTGATAATCAGCAAAAATCTGTTTTGCAGGGCTTGGTTATCATTCTAAAGGTGAATCATAAAAGCAATCATAAACCAGACAGGTCATATATCTGAACAGTGCCTAAAAATTCACAAAACCTTTATTGTACTTGCAATTGAGTTTAGTAGAATTAAAATGATGATAATTTTGCTATAAAGTCATAATTCTTATAGTGGAAGAGTGGGAGCAATCTGGAATCCTTTTCTGATGTGTAAAGGAATATAGGCTACCCCTAAGTTTCTATCATGACTTGTTCCATTGGTTTTCAAGTTAAGTAGAATTATAATGTATTAGTTTATCTACCTAACCAAATTTTTATTCTATTGCTCAATTTCCAAAATCAGAGCTTATCTTAAATTGAGTATATGTGACATACTTGTATATTATTTCCAGCAGCTCATAATTCAGGTGGTTGTGGCTCAATTAAATGAAAATATGAGTGATATAAGCTATTAGGTTTGATTGAGTAAGGTAAAATACTAATTCCTATGTTTTAATTGTCTGTAATGAAATGACTGACTTGTTAGAGAAGCTGTTTTATTGATCCAGTGATATTATAAGAAGTCAGGGTTTTTTTAGTGATTGGAGAATGCTTATTTAGAATGAAAACTAACTCAACTCCTTTTCAAGAAAATATTAATAAAATAAAAGCATGTCATATTCTAAAAGTCCAAAAGGAATGAATGGATAGGTAAACCATTCAAAGATTTGGGTAAAATTTGGCTATTCTTTTTCTGTTAAATTTTCAATATTTTGTATAAATACAGAGATGAATATATATGTAATATGGCATTTTAAAATGTTAAGACAGCAACTAATATTTATGTCATAATGGTATCTATTTTGCCTGATCCATGTAGTACAGAAACCTAGCCATTCCAAATCTGTTTAAAGGAAACATTTTTAAACATGGTGATAAACCCATACCAAGCAGTTTGGCTGTAACCCCTTCCAACATCTTCCCAAGATAGCAAGGTGGTAAGATAAGATTTGTTTTGTGGTAGTTTCTTCTAATCTGTCTCTGTCAACAGAGAAGGACCTTCAGAGAGTATATTTGTAGGCTATATTTATAATTAAAATCTCATCTCGAGTCTTAGTAAGGTTTTCAATTACCTCATCTATTCCTAATATTAATGACATATGAATATTTTGACAATCTAGGTCATTCAAAGAAAACACCCTTCAACAATGGTTACACTATCACTTCATATAAGGTCTAAATCATTCTTCCTTGACATAGCAGTGCCAGAAATAGCATTCTTTGACCTCAGCAACCTATCTTCCTAAGACTCCCCCCACTCCCTCCCACCACATAGTTCACCTCAAAGACTTTAAAGTAGATCTCACTTCAGTTTAAAATACAGTGAGGTACAGCATTTTACACAAATGTTTAATAGAAGTCTTTATTCAGTGTTCAGCTTGCACCCCATATACTTAGACATCAAATAAAAATGTATTTTGATGATTTAATCCTGAGTATTCACTCTGCTAAATTCTGGAAAAATGAAGATTTTTTTTTAAATCACAGAATCAATAAGTTCATCATATAATGGAAAAGAAAAACATCCAAATGTAACAGTGTAGTATATTAAATGTCTTAAGAAATGAACATATTAAGTTCTATGAAAGCACTTAAAAGGTTTATTATCTCTACCTTGTGAAATCAGGCAAGGACTCACAGAGGATGTGACATTTAGGCTGGGTGAATAAGATTTTACCAGGAGGAAAAAGAAAAGGAAGGGTACATTCTAGGTAGTATGAAAAAATAGCATCAGCAAAGGTAAACAGGAAGAAAAACAAAGAATAATTTGGAGAAATATGGAATTTAGTATAGATAAGGAGAGATAAAACAAAATTATGAACTAATTTAGGTAGAACTAAATTATGAAGGTCTTAATATACCATGCCTAGAAGTTTGGATCGTATCCCAAAAAACATAATGGAGAGCTTAGTAGGAAGGTAACATAATCAGATATAAGTTTCAGAAAGGTCACTCTGATGGCAATATAGATATACTGGTATGGGAAAATATGGGTGACAGGGAGACCAATTAGAAAACTATTTCAACAGTCCATGTGAGAGAAATGATACCCACTCGGCAAATGTAGAGGCAAAAGGTTATCCCCTCAGAGGAAGATCCACAGGTAAAGAGTAGGTCTTGAAGAGTATAATGGAAGCTTGGAGCACCTCTAAAGGGGGATTGGATATTGGGCTAACCTAGCACTAATAAGAGGTCTACCCAGTAGCCCTGAAAGGCCCAAAGTCAGAAAACTCTTAGAATGGTGCCAGTCATTGTGGATATACAATTTTCTCTAACAATGTTCAGTGGCCAGGCAGAAGTAAGAAAGCAGACATTGGAAAGAGTACATGTAACACGTATCCAAGAGGGTGAGGGAATTTGAGGGGTCTAGTCAGAGGTGTCCAAATTGGATAAGGAAGTGAATTCAGGAGGAGGGGTGAGTTCTTAATGAGATTGAAAATTAGAGAGTAAAAGAGATGGAAGGAGAGAAAGCTATAATACTTGGGAGGTAACATGGTTCATCACGATGACAAACTCAAATGTGTGATGTTTTTGGATTTGACAGCAAGAGTTCAACACAGAGGGCACTTGTTTCAAAGCAACTCTTCAATATCTCTCTTTTATGTTCGTATCTTGAAATGAAAACTGTGGAAAACTTTGCCACATTAGTGCATTAAGTAAGCAATCTAATGACAGGAGGGAAACATCGATTGATATGGGAAATAAATCCCATTTATATTAATAGAATTTATTACATGTTTTAGTTGTTTAGTGAAATATATTCAATGAACATATAAGGAATTATGAAGAAGTTAAAATGAAGATGTTTTACTACCTTCATTCTAAAGCAAATCTCAACTCATATGAGTCAAGTTTACAACATCATTAACTAATCAGTCCTTGTCTAAAATAATTTTAAATTAGGTTTCAAGGGCATTCTGAATGGAATGATTGAATTATATGTATTTTTCCTTTTACTTTTACTGTTGTCTCAGGAAAAATCTTTTTATTTTTCCTATATACTATACCTGTCTGTTAAAGTGAGACATTTTAGTGATTTATCTTTCTATAAAGATATGCCACATAGTCTGGATTTGAAATGCAATCTACAAAGCCAGGCATGCCCATCCATAAATCTGAATCTTCCATTCTTTTCTTATATAGAAAGAGAAGATATTTTTCCACATGGAAAAAAATATTAAAATAGAATTGCCTTCCCTACAGTAAACCCAAAACATCTATAGTATGATGCATTTTGTTTAAATTCTGTAGGCTTATGGAATGCATTAATCTATTACAAATAATAGCTAACATTTTTAATGAGTACTATGTGTCAGGCAATATTCTAACGTCTTTCGATAATAGAACTCATTTAATCCTCACAAGCATATGAGGTAAATACTATTATTATCCGTATCTTCTAGATGAGAAAACTGAATTTAAATATTAATAACATCCAGCACTCTCAGCTAGTTAATAACAGATCTGAAATTCAGACAAAGACATTCTGACAGCAGAGTGAATGCTCTCAACTACATATTGCCCCTCCATTTATAATTTTAATTCAGGTTAAAATTTAGCAAAATGTTTCCTTTCAGATGCTTTTTCTATATATGTGTAAGATCTATATAAAAGGAACTAAAATGTTTAGGTTTATTATAGGAGGTCATGATCACCATTAATATGCTCAGTCAAGTAAAGCAAAAACTTTATTCTGATCTTTCAATCACATTTATCCCAATTTACCTTTTATTAATAAAAATTATAAGTAGTGTACTTTCAAATTTTAGTGTCCAAAAATTATGTAACATGATATGTATAAAGAGTGAAATAAGTCCACCACTCAAGTCAAAACTCTTTCTTAGTGTTTTAAACTTTGACATAATTCCTTTTATAGCTAATTGTTAATATCAGGATATTTTTAAAAACTCTTCTGAAGAATTAATTCTGGAAAGCAATTTGAAAAGTATTTTATATAGTGGCCAAAGTTATTATTTCAAGTTTTTATTCTAAGTTCCACTTTATTCATCTTCTTAGAAACTATCCAAATCTTTCTGCCTACTTATTTATCTATCATTTGGGGGATTAGAAAAACAACAGATTTGGGAATAAATTCAGAGATACCACTGATTTTACCAATCCCTACTCACAGATGCCAGATCTGATCTGATATATTGTGGGTTACTACTGTGTGTTCTCTCATAATAAAACATTAATTTCTATCACCTCTTACAAATCTGAGGAGTCCATTCACATGACCTGAAAGGAACTATTAAAGAATGCAACATTTACACTTTAATCTGTTTCCAACTTCTAATTTCTCATGTAATATGTAGTATGAAATAAAAAGTCATTATCAAAGTGAACTTTAGTGAAATTCTCCCATTTTCTGTATCTTCTTTCAAAATACTGCATATGAAAGTACTTAAAGTAGAAAGTAAAATACAAATGTTAGTATCATTAGTGAGCTAAGAGACTAAATTGGTTTACCTTCAAAATATTTATTTACACTAAATTGAAGAAGAGTAAAAGTTGTTCAGTGCTATTTCTTAGGATTATTTTTAAAGGACTACTAATTAGATTTTATGTTATTTTGCAAAAACAGTGAACTCTCCTAGGTCCTGTTTAAGAAAAGCAAATTTAGAACTAGTGAATAAATTATTACTTTTAACCCATGTGTTCTGGCTTTTAACTTTATAAACAATTTGATGTGGGTATCTATAACCCACCTTTCTTAGCAGGTTTCCATGGCAACTCCTGAGGTAAAGTACCAGTTCACTGGAGCTTCAGGCTTTGTCCATGTTAAATACAGAAGCTGCATTTGATTTCAGCTTGGCTATTTCTATAGGGAGCAATGTATCAGAGTTTTTTGCCCCTTTCCAGGCTGACTTTTTCATCACCATGGAGATCAGATATGTCCATACAACTAAGATCTGAAACCATTCCTCCTATAGCTAAAACTAAGGCCTTGGGAACCAAGGCCTTCTATAATTAAAGTATATTGTTTTGTTAAGGAAGAGTTCCTGCTTCGGCTTTTGAAGTATTTATTGATTTTCCACAAAGAGAAAACAGGCTTTCTAGTCCTGTGCCAAAGGTTTACAGTAAGGAGAAAGAAAATGTCATCATGACATTTTCCTTGGTCAGTTTCTGGTTTTGTGTGTACTATATTTATGGTGTATGTGCTGCATAGTCAATTACTAAGGAATAATGTTTCACATAAAATTATGTGACAGTATTCCTAAATAGTAGTAAACACATTTAATATTCACTTGGTGGTGGTCTTAAAATGCTGCTTTTAATTTTAGTTTGGGATTTTCTAAATTTGTTTCTATATCTAATATTGTTATCTTTTAGATTAGTTCTGTACTTAATAAAATCAATATGAGAAAAGTTATTCTAGAACCTTGATCATAAATACACATGGACTTAACAAGAAAGGATTGATATAATTTATCACTAGAAATCCAGTTATAGCACATCTAAATCTGATGAATTATCTATGGAAGATCATACAGATCAGTACAATGTTTTTAATTTGTTCTCGTATATATATATGTAAATATATATAAAAATTTGTGATGCTAGTATGTATATGTGTGTACATATACACGTGTATATATATATATATAATATACACAAACACATATATACTAGTATCACAAACAGAATCAAAGTTTCACAGAGTTCCTTGATGATTAAATTTGTTATAGAGATACTACTTTCTCCATGGCTGCTATCATTGTTTTGCCACATACCCCCAAAATGATACCAGTGAAAGGAGATTGTAAGAAAGTCTTAAGTGTAACTTGGGAATCCCAAATTCACCTTTTGATTTGCACATCCCTACAAAGTGATTTAAGATGGCATATCTACTTTCATGGTTATATTTTTCACCCTAGAAAAGGCAACATGGTCCTTGTTTAATAAAATAAATATACTAAATAGGAATTCCAAAATATCTTGACCTAAATACAGAATTATCCTTACTTTTTGAAATATATTATGAATAAGCTAGCACCATAGAGGTGCTGTAAATTAATTTACAGATGGGAAACAAATTTATTAATTGGATTTTTTGTTTTGTTTTCTAGCAGGAAGTTAGCAATTCATTGCTATTTTGAATACAAATTAAGTTGTATAATACAGAGAACTTTCTGACGTTTCAAACGTTTGAATTTTGTGAGAGAAACTCTCTAATGAAATTCCTGTATAATTCTTGTTTTCTGTGATTACATTGGTGAATGTGAAATTCAACATGTGATGCTAAATGTTAAACACAGATATAGCTGGAAACCTTTTGCAGTAGCTGTAAAATCATTTGTATTTTTCCATAAGAACATTGAGAGCATATCTCTAAGTCTTTAGTGAAACGTACTTTCTTTAAAAGGGCAGTGCCATACAATTTTGTTGGAAAAAATGAAACTCATATATAATAAGGAATTTTTTAAGGCATATTCTTTATATATTCTTAGATTCAGTAGTTTTCCATCCCAAACACAAGATAAGTTGCTGATCCAAAATTTAATATCCAGCAATTTCCAAGACAGCTAAGATTGGTTAAAACTCATTACTCTGAGTTTTTAGTTAAGATGGACATTTATGCTGCTTTATTTATATCCATGCTATATTTATTATAAACATGATTTTATGGTGATTTTTGCCAAATTAATGTTTTTCTTCTTGTCATGTACACAATATGTTGTGAATATCAAAAAATATAATAATTTGAATATGCAGATGATTTTAACAGCGGTGATTTATGAGAATAATCTATGATGTAATCGTGAATTAGAAAATAAAAGGAAATGTGAAAATGCCATTGATTAATGTGAAAGATCAGATTTGTAACTAATTTGATATAAAGAAAAAATAATAACTATTGAGATATGATTTTAGGTTCTTACAAACATTTCTCGAATTTTCTTCTTGCCTTTCTTGGCACTTTCTTTGCTGGGGAAGGTATTTTTGGTTGTCCTTAAATTCAACTGGCAGTGCCCCCAAAACAGCTCTTCCTTGCCAGAGCTGTTAATGAGCAGATGATCCCAAATGTCAGCCTGGTATGCCAAGGAGGTTATTAATAAGGCATTAACATTTAGAAGTTATTAAAGGAGGAAAATCAATATTGCCATTTTTTGTAATATTGCAAGTTCAATCAGAAAGAGTAAGCAGAAGTCCATGTCAAGCTTCTATTATCATAAAGAATATTACAGCATGAGAGGAAATAATGTCTTTAGATTTTTAGCATAATAATCACTCATTTTCTTACTGTACTGTCACCCCCTACACACACACACATACACACACACACACACACACACACACAGACATGCAACCACCTCTGGTACTCTCATTGAAAAGAATTTAGTATTTCACTCACTTTTGCAAGTAAGTACCTCTTTTTTTCCCCCTCATTTAGTCTCAAGGGATGATGTGATACTGGAGTTGATAGTGATATTCTTCTAATTTAAAAAAGTGATCCTACCAAAATCAAGTTGGTAGTACTTTGAGGATAGTATACGAATTTAGTATGAGAATAAGGATAGGGTGGACTAGATCTGTAAGACAAAAGTTCACAAAGATCTATATTACTGTTAATTTGAAAAATATGTATGTCTTCATTTATTTTAGATCAAATTTGTAAGAATTAGGAAGTTGTAACATTGATTGCTTCCTAAAGAGGCTAGGCAGTAAAAGCATAATTTGCATAGCATCAAAATTTACTAACCACAGATCAAGTTTCCTGATCAGTAGCTCGGTAAAAGAAATTAAGGCAAAGTCCTTTATTCATCTGGAGTAGGTTCTGATGGAGTGAACATACTAAATGTATGTTTACAACCCCAATTCTCCAGGTACACATACCATCACTCGTTATTCTACTGGAATATCCAGCTTGGAGAATTCATGTCAAGTATGATAGGAAAATTAATCTGGCTCATGGAAGTATATAAGTGCTCTGAAGACATTTTTACCACCCAAACACATAGTGGATAAGGTTGGAACTGCTTCTCAGAGTACCTATCAGGTAGGAAAGAGAATTGGAAGAACCAAATAAGAACTTATTGAAAGAAATAGGCAAGAAAACGATTTATATAAATTTGATCCCAATTTGCCTTTTCATTTCGGCAGACCAAACCAGACATAGTCAAAGATGAAGTGTTGTGTGACTCACTTGTTCACCAGATTGGCAGTTCCCATCACTAAGTTATTTCACACTGATTATCATCCAGATGGAATATGATATATCAAATTACATCCCTTTAATATCAACATACGAGTTGGTGGTAGAAAATTCTTATACATTAAAAACCTGCATTGTTTATCTCTAACCTATCTGGGGATTTTTAAAAAGTTTGTTTCTTGTAGTGGGTTCATATCTCAGACTTCAGCTATGTTCCTCTATAGCTATTTCAACTGGAACTAAGAAACTTTAAAAAGATTATCTTAAATAATTGTTCATCATAAAATAGATTTCAAAAGCAACCCAATCTGCCAATAGGCTGCCATCCACCTACATTGCTGAAAGAAAACCTTACCAGGAGTGATTATTTTTACTAAAGTTGTCTCATTGGAGTTTATCATGTTTTTTTATATTAATCTCAACATTATCTACTGAAATATTTTAAAATGTGGATGAATTAGGATAGAATAGTCAAATAATTCTTAACTATAAAATTTTAAGACAGAAATGGGAAGAGGTTGGACAACTATATCATGAACTTTTTGAGGTCAGACTATGATGTTTGTATATTTATTCCTAACATTTCATATAGAATGTATATATATACCCATAGGCACCCATTAAGCTCTTACTGAACAATATATGTCTATAAAAATTAATTCCTCCCATTTACCGTTTTAAGATTTGAATGGTGACATTTGTGATGACAGTATAATGTGTCAAAATAACATAGTACATTTTTATATTTTATTGAAAATAAACTAATGGTAAATTGAATTAACATATCTAATACTTATATGCCTAATAAGCATAAAAGACCTTTTCAATTGTTGCCAATATATAAGCTTCATTTAAAGATACTTTAGGTCTGCCTTTATTTCAGATAGTGGTTTTTAGTGCAAATTTTAAAAAGCCAGCACGTATGGTATGCTCACGGACAACTAATGAAGTCATAAATGCACTCTGAGGTCATAATACATTAAGATGAAAGACTGCTTTCTTAAGGAAATACTCCATCTCCTGTGAATTATACACACAGGATGGAATTGTGATTTGGTCATTTAGAGGAACATTAGAATTATTTGGAAATGGTATTTTTCTTATTGTTTTGCCTATGGCTAGGTTCATCAAATATTTTATTTTACTTGGACTTGCTTATTAAAGAGCTCCATATGTACTATAAGCATAAGCACAAACTATATTATATTTTACCATTTATCACTTTATTGTGAAAAAGAATACTTTGTCATGAAAATTTTGCTTCTCATTCATAAAATAAAAACAAATATTTTCTAATTCCTTTTCCCTATGTTATTAAATAAAAAACAAGCAAATAAATTTTTAAAAATTTTATATCCTATCTCTTTGAACTCAACCTTTTACAAGAAAATAGGCCCTCAAAATTTGGACAGATAATACTCAAGGCATGATTAACAAGTCTCTATTTTAGTCCAAACATTCTGAATCAAGGTATGAGCCCACTCTTTCCAATACTTACTTTTGAGAAAAGTAGTTATCACTGACTACCATTTCGTGGTGTTAGATATCCTGGTTTTTCAGAAAGAAAAACTTAAATCTAAATTCATACATTTAGATGAAGGAGAGGCTCCAGATAATTAATGTTAAAGAAGCAAAATACAATTCTACTCTCCCAGGAGCTCTTCATGTGTTACTGTTGATAGACTTGGATACCTTTGTTATTTGCAAACAGCTTAAGACAAATAGTCTGTGGTTTTACTCTTAAATTTACCCTCAAGCTCACTGATTTTATACTGATTTCTCTCTTAGAACTAAAAGGGAAGTAGGAATCTTTGTAAGTGTTTATCTGGCTTAAACACATTTCCATTTTCAAATATTTCCTTGTCTTTCATTCATTAAGGAAAAGATTTCTTTTCAGCTATTTTGTATTCAAACTTAATCATTCATTGTCTTACTACTGTTTGTGTTTCCATCCTTACCCATGCTGTAATCTTATCCTTAGGCATTTGATTATAGTATCATCAGCTATTCCTACCAGGTCACTAATAGAAGCCAGATTACATTTCTAAAACTTATGTTTCCAGGATTTCTATTTCTGCTTATTATTTTTGGTGGTGCTTAGTAAGGCAGTTTTTAAATTCATAAAATAAAAAGGGAAAGAAACATCCTCCTCAAAATATCCTATGTAAATTCAATCTGTCTCAAAAAAATTACATTTTGAAATAACAGATCTTGTTTCTCTGTTACTATACACCTAGAGATCTGAATGATGAACTCACATGTAATGCCATATTGAAGCATTATGGAATGATTTATTCCAGTGTGGGTCCATTTCCCATGCAAGTTCTTCTATCTGTTTCTTCCTACCCAGCTAAGCTGGTAGGCTCACAATTGGGGGTTTAATCACTTATTTACTAAGCTTAGTAAATATTTGTTAACTAATATGCCAAACAGAAACATTACTGATTTTCTTTGGGGTAGCATAGATATGTTGCTGTTGTTTCAAAATGTAATTGGTTAAAAGTTGGGTAAATAGTGAAGTTTATTTTAATAACAGGAGTAGGGAATATTCTTATACTTAAGATATCAGGCAAAAGAAAATTTAATAATCAAGAGTCATATAATTTATGTTTTTGCTGCCTTTTTTGAAAGAGCATACAATTTCCACTTGTCTTCTTAGAAAATAGGAATAAAATTAGTCTGTCACTATAATAAATAATTATTAAAGACACATAAATATGAGATTCACAGAAGTCAAAAACAGACATTCATAGAGCAGCATCGTGAAGTAGGTCTGTTGCGTGTAGATTAGCCATATACCAGCAGTACTTTGCACCCTTGCCTCTGGCCCATCTGACTTGCTAATGCATTAGATTCATAATGCACACACCAAAATATACAATGGGGTTGAATCTAGGAGTATCTTTGTAGTTCTGTTTCCTTCAAAAATAAATATAAACTACTTAGCACTACATAAAAGTATAGCTTTAAGGAATTTATTTAAACAGTTTACCAAGGCCTCTTTTATTTTGCCATAATCTCAGTAGACCAAGATATTTCTATCAGATTGCTCAGCAAAAAACCTTGAAATTATTTGAACTGTATGATACAGTGTTATACTGCTGATGGGACTAAAAATAAAATGCTATGTGAAGTCCCCAACCTCAAGGCTTCTGACTTAGAAACTACTTGTATATGCAATACAAAAATTGGTGTTTCTCCAACCAGCCCTACCCACTGTGATTGGCCTAAAGCAGGAGGTCTCAAACTGCTGTGAGCACAAGAATCACCTTGGTTGCTTATTTAAAATGCAGATTCCTGAGTTCCATTCCCAGAAATTCTGATTCAGTAGATGAGGGGTAGGGCTCAGAAATCTGTATTTAACAAGCACTCCCTACCTCCTCCCCTGAGATTCTGTAGCCAGTCATACTGAACACCACTACTTGAAAAGATACCCTTGCCCTAGGGAGTTATCATCTCTTATGCTAATATACACAAATTGGTAACTAGCTGTAGCTATTTTGAAATAATGATTCTCCCTCACCATTCTGCACTCTGGCAAAGAGCTAAAATGAGGAGATGTTTCCCATCTCTTGGAGCAGAATTCAGCAATCCTATAGAAACAATCTTGTAAATGTAAGCATGACTTGATTACCAGGGCTCTAGTTCAGTAAAGTATGGGTTAAATGAGCATTAGGGAATGTGTACTAGAAATTAAACCACTCATGTAACATTGTGTCTTCAGGGAAAGGAAGAATGTGTTCAAAACAATTTATAAAATGTTTGAATTGCATAAATTAAGAACAGTTTAAATTTAGAAAAGACCTTGTGCCCAAGGTTAGATTGCCTCTGATTTTGCTGTTTGAAATTCAATGACCTTATGAAACAAAGTGGTAGAAGCTAGAACTAGCATTCCAGAATTACAGTATTTTTTAAAATGAGAAACTGTGTTTTGTTTCGTTCGACCTACATATGAAGATTACTGAGTTCTCACCCCCTTTTCTGCAAAAAGAATATGATGTGATAGACAAAAATTAGTTCTGCTGATTTATGAACAATGCTGCATCCTGTTTTCTAGATACTAGTGTTATTGGCAACATGTGTCCATCCCCATTTTCTAAGGGATGTAGTAATGAACAACATGCTTTCTTTGTTCCCTCTCTCCATTTGTTCTTTCTTTTTGATATAACTCAAAAGATACAGAATGTTGCAAATAAAAATCTTCCCTAGGCTAGAGATAAAAAATATTGCTGATTTGTGCCTGTTGACAACATTTGGATTCCTCAAGATCCAAAATGAAATAAACTAAAAGGGACTGCAATTTATTTTATCCAAACTGTTCTTAGTTTCTCAAGTTGTTCAGAAACTTCTGTCTCTTCCAGTGTCTTCACTCCTTGGGTGGCTTATGCTCAGGTGTAAAGTCACCCTTTCATCACATTTAGTCTGTTACAGCTTTTCATTTATCTGCAGTTTGTATTGTTCAGCATGTGGCCTCTCCTCATTGGAGCAAGACTAGGGAGGCTATTGTATCTCACTGATTCAGACTTGGTAGCATATATATCAGGGTCGTAAAATAGCCTTGTGGTCAGAAGACCAGAAAACTTTTCTTCATATTTCTTGATTTGGATGAATGTGAGCAAAGATCTTGTATAGAAATACATTTTAATTTTCTTGAAAGACTGGTCAATTTACATGTGTATGGGGAATATTTTTAACGTAAACTTTTCTGATTAAAATTACAGATATGCATATACAAGTATAGAGGTGGAAAAAGATTTATCTGCACTGTGTGTTATTGTGTATATTTGGAAGATTAGCATTTCTAAGCAACCAAACTTAAAGCAAAAAAATGTCCCATTAATGGCCAAGTAGACTTGCATGCCAACAGAAAGACATGGTATTAAAACCATATGCAATTCTAGCCATATTTTTCTATTTTCTCTTCATGGGTATTGCATGATGGTATTTCTAATACAAATACTAATATGCTTTGGAAATAATGGCACTCGCAGGTCTTTCATCATATTGTATCACTGCTTTATCATATTAGGCTAATACACTGCGAGAGTTGGTAGAACCTCTCCATGCCAAATCGGATCCACTTCTGTTGGCACTCAACCCATTGGACTCACAGATTGATAAGCTAATGTTTAGAGAATTTAGATCGGAGAGAGTCGGCACGGCGCAGACTCAACATCAACCTCTTGCAAGCAACTAAAATGGCCTCGTCCTTGCTGTTTATAACAGAAAACAGACTTGTAAAAAGCTTAGATCATCAAGTGTTTTGGATTGAGGGCCTCCCTAAAGGGATATTAAGAGGGGCAGGCCACTCTTAAGAAGAATGCGAGCTTTCTACATTGGGACTAGCATAAGATCAAAGCCAATCAAGATGGAGCACAGTAACAGAAAACTGCCATTTCTATGGGAGAACAGAGGGGAAAGGGGCTTGACTGGGGAAGGGCTATCTGTGGTGACACCTCAGTTGTGTTCTCCTGACACCAGGAAAAGAGAGGGATCAGCTCCAATAACTAGAAAATTCTGGCTGTTAAATGGACTGACTTTTTGGTGGCCTCTTTAAGGCAAGCAGAGGAAGCAAATTCTGTATTACGTGTATTTTGCATTTTTAAAACTTGACGTGCTGTATTGTACTAAATTAAGTGTAATCTATTAAGGCAAGGTATACACAATTTGCTTTGAAACTTAATATGTTCATTCTATTATAAAGTGTATTCAGGTGCAAAACAGAGACTGCTTTCGGTGACGCTAATGAAGAAAATTCCTAATGTCAGGCTTCATTAGAATCCTTAGCTAAAATCCTAACTTTCTCCTTATTTCTTGGCACTTATATGCAAGTGGTGTTGCCTCTTAGGGCAGGCATGAGCTATTCTTTTCTGTAAAATATTTCAAATCAGTAGGCTGTGGTTTTCATTTTTGAAAAAGTATTTTGTCTGGATGTCTTTCAAACTAGCTTCAGATATTATTTAATACTGTGTAACTGGGTCCCCTATGGTTCAATATTGCTTAATTTTCTTCTGTAGTGGATGTGAAATTTCCTTTAGTTGGATAAGATACACTGTAACAATTTCAATGCTAATTAATGGATATTTCATACTGTGCAATGAACAGATAATTTAACAATGTATTTTGAAATGTTTTTTCTTCCTGTCACCGCAGTGTGTGTGGTATTGCATAATGTGAATACCTGTAAAATTATAAAGTACTTAAAAAATAAAAATATGACCAATTGGTATCAGATCTTTTTAGATAGCTAAATAATTTGCTAAGTATGCTTGATAGTAAATATCTTTCTAAAGAGAAGTAATCAATTCTTCTTTCTCACAAATGGAATTTGTGTTGTGAATAAAATCACATTGATCTGCCTTACAACTGCCTCTGTGCTCTAACCATTTTAATGTGTTTTTTAAGTATATATAAAAAATGATGGTTCTGGTATGTAGAAATCTCTCAAAAAGCATTTTATTGGCATTTAATATTTATGGGATTGTCTTGGGTCATCCTCCGTATTTAAGTCATAGTAAAATTTTATGATCTGGAGAATTTTAGTTTTTTCTCTTTAAGGAATGTGGTGACTGACTCCACATTAAGTTTTCAAATATAATCATCTCTTAGCTATGGTTTTAAACTGTCCCCTTTATGAATTCCTGCCTAAGAGCCAAGTACCTTCACCTCCATGTCTATACTGGTTAAATTTTCTAAATTCTGTGAGTAAATCTAGACCTCTAGTTCATTTATGTTTGCACTTGTCCTTCAAAGAACTTCCCTTCTTTGGGTCAATAAATCAATGCTAAGGGACAATAAGATTTTGCCATCTGAACTATTTGTCATAAAAACTGCTGTAGTACTCTACAAATTCAACCATTATCATATATTTGTATTATTAAACCATATAATTTGGCAGAAATTACATACTTAGAGAAAGAAGTAGACAATAAACTTTAGCTCTGTCTCTTTTGGTATAGCTTTATGGAAGTAAGATTTAGAGAAGGAATTAACGGATCCAAGAATGGGCCATACTTGATTTTGGTGAAGCACATTGTCATTTTTATAATGATGGACCTTACATGTTCATCTTTAAAAATACACTTAGCAATGTTGGTGAAACCACTCAAACTATCCTTTTAAAAGAAGGGTTTTTTCCTCACTAAAATTGATTTTTTTCATCAGAGAAAGTATTGCCCAATAGTAATGTTTGAGTATTATTATTTTGCCTAAAATAAAATAAATAATTTCTAAGTAAGAAGCAGGTAATTGATTACAGAAGGAGGACTAAAAGCCAGCTTTTAAAATCTTATGCTTTTTTCAGATATAACAAACTGCCCTCTCCCCCCTTCATTTTATAATACTAAGCATGGCTGGTTGACTTATATAAAAGCATGAATTAAAAGAGCTAGTATTTAATTATAAAACAATTCAAATTATAGTGTAACCCCTGAATACTTAATCATCTTTAGCATAAAACCTACAAAGACATTAAATCCATTAAAAGTTTGTTACCTTACATTAATAACATATAAATAAGTTGTTCATAACGGTGTGCTAGTAAATTAGTATTCATAGAAAATATTCCTGTGGTCTCAATGCAAATGTTAATTGCCCTTTGTGAGAAAAACAGTATTTCACATACTTGATATCATTAGCCTGGAAGCCTTAAAGCACTCTGCATTTGTGTAAAAACGAATGCTTCTCAAATTTGACTGATGACTAATACTACCATGTCCAGCCTTCTCTCCCATTTGTGATTTAATCTTTCACAACCCTCTGTGCTCATCACACAGCTGTGTTATGGAAGGAACAGCTGTTTCCATGAGGACATCATTGTCCAATTTTAAAAGAGCACAGTTCCCTTCCAAAATGTGTACCAGAACTCATTATCCATTGTCGGTTTAGTTCTTCAAGAGCCCAATTGGAATTTTCATTTGATTTGTTTTCATTTTTTACTCTCCATCAACATTATCATTACAAGGGTGGGAAAATGTGGAGGATACTAGAGTGAAATTTTAGGTCCCCAAGTGTTTATTATTCTTAATTTTCACCAAGGAAACATAAACAATATTATACAATAGACTGTCCTAATAATTATACAGTCACCTGATAGGGAACCCTCTTTGGAGTACTTCATGTATAAAGTAGAGAAAACCTTACTCTGAATGTGTTGGGAACATGAGGCACTGTTCCAGGTAGAATGGGAAATGCAAATGTGAGTGAGATGAATTCTGCTCATGGGAAAGTCACAGTCTTGGTCTCTGAAGGAGGTAAACAGGGGTCTAATTAAGGTACAGGAAGAAAAAACATTGGAATTTCTCCTTGAGTTTTGTATCTCATCCTTTTGAATTTCTTTTCTGTGTATGTTTTATAACATCTATCTATTAATAGAATAATACATGTATATAAGTTTCTGTTCTTTAAAACCGAAGTGTTTTGACTGATAAGCGTGCACAATAAAAAAATTTTTGGAAACCACTGAGCCTGAATATAAGGAAATACGTCAACCAAAAAGACTTTTTGGTATTTGAAAAATGCAGTATCATCTGCTAATAGCACTTTTCAAGAGATTCGAACGAACTAGTATTTTTCATTAGCTAATCTTTTCTTTAAACTTTTCTTTATCACTACTACCTGGAGGTCATATACAACCTGAAAAAAAAACAGTGAACTGTTACGATGCTCACTACGGTCCTACATTCACAATATTTCATAGTGGAGCAGAATATAAATAAGACAATAAAGAGGCTCTTCCTTCACCCTGCCAAGTATGACATAGCCAGAAATGCCCCTGCCTTGGCACAGAATACAAGTTAATTCATTAATAACTTAATTGTCATTTTCTAATAGTCAATGAAATTTTATACAGGAAAGGAAACATGTGCTCTTTGCTTTAATAAAATTGGAATTAAAAAGTATATAATCTGACACAAGATAATTTACATGTTGTAAATATAAATATAATTTGGGGGAAATTTATTTCTGCATAGACCCAGATTTCCTGAATAAATTAGATACAGATTAAAATTTCATTATAGCAGTGATACACTTCCTCATTAGGAATCACAGAAGGTTCCTATATATGTCCTATGATTTGAATGCGGTCTCCACACTTTGCCAGCATTCAGAAAACATTCATTCAAATTGCAAAAGAGCTGGTTTTCAGCCAGTGTTCCAATGGCTGAACTGGCACGTTGAAAGAAAGTCAGGAAGCAGACCTCATCCAGTGCTTGCCTCCTCCTCCAAAGCAAGCCTCTCCTAAAAGAAGAAAAAGCAAGGGTTGAAAAAAGAGAGAAGCCTGAAGAGAAGTGAGAAGGAGATGAAGAAGAGGGCAAAAAGAGAAGAAAATAAAGGTGCTTTCACATTTTCAGTTGCAACAGTAGCCCCAATTGACTTATTTGGTATTCATCTCAGAAAAATCAAGGCAACAAATTGAAAATTATAAAAGAAAATAAAGGTCTGTTTTTGTCTTGAATGTCGAGTTCTGTGTTGTTTTGATTGTTGGGCACAGTGAATCAGATTTCTAATGTGACTCTGCCCCTCACCCTCCTCCTTTGAAAATAAAAGGACTCTTTGTCTAGTCTTAAAATGTTAAGTAATTGGTGGCATTTTGTGGTAGCCTGGCATCTCAGTCCCTCATCTTTACTCATCCCACTGCTGTGTCTTGTGCAGTGCTGCATATGTGTATGGTGTGTAGGGGATGGGGTGTGGGGGGCTTATCTCTAATAGAAGCCCACACTATACCATTACTATACTTGGAAATGTTTCTGTGTTCCGTCTCATTGTGATTGCTTGTTCAAATGTGCTACCCAGAGATAAATCCATACTCAATTCTTCCTACAGCTGTCAAACCAGATTCTTTGTAGAACTATGTTGTCTTTTTGATTGAACGCTTTTCTCCCCCTTAACAAGAAGGGGAGGAAAACTTTCAGTTTTTATTGTCTGATAGCTATGTATGTCACTTTTTATATCGAATCTTCACTTATCTTTCTTAAAGAAATTTTATAAAAATCATCTGCCCCAGTATTCCACAAACTTTAAGAATTAGAGAAAAAGAAAACTGGGTCAAAATGTTTTTTTAAAACAAAATATGTACTCCCTACAGTGTGAGATGATAAAGTTCTCTTAAAATAAATATGTACTATGTAAAAAATACATCTGCCTCCCTTAAATCCTAAAACTATAATCCGAATCCCTTTTTTCTTTCACCTTCTTTCTAGAACTGAAAAAGTAATAATACATTAGGCCACCTGATACATTAACTACTATAATTCACATATCTTAGGCCTCCCATTTCTACCCGACTCTCTACTCTCTGAAATTACTCTGACTTTAGATGCAGTCTTGCCTTGAGGCAAAAAAAATGTGATAAGTGCTAAATAATTCCTCGGGTCCTCTCCTGGCCTATGATCTTATGAAATGGAATTATTCTGTTCAAATGTGTCCTTGTTTTTACAACTCCTTTTAGTTACTGTAAATGACCATATGATTTTTGTGTCTTCCTCCTTCCAAATCATTATCAGTTAAAATTCCCTCCTGCTTCCATCTTACTCTTAACCCGCAAAGCAGTTCTTCCTTTTAACAGTCTTCTATTCCCCATCCCTCAAAATCCTCTAGGTGTTGAAAACATTCAAGGATGAGCCAACAGAGAATTAAAAAGCTGTTATTTAAAGGGATTTTTATATTTTTAGACTATAGTTCTAACGTAGATATGTGGTTAGGAAGTAATATTCATTATAGAGGACTTAGTGATAGCATATGCTGATAAGGGATTTTCTAATGGGAGGACTCAATGATCATACCAACCATTAGTTACTAACCTCAGGAGTAGAGCCAAAAATTGAATATGGAATTTAAACAAAGCTACATTTTAATCCTAAAGGTGATCACTTCAAGTAAAGGTACTGTATGTTTTGGGCTTTTTTGGCAGTTTTAGATACACTCATTTAAAAATGTTTTTGAATGCTCCATTTTAAAGGAGTGTCACATTAATTAGCATCCACTGTTAAATACATAGTTCAAATGATTACTGAAAAAATTGGCAGTATAGAATTCTTATTAAAATCATGCATTCTGAGGCCAGATTACCCCAAATTGGAATTATCTAAAATTGGAATTGTAGCTCCACCGCTTACTAAGTGTGACTTTGAGCAAGGTGCTTCGCTGCTATAAAATGAAGATCAAATGGATCTGCTCTTAGTATTGTTGTGAGGATTAAATGAGATCATAAATGTCAAGGATTTACCCTACTGCCTGGGACATCTAAACATTAACCAGTATTATTACCAATTAGCAAATCTTTGTTTAAACCATCTCAGAAAGCCTAAAATATTCACATGGACCATGGTGGAGTGAACAACATTCCATATTTAATTTGGGGGCCAAAATAATTACTTAATATTTAAGTATTAAGCTAGATATTAAACATGATATAGCCTGACTCCAATCTACCACTCCAAGCAAAATCCCAGTTCATCTTTATCATTGAGAAAGATATGACATCAGTATTCAGGCAACTAAAAAACAAGATGGGAGTTTTATTTGTTCAGCTAGATCTGAGATCCTTACTGAACCAGTCTCCAATTTTTTTTTCAAAAATACTTAATTGGAGTATTGTTTCCCCAGGTCTTACAAATGCTAAACAGCTTCTCTTAGTATGTGCCAGATTTTTTTCCCTATATAAACATAGTCCCATATTTCATTTTAATTAAAATGTTACTTTTGTGACAATTGATGATCAGTTACTATATTTACAATGTGCCAAGCATTACCATGGCAGTCACATGAAACCTAATAATCCTCCATGGCACAATTGGAAGATTTTTATAATCAAATATACTCCAAAGAATGCCATTCCATCTTATGAAGTCTGGAAAAATGTAAAAACCAGTTCATTCAGTATTGCTAAACCAGGCAAGTTCTATTAACCAGCATTTCTATGCTTATGATTATAATGATAAGGGATATTTATTAATGTTTTAAAATATTAAATTATGTGCAGGATTGTTTCCATATTGTGTACTTTTTATGCTCTAATTCTTTGAATATAATGAACTCAAGATATGTACAGTGATTTGCTATCAAGAGAATATTTGGTTACTCAAAGAATCCTATTTAATCATTCTAAAACAATTAGCTGCTTGTAGCTAATCTTACCCAATATAACTAGCAGCTGTGGATTTTCTGGGTTTTGTTTTTTTTAATAGTGTTTTCACAGTCATTCATTATCCTGTTTTCCCAGATAGTTTTGACTTTTTAGTGGATTTTTAGGGTGTCAACTGTTTATTACAATGGATTCATCTCTCTCTCTCTCTCTCTCTCTCTCTCTCTCTCTCTCTCTCTCTCTCTCTTCTCTCTTCTCTCTCTTCGTGGACATTGCAGGTGAAAGTGGAGAAGAAAAGTTAGGAGATTCACTGCAAGATTTATACAGGGCATTGGAGCAAGCTAGTCTGTCACCACTAGGAGAACATCGTATTTCAACCAAGATGGAATACAAGCTATCATTTATAAAAAGATGTAATGATCCTGTAATGAATGAAAAACTACACAGGCTGAGAATTCTCAAAAGCACTTTAAAGGTAAGATATGAAATGGAAGGAGAAATTTCTTTGAAAAGATTCATTCTTGAACTCAAAGTAGATTACCAGACACTATAGGTTAAGAAATATAAAATGGGGGCCTAGGGGATAGGAACAAGTAAACAAGAACCTGAAACTGAACCGTTCCTATGTTATAATAAGTACATTGATAAAGAGGAGATCATTTTTTTATTAACATCTCAAAGCACTGATTAAATGTTACTGTGACTTAGTTCTAGAAGAAAACAGGATGTGATTGAATTTTTTTTCCAAAAATGCAGGGCTGGTGTTATTCTTCAGTCTTTCAATTTCCCAAGATAAATATACCAGGTAGTGTAATTATTAGAGTTATTAAAAGAACTCAGAATGCACAATGAAGTAGTGGGTGCAAAAACAGTTTGAGATATTTTGTGATTATTTCCTGCGTGAACTACAGCGCATTTGGAGTGAAGCTACAGTGATTCATGTTCCATGTAGAAATTTTATAATTGGTCTGTTTATGTTATCAGTTCCCAGTTCACATGTTACTTTCCTGTTATACATTTTCGTAAGAGCTTGCATTGTCTTCAATCTTCTTATTATGCCACCCCCAGTTTGGGGAGGAGGTGGTGAGGACAGGGGAGCTGAGAGGCAGGAAGTTAAAGAAGGAAGCAGACAAGTGAGCCTTCCTCACAGTGTATGTCTGGGGAGGGTTCACCACACAAACCATCTGAGCAGGCCCTGTACCCTTAAAAAATCAAAGACAGAAAAGAACTCTCACACAGAGTAGGTGCCTCAGTAATTCCAGGAAACAAAAGGTCAAAGGGCTCCATTGGGAAATATTTTAGACCCATAGCACATGCCTGCTGAGGTTTTTTAATTTTGAAATATGGAAAATCAATGATTTGGAAAATTTTCAGGTAGCAAGCAGCCAAGTTTTCAGAGTCAATTAGCTTTTCATTGGTATTCATGCAAATACTGCAAATCCATAGGACAATTTGATGGGCTTTTGGTAACTAAGACCAGAATTTTAGAAGAAGCTACTCATAAGAATTCATAAGCTATTCATATTCATAAGAATAATTTCAGTAACCAACCTTACTCCAAAGCTATCCTCACCCTCCCACCTTATAGAGCCTCCTTCTTTTCCCCCATTCAGTTCTAAACTTCCTGGTTTAGAGAGCAGGTGGGCATTTTGAAGCAGGTCAGTTTCACAGATCTCAAAGACTTGCTCCTCTCCCTCTCTCTCGCAGCCCCTCGCCCTTCTTTTTATGCTCTGTAGATTTCCCCAAAGCATTTTATTCCAGTGATGAAAAATATGAGCTACTGATGATGTTCAGTTCAATAAGTATTGATGAATCACCAGGTACATGATACTGTGCTCGACTCTCTGGGGCAAAGAAAGATAATGCAAAAGTCACTGTAAAGAAATGTCCCTTGTGGGTTCAAATGAAATATACTTTTTGGTATGGAAAATTAATAGGGAATGAAATATTTTATTAGGGAAGGACAACTAATCAAGCAACTCTGGCTGTGTCTTGTTCCTGGAATTTTAACAGGCCCCCTCACCAATCACAGATCTTGGATCCCACCATAGGCAACTCACAACATCCTCAGTCCCAGCCCTCTTCCATATTCTGTTCAACCTCACAGACCAAAACAACTTCTTAGGTGCCTTGCTGTCTTCTTTCCCTCTTATCTCTGGCTGGCACAGAGGCAAGCCCTCTCATTTCCTGCAGAACATTTCCTATACTTCCCTTAACCCTTCCTTGGCTTCATAAAAGGCAGGACTGAGCTGCTCAGACTGTCTTAAGCCCTTTCCTCTGTCTCACCTTCCACCTGGGAGATTCTCTTCTTCCACAATAGTTGCAATAGTTGTACCTTGGTGGTTTATACCAAAATGAAGTTTAGTCTTCAGCTGAGACCCAGCGTCCAACATGGAAGGGAGAGCCATTCTCCATTACAGGCCCCTAGAGCTACAAGAAGGGAGCCATAATACTCAACAAGAATTTCGTATTTGTGATGACAGGAGGGCCATGCTACTCTCAGTCAAGCGTGAGGAGCTTACCATAAGCAAGAGAAAGAGGACAGATACAAAAGTGGCTCAAGAGACAGAATTTGCTAATTCCACTCAGTGGCAGTAATGGAATAGTTTAGGGACATAGACGAGGGAGAAAAACCTTTTTTTTTTTCCAAGTGTTTAAGGAAGGCTTCAAGAAATGAGAGGCTTTTGAACTGGATCTTGAAGAATGAGGGAAATTTCCATAGGCAGAGATGGACAATAGGACAGGCCAAGAGAAAAAATAAACCACACAGAATGGGCAAGACGAGGGATACCTTGGGTATAGAAAAAAGTATACCAGGATTTGAATCTAAATAGCTGAGTTTGAGTATACCAAAGTTGCTTCTTAATGGGCTCATTAGCTTTTTGCCTATTAACTTTTTATTTTAAACTTGAGTGAAAGTTTGTCACCATCTTAACTGCTGAATCCGTTTGCTTTTCAGGCCAGAGAAGGGGAAGTAGCCATTATCGATAAAGTCTTAGACAATCCAGACCTGACATCTAAAGAATTCCAACAATGGAAGCAGATGTACCTCGACCTTTTCTTGGATATCTGTCAAAATACCACCTCAAATGACCCACTAAGTATTTCTTCTGAAGTAGATGTAATCACTTCCTCTCTGACACACACTCATTCATACATTGAAACGCATGTGTAAGTGTATTCTGCCTTCAGGCATTCTAGCACCTGCTGGCACTCTGAACAAGTATATGAGGTAGTTTTTATATCAGTGTGTGGGACACTTGACAAGCTATACTTTAATGTTACCAAACTATATGAAACCAGATACGGTCATAAAACTACTATCTTTAATGAGCATTTGTATATTTTATATGCAGTCAGTGCTCAGCTTATGTTTACCATGTGCAAAATCAACTGTCTTTAATGACTTAAAATTAACTTTTGCAAACAATTCTAAATACAGGTGGTCTTCAAGTAGTAAAACCACAAAAAGGCAGTTTTCTATCTAAGGTCATCTTTTCTCCCTTTAAGTTAATTTTATATAAACAAGACTTCAAAAGTAAATCACATTTTTTCAGGTGCAGACATCCTTGTGGGTGGGAAAGAATTTAAACCTTTTTTATATTTATTAAAATGTTCTAAGAATTTTCTTAAACATTGCACAAAGTTTAATGCTGTAGTTTTATTTTTGTGAAATGTAGATGCGCATACAAGAGCTAAGCAAAATAGAAGAGCATCAACATAAGAAAAGTTCAGGTATCTAATATTCGTCTTAATAGTCTATTAACTTGTGAAAGCTGGTTAATGGAAATACTATTCCAAATCTATGAGAACACTTAATGGTGTATCAGGGCAAAGCTTTGTAAGATGTTTTTGTAACTAAGACCAAAATTGAAGATAGAGCTGCTTTATTTTCTTGGTTTAAATCTTCCTTTATTTTTGTAGCGATGAAATGCTGATTGTGTACAGAAGAATTTGAGAATGGATTTTTTAAAAGACTTAACTCACCCAGAAAGGCAGCTAACAGCTATATATATGATTTCAGCCCAAACTCATGTTTTTACACTCCAACTCTTAAAAGACAACATATAAACTGAAATGAATCGACTCTAGTTAGTTTCCAATTTTTCCCCTAGTCCATTTATTAAACTTATGTAATTATACTTCAGGCAGGGAAGTACAATATGTTTAGTTATAGGCTGATGTGTGTTATAATATAGAAAACAATGTTGAAAAATAAAAGCGTACTTCTTTCCTAAGAAGCAAGAGGGTGATGGTCACTCAGATGTCACATTGAATTATACGAGAGAAACAATTTAGAGGTTTTTTCCTAGCTTCATGAATTGTTTTATAGAGTGGATGAAGTCTATGAAAAAGTCCTCTTCATGTATTTCCATTTATAAGCATCTCATTTTTGAAAGTGATCACAGCATGAAAATGACTGTGCTGCTTTTTAGTGTCTGGCTGCATAATGTACAAAGTCACAATTTGCTGTTTTTTCAGGAGGAGGAAGGGACCCTCCTTTACTATTCTATATCCTAAAATCTACTTCTAATCAGCTTTATACTGTTGCCTGTACAGCTCAGTGAATGTACTTTCATCTTTAAGAGTTCAGATATATGCCAGTGAATATTTTTGCTGTAGAGGAAAAAGTAAAAACTCCACAGCGGGGATCATTTTCTTTGCTTTTGAAACACCATTGAATCACTATCGTTTTGCAGACTTTGCACAACTGTACAGGAGAGTGGCCTTTCTACAGCACATTTTCAGTAATCCTATATTTAGTCAAATGGATGAGAAATCATGTATTAATGTTTGTATGGAATTTTGGGTCCAGTGTAATATTTTTATCATTTAAAAAAACTCTATTTGTAAAAACATTTATTTACTGCATGAATATTGACACACATAAAATTTGTGGGATTTTGTATATGTAAAAACAAAACAAAACAAGACAAAACAAAACAAAAAAAAAACCCTCTTGTCCTAAAATGAAGTGTGCTTGTTACAGGTGTTTAGACTTATTGATGTTTACTAGACCAAACGTGTATGTTCACTTAAAAATATCTGTACCTGATGGACGTGTCATGTATACGGTGGCTAGGTTGTGGCCTACAAACAGCAAGCAGTTGATGGGAAGACTAGCTCTGTTGCTCCTAAGCAGGTTTTACTTTTGTAAAGTCAGCTCTGTTGTTTTAAATGGTACAAGTTAAACTAATGAATTTTAAAAGAGTCGTGGCTAGCCTAGCATGAAAGAGACCTTTTAACACTATATAGTATCTGTACATTTTATTGCATTCGTTTCAAATCTAGGAGAGAGGCAGCACTGTAAACTGAAGTCAAATAAATTCAGCTCTTAATGAATCCTTATAAAGCACCTACTTTATTCATGCAAAGTCCTTACCACATTTCTTTGTGACCTGATCACATTGCTACCACCCCAGTTCCAAATTCTAACTTTGCCATCTCAGTGGTGGCACAAGCAAGAAGTAGTACCTGTTCAGGGTACTCGAGTATCTTCTCTAAGACCTAGAAAAATCAACCTCATTTCCCATTCACCTGACACAAACTTCCTACTCCTCCTTACTTTTTCCTGTGATTCTTTTGTGGAAGTAGGGGGAACTACCAAAAATAAATTAATTTTTTAAAATATAACCTACAGCATTTCTGCAGAATGAGCATTTAAAGAGGATGAAAGAAATAAATAGGTTTTTGTTTAGTTTGGTTAGATTTTCCACTTAACTGGTGGAGCCTGATTGTTGTGGCTAAGGATTGCTGAATGTGACTTAAAACCAATGAGCTGCCTAAGGCCAGGGCAATGATAGCCTAGGGGTGGGGAATGGCAACAGAAGAATTTAAGGATACTTTCTAGAAAAAAATATGTGCTTTCTTAGAGATTTTTTTCCCTCTCAGTTCCATAGTTATATCAAACCATCAGAACAGAACTATAACTATGGCTCTGGATCATAAAATCACAGTTCTCCTTACAATGATTTCATGCTATTTAACCAAGGCACTTCCCCTCCGCTATTTATTCAGATAATGCCATCTTCTAGGATTTTATTACAGCCTTTATAGCCAACAATTTTCTGGGTTTTGTACATAACTTTCTGTGGTAAATTTTTTGCCTTTTTTGGCACAAAATAATCACTGTTTTGCACCTTAAGGAAACACTTTAAGAGGGAAAATAAGGTCATGTTTTATTTTCAAAAGTCCATCTTTAACCCTGAGAGCGTCTTTGTAAAAATCACCAGCTCACTGAAGCTGATTCATATATATCCTTCTATTTGACCCCTCCTGTCGCTCATTCTCAGCTCAAAGGGAAATGTTCCTCTTTGGCCAAAGCCTTGTTTGCCTTCTTGACCTTCAGAAGCCACTTGGCTTCCAGAGTCCCAAATCTTAGGAAAAGCCCATCTGTTGCTCTGTAAGACTTTCTCCTCTGTTGCCCAGCGGGGAGGGGTGGGGAGTGGAGTAATTCGTTCAGCCCAGCACTAAATCTAGAGCCTCTCCAGGCTCTCCTCCCTCCCTCTCCTCGTCCCCACCCTCGGCCAGCTGCAGCACTGCGCACTGCAGGCCGCTCCAGGCCCAGGGCAGCGCGCAGCCAATGTCCTCCCAGCGATCCAGGTCCAGGTCGTAGCCCACCACGTTGCGAGTAGGTACCTGGCGCGAGTCCCGCCACTTAAGGCCGCCCAGCAGGAGCACAGTCTCCTCCACCACGGCCAACCCATAGGAGAAGCGGTCGTAGGGTAGTGGCCGCAACCGAGTCCACTGGTCTGCGCCAGGGTCGTAACGCTCGATCTCAGAGAAGGGCTCGTATCGTCCCAGAAAAGCGAACACCGCGCCGCGCAGCACCGCCATGTGGTGCCCATACCGGGCCGTGCCCATAGGCGCCTTCTTGCTCCACACCTGTTCCCCAGGGCCCAAGGCGTACAGGTCCCGGAGGCTGCTCGTGCCGCCTTCACCTCTCCCCGCACCGCCTTCACCTCTCCCCGCCTTGCCACCAGAGATGTACAAGACACCACGGTCCCCGACAGCTCCGGCATGGCCGTGCAGCGCCCGCGGCAGCGCCCCGGCCGCCGTCCAGCGGTCCCAGCGCAGTTCGTATATCTCCACCGAGGCCAGAGCCTCGCCGCCCGCGCCCAGGCCCCCGACGGCCAGAAGCCTCTCGCCCACGGCGCCGCACCAGAAGTGTGCCCGCGCTTCCCGCATGGCGGGCACCTCAGTCCAAACGTGGAAGCGCGGGTCGTAACGATGCACTTGGGCTGTGACCGCCCGCGAGCCGTCAGCAGAAGAGGCACTGCCGGAAGGACATTCTCCGCCCAGGACAAACAGGAAGTTGCCCAGGGTGCACACGCTGTGCCCCAACAGCGGTGTGGGCAGCTGCGTAAGGCTGCGCCAGCGGTGATTGTACACGTCGAAGGCCACTATGTTCTGGGTGAGCTCCCACTCCTCCTCTTCCTCCTCCTCCTCCTCTGACTCTTCCTCTTCTTCCTCCTCGGGCTCCACCAAGGCGACCCGGCCCCTAACTGGCCCCCGCGGGGCTACAACCTCCTCGGTCACCGCCTCCCGCGCCCGGCGCCCCCCGACCAGCAAGATGCGGGTCTGGGGGCTCCGGACGCTGGTCTGCTCGCCTTGCATGAGCGGCTGGCGGGAGGGCGCCGTGTGGTAGTTAAGGGCCTGGATGATCAGACCCTTCACCCGGGCGGGCAGCACGAGGCCGGAACCCGAGTACACGCGCCGCAGCACGTCGGCGGGCACTAGGCCGAAGCGAACACGCTCGAGCAGCTCTGCGCAGTGCGCCTGGCGCTCTGCCGCGGGCTCCTGCCGCAGCCAGGCCAGCGCCAGGCCCAGCAGCCGGGCCTCGGGCACGCGTGCCACGTCGGGAGCCCCCAGCACTGCCCTCAGCGACGTGGGGTTGAGCTCCAGGAGTCCTGCCAGGCCCGCGCCCCGCGCCAGCATCTCCCGCAAGTGGCGCATGATGCAGTGCTCCGCCGCTTCCAGCGTGTGAGCCAGGCCGAAGCGCGCCGCCACGTTGGCGGCAAAACAGCAATTCTCTGGAGCCAGCTGGCGTTCCAGGTAGCGCCCACACAGTCCCAGGGCCTCGGTAACCTGCAGGTAGCTGGCGGCCTCCAATGTGTCCTCTACGGTGTCCATGGAGAGTGACAGCCAGGCCGTATAGATGAAGTCCAGCAGGCGCTGCAGACCAGCCGCCGACGGCACGTGTAAGTGGATCACGCGCGCCCGGGATTCCCGAGTGTAGCTCTTGAACAGGGCCCTGAAGTAGTCGCTAGAGCACGCCAAGAGTGACCTGTGCGCCGGGAATTCGCTGCCCTCGGCCTCCAGTATAACGTCACAGAGGAAGCCCTCGGCGCGCAGGGCCTGGTAGCCGGTGAGCAGCGCGCCGCCATGAGCCTTGCAGTAAGACAGGAAGTAACTCATTATGCCCAGGGCGGGAAGCGGGCAGAGCCTGAGGCATCCCGGGGCGCGGCACTCCGGGGCCCCCCGTGCGAGCCGCAGAGCCCTTAACAGGGGCCCATTTTTGCGTGCTCAGCGTAAAATCCAGGGCTCCTTCACCCAGACCCGCAGATCGCCCGGTGCCCCTCTTACAGCAAATCCGGTCCGGGAACGGTTTCCAGAAGCCCCTAGCATCCAAGGGCGCGGAGTTTGGAGTCTGCCGGGGAGTGTGCGGTTTGGTTTCCACGGCTGCCGAGGCCGCCAGCCCCTTACCCAAAGCCTCCTCCCCAGCCCAATTCGGAGAGCTCACACCTGCACGCCAGGAGCGGCGGTGGCTGTGCACCATCACCTGGAAGGACCGGGCTGCCAGTGGATTCCGGGGTAGTGGGTCTCCGACGGCGCAGATGCGGCCCCGAATCGGGGCGTCCCGGGAGTGTGGGGCGAAGGCTCTGACCTTCCAGGGCAGGAAGAGGAGGACGGGTTCTGCGGGCACCCGCGAGGGCTGGGGACAACTGGTTATGGGGCGGGTGGGGAGGGGGGTGAGCTTGTTCCGCGCGGAGGATCAAATCAAAGCCTGGGAGATTAGGTAGGGGAGGGCGCGGGTCAGAGCGGCCGGTCCAAGGCATGATTGGGCGCCGCACATAACATGCCGGTAGCTCACAGCGACAGGAATAGCGCGCCGCCTCGGCCTCCCGGGCGCGCCCCGCCCTGCGCCCCGACTGCTGGCCGCAAACCGAGGGCACAGGCGCGGGAGTAGCGGCCCGAGCCAGGGGCTTGACTCCGGTGACCCAACTGGTCGCCAGTCACCACAGGGTCCCTAGAGCCCGGCTGCGGGGGGCGGGTCGCAGGAGCCCTTCGGCCCGGTGGTGTCCGGAGAAGGACGCCTGGCTAGGCCGGTGGAGTTTCGACCTCCCGGTGCCCCTGTGTCTGGGAAAGAAGCCCTGGCTCAACTCTCTGCTTTGTGGAGGCCCTAATTAATCCAGCGGGAGCGGGGATTAAGCGGCGACTTTGCGCGCTGACACCCAGTAGGCCGCTGCGCGCTGAGAAGCCACTGGCGGGAACCACGCCCGGGCGAAGCACAGGCTCCCTGCCAGCGGCGCTAGGTAACTCGTCCCTCACCTGGACTCACCCTTGCGAGATGCTGGGCCTACTCAGCGCCCTTCCCGAGGCAGCTGGCGTCTCCAGGGCTGGCTTGTTTCACATAGTGCGTTCGGGAATGCTAACACACCCACCCGCTCCCGACCCAGCTGAATTCTCTCCCTTCCTGTTCTTGTATCCTACCCGCCCCATCCCTTTGTAACATGGACTAGGAAATTGTGGGTGACTCGGATTTTCTGCCATTAAATGACCATTTCCTTTAAAAAAAAATAATTCGTTCCAGTGTCTCTCCCTGACTTTCCGCGCTCTGATCTAATTAACGGCTGCTACATCCTCAATGCCATGACGAGATAATGGACAGTAAGATTGCAAACCTCGGTAGAGCTGTAGTTTCGCAGGGCTCCTCCTCATAAAGTGATGTTTGTAACAAACACCCAGCACAGAAACGATGACTAAAACCATCCCGATCTTGAAACATTAGGAAAGCATCCCTCCATCGCCTCCACCCCGTTCTTAAATAAGTATAACTGTTTTTTCTTTGCAAATTTAGAGACTTCTGTTTGGCTTTCATCTAGAATTGATTTTTCTCTTTTCTAATGCAATCCCTCTGGCAGTCTGTTTTAGGTGAACCTATGGAGAGCATCTGAAATAACTTATTTGTGACAGTTGGGGTTGCATTTCATAGGGGGAAAAAAGTCCAAGTAAGGACTTTTTAAAAATTCTGTCATTTCCTGCCTGGTATGCCATCAGTACGTAGAAGGTCACTAATTAGAAGTAATTCTTTAAATGCATAAAAATGTTAGTAAGATGATTTTGCTGTCAAAGATGGAACTGCATTATGACTTAAATTAGCCAGATTATAAAGTGCAGGCAGGGGCTTGCTTGGGCTTACTTAAACTCCAGAGGGTAAAAATACTCCAATTTGAATTCCTAATGTCAGAGCTACAGATGGGTTCAGAGGGGGTGCTGTTTTCGTGGGGATTTTTTTTTTATTTTAGCATTAAAATTCTTATTTCAAAAGTAAAATACCAGTTTGGTTCACTTTGCACAGATCTACATTTTGAATTTAAATGGCCTTTACTCAACCTAATAGAATTTTGCTAGAAGGGATTTTTGAGATCATTTAGTCAAACCTTATCCCTTTTCTCTGGAACCTCTTATTTTTCTTTTTAAACAAACATGGCAAATGAGCCCCAGAGAGAGTACGGTTTGTCTAGATGACTTGGCTATTGAGTTACAGAGTATGTACTAGAATCCAGGGCTCCCTCCCCACTATATTATGTGACCTCATGTATGATAAAAATAAAATGGTGCAACACAGTTTATTTAAACCAAATATTCAGGGTGATAAAGTACGTTTATCACCTTATCAACTTAAAGCTGTTTGAGTACGGTTTTTTAAACAGTATATTTTTACCCAGAAGTTGGATCACATCCCACCAGATCTATCCATCACCACATATTCAGATTGAATCCAAAATGTCATACTTGAGAATTAAAGATGCTGTCAGAGACTTTAAACTCTTAACATCAAAAATCCAGTTTTACCTAACAAGTATGTGTTAATTGCTGGCCCAACATGCTACCTACCTTAACATATTTTGCTATTGAGGATATCATGAACTATGTTAACTGAAGGCATTTTTATATTAGATGTGTCTATATGGCCTTGTTTAGAAAATGTAACTGTCAATCTAAGAAAATCATTGTCCTTTGAGTAATGTTTATGGAAAAATATTGGTATTTTCATTTCTGTGCAATATTAAGTATGCTAAATAAAATTTCAGTGTGTGCTTTTAAAAATTGTTGTGGATGTGTGTCTTAAGTTGGTGTCTTTGTTCAGTCTGCTATAACAAAATAGCTTAGACTAATTTATGAACTATAGAAATTCATTGTTTATAGTTCTAGAGGCTGGGAAGTCCAAAATGAAGGTGCCAGCAGATCTGGTGTCTAGTGAGGGCTCTCTACTTAATAAATGGTGCCTTCTGGCTGTGTCCTCACATGGCAGAAGGGGTGAGAAGCTTACAAGCTCCCCCAGGCCTTTTTTTTATTATTTCAGCATATTATGGGGTTACAAATTTTAAGGTTTCAAATAATGCCCTTTCCCCCTCCCCCCACAAGTCTGGCCTTCCAGTGTGACCATCCCCCAGAGGGTGCACATCTCACTCATTATGTATGTATACACCCGCCCCCCGCACCCCTCCCACCTGCCCAATACCCAGTTACTGTAGTTCCTATGTGTCCACTTAGGTGATACTCAGTTACCACATGATTCTTTCAATAGATGTAGAAAAAGCTTTTGACAAAATTCAGCACCCTTTCATGATATGAACACTTAATAAAATAGGCATAGAAGGGACATACCTAAAAACGATACAAGCCATATATGACAGACCCATAGCCAACATCATACTGAATGGGGAAAAATTGAAAGCATTCCCACTTAGAACTGGAACCAGACAAGGCTGCCCACTATCTCCACTTCTGTTCAACATAGTGCTGGAAGTCCTGGCTACAGCAATCAGACAGGACAATGGAATTAAAGGTATCCAAATTGGGGTAAAGAGATCAAACTTTCACTGTTTGCTGATGATATGATATTATATTTAGAAAACCCCAAAGATTCAACCAAGAAACCCCTGGAACTGATAAATGAATTTAGTAAAGTCTCAGGATACAAAATCAATACACAGAAATCAGAGGCATTCATATACGCCAACAACATTCAAACTGAGAACCAAATCAAAGGCTCAATTCCCTTCACAATAGCAACAAAGAAATTAAAGTACCTAGGAGTATACTTAACCAAGGAGGTAAAAGACCTCTACAGGAGAACTATGAAACACTGAGGAAGGAAATAGCAGAGGATGTAAACAGATGGAAATCCATACCATGCTCGTGGATCGGCAGACTCAATATCATCAAAATGTCTATACTACCCAAACTGATCTACAGATTCAATGCAATACCTATTAAAATCCCATGAGCATTCTTCACAGATATAGAAAAAATAACTTTACACTTCATTTGGAACTCAGGCCTTTTTTATAAGGACACTAATCACCTCCCAAAGGCCACACTACTTAATACTGTCATGTTGGAGATTATGTTTCAACATAGTAATTTTGGAAAGACATATACATTCAGACCATAGCAATTGAGTTCCCTAGAAGCATGCCTCATGACCCAAATTGAAGTAATAGTGATGGGCAGATCCAACAGGATGTGGCCATTATGTTGAAAAAGATCTGCTTATGCCCCTCCCCTTTAGACTATAAACTCTGTGAGGGCAA
Source organism: Microcebus murinus (assembly GCF_040939455.1). NCBI lineage: Eukaryota > Metazoa > Chordata > Mammalia > Primates > Cheirogaleidae > Microcebus > Microcebus murinus. The sequence goes on from NC_134136.1 coordinate 96,705,805, forward strand.
GGACTATTTCTTGGTCTTTGTATCTGAGCCCTTATCATGGTCTTTGGCATAAGTAATGTTGAGTTAAACAGATACAGGGAAAGAGTGAACAATTATTAAAAGAGACTTGACTGGGACAATTACTTCTGTCTCTCTTGTCCTTCTTTCATTCATGCAGCTGAGATTTAAGATACATCCTGGTAAGGTCATGAGCTTACATCCCTAGGAAACAAGTCAATGATAATAGGTGGCCCCCGACTGGGGATTCCAGGTGGGTTCGACTCTTCTGAGAAAGCCTTACTACTTCATCCAGCCCCTGGGGCTGCCCTGCACACAGCCCTGGTCCAACTCACATGGCTCTCAGCATCCAGTCACACATACTGCTATTTCCCAGCTGGATGCAGGACCCCAGTGCCCCAGGTGGCTTCCAGCCTCTTGCCCCAGTACCCCCTCCTTGCCCCAATTTGTATGGCTGGGCTAATGCTGGAGGCCCACCTAGTCACACAGCATGCCTGTTGAGACCCTGCAATTTGCCCTGGACACCCCCACCCCGGTCAAAACTGTGAACTGTTGTCACCAATCCCTTCCATACATCTGCATGTCCTGTGATAGAACCTAGAACAAACGCCCTCCAAGCACCCACCTCACTTCCCACATGAAAGCTGCAATTCTAGTCAACTCTAGTACTCCACTTTCACTGAATAGGTCCTACCTAGCTAAATCTAAATCCCAGAGTTCTCCCCTCTAAAATAATTGGTATGTGTTTTTCAAAATCCAAAACTATGAGTGTCCATGTATAACAAATTTTTTAACAAATGTACTCTTTTTGGTAATAGCTTTATTAATCTACATACCATACAATTCATCCATTTAAAGTAAACAGTTCAATGGTTATTAGCATATTCACTGACTTGTGCAACCATCCATCACCACAGTCTAATTTTAGAATTTTTCATCACCTCAAGGAGAAACCTCATACCCTTTAGTTGTCAACTCCCTATACCACCAGCCCCCCAATTCCTAAGCAACCACTAATCTATTTTCTATCTCTACAGATTCTCGATATTTCATATAATTTATCACACAATATGTGGTCATCTGTGACTGATTCCTTTCACTTAGCATAATGTTTTCAAGGTTCATCCATTGTACTTCTAAGGAAGAAAAAGACTTCGTATATAATGATAATATTGGGAGCCTTTTCTCAAAACCACATGACTCTAAAATTTGCCTGTTCAATATTTAAGATACAGTTTTTTGGCAGGTTAGCTCTTTCTCATCTATCATCACTGGCTTCTTTCAATCCAAATATGTTTCCTTCCAACACACGGTTTCTGGCAACCTCCATGGAGAGCCTATTATTAGAAATTGAGACATTAAGTTTATTGTGAAAACATGATCACAAACAATAACAGACATGCAGTAGAAAAAGTCCCATGTTATCTGCCCCTTCTTCTGAGACCATTTTTTGTGTGTATATGAATGTATTTTATTTATCTTTCTGATATGCAATTCAAGCAAAAGGATTTCAAGGGGCGGATTGTATATGTGGTGTGTGTGGGTGTGTGTGTGTACTTTAATTATGTGTGATTTTGACATTGTGGCCCAGTTGACAGTTTAAGAAGCAGTGTAGTAGATAGGAATACTGGGCTTTGGACTCAGATTTGGGCTCCAATTCCAGGTCTGCCCTATGTGGCCTTAAATAAGTGACTTAAATTCTGTGTCATTTTATTATTTTTAAAAGGATATTGACTCTACATTCATAGCACTGTTAAAATAATATACATACATATATACATAATAATATACGTGTGTGTGTGTGTGTGTGTGTGTGTGTGTGTGTGTGTGTGTGTATGACTGCTCCTGGCACACAGTATACACAAGAGATGTGAGGTTTTTCTTCTTCTCCCTCTCTTGACTAAAGCCTTCTAAAAACTTGTGATACCAGAGCCCAAGCAGTCAGGAAACATAATAGAGGACTTGTCAGTGGTCCTCCTGTAGCATCACCTGGGAACTTGCTAAGAAATGGGAATTTTCAGCCCCATCTCAAACCTGCCAAAACAGAAACCGAGAGTGGGGTGCAGCAATATGCTTTAACAAGCCCTCCCCATGATTCTGATGCACATGAAAGTTTGAGAACCACTGTCATAGAGGATTGTTTATAATTTTTGCTACATCCTGAATTCTTCATTCTCAGTAGCAAATTGCTCTGAGTCTGATGTCAATGTTTTTCAAAAAAGAAAGGAAGTCCACTAGTTCAAAAGTTCAGAAGTCACAGACGCAGAGGAGAAAAATTAGTGGCCACTTGGTCCTTGTTCCATGACTTAAAAATATATTGTGGGCGTTTTTGCCTTTCTTTACCCGTAACCCCAACATGAGAGTATTAACAGTGGATCACTGAGGCATGAGATGATGACTTAATTGAATACTCAAATCAGAACGTACCTGTGGCCCCCATTTTCCATCTGGATGCCACATTTTCAGAGGCTCTCAGACAAATTGGGGAATGCCCAAAGATGCCAGCCAAAGGAGGTGGGGTCTAGGAACACTCTTTCTCATACACAGAGTAGGTTAAAAAGCTAGAGATTTTAGGCTAAAAGAACCCGAACCTCTGGGAGTTAAATTACTGCTGTTTTCAACTTTCTAAAGGGCAAGAAGAACCAGTCTCATGCCCACAGAGGGCAGACCAGGGACAAGTAAGCAGAAGTTAGAAAGAGAAAGTTTGCCATAGGATAAATAAGAACCTACCAATTTAGCACCTTGAAAGAAAACGTACAAGTAGAAGAAATAGAATGTGACCAGCCATAAGAAGAGTTACCTGAGGCTTGGAGGAGAAAGGGAACTTGTCCAAGGTAACACAGTTTAGCAGACCTTGTCAGAGCCTCACCATATCCTTTCAATGCCTTTACCATGGAGGGGCCCACCGATCCCAGTGACTTTTGCTCCCAGCAGCCAGCACCTGTGTCCCTTTGTGAGCAGACACCCCTGTCTGCTCGAGTCCACCTTGCCTGTGCATGTAAAGAGAAGCAAAAGTGCCCACAAACTTACATCTCCTGGGGACCACCCTTAAGCAAAGACTGATGAGTGGGGTGGCAGCAGGTATGTAAACACCCCAGCTTCCTTTCCAGGTATGGCGCATGCCATTTCCAGAGCTCCTCTATGAGACTGAGCCAAAGCTGTCATCTTCTGTGGGAGCCTGCTTGGTGCCACACACTTGTTGATCCCCTTCTCTTCTGTGTCTCACATTGCTACCCCTTCCCTATCCCTTCTGGGAACACTCCCTACCAAATCACTTTCATAAGAATCCTCATCTCAGGAGGAACCTTTGCCTTGGGGAAATGCCACCCAAGACACACAGCTGATGGTATGGGGGTGGGGGGTGCGGCACATACTACATCCACAAAGGGCCATCTGTCATCTGCTTACAGACATGCACAAAACACAATAAAAATATTGTGTAGATAGATGCGTGGGCCCAATGACACAACTGAGCCCGGAAGTTGGGACAGCCTGACACCAAGACTCAACCTTCACCCCTCCAGTCTTTCAAGGCTGTTGTGGAGGCTAAAATGAACTCCAGGGTCCATTCAAACCCAGCATGCCACAGTTTGGGGTCACTGGCCCCTTAATTCCCATCTGCAGCTACCATCTAAATGTACGCTTTACCTGAAGTTTCTGCTCCATGGGATTGATAGAGTTCTTTGTTATCATCTCCTCCCCATCCTCCAGGCCGGCTGCTGCCCACTACTCCCACCCACCCTCAGCTACCATCCATATCTCACATGGCTTCAAGCTGTGCTCAGCTGCTTTCTTCTAATATTTCTCTCTCCTTCCTACATGGGATGGCCTCGTGTCCATTTCTTCACTCTATAACAGCTCACACTCGAGGTCCCACTTTCGTGTGTGTTTGTGCGTGTGGCTTGCCAGAGATTGGCTGCCGCTGAGCTTTGTACCTGACTTGATTTCCAAAGGGGCGGTCAGTGATTTTGATAACATTCTTAGTAAGAGAAATGTGAACCATTTGGCAGTTCCCTGTGGTATGTTTCTGACAGTGTGTTTGGGGACTGCCAGCATCCAAATCTGTGGAGCTTATCAAAATGCAGTTTCCTAGGCCCCATAGACCAACTGGATAAGGATCTCTAGGTGTGGTGGGAGTGGGAGGTGGAGGCCTTTTTAACAAGCTCCCCAGGTGTTTCTCACTCCAAGGCAGTGCAGTCAGTGTGGTCAGCTACCCAACAGCAGCAGAATCACTTGGGAACTTGTAAGAAATGCAAATTCTCAGCCTGAGCCCTAGACTCACAAACCCTGGGCCTAGGGCCCAGCCATCTGTGTTTTATCAAGCTCACCAGGGGATTGTGATGCACACTAAGGTTTGAGAAGCACTGCTCTAAAGTTCAAAACCATTTATGTAGGATTCCATTCATTCATTCAAAAAATATGCCTATTGTGGTCCAGACATGTGCTGGGCACTGAGGGTACCATGATGAGCAAATCAGCCAGAGGTCCTGCCATTGAAAAGCTAAAGCTTTAATGGATTCCATATCATGTTGGTCCTTGTATGCTTCTAGATTCTCAAGAAAATTCAGTCTTCATGGTCCCTTTCATGAGGTCTTTGCTGCTTCTACTTCATCAGACAATAAGCTAAGTAGAAGAATCCAATGCCAGTTCCCAAGTGACTGTTGTTAAGATCCAGACCTCAGACCTGGTTGATGGGTTTCCCAGAAAGGGGCAGAACATACTGTCAGCCATTGTCACCCTGCACCAGTTCCCCAAAGCAGCCCATAGTGAAATGGTTTGGCGCTTAGTATCTGACCCCAAAGAGCCAGCTGTCTTCCACTCACAGATGTGTACAGGGAACCAAGGCCATCACTTTTGATGGTTGGACCTTCTTCATAAAGACAAAACAATGTTCTGACATCAACACCAGAGTCTCTTATGCATCTTTCAAGTGGCTACACAGTACAAACCAAATCATTACAATAGGAAGTGGCTCAGGTACGTCATCTGAGCACAACCAGAAATATAATCATGAAATAGCCTTGAAGTGTTAGTAAATGTCTCCAGTCACCCACGCCTGTTGAAGGAGTTGCAGAGCGTGAGGCTCAAATGCTTTATTTTTTAAACCAACACTCTTCTGGAGAGATAGTATACTCTTTGCTGAACTGTCCCTGTGTCTGACACATGACCAAAATGTCAACTGTGCCAATTACATCTGCTATTTTCAGAACCCCTTTCTAATGATGTTGGTCAGTGACTTAATAGGGAAAAATTCTACACAAGGTCTTGCCAACAGGGGAGAGATTACAGGATAGTTTGCTCTCAACTGCTTATAATCTTCTTAAAGATATTCATAATATTAGCAGCCTCAAAATTTTGTGCCATTTGTCCAGGGTTTTGTTTCTTAAAAAAGATCCTTCAAATCTATTAAGAGTTACCTATACAATCATGGGCAAGAAATGGTCATTAAACAATAACTGTTCAAGTGACCATTTTCTGAGCAATGTTTAATGTCATGACTCAGGAAGTCTCAGTTTGAACTCCAAGCAGGAGACATTTCCCACTAAAGCAGCTAGATCTGCCCTGCCCTGTCACCCTGCAAAGAGTGCATTGCCACCAGAACATGAGGACATGGGACAAGAGCAGTGCTTGCAAAGCCTGCCCTTTGCAGGAGGACTATTCACCACTATTCCAAAGGTCAATGAGCATAACCCGGGCCTCAGACACCTGGCTGGCCCCAAACCCTCCAGCATCCTTTAATATTAATGTTTCAGTAAAAATGGTGCCAGCTCCCTTCCCACAGATGGCATGAAAGCCCAATATTGCCTCAATAACTCTGAGGAAGTTTGGGGGGTTTCCATCTCTCCTAGTAACTGCTTGTCCCAATTCCTGCTTCTGCTGACACCTCCATCTCCCTCATGTTTTGCTTCTTAGGATTATTCCCTACTCTACACTGACCTACCCATGGAACACAGTGCCTAAGCCTTTATTCTCCCCCTTGATTTCCCATACAACCTGTGATTGACTAAGTAGCAGATAAAACTAATGGCTATTCCTGTTTTTAAACTGTCAGCTCATCCTACCCAGGAGCCGCCATGTCATTTTGCTGGCCCTGGCCTAGTCTCCTTCCCTTCTCTACTTCTGCCCTAACCACTGATACCGCCATCCTGTCTCTAAGACTAGTCCCAGCAACCCAAAATACAGGCCATTTCATTGTTCAGAGCTTCCTCTCTTCCTAAGCAGCTTTGCTTGGCCAGACCTGACCGTGTGTGTGTGTGTGTGTGTGTGTGTGTGTGTGTGTGAGAGAGAGAGAGAGAGAGAGAGAGAGAGAGAGAGAGAGAGAGAGAGAGAGAGACGAGAAAGAAAGAAAGAAAGAAAGAAAGAAAGAAAGAAGGAAGGAAGGAAGGAAGGAAGGAAGGAAGGAAGGAAGGAAGGAAGGAAGGAAGGAAGGAAGGAAGGAAGGAAGGAAGAAAGAAAGAAAGAAAGAAAGAAAGAAAGAAAGAAAGAAAGAAAGAAAGAAAGAAAGAAAGAAAGAAAGAAAGAAAATCCATAAGATAAAATTTAGCATTTTTAACAATTTTTAAATGTACATTGGCATTAAGTACATTCACATTCCACATCAGTGGCATTAAGTACAGTCATACTATTGTGTAACCATTACCATCATCCATCTCCAGAACTTTTTAATCATCACAAACTGAAATTCTCTCCACATTGAACAACTCCTCATCCCCCCCTCCTCCCAGCGCTTGGTAACTACCACTCTACTGAGTATTCAGATACCTCATATAAGTGGAATCATATGATAGTTGTCCTTTTGTGTCAGGCTTATGTTACTTAGCATAATGTCTTCAAGGTTCATCCATATTGTAACACTGTCAGCACTTCCTTCCTTCTTAAGGCTGAATAATATTCCATTGTTTGCATATGCCACATTTGTTTGTCCTTTCATCTGTCGATTGACATTTGGGTTGTTTCCACATTTTGCCTATTGTGAATAATGCTGCTATGAGCATCGGTGTACAAATATCTACTGAAGTTTCTGCTTTCAGTTCTTTGTGTCTATATCCAGAAATGGAATTGCTGGATACTATGACAATTCTGTTTAATTTTTTGAAGAACTGCCATACTGTTTTCCACACTGTCTACACCATTTTACATTGCCACCAACAGTGCACAAGGGTTTCTCCACATCCTCCCCAATATGATTCTTTTCTGGGTTTATTGGTAATAGTCATCTTAATGGGTATGAAGTGGTATCTCATTGTTTTGATTTGCATTTCCCTAATTATTAGTAATGTTGAACATCATTTTATGCACTCAATGGCCAGTTGTGTTCTTTGGAGAAATACCTATTCAAGTCCTTTGCCCATGTTTGAATTGGGTCATTTGATTTTCTTGTGGTTGAGTTGTAGGACTTCTTTGTATTTTCTAGATATTCACCCCTTATCAGATATGTGATTCGCAAATATTTTCTCTCATTTTGTGGGTTGCCCTTTCACTCTACTGAAAGTGTTCCTTTTATACAAGTTTTTAATGTTGATGAAGTCCAATTTATCTATTTTTTATTTGCCTATACTTTTGGTGTCATAGCCAAGAAATCATCACCAAATCTAATGTTATGAAGCTTACCCCCTATGTTTTCTCCTAACAGTTTTATAGTTTTAGCTTTTATGTTAATTAGGTCTTTGATCCATTTTGAATTAATTTTTTTTTATATAAACTCTACTCGTGTGGATATTTTGAATTAATTTTTATATACGATATAAGGAAAGGGTCCAACTTCATTCTTTTGCATGTGAGTATCAGTTTTCTCAGCACTATTTGTTGAAAATACTGTCCTTTCCCTATTGAATTGTCTTGGCACTTCTCTCAAAAATCATTTAACCTTATATCTGAGGGTTTATTTCTGGACTCTCTATCATCCATGTCTGTCTTTATGCCAATACAATACAGTTTAGATTACTGTAGCTTTGTACTAAGTTTTGAAATCAAAAAATGTGAGTCCTTCAACTTTATTCTTTCTCTAAATCTAAAAAAATTTTTAGAATTGTTCTGGCTATTTGGGATCCCTAGAATCCTATGAATGTTAGGATTTATTTCTATAAAAAATATCACTGGGATTTTAGTAGGGATTGCATTGAATCTGTAGATTTTGGGGGGCAGTATTGACATCTTAACAATATTAAATCTTCTAATCCATGAACATGGGATTCCTTTCCATTTATGCCTTTAATTTCTTTTAGCAATGTTTTGTAGTTTTGAGTGTACAAGTCTTTTGCCTCCTTGGATAAGTTAATTCCTAAGTATTTTATTCTTTTTGATGCTATCATAAATTGAATTGTTTTCATTTCCTTTTTAGATTGTTCATTGTTAGTATATAGAAATACAACTGCTACTTGCCTATTGATTTTGTAATGATCCATGACCATTAATTAGAGGGTGCATCTGAAGCTGCTGTGTCCTGGTAATGACACTTCTGATGTGCAGCAGATCAAATATCTTCCTGTCCTTATGGGTATAGAACTGTATTTCTTATAATTGGCTCATTGCAAAATAACATATAAATATTGTTAGTATTTTTCTAATATATATACATTTTCCCCTCAAATAAGCTATGTTGTTAATTTTCGCTATCTCTTTTCAAAGAGATTTCAAAATTTTGACTAAAACACAAAGGAATAACAACATAAAAATTTGGAAGTCTTTCCATTCTGTAACAACCACCATTAACACGACTGTAGTAAGCTACATATTCACATGGATTTATGATAAGTAATTTCCATGGGTGGGATTACACCACATGGGCTATTTTTGAAGCCAAATTTTTGACTTAACTATATGTTATGGGGATATTTCCAAATAAACAAATATGGATACACATACCCTTTTTGATGTTTGCATAATGTTTTTATATGAATGTAGTAAAATTTAGCAAATCCTCTTCTAATGTGTATTCAGATTACTTTCAGGTTTTCACTCTTATAAACTAAGATGCAGTGACTATCCTTGAATAAGCCTCTTTGAATTCCTGTGTGATCAGCTCCTTAGGATAAAGTTCATGAGTGGAATTCCTAGGTTAGGAAAAAAATGCATTTTTAAAAGGAAGGGGTGTGTGTGTGTGTATACATATATGGGTGTGGGTGTATGTATTTGAATATGCAAATAAAGGTCTGGAAGGGAATGAGCCCTAATGTTATCAGTAATCATAGCTGGGTAAAATGTAGGTAATTTTGTTCTCATCTATATTTTTAATTTTCATAGGACTATAGGTAATTTTTCTCAAATGTTTTAATATTCATAGTTATAGGTAATTTTTATCATCACAATTTTAATTTTTCAGGGAAAACTTATAAAAGTTTTTAGAAGCAAAAATACTGGTTATATAGAAATAAAACCAATTAATTGCATATAAAAGGAATACATTTTTATTTATTAGAGTTTATTGGGATTATGCCACCTATTGAAAAATGGAAGAAAACAGTGATGTTTTTTGATATATTAAAATATCTTTTAAAACTTTTTTGCTGTTGGATACAACTGGAAAAACAATGGAAATATATATATATTTCTATTTCTTAAAATTAAATACTTTGACATTTATATACTTAAAAAACTGATGGCCCAAAGTTGATGGTCAAGGACCCTCAAATGCCATACTGGTGAGTTAACTGTGTCCTAGGAATTCTTACTAAAACCCCCAAATGTGAGGAAAGCGTAATGACTTGCCTGGTTTTTTTGCCTGTAACTGAGTAGAATGGAAATGGATGCTGGGAAGAAATGAAGGAATTGGGGAAAATGACCAATAAGGCTCACTTTCTCTCTCTGATAGAAAAAATGACCTAAAAGCCATATAGAGAATTAAGGACAACAATAAGAATCCCAAGGATTATCCCCCATGAGAACAGACTATCATCATGGTAACTGATTCAGTTGTAGTCCATGCAACTAAACGCAGAACCCAGCTTAGCAGAAGCCATAACCCAAGCAATAGAAGGAAATTCTTCACAACTGCTTTAGGCTATAGAAAAACTTAATAGCATGGGTTTAATAAGAGAAGAGCTCAAAGATGAGATGATAAAACAGCAGAATGGGATGAAATGAGAGATTGTAGCTTTAAGAAAAATATTCAGGGCCAAACTAAAATCATATCAATACTAATACCTAAAGTAGAAACAGCAGTGAACAGATGGACAGCTGAAAAACTAATTGTGGCAACAGAGAAATACTTGGAATAATAACATAAATATAAAAGGATAAAATATGAAGATAATTTTTAGAAGTAAATATATGTGGAAGACAGATAAGGATGATCCAATGTAAGAATAATTGATATCCCTGAAATGGAGAAGCCCACAAATGACAGAAAGTATGTTCATCAGTATTATATGAGACAATCCCCCTGAAATAACAAATAAATTTACTGATTGAAAAGTTATATTTCATTCTAGGGTAATATAATATAGAACATTTGATGCTGAAACATATTCTTTTTGAGCTTTTCAAATTTGAAATAAAGAAAAAAGTTCAAGTATCTAGGAAGACAACAAAAAGCATCTACAAGGGAGAAGTAATCAGGCTACATCAGACTAATTCATACTCATTAGCCAACAATTCTATGTGTAGAAATTTAATCTAAAGAAATAATGAGATGGGTATATAAGACTTGTATACAAGGATGTTTATTATAATATTATTTATAAAAAAATTTTTAAATATGTAAAATTCAAGAAAGATTCAAATGGTAGAATACTAGGCAACCTTTAAAATTATTTTTAGAAGAATTTTTAATGACATAGGAAAATGGTCATAATATATTATTGTCAAGTGAAAGAATTAGATTACAAAAGAGTAATTATAATATTATTGTAACTAAACTTGCATACATACAGAAAAACTAGGGAAAGAAAAGACTGGAATGATATGCATTAAGATGAAATGAGTAGTTATATCTAGGGGAGTAACACAGGGGACATATTTTTTCTTTGTGCTTTTTTACCTATACGAAATTCTTTACAATGACATGTATTATTTTTATATTGGAAAGAAAATGATAAATGTCATTTAAAATATCAATAATAACAAGGAATCTTACCTTAATATTACTGTAACAAATCAGAAAGCTTTAAAATGTAGGGTTATGAGATTTGGAGACAGTTTCTTTGACTAGATGTTTGGAAAACTTAGCTGATCACATTTGTGAGCAACTAGCCTGAAGATGTGCTGATAAAAGAAATAAAGCTCTGAAAACTTCAGGTTCTATGCCTGCTCATGGCCATCATTAACCATCTTTACTTGTATTACATATCAGATGAAACCTCAGTTTGCTTGTAAATTTGAGCAAGCTATGTTAGATGGCAAAATGGAAAATTACTGCATACTTGTATAAGTACCATTTACTTTGTGGTGTGAATAAATGTATCTAAGATGAACCTCAAAAAAAATGAAGTGTTTGACCACTGTGGAAAGTGGCCAGAACACACACCGCTAGTGATACAGAATGCATGTAAAAAAAAAAAAAATAGCATCTATTGATGGGTCAATAAACAGAGGAATGGTAAAGCAAGCGCAATGCCCCCGAACTTAAATTATCCCACTGCTGACTGTGGCCAGCAATTCAGTAGAGAGGGCATGCCTCTCCCCTCCCTGTCATGCTCCACATACTGTAGCTCTAAGGTCAGAAAGCCTTGAAACAGTGATACCACTATGTAACATAGTTGAAACTTCCTAGTTGGACCAGTGGCCTTATTAGAAAAAAAAGAGCCTTCAGACCCAGTAGCTGGTATCAGCCCATCTGTTCCTTGAGCTAACTCAGACATACTGAGCCAGATTTTTTCCAAGCTCCCAAAACTCAGTAGGGAAACAGATCCCAGAGTCAATCAGATAGATGTTGCAGCATTAGTTTTTGATGCATTTAGCACAAAGACAGAATTTCTCAAAATTCTTAAATATCTGAATTGCTACAACAAATTTCCACCACCAAATTCCCATACTTGGAAACTCATCAGCCATTGTGTGGAAACTCAAGATTTCCCACGAGACCTTGCTCAAATGACAGTTTGTCCAAGTCCACCCTTGCATTTGCAGCTAGAAGCAATTTCTCATCTTCTAGTATCCAGCTAGAGGCTCTTCCAGTTCCAACATTATGATTGGATGACACCAGTGATGCCTTCTGAGACTCATTCACTCCTTGGTGGCCTCTTCTGGCAATATATTCAATTTTCAAACTGTTTAGTCATTGGTTATGAGAAAATTATTGCTATGCCACAGCCTTTGGTCTGCTATCATGAATCTACTGTTGCTTTGATTTGAATGCTGGAATTTTACAAAATAATTTTCTATTTGATGCAGTTCATTTACTTTTTAACTGATTTATTCTTCCATAGTAAAGCAATTTGTTAAACTGGAAATATGCATAAAGGGTTCTTTATCAGGATTTTTTTGCTCTAAAATCTATTCAAGACAAAAGCCCTCTCACAGATCTCGCTGGCCTTCCGAAAATAGTACAGAGTTGGATTTTTTTCTTCTCACAAGAATTCCTTTTATGATAAGCTTAACATTTCTTCAAAGAAAATGTTACAATACCAGAAACTTCCAAGTTGACATTTACTTAGTTTTTACAAGAGGAATATTTAAAATTTACACAAAGCTTACATCTGAACATCTTCAAGTTTTGTAGGTATAAGCCTCAAAGGGTAAGTCTAAATATAAAACTTAAGGCCACTGCATTTTCACATGTAAATAGAAACATGTCCATAAGACTGATTCTAAGTCAATATGCTCATATCCTTGGAGCTTCATAGGGTTCTCACCCCAGGTGGCCACCTGCTTGCTAAGGGAAGCATATTCAGCAAGCGTGTGATTCATCAATGAGAAGTGACACATGTTAGCGATCAATTATTTACACTCTTGTCCCATAAAACTTACCCATAGACTCCCTCAGGAATTTTGCATGAGTGGTTTAAAAGAGGCTGTGCCATCGACTCATTCCCAACCTTTTTCATTATGAGGATCATTTTGCAAAGTAAAATATTTTACAACCTCTCCCTTAATAGTGGTTCTACTCTTCACAATTATCCTTTGGGAGAAACAATTCCAAAAAGACCAAAAGATCCTATGTCCCCAGTAACACACAAAACTGGTTTTGAAAAGTCAAAAAAGAAGAAACTATAAAGGATAAAATAAAAATTGTCCACATATACCCATCCAGAATAAAATACTGTTAATATCTTGGCATATTTGCTCCCAGAATTCATTCATTCATTTTCTTTCTCTCTCTCTCTCTCTCTCTCTCTCTCTCTCTCTCTCTCTCTCTCTCTCTCTCTCTCTCTCTCCCTCTCTCCCTCTCTCCCTCTCTTTCTCTTTCTCTATTCCTCTTTCCTTCTTGCTGTCTTCCTTTTTTATTTCTTTCCTTTTAAAAGAAACACTAGTGTTATTTTGTCAGCATAATACATGCTTACTTTGAAAAATTATAATCGTTTAGATTAGTACAAAGTTAAGAAAGCTGACAATCACCCACAAAACACCATCGAGAAGTAATTATCACTGACATTAGGAAAGATGAAGACAACTGCCTAGGCTTATGCAAAAAAGATAAGTAGATAAACAGACAGATACAGATGGGAAGACTCTTAAGAAAATGCTATTTCTTTTTTTTTTTTCCAGCCATCATCATACTGAAGAAAATGCTATTTCTTAAGTAAAATAAGAATAAAATAGCTAAATGCTACTTAAAGTGCTACTTTTCCTTGTACTTGGTATCACAGAAAAAAGAAATTAAAATGAAACTTAAGAATTCCTAATCAATAATTCTTCACCACACAATATTATTTCCCAAAGGATTCTTCTAAAAAATTATTAAAAGCTGGAAGTGGTGGCACACACCTATAGGTCCTAGCTACTCAAGAGGTAGGAGAAAATCACTTGAGCCCAGGGGTTCGAGGCTGCCATGAACTACAATGGTGCCATTGCACTCCTGCCTGGGCAAGTCTTTTAGAAAAATAATAAATAAAAATTCAAACAATATAATATTTTTCATATAAAATATACAACCAGAGGGAAAATAATTCATATGTTAACAAAGACAAATAAACATGTTATTTTATATGTTAAAAAAATAAAAATAAAATAAAATTGTCAAAAAAAAATTCAAACAATAAAAAAGTATTAAATGGTTGGAGTTGGAATTTTTATTTATTTATTGAGATAGGGTCTCATTCTGTCACCCAGCCTGGAACACAGTGGCAATCATAGCTCACTGTAACGTGGAACTCTCAGACTCAAGGGAGGAATTGGAAATTTTAAACTGCCTGTTCCAATTTTAGACGGTATTGACTCCCTGCTGTGAGCCATAAGGACATTAGTACTTTCACACTACCTCACACCTTCTTCCCCCTTTCCCAGTGTCTGATGGCTGTATTCTTTTCTCCCTGGCAGTTTGGAGCCTTTACATCCCAGCCTGTGATGGCTGGATAGGTGGGAGGTATTGCAACTGACCCTGCCTGAACTCTTCCAAGGGCCTTCCTGGTGTCCTTAGTGCTCCTGCCCCAGGGACTCTACTTCCTGCCTTCTCAGATGTGTCACTGCAGCCCCCAGAGCCAGCTGCCTCTGAGTCACTTCACTAGCCCCTCACGTGCTGGTGGCAGACTGTGGACAGTTTCCTTAGGATGAGGGGAACTTATTTCCCTGCCATTTTTTCCCTGTATCTTTTGTTTCTCAACCAACCAGATAAGGTATCCTTCTACATTTCTGGAGGCCCTCTAAGCAAGCCACAGCTTCCTCTCATTCTGGCAGCTTCTATAACTTACAGCTGTGGGGCTTGTCTCTTTAAAGAAAAATACAATCATAAGAGAAGAAAAACATGGCATAGGAAAAGTTCATGGAATATTTCAAAGGGTAAAACTAAGCAATTTACCTAATAAGAGATTCCTGATGAGGCACAACGCCCTTCTTCAGGGGAAATTATAAGTAATTGCTGGTTAACAGGAAAATATGTAAATTAAAAATGCAGCAGGAGGCAGTGGGAAGATGGTGGGAGGGAATCCCAGGAGGATCAGTGACAATACTTTTAAGCTGATGAATATTTTATATTTACATACAGCAATAGGTAGTACAGTCCCTCTATCCTGCCCCCTGCCTCCCTGTGCGTGTGACCCTGGGCTGAATAAAATTGAGGCCCTAATGTCTTTTTTGTGATGATGGACTTATTTAAATGTATGTTTTAAGAAATATCTGTCCTCAAAGAACAAAAATTTTCAGTAATCACAGTTTCCCCAAGGTGCTCACTTTTTAGAAGGTCAAGGAAGAATGATCCAGAGATACCTTGGATCACAGTCAGCCCAAAATTTGTTTTCTATTCCCCTAGAAATAGCTCATTCTTGAAGGACTGCCCCTGACACTTTATCATAAACATGTCTGTGATGTAGTCAGCTGCCTTCTAAGGTGCCTCCAATGATCCCCACCTCCTGGTAGTCACACCCTTGTGTAAGCCCCTCCCCTTGAGTGTGAGTAGACCTAGTGACTTGCTTCTGACTCATAAAATGTGGCAAAGGTGGTGGGATATCACTTTTATGATTAGGTTACAAATGATTGTTACTTCTGTCTCGCTAGCAAACTCTTATCTATTGACTTTTCACCTTGCTTGTTTTGATGAAGCAAGCAGCCATGTGTGAGAGGGCCACGTGGCACAGAACTAAAAGTAAACCTCAGCCAACAGCCAAGGGACCAGAATGCTGCCAACAACCTCAGAGTGAGCTGTAAATGGATTCTTTCCCTGTTAAACATTCAGATGAGATGGCAGACCCTGGGCCAATACTCTGATTGTAACCCCATGAGAGACCATGAAGCAGAGAACCCAGTTAAACCACGCATAGACTTCTGACCCACAGAAGCTGGGAGATAATGTGTTGTTTTGGTCTCGATGCATAATAGATGTACATAGTTTTCAGGTACATGTGATAATTTAATACATATATTCATATAATTTGTAAAGATAAAATCAGCCTACATGGGATATGTGTTGTTTTAAGCCACTAAGATGTGAGGTAATTTGTTATGCAGCAAGCAATAACTTGAATAGATGACTAATGCACTGTCCTGGCTTCACTGATTCTGAAAATTACTGAGAAGGGAATTAGGGTTTCATCACTTCATCTAACGCTCCAGATTCTAGAGGTAATGCTCCATAAACTATATAGACTCCACCCAAGAGGCCAAGAGCCTTTGTATTTCGTAAAGGTCCCTGGATTGGGATATGGGAGGAGTTTTCCAGCTGGGAGAAGACTTAGAGTTACTATTGCTGTGTAACAGATTACTCCAAAGCTTAGCATCTCAAAGCAATCACTTTATTATGGTTGTGGATTCTGTGGATCAGGCACTCTGGAAGTACACAGCTAGAATTCCTTGTCTCTGCTCGGTAATGGCTGGGGCCTCAGCTGAGAAAACTCTATGGCTTGTGGGGACTTGGTGGCTGGAAGCTGGAAGTATCTGGAGGCTTCTTCGCTCACATGTCTGGTGCTTAGTGTTAGCTGTCAGCTGGGACATTAGCTGAAGTTGTCAACTGGAGCACTTAAGGTGGCCTCTCCATGTGGCTGGGCTTCCTCACAGCACGGCAGCCAGTACTATAACAAGTAGTCATCCTTGTTATATGGCAGCTCACAGCCCCAAAATCAAGTGTCTCAGCAGCAGGGCAGAAACTGCTTCATATCTTCTGACATAGACTCAAAAGTCATGCAGCATTGCTTTTACCACATCCCATTGTTTATAAGTGAGTCACAAGCCTGCTCACATTCAAGGGGAGGGGCCATAGGCCTCACTGCTTAATGGGGGAAGTGGTAAGATCATATTACAGAAGAAAGAGCATGTGGGATATGAATGATTGCTGAGGTCATCTTTAGAAAATTCAGCCTGACAAAGGAAGTAAGAATTTCTCATAAAAGAAGGCAAAACTAAGGAATCCTTCCTTCTGTCAACAGCCTGAGACACAAAGTAGCAGAGGACCCAGTTAAGCCAAACCAAGATTCCTGATAATACAGAAACTGTGACATAATAAATGTGTGTTGTTTTAAGCCACTAAGATGTGGGGTCATTTGTTTGCAGCAAGCAATAACTAATACTAATACTTGGATTAGTGGGCACTAACACATGCCACCTTCAGGCAGTTCACCTTCATGGAGAATCACTGAGCCAAGACAAAGCATATGAAAATGTCCAGGGTAGTTATGAGCAGTCTACAAAGAGAGAGTGAAGTTAATGTGGATCAGATGTTTAATTCAATCGACTGTGACAAACCACCACCATTTAAAATTAACATTCTAGCTCAGTCATTTATATCCTGTTTCTCTTTACTCCAGACAGACTCCTCTTACTATATATATTCTCAGTACAATCCTTTCACTTATTGCTGGCATATCTTCATGAATTCAGTATAAAATTCTCTGCAGATAAATGACCAGCCAAGGACAATTAGCTTTAGATAGTAACATTTGGACGTTCTTGTTGCTTGAACTTCTTGAAGTGTTTACCAGAAAACACTTATTTTGGCATATTTTTCCATTCTGTTTTTAGACTTGAGTTATCAGTACACCTTTTATCTTCAAGCAATTCAGTTCTAATACATGTTCTTATAGCATTTACTTCAAATTGTCATCTTTCAAATGAGAAAAATAATACATCTCTCAAGCATATCAAGGATATTAAACATGATGCTTAAAGTACCAAGGAACTGAAAAATGCTATTAAATTTGTTTCTATCTGTTCTTAATGAGCCACGATGACATCACACTTTTACAAGGGCTCCGGATTATCTGCTGCCACCCAAAGAACAGGAAGTTCAGGCTTCTTATGTGAATCATTTGGTGCTGTTGTCAATCAGAGTCTTTGGCTGCAAGCAACAAACATTCTGGTTCACCTAATGCACAAGGAAAGATTAAATAGTATCAGGTGGCTCATAAAATCCCCAGCAGGGCCAGAAAATAAGGTGTGGGAGGCTATGCAAGAGGAAAAATGCCCCAAATCACACTCCAGCATTGGAACCCTATAGATACCAATAGTGCTGCCACTAGGTGTGGACACACCATGCACCACTGACTGCTGGACACCACCATGAAGATCACAACCCCCCTTGAAGAAATGGCCCATTCTAGGGATGGAGCAAGAAAAGGTCAAGGTGAGCCTGGAGCATCCTGTGGTGTAGAAAGCAAGAAGTGTTCAAAGAACAGTGGGGACACATCAAAAGGACACAAGGTCTGCTGGAAGGGTCTCCTGCTGACCAAATTTAGGACAATTTGAGGATCACAATGACTAATGACAGTAATGGATTATAACAAAAGGAAATCAATGAGTCCACAGTAATACCATATAAAGGTGAGAGAAGGGAAAGCTCTTCATTACACAAAGATGTCAGCTTAGACATATATAAGGAACAATAGAATTCAAAAATCAGGCCGGGCGCGTTAGCTCACGCCTGTAATCCTAGCACTCTGGGAGGCCGAGGCAGGTGGATTGCTCGAGGTCAGGAGTTCGAAACCAACCTGAGCAAGAGCGAGACCCTGTCTCTACTATAAATAGAAAGAAATAAATTGGCCAACTAATACATATATAGAAAAAATTAGCCGGGCATGGTGGCGCATGCCTGTAGTCCCAGCTACTTGGGAGGCTGAGGCAGGAGGATTGCTTGAGCCCAGGAGTTTGAGGTTGCTGTGAGCTAGGCTGACGCCATGGCACTCACTCTAGCCTGGGCAACAAAGTGAGACTCTGTCTCAAAAAAAAAAAAAAAAAAGAATTCAAAAATCACCATGTCACAGCTAACAATCATTGATTCAGGTAAAAATCCTCAATGAATACTAAAACCAATGAGTGAGAGGTTGTTGGGGAACAAGGTATTCATGTAATCTCAAAGAATCACCCCACAGATTATTAATTACAAAGAGGGAATGATATCCTTATATTGGAGGGACCTGGTAAGCCCCACCTTAAGCAAGTGATCGAGTTTAGCACCTCCAGTAATGAGACAAGCCGATGCCACGTGTCTTTTGATATGATGCAGTGGAAAGGACACAGTATCACCTACGTAGTATCCATGCCAAAAATGTTTAACCTAAATCTAATAGTGAGGAAATAATTAGACAAATCCAAAATGTCAATGGTCATGGAAGATAAATAAATATGGAAAATCTGTTCTAGAGTAAAAGAGACTAAAAAATGATGAGAGCCACATGCAAATTACGATCCTAGATTTGATCCTACTTTTTTTTAAAAAAAAATAAAGATATAAATGGTATTTGGGGGATAATTAGGGAAGTTTGAATAGGAAATGTATATTCAAGAATATTATTGTAGCAACATTAAATTTCTTGAGCTTAGCAATAGTCCTGTGGATATGTACAAAGATGTCCGTTTTTAGGAGACGTACACTGAAGCATTATGTCTGAAACTTACTTCAGTATTCTGAAAAAACAATACGTGTGTGTGTGTGTGTGTGTGTGTGTGTGTGTGCATGTGTATGTGTGTGGGGGGTGGCAAGTAATGGGGGAGGAAAGATTAAGCAAATGTAGCAAGATGTTAAATAATTTGTGAATATAGGTATAATATATATGGAAATTTAGACTACTTCACAGTGTTCCACATAGTCTATGTTCCATTTCTTTCAATTAAATAAATTTCCAGAGAGGAAGAATTGTTCCTAAGTGAGCAGAGATCAGCAACTATTTTCCTCTTTCCTCCCAGGGGGCATTTGACAAGTGTGGGTAAGGACTGAGGTTCAGGCTTGCTGTATGCAGAGAGACATTGTGGGAGTACAAAAGAAATCAGAGAAGCTTCTAATAGCTGTGTGGACTGGCATGACTCATTGGAATCAAGAGAAGCCCCCAAAATATGGCCAGTTTTCCCCACCAGTTTTTTCCAGCAGCCTTTTGCTGAATTCTGGGGGCAGTAGGGAGGCTGGGGAGGGAGAAAACTTGGTAGACTTAAACCTAACTGTATCATAATTGCATTAAATGTAAATGAACTAAACACTCCAATGAAAAAAACAAAGGCATCCTGGATGAAAAAAAACACCCAGTTATGTGCCATTTATAAAAGACGAACTTTAAATAGAAAGGGCACAGATAGTTAAAAAGAAAAGGATAGGAAAGACATACTGAAAGGAAAACTCTCTGGCTACATTAATGCCTAAGTAGGCTTTAAGGGAAGAAGTATTACTAGAGATAAAGAAGAAAATTCATAAATGATAAAAGGGTAAACTCAACAGGAAGACATAAAGGTCCTAAATATGAATACACCTCTAATAACATAGCCTCAAAATATGTGAAGCTTGACAGCACTAAAAGTAGAGTTAGATTTACAAACTTCGTTGAACAAATTTAAATTTCTCTGTCATTAATTGACAGAATGAGCAGGAAAAAAAATCGGTAGGTATATAAAAAATTTAAATACACTATTGACCAACAAGACCTAACTGACATTTGTAAATAACTGTGGAAATCACATGACACATTAACCAAACTAGACCAATATGCTGAGGCATAAATGAGTCTCAGTAAATCAAGGACCAAAATCTCATACAGAATAAGTTCTCTGACTATAATGGATTAAACCAGGAATCAGTTACAGAAATATAACTAGGAAAAAATTAGCAAAAACTTCCAGTTGACAAAAAGCATTTGGGACCAGAAGAAGGCTGAGGCTGGTTGAGTGATGCACGTGGTTCATCATTTTTCCTGACTGCAAATTAAGAGGAGAGCTCCTGAGATGGCACTCAGGGGTAGCATGAAGAGCAAGGTGCCCCCAGACCAGCCTACGAAGTGTAGCCTCCCTAGCTAACACCACCATGTAACTTCCTGTTGTCACCATCTGAGAGAATTGGGCGGAAGAGTGGTGAATTTCTTATCCAAACAGAAAAGCCCTCTGCATTCTGAAATATTTACAAATAAAGTGGAATTCACTTCAAAATTTTATGGGAGGGAGGTCTGGATGGGGACATAGGTGAAACGAAATGGGCCATGAGTTGGTAATGGTAAAGCTGAGCGGTGGCTATGCAGGGGTTCATAATGTTAATCTGTTCGGTACATATTTCAAATTTTTCCATAATAAAAAAGTTTTGGACCGGGCGTGGTGGCTCACGCCTGTAATCCTAGCACTTTGGGAGGCCGAGGCAGGCGGATTTCTCAAGGTCAGGAGTTCGAAACCAACCTGAGCGAGACCCCGTCTCTACCAAAAATAGAAATAAATTAATTGACCAACTAAAAATATATATACAAAAAATTATCCGGGCATGGTGGCGCATGCCTGTAGTCCCAGCTACTCGGGAGGCTGAGGCAGTAGGATCGCTGAGCCCCGGAGATTGAGGTTGCTGTGAGCCAGGCTGACGCCACGGCACTCACTCTAGCCTGGGCAACAAAGCGAGACTCTGTCTCAAAAAAAAAAAAAAAAAAAAAAAAAAGTTTTATTAGCCACTTCGGGACCAGCATCAACTGTAGTCGACAGCCACAGATGAGCGCGCACAGCGACTTTAGCCGACAGCCGTGACATGAAGGCGCACAGCCGAGCGTCCACTTTAGCCGACAGCCATGATGACTTTTCTAATTTTTCATTTATCGAAATACAATTGTGAACATTTAAAAATAACGTAATGAAAACATATATGTATATGCTACCTATTCTGATTTCCATGACAAGTAAAGCTGCCTGTAAAGTAAAACAAGCTTTCAGAGCTTTCAAGCTTTCCTCATCACACAAGAGCAAAACGGAACCGTCGTCAACGCACAGCACAAACTGTCGTGGGGACTGTGAGTGCCGGCTGTGGGCAAGGTTTTGAAGCCAGTGAGCGCCATACCAAAGTGGTTAAAGAAGAAACAAAGCAAAGAACTGGTATAGATACCTGGTTTGAACTGTGGGAATGATAAGTATCTCTTGAAAACCATCCTGGGAAGGAGGCAAATGACAAGGGACAGTTTCCTTCTTCCCTTTTCCACATCCAGAAACAAAACCCACCAGAGAGGATGAATGGAGAACGATGGAAAGATACCAGCCAGTTCTAGATGAGAATATATAGGTTGTACTCTGGATGACATTGGTTTCCAATTGATTTAGAAATTGATTCCAGGGTCAAGAATTTTAGAGGATGCACCATAAATAACTTGCATAGTGGAACTTTGTGTAACAATCACTCTTTTGACATTTTCTCCTTTCCAGTTTTTATTTTTAAATGTATATAAAATTTCTCAGCCATGGGCCTAATGTTTTTTCTCTTCCTGCATCTGGCATTCATGGTACTTAAAAGGCCAATTCTCTATTTTTAGCTTTTGTGGATTTGAGCAATACTTCCAGGTTTAAGGGATAAAGATTGCTCATTAATATTTGTTTAGAGGATGAGGTAATTTTACAAAGCAGGCTGTGAAGATCAGCAGTGTATGGAATCTGATGAAATTGAATATCACCTCTAGTGAGGGGGAGCAATTCAACACAACTATGCAGAACTATGGTGATATTGATATGATATGTTTTATTAATCTCTTATGAACTGCATGAACTATCGAAGCGTGTTTGTAACGTGTGGGCTATGCTTTCATAAGCACAGTGTTGGAGGCATTAGTCAAAATCAAATAATAGAGATTTTTCCACTTGTATGTATGAAAGAAAGAGATGCGTTAGGCTTAGTGGCCATATTAAAACTACCTTCTGGCCGGGCGTGGTGGCTCACGCCTGTAATCCTAGCTCTCTGGGAGGCCGAGGCGGGCGGATTGCTCGAGGTCAGGAGTTCGAAACCAGCCTGAACAAGAGCGAGACCCCGTCTCTACTATAAATAGAAAGAAATTAATTGGCCAACTAATATATATATAAAAAAATTAGCCGGGCATGGTGGTGCATGACTGTAGTCCCAGCTACTCGGGAGGCTGAGGCAGGAGGATTGCTTGAGCCCAGGAGTTTGAGGTTGCTGTGAGCTAGGCTGACGCCATGGCACTCACTCTAGCCTAGGCAACAAAGCGAGACTCTGTCTCAAAAAAAAAAAAAAAAAAAAAAAAAACTACCTTCTATTTATTCATGTCCTCATCCATTTGATAAATGGTCATGAAGGCTCCGTTAGTGAGCCAGCCACTTTACTTTTCAAATTAATGTCTGATTTGCAAATATCTCTGATACCCTTCCTTGGACCCTAAAAGTATTAGGAAGGGAAGTAAAATTTTACCCATGAAAAAAACAATATTTGGATTCAAATCGGAAGCAAAGCAATCTACAGCATTTGCTGCCTGCTTGTCCCAAACTGAACCCCACAGTAGGTTCACTGGGAAGGATAAATTGTAGCCTGGCCCTTACAAAAATCATGATCTAAAAGGTGTCTAAAGTCTTAAATACAGATAACAAGTCCCTTCAAGATCTGTTCCCAGCGCCTCATCTCTCCAAACCACCCACCACCAGCAGCCATAGCGTTCTGTACTTCACTCAGGTCACAGAATGTACCATTCTGTTTCTCACTCCCTAGACTTCACACATACTGCCTGCAACACTTTTCCCACTTTCTTCTTTTCGTCCTCCTCCCTCCCTTTTTTTCACTGGCTGACTACAATTCATCTTTTGGGTCTCTGTTAGCCTGTGTATCAAGCTAAATAGGCCAGATCATGCTACAGGAAGAAACAAGTCCACATACCAGTAGCTTGAACAAGGATTTGTTTCTCTTTCACACGAAGTCCTTTACAGACCTAACCTAGGACAGCTTTCTTCCTCGGGATGGCTAAGGATTGCACCTCCACGTCAGCATGTGCTTCCACAGTCTCTGTAGCAGGGGAAAAGAAGAGCTGGGTCTCACAGCAACCAGGCATTGCTCTGGCCTAGAAGCGACACGTGTCACTTGCATTCACAACCCATTGGCAGAATAGTCACAAGGCCAACGTCCCACCTAACATAACGGGGGCAGAAACATAAAATCTCTCCATGTGGCAAGAGTGGTGAAAACCAGAATTATCAACAAGCAGCAGTAACATATATCACAAGGTACCACTTTCACTGAGAAGCCTTCCCTTGCCCATTAAATAGATGGAACTGGTGGTTTATTTAGGAGTCTCAATTTGTTGGGTTTTTATGTTTGTTTGTTGGTTTTGTCCAATTACTACCTCCTCCTTCTTTCCCATTAGGTAGCAGATCCCTAAAACCATCTTGACTGGTCCCTTTTGATTAGCAGAACAATTTCCACTGAAATGTTCAGTCCTCTTCACTTTCAAATTTCAATCTCAAGATCAATTTAAAACTCATCTTATTCCTCTGCGCACAGGGCAGGCTTGGAGTGGAGAATGGTGCATGGTCTACTCTTTACATACATTCTCTTTCTCCCTGTTGTAGGGACTAACTTCTCCATGAGTTAGGGAAGAGAAAGAGTAAAGTAAAACAGCAAATGTCCCTTTTCTTTACTGATGAAGTTGACATTCCTCTTATTTGGTTTTCCCTGCTTCTCTGGCTAACTCTGGCAGGCCAGCAATAGATGCCCTATTTCCTCGGGCTTCCCGACACTTAGGTCTCATGGGGCATGTATTTGTGTCCTTCAGAGGACCATCGTGGGTTTTCCCCACTGCATTTGTTTTCCTGTCCTGGGAGACTGGTCTCACCTGGACCACTTTCACCATCACCACTTACCTCCACAAAGACCCCTTAGCCTCTTTCTGCAAGGTACCCCTTTGAGGAGAGGAGCTGTTATCAACAACATGGCTCAAGCCCACCTACCTTCCCAGGTGTCCACTCAACCCATAGAAAGCTCTCAAATCCTCCCTACTATAAATGGTGTGTAGGCAGGTGGGTATGCTGCTAGCTCCTTGCTTAGCCCTGTGACCTTTTGCCTATTCTCTTTGCTCTTGTTCAGGGAAGCCAGGGTTAGCCAGAGTTGACAAGTCCAATGGCTAAGCCAGAATCCAACTGGAAGATAAAAAGTAAGTCCACCTCTCTTGTCAATGCTCATGTACAAGTGATTCTCTTGGCTTCAACACACAGAGGAGAGAAACCAGCCCTTCCTTCTGAACACTGCACTAACCCAAAAGGCCTATACCATCTCCCACTCTTGGCCACTTTATGCAGATTTGGGGGACAGGTGGGTCTGATCTGATGCTCTTCAGCAAGCCCTGAGGTGTCTGTCTCTAATCTGTGAAAACTTCTTAACTTTAGAATGTGGGGTGCTTGGTGTCTTGTCTTCAGAATAAGCACAAGTAACAATCTGGGACATCAAGAAAAAGCTCCCTGGACTTCATGGAAATAAATGCCCTTCACAAGTGCTTGGATCTGGGCCCCATGACATTGTATGGTTCTTGCTTGCTGAATTGTCTATCTCTCCCTAGACTAGCCACTCTTGGGGCTTTCTGACCCATCCTGGAGCCCAATGCACTGCCCATCACAATGGTGAGTTCTCAGTAAGTTTTTTTTTACAAGACTAGGCTAAGTTTAGTGTAGGAAGATTTTAAGAAAAAGTTTCTAAAGAATTTGAAAGAGAATATGTACCTGTTTTCAGAAAGAGAATGGAAGATATTCCAAATAAGGGAAACAATTTGAGAGGCAAGTACACAGATAGAAAAATTCTGTGCCTATAATTAGAGTTAGGTCGATTTAAATGGAACGAAATGATGATCACGTACTATATCAAGAAATGAGAAGTTGCTTTATAAGATATACAGTTTCGGCCGGGCGCTGTGGCTCACGCCTGTAATCCTAGCTCTTGGGAGGCCGAGGCGGGCGGATTGCTCAAGGTCAGGAGTTCAAAACCAGCCTGAGCAAGAGCGAGACCCCGTCTCTACTATAAATAGAAAGAAATTAATTGGCCAACTGATATATATATAAAAAATTAGCCGGGCATGGTGGCGCATGCCTGTAGTCCCAGCTACCTGGGAGGCTGAGGCAGAAGGATCACTCGAGCCCAGGAGTTTGAGGTTGCTGTGAGCTAGGCTGACGCCACGGCACTCACTCTAGCCTGGACAACAAAGCGAGACTCTGTCTCAAAAAAAAAAAAAAAAAAAAGATATACAGTTTCATATATTAATTTGTGATTTTGTAAAATTATCTGCCTCTGTTGTGTACTAGGGCTGTCCAGAAAGTACCCAGCCATTGGCCAGGCGTGACGGCTCATGCCTGTAATCCTACCATTCTGGGAGGCCAAAGCAGGCAGATCGCTCAAGGTCAGGAGTTTGAAACCAGCCTGAGCAAGAACGAGACCCCGTCTTTACTAAAAATAGAAAGAAATTAATTGGCCAACTAAAAATATACAGAAAAAAATTAGCTAGGCATGGTGGCACATGCCTGTAGTCCCAGCTACTCAGGAGGCTGAGGCAGGAGGATCACTTGAGCTCAGGAGTTTGAGGTTGCTGTGAGCTAGGCTGACGCCACAGCACTCTAGCCTGGGCAACAGAGTGAGACTGTCTAAAAAAAAAAAAAAAAGAAAAGGAAGAAAGTATCCAGCCATTGTTAATATAACAAGAATGGTTATGTGGCTGGATATTTTCCAGACTGCCCTCAGACATCCAGTAAACATATAGTAAGTTGTCAATATCAAGACATATGGCCTCAATTGTTATGGTAGGACTAACTTCAGCCCACCTCCAGAATTTCTAGAACAGATAGACTCCTCAGATAGAGATAAAGAGTATCACATCACATTACCTCATTCCTTAACAGCTATTGATACAATCAAGGTTCGCTGAACAATATAATCTCTACTTCAAAGTTACTGTTGATTCCTTCCAGTAACTCAATGTGTGCTGAGAAAATTCTGAAATCTTTCAGGGCTATAAAGATGGTCATTCAAATTTTGAATACCCCAACCATGGTTTATAAATACATAATTAAAAGCAATATTGCTGTTGAAATGTTCTATATGCCTCTGTTCAGTGTTACATGTCTGGGGTCCTTTTGTGAGTATTCCACACCAGATGTATTAATAATTTACCTGTAGTGGAGAAGCATTTGCAAGTTACTCTTAAAGAGATTTTCCCGGAGTTAAAGAAAACGTGTATGTTTTGAACTATATATATTTGAAACAGAAAGGTAAAGCCGATTTTATGGATCACTTGTCACCACAAGAAATTCTCTTCTTGGATCATTCCATGCTGTTTAACTCCTTTTGAACATGAAGTGGGCTGCTTCATGACTATTGTGAGAAATGGCAAAACTGGAGTGTGGACTTGTTGGATTAATGGCATCAGCTCTTGGAAAGTTGCCAAGTGGTGCTCCACTAGGAACAGAGTTATTTCTTAAATTTGTGTGTCCTTGACTGGTTGTGGTTGCTGGTGACCCACAGAAATTGGGTTAATCAAAGAATCTGGTTCATATCATTTCTGGTTTCAAACTGCCATTCTCTCTCCATCAGAATTTTGGAGGGAGAATTTCAACTGACATTCTTTACAGCCTTGAGTTTTCCCTTGGTGTTTCCTTGAACATTTTTTTATTAAATTATTTTTTAAAAAAAAACTACATAATTTTCCCAAGTTTTTCATACCACCATCCCATGATTTTTCCCCTTTGGTCTATGTACACATTCTGTCATGAGACAGTTGCAAATGAGGTTAGGAAGTGGGGGCAGCTTTTCAATCAAGCAGGCTCTTCATGCTGTGAAGGAATTCTTAACTATCGCCTTTCAATCGCTCAATATTCATTTTATGGATGCAGACCTCCCTTGCTATCTGAATCTAATCCATTCCTGAAAACACGGTGGATGGCAAATTTTCATACAGAGGGAGTTTACACTCTGTTATTTTAAATGGCAAAAATAATGTATTCCCAGCCCATCCAAAAGCCACAACCAATTTTCTCAAATGTTACTAAAATACTTTTAAACCTATATATAACCATCCACCAAGGATTTCTACATAATCTAAATCATTTAAAACACCAACTCCTGTACCTAATTACTTGTATGCAGTACTCCATTATATGGTGGAGTAGGGCTTTTCAAACTTTGGCTCACATCAGAATCATTTAGGGAGTTCGATGAAGCACAGAATCCTGGGACCCAGAGTTTCAGATTTAGTAGGTCTGGCGTGGGGACCAAGAATTAGCATCTTTAACACACTCCCTGATGTTCATCCTGCAGTTTCAGGACACCAATAGGAGGACTGTCATAGAGTATATGAATTTCATCTTTCTTCCACATTCAATGAGTATTACAGAAATGTAAGTAACCATAGAAGTAATATGTTCAAGATACTATAAATAACGAATGTAAATTATACTTATAAAAATGAAATGAAATAAGGCAATTTTCAGATAATAGTTATTGGCTAATGGGAGAGTTGCCTGAGCAGAGACTGATGGCTAATGGAAGGACATAGAAGCTTCAGTAATAGCTGGGGTTTGAGGATGAGTAAAAGAGTGAGTAGAGGCCTGGTGCAGTGGCTCATGCCTGTAATCCTAGCATTCTGGGAGGTGAAGGTGGATCATTTGAGCTCAGGAGTTCAAGACCAGCCTGAGCAAGAGCAAGACCCTGTCTCTACTAAAAACAGAAAAATTAGTCAAACATTGTGACCCTCAAAAAAAAAAAGAATGAGTGGAATAGTAGAGGCCTCCAAGTCCAAATGCAAGAACCTGGAAGACAACTTTCTCTGACCGGCTTGCAAGACTCTAGAAGTGGGTTTGGCTCTGAACCATCCCCTGAAGCTGTAGATGAAACAGCATGAGACCAAAAGCTCTCAAAATGGACATCTACTTATATTTTCTTTGATTAAGGTTATAGAGCTCCTGATAGCATAAGACAGAGCTTGTCATTGCATTTCTGGAATGTGTTTTTTCCTGTGATGTCATGATCACACTCACTTACCATAGCAATGGTTTTGTGGATATGCTATAGTTTCTTCTGAAAATTCATCATGGAGTTATTCATGGCTCCTCTTCTTCCCATTCCTCCAAATGAGGATGAACATAAGCTGAATTCTACTTTCTGAGAAGACATTTTCTCTTAATAATTGGTAGTGCCAATCTCCAGATGTTGATGATGCCCATTTAGACAACATGTATCCCTATGAGGCAGCAGCTGAGATAGGACTGCATCACAATCTACATCCTCTTACCTGAATTCTGCTTGCAACTGAAACAGGTTTTCTGCCATTCACTTGATTTGCAATAGCAAGTGTTTGTTTCAGGTACTAAATCTGGAATAAAAATGTTTCACAGTCGTTATAGTGAGCCCTTGGATAATGAGAGTTCAGGTAGTGAGAGATACCTACATAAATTAACCTTTACTGTGCGGCAGACATAGGCCTGGGTGCTGAGTATGTGGTGATTAACACAATAAATGTAGTGCTGCATTCATGACCTTCTAGCTAGTGAGAGAGAGAGAGAGAGACAATAAACAAGCCAACGAATACAATATATACCCTTCCATGTCATAGAGACTAAGAGTGGAAAATAACAGGATGCTATTAGAGACAATGGGAAGTGGGAAGCCCTTCTGAGAAGGTAACATTTTGTTTTGTTCTGTTTTTAATGGAACGTTTTTGTTTTGCGTTTTCCATGGAAATGTTTAAAGTACAAAAAAGTACCAAGAAGAAAAATAACCGCCCACATTTCCACCATCCGGAAATAACCTCTTCACATTTTTTTCCATTGCTACTTCCAATTAAAATTTGTAAAAGATCTGTTTCACAGCTTTGGAGGAGCCTTGAATTTAATGGAGAACTCAGAGTGGGCTGGCCCAGTCTATTACTGTGGCTATGGAGTAAAGGGAAGTGATGGGGAGGATTTGGTATATACAACAGGACTTGGTGATGATTAAGTGGATGAGAGAGGGAAGCAAATGGAATGAATCCCAAGTGTTTGGCATAACCAAGTGAGTGATGATGGTGCCATTAGAAAGAGGGGAAGGGGGTTGCAGAATAGGTTGGAGGTGGAGAAAGGAGACCAAGAATTCAGTAATTTTGAGATGCACATGAAACACCCCAATGGCGCTGTCAAGTAGGCCATTGGAGAAAACATTCTGGGGCACAGAAGAGAGAGGATATAAATTTAAGATGTTGCATAGAGAAGCTATTTCAAGCCAGGGGAATGGACGAGCTCACCTGGGGAAAAATTTATAGAGAAGAAAAAAGGGGCCAGGACTGAGCCCTAAGAAAAGCCAACATGAAAATAGATTAGAGAAAGAGCAGCCAGGCTAAAAGAATGAAAATGCCTAGCCACAGAGGCAAGAGGAAAACCTAACAAAGTCTGCAATAGGCAGAATAGTGATCCCAAAATATCCATGTCCTAATCCCTGGAAACTGTGAAAGTGTTACCTTACATAGCAAAAGGGATTTTGCAGATAGAGTTAAGTTCATGGACCTTAAATAGGGAGAGCATCCTGAATTTCCCAGCTGGGCCCAATGTATCCCATAGGGGTTCTTAAAAGTGGAAGAGGGAGACAGAAGAGGAGGTCAGAGAGATGTGATAATGGACAAAGAGGCAGGAGAGAGTCAAAGTGTTGAAGGACTTGACCCACTGTTGATGGCCTGGAAGACGGAGGAAGGGTGCATGTACCAAAGAATGCTGGAATGGCCCTCAGCTGACAACCAGCAAGGAAACTTGCTGTAGGACCCTGCAACCACCTGTAACTGAATTCTTCCTACAACCTCAATGAACTTGGAAGCAGATTCTTCCTGAGAGCTTCTGGAAAAGAACCCAGCCCTACCAACACCCCGATTTTAGCCTGGGGAAGCCCATGCCAGACTCCTGACCTACAAAATTTTTAAGCCTCTAGGTTTGTCACAAATTGTTAAGGCACTTAGTGCTCAAAAAATATTAGCTATTATTATTATCCTTTTTGAAACTGTCTTCCTGTTTAACTAATGAAGGTATTTCTTCTCTCATTTGTGGCCTGGTTGAGTCCTTGCAAGATAAAACTAAACTATCCATAGTGAATAGTGTCAGAGGCAATGGTTGATGAGTTTTCCGTTATATCAGCCTGTCTTAATTAACTGGCTGGCCAGTCCCCAGCTGATGGCATGGGGATACCATCTGCACGCTGAACAAGCTATGTGACCTGTCTTCTTACCTCAATCATATCTAAGCCCTCCATCACTCCTCATCAGAATTCCTATCCCAGGCTAACTCCTCTTATACAAAGAGGAGTTGCCTACAAAGGAGCAGAAGTGTTGAGATACTTTGTGCTCCCTGCCTAAATGTCAAGCCCTGGTGATTATTCCTTCCCTATTATTTTCAAAACACAGGTAATAACATAGTTCCTGAAAGATGGAATTTACTCATTTAAACAGAGCCACCCAGGGATAGCCTACAGCCCCTTTATCTTACAGCAGTGCTTCTCAAGCCTGGCTGCACGTTAAAAGCAGCTGAGAAGTTTTTAAAAACATACTTGATAAGTTAAGCCCCACTCTAAAGCAATTGAGCCAAAACCTCGGGGCATGGAGCAGGACATAGTTACCTTTTAAAAGCACCAAGGTGATTCCGAAGCACAGTGTTGTTGAAGTACTGCCTTAGGGATTTTACCTGGGTCTGCTGAGCGTGGGTGAGGGACATCCTTTGTCTATTGAAGCCTGAACCCTTCAGAGCTAGTGGGCAGAGGCTCCAAAGTGCAAAGTGCTTCCACAGAGACTGTGGGAAGAGACATCCAGAGACAAACATCTCCAAATGGGGGTGGAGGTCTCAGCTGCAGCTACCTTCACTTGTGATGCTGTGCTCCAGGTAATCTGGGAGACAGGAAGGGCTGAAGCTTAAAAGGCAAAGATACTTCACTGTTTCTTTCATAAGCTTTACTCAGGATGCTCAAATTTTTTAGCCAAGTCAGAAAAGTTTTATTGATTCTGCCTCCACAATGCAGCAGACCAAATGCTGTTCATACGTCTTAGTCAGCTCAGGCTGCTATAACAAAATACCACAGATTAAGTGATTTAAACAACAGACATTTATCTCTCACAGTTCTGGAGGCTGGGAGGTCTGAGATCAAGGTGCTGGCCGATTGGGTTCCTGGTGAGGGCCCACTTCCTGGCTTGCAGATGGCCACCTTCTTGCTGTATTATTCCATGCCAGAGAGAAGAAACTCTGTGGTCTCTTCCCTTCTTATAAGGGTATAATCCCACCATGGGGGCCCCACCCTCATGAAGTCATCTAAACCTAATCACCTCCCAAAGGCCCCCACCTCCTAATACCATCACATTGGAGGTTAAAGCTTCAATATATGGATTTGGTTGGGGCAGGGGGACACACATTCAGTTTATGACATTCTACAACTTCCTGCGAATCTGCGAATTAGAATGAACAGTATCCTCTAGGTACCTGAAGAACCCAAATAGCCAGAGCTTAACAGAAGTGGTAGGACCTTGTCTTTGGAGTCCATGGCTAAGACCGACAGGATTGCTGTGGGAGGCAGGATGTCTCCCTAAAGAATTCCATGCCCTAATCCCTGTGAATATGTTAAATGACATGGCACAAGGGGCTTTGTAGATGTGATTAAGGCTATGGGTTTTAAAATAGTGTCCTGGATTATCCAGAGAGGCCCAATCTAATCGCATGAGTCCTTAAAAGCAGAGAACCTTCTCTGGCTGGAAGTAAAAGAGATGCGACAAAGGGGCAAGTCAGAGAGACTGGAAGCGTGATAACAACTCTGCACCCTCACTGGAATGACAAGAGGGGAGGTAACATGATGAGGGATGCAGACGGCCTCAAGGAGCTCAGAGACAGAGAGGTTAGCGGATGACAGCCAAAAAAAAAAAAAAAAAACCAGAGCCTTGTATAACTACAAGGAACTGGGTTCTACCAACAACCTGAATGATCTTGGAAGCCTCCAAAAAAGAGATCAGACCAGCTGACATCTTGATTTCAGCCTGTGAGGCCTAGAACAGAGGAAGCAGGGGAGCCCACCTGGCATTCTCACCTCGAGAACTATGAGATGATAAACTTGTGTTGTTTTAAACTGCTAAATGTGTGGTAATTCTTAAGGTAGCAATAGAAAACTAATATAACTGCCAAGGCAGTTTTGAGCTGTTGCCCCATTGATAAACAATTTTAGTGACATTAACTTTGATCGTTGAACACAAACCGTAAGTTGGGAGATGACGAACCTGGCAAGTTTGGGTGGTCAATTTACTCCTGGAACATGTAGCCTTACTATCGGCTTGCCGAAGATGAGTCGTGATGGTGACAACTTAGATAATGTTCCTTTCTACAAAGTCCTCAAATACAATAAAGGGAATGTTGATTGGTATCAGAAATTGGCCAACTATGTTGTAAAAATGACACAGCTATGGCTATTGCAAAAAAATGGTTGAAATGAAATGCATGAATTTGGGAAAGAGATTTAACCATCACTGAGGATATTTTTTTTCTCTTATAATAAACCTACAAGAACAGTAGAGACTTCTGAGCACTTTTTCTTGCTCCTTGCCCATGGATGTTATGCTAAGCAGCCAGACACATCCCCAGCGTTTATGGTTTTCTCAATTTCCCAGCATCAGATTTCTAGCTCCTATCCCATTAGGAAATGCCTGCATTCTGCAATCACAGCATGATGCTTCAAAAGGCTTCCTTCTGGGCATATCTTATTAGCTCCAACAACAGAAACCAACTCTACTTACCTTAAGCAGAAAATGAATTTATTGCAATTCATTGACTACTTTACAGAATTCACAGGAAGGTTGGAGAATCAGCTCTGAAAATGGGCAGGAAACAAAGGAAGCCGGGCAGTTGGATCCACTGCTAAAATTACATCATAGAAAGAGTCTATTAAAAAAAAGCCACCTCTGAGCCATCGATGCTACCTCTGACTCTTGCCTCTGGGTACTGGCTGCCATGGCTAAAGTTGCAAAGGATTCTGAACTGTTTCCTATTTCCATCTCCAGATCTGAAATCCTGAGTGGAAGCATATAATTTTTCTCAGCTTAGATAATATGCAAAAAAAAAATCTAACCCCAAGGGTTGGGAAAAGCACATATTTTAGTTACCCTAGTAGGAGGCAGGACTATTCTTCCCTCTAAGACTTATACTGTGGACCATTCCCCAGACATAGAAAAAGGTACATGGTGTATAGAACTCTCCACCCTTTTGGTTGGTCAATATCCCTGAAGACTAATCTTCTCATATGTCTACAAAAATAATATATATGTTCCCACTTCAAATAATGCAACCTATCCTATTCCCAGTATATTCCCAGTATACTGGAAAGAAGTATTTCCAGTGACTTCTTCTAGCTCTTCACCCAAGGTATCTGATGGATAATATTTCTATCATAATCCTTAACCACCAGTGTTCCAGCAAGTGTAACAGCAAGTGTTAACAGCGACTGACCAGGGAAAGAACCGAGCGGCACACAAAGGGTCAGAGAATCAGCCTTTATTCCACCAGCAGGCTCAGAGGGGCATGCCACCAAATTCTGGCCACCACTTCCTTGTTCTCCTCCAGTTTTATACACTTCTTGGGTTTACACACAACCAATCAACTATGAGCATGAGGAATTACCAAATCAGCGGTGGGATTCAAAAAGCATCCAATCAGCAACAAGCTTTACATCCAATCAGCAACAAGTTTTAATATCCAATCAGCAACAAGCTTTACATCCAATCAGCAACAAGCTTTAATATCCAATCAGCAACAAGCTTTATATCCAATCAGCAACAAGCTTTAATATCCAATCAGCAACAAGCTTTACATCTAATCAGCAGTGAACTCAGCCATGGGGGCCCGGGATGGGGATTTTTCCCTATCGTTAGCACACTCTATACATGAATAGTGGGGTAAAGGAAGGGGAAAGAAAGGGAAATCACTTATAATAAAATGTGAAATATGTATTTGGCACAGCAAGGAAGAAAAATGTATGTAGAGCCTATAGTCCTTGGCTCTACTCTTGATGATCAGGTATTTCTGATTTTCCTCTCCTTTAACCATTCCATATTCCTATTACCTCCAGCCCCCTCTGGCTGCAGTGGTATGCTGGTAGATGTTTAACAACCAGCTCTCTGGGGGGAAAAGGGGGGGAAAAGATATTCATTTAAAATTTTACTGATGTAAAAAGAATATTTAGTACAAAATTTATAACTCATAATAAAATATACAATGTTCTTTGTTGCAAATTCCATAGAGTCAATTGATTGTCAAAGATTGTTTGTGTTCCTTACCCCCAACCCATGGTTGCAATTCACCCATGATTTGACAAACCAGACCACAAATAAAGGGCTTACTACCCAATTCAGCCAAGAAGTGGCTCATGTTGTAATGTAATGAGTGTAGTTCTGACATGGATATTGGTTGATAATTTTCTTTGCATTAACAAGTAAGATGAAATTAAAGAAATGAAGATATGATGGAACTACATTTATTCATCCTTAATATGAGTTACTGCTTTACTGAATCATGTGGGGCGCGGTGGCAACGCCATTCCAAGATGGCGCCCGCTTCCTGGTCAAACCCTGCTGTTAGTCTGACAAACAATTGCTCAGCGCATGTGCAGAGTTTGTCTCCTCCCTTCCAAGTGCCTTATCCAATCAGACAATGCCCAGTGTACTTACTGCCTTTATAAGCAGCCGCCGAGAACGCCTCGGCGTCTTCCGCATGTAACCAGTTAAGCAATCCCCATTAAAGCGCTGTCAGAAGAACTCCGGTTGCCGCGTCTTCCTTGCTGGCGAGGCGGGCGCGACAGAATCAGATAAGTGTTCAAATATTGGAAGACTATTTCCTCAAATTTCTGTGCTATCCACAATATAATGGCTACACATACAACCCAGTTTTAAGTTTAATCTGCATTGTTAACACTTTCTCCATCACTTTCTTAATATCATGACCATTTTAAAACTACATAAACAAGCTCCTAGTTAACATTAATAAACTTTTCACCTTTTCTTGTTGAACTTGAATTTCTGTAGAATTTTATGCTAATAAGCATATGTTAATGATTTTTACAAGTTTGTTTATACTCTATCATACTTCTCAGTGTGTGTATGTGAATATAATATCAACTGGAACTCCTTATTTCCAGCTTTGAAGTATCATTGACAACTATTGTGTACATATAAGGTATACGAAGTGATGTTTTGATATATAATGTGAAATGGTCATCACAGTCAAGCTCATTAACATCCATTGCCTGACATAGTTACTATTCTATCACCTGTAATTTTAAACTTAACTGTTAATTCAGAAGAATATTTTTATCACTAGTTATTATTTGCACACAATTGACCAAAACAGCATAAATATATATAAATGTTGATAAATATTGTTAAACATAAAAAATCAAATTTAATTGAAATTGCATTTCTTAGTAATATGGATGGGCCTGATTTTAAAAAATTAGCCGGGCGCGGTGGCTCACGCCTGTAATCCTAGCACTCTGGGAGGCTGAGGCGGGCGGATTGCTCAAGGTCAGGAGTTCGAAACCAGCCTGAGCAAGAGCAAGACCCCGTCTCTACTATAAATAGAAAGAAATTAATTGGCCAACTAATATATATATATATAAAATTAGCCGGGCATGGTGGTGCATGCCTGTAGTCCCAGCTACTCAGGAGGCTGAGGCAGAAGGATTGCTTGAGCCCAGGAGATTGAGGTTGCTGTGAGCTAGGCTGATGCCATGGCACTCGCTCTAGCCTGGGCAACAAAGCAAGACTCTGTCTCAAAAAAAAAAAAAAAAAAAAAAAAAAAAAAAAAAAAAAAATTCATGTATCTATGGACAAAGGTAACTTACTGCTAGAATGAGAGGGGGTTCAGCAACAATTCCATAATTTATTCCTACTTTCACTGTGCCAGTTCCAGGTATAACCTTTAACTGGCCAGGCAGTTCCTGCTTCCTGACTCTTGGAAGGCAGCTGCCTTATTTTGATGTTACTTTGATATTGCCTTATTTTGATATTACAGGTACACTGTTATACATGTAAGCACTGAGAAACCTTGCTCACATAAATAAGTATATAAGAATCGAATTTTGCTATACCAATATCATTCAATTTATTGAACTCTTTCTAAGTATCTGCTAAATGTTACATAATGATCTATCAACAAAAATTATTTGTAATAATGTATCAGCTCCCAGCTCATAGGTTTTTCAATTTTATTAAAAGCAAAGAATTAGAATTATATGACTTGAGAAAGAAATTGTCACTAATTCTTTGCATCATTTACTTTCTGCATTTCTGAAAGTAAAAGACATTACTTACCACACAACTATGAATTACACTTGTTCCTCTTTCTCCAACAGGCATCTTCTTTGACCTAATATACTTTGAAAACTTAGTGAATACTCTCCATTGAGTATTTGTCATTACAGTATTTCTAAATTACTTTTATTTCAGCACATGTTTTAATTATCTTTTCATCAAAAGCTTGAAACTGCAGCTTTAGCTCATTCAAGTTGTAGAAGATGTCTGCCATGTACTGTGATCTATATGGGAAAGCCAGTCCTCATTGTCAAACCAATTGTCACACATGGTGCCTCTGTCTCTCTCATGTGATATCTTATATTCTAGCGCCTCTCCACATGACTTGGGCTTCTCATAGCTTGGTAGTCTCAGAGTAGTTGCTCTTCCAACAGGGCAGCTGCCTTCCAAGAGTCAGGAAGCAGAACCTGGAGCATGGTGTCTGTCACTTCTGTCCTGTTCTATTGATTGGCGCAATCACAGGACCCACCCATATTCAAGGAGATGGAAAAATGGACTCATCTCCCACTAGGGAAGTCACAAAGTCACATCCAGAACACCATTAGGATGGGAGAGATATCACTGCCACCATCTTTGGAAAATATGATCTGCCACAACCAGTTTGAGAATATGTTTCAGTAATATTGAGAAACAAAGGAAACAACCTGGGGGTGGGTTCAGTGTCCCACAGGCCCCACCATTATGTGGACTCCTGTCCAACCTCCATTTATCTTCTGCCCATCTGATTAATGGGCCACGGTAATTTTCTAGATCCTCAGGAATTGATGTTATCTCAGAGCCAGTGTCCAATAATCCCCCAAAGATATACATGTTTCCTCTTCCCCAGTGCACATTCATTGTGGTAAATGAGTCTCGCAGTGGAGTCTTGCTGATGAGGACTAGAAGGAAGATCCAGGAAGTGCTGGGGAAATTTTTCCAGGGTCCCTTCCTGTAGCACACAGCTTCTCTTTCACTCAAGTTCTGGTCTGGGAGCTGAGGGACTCAGGTTTTAGAATTGGGTGAGAGGTCTCAGAAATCACACAGTAATTTCAACAAGGAAAGTTTAAAGAATTATTAACTAGTAACAGGAGATAAAGCACTAAATGGTGAAGAGAACTGTCGAGAATACAGGAGTCATAGATACAGGGAGCATCCACTACCTCTAGGCTAAGGCAGGACACTCGAGAAAAGAACAAATCTGGAAGAAGCCCATCCACCAAGGCTGAGATTGAGACATTGGTAGAGAGAATGCTATGGTTTTGTATGTGTTCCTCCCAAACTCATGTGCTGGGACTTAAACCCCAATGTGATAGTGTTAAGAGGTGGGGCCTTTTGAGAAGTGATTAAGTCATGAGGGCTTTTGAATAGTATTCACGTCCTTATAAAAAAGACTTCTGAGAGCTGCTTGGCCCTTCCCTCTCTTCTGTCATGTGAGAATACAACCTTCATCCCTTCCACCTTTTCCATGATATAAGGACACTGAGAAAATGCCATCTATGGAACAGGTCCTCACCAGACACCGAATCAACTGGCACCCAGAGCTTGGATTTTCCAGTCTCCCGAACTATGAGAAATACATTTCTATTTAAAAGTTACCCAGTCCTTGGTATTTTGTTATAGCAGCAGGAACAGACTAAGTCAGAGTATGACTATAGTCCATTGTATTGTGGAGAAGTTCACTGAGGTGCAATATGGCAAACAGGAAACCAACTGGGATGGTGAGTCTCACATTTCACTGGCCACTGCATGCTGAAGAAGCAAGAAAAGGCACAGGAGAATCAGAAAGAGAAGCCCCTCTGTTCTGCAGTGTCCTGCCAGTACCCTGTACTGGCAATACTTAACATTGTACTAACTGGCAAAGGAGAAATGTTTACAGGGTCCAGCCCTAGTATCACAAAGCAAGGCAAAGAAGGGTGGATTTGGACCTGAGTGGTGATAAATGGGTAATTGGCACAGGAATGACCTCATCAAAGGACTGCCTCCAACAATCCCTTGACGTTTTTCTACCATCTTTTCACTCGTATTTGCACATCAAGTCCTCATTTCTTCTTTAT
Source organism: Microcebus murinus (assembly GCF_040939455.1). Lineage (NCBI taxonomy): Eukaryota > Metazoa > Chordata > Mammalia > Primates > Cheirogaleidae > Microcebus > Microcebus murinus. The sequence goes on from NC_134136.1 coordinate 96,744,902, forward strand.
CCAGCTTAATTTCCTTGGTTAACCACTTCATTCTCCCACCATGGTTATACCCAACAGTCTGCCTGTTCCTTTTATTTACTCACACAGCCTACTAGGGCTGGATTGTTGGAGTCTGGGCACCAAAGGAAATGAGCTATAAATAGAGAAGGTGGTGGTCTGAAAATGGATGTTTGAAACTGAGATTAGGAGGAGTTGCAGTTATTAGTAACGAGCAAGCTCTATGTATGAACATGAGAATGAGTGGCTGAGGCAGGGTGGACAACTAAGGACAGGCCAAGGAATTGCAAAGCTATGGTATGGGAAGGAATATGCATATATACAGAAACCCTCAGATAAAACAATGCTGGAGAGAACAGTAGACAGCCAAGATAAATTCCTCAATAAATGAGGGACAGTGGAAAACTGCAATAAGAAGGGCTGGTGGGGATGGAGCCTGATGACATGAGATTGGAATTGGGGGATGGTGTTGAAGGAGGCAGGGGGGAGAATGGTCTGGAACTGGCAATGAGGAGCAAAGAAGACATCTACCCATTTTCATGCCCTTCACTACATGAAAGATGGAGGTAAAAAAATAAAACAGCCCCTATTCGAGACAGTTGCAGGGGGAGGTCCTTTGGAGAAAGCCAAGTTTCCATTGGAACAATCCCCAGGCTCCACTAGGGCGTATAGTGCTCAGGGGGTGATGAGAGAAGAGACTGGGAAGAGAGGGGGCTGCACAGGGTGCCCAGGGAGCTGGGGAGGCTGGGAGGTGAGGACCAGATTGGGAGTATGCAGAGCCATGTGGGATGGAAGCACAGAAAATGGAGGTGACATGGTGGTCTGAGATTATTGTGCTGTGCGAGGGAAGAGGAATTTAGGACATAATGAGATTAGACCTTGTGGTCTTAAGGCAGATAGTGGTGAAAGGGTGTGAGGAGGTGTCAGGGGAGAGTGGGAGAGATGGGGTCTGCAGCTGCTTGCCTCTTCTCTCCTGCCAGGAGAGAAATGATCCCACCTCATGAGCACAGGTTTGGCTCTTGATCCTACTAGTAGAGATGGGGCAGCCCAGCAGGGAGCAAGTCTTCAAGGAGTACATTATTCCAGGTGACCATAGATTATCTGCTAGCTTTCCAGTGGCTGCCAGAGTCCCACACTGCCTTCAGCCCCAACTAGGACAAATAACTCATTCTAGATATCTCCCATTTCCCTAAGGCTATTTGTTGCAACTCGGGCCCGGATATCAACTTCTGTATGAGTTCAAGTTTATGGTTACAGGTAGTAGATACTGACCCATATTTGGAAAGATATTGGAAAGTTCACATATTCAGTGGGCGAGTTGGAGAAGTGGAGTTGGAAAAAAGAGTAGGAGAGAAAGGGGTGAGCGTGACAGAACTATCACCAAATCATGCCATAGAAGAGTTTGGTTAAGACACCAGTATGCCACTGCCCAGTACTGAACCTCACGTCAGGCACTGCTGCCGTACTGTCAGTCTGGAATGGTTTCGAAATGAGTTCTAAACTGTCCATATTCACATGCCTATGTGGACTGCCTTTAATGCATTTGCACAAGCTCTCCATGAAAGCAACTTTCTCTCCTTTCTGTCCAGGGAAGCAGGGATGTACACAGAATGACTGAACCTCTAAAGATAAGAAATGAGTACAGTTCCTGGTCAGAAAAGAAAATCTACTCCAGCATATAACCCACAAGATGTCATATTCATTTCCAAGGAAGAATAGCCTTTGTATTAGTTGAAATAAGGTTCACCTGTGAGTAACAAAAACCCCAAGGTACAAGAAAGCAGTTTTGTTTTCCTCTGAGAAATGTAGGTGATTCAAGTCTAGTGTTGTGGCTTTATGGACCTAAGCTTCTATTAACATATAACTTCCACTTCATGGTGCAAAATGGTCACTCCTGCTCCAGCCATTACATCTGCATTGCAGCTAGAAGAAAAGAGGAAAAAAAGGAAGAAGTACCTGACCTCTCCCTTCAAGAAGTACCAGGGGCTGGTCCGATGGTAGTGGGTTATCAGAACTTATTCACATTAGTGTCACTAAAGTTGGTATTCAACCCCCCACTGCTAAATTTGACTGGCTTTAAAAAAAAAAAAAAAAAAAAAAAAAAAAAAGAAGTACCAGGAAGTATAAATGCTGCTTTTGCTTAATGAATGGAGTCAGAATTTAGTCACAGGGCCACCTCAAGCTGCAAGAAGAGGGGCCATGTAGCCAGTTAAAATCCAAGGGTTTTATTATCGAAAAAGAAGTGAAAAACACACACTGGGGGATACCTAGATCTCTCTACCACTGTTAAGATACTTTTACATTTTCCAGTGCTAAGCCTGCCTTCTACCTTTTCTGTGTTACCATTACTCCCAAATCACCATGGCATGGGAGCCACTCGACTTCCTTACCCCCCTTCAACCTCAGGCTTCCCAGGACATCATATAACAATCTGCTCAACCACATTCCATTGCTGAGAGTTTCATTTCCTAATTCCCTCTCGATGCTATTGCCTTATTTGCTATTTTCACTGCAGAGCATAGCAGGTAACCAAATCATTTATATGGATTACACATCATGCTCAAGTCCTCTTTCTCTTTTGCTCTTTTCACCAATTTATTCAAGGGTGCTTTCTTATTGAACTAATACTTAAGCTGCGAGTTGTGTACAGTTTTGCAATGACTTATGCAAATAGGAGCGAGGGGAAGTCTGCGGTGCTTTTGGACTGTGGGATTTAACCATGATGATATTTTATTGCTACTTTCAAAACCTCCTAATAGGTGAAAACATACTGCTTTTACAGAAAAGACACATTTGGGACTGATAACCTGTTTTTCTAAAGACACATCTATTTTGCAAATGAAAGTAAGCTTTTAGAGTAATAGTAACCCTGTACGTTAATTGTATATGGAGAGCTAGTAATAGGCATGTAATGTTCTTATCTATATTTATATGTCTATAGATAAATATTAATATATGCCTCCCTGGCTTTATCTATATCATTATATCAAAAAGTAGTTTGGAAAATATGCAGGAGGGAGGGAGAGTTGTGAGATGAGGTGATATAGGATGTTCTGTAGAATTTCTATTTTGTAAATTATTTTCATTATCAGTACTCCCCAAAATGGGAGCCCTTTCTCTACTTGAAAAACAAGTATGCCGCCTCCCTATCCAGCAGGTGTTATGCCCCTCACCAATTTTGGGTGGGAAAATACCAGGAATGATTCCCTTTGATTCCATTTGGAAGTATCTAGGCAAAGGGACTCTACAGTGTAGTATTCTTCCTTCCAGTGCCACCTGGCCCTGTGCCGGGGCTCATTGCCTATCGAATTTGCCATAGGTTTAGTTTTGAAAACACATGCGGCCATTTTTGGTGATTGTTGCTTTTTCTAGTATGGCAGCCAGGACTGAAATGCTGATCAGTCCCCGAGTGGAGAGACCACGCTCTGGCCCGTGAGACGCTGCAAGCACGGGGGAAGAGCTGTGGTTACGTTAATCTCACTGGAGGAAGGAGAGTGAACAGGAATTAAGGAAGGGCTGGTGCCTGAGTCACCCCAGGGCAGTTCCAGGTCACATGTGCATCGAGACTATGTGACATTTAGATGTCTCGGGTCACCCCGAGGCAGATTATCTTCTAGTCCCTCTCTTGGCTTCCCCACTTGCACTTGGAAGCTTCCACACATACTCTTTACCCTTCAGAAGAAAATAGATGATGAGTATTCGATTGTGCATGAAGCAGATAGGCTTACCCTGCTCAGCTAGACTGCAAAAAAGCCACCGAATCTTCTTCGGTGACCTACCAAAGGGCTCTAGGAGCAAATCATTCTTCCTTCCTCTCTCCTCTCCTTCTCTCTTTCTCATTCTGTTTCTCTTCCTCCCTCCCTCTCCCCCTCGCCCTACCACATGCCTTCCTCATTACTACCTCTTATGCAGCAAGAAAGCTCTGAAGCTTAAAGGACAGTTGTTCTTTGACATGCCTTTGTTTGGGTAAAGTCGAGTGACACCGGGCTGCCCCCCACCCCAGTCATTCTTCGCAACTCCGACCTCCCTACGATAGACCCTCCTGGTATTTGGGCGTCTGTAAAGTTCCCAGGACATTGGTAATCAAATGGAATGCGTCAGGCCTTCTGAGGAAGAGTCTGTTGTCCTAAAAATCTGATTCCCAGACCATAGCAAGTGATTTCAGCTTATTTACTGGGACCAAAATTTGGCAAATAACCATGATGTTCCAGAACCAGAGACTGTTATATAATCATCCTTTGGTGGAGACAATGAGGTCACATGTTTACCCGTCTAATCGCTGATCAGGGACATGTTTGATTGCAGATAATGTGCTCGCTGGCCCACAACTTAATTACTGAGTGTCTGAATCAACAAAGCTTTCAGATGTAGGTCTTGCCTAATGGCGCATCTGTTAAAGATCATTGCCTCTGTTCGGCTTCTAAACGAAAGGTCTGGGGGCTACAACGGCCCATTGCCGGTGCTGTTCCCGATGACCTCTCAGTGAAAAACATGCCAATTCCCACGGTTTCTTTTCTAGCCAGCAATAGACATTATTGTTTATATCCAAGGCCAAATGGAACCAGTGATTCCAGGGTGGCAGATGTTGGTAAAAGCCTCTGGTGGCAGCGCGCTCTTTTAGGAAATTAATGCCACGCAACAGAGAGGGGGTGGTTATCTTCCCAAGCTGCTAAAGAGAATATGTTGGGAAAAGTGTAGAGAAATAGCAAGCAATAAGCAAAGTAGGGCTAAAATGTTGAGTATGTTGATTGGCGTCCCTGATGTAGACCAGGACCTAACTACAGAGTTTGGAGTCCAATAGGTCTCTCATTAAGGACCGTTTCTCCTGGTTAATTCCTCCTTCTGAATTCCCCACCCCGTGTGTGTGCTTTGTCTGGATTGCATATGGACCTCTGCCCCCTCCCTTCTCCTGGGCCATCGTTATTATAGCCACGATGCCTGGCAGTGAATTGAAGATTTGGGAAAAAAAATAAGTTTGGAGGCTTTTTTGTTTGTTCTTTGAAGATTTGAGTCTCAGCCTATGCACTATCCTTATTATTTTATCACTAAAGACAGCTGTGTTATTTCCTGTTTCCTGGTCAGCATATTTCAATGTGCAGCATGCCATTTTAAAGAAATTATTAATATAATAAACTCGGATCCACCAGATGATTTTAGAATACTAAGCAAAGGCCTAGTTTCTAATACTCAGCAAAAATTCCACACCCTGATGAGTGTCTAGCCTTCTGGAAGTTGAGATGTATCTGGCTTTTTTGATGCTTCTTACCTCCCACTCAATGCGGGAAAATTCACTGGGTGAGGAGGGTGAGAATCACCGGAGCCCAAGAATCTTTCTGTATATTGTCAGGGCCAGCAGACACAATATAAAGCAAAGCAAAACAAAATCATAAATCAAGAACAAAGCCTTCCCGGAATTTTTTTGGCCTAAAGCTTGCCATTAGCCATAAAGCAGCGTGCCTTGCGTGGGTGGGTGGATTGGAGGTTGGTATGTTCTAAAATACTTCAGGAAAGAAATTCCTACACAGGGCTGTGTCTTGTCTGGTGTACCATAGATGCGTGAGCAATATTAAGTAGCAGGAATAATTTCCGGAGAAGTCTAGACCCCTGTTTGGTATGTCCTGAGACCATGAGCCACCCACACAGTGGTAAACCTGCTTGTACCTCCCCTACCCATCACTCCTCCCAACCCACAATCAGATTTAATAATTTAATTTCAGAGTGCAGACCTGCTTTTGCTTTGCAGCTTGTCTGCAGGCATTTGAAGCCCAAGGGGAACCTTCCTTCCCTCTGGAATCTGCATCTTAATATAGCGGCACTGAACCAGGGAAAGAGCTGGTCATAAAAAAGAGCCTTGTTATCTGATAGTGCAGCTTCTCCTAGTCAGTGGTGTCACTGAATTGTTTTGCTCAGGAGAAGTCAAATGTTAAGGGATTGATTTTTTCTCCTCTAATAAACAAGCATGGGGTGAAGGATGTGAGGCCAAGAGCATCCCAGAGTCTGAAAATGATTGCTTAATTGCGGTTGTTTTTCTTTCTGTGAAGAACACCTTTAGGTGATGATGTTGTTAAAGCTGGAATCTTATTTTACGGCTGAATCCTCTTTTTTATAATCGGCATATTTTTTTGACAGTATGATTTGCCTTCAGTGTGGGATCTAAACAAGTTTGGTCATTTGCTTAGAGAAAAAAATGAACTCAATACATGAGCTCTAACAGTTGTCTTAGCCTGGCACCATGCCGGTAGGTTTCTTTCTCCCCTAGTGAATTCTCTATGTGTGGCTTGTTGAGTGAGTACATGATTGTGTCTGAATGTTATGATGATATATCCTCTCCTTCGGAGAAGCACCAAAATTTCATTAATGGTATGTGAGGCAAAGAACTAGCGATGGGCCACGGATGTATATATTCAGCATCAGGTTAAAAGCCCAGGGGAGCATCAATTATCAAGTTAAATGCGGTTTCTATTTCAAGCTAAATTGTAAAACAATGAGATAGTGCCACAGGCCTTCAAAGGGAACTAATTTTAATTGATCAACCCGTAGTCCTTAAATCCAAATGAGCCCTGTTCTCATTGTCAAGGGGGGAACCCTAATTCTAGGTCAGCCCAAGAATGTAGAAGAGGGGATTTCACAGGAAGGTACATTCAAATGAGTAGTGTTCCTTACATGGCCCTAATCATAATGGGAGGCTTTTTGTAAATCCTCTAACTGCTCTAGTTAAAAGTGAGGGATTCATTTGGGTAATTAGCATCCCCCATGCCCTGGGCCTAACTTTTTTAGACTGCTACTGTGTCATTCAGCTACTCAGTAAGTAACCTTGGAAACAAAGCTAATTACCTTCTAATCTGTGCGTGGAAATGGAAAGATCACACAAAATGACTGCTTGAGACGATTCTGGAGAGCCTTGTGTGTTCCTGCTGCCTTCTGCTCCAAAGGGAGAAACTTTCCAGTGTCCCACGAGATCCTGGACCCAGCAAGGCCTTCTCCTTTCCACTGGTGCCTCAAGCACAATATAGGAAAATGTCATATGGGGGGAGGGAGACAAAGGGGGACAGGAGGTTGTTTTAGGCAAGATGATTCTCTGGAGGAATTTGCTCTGCGTTCCCTCAGCACTTGGCATAGAGACTGACACATAGTAGTAGCCTCTAGGAAATGTGACTGAAGTGAATGTTGTGTTGTACTCCAAAATACTCACCTTATAGTAGAGTCTCTGATTGTCGTAGCCTTTGCACCATGCACACTAAAAACTGGGTATGGTACTTAGACCTTACTTAAAACAATGTTGTTTCTAGTTTGTTTGTTTGTTTGTTTGTTTCCTCTCTCTCCTAATGAACCTTCAACTTATTTGTACCTTATTTCTCCCCCATGGAAACGTTGCATAATGATTGGTTGTTTACAAACCTATAAAAAAAAAATACAAAGCTGTTTCAATATGATGTATGGGTTTTTAAGGAGCCATTTAGCATGAAATATATGAATTTTTTAATTATATGTTCACTGAAAGCAAAGATGAACTTAAAATTTTTCCTATATTACACTCTATGTGCTGTCCAATGAATGATAGAATACAGAGCTTCCTAAATCCATATATAGTGAACTTGAGCCCTAACAAAGTAAAATACATATTAAATTTGAAGCGAAAATCCATTGAATTTGTCTAATGAATTTGTATTATGGAGCAAATTTGCCTTGGGAGACTGCATTAAAATATGAAGACAGTTTTTTATAATATTAAACTGGAAGTTCATTTTGAAACTGAACATGCATAATTTATATTTAAACAAAATGACTACTGAGGTAGATTTTGTAACCCTATCCAAATATCCCAGTTAGGACAGAGTGAGACTGCCTGAGGCAGCCCAAAGCCTTATTGTTTAGCAACTGTTCATTTGGTCTGCTGATAGATGATTAGGCTGGCATATTTTGTTGTTTTGTTCTGATTGATATTCACCACCCTGTATGTATATACCAGATGTAGATCACCAGGATAAACCATGGCCCTGCGAAACACCTGGGACCTACGACCAGATGGGCGCCCCTTCAAGAAAACCTAAACACATCAGGTACCGCTGACTCTGCAGCCAAGCATGTGAAGGCAATGATAGTCCTGCATTTGGAAAGCAATCTCTACAAAACAAAAAAGCGAGAAAGTCATCTACGCTTGGGATGTTTAGAAGTACATCTGACTTTTTACAATGGCTAGCTCTGAAGCAAGGCTCAAAGTCATTTAGCACGAGAAATGGTCCTAAGGTCTCTGCATACCAGGTGGGTGACATGCTTGCTTTTCAAACAGTGTGATATTGATAACCTGGCCCTTCAAATCTTCATATTGTGAAGTTTCCAGGGCATTTCAGAAGATTACAAGACTCTAGAGCAGGCATCCTCAAACTACGGCCCCGCAGGCCACATGCGGGCCGCCTAGCACATTTATCCGGCCCTCCCGGTGTTTTTGCCGCTGCTGCCTGTCCTGCTTAGCAGGCGACTCGTCCCGCACTCACAGTGCGCATGTGTGGAATGTGCGGCCGCACTCTCCAGTGGTCTGAGGGACAGTGAACTGGCCCCCTGTTTAAAAAGTTTGAGGACCCTTGCTCTAGAGGAGCATGGATGATTCTTTTTGGTCTATGATAGTGTTGGAATTGATTAAGTTGGCATGAGAGGCTCTCCATCTTAGCGGCAGGAGACATGTTTCATCTTCAGACAGCTGCTGTACCCCTCGCTCTCCTTCTGATCTCTCAGCTTTACATTATTGTGCTTTATAATGAACTCTATTCCATCTGGGGGAGTTTCTGAGCTTCTTTAGAAGTAAAATGTACTCACCATAAAGGTCATCCTTGGAGGAGGACTATCAATGATACCTAATTCCTCAGGCATATTTAACTTAATATGCAGTGATCAGTCAGCCATAGTCTCACCCATGGTACCCAATAATTCAGAATGAGAAGCCCCCACATAAGCAATATGGGATTTGACTGACTCATATCTCATTTCTCTTCATATTAGGGAATATGTAGCTATCTGAAGATATGAAAATTAATTTCGTTTAGAATCACATTTTACATTTACTCAAATATTTATTTGAACTCATAAAAAGTTTATTGACATAATTTAAAAGGTGAAGAACTAAAATACATTCCAAATATTGACCAAACTCTGTGAGAACTAGCTTAGAGAACTTCCCATCAAAATCATTCTTACATACATTGCCACATCCCTCCCCATAAAATTATATCCCTCCTCAAAACCACACCGTCCAGGTGGTGAATTCACAGACTGATTTCTTCTGCAAGATGCCAAAAATGAAGATTAAATTAAAGTGAGAAATGCAGCCAACTAGAAGGAAGAGATATAAATGTACAAACAGGCCATTTCTGCTAGGGTGGTTCATAGTCATCATACAAATATATAAAATTTCTTAGCTATATTCACTTGAATCCATCCTCTTCCTCTTTAATTCTTCACAACAAGCCTGCAAAAGAAAAACCAAAGGAATCATCAGGTTTTTTTCCCCCAGGTTTCATTAAGGCATAATTGACACATAAAAATTATATGTATTTACGGTATACAATGCAATGTTTTGATATATGCATACAGTGTGAAATGATCCAATCAAGCTAATTAGCATATTCAGCACCTCATGTACTTATTTTTTTTTTGTGGTGAGAATACTTAAGATCTAATCTCTTGGCAATGTTCAAGGATACGTTATTAACCAGAGTCACCATGCTATACAATAGATCTTCAGAACATATTCCTCCTATCTAACTGAAATTTGGTATCCTTTAACCAACATCTTCCCATCTCCTGCCTGCCAGCAACCCCTGGCAACCACTTATTGCTTCTATGAGTCCAACCTTTTAAGATACTACATATAAGATCATATGGTATTTGTCTTTCTGTGTCTGGCCTATTTCACTTAGCATAATGCCCTCCAGGTTCATCATTACTTTAGTTTTCATAAGATATTTTGGGGGACAGTCTATGTATCAATATGATAAGCACAAGTCAAACTTGAAGACCCCATTTTCACTTGAAAAAATTCCTGTCTCAGTTCCATGAATGTAAAGTGAACTAAGAGTTGAAGGTGTGGCTAATCAACTTTGGCTCCAGTGATTTAGTAATTCCAAACTAGGATGGCTTCCCTCTGAAGGATTAGAGTATAATGCTAATTTTATTTTTATGACTTGAAAGACCTTTGATGCCTGAGGTAAATTTGCATTCATGGTTTCAGTTTTTCACCCCTCCCTATATCCATCCTCATTGCCATGTAACTTTGTGGCTTCCTACCATTGTGGGTGGGGTATAATTCCCCATGCCTGAGTTTGGCCACATGACATTCCTTGGCCAATAGAATGAGACAGAAGTGATAGTGTGCCAGTTCTGAGCCTACCCCTCAAAAGGTATTACATGTTTTTGCTTACTCTCTCATGCTTCTGCCATTGCTGTACCAAGGGTATGCCCAGGCTCGCCTTCTGATTCCAGGAGAAGGACAAGAAACACGTGGAGCAGAGCCACCCTAGCTAAAGGGCCCAACCAGGCCCAAAGAGCCCAGCCAGGTCAGCAGAGCCCCCAGCTGGTCTGCAGATGCAGCAGTGAGTCCAGACCAGATCAGCTGAGCCCAACCTAGGTCAACTGAGCCAAAAATGCATGAGCTAGAATAAGAAATGATTTTGTTTTAAGCATTGGATTTGAGGGCAGCTTGTTATGTAGCAATAGGTAATTGATACGGTGCCATTTCTTTTCAAAGCTCTTGTAATGCAGGGATTCTTGAATATCATTTACACACTTATTTTCCACTAGTCATTGGTGTCATTCCTTGCGTGCTTATGTGAAGGGACTGAATCCTTTCTAAAAAATAGAATGCTTACCTTATTTTATCACCAATGATTGGAGAAAGAACACTCCACAGACAAGGGTCCTCCTGCTGCTGGGGCAGAAACTATGGTTTGGCATTCGCCACAACCCTTGCTTTTCTCTACCACAAAAGCTGGTGAGCCAAATATTGTACTCTCTTTCTCAGTCTCTCTTACAGCTAAGGGGAGCCAAGGGACCTAGTTCTGGCCAATGAGCCCTGAGGAGAAGTTGGCAGCAGAGATCTATTTAAAAGCTTTGCTTTCCTGTGTATTTCTTTAGAGATCACAAAGCCTGTTGTTTCATTGAACATTTAAAGCATTGCTGTGGTGCAGGTTGTGTTGTACTCATCGTCGAGACAAAATATCCATAGAGGTTCAAAAAGCAAAGTGACTAGTTCAAAGTATCATAGCTGGTAGATGGAAAAGCTGGGATTTTTAACTCAGGTGTCCTGACTCCAGGGCTCTTTCCATTCCACTAACAGGGGAGGTTTGGATGGTTCTTGAACCAGAGGGAAAGGTAGGAAGGCATTAATGATTATAAAACTGAAAGTGCCACCAACAGGAGTCAGCACAGGCTCTCATATTTCTCTAGCATTTTATTGTTCAAAGAACACAATATGAGATCTACCCTCTTTTTGTTTTTAAATTTATGATATTATGCGGGTACACTACATGTACTCTCCATCAGTTGGTACTAAGAGATCTACTCTCTAAATATATGTTTAGATCTACCCTCTAAATAGATGTTCAAAGTCTCATAGCTGGTAAATGGAAAAGCTGGGATTTTAACCCAGGTGTATAAGACATCATCGTTGACCAAAGGTACGATGTTGTACAGCAGATCTCTAGAGCCTACTCACCCTGCTTAACTGAAACTTTATGCCCATTGATGAGCAACTCCCCATTTCCCCTCTCCCGCACCCCCTGGCCACCACCATGCCACTCTTTGATTCTATGAGTTTGACTATTTTAGCTACCTCACAGAAGTGGAATCATGTCTTTCTGTGACCGACTTATTTTACTTTGCATGCTGTCCTCAAGGTTTATCCATGTTATCACATATTATGGTATTTCCTTCTTTTACAAGGCTGAAAAGTACTCCTCTGTGTGTGTGTGTCTGTGTGTGTACCACATTTTCTTTATTCTTATTGGTGTACATTGAGGTTGTTTCTTGTTTTGTTGTTATTGTGTTTTTTGTTTTTTGTTTTTTTAAGACAGAGTCTCACTTTGTTGCCCGGGCTAGAGTGCTGTGGTGTCAGCCTACCTCACAGCAACCTCAAACTCCTGGGCTCAAGCAATCCTGCTGCCTCAACCTCCCAGGTAGCTGGGACTACAGGCACACACCACTGTGCCTGGCTAATTTTTTCTATTTTTAGCTTGTTTGGCTAATTTCTTTCTATTTATAGTAGAGATACGGTCTCACTCTTGCTCAGGCTGGTCTCGAACTCCTGAGCCCAAGTAATACTCCTGCCTTGGCCTCCCAGAGTGCTAGGATTACAGATGTGAGCCACCGCGCCTGGATTGTTTCCTGTTTTTTAAGAAATTATCCATTTTTGATCCAAGCCAGTCACCAAGAGAAAGTAAGATACCACCTCCTTCCCATCTTAGGGTTTCTGAGTGACCAGCAATTTCACAGCCTCACCCTGGAGTCCCATGTCAGTCCTGTCTCTGACAATTCTTTCTCATGCACCCCACACTCTGAGTTCACTAGACCGCATACTGCTTCTGTAACATGGCAGGAGCCTGCAGGCCTCTCCCTCTTTGCTTATAACTTTTGACTAAACTCCCACCTCCCCTGACTGTGCATGTAACATGCTGAATTATAATCATCTGTTTAGATGTATCATCTCGCTCCTCTCATGTATCTTCTGCTATAGCTGTCCTGCCACTAAGCTGTGACCTTCTGAAGGATATGAACATGTCCTATTCATTATATCCATTGCCTAGCATGGCACCTGAAATATAGCAAGGGCCCAGAGATTGATGAGTTGGACCACTGGAGAAATAAAAACAAGAAAAGAACTAGAGTTGCAGTTGTAGTCAAACCCACATTCTTCAACGTGAGGCAACAGTAAGGAGCAAGGGGTCATAGATGCAGTAAACCAGGAGTGTTGATTTGATGTGCTATGTCCCCACCATGCTGCCAATTCGGCTCTAGGCCCCAGCCATAGCCCCATCAGGTCCAGGGTATGCTCTAGCCACTTTACTGCTGTGGTCACTGTGCTGGGTGACATATGGCCAGCCTCTCTGCCTAAGTGAGAGGCCTATGACAAGCTGCCCTTAAAGCCAAGACATTCCTTGGGCTTCTCTGAGCAGCATGGACGGGGTGATGATCCACAGCAAATTGTCGCTGAAGCATGTTCTATGAGGTGTGATTTTCTCCAAGAAGCGTCCAGGCTGTGAAGCACCATCTGCAACCCAGACATGGGTATCATTTATATGACAGGCTTGATATATCATCATGTATCTGCCCCAGGAAAGTGAAATTATGGCTATACTGAGAAATACAGAATGGGCAATTTGCATTTTAAAAGCCATAAGATGCCCCTCACAACTAGGCTCAGTTTGTGAGCCTCTCTGGCTTTGAGGCAGTTTTGTAAACACAGGGAAATCTCCATCCAGTTTGCTCCAACCACTGTGACCACTGTGATATGACCATATTATTTAGAAAAAATAAATACATGGAATTCTTCATGGGACACCAGCCCCCGGGGAACTTGCTCTTCCCCTTCACTCACTGTGCCTGAGAGCCAAGGAGGCCTGGACAACTCAGGTTGAAGAGGGGGATGCTAGGCCGGTGCCTTCATCCTGTGCTTCATCTGGGGGTGGAGAACAGCAGTGATGGTACCAGTTTCCAGCACCTACTATGTGCCAGGCAGTCCACCACTGACTTTATACAGTTATCTTGTTCAATCTGCAAAGAGAACCTGATTCTTCCTTGTAGAAGGAGCTAGGCATGAGACAGCAGACAGAAGAGCCACTGCAGTTGTCCTCCTGCAGGTCACCCTGTCCCCTCCCCTGTCCCTCCCTCTCCAGCGTCCCAGTAGAATTGAAGAGGGCCCAGCAAGCCTGGACACAGGCCTCTGCTGACAGATAAGGTCAGATCCAGTCCTTCCCAGAGTACAAAACCCCCAGAGGGCCAGAGTCTCCATCCCTGGCCTTGCGGGACTCAACATGTCCTTAGGATGTCTGTATGACACAAGAATACAAAAATTCAGGAATCCAGAGACCTGGGCTCCCTGCTCTGTGTCAGGGATCAAATTTAGAAATGAGAAACAATGGGAAGGGATCCAAAGTTAAAACTGCCCATGCTGTAAAGCACACTTGTTTTTCAGGTGCTGGAATGCAAGAGTGTTGGGCTGTCTCCAGGGCCACGCTGCTTTGCTGCCTAGACAACAGCTGTCAACATTTTCCTGTGTCCTGTTCTCCGGTAGGGGACATTTGTGAGAATGATGGAGAAGGTGAGGCACCCTGCTGAAAAGTTTCTCTCCAGTTACACTGCACACCTTTTATACCCAAATCAAAAGACACAGAGGCCCAACCTCTAGTTTACATTTGGAAGGGCACACGTTGGCTGATGTGAGGGTGATATACCAGATATCTCCCTTGTGCCACCCTAAGTCCAGACTGAGGAGCATGTGATGTCTGCGCCTTGCCATGACCCATTTATAGCTGTGTTACTCATAGTCACCGTGGCCCCACATATATCATGTGGGAAATGGAGTCCACTCAACACTTGTCTGCATTTGGTCCTTTAACCAGACACTCAGGGGCAATGCAATGATTACTTCTTCCTACACAGTGCTAAATCACGGAGCCATAAACACAGTGATACTCAAAGGCAGTTGAGAGAATGGGGTGCCTCATGCTCCGGTTCCATATGCAATGGCCAACATGCACCCAGAGCAAGCTGTTTAAAGCTCAGGAGTTCATTAGAGGGCACTGGAAATAAGATACAACCCTGGCATTTGTGGAGACCTCCAGTTTGTTTGTTTGTTTGTTTGTTTGTTTATTTATTTATTTATTTTTTGAGACCGAGTCTCACTTTGTTGCCCAGGCTAGAGTGAGTGCTGTGGCGTCAGCCTCGCTCACAGCAACCTCAAACTCCTGGGCTCAAGCGATCCTCCTGCCTCAGCCTCCCGAGTAGCTGAGACTACAGGCATGCGTCACCATGCCCGGCTAATTTTTTCTATATATGTTAGTTGGCCAATTAATTTCTTTCTATATATAGTAGAGACGGGGTCTCGCTCTTGCTCAGGCTGGTTTTGAACTCCTGACCTCGAGCAATCCGCCTGCCTCGGCCTCCCAGAGTGCTAGGATTACAGGCGTGAGCCACCGCGCCCGGCCGACACCTCTAGTTTATGAAGCACATTCACCCACATTGTCCCATGTACTCATCACCACTAGCCTAAGGAAGGAGGTACAAGCTACAACTAAGGTTCATAAGGGATATCACACACCCAAGGTCAGAAAGACAGGATGTGCTCAGTTTGGAATTGCACCCAAGCAACTCCAAACCTAGAACTCTATTTTGCACCAAACAGCCACCCATAAAGTCAGGGAAACAAAACCCTAAGTAAAAAATTAGAGAAGTTTTTTACCTAAACAATAAAACATCCCCCAAAATTGCCTTTTGCAACTCATGAAGCCTTTGGTGGCTAAAGTGAAAATCAAGGTGTTTCTACCAATAATTCACATAAAAACAGGGAACATGAAACAGGCACAAAGAACAGGACATTTGTTTGGGTCAAATTCTGCACCTGAAATCCAGATTACAGTAGTTTTATGTGCAGGACCTAGAGAATTTGACCATAAGGAAAAGCCAAATTGCATATACGGGTCAAATCTCATTTTAAAAATTTCAAAAGGAATTTTTTAATCCTATGGTATTGAGGGTTTGTTGTATTGGATGTGAAGTCAGAGTTAGGGGCTGGAGACTGAGCTACAACATTTAATTTGGTGAGATCTTGGTGGAAGAAAGGGGTGTTCATCTAAGACCAGTGACCACTGGTGGCTCTGAGTTTGTGGAAATTTCTCTCCATCCATCAGAACCTAGTCCTCTCTGTTTCTAAAGGAGCCACAGATTTCATTGGAGCAATACTGACCCAAAAGTTCCCTACCAAAGCAGAGCTACATAGCAGCTAGAGGTACACAAAGTGATAAACAAGTCGAGGAGACTGCTGTCTCAACCAGGAGGTTCTCAGATTTTTCAAATGTGACAAAATCCTTCTATGTTGTTTGTGCCTTAGCATTCGAAGCCTGGAGACAATGGTGCTTACATCAGAAATACCCCAAATCCTCCTACAACTGTCTCGCGATGGTTTGTGGCAGCCAGGGGTTCTGGAACAACCAAATGGAAAACCAATTTCTTGACATACAGTTAACAGAACAAGTGAAACAAATATAGGTCTCCCTGCCTTCTTCTGATAATGCATTTCTGGAAACCACACTGTCATAGAGATCACCTTAAAGTTGACTAACTTTGTTTTTATAGTAACAATGATTCTAATGAGTGATCCAAAGACTCAGTACATCAAAGGCCATATTTTTTTGTTTGATTACTATCAGGCAAAGATATAACTATAAAGCTTTATAATCTTTTAAAACAGTAAAGCTATTTTCAAAAATGAATGGAAGTAGAGTCTTCGTATTGTTCCTCATTTTAGAAATTAGAAAATTAAGATCCAGAGAGGTTGCGTCACTTGTCCAAGATCACAGAGCTAGTTAATGGCTGATCCAGGATGAAAAGCCTGTCTGGAGCTCTTTCCCCTCCATTAAATTCTTTTACAAAACTTGTATAAATGGGCCTAAGTCATCCGTACATATTGACAGTACATTAGAGGTACCTTGTGTGAACTGATACAGAAATATATCTGTAATATCTCAAAAATTTGACATACCAAATATTTGTGCACTTGTTCTAACGAACACCAAAATTTAATTTAAAAATATTTCTTGCCTTCTCAGAATTTAGCAGTGCTTTTTAAAAAACATACTTTATAGAGAGTAAAAAGTACAAATCTTAAGTGAAGTTGATGAATTCTTTTACTATGTATATACTCATGTATGGCTTTTGTTTTTACACAGCTCTTAAATACTACCATATATGCCAGAGTATCCTCAAGGTTTAGTTCATTTGTTTGAGAAATACTAGTTCCAAGAGATAATAAAACGAGTTTCACTTTTGAAAGAAAGGGGGAGGGGAAGAGAGGGAGAAAAGAAACAATCCATGATCAGATAAATTGAGAAATATTGGGTTACGCAAAGATAAACCAGTTTCTGGTTTATCTGGTTTCTAAAACTTTCTCAGTTTTAGGGCTCCTCAGAGCTTTAAATACACAAATGTATACTGTGGGTGTTAGCTATGGCGATGATACCATGTAACATTTTCAGAATTTACTAGACCACTGAAGCCTTTTTCGTTTTCTCTACTGTTTCTGTTCTTTTTTGTCTATCATTTATTATATCACAAAGAGTATCCATAGTATTTCATCAGGTAGCTGCACCAGAGTTTGCTTAACAGGAATCCTATTATTGGACACTTAGGTTCTTAATCAATTTTGCTATCATAAATGAACAAAACTTTGGAGATTTGGGGTCTTGTTTATAGGCTGTTGTAAATCACTGCCAAAGGTAGGGTGTGTGTTTGGCGACGAGAGGTTAAACCACCTAGAACAGGAGCTCAAACTTGGCTGCACATTAGAATCATCTGGAAGTTTTTAAACATCCCAAAGCTCAGGCTACCCCAAACCAATTATTAATACATCAGAGTCTCTGGGGTTGCCAGGAGTATTTTTGAAAGCTCCCCTTGTGCTCTGATGTGCAGCCAAGGTTAAGAACCATGGACCTAGAAGGGCTTCTCAGTCTTCAGTGTCCATATGAATCCCCTGGGGGATCCTGTGAAATGGCGGATTCTGACTCAGGAGGTCGGGTGGGATCTGAGACCATACCTGTCCAGCAACCTCCCAGGGGATGCTGTTGCCGTTGGCCCATGGACCACTTTGAGGATGAAGGGTCTAGAGCAGTAGTTCTCAATGGGGGTGGAGGGGGTGATTTGGCCTCCCGGTGGACATTTGGCAATGTGAAGACATTTTTGGCCATTAGAATCAGGAGTGGAGAGGGTGCTACTGGCACCTGGTAGGTAGATACAGGCCATGGATGCTGCTCACCAGCCTATAGCACCCAGGATGGCACACAACAGAGTTTTCAGCCCAAATGTTAATAGTGCTGAGGCAGAGAGAGCTGTTTCTGGTGAGAGCAAATGACCCTAAACCTGAGCTGGGGCAGAGCTTTGTACTCTGGTGTCTTAAGTGGTCCCTTCTGGGAAGCATCGCTGATAAAACATATTAGTGATTATTAGTGATTTTTTAAATCAACTTTAATGAGATTAAGAACCCTCCTTTTTTTTTTTTACTTTTTGTTATAGATCTATTTGATATTGGAACTGAGTCTACAAGTTCAGATTCACACGTAACAGTTTGCTTCATGGCTGTCAGAGGCTAGTGTGCATTATTTCTGAGGATTACATCCAAGACTATGCAGAAAATATGAACAGCTAGATGGACATAATCATTAACCCTTTGCACTCGCTTGCTTTTTTCTCATTATCCACTCGACATTATCCACACTCGACATCCGAGTGCAAAGGGTTAAGACAAGAGACTCTAAAATGTGCCTTAGTGTTCACATGATTGATCTAAGATAGGGACCCTTCAAAAGTGGGGACCTGAGTGACTGATCTACAGCAGGGTGGCTTCCTGCCACCAGGCGCTAACTGGGCTACGTGTGTACTAGGCGCCTGGGACAGAAACTGGCTTGGAACCAAAAACTAGGGAGCCTGCCCTACCAGTGGTGACCTCCCTGTGTCCAACCCCACCTCCAAGTGTCTGCTCTTCATGAAGGTGACAGGGCTAATGTAAGCAGCAGAGGCCTGTGGTGGCACTGGGCAAACCCATGACACATGAAGTGGGGAAACAAAGTCCAGGCGAAGTAGCCCCTCTTGTCTCCTTAACATTGTGCGTGGAAGGGGAGGGTGTGGGCACAAGGAGGGGAGAAGAAGATGAGCACCATTCATCCGGGGATTAGCCAGCCCAAGTCTCCTTCCTTCTTGGCAGCTCCAGAAAACATTCCCTTTGGCCGACAGCCACAGAAATGAGCACCTGCAAAGAGGCAGGGAGGAAAAAGAAAACAAGACACCAAAAAGAGCCCCCCAACAAACAAAACTCTGCACCCCAGGAGAGCGGAGGAACAAACAGAACTCCTGGACCAGGGTCACACCAGATTCGGGAGACCTCCTGCACCCCGCACCCCAGGGAAGGGAAACACAATCCAGTGTCTTAGTGCTTTGCTCAAGGAAACTGCCACCACACCCTGAGACTCCAACTCACTGGCCTTTAGTGTCTTTTTAATTTTTTTAGTTTTTTTTTTCTTTTTAACACCCAAATCATCAATTTTCAAAGTTTAAAAAATCTAAAACTGCCACAGAAACTGATGACGCAAGCCCTAGGCCTGGCCTTGCCACCTGGCATGGTGGCTCACGCCTGTAGTCTTAGCACTCTGGGAGGCCAAGGTGGGAGGATTGCTCAAGGTCAGGAGTTCGAAACCAGCCTGAGCAAGAGCAAGACCCCGTCTCTACTAAAAATAGAAAGAAATTAATTGGCCAACTAGTATATATAGAAAAAATTAGCCGGGCATGGTGGCGCATGCCTGTAGTCCCAGCTACTCGGGAGGCTGAGGCAGGAGGATCACTTGAGCCCAGGAGTTTGAGGTTGCTGTGAGCTAGGCTGATGCCACGGCACTCACTCTAGCCTGGGCAACAGAGTGAGACTCTGTCTCCAAAAGAAAAATAAAAAAATAAAAAATAAATATATATATATATAGCAGATTAGATTTACCTGCCTTACTAAATTCACCTTGTAACAGTGTTTAATGATCACTTATAACTGGTCTCAAAATGTCATCTAATCACATTTTTTCCTAATTCCAAGTTCTTGACCTGGATTTTTGAAACCTCTTTAAGCAACTTTGAGATAAAGCATGTGTTTGCAATCAGTGCACCAAGAAAATTGCTTTCACTCCCTTTGCCTTGCCAGTCTCCAAGCTGGTTCCCAGGTGGGACTCTGTCTCTACAGTCAACTAATGTTTCCTGAGTGCTTGCTGTGGAGACATTATCACAGCAGAATCTGCCTTCAAAGCTTAGTTCTCCTGTGCCACTTTGGGCAAGTTACCTAACAACATGAACCCCAGTGTTCTTCTGAAGGATGAGGAAATAACAGTGTCAAGCTCACAGGATGGTTGTGAGGATAACATGAAAGCATTTCGTAGATTACCTCCCAAATAGTCAGTGTGCACTAGTACTATCATTCTGCGACAAAGACCCACAAAATGCCTATAAATCTATGCATCCCTTCCTCCCCCTCTATCTTCCAAACAAGATTCAATCTTTGTTATCTTGGCTTCAAGTTCTTTGTGGTGCTGATGATTGAGGGAGATCTAAATGAGTGAAGAGGAAAACCAAAAGGAGTGGATTGAGTCTAAATTATATAACAAAAAGAAGGGCTTGGGGACTCAGTGGAAAATCGAATTTCTTGGAAAGAACGAAAAGAGATTCGAGGGAAGAAGTATCTAGGATGAAGGGCTTTTGGGCTGATAATGAGAGGATTTTTAGATAGTTTTACTATGTGTTTTACTATGTAAACCTTTCTTAGGTGAACATTTGCAATAATTTTTGAGGCCATTTTTGGAAATCAACTTGTGTTTCTTTTGGATGTGGCTCTCTCTGTGCTTAAATGTGCTTCTTAAAGATGGAAAGCAGAACTCTTGGTCTTATTTGGGTTATATTATATGCTCAGAAAATGTACTAGGCACGGTGAATACACTAGTGAACAAGTCTGAATACTTATCCTCTTTCATAAAACGTAAGATCTAGAAGGAAAGTCAGACGATAAAATAAGTGATGGTGATCCAGTCCTCCATGGTGATGGGTGCTGCTAAGGTGGGACAAACAAAGGAAACCATAGATGCTCTATCCTGTGTACAGGGCAATGAGAAGGCTTTTCAGAAATAGGATTTAACTGAGACTTGAGTGATGGGTGGGAGTTAACCAGCTAGTGGGTAGGGGAGGAGAGAAAGACTGAAAAAAAATATTCTGAGCATCTAATCATCAGGGAAATGCAAATCAAAACCACAATGAGATATCATTTAACTCCAGTGAGAATGGCCTTTATCAAAAAGTCCCCAAACAACAAATGCTGGCGTGGATGCGGAGAGAGAGGAACACTCCTACACTGCTGGTAGGACTGCAAACTAGTTCAACCTCTGTGGAAAGCAATATGGAGACATCTCAAAGCAATACAAGTAGATCTACCATTTGATCCAGCAATCCCACTACTGGGCATCTACCCAAAAGAACAAAGGACAATCTACAATAAAGACACCTGCACTCAAATGCTTATAGCAGCACAATTCACAATTGCAAAGCTGTGGAGACAACCCAAGTGCCCATCAATATATGAGTGGATTAATAAAAGTACTATTCAGCTTTAAGAAACAATGGTGATCTAGCACCTCTTGTATATTCCTGGATAGAGCTGGAACCCATTCTACTAAGTGAAGTATCTCAAGAATGGAAAAACAAGCACCACATGTACTCACCAGCAAATAGATATTAATGGATCAACACTTAAGTGGACATATAGGAAAAACATTTATCGGGTGTCGGGCAGGTGGGAGGGGGGAGGAGGGGATGGGTATATACAAACACAATGAGTGAGATGTGCAACGTTTGGAGGATGGTCATGCTTGAAGCTCTTACTCAAGGGGGGAGGGGGGCGTGGGCAATATATGTAACCTTAACACTTGTACCCACATAATACGCTAAAAAAAAAAAAAAAAAAAATTCTGAGCATGCGTAAAGGCCTGGAGTCAGCACGGCACCTCCATGAACTAAGAGAAGTTCACTAGAGTTGGAGCAAAGAATGTCCTGGGTGGGCAGAAATGCCAGATGAAAAAAGCCTGGAGAGTCTGATCCAGTTAATGCAGGCCCTAAGGGTAATGGGGAGCCACTGAAGGATGTGTAGCAGGACAGTGACCTGATCCATTTTGTGGGTTTTGTTTTTTGGTTTTTTGTGTTTTTTTTTTAAATATCTGCTGACCGCAAGGCTCTGGCAACTGAAAATAAGAAAAGGCTTTGAGTAGCGAAGTGCACAGGTCGCTTTGACAGCTGTGGGGCATTAATGCTTCAGTTGTTCAGTGAGGTCGCCTGTGTGCGAGCAACAAGACTACATAGTGGATGAATGGAGTTTGCAAGCCTTTCACGGTGAAGAGAGGGGTCAAACATATAAGAAGCTCATAGCACCACGGCTCTTGCCTGAGGATTGAGAAAGGAGGCCCTTCTCCATTAGCAAAGACCCAGGGGCTCCTCACCGAAGCATTTCCGTTTCAGATCTCAAACTTCCATCGAGGGCTGAGGAAAATTTCCCGAGGGCCACACAAGCATTACTTGGAGCAGTAAATCCAAGACAACTCACAAGTGGCCACAGACTGCTGGGCAGGCAGTGGGAACTCATACTGAACTCTCATCTGTCAATTCCCAGTATTTTGTGGGCTGGGAGGAATTTGAGCTTAAATAAAGCAGAAATGGACAGTCTCTTGGATCCCATGGCTTAATTTATTGAACAAGGGAAATAAGCCTTGTGAGGGAGACAGATCCGTTCCTAATGATTTAACCATTAATAAAGCCTTGCTATAAATGGAACTCAGGAGAGAAGGTAACTTGGCAGAGGGCAAATGGAGTGGGCCCCATTAGACAAAATAGGTCAGGCAGGGAGAAAGTTGTCGTGTCTCCTGACTAGTTAGGCTGATCAGAGATGACAGGCCTTGTCGTTTCTGAACTGATTGAAAAGGGATAGAGAATATACCAGAGCATTCTCTCTTGTTGTTTCCTTTCTCAGAAGATGGCCGTTTCAAAGAGGATCCTGAAAAGAACTGAGAATATCTAGCACAGTTCTGAGTTTCGTGCTTAAAAACTTGTGTGTAGGTGGGCGTGGGAGCATTTGTGTGTTTTCAGAAACATAAGATTTTACAGGAAAAAAAAAATCGTGTTTCTCCTAGGGAGTTATTGGGGCTAAATCATTCTCTTTCATCTGGGATTACTGAAACCCCAACCTCTGAGGAGGATTTTCCCTTCCATTGGTTTGAGTTTTTGTAATACCCTCTGCTTTTTTCTTCTTCTTGTTTTGGTTTTCACCCTCAGAAATCAAAAGAGAGAGCAGGAAAAACATTGCATATGGGAACAAGCTGAGGAAAGGGAACAGTGCACAAAAGCTAAAATTTATCCCTCAGACACTGGATTTTTAGTTCACTCCTGGATTTACCTCTCCTCAGAGGTTCTGCCTTCCTCTTCTCTCCTTTTAGAGCACCTCCTCCCTAAGGACTCAAGGAAGTGAAAAAAAACTTTCCTCAGTGCCGAGACTCTGCACTTTGTTTGTGTGCTGTCTGGGTTTATAAGGGCTTCCTCTGTTAGAAGCATCAAGGAAACTGGCTTCACATTTGGAAATAATCTTTCTAATCTCCCCAAAGATAAACACCATTTGGTGTTTTAAATAAATATAAGAAGCTGTGGGTGGTGAGGAGCAGTAGGGGTGAAAGAAAAGTAAATACTGAAATGTTACAGCTATGTGGCTTTGGGAACCTTACTTCTCTGGACCTCGGGGTTTTTTTTATCTGTAAAAAATGAGGGGTAGGTGGCTATGGTAGGCAGCCTCCAAGATGGCTGCCAGTGATCCTTGCCTTTAGTATTCATATCCTCATGTAGTAGCCTCCAACATGGAATAGGGCTGACTTATGTAATCAATAGTGTATTATAAAAATTATAGAGTATAACTTCCAAGGCTAGGTCATAAAAGACTTTGTTATTTCCACCCCGCTCTCTCTGGGACCACTCACTCCAGAGGAAGCTGGCTGCCATGTTGTGAGAACACTCAAGCAACCCAGTGGGCAGGTCCATGTGGGAAGGCACCAGGGTTTCCTGATAACAGTCCTCACCAACTAGCTAGTAATGTAAGTTAACCAATCATGGAAGTGGACCCTCCAGTCTTAGTCAAGGCTTTAGAACTGCAGTTCCAGCCAATGTCTTCCTGCAATCTCATGAGGGACCCTTGGCTAGAACAACCCAGCTAAGCCACTCTGAATTTATGACCCACAGAGACTATGAGATAATACTTATTGTTCTTTTAAGTTGCTAAGTTTTAGGTAATTTGTTACATAGCAATAGATAATTAATACAGCTGCCTTAGACCAAATCCAGCTCTTATAGTTTATGTGTCAGGAAACAGCTGTTATTGGTAAAAATCATGAAAAGCTGGTGTTTTGTTTGATATGTCAAAAACTGGATCCTAGCTACAGGATAGGACCATATTGCTTTGGGCATTTCTGAAATGGGGAGAAAAGGTGAGTAGCCAGACTCTAGAAGGCTGGCATCCTGAGAACTCAAGGATTTGGCTTGTGGGAGCAGGCCAACATTGCTGGCTGACCTTGAACCAAAGTTTACAGTATGACAGCTCAGCACCCAGCAATTAGTCCTTAGCATGTCATACCCAAAACATAACCCACTTTTATTGTGTTTACACACCCAGAGACTGAGTTTGTTAAAAGAAACTCTAAATGGAATGAGGACTGACTTGGGCTCTCCTTATAATGAGTCACTCCAAAGGGTGCAAGTGAGATTATTTGGAGGGAACAGCAGCCCTGGCAGTTTTTAGATGGAGAAAAGTTAGATAGGGGTTAAAAGTTGCTGAGTTCATAGTTAAACCCAAGTGATTCTCCAGGGTAAGAGACATATTTGGAAAGCAGGGAGTGTAAAGAAGATCTCTGCATTGGTCTAGGTCTTGGTTGGACTAAGTGACATTGATGGTCCCTAACCTGTGAGAATATGACTGTACATATTGCTGAGTAGACACATGTCACAACACTGATAAGGCACAACGCACTTACTGGTGGGAACCAGAGTCTTTTCAATCCCTTCTAGGCCTGGCATGGCCTTGATAACTTAGTATCTCTTCCCCATGTCGTATCCCAAACAGAGACTGTGGCTCACCCCTGGTGCACATCTATGGGGCATGGCTTTCCAACAACGCTTGGCTGTTTTCTACATTTGGAGACTTTCATCCCAGCAACCTAACATTCAACCAAAGAGATACTTTCCCAAGCAAGAAAGATTTCAATCTAGTTCATCAAGGAAGGTTCTGAGAAACACCCTCTAACTCAGTCCTCCTCAGCCCAAGCTGCACATCAGAGTCACCTAGGGGATCTTGTGAAACATACCCATCCCCAGGCCCATCCCTCCCTCAAAGAATTAATTGATCAGAAGTGGCACTCGGGCAAGTCCAAATCGGGTGATTGTAACATGCAGTTAGTGCTAAGGACCACGGATCTAACCGTATCCAGCATGTTGCTGCTGCCCGACTCTGGAACGAAGATCATCAGAATAAAAACAAGTGATTCTCACCCAAAGCCCGAGGCTGGATAACTTGGTTGTTCAGAAACTGGCTTCAGTTCTTACGTCAGAATATTTGAGAAAGGCTATAAAGCTGCTATCAGTCAGCCACGTGGCTGTGATCCTTTGGTCCTGTCTGCTCTTGGACTTGAAAAGTGTTCAAATTTAGAACCTCTTTTGTGTTTTACTTCCACTACCTGGACATCCATAAAAAACATTCTTGAATGAAGATTATCAAACCTGGCTTTTTTTGTCTCGGCATATATTTGAAACTTAGCAAGGCCTTCTTTAGAAATATTTCCATAGACGTTGGGAAAAAATGATTTCTTTCTTCCCAATCATTGCATCCAGGGATCTCTGTGTATTATTTCATATAACCATGAATCTAGAATGATCTTTAAAGGTTTACAAAGAAAACCAGATGGTGGGCTGGATTTGGCCTGTGGGCTCTGGTTTACCAACCCTGGGACTGTAAGAGTGTCAGCACGTAATAAACACCTACAGAAAGTAATGTATCAGTGAGGGCAAGTGACTAATAGGTAAGTTGGTGCTGTTGACAGATTCTTCATCCTTTACATTAGGATGTAACTTACCCAGCACATTTCATCCCTATAGCACTATCCTATCTGCCACATGAACAGTCAGCCTGAGCTAACGATTAAGGGTCAGACAGCCCAGATTTGACTCCTGGCTTCCCCACTGTCTAGTCGTGTGGCCTTGGGGAAAGTCATGTAACTTCCCTGTGCCTCAGTTTTCTCGCCTGTAAAATGGAGCTCTTATGTGGACTAACTCATTTAAGTTTCATAAGGTAAAGTGCTTGGAATAGTGCCTCACCCTTGGAAGCACTATTATAAACATTGGCAATTATTGTTTCATTGATGCTTAGGAAATCTGAATTTCAGCAAAGAAATCTGACCAAGCTTCTCACTATACCTTTGGACACTAGCTATAAAACTGTGAAGCAGGGGACAGGACCGTTTTGGGGGTTTTTTGTATGTTCAAATCTAAACAATCCAGATGGCTGGCTGACTCTGGGTCAGTAGTTCTTAAAGTGTGATCCCCAAACCAGCAGTAGCAGCAGCAGCATTCTCTGGGAACTTGGCAGAAATGCAAACTCTGAGACCCACCCTGGGCCTACTGAATCAGAAAATCCTGGGGCTTGGGCCCAGCAATCTAAGTTTCAGCAAGCCTTCCAGGTGGTTCTGATTCATGCAAGAGCTTGAGAACCACCGCTCTAGGCCAATCTATTATAAAAAGAATTTCCTTTACAGCCACCCACAGGATGCTGTCCTTGGTGCTGCACTGTCCCCACTCTCCTCAAGGTCACAGCTAAAGATGGGAAGAAGCTTGCTTCTCAAATTGGCAGGTCATCCATGCAAAGTCACAGCCTAGAGAAACAACAACACTATTTATGCTAGAATGTGGACCTGAATTGATCTCCGTAGGTTGGAAGTGCCAGCCAAAATTCAAAGAGTTGTTTTGATTTTTAATAGTTTTATTTTTACCTAACTCAAGTTTCTTGGCATTTTAACTTCTGTGCTTTCAGTGAGGTTGTTAATGATGTCAGTAGCCAGTCACCGTGGCCCCAGTTAGCACCATGGCACGGGCTGCAGGATTGCAGCTGGTGATGGAAGGTTGACCCTGAGAACAGGAGCAAAGCGCTGCCTACCACCTCTTGGTATTTCAGAATTTGATCACCTAGTAAGAAAAGGTGCCACCAAGAAGACAAAACTGAGTGTGGACAGAAAACTGAGTCTGAAGGGATGGCAGTGAGGGGGGTGGGGGTGGTGAGGAGGGTCAGGAACTGTTCTAATGCGGTTGCATTTGCCATCTGTGCTGGTCTACAGCATTATCAGCTGTGTTGTCTTATCTGGGCCATAAGCTCCTCTTCCTATGTGCTGGGAGTCCCAGCCAGAGGCTCTGACACCAGCTGGGTTGGTGGGGTGGCCTGCTCCTGGCACTGAAAGTGGGTCTATAATTGGCCCATAATTGGATTGGATTTGTCCCAGGCTTGCTCTCCCCTGACAAGCAGGAAACTTGGTATATGATTCTGCGGGGAGTCTGGGACACCATTTCTTAGCTGTCGGTAACAATGGAGAGCTTTCCAGAAGAGTTGACCTTTAGGATGATGGTTTGTTTGGGGGCATCTTTTTTTTTTTTTTTTTTTTGAGATAGGGTGTCACTCTGTCACCCAGGCTGGAGTGCAGTGGCATGATCATAGTTCACTGCAGCCTCAAACTTCTAGGCTCAAGCAATCTTCCTGCTTTGGCTTCCTGAGTGGCCACCACACCTAGCTAATTTTTTATGTATTTATTTTTTGTAGATATGGGGCCTCACTGTGTTGCCCAGGCTGATCTCAAACTCCTGGCCTCAAGCAATCCTCCCACCTCAGCCTCCCAAAATGTTGAGGTTACAGGCATGAACCACAGCATCTAGCCAGTCTGGAGCATCTTGAAGTGAAATTTTCCCCAGGCCCATTTGTTTGCCACCCAGTCTTTCTGAAATTAAGATGTTCCAGCCTGATTTCCAAATCCTGGATCAAATCTGTCTTGTGTAGTGGGGGGGGGGGGTTTGTGGGTAAATAAAGGTTACCGTATGATTTTTTAAAAAATAGGCAGCAAGAAAAAAGTAAATAGAGGTAGAAATTGAGATAGTACATTTTCTTTGAAATATATCTATAGATAGATATGTGTAGATTAACCTTGAATATCTTTCTACATCAGTGAAAACAATCCTTGTGGGTATAAGCAGAGTCATTATCTGTTCAATTCTGGTCCATGGAATGGGTTGTGATTAATTCCCGTCCTTGGCACCTGTTGCAGACTGCATGGTGATCCTATTTTTCTGATTAAAAGGGATTACACCCATTTTCTACAGATGGACTTAAATAGGCTTATAATTAATAATTAGTCTTAAAATGAACATTTGCTGAAGGAAGATGACAATACATCCCACAATCTTCCACCCTGTGTAAAGTTGGAAGTCACAGTACAATGAACTATAAATTCAATTCCTGTTCTACCTATCTCATGGAACTGTTATGAGGCTTGAAAGACAGAATCAACATGGAAGTGCTTTAGAATTTTTAAGATGAAGTTCAAGGGCTTGTTAATATTATTGTTCCTATTAGCCCCTAGTTAAAAGATGTGATTTCATGTTTGTCACAAAAATTAAAAAAAAAAAAAAAGCCTCTGTTTCCTTGCCTGGCCCATGATGCTCCCTGAAGTAGCCACTTCACAAAGTCTCCAGGCTGCCATGTTCTTGGGCAACTGTATTTATTAGTGACCACCTACTTGTTTCACTCTTATTGCAAAGTAAACATCACTTAGTTATCAAATTAAGTAATATCAGAAAGAAGCCAGTCGCGGTGGCTCACGCCTTTAATTCTAGCACTCTGGGAGGCTGAGCTGGGCGGATCATTCAAGGTCAGGAGTTCAAAACCAGCCTGAGCAAGAGCGAGACCCTGTCTCTACTAAAAATAGAAAGAAATTAATTGGACAACTAAAAAATATATAGAAAAAAACTTAACCGGGCATGGTGGCACATGCCTGTAGCCCAGCTACTTGGGAGGCTGAGGCAGGAGGATCGCCTGGGCCCAGGAGTTTGAGGTTGCTGTGAGCTAGGCTGATGCCATGGCACTCTAGCTGGAGCAACAGAGTGAGACTCTCTCTCAAAGAAAAAAAAAAAAAAAGAGGAAGAAAACACTTCTGTAGGGTAATAATAGTTGGAAAATGAATGTGAATGGGGCATTAGCCAGGACAGAGTGTCACAGGGGAGATACCTAGGGCATTTCTGGACATAGAGATGGACATTGCTCTCATTTTATTTCCTGAATCAGACTCCAACAGTACATAGTCTATGTACAAAAGATTACTAAAAAGACAAGATTCTTCTTTCTGGCCAGCAAGGCCATCTAGAATGCTCAGGAAAATGGTGTATGAAGTTCACTGTTTGACTTTTCCTTGAGAGTAGGGGAATGGCAGCTCAACTATCCAAGTATTTCTTAAACTGATTCTCTCTTCAGAGAAAAATCAGAAATTATAAACCATATGCATCTGCTAGTTAAAAACTGAAGGGAAAGGAGGAAAATCCCTTGAAGTCTCTAAAACAAAATGAAAGTGTTTAAGTGAAATGTTTGTAATTTTGCTGTCTCGAGACAAAGGCCTTCGGAAAAACGAGCTGCTGTAGGTTTTGAAAACTGGAACTGCA
This sequence comes from Microcebus murinus, assembly GCF_040939455.1. Classification (NCBI taxonomy): domain Eukaryota; kingdom Metazoa; phylum Chordata; class Mammalia; order Primates; family Cheirogaleidae; genus Microcebus; species Microcebus murinus. The sequence continues at coordinate 96,774,449 of NC_134136.1, forward strand.
GTGCCTCCTCCAGGAGAAAGGGGACACTTGCAGGTTAGAAATCATCTCACAAACTGGCTCAAGCTCGAAGGATGCCAGGTCAGTGGTGACTAAGAAAGAGATCCTTCCAGATGCTTGCAAGTGCCTCCATGAGCTCATATTAGTCACAGAAAATTAATGGATTTTAATTCTCAGTGATATTTTTTTTCATACTCCCTGGGGAAATGTGCAGAGCTACTGTTTAGATAGTATTTCATTTCAAAACCAACCAACCAACTCCTAGCCTTGGAAGCAAGGGGCAGAGGGCAGAGGACAGCAAAGGGAATGAACACTTTCTGAACGCTGGTTTGTACCAGGTGCTCGATCTGAGTCAACTCACTGTCTTGAATGGCATTATTATTCCTATTTAGAGATGTGGCTCAGAGTAGTCAGGAAGTTGCCCAAGGTCACAGAATTACTATGTGACGTAGCTGGAAGTGTCATAGCACAGGTATGTCCCACCTTTCCCGGCATGCCCTGTGTCTAGTACCTGTTGTAAGGTGGGCAAATGTGCTGCAAAAAGTGCCACCTCATGCAGCCACAGCTAACTCTGCTGTGATCTCTTTCCTGCAGAACTCAGGCTCCCAGCCCATCTCAACAGTCCGTACATTGAAACAGAGATGCCACCAAAATGAAAACTGTTTGTGTTCCCTAGAAAGTAGGAACACAAAGCTGGGAAATGGGATACTGGGATTGTAGACGGGTGCTGACCTCAATTCACTTGTCCCCAGGACTCAGTTTCTATTGCTAATAGGTGGGGGAACCTTAAATTAAGTTCCTTCTGACAGTAATATTCTGTAGTTAATAATAATAATAGTTACCACTGTACTGAGGATTTTAGATATACACACTATGTAAATCAGTGCTTCTCAACCTTGGCACTATTGGCACTTGTTGTGGGGACTGTCCTATGTATTGTAGGACATTTAGCACCATCCCTGGCCTGGAGCCCCTAGATGCCAGTAGTACCCACCCAAAGTATGACAATCAAAAAATGTCTTCAGGCCGGGCGCTGTGGCTCACGCCTGTAATCCTAGCTCTTGGGAGGCCGAGGCGGGCGGATTGCTCAAGGTCAGGAGTTCAAAACCAGCCTGAGCAAGAGCGAGACCCCGTCTCTACTATAAATAGAAAGAAATTAATTGGCCAACTGATATATATATAAAAAATTAGCCGGGCATGGTGGCGTATGCCTGTAGTCCCAGCTACCCGGGAGGCTGAGGCAGAAGGATCACTCGAGCCCAGGAGTTTGAGGTTGCTGTGAGCTAGGCTGACGCCACGGCACTCACTCTAGCCTGGGCAACAAAGCGAGACTCTGTCTCAAAAAAAAAAAAAAAAATGTCTTCAAAACATTTCTAAGTGTCCTTTAGGGTGGGGAGCAGAATCGTCACTATGAGGCAGGTATTTTGTCATTTTTTAGATGAAGAAACTCAGGCAGAACAACTATGCAAAATCACAGACCAAAGGAATAGCAAAGCCAGGGCAAAGACCTATGCCTGAAGCTCTCTTCAAGAGTTCTTTCAGTCAAATACGTGTTTTCCAATCCCGTCTGGAATCTTCCTTTGTCACCTATATTCAAAGGCTGTGCCTTGTCATTTCTTTTTCATTCCTTCTGTAACCATCATGTGTTAATATCCCCTCTCACATCCTTGCCCAATTAGGCTGTGAGTTCCTTGAGAGATGATGTCTTGTGTCACCTACTTCTAGTGTAGTAGTGCATGGCACAGTAGGATCACTTAACAAATGAGTGGATTCATCCCAGTACTTTAATCTTTCCCATTCAAATCCAGTTCATGCTGTTAATTTGTGTTATGAAGAAAAAGGTTAATTTGGCCAAGGTAAATCTCAACTAGCCCATGTACAAAATTCCCAGGAAATAAAAATTGAGTATGAATAAATAGATGTTTGAACACTCAAAATTTAATAAACCTGTTGGGTAAGGTTTCAGGAATTAATTGTCGTCTCTGGAACTAAAAAGCAACCACGATTCCTATCATTTGTATCCAAAATTGAGGGTCAGGCAAAAACTAGGCAGTAAAGTGTATATTATTTATTAAGGATTCGATGGTGCCTGCTACACATGAGGGCAAGTTTTCTAGGGTGGAAGGTAGTGCCACTGTCCTTCCTACAGAAGGCATCCAGTGACTCTCTGGCAATAGGACATGCTTGCTTTCTGCTGTTTATCTAACAGTCAAGATGAATTGCTCTGAGCAGCCTTTGTGCCACCTGCCTGGATGAAAGAGACTCCAATCTGTTGACTGCTTAATAGAAATTTCCCTCCATGAGAAACCAGTTGACTGACCCTTCCTGGGATTAAACTAGCCACCCCCTCGCCATCTGCATAAAGCCCTAAACTGGAGGGTGTGGAGAGTTCAGTTCACAGGCAGGGAGCGGTGCAAGGGAGTACAAGTTAAATTTGCAAGTCTTGATTTGCTCCTCGTGATTCCTTCTCCTTCTCAAATGCCACAGCATGTGCACGGAGTTAAAACGAGCAGCATTGTCACGATGCAGCCAAGCCTGATTAGACAGCCTGGAATTCACTTCCCCAGTTTTCTGCGTGGGCTGTACACAGCGTGAAAGGGAATGAGAGAAAAGGCTTCGTGGGTAGGAGACGGCTGTACTGTGAATGACACAGAGACGCCTGACAGGCCATCGCTCATCCCAGGAGCAAAGGCGCGCTCTGCAGAGGTCTGGCTTTGCTCTGCTGCAGTTTTGTCAGCACCGGGCAAGGTCCATGTCATCCTTAGCATCACCATAATCGGTGTTGTTCTGTCTCCTCTCTTCTTTCCCCTCCCCTCCTTTCCTTCTCTTTCTTTACCTTTCTCTCAGTCTCCTTCTCTCTCTCTCTTTTTTTCTTTCTCTCTCTTTCTCTAATGCTTCTCTGATATTTATGGGCATTAATCCTTCCTTTTATTCAAGACTCTTAAAAAGAACAAATTATTTGTGCTTCCATACAACGTTTTTTCCATTAAACTGTGAACCAGGGCAGACACTCTGACTCATATTTGAATCTCCAATGCCTGTTGTACTCTGCACCTGGTGCATCCTTTGGCTTAATAGATGCTGACTGACTGACCAAAGGAATTAATAAGTGAACGAACAAACAACAAGCAAAGGAACAAATAAACCAACATGTCAGAGTTGTGGCTCAGTGTTCCTCTTTGTGGAGGCGACAGTATCCATAGTCTCTTTAGCCTTTGCTTGCTTTACTCTGACCCAACATGGTGAAATATTTGCAAAGACTATACCTGAAAGAATATTTTTAAAGAGCACAGTGGGTGACAGGATTGAAAAGACTGGTCATGGAGTATGACAGATGATGGTTTGCACATCACCTTTGTGACTTACCTGCTGGGTGACCTTGGTCAAGTAACATAAACTCTCAGCCTTTGTTCCCCCATAAACAAAATGGCCCTATGCAGTCAGCACAAAGAGTAAATGAAATAATGTATGTGAAGCGTAAGACATGGTACCAGGCATATCACAAGCATATAATAAATGGTAATGCTAATGAAGATAATAAAAATGATACTGATATTAGTACTATTGACTATTAAAGATAAACAGTAATATTTTAAAAGAATTGGTGAGCTGCTGAGATAACCTACTGCTTTCTGATATATTTGAGATGAAAAGATAACCTATAAAGAATAGCTGGGTTTGAGGTTTAAAACCATTACTCAGGGATTTTCCATATATACTATATACCATAAATATGTCTAATTTATTAATTGACAAAAGAATCATATTGAAGAGTGCTTCATCCCTAAGTCTCTACTGTGAAGAGATTATAAATATTGGGAAATTAATTACTATATTCTTTTTATTAACATTTTAATTTCTATAAATGCAATGCATTGATTGCTTAGAATGGAAAGTATGCAGCAAGCTAGACCTGACATCACCCTTTCAAGCAGATAAATCAGGGTTACTTACTCTCAGCACTATTGACACCTGGGGCTGGATCATTCTTTATTGTAGGGAGATGTCCTATGCATTGTGGGACATTTAACAGCATCCCTGGCCTCTCCCCACTAGATGACAGCAGCCCACCCCTCTCCCCAGGTACGACAACCCAAACTGTCTGCAGACATTGCCAAATGTCCCATGTGGGTCAAAATCTACACCCCCCCCCCATTGAGAATCTCTGAGATAGAATAATGAGTTCCATTACATTGGGAGCAGGGCAAGTGCCAGTCGTAGCTGTCCTTTGGGTTTGCTGCGTGGAAATTTACATGCCAGTGTACATGGATCTACAGAATTGGGTCCTGAATCACCTCTGCCTTCCACCAAGCTGGCTGGAGCAAATGCGCTTTTTTAGTCTCAAGTCTATTCCCTAAAAACTCACTCACGAATTCCAACTCCCTCCTGAGAATTCACACACTAGACCATCCAGATCTCTGTTTTAATAGAAACCATCCAGGCAGCTTCTGTGTGTTTGCTGTGGAGAGGCTCTTAAAGCAACTGCCACAATCAACTCAAAGGCTTCTTGTGTTCACTCTCAAGAGTCCTTTACACCCACACAGGCTATAACCGGGCCTAGAATAAGAGCTTTGCCAGGCAGGAAAACAAATGAACAAAACCTGATGCAGTTCAGAACCACTGCAGAAGTTGTCTTTATCCTAACCAAGTAAAGAGCAGAAAAAAAAGAGCATCACAAATCAAAAGAAATATAGCTTCACTAGAAAGTGAAAAATCTCAGCATAAAACCATTTCCTTCAGAGAAAGTGAATAAAGCTCTGTAATTGGGTCAAAGCAAGGAACATTTCAAATTGAGGACAAAAAATTTCCACAAACCACAGGGAAGACATTTGGTGAAGCTTTTTTGTTTTTTAAGTTGAGTTCTATGTCAAACAATAAATCAGCCCTCTGTCTTCTGGCAGAGAGAAAAGGTTAGGAAATCATGATAAGTCAAGACTATGAGAAATAAATCATCTGAATTCTGAAGTCTGCAAAGCAACATGAAAAATAGTCTTCTGATAAAATGTAAAGTGGAAAAAGCAAGATATAAAGCTATAGAAGAGCTATGAATGATGCTACATAAGAAAAATGTATAACGAGAACCAGTTCCCATTTGCTGAGTAATTACCCCATCCCAGGTCCTGTGCCTGGAGAGACTTTTAAAAATATATCTCCCTAATCTTTCAAAACTACCCTATGAGAGAAGTGTCATTTTCTGCTTTTTATAAAATGAGAAAATAGAGACATAGAGCTCAGAGTTGCAAAGGTAGAAGGAAATGAGACCAAGTCTTCATGATCTCAAATCACCATATTGTTAGCAACTTGGTTGTATTGCACCCATATGTGTAAACCCAGAAGAAAAGACTGGAAGGAGAGATATCAAAGTGAGTATTATGCAAAGATGGAGATTTTGGGGGGCAATTATTTTTTATTTCTCAGCTTCTGTTACATTGCTATAGCATTTATATAAATAAATTTTTTAAACTTATTATGTCTTACCATCTGAAAGGATGATATTTCCATTCATATGTCAATTAATCGTAAGTTTACTCTAGGATGATAAAGGGCACATTTCTCAAGTATGGAGCTGCTAAGACTGATTTGATTGGTTAGTTATTGATCTGAGATCTTTCTTCTCTTTTAAAATAAGCATTTATAAGGCCGGGCATGGTAGCTCACGCCTGTAATCCTAGCACTCTGAGAGGCCAAGGTGGGAGGATGGCTCAAGGTCAGGAGTTCAAAACCAGCCTGAGCAAGAGCAAGACCCCGTCTCTACTAAAAAATAGAAAGAAATTAATTGCAGAACTGAAAAATATATAGAAAAAATTAGCCGGGCATGGTGGCGCATGCCTGTAGTCCTAGCTACTTGGGAGGCTAAAGCAGAAGGATTGCTTGAGCCCAGGAGTTTGAGGTTGCTGTGAGCTAGGCTGACGCCACAGCACTCTAGCCCAGGCAACAGAATGAGACTCTGTCTCAAAATAAATAAATAAATAAATAAGCATTTATAACTATAAACTGCCTTCTAGGCACTGCTTTCATTGCATCTCATAAGTTTTGGTATGTTCTATTCTTGTTTTTTTATTATTATTGTTTCAAAATATTATGGGAGTACAAATAATAGCTTTTCAAAACGAGATAGACAAATGATCAGAAAACATAAGAAAAAATGGTGAACGTCACTAATTAGGCAAATGCAAATTAAAACCACAATGAGATATCACCTTATCCCAGTTAGAATGGCTTTTATTAAAAAGCATTTTTGTTTTCATTCATCTAAAAGTGTTTTCTAATTTATCTTGTGATTTCTTCTTTGACTCCTTGGTTATTTAGAAGTGTGTTGTTTCAGTTCCACAAGTTGTGAATTCCCCAAACTTCCTTCTGTTATTGATTTCTAATTTCATTCTGTTATGGTCACAGAACATACTTTGCATAATTGCAATCCTTTTAAATTTGAGACTTATTTTATGGCTTAACATATGGCTTGTCCTGGACAATGTTTCATGTGTACTTGAGAAGAATGTGTACTCTGCTGTTGTTGGGTAGAGTGTTCTACGTATGTCTGTTAGGTCTATTTGGTTTACAGTGCTATTCATGTCTTCTATTTCCTTGTTGATCTTCTGTCTAGTTCTAGGCATTGCTGAAAGCAGGGCATTAAAGTTCCCAATTATTATTGTTAAATTGTCTATTTCTCTCTTCAGTTTTCTTAGTTTTTGCTTCATGTGCTTTGGGGGTCTGTTGTTAGGTGTTAAATGTACTTTTGATCAAGTAGCTGGGTACATCGATTTGCCCTCCTGCCAACACTCTCAAAATTAGCCCCTGAATCAGCAGGAATGATGGTGACGCATAATACTTAACATTTAAGAGTAATGAGCACCTTATGTTCTCTTCTATCAGAGATGACATCTCTCTAGATGACTGGTTTGGTAAATATGTCTTATCTGGACATAGATGTTCTTTGAAAAATGAAGCCAAAGAATTCTCGAAAAGTAAGCTTTCTTCTGGTTTTATATGTCTTCCTCCTCTTTGAGGGATAAGAACCTGCCTAACTTGATATTTTCTTTCATTTTTCAATTTCCCAGAGGAATATAATCAATGAATTAAAGTCAAATTTCTGAGCCCATTACTGACTATGGTCAACAATGTTACCTTTAGCCCTTGGGAGAGAAGACAGTCTTGCTTTTAAGCAGTAATCTCTTTAGGAATACAAGGATTTGGAATGTCTACATTTCTAGGGGACACTAGATATGCTGTGGTCAAAGCACCATAACATCCTATACACGTGCCCTGTGTGCCGAGTATGTATCATATGCACTGCAGCCTTTAAGGAGCTATATGTTAGCATCATAAAGAAGATATATAAATGAAAAAACAAATCTATTACAATTTGATAAATATTATGACAGCATAAACAGAAGATGCTAGGGGTGGGGCAGAGTGCTAGAGGAAGAGGGCTGTCCTGGATTGAATGTTTGAGTCCCCCCTATTCATATGTTCAAGCCTGAACCCCCAATGTGATGGTATTAGGGGATAGGGCCTTTGAGAGGTAATTGGATTTAGGTGCAATCAGGAGGGTAGGACCCCCATGATAGGACTAGTTCCCTTATGAGAAGAAGAAGAGACATCAGAGCTTCCTCTCTCTACCACATGAGGACCTAGCAAGAAGATAGCCATCTGCAAGCCAAGAAGAGGGTCCTCACTAGAATCTGACCATGCTGGCACCCTGATGTCAGACTTTCGACCTCCAGAACTGTAAGAAATAAATGTCTGTTGTTTTAGCCTCCCAGTCTATGGTATTTTGTTATAGCAGCCTGAGCTAAGACAAAGGCACACCTCCCCCAACAGGGCATCGTGATGATTCTTTTCAGATCTTCAAAATCCAGAATCAAGACTGGTTAATTGATATGGGGTATAGGACAGAGACTAATTTGAGATTATGGGGCTGCATATGGGTTCAGGGGAGTTGCAGATCATTCCAACTCACTCTCATTTCTTGTCCTTCAGCAATGTTTCTTAATGTATAATCAAGGCCTATTAGTTCACCTAGAAGAATAGTTTGGTCTCACTAGGCTGGTCTCCTAATGATGTCCTGGACATTCCATATATTCAGAGGCTATCTCTGAGCCTCTGCTTAAACCTTTCCATTCCCACCACCTCCTTGAAATTGTCCCTAACTCCAAATCATCACACCTTTCCCCCTCAAATCACCATCTGGCCACCTTAAATCACAGCCAGGAGACTCCCAAAAGTTACGGCTGAACATCCTACCTTCTCTGCCCCACGTTACCTAGTCTGGATTGGGGCCCCATTTGGAACACTCCTGTGTCTTTTGGTCCTAAGTCCTTTTCCATAAGCCATGGCTCCTGATCCCTAATGGGCTAGTCATTGGCCTTTCTGGTTCTTGTTCTGTAATGCCTTTAATTGACTTCTGTGAACTATTCTGGTCATGACATAGGACATGGGAAGAATCTGAAATCCCATTTAAAAGAAGGCACTATACTCTGGTTTCTCTTCAGATCGTATAAATCTTTCGCCTTTTACTAAAAGAAGGCACTGATCTCAGCTGGAATGAGATGCTACTCTGTTTTATATGTCTAAAGTACTAAAATAGTTACAGTATAATGTGGACTTTGAGCCTTGAGTTTCGTGGTTTTCACAGTGTTTGACAATATGGACACAATGGACTTATTCAGTCTTCAATGATCTTTTTGATCAAATAATTGGACAATATATGGTGAGGGTGGGTGACAAAGTCGTGGCCCCAAAAGGAGGAAATTTATCCAAACAGTGAGGGGTTAAGTGGTGGTGGCTGGTCCAGAGTATTTATTGCTTATGAGTCCACTGAATCAGTGTTAAGAAATGCTCTCCCTCTGTGATCACAGACCATGACCATGGAAGTCTTAAAATCTCAGACATATTTTAAGGAGAAAAACAAATGAGTCAAAAGCAAACCAGCTTACTATCCCTTCTACAAGAAATAAAGATCATTTCTTGGCTTAAAACAATGACTATACTCATTTGGAATTCAGATCAATTACCCTGACAACTTAGATTTTCACATTTCTATAAGGATAAGGACAAATACATCTCTCTGAGTGGTTTTGCAATAGAATTTGTTCAGGAGAGAAGAATCATTAAAGTCTTCTCTCAGAAAAAATGAAGCAACAAAAATTTGTTCTGGATACTCTGGTACCTTTTCAATATTTTATTGAGTTGGTATTTTCCCCTATTCCCTGTAACCATATATCCAAGGCTACTGAATCGATCCCACTGCCAAGTAACACTGCAAGATCCTCTCTGAGCTCATTTTAAAACAGCATTCCTTTGAATCTTCAAAACCAAATTCTTCTGAAACAAACTGGGGTTAAACTTAGGTCAACATGGCTTTCATAAAAGCAAAAACCTTTAAAGTTTGCATTAAAAATCCATGTGTCCAACTGAAAAGCTTTGGTTGGATAATGATAATAAATATTATGAAAAGTTAATTTCCCTTCTCCATGCTTTCTCACAAGTTCTACAGCTTCATCCCAAACATACTGGAAGATTTCATTTCAGCTTGGCAACACAAGCAGGACTGAATATGATACTCAGTCATCAATTTGTTCCTCTCTGTCATTAATACTAACAAGTGTGTGTAGCCATGTGTCAGGTCAGTTCCTGCTCACGTCACTTTGTCTGCATCCAGGTTCCTGAGAGTCATTCTATGGTCACAGAATCCACTGTGTTTTATTCTTACTCCTTTGTTCTTTTACGTAACTGTGCTGGAAACACCGGATACCATTCTTTTATTTTAACTCAAAACAGCTCCTCTCTTTCTCTATACTATAAAGAAATCTTTTCAGCAGAACTAACTTGCAAATATCCTATTAAGTCAGCATAAGCGTGACACAAATAACATTGCCACACCACACTGGATTGTCTCACAGAACATTCTGTTCTTCATTCTGTCTAAAAGAGAAGACACAACAGGGCCCCATCTGCCCCACCACTTGCCTCTGCCAGCTATGTGGTCAGAAGATTTCACCCCAACAGGAAGTGTGCAATCCATCTATAAGGTGTGGTGGGAGGATGGGGTTGAAGCAATATAACAAGTAAGCAACAGCACTGACTTTGAAGTTGGACCCCCTTTCTAGGATGCATGCTAGATAGGGAAAATCAGTCTTTCTAAAGCTCATCTCAAGAATGTGAGCAATAATTGTGGATCATGAGGTTTAAAAGAAACAATGGATATATAATGCTCTTCACACAGTATCTTGCTCATGGTGATTAATAAATGTTTCTAATATTCAGCACATAACAGATAATAAATATTGGTTGAATAAATGGGTTTGTGGACAAATGAATGGATGAATGAAAGGGCAATTAAGCAGATAAAACCCTGTTTGATGTTTCCAATATAGAGTCGTCTCTTCTAGACTTAAATTTCTACTGAAGAAATGGAATAGATTGTGCATGGTGGGCTTTAGCAGTGTTGGAAAAGGGTAGATTTGCTCTGAGGGTCTTGTAGGAGAAAAGGTGATGACTTAGGCTAATTCCACACTCCCCCTGCTGGCAGAATTTCCATAGTAGTCCACAGGAGCCAGGTCTGCAGATGAAGGATGGGCTGAGCCCTCACCAGGGATCATTATTGAATGGACCCGATTAAAATAAAAATTTATCAGGCAGCACGTACCGTTTTGAACCTACCCTTGCCTGGTCCACAATCAAGAGTCATTACCAACTCTCCTTACAGACACATGTGTTACTTTGTTTAAAGGCCCCTTTACACTTCCAAACCTGCTCAGCAACTTGCTCCTTTGATCAGCTCAAGATCAGCTTGTGGCTCTTTGTGGTATCTGGGTGAGGAAACTGAGGCATGGAATGAGGAAGGGCTCCCTGGACCCCAAGATCAAAAGCTCCTCAAGTTCCTTTCCCAAGTGTCTTTCTTCTCTCAGCTTCATCCTTCCCCAACCAAGAAGGATGATCAGAAAGGGGATGGTAGGCAAACATCCTCAATGGATCTCTGACTGATTATGGCATAAGATAGGTCCATAAGCTTGGCTTTACCAGAAAACTGCACCAGAAATACTGTTCTAAATTGAAAGCCCTTGGTACTTAATAAACGCTTGTAGAATTCCAGATTCTTTCTGTGAAAGGCTTCCTTAAACTATTTTATAGTGGTCTTTTTAAGACAAAGAAAATAGTTTTTCACTCACCCTTTTTGTTCCAACTATTGTTCAGCTTTGGGGACATATTTCAGTTCACTTTTAATATTCTGGATCTCCGACAGGTTGACAGCGGGTCCTGGAAGTTTCTTTGCTCCTGGAATTGGCTTCTTCTCCTCATCCGAAGTAGGAGGAGCACCCTGAAGAAAAAGGAGAGGAAGTTTGACTTACCAAAAAAGACATTTGATCCTCTGGGTCATGGGCATGAACCAGAAAAAAAAAACTAAAGCAAGAATAATGTCAGAGTGTGATTCTAGCATGATGACTCTGTCTTGTGTTGTAGAAACAGCCTCAGAGTTTCGATAAGATCTCCTAAAGTTTGTATCAAAATGTGGAATAAAGCTGGAAGAAGAAAATAAGTAATTTCCATGTGACTTAGAAAACACTAAAGCAGGCATCCTCAAACTATGGCCTGCGGGCCACATGCGGGTGTTTTTGCCCGTTTGTTTTTTTTACTTCAAAATAAGATATGTGCAGTGTGCATAGGAATTTGTTCATAGTTTTTTTTAAAACTATAGTCCAGCCCTCCAATGGTCTGAGGTACAGTGAACTGGCCCTCTGTTTAAAAAGTTTGAGGACCCCTGCACTAAAGTACTGTTCAACCTCTGATAACTAATAAAAATGACCATGAGAAGGATTTGTGTTTCCAAGAGAAGATTGGATTTAATTTGGTATCATATGATCATAATCTGCCCAACAACAGAGTTTCATAGAACGTTAGTGCACAGCTGGCTCTAACAATGACTTAGTCCAAGAATTTTCAAAGTTTTGTTTGGGGTGCAGTGGCTGCCAGCCTTTGTTCCAATGACATCTTTAGGACTGAAAGGAACATAAGCAAAACGTCTTTGAATATGGGCAGGATGGGAAACAGTGACAGAGGAGGCCCAGCTCTCCCGTCCTGCTTTGGGGAATATGTTAAATTTCCTATCATTGAATATTGCTTGTGTCTCAGCATTAGAGCAGGACCCACATCCTATCCTTTTTTATGGCTCCTCCAATGCCTGGCACAGAGGTGCACACGCATACTTGTTGATTGTTGTTCAACGGATTAATCCCAAGAGTATACAATAGTGATAAACCTGTGCCTCTATGTACATATACCAGACGCACATATAACAGTGACTACAAAACAATAAGATCAGTTGCTGTGCGTGGCTCTGAGAACTCCAACTCATTACTACAGAACAAAGTTGCTTGTTAGCCCATTCCTTCTATTTGCCATAAGTGGGGGGGGGGCATATCGCCCCCACCCTGCCCTGGAGAAAGGTGTTGGAAGAACATTTGATCACAGTGGCAGCCATAAGAATACGTCTCAGATCGGTTTACTGCAGGGAGGGTAATTGAATGACGGCACCAGCTGTTTCACCCTGAAATCCATCCACCACCACGCTGAGGTCACGCTTCCCACGGCTGCTCCCAGCCAATGACAAAATGCAACAGGAATCCTAAGGCGGGCCCATTCCTGGGAGCTGATGGACTGCTCTGCCAGCTGGAGATTGGCCTTAGAACAGCACTGAGGTCGGAAATCCTTCCGCCCTCCCTGTGTCCTCTCCTTCCCCTGTCTCATGGTGACTGTTCTCTCAACCTCATGCAGCTCCCTCCCATTTTTCCTTACAAGTATTTTCCCCAGTAAATTATCTTTGAGTCTGCTTCTTGGAGGACCCAACCTAACACAATCCCCAGTGCAAGACTGGCAGAGCTCCCTCGGCTTGGCCAGCAACTGGGTAGACCCATACAGTTCCAGGGAAAAGAAATCAGAAATTGCACACTTGCCTGCCCCGCAGCCCTGTCATTTGGGTATTAATGCTGATGCTGTGTGTTAATCCCTAGCTGGATCTTATATCTAGTTTTCAAATTGGTTAGAACCTAAAGGAAAAAAGTATTCAAGCTTCCCCGAACTCTAACAAATTACTTGGCAGACACGGCCTTTATAGAAATGTGTTTAAAGTGCTTATTGGAGAGGATGAGTAGACATATAAAAAAATTAAGGTGCCGTTCTTCTACTAAAGGCTAATGGTTTTTCCTCTAGTCATTTTCTTTGAATCTGGTACAGTGCTGATGAAATAGCTAATGTGTCACCCACACAAAATGATCAAGTAATTCAGTGTAACTACACCTGCTGTATATATCTGGAAAATATCATTCCCCCGGATCAATGTACAGAGCCACAGGAGTGGCTGCTTTTCATTATGCACACACATTCATCATTTATAAATGCAGGTTTAGAAGCAATAATTAAAACTGTAAAACATCTACTTAGAGGACTAGGTATTCCAAACGTTCTTTGCTAGGCTTTCAGAAAGAAATTTTTAACAAGGCTATAAAGTGCTGCGTGTTTTTTTTTTTTAAATACGCGTAGCGGTGAAATGAAAAATGTTTCCTCACTTATAAATGTTCCCATGGTTGTTAGGTGGGTAGATCTTAATAAAGAAGCATGAAGAAGAAAAATGTTTCCAATTCCTTCTGTTAAATTCCTGGGTAAGTCACATTCACTGTCTTCATAACATCAAAATTGGCACATTTAACACACAAAGCCAACGTCTGTACTTATGTGTTTATGTGTAAACATGTGAACAGATACAGATTAATAATAATATTTAATATTAGGCACTTTTCTTTCAAGTTATTAAAACCTTCATACACTGTTTTTTTTATTTATCAAGGTAAGACTTTAGCCTTTGGTTTGGTAAGGTGGCATATAATGGAAAATTATAAGTGGATGTATTATAGTTAGTAACTAGACATTATGATATTGACTCAGGAAGGGGGTTAATGGTGGTGCTTTTTCTTTCTTTTTTTTTTTTTTCTTAAGGCTGGTCAAGTGTATCAGTGGTAGTGGAGAAGGAACAAAGGAATCTGTAACTGGTGTTGGTGCGTTTTCCTAACTAAATCTTCTCTCGTCTTTTAAAAACATAATAGGAATAAGATTCCATTTATTCTATGAATTTGTTATTATAAGAATTATAGTAAATTGAGGCATGAACAAGCAGGGTTCCAGATGGCCCTGTTTGTCTAATAAATACATTCCTTTTTTTTTCTTTTATAAGTAGATATTTGAATTAAGGAGGGACATGAAAGACATTCTTTGGTTTAGATAAAAGAGTGTGTGAAAGAAGCCTTATCAGCCACAGAACCATCCTACCAGTTTCAGGAATGGCTGTTCTGAAGGGAAATCTTTCCTTTGGGGGCGTCACAGAATATTTGTGAAACTTTGCTAAATGGTGAACTATTTTCCAGCTATCTCACTTTCCTCTCATCTCCCGTTTTACTACCAGATGCCCTACTGAGTTTTTCCCTAAGCTCTCTATGTGGGACAGTACAATCTGACCTGCTCATTCATGTTCAAACACTGAAGACATTAATAACAGCAAGCACTTACACTGCTTGCTGTTCTAAGTTACATGTACTCACTCACTGAATCCTCACTTCAACTCCATAAATCTGCTGCTATTATTATCCCTATTGCATAGTTGAGGACACTCAGGCACAGGAGGACTAAGAAACTGGCCCAAGGCCACACAGCTAGGAAATGGCTGGACCAGAATTAAATACGTTTACATCTCATGAAGGGACCAGGTGGAAAGGGAAATAATTAACAGAAAATCCCAATGTGCTATTTTGTGGCTTAATAGTGATGGTGTTTCAGTCAAACGAGAGATTTGGGAGGCTTAGTGGTGTCTTGTCAATACCCTTCAAATTACTTCAAGCAAGCAGTTGCTTTTCTTACACAAAAGACCAGCCCTGCTTATTAGGATTTGGCTGTAAGGCCTCTGCCTCCGCACATGCGCACCTCTGGCTGGGCCAAGCAGACAGAGGGCGCGTACTCCAGCTCTGTGGGCAGAGGAAGGGCTCACCAGAGACCACAGGTGGGCTGCAGACATAGCCAGTACTCACAGGCCTTGTCAGACAGCCAAAGATTTGTCCTGGCTTCCTGCTGGGGTACATCCTCTTCACATCTGAGAGGGTGTCAGGATCAAAAAATCTGAGTTTATATGGGCGACCTACTGGCTGTGATACAGGTGACCTGTTCTGATCAGGGAAGGTATGTTATGATCTCCACATCTCCACTTTATACAGTAATTATCTTAATTCAAGGCTAGGCAACAAATCCCAAATCTATGAAGGTAAGCAATTTCGAGTTTGCATACTAGATGATAAAAATTATGGATGTATAGGTCATTTTGAATCCAGATTCCATTTTCCCATTCAAACTGTGCCTCAAAAGGTGGCTGGGGCCTCAAGCTAACCCACAAAATCCTACCTAACCCACCTTGTGGCCAAGCCAAGCTGCCTACCTACTCCCCTTACAGTGTTGTTTCCATGAGAAACCTATTCTGAGGTCTGGCCCAAAGATTGAGTCATTAAATCTCACTCCCTCCCTAAGACCTCATGAATCCTGAAAGTTCATTTCTGCTTTTACGGTAAGGGAATTGCACCCCCAGATCCACCCTTCTGCCCAGTGAATCCCATGAGAAAGGCATGACACAGTTTAAGAAACACTGGGGTTTCTGGGCCTCTGTGGATACCTCATTCCCTCCATCCTGTGATGAATACAGGTTGGCCATTTGTATATGTGGCTGGTTATAAAGGAGGTGTATCAGTTCTTAGCTATTTTGGAATGTGCTGGAACCATCAGATTGGGGACAAGGAAAGAGTGAGTGCAAAGTGCTTTCTCATTTCCTCCACTTGTGTGGAGGAATGTACCAGTTGTACAAAGAAGAACCAATGGCCATCTGTACCACAGATGGAAGATGAGATTCAAGCCTCCAAAACAACTGTTAGATCAGTCAATTTAATGAGAAAAGAGGGTCAAGCTACCTTCTGACTGATTGCCATGGTAGTGACAGACGCAGTTGAAGAGGAAGCACAGGAGGAAAAATCTAATGAATTCCACTGTCATCCCCTCCACCTGTCCACTGCCTTTTTCTTACAACATGCAAAAACAATAGGCTCAGGAGTCCTTCATGAAAATTGGATAATTAGATCAACTGATGAACAATCATTTATAAAATACCCACTAGGCTATTGCCATGTCCATTATATCACTGACTCCTCACAGTGACCATCTGAGGAATGGAGGAGACAGACTCAGAAACACTTGACCAAAGTCCCAGATGGAGAGCTCACGATAATGAGATATCTGGAAGGCAAAGTGAGCAATACCAGACTATGTAACCATAAAAGCGGGGGGGGGGGGGGGGGCAGGTCTTTGCAATTTGTATGTTCAAATTTTATTTGTCACATAGTAGGCACTCAATAAACATCTGCTGATTGAAAAAAAAATTTTTATCAACTTAGTGGCTAAAATTCCAGAATTTGATGATGTCACTAAAATACTCCATCTTCTCCTTTCAAAGATTATCTTTCTATTGATAGGAGGCTAGAACCACTAAGTTAGGACCACACCAGGAATATTCACAGGAAAGAAGGTTAGAGGCAAAAAGTTTATTAGGAATAGATGTTCTTTTGGGAGCAAATACCAAAAAATGTTACCTGTTAAAATTAAAAGTCTTTTCAACTTTTTAAAAAGATAAAATACAATTTGCTATGCCTTGTGGCTTATGGCTTCATTTAATTCCATTTTCCTTGTCTTGTGCTAATAAAATGCTCCAAAATCAGAACTTTTTTTTTCTAGAATCAGAACTTCCAGGTTTCATTAGAAAAGTCACAATTTGTTAAGAAATATAAACATCTGAGGAGGGAACTCTTCCCTATTTGCTGTATTCATTATTAATTTTAGCCTCCATTTTAGCAGACTGGGTACTTGCATTTGGGGGAGAAGTAAAGAATTAGAAGAAAAAAATACAGAAATGGAGGCTTAACAGATTCCCTTGCAAAATCCCCTTTTCAAAGGAAACATCGAGAGATTGAGTTTTTGTTTGCTTGTTTCAATCCCCAAGTGATTTAATGTGCTTACTTCCTGGGCTCCCACTCAGATTCCTCACTCATCGGAAGCTATACCAAATACCTCCTGCTCACGTCTATAAAAGTTCCCAGGTGAAAACTTACCAATCAAGTGAATATTGCTAAACCAAAAGCATCTGAGAGGCTATGTCCTCTCTGCCCCCAACAACACACAATCAATCAATCAATCGATCAACAGTCTGGAAGTTAAACTTGGTACCTTGAAGTAACTGCACCAGTGACAACTGCACTTGTAAACTGCACTGTACAAGTTTGGCTGAAGGAAAGAGAGGGGCAGTGTGTTTTGTGGCTGACTGAGCAAGACGACTAAAGAAATGTATAGACTAACTGTGATTCCTGAACACACAGCCTTCTCTCTTGTGCTGGAGAGCTGGCCCTCTCCTGCCTCCATCCCCTGTAGTGAGGATTTGGAAAAGGAAAGACATTGCCTTGCTCTGCTAGCTAAGTTTTCCTCACCTCTTCCAATTCAGGAGTACATTCTTTTCTTCTGGGGGGTTGCCCAGCTCCTGGCCGAAAAGCTCCCATTGGAATATTGATGTTTGCCTAAAAGAGAAAACAGGGTAGATTTAGCTCAAGGAAAGTAAGAAATTGCTATGACACTCTCTGAGACAGTAATCATTGTGAGGAAAAATGAGTCTGAAAAGTATATCTTCAAAGCTTTTTATCTCAGGAAAATTGCTATAATGACAGCACAAAAATATGCAAAAGAAAATTTGACTTCCATTTACTCCACATTTCTGGCACTCATCCTTAGGTCTGTGCAGTGATTTTATGATTCCCTATTAAATAGAAGCATTTGAAGACAGTTTGTTCTGGCTGTTGCCCTCCTGTGGTGCATATTATTTTCCCCTCTCTGGGATGAGGAGGGAACACATAATGATAAGAAAGGAGGAAAGAGCATCTGCAAAAGCCATACCACACCTTAGCCCTCCTGGAGGGCTCCTTCACGTATACCACGGAGAAGGGAGACATTTACACCTCCGAAGCCAACTCCTCCCTTCCATCACGTCCTGCAGCTTCATTGCCTTAGGTCTCTGGAATTGTCACTCTTCTACCTTTTCCCCCACACACAGTAAGGAGTAAGGATTGTACTAGAAAGTCAAGTTCCCTTTGTATCACAACTCATTGACTCTTGTCCTTTATTAAGATAACAGACTAATCTCTATCAGCAATAAGCGTAAAATATTTTCTAATAAACATGACATACTCTAAACATTAAATTCTGTTTGGATATACTGACACAGTAATTTGAACTTGGGAAGAGAATATGTAAATTTGGATTTTGCCCATATTGTACCTAATGTCAAAAGGTGAAAATATTTAATGCAAATGCAAAACGTCTTCAACCAGTAGTATCACTCACATAAAACAAGCATTAAATACTTTTTTAAAAGTAGAACTGATTTTTTTTTTCCCACGGAAGATAAAGTGTTGCTTTATGAGTAATTGGATATGTGGGTTTGAAAAGTTGAAATTTCATTTTGATGTTATGCATAAAAATGATGCTTGAGCAACAGGAGCAAAATATTTTGTTATCTTATGACACAGACTGGATGATTTTGGTGCCACACTAAACAAAATCATTAGGAAGTATAGTAAGGTCCATTTGGAACTGCCTGGTACGAGCTCTGTTGCCAAGGGAATGATTAACCCATGATACTGGAAGTATACAGTGCCCACGTTCATGCAACATGGCAGCGGGTCTGTGCTCTGCTCCCATCGAGAGCAGGAAGTGACTTCTTTCCCACCTTGGGGCTTTAAAAATCCCCCCTCTTATTAGAATAATGCCTATCCCACAGAAAGGAACAAATCCAAAGTATTTGTGGCAGATAACAAGTGAGGTAAAACATGATGGAGCCATTCCTAGGGCCAATAAGTATTTTTGATCAGTATATACCATATATGCTAAGATACAAATACAGCATAATTTTTTTTCTTTTATTTATTTATTTAACTGGAGCTCTTTGGCAAGTACAGCACAATTTTAGAGGAAAGCATTTTGGAAAATCTAAGGCTGAGGCTCCTGTGCTATTTCTCTGCTTAATGGAAATATCAGGTGACCTAGAGTGTGAGGAGGAGGAGAGGGCATAAGACATGGTAGCAAATATAGAGCCATACTTCATTAATTCCAAGATGTACCTCCTTTAATTTTTTTTTTTTTTTTTTTTTTTTGAGACAGAGTCTCACTCTGTTGCCCAGGCTAGAGTGAGTGCTGTGGTGTCAGCCTAGCTCACAGCAACCTCAAACTCCTGGGCTCAAGCGATCCTCCTGCCTCAGCCTCCCGAGTAGCTGGGACTACAGGCATGTGCCACCATGCCCGGCTAATTTTTTCTATATATATTAGTTGGCCAATTAATTTCTTTCTATTTATAATAGAGACAGGGTCTCGCTCTTGCTCAGGTTGGTTTCAAACTCCTGACCTCAAGCAATCCGCCCGCCTTGGCCTCCCAGAGTGCTAGGATTACAGGCGTGAGCCACCATGCCTGGCCTGTGCCTCCTTTAATATCTGAAGTCAGAATGTGTCCTACAACCAATTGTATCTTACAATTTTAATTGGCACATGCTTTATTTCTTGGCAGGACATAAAATAATGGTATTTTACAATTGGTGGTGTCTTAGATTGGATGAAATATCATAGGGGCCTGAAATAAGAATATGAAAACAGTGTAAATAAGACTCACAGAAAATGATCTATATTAGACCAATAGACTATTTCTGTCACTGCAGTTTGGACGAAAGAGGGGAAACATTAATATAGGGACTATTTGGGGAAAAGGTTAACAAGGTAAAAATTTCACTAGATTTCCCCCACCCCAACTCATGTGTTAAGCATCTGCAGAGCACATTGTTCTAATAGTGAGCTCAGGTTAACATACTGTTTCTGAAAGACTTGATTGCTGGACTAGCCCATTGAATCAAGTATGTATGCTCTCTAGTAGATTATAGTTTTCAGTAAGGGGACATGTAAAGGTCATCCAGAATAATACAGTAAGGTAAAGCACATGCTATGGGATGACCACATTTTCCTGTTTGGAGATTAATTTTAGTGATGTGCCCCCATGTCACCTCTCCATGGTTCGTGGGTGGCTTACAGTAGTGAAAAGAGCCCAATGCTAGGAGTTGCTACAGGTTTTCTGTACTCGAAAAAATGACAATTGCTCTGGGTCTCATTGTCCCAATTTGTAATATTAATGTTAGGCTGTGTCCATGGTTTTCAAACCTCTTAACCATGGAACCCTTGCTTCAAGAAAAGTATTGTAAGAACATCAAAAATGCAAAATAGACACAGGTGGAGGGTGCAAATACCTATATCCTCACAACAAACTTCTGAGGTTGGTATTATCATCTTCATTTTACTGATGAAGAAATGGACTCTCAAAGAGGTTTAATTTGCTCAAGGTCACACAAATAAAGATTCCAAATGGAAGCTGCCTGACTCTGGACATAGACTTTTTCACTCTACCAAACCCATCTCCAGAGACTTCTCTTTTCACTTGGCAGAAGATAGCTCTAACGAGCTCTAAAATCCTCTCAACTAGCCCTAAAATTGCAGACTTATGACTTGAGAGTGGCCTTCAAAAAGGGACATACAAAATGGATAATTTCAGAATAGGTGCCAAAGAAAAGCCACATTGAAAAATGAGCCATTAACTCCCTGACTTGATGCTTTTTCTTCTTTTAAAGCATCACTCAAGAAATCAGGAACCCAAATGGGGTTTTTTGACAGCAAATATTGACAGGAACCAAAGCAGCCTAAAAACATGTCGAGCATTCAATCGTTAATGTGCACCAATAAAGGAGTATAAAAGGAGTGCTTTGTCAATTGTGGCATGCATTACATTAGTAATAAGAAGATTAGAGATGTTTCATTAATATAATTGTAGGGCAGTAATATTTGAGTGACAAATTATAGAGTAAATTATAGCCATAATAAAAATTCCTTATAACTTGAATTTGATAAAAATATGTAGACCTGTAGCGCTGTTTTTATTCCATTGGCCAGAAAATTGGGTCATATTTTTGTCTCTTTTACTGACTAGCTCTGTATTTGAATGCAAATGAAATATCTTCTCAATGACTCAATTTTTCCACCCGCAACTTGGATATATTTGCTACTCAAAATGGGTTTGGAATATAAGCTAAATTGTTATGAAAGAATAAACACTGAAAAGGCTTAACATCAATGATTTAGAGTTAATATAAGGTTAGACTTCCTTCTCTATATAGATTCTGTATAAACGCAAAGGAAGTAAGCTCTTATTTTTCCTTTTGTAATGCAATACTTTGTACTTCTTTTCCCTCCTTAGGGTTTATTCATTTTAGATATTTTTAAATATGCCCTTGATGTAGCAGACCCGGTGCATCACTTTCCCAAGCTATACATAATTTGTTACATCCTCCAAGTTGGGAATGGAAAAAATCTACTAGATCATCTTTTGCCAGGACAGGATACAGTTCCCTGATAGAAGACCTATCTGATGTGAAATTAATACTACACTTGATCTCACCAGGTGAAGAAAAGTAGAAAGAATTCCCTGTAAGTTAATTCCACTACTCCCTTAATTATTTGTATTGTTCTCCTTGCTTGGTTCCAGGCTTTGAGTCCGAAGGATTCTGGAAACAATATTCCCTCCACAGCCCCTCCTGTGTGGCTTACAATGGAATGACATCTTTCCCCAGTGGGTTGGATTCTGATAGCTGCCAGCCGCTGGGTACTGACAATTCCTATTGAACTTTGCTTTCCACGGCCATTGTTCTCTTATCTCCCCCTCCTTTTTTGTCTCTCCTTTTCTGAACCCACTGTGAGTTTTCTGAACAGTTCAGAGGCTTTTGGAGTTTCCTCCTATTGCATTTTTTTTTTCAGATGACCCCCCTACTGATTTGATCTTTAGATTTCAAAGGCCCCCAGCAGCTCCTGCCAGAATCTATAGCCTCCCCCATTCCATTCTCCCATGGCACCTCGGCAGAGGAAATTCTATAGGGTTGCATTTTGCATTATTTCTTTCTGCTCTTTCCTATTCTCACAGCCTTAGTTCTTCTCTGAACAGAGCAGGACATGACATTTTGTCATTTACAGCATCTTTGCAGAAGACTTTCAGAAAGAGGTGTGTTTTCTCATAGCTGATTAGAAAATGAGATTCTTATTTGATATATTAACCCAAAATAAGAAAGACATATACATGCACATATCTACCAACTGAAATATAGTCAGCCTATTTTAAAATAAAATTCTATATCACTAGAATGTATGACTGCTCAGGGATTCTTGGAATGTGGAGTGGATTCAAAACACACAAAACTTCACCACTCAACATAATTTTAAAAAACTCCCACTCAGCCACTGTTTTTCACCCATGATGTTTCATACTAAAAGGTCTTATTTTTCCTCTGTTCTCAACACTTTTTGTTCCCTTCAATAATTTCCTGAGTGACTCAACTATAGTCTCATCATCCAGGGAAAAGCAGATTTCAAGAATGTGTTATACAGCTATTAAGATAATGTGCACAATTGGTTGGGGGCAGGTTGTATTTCTGAAGTACTTATGAATGTCAGCATCAAAAAATGACATCTTTTAGCCAGTATATGACTGCTTGCTTCATGTCACAAATATAGAGCCCTGGTCAGAGCAGCAGTGATCATTAGCTGGAGGTAATACTGAACCCACTTGAGACTCAGACTCCTACACTCAAGTTCTTGCTACACTTTAAAGAAACCAGCATTGGAAATCATAAGCAATGTATTATAGTGCTTTATTTAAGAAAGAAACAGTAGATCTATGATCAAAGTAAAAGCCTTGGCTGTACATTAAAACAAAAGCCAAATGAAAGTTAATTTTTATGTTTTAAATTTAAACAAAATATTGAAGGAAGGTATGTTATCAGTATTATGTTTTTTAGCTTTTTTTTGGTTTTTTTACAAAACTGAATGGGTCTGTAAAGTATGATTTTTAGCTTTAATTAATACCTTGGATTAACTGGACAATCATGGATAGTTATAGTCTATTCCTCCGTACCAAGGATTGGCATACACTTGGAATCTTTTTTAAACTGGAAATCATACACAGGAAACACTTTGAGTCTCTAACACCTGTCTATGAATTTTTTTGTCTTCCATGGAGACTACTTTCTTCTTCCATAGATCTTTTAGTCTCTGGGCAATGGAAGGTGGAAAACCAATGGTAATAGGTAGGGAAGGGAAAGAAGTACTCAAACGTGGAATATCAGAATATTCTGTTCTACATGTGCATTAGGTAGCAATGGAAAACTTCCCACGCTAAGAAACTGTACACTCACCAATGATGCACGGCTGGCTCATATAATCATTCTTTTAAATGTATGATAAAGAAGTTAGATTTAGTTGCACAAGCAGCTTGATTAAGCCAATGTAGCTGAGAGGTGATGATTCAATGGCCATGGTCGTTTGTAATTTCAAGAACCACATTTGTCATTGAGTCACTTTGCACTTTTCACTGCAAGCCAACTTAATTTTAAATTGCCTTTAATCAGTGTGGGCTATCAACTTCTTCAGTGAAATGCTGACACTGTTTCTAAATGTTTGGTTGAGTTCTTTAAAAGGGAGGAGCTGACATCCATAAAATGGTAATTGTTCCTCAGGTAGCCTTGGTACTTATGATTTTTTTTTTTTTTTTAATGAGACAGAGTCTCGCTTTGTTGCCCTGGCTAGAGTGAGTGCCGTGGCGTCAGCCTAGCTCACAGCAACCTCAAACTCCTGGGCTCAAGCAATCCTTCTGCCTCAGCCTCCCGAGTAGCTGGGACTACAGGCATGCGCCACCATGCCCGGCCAATATTTTCTATATATATTAGTTGGCCAATTAATTTCTTTCTATTTTATAGTAGAGACGGGGTCTCACTCTTGCTCAGGCTGGTTTCGAACTCCTGACCTCAAGCAATCCGCCTGCCTCGGCCTCCCAGAGTGCTAGGATTACAGGTGTGAGCTACCACGCCCGCTGGTACTTATGATTACCCTTGAGATGGTCCACATCCACTCCTACAGTCTCATGCTCTATGCCAAAGTGGAGATAGTTAAGTAATGAGATTAGACAGCATTGTCAAGAGGTTCCAAACATAGCCTTTAGGATCAGACTGAACAACTGAGTTTGTTTGGGTCCTGACTCTCCCAGTTACAAGCTGGGAGAGTTATTTTGTTTCTCCAAACCTAACATTATGATCCCCAGAAATCCCACTACATTGGGCCAGGTATATGGTAAACCCTGAATAAACTGTAACTATTATTATCATCCTAATAATAAACCTTGGAAGTTATTCTCAAGAAATGTATAGACTATTAGAAGCTAGAAGAGGCTTGGAGGTCATATAACCCAACACCTTTCCCTTTGCAGATCACAAGGACCAGGGGCGTGAAGTCACATAGCAGAGCTAAGACTAGGGCACAGGACTCTTTCCAGTCAGCCATTAAGCTCTGAGATCTCACAGGAGAGGACACATAATAGATACTCAGCTTACTGTGGTCAATTGTGGAGAGAAAGGACCAGTGACAACCCAGAGAAGATTGGCTCTGTGTAAACTGAGGCCCTCTGGAGGCCTTTGGTGGTTCCCAAAGGGGATGTGTTCAGGAGGAAGAGGAAGGACAGGCAGGTGCTGCCAGTGGCCGGTGTCACTTATTCTCATTAGAGAGAGTCACCAAACAGATCGCTGATGGGATTAGATTTCCCAGCGGTTCTAACTTTCCCTACCACCTGTCATGTCAAATTCTTTCATCAGGAGGGAGCAGCTCCAGTATGCTTAGTGTGTTGATGTTACCTTGGTTACAACTGTATTCCTATCAACAGTGGTGTATATAAGAAGCAGTCTGGAGAGTCTAGAACCAGGATTGGCAAACTAAGCTCACGAGCCAAATCCAGCCCACCACCTGATTTTGTAAATAACATTTCATTGGAACATATCCATATTCATTCATTTACATATTCCCCATGGCTGCTTTTATGGTATAACAGCAGAGTTGAGTAGTTGGAACAGACCAAAGAACTCACAAAGCTTAAAATATTTACGATCTGGTCCTTTACAGAAAGAGTTTGCCAACCTCTGGTATAGACCTTTATCAGCTGCTTAGGAGACAAAGGCCCTCTCCAGACCAAGTAAGAATTAACTGATTCCTTCAGGATGTTGTTATGCCTTTGGCTGAGATTTAATTAATACATCTGAAAAGAAGTATAGAGTTAAAATCCCCTTACAATACAAAGGCCATCCCTTCTTCAGTGTGGATGTGAAAGACAGTTGTCTATATTTTCTAAGGGTTGGTCTAGTCCTGGCCTCCCTCTTATTCTGGTGCATGAAGAAGATGGAATCAGCTGAAGAGGAATCAAGCCCATTCCATGCATTACTTGGAGAGTTAGAAGAGCCTTCTCTTAAGGAAACTGTGTACTATAAACCAGGCACTTGCCATACATTATTTTGCTTATTCATTATAACAGCCCTATTAAGTAGTATGATTGTCCCCATTTTGCAGAAAGGTAAACTAAGGATGAACTAAAGCCACAGAGATTTGTTAACTGTTTGACTTCATGTTGTCTAACACACATAGGTGCATTAATTCAATTCCTGAAATACCTGACTGTTAGAAGTATAGTCTAAAGTGGCTTAAGTTCACCCAAGCCAGACAAAATAGAGATAGAGATCTAACTCATTATTTCTAGAAGTTTGCACTGCAAAACACTATCCTGTAAGATACTCACTGAAAAGGTCTGGTATGTTTAGAAAACCTTACATATGTTTCCACCCTTTTGGAAATAACATGATGCTATCCGCAAGTTATAGACTCTGAGAAATTTTCCCAAATATTTAATCATGGGAACCTTTAATCTAATCAACAACATCCCATAAAACTAGTATCCCAAGGGACACACTTTGGGAACTGTTGAACTAGATGATGATGGTGGTGATTGATGATATCAGCTAATGTTTATTAACCAATTACAGTGAGCCAGGCACTGGCCTAAGTATTTACATGTATTAAATTCATTTAACACTCACAGCAATCCTATGAGATAAAGATTATTATTAATTCCTCTCTTGACAGATGAGGAAACTGAGGCACAAAGAGGCTAACAACTTGTCCAAAGTCATGCAACTATTAAGTACTAAAAAGACCATGAGTTCCTCAAACATGGGGATCAGGTATCAATTCATCTTTGTAAACCCTACACTTAGGACAGTGCCTGACATATATTATGCATCCAAGAAACGACAGTTGAACTGAATGGGAGATAAGGTCCTAATACAAAGAAGTGACTAGAGTATTGAGTAGAACATTTAAGAACTTTAAGTGGTATTTACACAATGAAGGTAGTCCCTCATCAATCAGGGGTCTCTATTTGTTCCAGACAGGACTGTAACCTAGATGATGTTCCTACTAAAAACCATTTTGTATAGTGTAACCATTTTCATGTTTTATTTAATGTACACTACTTAAAGTTAATGCAAAGATGATAGGAAAATATCAGATAGTGCCAATCCTATTTAGCCACAAGAAATAATATTTCCTTTGAAGGTACATTAAATTGGGCTTTTTGTGTGGCATAAAATATATTGAAAGAGGCAATACCACATCCACAAGGAACCACTGTATTGCCTTGGTTGGTAGAATGGATGGATTTTTTTGTAATGCAGTATAATAAGAGCTATTGAGAATAGTCAATAGCAGCTTTTAAAATAATACAGCTCTAAAAATATATCAAGGTCAAAATTCATAAACAAAATACTGGTAAATTTTCAGTGTAGATTTTAGAGAGGTCAGGGAACACTAAGGAAGAAAAATAAACACACTTTCAGCTATAGAAGGAAGAGAAGCAAAGGCAGCCCAAGAGAAGATGGATTTTGTACCCTGGAAAATACAAAGGAAATTTTATGTTTTGTACT
Organism: Microcebus murinus; assembly: GCF_040939455.1. Lineage (NCBI taxonomy): Eukaryota > Metazoa > Chordata > Mammalia > Primates > Cheirogaleidae > Microcebus > Microcebus murinus. The sequence goes on from NC_134136.1 coordinate 96,801,448, forward strand.
TTAGGAGCTTCAAATGCAATGATTAAATGGCATTACTTCTCATAACTTTAAAACATTCCTGAATAATAATTATAATAATGGTTGACTATCAATTAGTGCTTACTATGCTGTTTTAAGCACCTGATACATGTAGCCCTAGCAGATGAGTACTACTATTATCTCCATTTTACAGATGTAGAAATGGAGGCACAGAGAGGTAAAATAGGTAAAGTAATTTTCCCATGATCTTACACCAGTACAAGATGGATTATAGACCCCAGCAATCAGATTTCAGAGCCCGTGCTACTAACTGCTTATACACTTGGTAAAAGAGAAGATTCAAAAGTTCAATGATGTCACAGGTCTGGGAAACAAAATAAAGTCCACTACCACTGTCAGGGTATGTCAAAGACTCACTAGGTAGACACCAGAGAGCTAAATGTGACAATGCTGAGTGGAATCCTCACCAAATGCATAGACCCTTCCTTGGTGGTTTGTTCAATAACAAGTTTCCAGAGGTTGGTATACATCCTGCCACTTAAGAACCCCTCCAATTTAAGGATATGCATTAGTTATGACAGGTAATGATCTGTCCCTCCACCCACGTCTACCAGCAGTGTGTGCCAGGATTTCTAAAACCTCCTATGATGTGTTCATAACCTAGCCACACGCACGCCCCTCCAAAATATGGTCAAGCATTTGTGATTGTGTTTGTGCTGGGATGATGCATCAGACCTAAAATATTCAGGAACTGCCTCATGTCCTGCAGTATTCAGAAAAGTCCAGGAAGAAAAAATAAAGTTCCTCTGGAGAAAGCACAGATGGGCTCCATGTTGATGGAAAGGAGAGATGGAATTTTACAATAAAAGCATTGTGCCCGGTGCCTCAGGGTAGGAGCCATTTGAGAGTCAAATATAGAGTCCTTAAGAGAAATAACAAATTAAGTTTTGAGTAAAAACAAATACTGAAAGATATTTTCATAATTATATTTTTGTTTCAAGATGTCTGCTTCCCCTTTCCCTTTTTGTGGGTGACACTTAAGTCAATTTAAACAACCAAAGAATTTGTTTGCTGGGAGAGTATGAGGAAAACTAATAGCATAGGGACTTTAGAAGATAAATACCCAAGCCTTGGGAAGAACACTTAACTACAAAAGGATATTATTTAAAGAAATATGTATTTTAAACAGATGGGTGAACAAACTGTGACCTATTGATATATACATATATCAATTGGATACAAAAAATGGAAATTGAATATATTATTCTCTATTAATCAGCATATCAAAAGTATACATATCAAAAAACATACACACTACATTCTTGTAGAAGATAATCTAATTCTCATTTGTAAACTTTGATTGTCTTACAATTCAGGACAATTAAATAAAAATAGCTTCTCCTTTCTCAGTTGTACCTAATTGGTCTTACATCCTTCCTGAATTGTACCTTGCAAGTCTTTTAAAGAGGAATTTCCTTTTCTTCTTGAAGTTAATCATCAGTTAAGGGTGAACAATCACAAAAAGTATGACTTATTAAGCAATCAGGCAAGAAGTTGCAGAGCTGATGTTAAAATACAAATATACCTACTTACCTGGATGGCTCTGACATTGGAAACTGGCTGTTTCGACATATTCAAGCAGTCTTATCCCTAAAAAAACAAGTAAGAAACTGTTAGAGGTGGCAGCATTCAGATCCTCGGTCTTGATAAATTAGAATTTAACTCATGATTCAACTGGATAGTCACCCCTTTCACTGGCCATATATTCTTTCAGTCTCAGTTTCCGAAGTTACTTAGAGACTCTCCTTCCTAATGCCTGGGGGGTGAGGGGCGGGAGGGAACACTAGAGCGCCAGGATAAATCATTCAGAAGGAGAAATGCTGAGATGCCTCGCCCCTGATGCTAATGATATGCAATCAGAAACTTGAAAGGCGCTATCATCTCCTTCCCTGCCCTCCTGACCCTCTGCCAAGAGCAGCAAAGCAAAGAGGTTGTGGGAATAAAACACCTTTGTTCCGGCCTCAGAAGCTCTCAGCTTGAAACTGAACTTTTGATCTGAATTCATTATTGCCAGGGCTGCGAGTCAGTCCACTGGGAGTACTTCCTCTCCACTGAACAGGCCCACAGAGAAATGGCCCGTACCACTTCCTTACTGCCGCCATGTCTGCCCAGCATCCTGGGAGAGGCCTCTGTGTGTTCCCCTACACAAAGCCCACCCTATGTAAACACAGGCAGGCAGCAAGCCTCACCTGCTTGCTTTTGTTTCAAGGAGGGTAGTGGGACTTATAAGGGACCCTGCCAGATCCCCAAGATGGACAAGTGCTTCCTTCCCAAAGGATGTTTGTTTTCTTTCAGCACGTGAGACCTGCCTTAGAGCACACTTGGGGATGTAGGCCATGATTTATTGGGGCTAGGGGAACAGGGAATAGCCCAGCTCTGGTCTGTTTTTATAGCTTGGTCTATTAAATGTTAACAGGACTAACTGAAAAGTTAAAAATTCATTGAATTAAAAATATGCTGTGTTTTAAACCCAAACTATAAAATAGGTTGACTGAGTTCTCTCTCTTGACTGGTGTGAGGATATATATTAACCGGTGAATGAATGAACCCAGAGAGCAGTGCTGGCATTTGCCACAGGTCCTGTGAAACCTGGGCAATGTCACTCAACATTTCATTTCTAGGCCCATTTCCTCTTCTTTTAATTTTACCTGCTTCACATGTTGTGGTAAGAATTAAAATGACATAATGCTCCTGAAAAGGCCTTGTGAACTATAAAGCGTGATGCAAATATTTATTGTTTACTGCCATCATCCACAGCTTGTCACTTTTGAGTGCTGTACTGATCTGCAGCTTTAAGTTCAGAGTAAGAATTGAGGTAGTGATATTTCTCAACACCTAGAGAGATAAAAGATCTGAGAAGAATTCTGTGAAAAACTTAAGTTTTTTTGAGATCTTTAAAGTCTTAGGCTCTATTACATTTAAACAATGGCATATTTTTTTAAAAAACCTCTATAATTAGTATATCCAAATATATAATTTTTGGAGCCATGTACATGAAAACAATGAGACTGTTTTAAAAAGTTTCACCTGAATGTCTTGGTAATATATTTAGATATAGTTTCCATGCATTAAAGGCTAGGTAGAATTATTTTTTTTTTTTTTTTTTTGAGACAGAGTCTCGCTTTGTTGTCCAGGCTAGAGTGAGTGCCGTGGCTTCAGCCTAGCTCACAGCAACCTCAAACTCCTGGGCTTGAGTGATCCTTCTGCCTCAGCCTCCCTAGTAGCTGGGACTACAGGCATGCGCCACCATGCCCGGCTAATTTTTTATATATATATCAGTTGGCCAATTAATTTCTTTCTATTTATAGTAGAGACGGGGTCTCGCTCTTGCTCAGGCTGGTTTTGAACTCCTGACCTTGAGCAATCGGCCCGCCTCGGCCTCCCAAGAGCTAGGATTACAGGCGTGAGCCACAGCGCCCGGCCTAGGTAGAATTATTTTTAATATGGTTTAAAAAGTTTTTCTTGAGACAGAGTCTCACTCTGTTGCCCAGGCTAGAGTGCCATGGTGTCAGCCTACCTCACAGCAAATTCAAACTCCTGGGCTCAAGCAATCCTTCTGCCTCAGCCTCCCAAGTAGCTAGTACTACAGGCACCTGCCACCATGCCTGACTAATTTTTAAAAATATTTTTTGTATGTTGCCCAGGCTAGTCTCAAACACCTGGCCTCAAGTGATCCTTCCACTTCAGCTTCCCAAAGTGCTAGGATTACAGGCATGGGCCATCATGCCCAGCCCTGGTTAAAAAATTAAAACACAACAACAAATTGAACAATCAGGGATGCATTTTACTCCATGATATGTTTGAAATAGATTGCTGTCTTTCCTGCAATGTCAAAGAGAAATGAAGGGTTTTTTATTTTTGGTTCTAGGACACACAGCTCAATTCCAAAAAGAAAAGCTTGGTGACTTAATTTTTAATGTTTCTATTCCTCAAAAGCTATTAGAAATCCAGCAAAGCAATAATTTTCACAGGACTTTAAATATCTCTGTATATAGTATTCTCTGTGTATGTACAACTAAAGTTTAATATCACTTGGAAACTTTTTAAAAAGTTATTGTACATCGATTTGAAATGGAGATTAGGAAATTTTGTTATGCCATGACAATAACAGGTTGAAATGTAAAAAAATTAGGCAATGAATGGTTATGTTATTTATATTGCATTGATTTTTTAAATAAGCTGATTTTGGTTTTTTTACTGAGCTGATTGCACAAACTACTGGGTTGCTTTGTTTTTTGTAGCCCTCTGAGCCTAACGGCTGGATGGGCCTTGTCTCCTAAACAGTTTTGATATATTCTCATTTGCATACATATCTCTTAACATACATGTCAATCTTCGAAAGAGACATCTATAGAAAGTTGGTCAGATCCCAGCTCTCAATGCTCACAAACAGGCTAGATAACATTTGTGTAAATCAGTTCAGCAGCAGTTCCTGCTGTCCTCATTATTCGCAGAGAATCAGGGCAAAGCACACTGATGAATAAAAATAGACAGTGTTCCCTGGCTGTTTCCCTGGCCCTGCGTTCACCTCCATCAGGGATGTAGAGTGTAGCACGCACCTTCTTTCTTCATCTGCCTGCTTCATCTTGGGACCAAAAAAGCAAACTATGCCTTAGATACACACTCCACTCCCACCGGGGCCACTGCTTTTCATCCAAAGAGGTACTCTTTACAGCACTCAATTACTATGTCTCCTGGTTCTGGCTGAAATTTGGAAACGTGGCAAGTTTGACAAGGCATATATTGACTTTTACGAAGCCTGTAATATAATGGAAATGCTTGCCGGCTGAACACCGGTGAGTTTTCCTGGAAGTTCTGCATGTCAGTGGAGATCTTTAATGGTCTGTATGCTGAGTCGTGTACAACATACTGCTGCTTGTTTTTCAGTGGGCAGCCCTAATATCTGACTTCTAAATAAAACTCTCTGACTTACTAAAAATTTGCCAACAGTAATATCATGAACTTAATATGAAGGGATTCAGAGGAAAATCAATCAATATTTGGAGGGAAAGGCTTTGTTAATTCTTTTTAAAGGTCAAATAAATGGATAAAGCTCCATCTCGAAAGGAATTATCTTCTGTCCTGCAGCTAAAAATAATTCCTGAGAAGGGTGCAGAAAGATGTTCAGCTGTCCGAACTGACTAACTCCTTATTCACTCTGCCTTAAATACGCTGAGAGGGAAGAGTTACTCTTGGCATTCCCATGGTTCAGAACCTGGTGGCCACATAGAAGGGGACATGAGTGCTGCCCTCTACCCTGCTGAGGACAGGAAAATTGTGACCAGAGTGAAGCTTTTGAAAAGATGGTTCTATCTATGTACAAGACGCTGATAGAACTTTGTCATTGAGACCAAGCCTGGTGCTTTAGGAAAGGAAAAAGGCACTTTAAACTTGTACTGTGTACAAACTCTGGCAATAATTTGCATTTAAGTAGCCCAAAGAACTAGCATCATAGCTTTACTCTGCCCCAAATTCTCCTGATTATTTCTCGGCTTAGAGCCTGAATCAGTCTGCAGCTGACCAACTGTAATCCTGGCCAGCACAGCTTCAAGGTCACAGTTATCATATCTAGACTGTGAACATTTTGTTAATGTCACTGTCGATGAAAACTGCCTTTAGCTCAATATTCTTTCAGCACCCCCATCTCTCACAATTTATAAAACAGAAGCAGCAATACCACCAATGAACAGTGAATTTACAAGGAAGCTACACACCCACTGGTTACAAGCCTACAAAGTTATAAGTAGTCACTCCATGTTAAGTATCAAGGAAATTTGCTTTAGAAAGCCCAGTTGCCGCAGCTGGATCCTTCCGCTTACCTGCTTTAGGTATTTGTTTACTGTCTAAGGAAAGTCCCAAGCAGCCAGGTGCAAGAAGACAAAGCTCCTTGGAGGGTGGAAGGGATGCCCGGTGTCCTCTGAGCTGCGATCTCAATTCCGATGCTTTTCATGTGGCTGAAATAGCTCGAGTGCTCTGTGCCTCTCCCAGTACTGAGAGCTGCTCCTGGCTCGGGGCTGGAGGGGAACTCAGTTGAAGGCTAAGTGTTAAAGAGAATTCCTGTCATAGCTCACAGTTGTTCTTCCTAAATATAGAGTTTGATACAAGCCATACACCGGCTGCCTCCGAAAGGCTTGACCGTGCCGAAAGCAGGGCTCAAATGTCAGCCAGGAGGTAGCTACGATATCTCACTGCCCTCCTAATCTTCTGGAAGATGCCGGCTGCATTTTCTCACATATTCTGAGGGCGTATAGCCAAGTTCGAAAAGTAAGAAAAGCCTATCTTTAGCTTTATTACCTGGAGGCCAGAAGATGAGGAGTGTTTAACAAAAACTGGGGGGAGGTAGCGTGGCTCTGTGCTTCTACGCAGGGGCACTGCCACCAAACAGTGTTTGAATCCCAGCTTGGTCACTTGGGAGCTGTTAAAGTTATTTAATAATCAGCACTCAACAGATAGTCACCAAATGATGATAATCATCCTATTAAATTGAACTATATGACAGCCTCCTAAGCCTCAGCCTCCCCAGTAGCTGGGACTACAGGCATGCGCCACCATGCCCAGCTAATTTTTTCTATATATATTTAGTTGACCAATTAATTTCCTTCTATTTCTTTCTAATTTTAGTATTCTTTCTATTTCTTTCTATTTTTAGTAGAGACAGGGTCTCGTTCTTCCTCAGACTGGTTTCGAACTCCTGCCCTCTCTGTAGGTCAAAAATGGTGGAAGATCGATAGGCCAGTGTGGTTCCAGGGCCCAGAGTCCTGCTCACTGTGTTCTCCCATCTCTACTGGCAACAGTTCTTTTGACCCCAGAGCACAGGAGACAACAGAACAAACAAAACAAAGAGGAAATGTCTATTTTAAATATGACAAGGGCCAGGACCAGGTACGAGGCAAAACGTTTTTTAAACGCAACACTGCCAAACCCTAAGACACATGCTCACTATTTTTAACACTACTTTTAATTGTTTTTTTTTAATTTCACCAGCCTCTGAAATGACTTTTACATAGAACTTCCCTTCAGTAGAAGGATTAACCAGAGTAGACAGACTTAAAATCCATCCACTGGATGAAAGTGGGCCCCACGTCTGAGTTGCTGACAGCATGCTCAAGCCACTGAACTCTTACCAGCAACCGTGGCCTGCCAGTCTTCTTGCTCTATGAGCAAAAGCAGCTCGGATTTGTATGAGTCCCTGAAGTCAGGTTTCTGTTCCCTGTAGCTGAATGCAGTTCAGATGGAAAGCAGTTGGCCGTTTTCGTGTCTGTGAAAAGAAAACCAACTTTCTGGGAGTTTAGGAGGTCAGCAGATAATTGCGGTTCATTTTAGTTTGGGGTTCACCATTAAGTTCTATTCATGTGCTGATTAAAAGAATCATGTCTTTAAAATTCAGTTTAGGCCAGGTGCGGTGGCTCACTCCTGTAATCCTAGCACTCTGGGAGGCTGAGGCGGGCGGATCGTTTGAGCTCAGGAGTTTGAGACCAGCCTGAGCAAGAGCAAGACCCTGTCTCTACTAAAAAAATAGAAATTAGCTGGACAACTAAAAATATATATATATAATTAGCCAGGCATGGTGGCGCATGCCTGTAGTCCCAGCTATTCGGGAGGCTGAGGCAGAAGGATCACTTGAGCCCAGGAGTCTGAGGTTACTGTGAGCTAGGCTGACGCCACGACACTCTAGCCCAGGCAACAGAGCGAGACTCTGTCTCAAAAAAAAAAAAAAAAAAAAAATTCAGTTTAGGCATCATGTTTTGAGATCATATGGTGCCAAAAATGAGCTATTTGTACATTGGAGAAGAGAATATAGTGAGCATCTTAATACTTCCCCAAGTGTTTGGCTATTCCCATGTTTTCAGACCTCTCCACCAAACAAAAGATGGCATCACTCCATGGACCAACAATAATTATGAGCCATTTTTGACTCCTTGCCCTGCAGTCAACTCATACATTTTGTCCGGTCCTTTTGCCCCAGCGACACATCAGTAGCCACCGATGGTGTATATGCTGAGGAAACTGCTCCTGGCAACAATGCCTTGCACACAGGGCTGACCCACTGGGGGCATGGCTGCCTCTGTAGGAAGATCTCAGGTGAGCTGCATAACCAGGGCTCTGTTGGTCATAAGTGACAGAAACCCAAAAGTGAACTAGTTTAAGGCCAGAGAGGGTGTGGCAGGCACTGTCAATGCCTTTCTCAGTATGGGCTCTGCTCACCTGAGTTCTCCTGCAACTGTAGACAATTCCCAGTACACTGTCAGCTTCCTCCTTCTCTGCACTGGGGCTCTCCCTGTCATCCAGCTGCAGCAGACGTGACCCATAAGTGCCAGGGAGGAACACCCCTAGCGACAAACCTCAACCAATGGGGATGGAAATCAGGTGATAAATGTCCCCACCTCACTGTCCTCTGGGCAGATGATTCCAAGGTGTGGTCTACAGTTTCCCAGAGGTCCCCAGCAGGATTGAGCCCCAGTTGCCCACAGTTGGGATCTGCTCATTAATATACCCGTATTGGCTTTCTCCTTTCCTTGTCTCACTTCTCCACTCCCTCGCTGTGTTCTCTGGGATTATCCCCCAAGTAAACCACCTGCAACCAAGTCCTTGTCTCAGCACCTGGGGTTGAGGCAAGACAAAAGGGTTCACTGGGAAGGTTTCATATTGCTACAGGAAGGGCAAAGGTGTAGGTGGGCCTTAGAAATAACCAGAACCAGGAACTCACATATGACTAGAGTGATGAATCTATTTCCCCAACTCCAATCTTAAAGACCTTGGGGTTTTGATTGCTCCAGCCTGAATCAATCACCCACTCCTGGCCACGGGCAAGGTCACCTAGCACAGAGGAGGCCACTGAGATTCACCCCTGTGGATTAGATCCTTCCCAGAGAGGGGAATAGTTGTATACTGAATAGCCCTCCCAACTGGGGTCTCCCAGAAGCACCAAGATGACAAGTGCTTTTCCTTGACCTCTTGCCATAGCCCCCTGAAATTCCTATTACTATTGTCACTTGGTCAGTTTAAGGCCCTCATAAAAACAGACACTTGCTGTGTAGGAAGGACAATAGAGGAAGTCCCTGGCGTACACCAACACATATCAGGTTGATGAGCAACAATTAACTGGGCCCGAGGGCATAGGGCACAAGAGGAGTCCATTTCTTGTCTGGAGGATTGAGATGAGAGAAGAAGCTGTAAAAAGAAACAAAGACTCTCAAAGTGTGGAAAATGGGGAGCTAGAGGGTGCTGGGCATTGAGGGGGTAGCTTGAGACCTTTCAGCATGTCTCAGTGGAGATCACCAAAGAGGGGCAGGGGGTGGGGCGTGTTGGCAAGAACAAAATTCACTTAAGTCATTCTGACCTGCGCACCTTCATTCATTCTCCACTAAGAGAAGTAGGCTATCCAACAACATCTTACATCTATACAGCCCTTGTTCAGTTGCAAAGGACTTCTATTTGTATTATTTAATTTAGCCCTCCCAATAGCCCTGTGGGTTAAGTGGTATTATTCCCATTTTATAGATCAGTAAGTCAAAGCTCAGAATGTTAATTCAGAACCAGTTATCTCCAGCTTTTGACTCTCAAATTTAGTGCTCTTTCCTGTGATACCACAGTGCCCTCAAGGTACCACCCTCACGTGTATGCCCCACATAAACACATATAAGTTTGGTATCAGTCATTTAATCATCTCACAAACCTAGGAACCTGAAGGGAAGAGAGTTCTAAGATGGTTCAGAAATTCCATGAAGTCAAAAAAAAAAAAAGAAAACAACCACCAGGCTCTTCCCAGTTCCTCTACTCTCAACAAGTCTGCTTTTTATCCTCATGCTTCTTACCTCATGTCCCTAAGATGGCTGCCACTGCTCCAAGAATTGGGATCTTTCCTAAGCATCCAAACAAAAAGGAACAGCAGTGGTGGTGGGAGCAGCAGCTTTTCTTCTTAACAAGGAAACTTCCAGAAACCCTCGGCTGACTTCCCCTTACATCTTGTTGGCTGGAACTGGCTCTCACGGCTGCAAAGGAAACTAAGAAAATAAATAAACTGCAGAGAGTGAATAGAATAGAAATGATTAGCTAAGATCAAATACCCCACATAAAATCAGGATGCCCTTAGCAATGAAGAAAAGAGAAGAAAGCAATGGTATAGACAAGACATGCACACACACACAGAGCTTTAATGAAAAATGTGCTTTCACACACATAACGTCATTTAAGCCTCACCACTTTATGAAGCAGGTGTCATTTATCGATCTCCATGTTATAAATGGCGAAACACACTGAAAAGGTCAAGTCACATCCCTAGGAAGCGGCTGAGTAGAAACTGCAATCTAGGTATTCCAGCTCCAAACACCGTGTGTTTCCGTTCCTCTACACACAAACCAACAGGGAGAATTGTGCTGCTCATACTGTTGTCCCATCCGTGAATGCCCTCATGAATAAGACTCTCATCATGTGCCCCAAATTACAGACTTCTTTCGGGTTCCTCTTTGCTTGGTTCTACTCTTCTCCAGGTCTGCCTACAGTTTGGGCAACAGGTAAAATAACACCATATTATGGAAGTTTGTAAGTGAATTAGTAGATAACTCTTTGTACCATTATGTGTAAACGTGTAACCCAAAAAAAAAAAAAAAAAACTTTATAGGTTGACAGAGAGAAGAAAAATTAACAAATGAGATTAGCTAGAATGAAAAGATTATGAAAGAGAAACCAACTGTGCTCTATGAAAACACTTTATTTTCCCATAATATTTACCTTTATGTTAAAGTTTAATTTTTGACATCATGACCATGATGAAATCAATGCTTGCTTTTAATCCAGAAGAGCAGGTGACAAGGTTTGCCCTCTGGGATGCATGCTGTACGGTGACATCCTTCCTTTCCCGGCAGATGCTGGCACTTTTAAAAAGACTAGTGTGCAAGTGTGGCCCGCCCTGCCCCTCCTAGCCGCCACCTGACCCACAGCTTCATTTGGCCAATCCAGGCTCCCAGCTATGGCAGAAAGTAACTCAACATTTTCCAGAACGTCTATCACAGTAGCACCCAAATTTCATAAGGCATAGGTGGATTTTATTTTTTAAAGATATTCAGTTGGTCTGGCACGGTGCCTCACGCCTGTAATCCTAGCTCTCTGGGAGGCTGAGGCGGGCAGATGGCTCAAGGTCAGGAGTTCGAATCCAGCCTGAGCAAGAGCGAGACCACATCTCTACTAAAAATAGAAAGAAATTAATTGGCCAACTAAAAATATATAGAAAAAATGAGCCGGGCATGGTGGAGCATGCCTGTAGTCCCAGCTACCTGGGAGGCTGAGGCAGGAGGATCGCTTGAGCCCAGGAGTTTGAGGTTGCTGACGCCACGGCACTCGAGCCCGGGCATCAGAGTGAGACTCTGTCTCAAAAAAAAAAAAAAAATATTCAGTTGATAACAATAAAAATAAAACATTTTGAAATACTGGTAAAATCCGACTAATGAAACAGATTGTTTCTGACTAAGGAACTGGTTGCCGTTCTCTGTATCATAGCATCAGGCAATAGCACTACTCACCCGCCTAGGGCCAGTAGCTTTTAACAACAAGAAGGTTACAGAGGATGTGGATTTCACTAAATTTACCAACAGAGGAGATACAGGTGATTTAAATGTGTTCATTTGAATGATACTGACCAAGGATAATTTTTACCCTTTGTTTTTTTTAATCCAAATTGTCATTTCTGGCCGGGCATGGTGGCTCATGCCTGTAATCCTAGCACTCTGGGAGGCCGAGGCGGACGGATTGCTTGAGGTCAGGAGTTCGAAACCAGCCTGAGCAAGAGTGAGACCCCATCTCTACTATAAATAGAAAGAAATTAACTGGCCAACTAATATATATAGAAAAAATTAGCTGGGCATGGTGGCGCATGCCTGTAGTCCCAGCTAGTCGGGAGGCTGAGGCAGCAGGATTGCTTGAGCCCAGGAGTTTGAGGTTGCTGTGAGCTAGGCTGACGCCATGGCACTCACTCTAGCCTGGGCAACAAAGCGAGACTCTGTCTCAAAAATAAAAAAAATTGTCATTTCTTCCTGTTTTTCTCTCCTCCATACCCACACCTCCATTTTTCTATACAATGTTATCACCTCGAATCAATTATTAACCACAAGGATCCCTTTGTATTAGGCAAGATGTACAATTGGTATTATGGATTATAACAAATATAATCCAATGACATGAAAATATTTGCCTTTATATAGTCTAGGCTTGAACAATCTGACAGATAATTTCTGGAAATATCACTGTCACTAAAGGCATGTTGTGCAGTCATTCTACAAACAGATGGTTTATTTTTATGTGATCCAGCATTCTTTTTTTTTTTTTTTTTTTTGAGACAGAGTCTCACTTTGTTGCCCGGGCTAGAGTGAGTGCCGTGGCGTCAGCCTAGCTCACAGCAACCTCAAACTCCTGGGCTCGAGTGATCCTTCTGCCTCAGCCTCCCGGGTAGCTGGGACTACAGGCATGCGCCACCATGCCCGGCTAATTTTTTATATATATATATCAGTTGGCCAATTAATTTCTTTCTATTTATAGTAGAGACGGGGTCTCGCTCAGGCTGGTTTTGAACTCCTGACCTTGAGCAATCCGCCCGCCTCGGCCTCCCAAGAGCTAGGATTACAGGCGTGAGCCACAGCGCCCGGCCTTGATCCAGCATTCTTAACTATGGTTGTAGCTAAATAATGACTAAAATGTCTCCCAGGCTCCACTATTTTGTGGCACCTGTACAAGTCACTTCAAAAGTGTCTCCAAGTGTGGGGTTCAGTATTCCCCCATGAACCAAATGGCAGGACTTCCACTCTCCTTCCTTCTCATATCTCACTGGGTGTCTCCAAAGAGAGGTGCATCTCACAGATCAGCCACAGCACTGCCTGTGTCCCAGGATTCTTGCTGCTGCTCTCACCACATATCTTAGTGCCCCACAGTTCTGCTGCTCCACCTGGTCAAACATGCAGTCGTGCCCACCTCTCCTCAGTCCCCAATGGCTCAGGAGCCACCTCTCTCATTATCACTGTATAGAAGGACTTGCTATGGCCTCTGGAGCCCAGATTCTTACTTATTCTCTGGCATGTGAGGAAGTACTATTTCCATTTTGGGACTCATTGCTTTTTTAAAAAATAAAATTTACATACCATAAAATTCACCCTTATAAAGTGTACAGTTCAGCCAGGCATGGTGGCTCACACCTGTAATCCTAGGACTCTGGGAGGCCAAGGCGGGAGGATCGCTCAAGGTCAGGAGTTTGAAACCAGCCTGAGCAAGAGCAAGACCCTCATCTCTACTAAAAATAGGAAGGAACTGGGAGGCTGAGACAGAAGGATCGCTTGAGCCCAGGAGTTTGAGGTTGCTGTGAGCTAGGCTGACGCCACGGCACTCACTCTAGCCTGGGCAACAAAGTGAGACTCTGTCTCAAAAAAAAAAAAAAAAAAAAATAGGAAGGAATTAATTGGCCAACTAAAAATATATATAGAAAAGATTAGCCAGGCACAATGGCACATACCTGTAGTCCCAGCTACTCGGGAGGCTGAGGCAGAAGGATCGCTTGAGCCCAGGAGTTAGAGGTTGCTGTGAGCTAGGCTGATGCCACAGCACTCTAGCCCAGGCAACACAGTGAGACTCTGTCTCAAAAAAATAAAAAATAAATAAAGTGTACAGTTCAGTGGTTTTCAACACATTCACAAAGTTGTGCATCAACCACCACTATCTAATTCTGGAATAGTTTTGTCACCCCCCAAAAGAATCCTCACACCTATTAACAGTCACTCCCCAAGCCCCCTTCCCCCCAGCCCCTGGCAACCATGAATCTGCATTGTCTCTATGGATTTGCCTACCTTGGACATTTCATATAAATGTGTGGCCTTTTGTGTTTTGCTTCTTTCATTTAGCATATTTTCAAGGTTCATCCATGTTATAGCATGTATCAGTACTTCATTCCTGGAATGATATTCCATTGTGTGGATATGCCATATTCTGTTTATCCATTCACCAGTTGATGGACATTTGGGTTGTATCTACTTTTTAGCTAATATGAATAATGCTGCTATGAACATTTATGTACAAGATTTTATGTGAACATATGTCTTCAGTTCTCAGGTAAATACCTAGGAGTGGATTTGCTGGGTCATATGGTAACTCTGTTTAATCTATTGAGGAACTACTAGTCTGTTCTCCAAAGTAGCTATGCCATTTTACATTCCCACCAGCAGTGTGTGAGGGTTCCATATTTCACATCCTCACTAATACTTGTCATTCTCTGTCTTTTTTATTATAGCCCCCTAGTAGTCAAGAAGTGGTATCACATTGAGGTTTTCATTTACACTTCTCTGATGATTAATGATGTCAAGCATATTTTCATGTGCTTTTTGTTCACTTTTATATCTTCTTTGGAGAACCATCTATTCAGGTCATTTGCCCATTTTAAAATTTGGCTGTTTGTCTTTTTATTATTGAGTTGTAACCATTCTGTACAAGTCCCTTCTCTAAATATATGATTTGCAAATATTTTCTCCCATTCTCCTGGTTATCTGTCACTTTCCTGATGGTGTTCTTTGAAGCACAAGAGTTGTTTTATTGAAATAACGACTAGGTAAATTTTAATTTATGTTTTCTTTGGTTGTTTGTGGTTTTGGTGTCATATCTAAGAAACTATTGCCTAATCCAAGGACATAAAGAATTAAACATGTTTTTTCTAAGAGTTTTATAGTTTTAGCTCTTACATTTAGATCTTTGATTCATTTTGAGTTAATTTCTCTATATGGTCTGAGGTAGAGGTACAACTTCATTCTTTTACATGTGGATTCCCCATTGTCCCAGCACCATTTGTTGAAGATACTATTCTGTTCCCATTGTCCAACTGTCTTCTCAGTCTTTGGAAAATCAACTGACCATAAATGTAAGGATTAATTTGTAAACTCTCAAGTCTATTCTGTTGATCTATGTATCTGTCCTTATGCCAATACCATACCGTCTTAATTACTGTAGCTTTGTCATAAGTTGTGAAATCAGGAAGTATGAGTCCTCCAACAATTTTCTTCTTTTTCAAGCTCTTTTTGTCTATTCTGGGTCTCTTGCATTCCATATGAAATTTAGAATCAGTTTATCTATTTCAGCAAAAAGACAAGCTAGGATTTTTTTATAGTGTTTGCACTGAATCTGTAGATTGATTTGGGAAGTATTGCCATCTTAGCAATATTAAGTCTTCTGATGCATAAATGTAGGATGTCTTTCCATTTATTTAGGTCTTCTTTGATTTATTTCAATGATGTTTTATAGTTTTTATACTTTTTGTTATATAAGTGCACTTCTTTTGTTAAATTTATTTTTAAGTATTTTATTCTTTTTGATACTATTTGTAAATGTAAACGTTATTGCTTTCTTAATTTCATTTTTGGATTGTCCATTGTTAGTATATAGAAATATAACCAATTTGTTGTATATTGATCTTGTATCCTGTAACTTTGCTAAACTCACTTATTAGTTCTAATAGTTTTTTTGTGTGTAGATTCCTTAGGATTTTCTTTACATAAAAGCATATCAGAGTTGACCCAAGGGATCTTGGAGCCGAGTTAGGCTGCTTGCCTTGGCTTCAGAGTTGCAGCCGCCATGGCCAGTCAGTCACAGGGGATCCAGCAGCTACTGCAGGCTGAGAAGCGGCCGCCGAGAAGGTGTCTGAGGCCCGCAAGCGAAAGAACCCGCTACTGAAGCAGGCCAAAGAAGAGGCTCAGGCTGAAATTGAACAGTACCGCCTGCAGAGGGAGAAGGAGTTCAAGGCCAAGGAAGCTGCGGCACTGGGATCACATGGCAGTTGCAGCACTGAAGTGGAGGAGACCCAGGAGAAGATGACCATCCTCCAGACCTACTTCAGTCAGAACAGAGATGAAGCCTTGGATAACCTCTTGGCCTTTGTCTGTGACATCCAACCAGAAATACACGAAAACTACCGCATAAATGGATAGAAGGAGAAGAAAGAAATGCCTGTTCCATGAACTGGCATTTTAGATGCCCACATGGAATAAGAAGCTTTGGAAAAACTCAAGTTATATTCTTATGAAACGCATTAAATTATTTCTGTATGTGATATAGTAGATCCCTTCACTTTTTGGAGAGTAGCAAATCTAGCTTCTTTGTGCAGACTGGGAGCTCATCTAAAGATTTCATCTGTTTACCTTATATTTCTTAGAAATTTAATAGGTATATATTATCTGTTTTCCTATGCCTTTTAGCTCAATTACCATATATATCAATGTTGACTTTTTCTTTCTTAGATATAGTAAAAATAACAAAACAAAACAATTATTTGAAGAAAGAAGGGGATTAAGTAATTTTTTTTTCTCTAATGCTTTCTTGAAGGTTGGGGGCTTTATCTATGAAAAAGTAGTAAGTAGTTATTTGTAAACTGTGTGAAGCAGCAACTAGCCTGAAAGTAGTCCATTCTTGCTAATGGTTAAAACAATGGATACTAGTATAATTGTTTAGGCTGCTTTTAGTTTCTCTTACTCAAAATTACTAGATGATAGAATTCAATAACTTGTTACACATGTTATAGCTTGGTGTACTGATAATCATTTAACAGTAAAGACTCTTTGTCATGAAAAAAAAAAAAAGCATATCATCTGTGAATGAAGATAGTCTTACTTCTTTCTTTCCAATCTGGAATTTTTTTTTCTTTTTTGCCTTAGTGCCCTGATACCTCATACCTCTTGACCATGAGAAGCCCATATTTTGTCAGATTCCCATTCCCAAGCATTTTGCAGAATACCTCCAAATTAAGGCTCACATGTTTCAGAAATCTAGCCTAGTGGCCACATTCCTCCTTACTAATGGCCTGGCCCCATACCATTGCTCTTACCGGCTTGAAGTCTTCTTCTCCCAAACTATTATTCTCCCTTGTCCCAAATGTAAATTCAGGCCCATCCCTTCATTCTCAAGAGCAGGGAATCTTAAAATTAATTAAAGATTTAGAATAACAAGACAATGGCAGGCTGGGAGCGGTGGCTCACGCCTATAATCCTAGCAGTCTGGGAGGCTGAGGCGGGAGGATCGCTCGAGGTCAGCAGTTTGAGACCAGCCTGAGCAAGAGCAAGACCCCCGTCTCTACTAAAAAATAGAAAGAAATTAGCTGGACAACTAAAAATATATAGAGAAAAAATTAGCCGGGCATGGTGGTGCATGCCTGTAGTCCCAGCTACTCGGGAGGCTGAGGCAGAAGGATTGCTTGAGCCCAGGTGTTTGAGGTTGCTGTGAGCTAGGCTGACGCCACAGCACTCTAGCCCAGGCAACAGAGTGAGACTCCGTCTCAAAAAAAAAATTAAAAACAAAAAAACACGACAATGGCAAAGTTCAAAACAAACAAAAAGTCAAAACTGGATTATTATCTGTGATGGCATGAGCCAAGCCATTTCTCTCTTTAGCCCTTGCTCCTATGCCATGATGCAGCGGCCAGGTATATATCTCCCTCCTTGGAATTTAGCACACTTACATGAGTATCCACAGAGAACAAAAACAATTTTTCTAAACAGAAGCAATGTGCAGTTATAACTCAACCCACAGAGAAAAAAGAACCTTTTCCCTAATTGTGCAGAATAGTCTCCTTGTCTCCAAACTTCCCATTTCAAAAAGGAAGCTTTGACTGGGCATAGTGGCTCATATCTATAATCCCAGCATTTTGGGAGGCCGAGACAGGAGGATCTCTTGAGGCCAGGAGTTCAAGACCAGCCTTAGCAACAAGCAAGACCCTGTCTCTACGAAAAAGTGAAAAAATTAGCCAGGTGTGGTGGCACGTGCCTATAGTCCTAGCTATTCATGAAGCCAAAGCAAGAAGATTACCCAAGGCCAGAAGTTTGAGGCTGGAGTTAGCTGTGATCACACCACTCTACCCCAGCCTGAGCAACAAAGTGAGACCCTGTCGCAAAAAAAAAAAAAAAAAAAAAAAAAAAAAGAAGCTTTCACATTTGTATAGCTCAATAGCTTTTCCCCCCAACGTATTTTACTTCCAAAATTTGTTTCACATTTGTATAGCTCAGTAGCTTTTTCCCCAAAAGTATTTTTCTTCCAAAAATAAAGGAGCTATCTAGCTTCAGAAGTGAATTCACACTTCCATCTTTAAAAACCTATTTGGCGGCCGGGCGCAGTGGCTCACGCTTGTAATCCTAGCTCTCTGGGAGGCTGAGGCGGGTGGATCGTTCGAGGTCAGGAGTTCGAAACCAGCCTGAGCAAGAGCGAGACCCTGTCTCTACTATAAATAGAAAGAAAATTAATTGGGCAACTAATACATATAGAAAAAATTAGCCGGCATGGTGGCGCATGCCTGTAGTCCCAAGCTACTCGGGAGGCTGAGGCAGAAGGATCGCTTGAGCCCAGGAGTTTGAGGTTGCTGTGAGCTAGGCAGACGCCACAGCACTCACTCTAGCCTGGGCGACAAAGCAAGACTCTGTCTCAAAAAACAAACAAACAAACAAACAAACAAAAAACCTATTGGCTCCTCTGTCCTCAGAAAAATTGCTCACATCCACCTCTCAGTAGTCACTCCCTGCTTTTAGCTAAGTCACTCTTTCCCATGAAAATAACATTTCATTCATTCACTCATCCATTCATCACATATTTTACCAAGTGCCTATTATGATTCAGGCACTGTGCTAAATGCTGAAGGTTTTAAAATGAATGACTATACAAACTGCTATAGGAATCCAGAGGAAGGCATCTCTAACTCTCCCATGGTGCTGAGGGCTTCACAGAGAAGGAAACATTTGAGCTGAATGCCCTGAGCATCTATTAAGTGCCAGCACTGTTCTATCCCCCCCCCATCCCCGTCACTGGGGCAAAAACAATAAATAAGACCGACTGTGTCCCTGCCCTCAGAGCTTATCATAGGGTGAGGAAAAAGTCAAGTAAACAAATAAACAGGAAAAGTATAAATCCTATTTGTGCTATGAAAAGAAACAAAACACTGAGGAAGAGAATAATGAGGAGGGAGTGGCAGGAGAAGCATCTCTCCAAGAAGAACTGAGATTGACAGGGCAAGAAGAAACAAAGGAAAAGAACATTCCAGGCAGAGGGGGCTGCATGCACAAAGGCCCCAAGATGGGAAAGTATGTTCTCAGAACTCAAAGGAAACCAATGTGGTCTAAGCATATAGGAGGGTAGAATGAGATGAGAGGAGAAAACTAGGGAGAGGCTAGCAGGACCTTCATAGACCATTTTGGTTAAAGGTGTTGATTTTATACTAAATGTGCTAGGAATCCTTGGAAGGTTTTGGGCAGTGGAGTTGCCTGGTTTGAGCTATTTTTTGTTTGTTTTATTTTGTTTTGAGACAAGGTCTCTCTCTGTTGCCTGATTTAGAGTGCAGTGGCGTCATCATAGCTCACTGCAGCCTCAAACTCCTGGGTTCAAGCGATCCTCCTGCCTCAGCCTCCTGAGTAGCTGGGACTATAGGTATGCACCACCATGCCCGGCTAATTTTTCTATTTTTTATAGAAAGGGGTCTTGCCATGTTCCCCAGGTTGGTCTTAAGGTCCCGGCCTCAAACAATCCTCCTGCCTCAGCTTCCCAAAGTGCTAGAATTATAGGCATGAGCCACCAATTCTAGCAGAGGCTTGAGCTTTAATGTGCTCATTATTGCTGCTATATAGAAAATAGACTGCACTAGAACAAGTGAGTTGGGGGAGGAACAACAATGAAAAGGATAGAGATGATGGTGACCTGAACAAAAGTGTTGGCAGTGGAGATAAAGAAAACAATAGAGGTTCAAAATGTATTTCAGTAACAGAGTCAAAAGTATCCTTGCTAATGAATTGGATATGATAGGATGGAAAGTAGAGTTTCAGGCTTGGATCATGAGATTTAAAGGAATATGCTGCATTGGGGGAGGAGTGAAGGTAGCAGCAACAATGAGATATACATCTTAAGTGTTTGACATTGGGCCTGGCACTTAGTGAGTTCTTAAGGCAGGACATGAAGAATTAAAAAACCATTGTTGACCTCAGAGAGGAGTTTCAATAGATCATGAGGGCTGTTGAAAATCCAGGTCACTTAGTAGAATGGGTTCCAGCTCTATCCAGAAAAATACAAAAATATAAGAGGTGCTAGATCACCATTGTTTCTTTTTTTCTTCTTCTTCTTTTTTTTTTTTTTTTTTGAGACAGAGTCTTACTCTGTTGCCCAGGCTAGAGTGCCATGGCATCAGCCTAGCTCACAGCAACCCCAAACTCCTGGGCTCAAGCAATCTTTCTGCCTCAGCCTCCCAAATAGCTGGGACTACAGGCATGCTCCACCTTGCCTGGCTAATTTTTTCTATATATTTTTAATTGGCCAATTAATTTCTTTCTATTTTTAGTAGAGTCAGGTCTCGCTCTTGCTCAGGCTGGATTCAAACTCCTGACCTTGAGCAATCCTCCACCTCAGCCTCCCAGAGCGCTAGGATTACAGCCATGAGCCACTGCACCCAGCCTACCATTGTTTCTTATAGCTGAATAGTACTCCATGGTATACATATACCACATTTTATTAATCCACTCATATATTGATGGGTGCTTGGGTTGTTTCCACATCTTTGGAATTGTGAATTGTGCTGCTATAAACATTCGACCAGCAAATTGGTTTCACTGATCAACACCTAAGTGGACATATAGGAACAACATTTATTGGGCGTCGGGCAGACGGGAGGGGGGAGGAGGGGATGGGTATATACATCCATAATGAGTGTGATGCGCAATGTCTAGGGGATGGACACACTTGAACCTCTGACTCAGGGGTTGGGAGCAAGGCAATATACGTAACCTAAACATTTATACCCCCATAATATGCTGAAATTTTAAATAAAGTAAACAAAAAAAATCCAGGTCACTTTGGGGTATGAATGATGGGTTGAGGCAACAAGTAATCCATCTTTTCTGAGACTCTTGCCTAAGAATAAAAAAAAAAAAAAGAAAAGAAAAAAGGATAGTAGCTACGTTTGGAGCTATCCAATATGGAGAGAAATTATTTTGGCTGTATCTTATCTCAATCTGGACAATACTTAAACATGTTTATATGCCAAGGTGAAGAGGATGATAAAGGTCAAGAGGAGGTCATTGATGAGCAAGATCCAGAGGAGGGGATGAAATCCAGCCTCCAGAGGCAGGAAAAGATGTTCTTTCCTCTGAGAAGGAGCTAAGGTAGAAAGCTGGTACCAAAAAGTTTCTGAGAGTCTGTGGGGCTGAGGGAGGAGGAACAGGGAGAACATAAGCCACCTGAAGGCCTGTCTCAACCTTCTAAGGATCTTCAAGAGGAAATAAGGTGTAGAGAACAGGGAAGAACTGAAAGGATTGCCCCGCAATGTGGAGAGTCCAGCTAAGGCTGGCACCTTGCTGCCTTGAAAATGGCTATTCCATCAGTTTTGTTGGGTGCTGGTTCTAAAGAACACATGTCTTCAGTTGGGCTCCCTAGAAGCAGATCTTGAAATGAGGATTTGTGTACAAGTGATTTATTTTAAAACATGTTTTCAGAAAAAACTAGAACACAAGAGTGTGATCCCAGGTTCCACAGAAGGTATTCTCTTGTCCCAACCCAGGTAAAGGCATGGAAGCTGTCATTCTCCTGTGCTCACTAGTTATTGGTTAAGGGCTGCCGAGGGAAACAAATTCCCAGAGCTTCTGGCTCTCCTTACCAGCCTCCAAAAGAACGCTAAGGTGTTGAAAGCAAATGCACACTAAAGCCAGAAGCAGACAACAAACAGGGGAAGGAGATCTGGGCAGAGCACATGGTCATTATCTGTCCCAGCACAGCTGTCCATTATGCCATATAATCCTTAGCAAAGTTGTTCTTAACTACACTTACATCTTGTTTCTTAAAAGCCTAATTTATTTGGATTAGTCTTACAAAGTTATAGCAATGTTGAAATGTGTTTCTTATTGGTCATTTTCTAATGAGTGTTGAAATGGACTGTTTTTGCAGGGTTTTGGCAGTCTATAAATATATTTAGAATTACATTTTCCTGCTTTGTCACATGAGACCTCTATAACTTGGCTCTTTCCCAAAAATGAGGTAATTCTAATCCCTTTGGTGACACATGGTGGATGGGATAAGGGGAGGGAAGTGCTTCTCTAGGGACTGAAGCAGTAACAGTAGCTATCCTGGCACAAGCATAGGAGATCTAGAATATTACAAAAACATCACTGCTGTACCCTTGAACAAGATTTTACCAACCTGGAATTTTACCCAAGGTCAGGATCTGTAAAACTGGGAGAATCACATTTGCACCACACACTATACAAGGCAATTTCCCTGGTGTCCTTTTCCTCCTGTCCTATAAAGCCTTTTTTTAAATAACTAGACCTATGAACATAAATGAGACAATAAACTTATAAACAACTTGATCCTTGTAAAGAGAAAAAAGAAATAAAATCTGAACTTAAAGTATGTCACAAAGACAATGCTTAAAATTCAGCGCATGGTCCCCTCTTCCCAGGATACTATGTTTTCCAAGCTCACTCACGATTGGATTGGGGCCACGTGACTGAGTTCTAGCTAATAAGATGCAGGCCCAATTACTATAAGCCAGTGCTACTCCAAGTGTGGTCCGTGGACCGGTGCTCATTTGCAAACTATTTGTTACCAGTTTGCAATGAGCTAAATACAGAAATTTAAAAGTAGCAATTAGGGACTTTTATAGCTATTTGATATTGCCACTACATCCAAGCAGCATTTCCCTTTTCTAAGAATTCAGTTTTGTTGCATTTTATAAAAGCATTGGTCCATGATGGATTAAAAAAAATTTTAAACCTGGTCCTTGGGTTGTTTAAGAAGCACTGTGATACTGTAAGCCATTCCAGGCCTGGCCTTTAAAAACATCCTGTGTAATCCTCCCCACCTGTAGCAACTTAAAGCCATTGGTTTTAGATGTCATGGCTACAAGATGGGAAAGGATCACTCAACCCAAGTGAGACTCTGATGTGAGCAGAAAATAAATGTTTACTATGTAAAACTGCAGAAATTTGGGTTTGTAATGAAGCATAGCCTGGGATTACTTGATTTATACATGGAATTATTGCCCTTGTTCTGGGAGCTGGATGAGCTGGCACTGAAAGATTCACTTCAAAGATGGCTGCTTTATTCATATGTCTGGCACCCCTTGGCCACAGATTATTAACCAGACTGCTCCTCCAGGGTGGTGGCCTCAGGGTAGTTGACTTCTTATATGGAGGTTCAGGGCTCCAAGAGCAAGTGATGCAATATAAGACCAGAAGCTGCATGACCTTTTATGCTCACCCTTGGAAGTCATATAGCAACACTTCTGCTGTACTCTATTGGTTGAAGCAGTCACAAGCCTGCACAGATTCAAGAGAAGAAGAATAGAACTCCATCTCTGTAGGAGAAGTGTTACAAAATTTCTGGCCATATTTTAAAACCACCTCACCATGATTTATAATTTAGGTCTCTGGTTTCAGATATCTTGTATTTCTTTTAAACCATCTGACCCAGAGCCTTATCCATAGCAGGTACCCACTAAGTGTGTGTTGATGATAATGACAGGGAGAAGACAGGAATCTTGCTCTGATTTTGATAACTGTGTCTGAGGTCATGGGAATAGTTCATGGATTCTAAGATGCACATTTTTCACATTTTAATATGTCTGGAATTGACACTCATTAAAATTTATGGCATTTTACAATGATATTTAGCATTGCTTTTTCTTTCTTGGGGCTACAAAAGATAACTATGTATCATCCAACCAGTAGCTTCTTAGATGAAATATAGTAAATGCCAGAGACTCTATAGCTCCTAGATAAAGCCTTAGCTAATGAGAAGCAATGAAAAGAAAGTAAAGGATGTGAAAATTCCTGCTACTTCTGAGCTGAAACTGATGAGCCAACTAAGGAGGACAGATAGAGAACCGAAAGTCACTGCAGTCAGTGAATCATAACATCATAAGAAACCCGAAAGGGCATCACGTCCAAACTCTCACTCAATGGCCATCCTCCTCCCCCCACCACCACCACCATACTAGCTCCAAATCTATGCAGTCTCTGGACACCTACCCACCACCACCTTGTGCTGTAACGGAAAACACTATCAACTTTGGAGAGGGGCCAGTCAAAGATCAAATTTGGGCTCTGCCATTTCCCCTCCCTAAATTACAATTTCTTCATATGCAAAATGGATATTATAATACCTAACTCTAAGTGAGCTAATGGAACTAAAGTGCAGGGCAAGGCACACTGGAGCTGCTGCATCAATGTTATTTTCCTTTCCTTCACTAAAATCTCCCATTGTTTCCAACTTCTCTATTTCCTACAAGTCTTAAGATAATCCTCTTTATTATGTTACAGGCCTTGAGTCTCTGCTTTGTTAAACAAAACTATTGTGAATATCCTCAATTGAATATTCTAAGATCCTAACCCCAAGTCTGAAGAATCTGACAAAATGGTGTCATTTTAGCTCAAAGAATACTGCCATCAAGTCACCCAAGGCCTAATCTCCCACTCTCCTGTAGGTTTTCCCATTGTCTCGTTAAGCCATTCAAAGCATGGGGGAGAGTGTATTAAAGAGGCTCTGAATTCAAAAGAAGAAAGCCTGAGTTCACTCCTTTATTCATTCAGTCATTCAACAAAGGTTTATGAGCACCTACCACGTGCCAGGAACTGCACTCAGCCATGAAAATATAGCACTGAACAAGACAGGCATAGAGACTGTCTTTATAGAGTCCATAGCCTATGGAGTAGACTGACATTGAATACGTAGTTACTTCAAAAAGGGATAAACGTGCTCAAGGTGGAGAAAACTGATCTACCTGGGCATCCAGGAAGGCTTCTGTCTTAGTCTGGGTGCCTCTGAAAACAGATGCTGAGAGAAGGATTTGGGTGTAGATAGTTAATTTGGGAGGTGATCCCCAAGAGCAGGAGTGAGGGAGTGGGGAGAGTAAGACAGAAAGATGTTTTTAAAAACCAACAAAGGGTGCCATAATGAGCAACTGGCCTTTGTGGGCAACTGAGGCTCAGTCCTACTGGGAACCCTTTGAGACTGTGTGAAACACATCTCAGAATTATCTCCCCAGAGGCCAGGGAGCCTTGGGTATTTATCCACTGGCTCTGTCCCTCATTCCTTGAGGGCTCTTTCTTTCTTTCTTTCTTTCTTTTTTTTTTTTTTTTTTTGAGACAGAGTCTCACTTTGTTGCCCAGGCTAGAGTAAGTGCCGTGGCATCAGCCTAGCTCACAGCAACCTCAAACTCCTGGGCTCATGCAATCTTCCTGCCTCAGCCTCCCGAGTAGCTGGGACTACAGGCATGCGCCACCATGCCCGGCTAATTTTTCTATATGTATTAGTTGTCCAATTAATTTCTATTTATAGTAGAGACGGGGTCTTGCTTTTGCTTAGGCTGGTCTCCAACTCCTGACCTCGAGCAATCCGCCCGCCTCGGCCTCCAAGAGTGCTAGGAGTACAGGCGTGAGCCACGGTGCCCGGCCTGAGGGCTGTCTTTCAACAGCATTAACACACACACACACACACCACCACATACTTTTGGGGGTTTTTTTGTTTTTATTTTTTGAGACAGAGTCTGACTCTGTTGCAGCCTAGCTCACAGCAACCTCAAACTCCTGGGCTCAAGTGATCCTCCTGCCTCAGCCTCCTGAGTAGCTGGTGTTACAGCAAGTGTTACAGCGGGTGGTCCCGAGGACAAACCGGGCAGCACACAGACAGTCGGAGAATCAAAGTTTATTCGCCACCAAATTCTGAGCCCCATCTACCTTATTTTTCCCACTTTTATTAAGTTGGGGTGATCCAAGGGGTGGGGTACCAGGTATAGGTTAGTTGATGTGTCAGGTAATAGGTTAGTATTATGTTGATGCGCCAGGTAATGGGTTTAGTGTTATGCTGATGCCAGGCAATAGACTAGTTGATGGGCCAGGTAATAGGTTACTATTATGCTGATGTGGGTCTTCCAAGAGTGGGGGGGGTCCTCTGGTGGTTGATGTCAAGTAATAAATGGGGGTTTCCCTTATCACTGGGACTACAGGCATGTGCCACCATGCCCGGCTAATTTTTTCTATATATTTTTAGTTGTCTAGCTAATTTCTTTCTATTTTTTTAGTAGAGACGGGGTCCCGCTCTTGCTCAGGCTGGTCTCGAACTCCTGAGCTCAAACGATCTGCCTGCTTTGGCCTCCCAGAGTGCTAGGATGTCAGGCGTGAGCCACCATGCCTGGCCTTACATACTTCTGAGTTATAGCTACATGATCTACATTATGGTTTCTCCATCTCAGCACTATTGACATTTGGGGCCAGATCATCCTTTCTTAGGGGCACTGTCCTGTGCACTGTAGGATGTTCAGCAGCATCCCTGGCTCTACCCACTAGATGCCAGTAGCACTCCACACTGCCCCCTGAAATGTGACAACTAAAAATGTTCCAGATATTGCCAAATGTCCCCTGGTCTACATGCAGCTGAGCAAGGATCCACGGTGCCAGAAAATGCCCTAAGTTAGAGAAGGAGAAAGATGCTGGAGAAGAGAGGTAGACTTAGGGGACACGGAGCTGCCACCGGCAGCAGCTGCAGCAGCTTCCCCAAGGATGCTATGATGTTTACACTGTGACTTAAAGAATGGCTGGGAATTCGCCTTTAACGGGTGGAAAACAACGAGACCGGAAGTACACCTGTTTTGTTGATGATGGGATAACCAGCAGCCAGCACAATGCCAGACAACATGTAGTAGGAACTCAATAATTCAAACCTGGGTTACTTCACGTCAACAGAAACATAAAGAAACATAACCCAGATGAGTACAAGGACAGAGCTCCAAGAAAACCTTCTGTCTTAAATATACCCTCACCCCAAGAGTATGCAGCCCACAGGCACAGGGCTTGGCAGATGGTACATGCTGGGCTGGATTTCAGCCCTACTTGCCCCTTGTCCAGCCCCGTGTGCATCCAGCATCCTCGCCATAGGCCCCACCCTGCAAATCACCCCTATTCCTTCATGCCCCAAATCCCCATGTATGAAAGGCTGTGGTGTGCAGGGTTAGTGGCGAATGGAGGAGGATCATAGCACTATGCAACTTAGTTTAAGTTGCTGTCCTGAATGTCATTGGTTCCTCCTGCTGCGGACACTTTGTCAGTAGCTACCTTTCTCCTCTGCCTTTGCTCTCTGCCATGCTGCTCTCTTCAACACTCTCCCAAGATCTCTTTGCAGTTGTCTCTGTCTGTGGCTTGCCTCTCTTTATCACTCTGTCTCTCTGCCTGCCTGTCTCTATCTTCCCTTCCCCAACCTGCTGATTCTCCCTTCTGATTTTTTTTTTGTTTGTGCCATGACAGCCCACCTCAGAGCTCCTTGTCCCTACATTAAAAGGTCTGGGGCAGCACCTCTAATCCCTGGGACAAACATGCTCATTTGCTGGGTCTCTTTCATTCTATTTCCTCCTGTACAGGTGGAAAGGTGTGGCCTTCATCACTTAGGAGGGCCACTTAGGTTTGGACTTAGAAAAGGAGAAGACTGGCTTTTTAGGTGAACCTGGCCAAGGTAAAGGAATTTTCCATGATGTCCATGAGTTTGCAGTGTGATTTGGAGCCACTGCCCCAGGAAGCAATAGAGCCTTGTGTGCATCTATTTACCTTGAGGACCACATTTGGCAAGGGACGAGGAGGGGGATGAGAATGACTAGTAAAAGATTAATTTGGATATTCCTGAATCCCCTTAAGAATTTTCTCTTAGATTCATCTTTTTTTTTTTTTTTTTTTTTTTTTTTTGAGACAGAGTCTCACTCTGTTGCCTGGGCTAGAGTGCCGTGGCGTCAGCCTAGCTCACAACAACCTCAAACTCCTGGGCTCAAGCGATCCTTCTGCCTCAGCCTCCTGAGTAGCTGGGACTATAGGCATGTACCACCATGCCCAGCTAATTTTTTTCTATATATTTTTAATTGACCAATTAATTTCTTTCTATTTTTTAGTAGAGATGGGGTCTTGCTGTTGCTCAGGCTGGTCTCGAACTCCTGACCTTGAGCTATCCGCCCGTCTCAGTCTCCCAGAGTGCTAAGATTACAGGCGTCAGCCTTCACGCCCAGCCTAGATTCATCTTCTTGATATCACTCCCAAACTATGTTGAAGAAGAATAACTACAGAAGTTCTAAGTGCTTGGCACACTGAACCAAATGGCTTCAGTGCAGCAGTAGGTAGTAGTTAGAGAGAAAGATGTAGCCAAAGTTAGATCATGTAGAGTTTTAAAGAACATTTTATGTGCTAGGCACTAGAGGTATACTGGCAGATAACAGGAATCCCTGCTCTCTCAGACCCTATATTCTAGGAAGAACCCTAGCTCTGGGCCTCAGCAAGTCAGTAACTGGTGAGATGGGGATTGCTGGGGTGGGGAACACTAGGGGAGAAGCAGTTTTGGGGACAGAAAACAAAGGTTAGTTTGGATAATGTAATGTTTGTGATGCCTATTATTAAATAGATCTCTAAATGGAGATATCAAAGAAGATGGATATCCCAATATAGAGTTCAGGGAAGAAGTCCAGGCTATGATCCAAATTGAGGGTCACCATTGGGGAGATGGTATTTAAAACTAGGGGTCTGGATGTGTTCACTTAGAGAAGGGGTAGAACTAGGGCAGGGATGGGGTCAAAGGGCTGAGCCCTAGAGCAAGACAACATTTAGACATCAAGGAGAGACTGAGGAGTGAGGCACGGGGATAGTTAGTGTTTCATAAGTACAGAATTTCCGTTTTGCAAGATAAAAAGAGTTCTGTAAATGGATTGTGGTGATAGTAATACAACAATATGAACGTACTTAACGCCACTGAACTAGATCCCTGAAAATGGTTGAGGTGGTGTCTTAGTCTGTTTTCTGTTGCTATAAAAGATTGCCATAGACTGGATAATTTATAAAGAAAAGAAATTTATTTCTTACATTTCTGGAGGCTAGGAAGTCCAATACGAAGGTGCTGGCATCTTGTGAGGGCAGAAGGCATCACATGTGGAGAGGGCAAGAGCATGCCAGCTCAGGTCTCTCTTCCTATTCTACTAAAGCCACCAGCCCCATCATGGGATCTCCACCCTGATGACCTTATCTAACCCTAATTACCTCCCAAAGGCCCCACTTCCAAATACCATCAACATATGAATTTAAACATTGTTTCCAACATGAAATTTGAGGGGTACATTCAAACCATAGCAGATGGTGAATTTTATGTTAGGTGTATTTTACCACAACATCAATAAAAAAATAGAGACAGAGAGAGACTGAAGAGTAAATAAATATAAGAACCCAAATGAAGGAAGTGTTTCCAGAAGGCGGGGATGGACAATCAGATCAAATACTACTGACAAATCAATGAGGAGTTAACCATTGGTTTTGGCAATGTGGAGAACAGCAGTGACCTTGACTGCAAAGCAGGTGTTGGTAAACACTTGCTTGCAGTGAGCTCAAAGACACAATGGGGGATGAGGAAAGCAAGATAGAAAAGGTAGTCAGTTAGCTTGGGGTGGCAGAAAAATGGGGGCAGAAAAATGGGGGCAGTGGCTGAAGGTGGCCACAGGAGGAGTCTTATTTTAACAGGAAAGATAATGGATTGTCTTTGAGGGCTGAGGTTGCAATGATTCCACAATGAGGGAAAAACTGATAAGGCAGGAGAGAGGAAGGACATTTGTCAAAGCCATATTCAGTCCCTGAGTAACTGAGAGCTTTGGAGATCTGATTTACACAGGGGGATGGCAAGACTGGCCTCCATATAAGCAAAGCACATGCAGTTGACCTGTTGTGTCAAGAAGGGGATAAGGCATGTGGACGCAGAGGCAAGCAGGTGGGTCCACTTGTCAGGAGGAGGGTAAGGACATGCTCTTCTGATTGAGAATAATTTTTCAGTGAAATAAGAAGCAAGGTTGTCAGCTGAGAGTGAGGCGTGGAGAAGACATTCTGAAGTTTTGAGAAAGTTTAAAATAGCCCTCTTAGAGAGAAGGAGAGGGAATTGGCATGGGAACCATAGTAGAACTGCAGCTCAGCTCTTGGGGCCTAATTAAGGTTTGTGGTCAAAAATGTAAAGTGAGGCCAGAATCAATTTTCATCTGAGTATGTATTATTTTTATTGTTAATACTTTCTTAATAGTCTATAATTTCAGTTCTTATTTCCTCTTTGATTCACTTATTATAGTCAAGGATTTTTAAATATTTTTAAGAAGTTAGGAATTTTTTTAGAAAATACAGCCACCAAAATATATCAATCATAAATCTCTAAGTACTGACAACATTTTGTCAAAATATATAGAGCAGAGACTATTATAAATACAAAAAAAAAGTTGTGACAAAACACCTCTTCTGAATTTGAAAAATTCTAGCTAAAAATGGATATATAAAAGATTTTAATACTACAGTTATGAAAGTTGATTGAATATATATACACACATACAGGATTATACATGATTTATAAATATCTTAGTCCATTTTCTTTTACTATATCAGAATACCTAAGACTGGGTAATTTATAAGGAAAAGAGGTTTATTTTGGCTCATGATTCTGGAGGCTGGGAAGTCTAAAATCTGGCAGCCACATTTGAAGAGAGCGTCAAGCTGCTTCATAGCATGACAGAAAAGTGAAAGGGCAGAAAGGGCACATGTGCATGAAAGAAAAGGGGGGTGAACTCCCGAGATAGCCAACCAAGTCCTGAGAGAAAGACATTAATCTTCTTGTGATGGCAGAGTCTCCATGATCCAAATACCTCTTAAAGGTCCCACCACCTCTCAACACTATCACATTGGAGACCAAATTTCAACATGAGTTTTGGAGGGAACAAACCACATCCAAACTATAGCAATGTTTATGTGTATTATACATTATGTGTATTATACATTGTGTTATATGTACATATATTATATATTATGTTATATGTACATATATACACATATATGTATATATACACATAAATTTTTAGTTCAAAATTTATTTTTTACTGCCATGAAATATTTGCAAAAGTGTTTAAGGTACTATGAGACCAAGAAAACCTCAATTTCCCAAATTTAGAAGTTGTACGTTCCACAATCTTTGACCCAGATGGAAAAAAACTAGAAATTAATACCAAAAAGAAAAATAGGACTATTAAGAAAACTCTAAAATATACTCTTCCAATAAACTCAGAGGCTGAAGAAAAAATTAAAATTGAAATTACAACATGTTTATAAATTAACAACAGTGAAAACAATGCACACTCAGAGGAAAATCCATAGCCCTAAAACTCTAACTCTTGATGGGAGAAGCTGCAAACTAGTGTGGCCATGTTTTTCAACCAACCACAGAGACAAAAATAAGGACAACTTAGCAAGGTTAATGGGAAAACCATTGAAGTGTATATCTTCTTATTTAGGTGATACTTTGCAATCCAATTTAGCAACCTGAAATACTTGCTGCTTAGGAATAAATGACTAGGAGTGGGGACCAGCAAAAGTCACAACTTGGTCCAAGAGCACTCACTAGCATCTCAGCTACTCTCCAGCTACTCCCATCTCAAGGAGGTGGCCAGACTGAAAGAACATCCTGTCTTACTTCCAAAGTTAGGAATAGAGGACTAAAGGATTCTGCCTTTTCATTCTTTGTCTACTGTGCCTATATGAATAGTCTTTTTCCTTTTTAAGTGCCTGGTGATGGATGCTCAATGAGGTTGATCCACACAGGCTAGTTATATGTAAGGGGGAAAAGCCATTTACTCCACCCCAATTCTTTAGGTCAATAGCTTTAGGAACATGTATAAATACTCAGCATAAATAGGGAAGATTTCAATGTGTGCAGAGTCAAGGGAACAGCTGCTGGGAAGAATAAAATGCATCACTGAGACAGGGAAAGTGGCGTAGGCAAGGAAATACAATAAGTACATTGAGTTTATAGAAAATGCACTAATTCAATTCAATAAACACTGCCTGGCACTGGAGAATAAGATATAAAACATGTCTTTAAGAAACTCATAGTTTGGTAGAGGCTCTCCTACAATATTCATTAAAGCTTTTTCCTCAGTTGAAAGTGGGAGTGATCCAATGAAAAAATATTTGTAAAATTATTTAAAAGGTTATAAAGCATCAAATTCTATATTATTCTCACTGTTTAGTACTTGATCATAAAGGTCTCAGTAATAACATATAGCAGAGGTTGGCAAACTATACCCTGCCACCTGTATCTGTAAATACAATTTTATTGGACCACAGCCACATCCATTGATTTGCCTATTGCCTCTGGCTGCTTTCTCCCTACAAAAGCAGAGTGGAGTAGTTGCAACAGAAATGGCATGGCCCACAAAGCTTAAAATATTTACGATCTTCCTTTTACAGGTAAAGATTGCCAACCTCTGATACACAGAGTCATTCAAATGTTCTCTGGGTCATTCAATTCTCCTGAATCTTCTTTCTTTTCCCTGTGGGGCAGCGGTCCCCAACCTTTCTGGCACCAGAGACCGGTTTCATGGAAGACAATTTTTCCATAGACCAGGGCTGGGGGGGGATGGTTTCAGGATGATTTGAGCACATTGCATTTATTGTGTACTTTATTTCTATTATTATTACATTGTAATATATAATGAAATAATTATACAACTCACCATAGCGCAGAATCAGTGGCAGCCCTGAGTTTGTTTTCCTACAACTATAATCTGGGGGATGATGGGAGACAGTGACACCTGAGGTGTGTTGCTTATGTCCAGTCTACTCCATAATCTCGTTTTGGTCGCTGTCCCTACAGAAAACCCTGCTTCACAAAGATAGGATGTTGGAAATGGAAGCAGGCTTTTCAGTGCTTTTGGGGCAATCTCAGGATATTCTGCCTTGACTTTAATCCAGAACGTATGAAGATCTGAAGTTGTCTCAAACATATTTTTAAGGCCACCGTCATTTGAGATCTCAAGCAGCTGATCCTCTTCTCGCATGGGCAAAGTCGATTCACCTGGCTTATTCACAAATGGGTTGCGGATCCATTCCTTCCCAGTTCGGGGGTCTTTTGTGGTTGGGAAGTAATACCCAAACTCTTTTGAAAGCTGAGGTAGGTGACCATACACCAGCTGGGGGAAAGAAGGCCCTGTCTTAGTGTCTTTCAAAATCTCTGCAAATGTTTGAAACATGTCAAAAATCCCAATGTTCACTCATCACCCCCATAATTCCAGTTTGGGTTTGAATGCAGCCACTTTATCTGCCAACTTGAACACAGTTGTCATTCTCCCCTGAAGTGACAGATTGAGTTTGTTGAGCAGGTTGAATATGTCACACAAGTAAGCAAGTTTTGCGACCCATTCTGTGTCACTGAAATGTGCTGCCAGTGCTGACTGCTTTTCTACAAGAAATCTCTGAAGCAGCTCTTGTAACTCAAAAACACTGGCCAGTGATCTACCTTTCAAAAGCCATCTCACTTGGTGTATTAGAGAAGACGTGCGTTCTCTGTGACCATCTCCTCACATAGCTGCACAAACAGACGTGAGTTAAGGGCATGCACTTTAATGTGGTTGATAATTTTAATCACATCCTTCAAAATGTTTAGTTGACATTTTTCGGCTAGCCAGCATTTCTGTATGGATGACACAGTGCGTAGACTCACATTCAGAAGCGACCTCCTTGACTTGTGTAGTGAAACCAGAAAGCGTTCCAATCATGGAAGCCACTCTGTCTGTACATATACCAATACAAAATGACCAGTTCAGTTTTCCTGGTATGTAATCATTCAAAGACTTGAACAGTTCTGTGCTGTCGGTTGGCAACAAAAGTGCACATAACATATCCTCATGCACACCCTCCTGAAAAATATATTGCACAAAAACAAGCACTATTGCCTTGCTGTCAACATTGGTAGACTCATCAACCTGGATTGCTCATTAATCCTCTCTAACAATTGTGCC
This sequence comes from Microcebus murinus, assembly GCF_040939455.1. Taxonomy (NCBI): domain Eukaryota; kingdom Metazoa; phylum Chordata; class Mammalia; order Primates; family Cheirogaleidae; genus Microcebus; species Microcebus murinus. Next base: position 96,835,307 of record NC_134136.1, read on the forward strand.
TCCATATCCATTGCTATTTCATCATTTCGTCTAGTTGTGGTGCTATCCAAAAAAGGAACACGTGCCACCTTTTAAATTGCAGCCTCTCCTAAAAGTTGGAGGCAAATGTCCTTAGTAACAGGTAGGATTAATTCTTCACCAATGGTAAAGGGCTTCTTAGCTTTAGCAATGTGGTAGCCACTAGGAATGGCGCTCTCAGTACAGATACATTTGATAAAGTGGTGGCCTTCAGTAATTGCTTCTGTTCTTCGTGTTCACGTTTTTTTCTTCTGAAAAACTCCAAAGGCTTGTCTTTTAATGCAGGGTGCTTGGTCTCCATGTGGTGAGGCAGTTTTGAAGTTTTCATGGCTTCGTTGGATAGCTGGTCGCCACAGATTATACAAAGCAGGGTTGGAGAATGTGAATCACCTCTTGCAATGAATCCATAAGTTAAGTAGGACTCTTGGTATTTTCTTTTTTTTCTTTTTTTTATTTGAGACAGAGTCTCACTTTGTTGTCCAGGCTAGAGTGAGTGCCCATGGCATCAGCCTAGCTCACAGCAACCTCAAACTCATGGGCTCAAGCAATTCTCCTGCCTCAGCCTACCGAGTAGCTGGGACTACAGGCATGTGCCACCATGCCCGGCTAATTTTCTCTATATATATTAGTTAGCCAATTAATTTCTTTCTATTTATAGTAGAGACGGGGTCTCGCTCTTGCTCAGGCTGGTTTCAAACTCCTGACCTTGAGCAATCTGCATGCCTCAGCCTCCCAGAGTGCTAGGATTACAGGTGTGAGCCACCATGCCCGGCCGGTATTTTCTTTTAAATGCAGCTTTTATTTTGTTGCAGCTTTCATTTTGTCTTAAAGTCTTCTGCTGTCTCATCATTGGGTCTTTCCCCCTTTTCAAAGAAGCTCTCCAGCGACATCTGTTTTTCACTCCTTTTCGCTAGAGTTAGCTTGTGGGCTTACCAACACTGAGACAAGTGCGCAGTGTCGGGAAAAGGCCATGGATCGAAGTGGTAAATAAAATAATGGGTAGGTCACATGTGGACTAAAATAAGTGTCAGATTCTGACTTAGAGCCTGCCACCAGATGCAGCTGTACAATTGAAGTACATCAGCTCATTTGCCACCATAAAACCTGCCACCAGATGCAGCTTTGCAAGTGAAGATGCTCGCTTGCCACTAAAAGGCCTGCCACCACATGCAGCTGAATTGTCACTTGCCACTCACTGATATGGTTTTTATATGAGTATGCAAGCAATTGATTTATTATGGCCTCTGTGTATTCAAACCTCTCTAGTAATGATAATCTGTATTTGCAGCTGCTCCCCATCACTAGCATCACCGCCTCAGCTCCATCTCAGATCATCAGGCATTAGATTCTCATAGGGAGTGCACAGCCTAGATCCCTCGCATGTGCAGTTTTTACAGTAGGCTTAGCCCCCCTATGAGAATCTAATGCTGCCGCTGATCTGACAGGAGGCGGAGTTCAGGCGGTGATGTGAGCAATGGGGAGCGGCTGTAAATACAGATGATGCTTCTCTCATTCACATGCCACTCACCTCCTGCTGTGTGGCCCAGTTCCTAACAGGCCACAGTACCAGTCTGTGGTCCAGGGGTGGGGGACCACAGTTATGGGGAATGTCTGTGTTTGTTTTCACACGTGAAAAAAACAATCTCGTTCAAAAAATTCTTTATAAATATATGAAAAACACAGGATGGTATGTTTTCAACTCTTCCAACAATAAAATAATACAGAATTATAATTATTTTTTATTTTACTTTCTATTTTACTGAATTATTCAAAATAAAATTTTGCTTTTATAAATGAAAAAAAAAACGTATTCTGCAATGTGGGTAGCTTGCTCTTTTTCCATTTTTCTTAAATGAAAGCTTTTTTCCTTAAACTGTGGCAATCTACCTTGTAGAAGAAATAATTGCTTTGTGTTAAGGTGACTTGCTTCATTCTGTTTTATTATTGCCAAGCAACCTCATCTTAAATCCCAAAGTTCCAACTTCTTTTAATAGATATAGAGGTATTATCTGAGTTCCAAGAATTTATATTAAGCTCTTACAAAGTGTATTATGAATGTAGCCCACACAAACACTGAAACATAACTCTGGGACAGCTGCATTAGACCCAAGGCTGGTTTCAGTTACCATTTACTCCTTGAATATAGCAAATATCCAGCAGCAAAAAAAACAACCTTTGAGAAACTAAGATACTAGTTGGCATTGGATTAATCCCACACTGGTATTTGCGATCATCAAAAAATTGGAGCCACAGCCATGGGGCCTAACAAGATGGCAGAGTAAACTTTCCTCTTCCCTGCCAAGTATTATTTCATATGTATTCTAAAAATCATCACTCTATCTAGAACCAACAGGTTTGCTATCTTTTGGCATTTGAATTAGCTTTAGGGGAAAAAAACCTTTGGTGGTTTTTTTTGTTTGTTTTTTTGTTTGTTTGTTTGTTTTGAGACAGAGTCTCACTCTGTTGTCTTGGCTAGAGTGCCATGGCGTCAGCCTAGCTCACAGCAACCTCAAACTCCTGGGCTTAGGCGATCCTCCTGCCTCAGCCTCCCGAGTAGCTGGGACTACAGGCATGCACCACCATGCTGGGCTGATTTTTTCTATATATTTTTAGTTGGCCAATTAATTTCTTTCCATTTTTAGTAGAGACGGGGATCTCACTCTTGCTCAGGCCGGTTTCAAACTCCTGACCTTGAGTGATCCACCCGCCTCGGCCTCCCAGAGTGCTAGGATTACAGGTGTGAGCCACTGCGAGCCCGGCCCCTTTGGCTTGTTTTTGAACTAGACTTTAGGAAACCACTTCTGAGGCCTGGAAGAAATAAGAACCAGGCAAATATCAGCTTTGAAAACCTGAAACGTAGTCATGCTTAATATTCACAGTTTTCTTCATTATTGCCATTTGGACATATGACTTCCCTAGTCCCTGACTTCTTTTCTAATGCTTTCTTCTAGTTGCCATCCATTGAGTAGTTTGGGAAGTGTTAGGTCACCTGTTGCAAAGGCTGAAATTGTCCCAAAATAGAAGTGAAAAAGAAGTCTAGGCCAAGGAAAGCCTTAGAGAGAAGCATAAGTATTAACATAAGAAGATTTTGGAAAGCAGATAAGAATAATATCTTCAGGTCAAAGAAAGGAAGAATACAGTTTGGTTAGAGAAAGGGGCTAGAAATATTCTTGCTAATTCTGAATGTTTTATGTCCACATTTTATCTGAAGAGAAGAGCTTACCCATTAGCAATCTGCTTGTGGGCACAGCCAAGCTTTAAAATCATAATTGATTCCTTTCCCATTAGTAAGTGCTATAGATTAAACTGTGTCCCCCGCTCTAAATGTATATGTTGACATCCTAATCCCCAGCACCTAAGAATGTAACCTTATTTGGAAAAAATGTCATTGCAGATGTAATTAATTAGTTAAGATGAGGTCATACTGAAGTAGGGTGGGCCATAATCCAATATGACTAGTGTCTTTATAAGAAGGGGAAATTTGGACACAGACACACACAGAGAGAGAACACAATGTGAATGCCAAAGCAGAGACCAGGGAAATGCATCTACAAGCGAAGGAAAGCCAAAGATTGCCAGCAAACCACCAGAGGCTAGGTAAGTGGCATGGAACAGAGTCTCTCTCACAGCCCTCAGAAGGAACCAACCCTGCCCACACATTGAACTCAGACTTCTAGCCATGCAATTTGTGGTACTTTGTTACAACAGCCCTAGAAAACTAATACAGTAGAGGCCCCATCAGATTCTCAGTCAGCATCTACATGTCTACAATAGCATCAATCTAAGTCACAGGGCATCACCCCCAGGTTCGATATTTCTGCAGACCACTCTGGAAAAAACTTTGGTCTACTGTATATAGATTAGTGATCCCATATATGGTACTAGCTAGTTCACTTTTCCATTCCTCTGCTAGAGCAGATATTTCTCCACTTATAAATTTTTTGCTTCTTTCTAGTTCCCAAACTAAAAGTCTTTAGTAAATAAAAAACAATGCATACATTCTTTCCTTATCCCTCATTGGATTAGAATGAAAGTAATAACTTTTTTAAAAGGCATTAGTTTCACAATACAAACAACCAGAATATTAATTCATTTAATGCTTTTCTAAATCAGGATATGCACAATTACCTCTAGTATATGGTCTCAATTTCTGTTTCACTATTTTTCTCTTGAGACAGTAAATATACAAGGACCCACCAGATCTCTATATTTGAAGAGTTGTGTTTCCCCAAGCTCCCCCCCAAAAAAATCTCAAATATGAATTCTTAAAATTCTTTCTTATAAAGTACAATTAAATCCTAACAGAAAGATAATAGTCAAAGTTGTGAGAGAAAAGGGTTTGGAGACCTTTAGTTATGATCAAATCCATGAGATATATATAAACTGGAAAAGAATGTAACATAAGAAGGCTATAACATAGCTAATGTTTTCTATGCTGAGTGTGCTAAGTGCTTTAGGGACATCAGTGACATCAATTATTCCATTACAAAATCGTATAAGGTAGGCAGTACTATCATTTTCCCCATAGAAACTGAGACACTAAGAAATTCTGTGAATTGCCCAAGGTCACGGAGCCGGTTATTGGTGGAACAGGAATGATCCCACACCCTTAACCCCTCAGTGATACAACCTCTCAACATTCAGGTACACACACATTTATATTTCATTTCTCTCCTTCTGAATGTAGGAAGTAGGCGGCAATATTCTTTTTAAAATAAAAACAAAAAAGAAGCCATTTAAAGACATTTGGGATCAAGACAAATTGAGGAAACTGATTTTGAATGCTCTTAGAAGCAATTATCATATTTTTCTATATTGTAGGTCCACCTTCTTTTTTAATTCTTGCTACAATTCTGAGAGGTAGGAGTTATGTGTATTTTAAAGATAAAGAATCCAGTGTCTTCGTGTGGGTTCCCTAGAAGCCACAGCCATCTTATAATGATAGTACTACCTACCTTATAAGATTTTGTAATGGAATAATTGATGTCACTGATGTCACTAAAGTACTTACCACACTCAGCATAGAAAATATTAGCTATGTTATAGCGTTCTTATGTTACCTTCTTTTCCAGTTGCCTGACAGAGGGATTCCTGTTTAAGTGATTTTGGTGGGAGTGCTCCAGGGAGCAGGGGCGTGAGGTAAGCAGGCTACCACACAAGGGTGTGGTCTCAGCTGGAGATGAGTTTCAGCTGATACAGCCATACAACCAAGCCAGCACTCTGGAGTGCAAATGGCACCACGACAACAAGGTGTCAGCATTTACGCCCCAATGTCAGGCAATCTTTCCTGATGGGGGTTGGGAGGGCTGGTGGTGGGAGGGGCTACTGTTTGGGTAAGGACAATTCTTTGGAAAAGAGGCAGCCAATACTCACAACTGCTGAGGATGAGGGGATAGTGAGTACACCAACTAGTAAAGGAAATCTGAGCAGGGCACCAACGGCATCCACTAGGCTTAAAGAGGTTGTCCTATAATGAGGTTCTTTTCAGAGGTCATTTCGACCAAGAAGTCTCCCCTAAACTCACAGTGTGAGTCGACGTTTTTCCTAAGTCTGCTCTCACACACCAAGACCAACTTTCACGCATTTTCCTTTAACTCTAGCAAGCAAATAAGCTTCTCACAATAAAAGTACTGCATTTCTACAACTAATACAAAAATAGGAGGCTACTGTCTCTAATTTGTCAAGGAGATCCTTCTACTCACAGGCATGAATATTTACCTCCCAGTCTTTCCCCTCTCTTTTGTTTGTCTGCTTTCTATACTTGCCTTCCTCAACAACTATTATTTTTTTCTCTTCACCTCACATTGCGCTATTGCCCTCTTTGATTCCATCCAAAGCTACAGGCACAGTCCATAGCAGGCTTGCATTTCCTGACATTGTTCAGGGCCAACTTCAAAATCATTTATCACAAAATTGGGGCTTTAGGACAAGGGTCCTTCAAGGCAGCCATGCTTTCATCTATTACATATATTGGCCTTCCAGATGAGCTAGTATTTGAAGACACAGCTCAATGACCTTACAAAGTTTCAGAAACACTGGTCTACACTACAGCTCATCCACAATGTGTTTCATTTGAGGAAGCTGAATCTCTCTGTAGACCAAGGATTCTTAACTTTGTGCCATGGACCCCTTTGCATCTAGTAAAGCCTATGGACCCCTTCTCAGTGTAATATTTTTAATGCATAAAATAAAATATACAGAGGCCAGGTGTGGTGGCTCACACCTGTAATCCTAGCACTCTGGGAGGCCGAGGCAGGCAGATTGTTTGAGCTCAGGGGTTCCAGACCAGCCTTAGCAAGAGCGAGATGCCATCTCAACTAAAAATAGAAAGAAATTAGCTGGACAACTAAAAATATATAGAAAAAATTAGCCGGGAATGGTGGCTCATGCCTGTAGACCCAGCTACTCAGGAGGCTAAGGCAGTAGGATCACTTAAGCCCAGGAGTCTGAGGTTGCTGTGAGCAAGGCTGACGCCATGGCACTCTAGCCCAGGCAACAGAGCGAGACTATATCTCAATATAAATAAATAAATAAACAATAAAAATAAAATACAATATACAGGATTACAAAGCTAACCAATTAAAATAGTTATCAAAATATGAAAAATAAATCTGTAATATATGTGTTTATTAGTATATTAAATAAGGTCTAGAGGTAGTTCTGTTAAGTATCATATTCCCAAGTGATGAGCATAAATAATATTTCAATAATTATAACAATTATAATATAATTGGAATAATTATAATATTCTATTGGTGATAAAGTTGCAGGTCAATGGTTTAATATTATTGTGGTTCATTGCCTATATTCATAACTGAAATAAATACTAAATTTCAGTTAGAGGACAGTGAAAATAAAGATATAAATCCTAAGCCCCCTGAATTAACCCCAGGTTAAGAAGCCTTGGTGTAGATAGACTTCAGAAGGCAGGTATCATGCCAATCTTATTAATACAAACTGTTAAGTAGCTCATACAAACACACACACACATACACACACACACTAAAAAAGACAAGTTTGTGCTGTGTTCCATCAGGTCAAATGCTATGACCAGTGACTTAGCTCCCAGGAAGGCCCAGTGGCCCCTTTCTCTTTCAGGGTCCAAGGCCATCTCATGGTCCTTGGGCATAATAAGGTCAGGTACACTAGACAGATGCCCTAAATCTTCTTGAAAAGTAAAAATAAAGCATTTTGGGAACACTTGACACCTAAAAAGCACCAGAAATTTGGAATATGAAAGTTCAGCAGTAGAAAATGACTTGCTAAAACAGTGTGAACTATGTGGTTTGTAAGATGTTAATTGCAATTGGCACTTCTGAGGATGGTGTGAGATGTGTTGTCCTTCACCTCCAAAGAGCTGTTTCTGACCTGCTTTCTTCCTGACCACCCCACTAGAAAAAAGGAGGAAAAACCTTTGCATTTGCTTCTAAGTGTTTTACTGAGTTCTTTTAATTAAAATATTTTGAAGGATAATGTGCTTTCATAAGACTTGAAATGGCAGTTCTCCTTAGAGCTCACACTTTATGTCAGCAAGCAATTATGGCCTATATTGAACAAATTTGGACCTGACTCATTTTTCTATTAATATAGTAATAATGCTTCATGAATATTCAATATTCCTCCATTCTTACCATATTTACATACCTCCCTCAGACAAAACATCTTAAAATTTCCATTTTATCATAGAAGAATAGGCATAGCAAATTTCAAACAAGTAGTGTAAATTTTTAGCAAACCTTGGTTAGTTTTCTTCATTAATTTTTGTATAAACATATTCAGTTCTCAAAAAAAAAACAAATTGGGCCGGGCACAGTGGCTCACGCCTATAATCCTAGCACTCTGGGAGGCTGAGGCAGGCAGATTGCTCGAGGTCAGGAGTTCGAAGCCAGCCTGAGCAAGAGTGAGACCTGTCTCTACTATAAGTAGAAAGAAATTAATTGGCCAACTAATATATATAGAAAAAATTAGCCAGGCATGGTGGCGCATGTCTGTAGTCCCAGCTACGCGGGAGGCTGAGGCAGGAGGATCGCTTGAGCCCAGGAGTTTGAGGTTGCTGTGAGCTAGGCTGACACCATGGCACTCTAGCCAGGACAACAGAGAGAGACTCTGTCTCAAAAAAAAAAAAAAGAGAAAGAAAGAAACAAATTGAATCAGTCTCAATCCTTGAAGACTAACATATCAAATTCTTTCTTCCCACTCCCACTCTTTAAGGTTTCTTAGTAAAAGCATTGTTTATTCAATTCTTAGCTGCTCAGAGGTTCTAAATTTCTATTCATTTGTTCAGCAAATACTTACTGAGAGCCTTCTATATGATAAGCAGTGAACTAGACCTGGGAATGCAACAATAAATGTTCTGATCCCTGAAGGTCTCATAGTGAGCAAAACAGATAAACCTAACCACACTATAACTTGACCAGGGATATAACAGAAGAAACAACTGAATGCTGTAGAAATACTAAGGAATTCACAGTTAATCTGCCTAGAGGATTAAAGAAAGACTTCAAAGAGATAATGATTTTTGCATTGGGTCCTGAAGGACAAGTAGGAGTTTTCCAGTGGAGAAGGCTGAAAGAGGATACTCTAGCTTTGAGATATAAAATGTTCCAAAAACAAAACTAATTAAATGTTTAGAAAGTAAACCTGAATATATTAGTCTAAAAATTGGATGAGAAAGATACATATGAAATTGGAGCTCCAGTGGTGCAATCGGTTAGCGTGTGATACTTATATGAGATTCATAAAAATAATTGCCTCTAGAAAGAGAGAAAAAATGAGAAAAGAGATCTCAAGTTTATCTATAATGATTTGCTTTTATATTAAAAAGCAAAGCAAATTTGATGAAATGTTAATTGTTAGCAATTACGACTTTGGGCACAAAAGTGTTTATTATATCGGTCTCTGTACTTTTCTACATTTCTAAAAATTTGTCAAAATTATAAATAAGTAACAAAAACTACTAAAGAATTTATTTAATCTAAGGTAGAAAAGGTTAAGGTAGTTAATAAATTCCATTAGAAGAAAGACAGAAATTATATTTATCCATTCCTTAAATGGGAAGGTTCCCCAATTCATAAATTACAGATGAACCAGAACATTCTAAAATTTTACCTGGTCTACCCCCCAATCCATTTACCGACACAATGAACCCCTCTTTGAGCTCTCACCCCCACACCTCCAATTCCTCCCTACTGCCACAAGAACGTTGAAAATAAAATATATAAAAATAGAATCTCGCCGGGCGTGGTGGCTCACGCCTGTAATCCTAGCACTCTGGGAGGCCGAGGCGGACGGATTGCTCGAGGTCAGGAGTTCGAAACCAGCCTGAGCAAGACCGAGACCCCGTCTCTACTATAAATAGAAAGAAATTAATTGGCCAACTAATATATATATATATATATATATATATATATATATATATATATATATATATATATAATTAGCCGGGCATGGTGGCGCATGCCTGTAGTCCCAGCTACTCGGTAGGCTGAGGCAGGAAGATTGCTTGAGCCCAGGAGTTTGAGGTTGCTGTGAGCTAGGCTGACGCCACGGCACTCACTCTAGCCTGGGCAACAAAGCGAGACTCTGTCTCAAAAAAAAAAAAAAAAAAATAGAATCTCCAAAGTGATGTCTTTTTGTATACTAATGAGTTGCCTGATGATTGGCAGCCTCTAGGTAGCTTCAGGACAGGGTCTGGTCACTGGAGAGAACAAGGCAGGATACAGTGTTGGGACTTTTCAACCCCTGACATCCAGGAAGAGTGGCTGAAGTTTAAGTTGATCACCAATGACCAATGGTTTAATCAGTCATGCCTACATAATGAAGTGTCCATTAAAACCCAAATGAACAAAGTTCTGAGGGCTTCCAGATAGTTGAACATGTGGAAGTTCCTGGAGAGCAAAGTACCAGGGAGAGCATGGAAGCTCTAAGTCCTCCTCACATGCCATGCTCTCTATATCCCTTTATCTGTATCCTTTGTAATATCCTCTATAATAAACCAGTAAAGCTAGGTAAATGTTTCCCTGAGTTCTGTGAGCCACTGTAGCAAATTTTATTTATTTTTTTTTTTTTTTTGAGTCAGAGTCTCACTCTGTTGCCTAGGCTAGAGTGCTGTAGTGTCAGCCTAGCTCACAGCAACCTCAACTCCTGGGTTCAAGCGATCCTCCTGCCTCAGCCTCCCGAGTAGCTGGGATGCTACCATGCCCAGCTAATTTTTTCTATATATTTTTAGTTGGTCAATTAATTTTTCTATTTTTAATTGAGACTGGGTCTCGCTCTTGCTCAGGCTGGTCTCGAACTCCTGACCTTGAGCAATCCTCCCGCCTCGGCCTCCCAGAGTGCTAGGATTACAGGCGTGAGCCACTGTGCCTGGCCCACTCTAGCAAATTAATTGAACCAGGTAGGATATGGTAGCTCACGCCTATAATCCCTGCACTCTGGGAGGCTGGGGTAGGAGGACCGATTGAGCTCAGGAGTTGGAGGCTGCAGTGACCTATGATGACACCACTGTACTCCAGCATGGGTGACAGAGCTCTCTAAAAAAAAATCAATCAAACCCAAGGATGGGGTCATGGGATGCCTGACTGACAGCCAGTCGGTCAGAAGCACAGGTAAAACAACCTGAGGCTTGCAATTGGCATCAGAAGTGGGTGGGGGGCCTTATTCTTGTGGGACTGACCCCTCAACCTGTGAGATCTGATGCTATCTCCAAGTAAATAGTGTCAGAATTGAGCTGGAGGACACCTACCTAGTGTCTGCTACAAATTTGATTGCTTGCGTGTTGGTGGGGAGAAATCCCCATACACTTGGTGGCAAAAGTCTTCAGTGTTCATTGTTGTTATTGAGTGGGAGAATAGAAAAGATATTTTGAGTTTGGGTGTGTTTTTTCCACTCACAGCTTAAGTAAAATGACAAAGAGGAGGACAAAAATTAGTGACATATATAACATATTAACAACCCTCCAAAAGAATTCTACAGCAAACTTAGAACTAGAAGAAGAATCAAATTAACTTTCATTCTTCAGTTATTCTTCATTTGTACCATTAAATTACCATTTTAAAGATGATTGGTGGTAGATGACACTGTATAGGGCAATGGAAAGAAGTGGATTTTGAAGTCAAACACACTTGGATATGAATCTCAAGTCACTAGATGTGTGTTCCGGTGTCTACTTCATTGTGTTGTTGTCAGGACTAAATGAGATAGAGAAATACAGAGCATGTGCTTGGTGCATAGCAATTGCTCCATAAAATTAACCAGCTGTCATAGTATTAGCAATAGTAATGATAGTATTACTATTAAGAATTTCTCTGAATCTCATTTTCTTCATCTGTAAATTGAAAAAAATAAGACCCATCTTATAAAAGTTCTGAGAATGAATTTGCAAATGAAATAACTTATTTTAAATGTACAGTTTTTTGCTTGGACAGTGGAAGGAGCAACCGAAGAACAGATAAAACAGGAGAGAATCACAATCCTGGTCCCATGAAACACAGGATAAACCAAGTGGTATCAAGTGGGTCATGAAAAATGGAGACTGCTTCTTGTTTTGTAGCTTATTTATAAGCCTCAGGTAATCTCCATTTTGTTGAAGGGGACCTTTAATCTTTGAAATTCATCAAATCCCAGCTTTGATGAAATATCTTTATTGTGAATTTATGAAGCATCTGGAATTTGCAAACTGTGTCTCCTGAGAATGTGAATTGTGCAGAGAAATCTGGCTTATGATGACAAAACCAAGCACAGAAGAAACAATCATTTTCTGTTCCACTCAGCTTGCTGAGGCTGCTATCTTTTCCATTTACCTTGAATTTCATTTTTGTATTAATGTTAATTGTTTCAAACAAGAGATGAAGATAGACTAAACATGGTCTTACTTTTTTATTAACCATTAAATCCAATAGGACTAGCAGTCCCATTTTCCACTTCCTGTCTTCTGTCCCAATTGAACGAAATTATAAAATGAAATACAGCCTGATTCAGTCAGTTTACTTTTTTTAAAGATCATATCAGGGGATAGTAAACCAACAGATGTTTATAGAAATTTCACAAAGCCAAAGAAGAAAAAATCTCTCACAGCCCCACCCGAGAAATAAACATTATTAATATATTTGTGAAGATCGCTCTTGTACTGTTCTATGCATTTATATGGTTTATGTAATCAGATCATAGTGCACATACTGCTTTTGTAATCACATTTTAAAGTCATTCAATGTCTTTCTCCACATGATTTTCAAGGGCTGCAGAGTATTCCATCAAATAGATAATTTAAATACCCAATCCCAAACTGTTGTTGCCACATTTGGGTTGCTTCTAGATATTTTTGCTATTTTTAACACTTCAGAGAATATTCCTGTACATACACCTTTGGGCACATCCCTGATTATTTCTCTAGGATACATTCCTAGGAGGAAAGTTTATATACAAATGAGATGTTTGTTTTAAAAGGTTATTTTTTTTTATTTCAGCATATTATGGGGGTACAAATGTTTAGGTTACATATATTGCCCTTTCCCTCTTTTACCCCCAAAAAGGTTATTTTAAGGTATTTTTTACTCTGTAGAACCTATCACAATTGCAACTAAATGGCTGTTCTTGTAATTATTTTTCAAGTGACTGATCTTCCAAGTAGTCAGTAAATTCCAACATTTTGGCTTCCAATCTATATCTCCCTCACTGTCTTTCATGCCTGAAAGAAGTGTAAAAATCTTTTGTCAAGAACATGTGTCTATGTTTTTAGTTTGGGAAACATGGTAGCCATAACCATATGCCATAAAAACAAAGTGTTCAGTAAAGTCCCAGATATCTGCACATCTACCACCGAATTGTTCCTTAGATCTAGTAAGTTCTATAAGGGACAGGCATCTTATATCTGCTTACGCTTGTGTCTGCAGACACAGTATAGTGGCTAGTACACAGAAGCTCAAAAATCATTTCCTAAATGAATGAATGGTCATCTGGTAAGGATTACATCAACTTACATTCCCACCAATAATGAGAGAAGCTTATATCTCACAACTTTAGTAGCTAACTTTTGGGCAAAATTTATACATATCCCATAAATGCTTAGTTGTTTAGAAAAACATATTTTAATAGCTTAAGCAGACAAAACTACCTAAAGGAGTCACTCAGTCTCACCAAAGTTAAAAGTGTGTGGTGTTTATTTACCCACGTCATATGTAAGTATCACTCTAAACCAGCACTATCCAATAAAAATATGATGTAAGCCACACATCTAATTTAAAATTTTCTAGTAGCCACATTTAAATAATAAAAAGAATGGAATGAAATTATTTTAAAATATAATTTATTTAATTTAATATTTATAAAATAATATCACTTCAACATGTACTAAATACTAAGTCATCAGTATTTTATATTCTTTTTCTTATACTAAGTCTTCAAAATCCAGTGCATTTGATACTTACAGCACAACACAACTCAAATACTAAATTTCCATCAGAAATACCTGACCTGTATTTAAATTACATAACAGTTACATTTGTTCCATACTCAAGGTGTTACAAATACTCATACTCAAGTTATTCCAAATATACTTAAAAGTTTTGTAATAATTGAATCAAGTTTCATTTTGTTTTAATTCAAATTACATAAAATTAAATTCCTCAGTCACATCAGTCATATTTCAAATGCTCAATAGCTACACGTGGCTACTGACTGCTGAACCGGACAGTGTTGCAGAGGCTAGCCTTTTAAGTGTCTTTTGTATAGCCAATTAGCATTTAACAGGTTATCACATAAATTAGATCTTACTATCCCTGTTTTCAAATGAGGACATGGAGGCTCTGAGAAGTTGTCACTCATATAAGATAACACAACTAGGGATTAGTTAAGACTCACGCCTAGGCATTTGGACCCTACAGGCTGCTAAATCCTTTCCTCTGTCCCACCAGATGAAAGAAGAACAAAATGAAACATCTGTGTTAGGTGTGCAACTATCTGGGATTTTCCTAGATACTTTGCTTTCATGGCATATTATTATGGCTACCATGTCACCCAAGTTAAAAACACAGACAGGCTTTTTTTTTTTCAGATAGAGTCTCACTCTGTTGCCCAGACTAGAGTGCCATGGCGTCAGCCTAGCTCACAGCAACCTCAAACTCCTGGGCTCAAGAGATCCTTCTACCTCAGACTCCCGAGTAGCTGGGACTACAGGCATGTGCCACTATGCTGGCTTATTTTTTCTATATATTTTTAGTTGGCCAATTAATTTCTTTCTATTTTTAGTAGAGATGGGGTCTCGCTCTGCTCAGGCTGGTCTCGAACTCCCGACCTCAAGCTATCCGCCTGCCTAGGCCTCCCAGAGTGCTAGGATTACAGGCGTGAGTCACCACGCCCAGCCCACAGACAGGCTTTTGACAAAAGATTTTTTGCACTTCTTTCAGGCATAAAAGACAATGATAGAGACATAGTTTCAAAACCAGAATGTTAGAATTTGAGGACCTATCAATAGTTTACGGCAGTAGTTTCCAAATTCTTTTAGGCAATAGAACTATTTTGTCCATGAAATCTTAGATAGAATCCCTATATGTAAAATCAACAAAAGTGAGGCTGCTCTCGGCCGGGCACAGTGGCTCACGCCTGTAATCCTAACACTCTGAGAGGCTGATGCGGGTGGATCGCCCGAGGTCAGGAGTTCGAGACCAGCAAGACCCCATCTCTACTAAAAACAGAAAGAAAATAATTGGCCAACTAAAAATATATAGAAAAAATTAGCTGGGCATGGGGCGCGTGTCTGCAGTCCCGGCTATTTGGGAGGCTGAGGCCGTAGGATCACTTGAGCCCAGGAGTTTTAAGTTGCTGTGAGCTAGGTTGATTCTATGGCACTCTAGCCCGGGCAACAGAGTGAGACTCAAACTCAAACTCAAAAAAAAAAACCAAAAAAACAGAAATAAAAACAGAACCAAAAATAAAAAATTCAGTGGCAGACTCAAGCCTTAGCATATCAATAATTACACTAAACATAAAGAATCTAAATATACCAAGTAAGAATTGACAAGATGGATTAAAAAAAACATGACCCAACTATATCTATCTTTGAAAAAACTCACTTCCAATCTCAACATATGGGTAAGTTGAAAGTAAAAGGATGGAAAAAGATATCCCATGTAGACATTAATCAAGAGAAAGAAGGACTGGCTATATTAATATCAGATAAGGTAAAATTCAGAGCAAAAAAAATTACCAGGGACAGAGAGGGATATTACATAATAATAAAAGGGTTAATTAATCAAGAAGATAAAGTAATTCAAATGCATAAAACAATAGAGCTGCAAAATATGTGACACAAAAACTGATAGAACTAAAATGAGAAATATACAAATCCACAATAATTGATAGAACAACTCGAAAAAAATCTGCACGCATATAAAAAAACTCAACAACCACATCAACCAATAGGATTGAATCAACATCAATAGAACACTCTACCAAACAGCAGAATACACATCCTTTTCAAGTGCCCGCAGAAAATACATCAAGATAGATATATCCTGGGCCATGAAACAAACCTCAACATATTCAACACAAGTGAAATCATGCAAAGTATATTCTCTGACCACAACAGAATCAAACTAGAAATCGATAACAGAAAGATAATAGGAAAATCTCCAAACATGTGGAAACTAAACAACACACTTCTAAATATTCCAGTGGTCAAAGAGGAAGTCTCCAGAGAAATTGTAAAAAAAAAAAAAAAAAAAAAAAAAATGCATTAAATGGAATGAAAATGAAAATACAACATATCCAAAATTTGTGGAACACAGTTGAAGCAGTGCCAAAAGGGAAATTTATAGCACTAAATGCATATATTAGAAAAGAGGAAGTCTCAAATGAATAATTTAAGCTCCCACCTCAAGAACCTAGAAAAAGGAGAGCAAAATAAACCCAAAGCAAGCAGAAGGAAGAAAATAATAAAGATAAAAGCAGAAATAAATGAAATTGAAAACAGAAAAAAATAAAGAATATCAGTGAGAAACAGCAATTTCAAAATGCCAAATGCATAGATGGAGAACAAATCATTGATTGCCTAGAGTTAGAGATGATGTGGGCAGCATGGTGGGTATAACTGCATAGGTGTAGCACGAGGGAAATGTTTGTGGTGATGGAACAATTCTGCATCTTGATTGTGGTTCCTTGAATGTATAACTATTTCAAAATAAAAAGTTTAAAAAAAAAAAAACATTGGTCATACTGAACCATATCAAATGTTGTTAAGAATGTGGAGTAACTGGAACTTTTCATATGCTGCTGGTGGGAATATAAATTGATACAATCACTTTGAGAAACAGTTTGGCTACACCTACTAAAGCTAAACATATGTATATGTATATATGTGTATCTTTTGGGTTGACAATTCCACTCCTTGGTATAGCTCAAGTGAAATGAGAGCATGTGTCCACCAAAGACATGTGAAAGAACGCTCATAGTAGTTTCATTTATAATACCCAAAGACTAGAAACAACTCAAATGTCCATGAACATTCAAATGGATGAGTAAATTGAGGTATACTCATACAATTGGAAAGGAGACATCCTAGTGCTACACACAGTCACACAGAGGAAACTTAGAGACATTTTGTTGAGCTGGACACAAAAGAATACATAGTGTATGATTCTTTTTATGTGAAATTCAAGAACTGGCAAAACCAACCAATAGGCCGGGCGTGGTGGCTCACGCTTGTAATCCTAGCACTCTGGGAGGCCGAGGCGGGCGGATTGCTCAAGGTCAGGAGTTCAAAACCAGCCTGAGCGAGACCCCGTCTCTACTATAAAAAAAATAGAAAGAAACTAATTGGCAACTAATATATATATATAAAAATTAGCCGGGCATGGTGGCTCGTGCCTGTAGTCCCAGCTACTTGGGAGGCTGAGACAGGAGGATCGCTTGAGCCCAGGAGTTTGAGGTTGCTGTGAGCTAGGCTGACTCCACGGCACTCACTCTAGCCTAGGCAAGAAAGCTAGACTCTGTCTCAATAAAAAAAAAAAAAAAAAAAAAAAAAAAAAACCAACCAATAGAGGTGACAGAGGTCAGAATACTGATTATCTCAGGTGAGGATTATGGGTATTGACTGGGAAGGTGCACAAAGGAACCTTCTGGGGCTATGGAAATAATTTATATCTTACCCTGAGTAATGTTCATGTGGGTATATATCTATATAAAAATTCATCAACCTTACACTTAAGATCAGTGCATTTTATTGCATGTAAATAAAACCTCAATAAAGAGGAGGCCAGGCGAGGAGAGGAAAAAAAAAAAAAATAAAAAAATAAAACCTCAATAAAAAGTAAAAAACAAGAAATAACAACAACAAAAACACTGGTTTGGGAAGACCATTCTGCAATGTCTGGGCTACTGGGTCACTCTGAATAAGACCAAAGTAAGGAAATGCACATGACAGACACAGAAAC
The DNA here is from genome assembly GCF_040939455.1 of Microcebus murinus. Classification (NCBI taxonomy): domain Eukaryota; kingdom Metazoa; phylum Chordata; class Mammalia; order Primates; family Cheirogaleidae; genus Microcebus; species Microcebus murinus. Next base: position 96,852,751 of record NC_134136.1, read on the forward strand.
AACCTCCTGCTCTTTGGGACCTACTGCATGGAATGCCCTTTCTACCTTTGCCACCTCCCTTGGTGGCATTATTTAAGCCCCAAATCTGGTGTCCCTGCCTGCTTGACCCAAGCAGTGGTTACGGTACACTATGCACTTACTTACCTCTGTGAAAGACATTACCACACCTTGGGTGAATATTATTTACAAATATTTGCAGGGAGGAATATAGCACAGTGGTTAGGCATGTGGACTGTGGAGTCAGATTGCCTGCATTTGAATTCCCACTTTGTCACCTACTAACCCAACTTTGGGCAAGATCTTAAATTCTGGGCCTCTGCAGTTTCCACCTCACAGTAGAACTCAGTCCACTGAACTCTAAATGAAAGGTAGGTAAGATTGGCAAGATAATATGCCAGTCTCTCACACTTGGCGGGGGTGGAGCAAATCTGATTCATTCTTGTGTCCCCAGCATTTAATACAGTGCTTGGTACATAGCATATGACTGATATAGCCTAATGGTTAAAAGCAAGGGTTGTGGAGCTACACAGACCTGGGTTCAAAACCCAGCTCTACCACTTACCAAGTATGCGACTTGGGGCACACTTACAATTTAACCTCTCTGATATCAATCTCCTTGTTTATAAAATGAGAGAATTAAAAGACATAATATATGGAAAGTTCTTAGCACAGTGTCTAGTACATAGAAGCTCAAAAATATTAACCTAAAAGTAAATATCTGTTGAACTGATCTGCCAAGAGATTGTAGTTGAGGCCGGGCGCTGTGGCTCACGCCTGTAATCCTAGCTCTTGGGAGGCCGAGGCGGGTGGATTGCTCAAGGTCAGGAGTTCAAAACCAGCCTGAGCAAGAGCGAGACCCCGTCTCTACTATAAATAGAAAGAAATTAATTGGCCAACTGATATATATATATATAAAAAAAAAAAAAAGAGATTGTAGTTGAATCTACAAAATGGGCAATTGTACCTCTCTGGGTAATCTGAACCTCAAGTCTGCTGGCTCTTTTTTTTTTTTTTTTTTTCTGAGACAGAGTCTCACTTTGTTGCCCAGGCTAGAGTGAGTGCCGTGGTGTCAGCCTAGCTCACACCAACCTCAAACTCCTGGGCTCAAGCGATCCTGCTGCCTCAGCCTCCCTGAGACTACAGGCATGCGCCACCATGCCCGGATAATTTTTTCTATGTATATTAGTTGGCCAATTAATTTCTTTCTATTTTTAGTAGAGACTGGGGGGGGGGGGGTTGTCTCGCTCTTGCTCAGGCTGGTTTCGAACTCCTGACCTCAAGCAATCTGCCCACCTCAGCCTCCCAGAGTGCTAGGCTTACAGGTGTGAGCCACCGCATCCGGCCAAGTCTGCTTGCTCTTTAGCAAAGAATGTTTGCCCCAGCATGTCCAGCACAGCTGAAATGCATAATGTGCTGTGTGGGGGAGGTGAACTTTTTTCACCTTAGACTCCTAGGGGAGAGAGATGCACAGTGCTCCTACTGGGGCAAAACTGGTGGGTCTAGGGGAGGGGGAAAAAAGGGTGTTTCCATCCCTCCTTCTGGATAAAAGCAAAGTGCTGCGTGAGACTGGTGTGTGGCACTGGGCCCACTGAGGGGTATTGATTTGTTCTTTCCAGGAAGAAATGCACATTACTCATGTTTAAATAGACTGTCTTGTTCTGGAAGGTAACTCCTGTGACTTTGAAATAACGCACTTGTGTGTTTTAGGGATCGGCTGCTTTGGAGGGAAGGTGTGTTGTTTTGATTAAGTGGGTACACCAGAGAGCTCTGTTCTCAGTTCCATGATTAATGGGAGAAATTTCCTTAGTCCTGCTCTCTGCCTGTTCCTCGCTCGACTCTTGTGGCACACGTACACGACCTCCCCAAGAGCTTATTATGACGAAGAACTTGTTCCCTGGTGCTGTCTTCTCCCATACAGTCAAATGTGTCATTGCAACTGTGGTTTGAAAAGTTCCTAGTCCAGTATCACTTTGCCTGGTGCTTATCACTTTTCCAAACATCTCACAGCAACTACCCAGTGAGGTAATAGACTGACCTGTTTCACAGCTGAGAAAACTAAGGCACAGGGGTAGAAAATGAAGGCAAAAAGAATGGGACTTAGGCAGCCTGAAGGAGTAGCTGCAGAGGTACTTAAGACTTCATCAATCATGTAATTAATTAGTTAAGTAAATACAGAGCAGATGGTGCTTTTTCTACTAAGGAAAAAATAGATACATTGAAACACTGGGAATTTAAATCAGATACTTAGGAACACTTCCCTGAAATATACTGGCACATCCCACTTTATGAAATAGAGATTCCAAAAAGTTGTACTAAATATAATTTGCTCCTATATTCATGAGTTTATTCATTATTTCTATAAATATCTATCGCATGTCTCTTAATGGCAATACACACTGCAGAAATGAGAAAATGAAGAAAAAACATGTGCCCTCAAGAAGTTTACCATATAGTAGAGGAGATTTAAAGATACAGAGATAAAACAGAATATGGAAGTGCCATTAGGTTTTCAGAGGAAGCAAAGGCCCCTGGGGGCAGTAAGCAATCCCAGAGAGGGTTTCGTAAAAGGCATCTTTGAACCCCAAGAAGTTCCAATTTGCACAAGTGGAGAGGGTTGAGAGAAGCCACCAGAGATAGGGGCTGGCATAAATAAACACATCAGAAGCCAGAAAGCACAGGACTTTCTCAGAGTCCAAATTACCACAGTTGGACTTATTACTATTTTAGAATGCTTGGGGGAAGGGAATCACTAAAGAACATGAACTAAATTCTCTCATAATGTGGATTTTCCTCCCTCAGTGTATTTTGCAAATTTGAAGCAATGTCTGTGTGCTTTCTGGACAGCAGTGGTGCAATTCTATCTGGCAGGGATATGACAGAGAAGAGAATCTTTCCTAATTACATCTGGATGTTATTTTAGTATAAATTAGTCCCAATGAAGGCTCACAGATTGGGCTAGATTGAGCTTTGCAACTTATCACCCCAGAGACAATTTGTCTATAAGGCCCCTTTGAAAAACACCTGGAGTTTCAAGCTAAGCAGGTTTTGTACCATCCAATATTTGTATAGCCTCATATGGTGAGCCCAAAAGAGTATTGCTGTATGATCCTGGGCTAAGAGCTCACCTACCCGGGATGTGTCCCAAGCAGCTGTTCTCCTGGCTGTCTTCACTAGATGACTGTTAGTGATAAACTTAAAAATGAGGTGTAAACTCCCTTCCCAGCAGGCTGTAGGTCAGGGGGATTAGGATGTCACCTGGTTTGTACCCTCATGGAATTACTGACCACAGTGGCCTGGAATGGCCTTTGCAGTTATTTTTAAGCCAACTAGTTGGGAATTAGTCATCACCTAGAATTTAATATGTGTGTTTCCTGGCCTCATAACAGAAAATGGTGCTCAATACACATGCAATATATTTATCCTCAGGTGTAACATGTGATAAAACTGTGCTGTTCTGTAATAGTTGTTCATATTATAGTTCAGGATGACGGATCATCTTGAGGCTTTAGCTTCTCATTTTGGTCTCTAAAAGTGAATTGCTTCAGAGATTCTTTCCCATAAGTAAGCTTGGGTCAGGATCTGTCCTTATCTTGATAACCTCCCTCGAGAACCAAGAACATCAGGGTTTTTCTCCTTGTATCAATAGGAAGAATACAAGAGGCTTTCAAGCTGAGGGAAAATTCTCACAAGATCAAGGTTTTTTGGTTGCCAGGGCCCATATTGCTCCCTGGATAGCTTGTTTGGGCCCTGATCCCTATTCTGCCCTGGTGCTAGGTTCCTATGGACTCTCTGGCTCTTTACTGCACAGCTGGCATTTGACTAACAGCTTGGTCCTCCTGCCATGTCCACCAGGCTCAGTGGTGCCTCCCTGCTGCCTGTTGCCCTCCTGGCTGCTCGGTCTCCCTGTCTGTCTGCTCTGTCAGTTCACCAGGCTCTTGAAGGTTCTGCCTTCACCATTGGCCTGACTGAATTGCAGCATGGTCCATCTTTTCCAACCCTTCTTGTACTTGGCTCTGATCCTTCAGTTGCCTCAGCTCTCTGGACGTGGCTACGTGTCCTGTCTTTGCAAATCCCTACTGCCTTTATTGGTACTACTGATACCACGTCTATATGTAAAAACCCTATGATCTAGCAATTCCACTCCTACGTATATATTCAAAAGAATTAAAAGCAGGAACTCCAACAGATCTCTGTACAACAATATTCACAGCAGCAATAGCCAAAAGGTGGAAACAACCCAAATGCCTATGAACTAATGAATGGACAAACAAAATGTGGTATATCCATGCAATGGAATATTAGTCATAAAAAGGAATGAAATTCTGATATATGTTACAACATGGATGAACTTTGAGGACATTATACTAAGTGAAATAAGCCAGACACGAAAGGACAAATACTGTATGATTTCATCATATGATGAAATATCTAGAACTGGCAAATTCACGGAAATAGAAAGTGGGATAGAGGTTACCAGAGGCTCAGGGGAGGGAGAAGTAAGGAGTTGTTGTTTAACAGGTACAGAGTTTACAATGGGGATGATGGGAAAATTTTGGGCATAGATAGTAGTGATGGTTACACAGCACTGTGAATGTAATTTGTGCTACTGAATTACACATTCACAAATGGTTAAAATAAGTATTATGTATATTTTACCACAATTCTGCTAAAATGATTTTTTAAGTCTCTTCTTTTTTAATTTTCTAAAAAGTGCTTTTACCAAGTTTTCTCCTTTCAGTGCCCTCTACTCACTTTGACTCTCAATACATCTGTGGACAGTAGCTGGCATACAGACATGCTCTGATATGAGAAACAGATGAGCTTATATAAGGATAGAAGTGACTACACGAAAAAGGCCTTACCATTTCAAGCAGAGTTTATTTAGCAGGACTGCCGTGGCCTTGCAGAGTTACAAAGACAAATACACTCATTAGGGAAAAAGTCAAGGCCTGCGTTTCTAAAGACAGTGGAGAAGCAGCTGAGTCAATTGAAAAGGGGGAAGGCACCATCTTAAGCCAGAGAGTGGGAACACTGAGCTCCTGCCTGCTCCTCCCCACCCCTATTCCTCAAGCTGCCTCCCTGGATCAGCACAACTGTAGGAGAAACCTCCCCTCCCAACAGTCATTCTGTCCCTGGCACCGTTGCTTCCCCAAGAGGGCAGCATCACTGGAACTCGTCCAAGAGCAAATGGATTTTTAGGGATCAAAGACTTAATTCATATGAAAAGCAAGGTTTACAGCTGGGCAGAATTACTGTTTAGTGCTTTTCTTCCTCCTTTCTGTAATTTATTTCTGGTGCGTTAGAAAACCCTGAGGGAAAATGATTGTGGTTTTTTTTTTTTTTTTTTTTTTCCAATTAAGACTGGCTCCAGTGAAATTTTCATTATACTCCCCAAACCTCAAAATTAAAAAGACACCATGAGTACTTATAGAAATGTCCCTAATGTTCTAAATAATGTCTTTAAGGTGTAGTCTATAATTTTTATTGTGTGTCTACATTTAAAATTCACTTTCTAAATAGGTAAATGGCAGTGTCAGGCAAGGATCAACACTCCATCTGTACCCAGAAAATAGAAGCACCAAGAGAACAGTAGCAGCCTACTTTGGTTTGTTTGTGGGAGAGACGGGACTAGAGCCAAAACCTCCTGACTCTTAAAATCCAGGCCTCTTTTCTAAAATACCATTCTGAACAGATGTAATACAGGGATCAAGATCAGGTTTCTTGGCCAGGGTCAAAGTGACAAGTCAGCAGTATGAGAAATTCTGAAGCGTGAGGGATAAAGCAACTAGAACTCAAAATCTTCAGGACTCAGAGGAACTGTTTCTGGGCTCTAACCTTTCAGGCTGTATGGGTTCCAACCAGCATGAGCCAAGCTGCCAGCCATGCTAGGATGTTGCCTCAGCTGAAGGTCTATAAGGAGGGCATGAGTAGGCAGAACTGGGTAGGCCTCGGACTAAGGGAGCTGTCCTAGCCTTGGGCAGCCTGGAGTTCAAATCACAGTGTTCAAAATTACAGGGAACCCTTGGGTCTGGATAGGGCCAGATTCTGCCTCCTAGTGTACGGACATGAGGTATCCCTGGTCTCAGCCAGTGGTTGAGGATAGTCAAATCCAGCACTGTGGAGAGAGAGAAAACTATAAGAGCTGGGAAGTCTATCTAAGCCTGGTCAAACAAGGGTCTGATTGAGAAGAAAAAACAGGCTAAACACACAAGGTGAGAGTTTAGGTATCATTTGGGAATGCTTCTGGCTATAAATAACAGAGAAACAACTAACAGGGGCTTAAACCTTACGAGCATTTGTTGTTTACTGAATAGAGTCCAGAGATAAACAGTCCCAGGATTTGTTAGGCAGCTCAATGATGTCATTGAAATTTCAGGCTTTTTTCATCATTCCCATCTACTATGCTTCAATATATTGGGTTTTTTTGCTCTTGGATGTATCTTACCTGATGATCACAAACTGGTTGCCACAGCTATAAGCATGATATCCTCACATAACTGGCCCCAAAGACAGAAAGGATGGGAAAATATTTCTCAGAAGAATTCTCCTATGTCTCACTGGCCAGAGCTGTGTACCATGACTACCCACAAGAGCAAGTAGTATTTGACTTTTTCATTTCTCTAGTGTGAGGAAAGCAAAGGAAAAAGACGAATGGTTGTGGAATAACCTGGCAAAAGTGTTTGCCACAGTGTGGCAGGGAGAGTGCAACTTGATGGGAAATGCTAGGATTCAGGGTCACCCCATCAAGCATCCCAGACAACAGGCCTGGACAACCAGACCAATTCTAGACCCCTGTTTCCTTGTGGGCATGAGGCTTCTAATACTCCTGTTCAGATGTCTCAGGGCCTGTATGGGACTAAACCTTTAATTGAAGGTCTTTGGCACAACATGTGTTTTTGGAAAAAAAAAAAAAATTCTCTTAACCTAAAACTGCATGTATGAAATGCTCTGTTCATATAAGAAATAATGCCAAAGCTCACCTTTATGCCCTTCCAGGAGACTGGCTGCTGCCAAGAATTAACTGCCCATCTTTGCATCTATGTCAGCAACTTCCAGGCCTGCCCTGGCCCCACTCAGGTAAAGGGAGGCATTACCATCCTGGGGCTGCCATGCCCCTCCCAGTGAACAAAGTTTAGTGAAATTGCCCCTAAGACTCTGGCCTGCTCAGGTGCCCCTTGGGAGGCTAGCACCCCAAATTAGTTCCTGTGTTGGGCTTTGTAAGTGTCTTGGCAACTGAGTGTCCTGATAAACCAGATAAACCCTCTCCTGACAGATGCAATTCCAAATCATAGCAACTGTAGCCAGAGGCAATAGTCACGGCTAACATTTATGTAACATTTACTATGAGCCAGAAACGTATTCTATGCCCTTTATATGCCCAACTCATTTAGGCCTCACAACAACCCTGTGAGTAGGTGCTGTTATCATCACCCCATTTTACTGATGAGAAGACTGAGGCATAGCGAGGTTAAGGAACTTGCTGAGGTCACACAACTAATAAGTGACAGAGCCAGGATTTGAAGCTGGGGAGTCTGGCCCCAGAATACATGCTCTTAAGCACTATAGTGCCTCTTACCCAAGTAAATTTTGCAGTGCTTTGACCAAACACAGCAAAAGAAAAAAAAAAATGCAGCTGACAGAGACAGTAGGAAACATGTGAACATGTAAATGAAGAAGGAATGGTGGGCACTGTCATTCATTCATTCATCAGCCTCCAGGGTATGGTGCTGTCATGGTAGGTCACGGTGGTACTCACTGGGCCATAAGGACCACTCCATCTGAACAGTAGCATGCTGTGTTAGTAAGAAGCCTAAATGGAGAGTGTTTAATCCAAATATTTATGAAAAGAGCAGTGTCCATAGTTGGGCTGTTCTGGGCCAGGCAACATCAGACATGGCATATGTTACGATGGAGTTGTCACCTGGGTTACATTTAACATTCCCACATAATGGAGACTTTGTGAACTTTTTAAAATATATAAACAAAACATCTTGTTTCTCATGAAGTTACTTCAGAGAGATTTTATGACTGCCTGCCTAATGTTGACATGAAATAGCTTTTGTCTTGACTGTTGGAGTCATTAGGTATCAATATTTGAAACACAAAGGTCATTCCTATCTGTTTCAAGTACTTTGTGCCTTTTTGGTCCCTGGAGTACCAAATATAAAATTCTTTTTAAGGCTTTTTGTATATATAAATTTCATTGAGAATTTGTTTTAAAAGGTTACTCACTACTTATAAAATATACAAAATTTGAGTTAAGATAAGAAGAATGTTTAATGAACTGATGTTTTGAGGGTGTAATGATAAAAGTGAATCTCCCTCTGACTTTGGCAATGCTCTGAGGTAACTCTTACTCTGTCTAGGGGAACACAAAAATTTTAAAAGCTCAAAATAATATTTAAACCTGGGTGTGGTGGCATGTACCTGTAGTCCCAGCTACTCAGGAGGCTGAGGGAAGAGCCCAGCAGTCCAAGGCCAGCCATGGTAACACAGCAAGACTTCATCTCTAAAATAATAATAATAATAATAAGATTGAACCTAAATCAAATGCTTAGGATTTGCTTCTGGATGATGTGTAAATCACAGGGCATGTAAACAATATATTTAGAAAAACAGTGACTCTCTAATGACATAATCTAATTCTTGGGCTGCTATTACCTCACCTTAGGCTGACTCACTCTAATGACTTAGAACGGTTGACATCAATGATATATGTAACAATCACCAATTATTACGCTAATTCAATTCCTTCAATCATTTAACACTTGATTATGAGAAAATCAGCAATATATTAACAGAATGAAGACTTTGTTTTGCACTGCTAATATGGAAACTGAAATTTAACTTTTAGGATACAGTCTAAAAGCCACCAACTTAGAAGTTCCTTCTGGCTCTGATTTGGGATAAGGAATAGCCTCCTGTGAGAGGGTGGGTCACATGGAATGACACCCAGTAAGGAAGAACCTTCTAAGGCTCAGGTATGGAGCTATCTCTCAAGATTAGTCCTATACAAAAGTATGAAGTCGGGAAATTTTGCTTATCTTCAGTCACTCAAGTCTCTTTCTCAGCCTTGACCCCATCCCCTCACCCCCCCCCCTCCCTTGCTTCCTTTCTAGTGGAGAAAGGGATGGTCAGGGAAGGCTTCAAGGTCCCTGTCACTTTTCTGAACTCCTGACTCTGATGTTCCATTTATCCAGGTTCAGACACTAGTCATGCAACCCAGACTCATAGAATATAAATTTGTACCAGCATTCCAAATTAATAGCTACAACAAAAATGTAGTTTCCAGGTAGACCAATGGATGATACATTCCCTCACTTGCAAGACAGACTGCCTACAAGGCAGAAGAAAACTGCAATAGTTGAGATAAGTTGTCTGTGGTAACAAACAACTCCAAAACATTCTAGCTTACAACCAGAAAAGAGTATTTCTCATTCACACGACATGTCTATCACAGCTTTGCTCCATGTTGTATTCACTTAGGCTGTTGAGGCAAAAGGAAAAGAAAGATATCAACCACAGGGAAGGGGCACTGAAGGAAGAGGGGAAAGAATATCTGGGGAACAGTAACACAGACTACCACAACAAGTAACGGAATTATCTCTTGTCAGCAGCAGAAAAAAAAGCCAAACTCTGTAAAATAATTTTAAAGATATTTACTCTGAGCCAAATTTGAGGACCATGACCCAGAGCCATACTCAAGAAGTCTTAAGAAAGTGGCTGGGTTACAGTTTGGTTTTATACATTTCAGGGAGACAGAGGTTACAGGTAAAGTCATAAATCAATATGTAGGAGGCATACATTGGTTTGGCCCGAAAAGGTGGGCCCTCTCCAAGTAGGGCCTTACAGGTTATAGGTGGGTTTAAAAATTCTTTGGCTTGTAATTAGTTAAAAACAGGAAGCTTTGTCTAAAGGCTTGGAATGTTTTAACATAAGGAGCTGTTTATCAGAGACAAGCCACCGGATATATATTTGTTATGTAAATTGAGGACCTGCAGGTGTGTCTTGCATACCCTTAGGTCTGTTAATGGGTTACAAAGGATGTCCCCAAGAAGGGAGGGGGGCATGATGAGGATGTCTGACCTCCCTCCTCCTGGCAGGCAATTCAGCAATTCAGTGGGGGGGGGGGGGGGAGAATAAGCTTTAAAATTTTATTTTAGTTCACACTCTCTGAAGAGTCCCAGGCTTAGAGTAAAGAAAAAAAAGAGGTTCCACTTCCAGCTCTGTTGTCTAACCAACTCTCACCTCTCTGAGCTTCACTTTCACAATCAAAAAAATAAAGGGATTGGATTTTATGACTCTCAGGGTGCCTTCTAGCTTGGAGGCTGTGTGATCAGAGGCTCCTGGTGGCTAGAACGGGGACCCTCTCAACCAGCGAGGGCCTAGAGCACACCACCAAACTTTTTCTCTAAAAACCCTTCTGGCACCTTATGTGGGCCTTTAAACGCCTGATCTGAATCCCAGAACACAGAAGATAATTTGAGTGACTCTGTTCTCAATTCTCCCAAGGATACTTGATAACAAATACCATTCTAGAAGGTACTTCTGAGACAAAAGTTACAGGAAAGAAGTTAATTCATTGCAAACAATGGATGCCCACAGCACACTAAAGTCTAATTATCTCTTGGAATCCATTTGAGAAAGGCTGTAATTGTATCTTGTATCTTTTCTTTAGATTTGGAGGAACTCTGCTCAAGCCTCTCTAAACTTTGTGAGAAATTCCAAGCCCTCCCCAAATGTCTGCAGATTCCTAGGAGCTCATGATTTCTGGAACACTTCTTGATAAGATTTCCAGCTCTTGCTGAGTCTCATTCCCACATTTCTTTCTGTTCTGTTATCTTGTCTCTGCCCAAGAAATGCAGCTCTTTATCCTCCAACTACTTGAGGGCAATCAGCTATACCAAAAGCAAGAGAATTCGAAGTCATGTTGTCTTAGTTTGTTTTGTGTTGCTATAACCGAATACCATAGACTGGGTAATGTATGAAGAAAAAAATGTATTTCTCACAGTTCTGGAGGCTGAGAAGCACAATACCATGGTGCTGGTGGCATCTGGCAAGGGCCTTCTTGCTGCATCATCCCATGGTGGAAGGTGGAAGGTGGAATGCAGAAGGACAAGAGAGCATGCGCAAGTGTGCTCACATGCACCAGTGGGGAGGGGGGATGGGAGGAGAAGAAACTTTTTATCAGGAATCCACTGCCAGGATAACTGATCCATTGTCATGATAACAGTATTAATGCAGGCCTGGCGTGGTGGCTCACACCTGTAATCCTAGCACTTGGGAGGCCGAGGTAGGCGGATCATTTGAGCTCAGGAGTTCGAGACCAGCCTGAGCAAGAGCGAGACCCCATCTCTACTAAAAAATAGAAAGAAATTAGCTGGACAATAAAATATATATATATATATATATATATATATATATATATATATATATATATAAAAAAATTAGCCATGGCTGGGCGCGGTGGCTCACGCCTGTAATCCTAGCTCTCTGGGAGGCCGAGGCGGGTGGATTGCTCAAGGTCAGGAGTTCAAAACCAGCCTGAGCAAGAGCGAGACCCCGTCTCTACTATAAATAGAAAGAAATTAATTGGCCAACTGATATGTATATAAAAAATTAGCCGGGCATAGTGGCGCATGCCTGTAGTCCCAGCTACTCGGGAGGCTGAGGCAGGAGGATCGCTCGAGCCCAGGAGTGTGAGGTTGCTGTGAGCTAGGCTGCTGCCATGGCACTCACTCTAACCTGGGCAACAAAGCAAGACTCTGTCTCAAAAAAAAAAAAAAAAAAAAAAAAATTAGCCAGGCATGGTGGCCCATGCCTGTAGTCCCAGCTACTCAGGAGGCTGAGGCAGGAGGATTGCTTGAGCCCAGGAGTCAGAGGTTACTGTGAGCTAGGCTGATGCCACGGCACTCTAGCCCGGGCAACAGAGTTAGACTGTCTCAAAAAAAAACAAAAAAAAAAAACCAGCATTAATCCATTCATGAGGGCAGAGCCCTCATGATCTAATCACCTCTTAAGGTCCCACCTCTCAACACTATTGCACTGTCAATTAAGTTTACCACACATGAACTTTGAGGGATACATTCAAACTACTGCACACATATTCCAAAAGTTAAAACCCCCACTAACAAAATAGATGGTTAATGCTTTGTTCCCTCAGCATTTAATCATTCTGTTCTTCTGAGTAAATACTGTAATTCTCTTTCTTTTTATATAATTACCTAAACCTTATTCCTATTCTATTCTATTTACTTTGACTCCTCTTGTTTGCAAAATGTATATTTGAATTGCTCTTCAAAGCTGTATAAATTTGTTTACATATACAAGAGTCTGCATCCTTGTGGATCCCATCACAATTTCTGGAAAGGGGTGCGGTGGGAGATCTTGGATTGTACTCGTGAATAAGAGAGGCAGTAAAAGTGATATGTTCAGAACTGAGGCACATGGACATTTGGCTCTGGTTTGCTGCTCTCCTCCTTTCTTCTCACATGAATAATTTTTAGTGAATGTCAAATGTTCTATTTCAAAAATGTTTGAGTCTGTGGTCTCATTTCTATACCAATTTCAACAGAAAACATTCCAAAAAAGGCATATAAGTTTACAGCAAATACTGGATACTGGACGAGCTTGTTCTAAAAGTTCTCCACCCTCCTGCCACTGGAAATTTCTCATGGGTCTTGTTTCCTCACAGAACCTGGTCTCCAGTCATGTCATCTTATACTCTTTCTCACTCTCATTCTCAGCCTCACTCTCACCCTAGTCCTTGTTTACTTGCTCACTTGCTTTCTCACTCTCTACACCTCTTCTCCTCTTTCCTCTGTCTTCACTCACCCCAGGAATTCCTGTCCATTTCTACATAGGCAGTTTTGCCTATATCTTTGTTGTCTCCTTCCATTTGATGTCCAAGTGTTTCATCTTCCATCTTCCAAGCAACATATGAAAGGATTTTAGACCTTCCCTAAACTCCAATATCAGTGAGTGTAATCAAATTTTCACTCTGCTGTGCTAGCTTAAAAGGAATCATTTGGAAGAGGTATAAATACTCTTGCTAGGATAGGTTTGACCCACCTTAGTAACCATGTCACCACATTTCCTAGTATTTAGGAAGTGGGCTTCCTGTCTGTTTTCAGTTTTCTTTTGTTGCATGCAAACTATTCCCAAATCTAGTGGCATAAAACAATGACCATTCCACTATCTTTCACCAGTTCCTTGGTTGACTGGGCTCAACTGGATCATTTTCCTGCTATACATGATGTCAGCTGGGACTGCAGTCATCTGGGATCCCAGTTGGTCTAGAACATTCAAGATGGCTCACTCATGTTTCTGATAGTAAATGCTGGCTGCCTGCTGAGACCTCAGCTAGGACTGTTGACCAGTGTACCTCAGTTCTCCTTCATGTAGCCTCTCCATGAGCCTGTGGCTCAGGCGTCTTTTATCATGGTGACTGGGTTATGAGCGGGAGTATCTGAAGAAAAAACATCCCAAGAGGAGGAAGCATAAACTGCCAGGCCTCTTAATGACTGGGCCCAGAAATCCTATAATGTCAGCATAAAGCCAGGCACAAGGCCAGTTCAGATTCATGGGGAGGGAAAACAAATTCTACCCTGGATGTAAAGAGTGGCATGTGTGTAGAGAGAGGGAAGGAACTGTTGGGGCCATCTTTGGAGACTAGCTTGCACACTGCCTATAACTCCCAAGCACTCAGTGCCTGCTTCTCCAATAACTGCTGTCAGATCACTGTAATGACTAGATTTTTGACAGTTTTCTAATTATCTGACACAGGCTTGCCATACTGACATTTTTTATCTGGGGCTATCCAAAGATAATCATATTCTACTAGTCTTTTCTTTGTAAACCAACCTTTTGGGTTGAAGTTTTCTTGGTAAAATTCCTAGAAATTTTTTCTGCTTCCATTCTTCTGTTTAGACCCTGACTATATGGCTCAGGATCCAGGCTGGAAAACAGAAACCACAGCAGGTTTTTTTGGTTTGGGTTTTTTTTTTTTTTTGAAACAGAGTCTCACTCTGTTGCCTGGGTTAGAGTGCCATGGCGTCAGCCTAGCTCACAGCAACCTCAAACTCTTGGGCTCAAGTGATCCTCCTGCCTCAGCCTCCCGAGTAGCTGGGACTACAGGCACGTGCCACCATGCCAGGCTAATTTTTTCTGTGTATTTTTAGTTGGCCAATTAATTTGTATTTTTAGTAGAGACGGGGTCTTGCTCTTGCTCAGGCTGGTTTCAAACTCCTGACCTTGAGCAATCTTCTCAGCCTCCCAGAGTGCTAGGATTACAGGCGTGAGCCACCCCCTCCCCAAGCCAACACCAGTTGTTTTAATAGAGAAAACTGATTATGGGGATTTAGTAAAGCAGCTATTAAAGGGCTGAAAAGGCAAAAAGGGAACACTAGGGTAACACAAAGACAGTGAACTTCGAGAGCAGCTACTAACCCTGGGGCTGGGGAAACAAAGGGAAGAAGTTAGAGCTGGCAGAGTCTAGAAGCTCAGAGAAGGGACCCTATATGGAGCTGGGACCCAGATCTGTGGGGAGCTGCTTGGCTGATGCAGATGCCTCAGAAGCTAAGAAGAGGGTCTCATGGCTAAGACCCAGGCCTCTGAGGAAAGCAAGAGAGGCTGGCTCCAAGAGTGCCAGAATCCACCTGAAAAGTGGAACCAGTTGTGCTAGAACCAACTGCTGTTGACAAAGTGAGGGCAGTTGACGGGCTGATGCTGACAGACACAGGAAGGAGACATAAAGGAGCCGTCCCTTCCCCTTTGTCCAGACTTACAGTCTCTCTCCAGTGCCCCCCTAGGCAGAGCCTAACAGAGACAGATGGCAAAGCAAAAATGCCTTTTGCAGAGTCCTAGCCTCGGCATCATAAAGAAGAGTTTGGAATTGAGAAACAATGATGTAATAATTTGCACACTGCTTTACCCTGAGTGACAAAGATTTTATTGAGTTACTTTATTTCCATGAATGATTTTTTTTTTTTTTTTTTGAGACAGAGTCTCGCTTTATTGCCCAGGCTAGAGTGAGTGCCGTGGCGTCAGCCTAGCTCACAGCAACCTCAAACTCCTGGGCTCGAGTGATCCTTCTGCCTCAGCCTCCCGGGTAGCTGGGACTACAGGCATGCGCCACCATGCCCGGCTAATTTTTTTTATATATATATATATATCAGTTGGCCAATTAATTTCTTTCTATTTATAGTAGAGACGGGGTCTCGCTCAGGCTGGTTTTGAACTCCTGACCTCGAGCAATCCGCCCGCCTCGGCCTCCCAAGAGCTAGGATTACAGGCGTGAGCCACAGCGCCCGGCCCATGAATGATTTTTATAATATTGTTTATAGATATTGGTGGGGAGAGGAAACAGGAATTGCTAAGTATGTACTTTCGCCTACACCATAGGGATACCGGTTAATGGTGAAGGGCCCTAGCCAGCAATCCACATTCCAGGGTAGCTATGCAAACATGGCCATCTGAATCTGCCCTGGGGTTTTTATATATATATTTTTTTTTTTTTTTTCCACATTCTTCACATTTGTACCTGGGGTTTTTATATTAACTTAAGAGGTGTTAGCAATAATTTATCATTGATGGAATGAGTGGTGTTCGAGGTATATGATGGGCCAGAAAGACTGCATAGGACTCACAGTTCTTGTATAAATGAAAAAGAAGAATCCAGCACACTTAGCAGCCTAACATCTAGGCCCAGCATCCTATTTGATCTTGTGTCCTACTGTCTTCATGAAGGACAGTGGGGCTGATCTGACTAAAAGGCTTGCTTTGGCCGGGCGCAATGGCTCATGTCTATAATCCTAGCACCCTGGGAGGCCAAGGTGGGCAGATCGCTCAAGGTCAGGAATTCAAAACCAGCCTGAGTAAGAGCAAGACCCCATCTCTACTAAAAATAGAAAGAAATTAATTGGCCAACTAAAAATACACAGAAAATATTAGCCAGGCATAGTGGTATATGCCTGTAGTCCCAGCTACTTGGGAGGCTGAGGCAGCAGGATTGCTTAAGCCCAGGAGTTTGAGGTTGCTGTGAGCTAGGCTGATGCCACAGCACTCTAGCCTGGGCAACAAAGTGAGACTCTGTCTCAAAAAAAAAAAAAAAAAAAGGCTTGCTTACCAGTCTTCAGAATATTGCTGAATCTGCCTTGCATTCAACCTTTGGTGCTTGTTGGAACGCCTAAAGAACTGAGAGTAAAAAGGTCACTGAGCTCACAGGAACAGGTTGCCTGTTTCATGTCTGTTTGCTCTTAAGCCCTAATATGCTTGGCAGAATTTGGTCTGCTGCTTGCTTTTATAGTTAAATCCCGCCTGGTTGTGGGGTAAGTGATACCAAACTTTCATCTATCTCTGATTATATTTCTCAATATTAACCAAAGAACCTGGCTATTGCCAAGCACCCATGCAGGCTTAGATTCATTTATAAGAGCTCTAACAGTGTTGCTGGTGGCGGTGGCAGCATCACCAGTGAGAGAACCTCAAGGAGAAGGTAATATTTAAGAACTGAGTCAGAACAGAATGGTCAGCAAGTCATCCAGCCATAAAAATTCTCTTTCTAGTGTTTCTCCTTGGAACTTCAGAAAGGTGTACATTGAGAAATATTTCCTCACCTTTCAGTTTATTATCCTCCAGTACTCTAGATCCTGCTACAACCTTCTTCCACTCTCACTCCTCTCTCCCTCACCTCCACTCCTC
The DNA here is from genome assembly GCF_040939455.1 of Microcebus murinus. Classification (NCBI taxonomy): domain Eukaryota; kingdom Metazoa; phylum Chordata; class Mammalia; order Primates; family Cheirogaleidae; genus Microcebus; species Microcebus murinus. Next base: position 96,869,452 of record NC_134136.1, read on the forward strand.
ACCCAGGACTTGCCCTGCTGGGGCTCTTCTCTCGGGCCATTGAACAATTCCTGCCTGGACTTGGAGAGGTTCAGTCTCAAAGTGGGTGAGGAAATGGGCAGAGGGGAAGTCCCCAAGGCCATTATTTAGTTCAACAACTGTGCTGAGAATTTCATGGCAACCTTTGAAATAATTGGGAGATAAAGGGTCACGTCACAAAGGATGGGAGATACACATTTTGGAAGAGGCTAATCATACTATCTAGAGTAATCCCTGTTCAGGCATTTAAAGTGTTGTTCCCAAAGTGTCTTCATAACTCTCTGCCATCGCAATACACATAAACACACACACACACACACACACACACACACACACACACTTCCCAGAGGGATTACTATCTCATTTGAGAAACAATCGATTCACTGTTGCCAAACATGCCCTTAAGTTAGCCAGGAAAATCAGGACAAATTTTAAAAGGATCAGGCTTTGGACAAGAAGAAATTCCCAAAATAAAAAATAAATAAATGCACAAGTCTGTGTACTGTAACCTAGGATGATTTGGGCCTTTGGGGGGATTGGAAACCATTTGGCACCTTCAGTCTTGATTTCTATTCTAATGTTTGGCCAGGATGGGATTTTCCAGGGCGTTTGTACAGATCATTAAATATATTATTATGTTGGCTATGTTTCTTTTTCAATTTAAGAACCCAGCTCCTAGAAAACATTTGCCTGAAATGAGTCCAAATAGTTTAGGCCTCAGGAGCAAATCCATTTTGACTAATAAAAGACTAATTCTCTAAATAAAGCAAGATGGTTTTTCTTAAATGAGAATCTAATTGTGAAATACTAGATCCTTAAATCTAGCAAATTACTAGCATAGACATTTCCAAGCCTATACAACTTGGATCAGATTTCTCATCATCAGAAAAAGGAATAATTTCTTTATCATCAAAATTCAAAATGAGCTGCAAGAACACAGGCCTCAGCTGGCAATTACCTCTCAAAGTAAACAAATCCATGCTCTGGGACCCTGGAAGATTTGGGTCTTTTCCATTACTTTTCCCATTCCCCCTATATCCTCCCCACCCTCTGACCCCATACTACTCACCAGCCAATCACTTTCAAATCCTTAATCAACATTCCTAGCTGCCCTTTACTGGGGACTAGGAATGGCTCCTGTCTTTAATGAGATTTTCTTCCTCAAATTTCAGAGACAAAACATTATTGTTCATATTTTCATGCAGAGCAGCTAGTCAGGTATGACTGATTGACTCTCCCAGCCCTCAAGCCAGAATTGCATAAATTGACACACTCTAAAAAAGAAAATTAGCATGTAACATCTGGATCTCTTCACTCAGAAATGTATCAATTAAGAATTGGTTTTCTGGCTATAAACAAATAACTTGGAGCACTGTAGCTTACAGGGCAGATCCTACCACTCCCTCCTGGGAGAGATGCCTTTCTCCCTTGGCATCCAATCAGCCATAAGAACTGATCATTTTGGGGCTGTACCCTTTGAATTGTTGCAAATATCATTAGCCCAGTTCTTTTTTATTATAGCCACAGGATAAAGTCTCTCTTTAAACTACTAGGGTCACCTACAGGCTGTCTTGCAATGTAGTACGTGAATGACAAAAGTCTAACAAAAGGGAGATTTTGTATGATGAAAACAAACAGCAGAAAACAGAGAGGACTTTGAAAAATGCAAAGGCTGTGCACATATTTCATTGCCATGAGTTTTGAGTACATGTCTGTGCACTACACTTCTCAAAATAAATTCCTTTGAGCAGATCCTGAAACCAAACCGTATTCTCAGTTGTTTGCTCTTGTTCATGTATACATTCATTAAATAAAAAAAAAATGAGTACTTCCTATATGCAAGGCACTATATTAGGTGCTGGGGACAGGATGGCAAAACAGAGTCACAGTCTCAACCTCAGGAAGGTCACAGTCTAGAAGGAGCAACAGTTAATTAAGTGAGAAAAAGCAATAACGCCCTGGGGTGAGTGGGTTCAGGAAGGGGGGGGATGGAAGAGTGGGTCAGGACAAGGTAATTACATGTATGGAGGCTTGAAAGTGAGAGATGGCATGCTCCATTACTGGAACTAAAAAATGAAAGCAGAACAGAATGAGGAGAATGCAGAATGCAGGGGGGTAAGTTGAAAGAGAAGAAAATAAAATAAGAAAAAAAAATACAGATTGTGAAGCGAGGGTGAAATGGTCATAGTTGTCTTTTAAAATGCTCCCTGGCTTCATCACGGAGAACAGATTAAAGGAGAGAAGACCAGTTGGTGGAGGTGCCAGCAGCTAAGGCTTTGTTAATCCAGAGAGAGATAATGGTGGCCTTGTCTAGGGTGTCAGTAGTAGGGGATAAAAAGAAGCACTGATTCCTGTTTAATATTCCTTTAGTGCAGTATTCATTTTTGTAGTTTTTTTTTCTTTTAATAGAAAACCTATTTTCCTTTAAGACCAAGATGAGCACAGTCTCTCTAAGCCATTAGAGCTCAACAGCTTCTTTAGTAATCCAGCTTCACGTGTTCATTCATGTATTCATTATACTGACATTTATGGAATGCCTGCCATGTGTCAGAATAATAAGATATGACATTCCTGCTATCCAAAAGCTCACAGTTCAGCAAAGAGAGACAGACACGTAAACAAATAATTGCAATAATATGTTGTAAGTACTGTAATATACTGTAATAAAAGTTAGAATAAAACCTAGAGGAACATAAAGGAGAACATGATCCTTTCTTTACTCTGTTAATGTTCCTGGGGACATTTATATTCATCCATGTGGGCAAGGGCCCTTGTTTGTTTGATTCACTGATATATACCAGGTGCCTAAAAGAAAATGCCTAGCACCAAGTAGATGCCTGATAAATAGTGGGTTTTGTGCTTAGTTTCCTGAGCTTTGGCTCAGATCTACCCTTCTGTCTCTTTCCAGTCTAGATTGCCTCAGATAGGACCCCCATGAATGGAGATGGTGGTCAATAGTTTTGCGTGCTAAAGAGAATATAGGATGAAGACTAAGAAGACATTGCCACTAGGAGGTTGCACTATTGTCTTTATCTTTTTATTTTTTAGAGACGCTGTCTTGCTATGTTGCCCAGGCTGGCCTGGGACTCCTGGGTTCCAGCGATCCTCCCACCTCAGCCTCCCAAGTAGCTTGGACTATAGGCATGTGCACCACTGGGCCCTGCTGCTTTTAACTTTTGTGGGCAGTTTCAATAGAGTGCTAGGTTCAGAAACCACAAGCTTCCTCATCCTGCTTCTTTGGGTTTCAAGTTCTATAACAGTGGGGATTAGAATATTTCTCCTATGCACTGTAGATATGGGAAGGAAGACACACAGCCAAGAAGGGCTAGCAGGATGCTACTGCTGCCTTAATGGCATTTACCTTAATGAAATCACCCTGCTCTAAGTCTGGCTCTCAGTTGCCAAAATCTATGAGCTTTATCTCAGAGATCCTGATTCACACTAACCTACCAGGGACTAAATCATACACACTACTATGTTTCATTATTAATGTGTACTGAGAAATATAACTAGTGTGTGGACTTTTCTATTCTTATCTGCCAAACCAGTACTTTTTTTTCCTTTAGACAAGCTATAGGGGATGTCTAACAATCAGAAGGTAGCTTGAGGTTTATGGTATTAGAGCAAAAGAAAGAGGACTTAAATGTTAAAATGGAATCAGATTTTATTAGCCTGATATAATTTCAGGGTTTGAAGTATCAGGTATTTTGGATACTAATCAAGATTCATAGGAGACCCTCTCCATAGAACAATGCATAGAAAGGCATGGCTCATGTTTACCTAGCTCACCCCACTTTTTTCCAGGGCTCCATTCCTGGCCAATTCTGAGTGACAGTGGGGTTTCCAAGAAGCCTCTGTAGGCAATTCCCTGCAGCAAGGCCATGGGGCCTTTGCACGTGGAATGTTTCAACACAGAAGGGTTAGACAGGCAAATGCAACTTATAAAAAATGAGCAAGGGAAGTAGTGCTAAATTAAAATTTGGCTGGCTCTTCTTATAAAGCTGGTTGTAGCACTGCAATGCTGGCACACTGATGTTAATTTGGAGTTATACCTCCATGACAAGGGATTAAGGAAAATTGCACAACTGTTTGAATGTCCATGGTCTTCCAACGAACCACAAAGTAATAAATTACTGTGTCAGTGGTATATTCAACTTTATATCTCCCCCAACTAATCCCTAATTGACTAAGAAATTTCAAGATAAAATTGCACACACTAAATAAAATGTAAGCACAGCATGTAAACAATATCACCATAGATCACCATTCTTGTCAAACTTAGCCTGTGGACATGTACCCATGCATTTATTGCTATCCACGTCACTGGAACAGAGCAGCAATTTTCTATGGCGGGTGTTACTTCAGAATCACCTGGTAGGATGAGAATGACAGCCTCTTACAACTTTCTACATCCTAACCAGAATGGGAAGTCTTTCATATTGATTTAAAATTCCTGGTTTGTTAGTTAGTCTTTCTACCACAATTGGTGCATGGTTCCCAGTTTCTTGTTTTTCTTTTGAGGTAACTGTCTTCTTCAGATGCCTAGTTATTTGGGCCTATGAACTCACATTCCCATGGAGGTACTGGCTCCTTTGCCTCATAATATTAATATCTACAGATAATGGCTGAAGGCCAGCCCCTGATCTGGGTCAGCTCCAAAATTCAAGGGGAGCAGTGAAAAGGAGTCCTAGGTCTGAGCATCTCAAAAACCAGAATTAATCACTGCTGTTTTCTCTCATCCCTCCAAACAAATTCTCAGGTCAGGAACACACCTTTGAACCCTCAGAGAGAAGCAGCACTTGGAGGTCATCCCCATAGATAGCATTCCATCAGCTTGGAGGGTTGGCAGGGGCAGGGGTGACTGCCTGACGCCAGGCAGAAGTCCACCCTGTTTTCAGTCACTTCTCACCCCAGGAAGGCTTGGGCTCTAATTAACATCACTCCCATGACCCCTCGCAACCCCAGTTTGGTCTGGCTTCAGTGTATCCCTCAAGAGAAGTCCTGCATTTGCTTTTGCCAAGAACCCTAAAAGCGTCCCAGCCTGGGACCATTCTTTATATTAATATCTCACCTTGGGGCTGCCAGACCACACAGGTAATATAAATTCAGACTACAAACCACCTGAGCAAAGATAGTGATTATTCATTCTCATGGATGCATATTTTTTTCACTCAAAGTTCAGGCAACAAAGAAGGGAACTTCCTCAGCTAAAAAAAAAAAAAAAAAGCTCAGACAAGGGCAGACAGATTTCTTTGTTTTTCTATGTCAGCTGACGGATGCCTTTTCTTTCTATGCAGCTGTAAGCTTTCCAGGGTCCCAAGTTTATACAAGATTCTTAGTTCCAATTCCCCACCTTTTCTGTGCCCACAGCCTTGTCCCCTGACCCCTAAAGCTATTAAAACCCAAGCTCCTTAGTTACAAAGATCAGAGCACAGTAAATCCTCACCTTATGTCGTTCATGGGTTCTTGGAAACCGTGACTTTAAGCATAACAACATAGTATAATGAAGCCACTCTTACCATGAGCTAATTGACATAAACAAGGGTTAAGTTCCTACAGTGTATTTCTGGCCACAAAACATTGCCAAACTTCTAAATAAAGACCAAAACACTTCCAATATTAAACACTGAAATATATGTGAACTATACATACATTTAAGAAAGCTTAATAAAAATAAGTAAGATAATTATTTACCCAATTATTACAGTTCAAGGTTGCAGGTGGCCAGATCCTATGCCAGCAGCTTAGGGTGCCTGGCAGAAACCAGGCCTGGACAGGATGCCATCCCATTACAAGGCACACTCAAAGACACATTCACACTCACACTGGGATCATCTAGACATGCCAATGAACCTGACTTGCACAGCTTTGGGATGTGGGAGGAAATGGGAGTACTAGAGAAAACCCACGCAGACAAGGGGAGAACGTGCAAACTCCACACAGACAGTGGCCCCAGCCCAGAATCGATTTTTTTTTTTGAGACAGAGTCTCGCTCTGTTACCTGGGCTAGAGAGTGCTGTGGCGTCAGCCTAGCTCACAGCAACCTCAAACTCCTGGGCTCAAGCGATCCTCCTACCTCAGGCTCCCAAGTAGCTGGGACTACAGGCATGTGCCACCATGCCTGGATAATTTTTGCTATATATTTTTAGTTGGCCAATTAATTTCTTTCTATTTTTAGTAGAGACAGGGTCTAGCTCTTGCTCAGGCTGGTTTCAAGCTCCTGACCTTGAGCAATCCTCCCGCCTCGGCCTCTCAGAGAGCTAGGATAACAGGCGTGAGCCACCGTGCCCCGCCCAGAATCAATTTTTTTTCTCATTAATAACAACAGGTCATTAAACAAAATGATGTTATTCAAGGACCTGCTGTACTCTCTTCTTCTGCCAGAGGAAATAAGGTATCAGCATGCGCTTACCATGTGGAATTAGAGGTCCAGTTCCAATTCTAGCCCTGAACTATTACCCTTACAATCCTAACTATGCATTTAAAATATTTGCCTGGGAGACTGGACCCAGGGAGAAGAGAAGACAGCCATCTGCAAACCTAGGAAAGAGGTTCAGAAGAAACCAACCCCACTGACACCTTGATCTGGGACTTCTAGCCCCCAGAATTAGAAGCAGAACACGAAAGAGCAGGATATTAGCAGAGATCAACCCCTAGAGGCTTGGAGCCCAGCCAGAAGGGTAGGTGGAGCAGCTTATTTCTCCCTTCCCCACATCTCTGGCAGTCAGTGGGCTCCTGAGCAGCTGGAGAGCTCTTCTACCCTCATGAGCTCAAAAGCTGCTGCCTCCAGTAAACTAAGAGCCTCTTGAGGATGAAGCACCATGCGGCTGGCACCCTTGGGGTCACTTCCCATCACCGCAAAACTGAGCCAAGATGGTAGGCGCCATATTGCTTCTCCACCTGCCGTGCACCTTTGTCTTCCCCAGGGGGCTTCAGACCCTCAGTTTTCGTCTCGCCCATTCCCACACATACATTTTCCAACTCCAGCCCAGACTGCAGGAGCCACAGGGGGCCAGTGGGTCCTGGGGGATCTGCATGTCCCCAGAATCTGGACATTACGGGTGGGCTGTCTTCTGGAGAGAGGGACAGAGAGAACCGGAGTGCTTGCTCTTCCACTCAGACTCTTTTCCTCCCCTTCCCCTGTCCTGCCTATGGCTGCTGAAAGACGACTGAGCCAGGGCTTGCAGAAACTGCTTCTCCTCTCTGTTAGTGTATCCACCATACTGGGCCTTCCACACAGAGTGGGGCTCAAACCTTTCCAGACTCTTTTCTCCCTTTCCCCTCCCCCACCTGTGGCTACTGAGAAAGACAATAGAGCCACCACGATGAGGTTTCCACAGAGAATGGGGCTCAGACCTTTCCTCTAGGGGTCCTGCAGTGGACTTAGGGGTGCTTGGACTGTGAGCTCCCTGCCCACCGGCCCTCCCTGGTGCTGCTTGCCTGGAGATTCCATCAGTGCAGGGCATGCCCCAAGGCAGAGGGACATCAAACCTGCTTGGGCACTCCGTGGGTGACTCAGGATAAGTGCACTTCTCCCTGGCGTGATTAGGGATTGATCTTCGGGGATCTGGAGATAGGCCCACAGGACAGACACCGCACCACCAGGTCTCAATTGTATTGCTCAGAGGCAATGAGTGGAGATTTGTGATTGGGTGAGGCCACTACAGCTCCTCCCTAGTGGCTTTTCCATGAGGCAATCACCATGACATACAGTCATAAGACTGGCCAAAGTTAACACAAAAGAGGAATTCCTACAAACTGTGAAGCAAAAGTATCAGGTAAGTAACAAAGGAAAACCCATCAGACTAACTGCAGACTTCTCAACTGAGACCTTACAAACCAGAAGGGATTAAAGCCCCATTCTTGGTCTTCTCAAACAGAATAATGGCTAGCATAGTAGAATTTTGTATCCTGCAAAACTAAGTTTCTTACATGAGGGAAAAATAAAGACTTTCACAGACCAGCACACACTGAAGGAATTTGTCAAGACCAGACTTGCCCTGCAGGAAATACTCAGATCTGCATTATACACTGATCAGCACAATAGACACACACCAGTATAAAAACATCCAAAACCTAAAGTTCAGAGCCCAGATACCACAATGGCTCAAGAGGTAAAATAAAGCAATAAAGTTCTATGCAACGGGATGAACAGAAATTCACCCCACTTATCAACTCTTTCAATAAATGTGAATGGCTTGATCGCCCCACTGAAAAGACATAGGCTGGCTGAATGGATAAAAAAAAATGCAAGCCAAATATCTGCTGTCTCCAGGAAATGCATCTAACCCACAAGGACTTATTCAGACTCAAGGTGAAAGGAGGAAAACAATATTCCATGCAAATGGAAACCAAAAGAAAGCTGGTACAGCCATTCTCATATCAGATAGCATAGACTTCAAATCAGCAAAAGTAAAGAAAGACAAAGATGGTCATTATATATGGTGAAAGGAACAATTCCACAGGAAGATATAATAATCCTAAATATTTATGCACCTAACACAGGTGCACCCAGATTAATAAAGCAAACCCTACTTGATCTAAACAAAGTGATAAACAGCAGGATTGTAATAGCCAGGGACTTCAACACACCACTGACAAAACGGGACAGATCCTCCAAACAGAAGATAAACAAAGAAACAATAGACTTAAACCAGACTCTAGAACAAATGGGCCTAACAGATATTTACAGAACATTCTACCGCAAAACTACCGAATATACGTTCTTCTCATTAGCTCACGAAATATTCTCTGAGATTGATCACCTCCTAGGCCATAAAATATTTGCCTGATTTTATCCGATACTTCTAGGTGTTCTATAGCAAAAGGGTTTTCAGATTATCCAAACTGCCACGTGGCCCAAAATGGAAGTCCTATTGAAGTCTAGGAAATATGTAAACATAAACATGGCCACACTATACAGCCTGACTCCCAGCCTTGCATCTAGGGATTCTAATGCGCATCTTCACTTAAGACCCACTGCAACAGAAAATAACAAGCCTGGATCATTATATCATGCAAGGAAGCTTTATATTTTGCTGGAAAATAATCTTAGCCTATTTTTCAAAAGAAATGAAACCTTTATTGACATCTACAAAAATAAAAATGCTTTTGCCACAGATGATTGCCTTTTGATGGTTAGCTCTTTTTATAGCTAATTGGATGCAGGAGATTTTGTTGGAATTATGTATTATTATATTGTGTACAATTTCATTTTCTGAGAGGGTAAGAAAAAAATAGATGTTTGCATCATGTTTCCTGCATGAAAAATTTCCTTGGACAAAATTTTGCTGAGCTCTGAAAACATTTTAAAACTTTTGCATCATTTGCTTTGGCCTGTCAAGATGCCACAAGCCAATATCATAGCATTTGACCTTTGGCAGTTTTATGGCTGAATGGATAATAATTCAGCAATTTTTAATTATGTCACTGATAAGATAACTAAACAAGTAGACGAAGAATTGCAAGTGCTAAGTACAGCTGCTATCTAGTTTGCAGTTCTTAATAAAACCTATTAAATCCAAATGGATAAAATGTCCATTGTGAATATCATACAGAATATTGTACAGAATTTGCATAGAAGGTATGCTATGGTTCTAATTTTTTTCCCCTCCAAAACTCATGTTGAAATTTGATTACCATCGTGGCGATGTGGGGAGGTGAGACCTGTGGAAAGTGATTGGGCCATAAGGGCTTTACCATCATGGGTGAGATTCATGCTGTTCTCAGAGGATGAGTTTGGCCCCTTCTTCCTCTCCTGCCCTTTTGCCTTCAGCCATGTGAGGACCCAACAAGAAGGCCTTCACCACATGCTGGTACCTTGATCTTGAACTTCCTGGCCTCCAGAACTGTGAGAAAATAAATTTCTGTTCTTTATAAATTACCTAGTCTGTGGTACTCTGTTATAGCAGCACAAAGCAGACTAAGACAAGGTACAAGCTACATTTTTCAAATGACCTACTGGAATCATTATTAACACAATTTATGCTTTGTGTAAAAGTAATTAAAATCAGTAAATTTTAATTTAGCTTTCTGTAAGTTTTCTTACTTATAGAAAACATTAGAAAATAAATGGAAATTTTTCTTCTTATTTATTTTGACAATCCTCATTGTCATTTCTAAGCAGCATGTTCTTGCCCCAAATTGAACCAATTAAAAATCCATATTCTATGCACCATGAGAAGTGTTTCATAGGAGGTATCTCATTTACTCCCTGCAGAAAACTCTTGTTAATATTATCTACATTTTACAAATGATAAATGAAATAATTTGCAAGACTGTACAACTAATATGTAGTGGAGCTGCAATTTGAACCCAGACCATCTAACTCTAGAGCTTGTATGTTTAACAATAAAACTGAACTGGCTCTTAAATTTTAAAAAACTAAAAAACAAAAATACACAAACGAGAAACCTACCTAAGGAACATTCTAGGATCACAATGTTTAATAAGTTCTATTGGTTCTACCCCTCCAAATATAATATATCCCAAATTCAACTACCTCTCACCTCCTTCGACACTGCCTCTCACTAGGACTACTGCAACAGACAAACTCCGGGCTCTCACGGTGTGGGTCCTAGGACCAGCAGGAGTGGCATTACCTAGGAAGTTGTTAGAAATGCAGATTCTCTGGCTCTACTCCAGACCTACTGAATGAGAAATTCTAGGAGTGAGGCTTGCAAGTGGTGTTTTAACAAACCTTCCAGGTAATTTTGATGCACACTTAATTTTAACAATTAGCCAACAAAAAGATGTATTCCTTTTAGCCAACTTCAGACAATCTCTGCTGAACTATCTTTCTTTTAGGAGCCCCTGTTCTATCTCTACAGAATAAAGTTTCACCTTCAAAAAACACAAGGATCTTCTTCAATTCTTCTTGAATAAGTGCTTGTTACAACAGCTGAACTGGATCTGCACAAATCTAAATCCTCATATGGATATGGTCTCATATGGATTTCCCTAAAAATTTCCAAGGCTTCATGTAGCCAGTTTATGTATAGAATCCTTTATACTGCAGCAGAGTTTAATAACCAAAATAATTCAAGAGGATTTCTAATCTCTTCTTGTACACCTCCAAAAACATTCAAGTTGACTAAAATTAAAGGGCTAAAATTATCAAGTCCAGGCCAGGATAAAGAGCAACTGGAACACTCTTGTATTAGTGGTAGGAGTGTACATTGGTACATCCACTTTGGAAAACTATCTGACAACAGAAACTAAAGATTCAGATATGTCCACTCTATCATGCAATAATTCCATACCTGGACACACAGCCAACATAAATGAGTGATTATGTCCACAGCACATATAGACAAGAATGTTCATAGCACTGTTATTCATAATAGCCAAAGACTGGAACATCCAAATGTCCATCAACTATAGAATAGATGAATACTCTATGAAATACTACACAATGATTTAAAAAAACCTGTTTTGCTACACAAAAAAAATTTTTTTGGAGACAGAGTCTCACTCCATTGCCCGGGCTAGAATGCCGTGGTGTCAGCCTAGCTCACAGCAACCTCAAACTCCTGGGCTCGAGCAATCCTCCTGCCTCAGCCTCACGAGTAGCTGGGACTACAGGCATGCGCCACCATGCCCAGATAATTTTTTCTGTATATTTTTTTTTCAGCTAATTCCTTTCTATTTTGAGTAGAGACAGGGGTCTCACTCTTGCTTAAGCTGGTCTTGAACTCCTGACCTTGAGCAATCCTCCCACCTCGGCCTCCCAGAGTGCTAGGATTACAGGCGTGAGCCACAGCGCCTGTCCTACATAAATTTTGATCAATCTTCTAGATATAATGTTGAGTGAAAGAAATCTGAACAAAATCTGAACAAAAGAAATCTGAACAAAACAACATACTGACTGTATGATTCCATTTTTATGAAGTTACAAAACAGACAAAAACTAACCTATGGTGATAGAAACCAGGAGAGTGGTTACTTCTTAGGGAGAGTGGGGAGATTGTTGACCAGGAAAGGGATGAACAGAAGATACACAGGGTGCTGGTATGTCTGTATTTTGATTTGGGTGGTGGTGACACAGGTGTAGACCCATGTAAAAATGCACTGAGCTCAACTCTTAAGATTGTGCACCTGCAATTCACAATTCCATGGTCATGGAAACAACCCAAGTGCCCATCAATTCACCAGTGGATAATTAAAATGTGGTATATGCTCACAATGGAATATTACTCAATTCTAAGAAATGACGGTGAGCTTGCACTGTTTATGCTATCCGGGATTAAGCTTAAGCCCATTATCCAAAGTGAGGCGACACAAGATCTGGAAAATGGGCTCCACATCTACTTGCCATCAAATTGGTACTGACTGACTAAAACTATGTTGCTCAAATGGCGGTAGTGTGCACCAGGGATTCGGGGTAGGGGGGCCACATCTTAGGGACGTGGCGAGCATTGTGGAAGGGAAGGGAATATCCAGTGGTGGGCAGGTGGGAGGGGGGAGGAGGGAAAGGGGGTATACTTACATAATGGGTGTGGTATGCACCAACTGGGGGTTGGACACGCTTGAAGCACTGGCACAGAGGGGAGGAGGGTGGCAGGGGCAATATATGTAACCCCAACAATATTTGTACCCCCATAATATAATGAAATAAAAGGAGGAAAAAAAAAAAAAGATTGTGCACCTGAATGTACATGAGTAACATCTCAAAGTAAAAGAAAACCACAAAAACAACAAAGAGCATTAAACGCCATCCAAACAATAAGTGACAGCAGCCACCCTAAAGTCAGCTTTTTTCTTTTCCCCAATTCTGCTACAGTACCTCTCACTGAACAAACCCTATAATTCTATCTGATGTCCAGCAGGTAGTTTTTTTCCTTCAACTTTCCCTTCTTTCAATCTTAATTCCAGCCCTGACTTCGCTTTTTGCTAAATCCTTTCCTCTTACCCACCTCCTCTAAAGACCATCTCTTTCTAAGTCCATCTTGTTCTCCCAGTTCTACATAATGAAAGATGCAGAAAAGAATAGAAAAGACAAAATTTTCTTTACTAGACAGTTATGAGGTGAGAAGTGAAGAATGTTAAGCCAGTAATATATCTTGTCCTCTCACATATCTTCAGTTATAAACTTAATTGACTCACCCTAGAGAAAAGATACCACTGAGTAGTTCTTTCTTTTTTTTTTTTTTTTTTTTTTTTGAGACAGAGTCTCCCTTTGTTGTCCAGGCTAGAGTGAGTGCTGTGGCATCAGCCTAGCTCACAGCAACCTCAAACTCCTGGGCTCAAGCAATCCTCCTGCCTCAGCCTCCCTAGTAGCTGGGACTACAGGCATGCGCCACCAGGCCCGGCTAATTTTTTCTATATATATTAGTTGTCCAATTAATTTCTTTCTATTTATGGTAGAGACAGGGTCTCACTCTTGCTCAGGCTGGTTTCAAACTCCTGACCTCGAGCAATCCGCCCACCTCGGCCTCCCAGAGTGCTAGGATTACAGGCGTGAGCCACCGCGCCCAGCCATAGTTATTTCTTTTTAATAATTGTGTACCAGTACAAATAACTGATCCTTCCCCTAAAGTGTAGGAAGCTTTTGTCTTGCTCTTCTTAGCAATATCTACTAGCCTGTACCAGGTATTCCATGCAGGATGATTTTTGGATTTATTATTTTTTTTTTTTTGCTGAAAATTATAAAGGTAAAATTAAGAAGCAGCATGGCATCTGGAGAATGACAGAAGAAACCAATTGTACTTTCTTAAATGTAAATATTGTCAGCACATTTCAACTTTAAAAGGCACTGGACATGGGCACAGAGCACAGTGATAATCAATAGCACTTTCCTGGTATAATTCCAGGATGTTAAATTTAGAAATTTGACCATTTTTTCTCAACTCTGGGTCTGAGACTACCTGGGCTTCTGCAGATATATTCTCTAAGATCTGTGGTAACTTCTCCCTTTAAAACAGCTCCACAGGAGGTTACCAGGGGCTGGGGGGAGGAGGAATAGGAAGTTGTTGTTTAATGGGTATAGAATTTCTATTTGGGAAGATAAAAAAAAAAAGTTCTTGAAATAGATAATGATGATGGCTATGCAACTCTGGCATTAATACTGAATTGTACACTTAAAAATGGCTAAAACGCAAATTTTTATGTTATGTATATTTTACTACAGTTTTAAAAAGTCAAAGCCATCGGGACTTCCATTTCCAGCAATATGGCCTATGAACCATCCTGAAAAAACCCTCCTAGTACAAAAATACCCAAAATATTAGATAAAATATTTTGAAGATTTCATAAATGCATAGTTGAGATAGTGAAAAGTAAAAGAAATCCTTAGAGGTTAAAAAAAAAATACAAGATGAAAAAACATAAATCCAAGAGAGGTGAGTGAGCTCTAAAGCTGATAGCTGCCCTGATGTCATCTGCTGATCTTAGGTGGTCCAGAGCTGCTGTTTTAACAAGCTTTCAGGGAACAGATGATAAAGCTCAAAGACTTGGAAACTGACCATCAGAGGGTGAACTAGAACAAACCAACCACTCCCAGAGCGTGAACTTAAAGAAATTTGCCTCTCTTCGCCTTGGCTCTATATGGAAGAGAAAAAAGTCTCCTGTGAAATCTTCTGGTTATAAACTGGCCTCCAGGAGGTTTTAGGTCTATAAGTCTTAGTAATTTCTGTTACTCCTAGTTCTGGCTTCTTTTCTACCATGTTTTTAAACATTTGAAAAGTTATCATAAGTCAATTTTTTAGGTATAACACACACAATTCATTCACCTGTTCTTCATATGACCTATTTCTCAGACATTTTACCACCACCACCAGCCCTACAACATTCTTCCTTAGAGTACTTTCTGGTTTGTTCCAGTATGCTTCTTAAGGATTGATGGCCATAACTGGAAAGAGTGATCCAGATATGGCTAAGCCTATACATAATAGAGGGGGATTCTGGCCACTCTTGATTGGTATATTAGTTATCCACTGCTGAATAACAAATTACTCCAAAACTTAGTGACTTAAAACAATAACATTTAATATCTCACCATTTCTGTGGATCAGGAATCTGTGCATGGCTTAGCTGGGTCTTCTGGATCAGGGTCTCCCACAGGTGGGAGTCAAGGTGCTGGTGGGAATGGCAGTCATCTCAAGGCCCAACTTGGGAAGGATTTGCTTCCAACCTCACTCGTGTGATTGTGGGCAGGGTTCTGCTTCTCACAGGCTGTTGATCCAATGGCCTCAGCTCCTTGCTGGCTATTGACAGGAGGCTGCCTTCAGCTCCTTGCCACCAGGCCTCTCTATAGAGCAGCTCACAACATAATAGCCTGCTTCATCAGAGCGAGCAAGTGAGGAGAGTCAGAGAAACAGAATAAGACAGAAATCACAGTCATTTATAACCTAATCACAGAAGTGATAGCCCATCATTTTTGCTGTACTTTATTAAATATTTGTTAGAAGCGTATCACCAGGCCCAGCCCACATATACAGGGAGTGGATTACATAAGGCATGAATACCCAGAGGTAAAGGTCATGAGGAACCATTTCAGAACAGCCTACCACAACTGGACACCATGCTTCTAATCCTGAACCTAAAATTGTGATCTAAAGAAAAACTCCACATTAATAATTCAGTTTAAGTGTCCTGAGCTTAATGAGAACCCTAGGTAGTTGGGGAAAATAAATGTCAATCCTCTCTGGAGGAACTTACCTTTTCTTTTGTGGAGACAGAGTCTTGCTAGAGTGCCATGGCATCAGCCTAGCTCACAGCAACTTCACACTGCTGGGCTCAAGCAATCCTTCTGCCTCAGTCTCCCAAGTAGCTAGGACTAAAGGCATGCATCACCATGCCCAGCCAATTTTTTCTATATATTTTTAATTGTCCGGCTAATTTCTTTCTATTTCTGGTAGAGATGGGGGTCTCCCTCTTGCTCAGGCTGGTCTTCAACTCCTGACCTAGAGCAATCCTCCCACCTCAGCCTCCCAGAGTGCTAGGATTACAGGCACAGGCCACTGCACCCAGCCTGGAGGTATTTACCTTAAGCCCAGGCATTAAGTACTTGCACCAGATAGAGTCCCAACAAACATGAGTTTGCAATGAAAAAAAACAAAATCACAAGTCACTATAAGCGACAGTTAACAGTAACAAAGGACCAGACATGCGGATACTACAGATACTGGAATTATCAGATACATAAAATATAATAAACATGTTTAATATGTAGAATTGAAAGTATGACTAAGGAACAAGAGAGAGTTAAAAAATAGCAAATCGTATTTGAAACAAAACAATTTCAAGAAATAAAAAAAAAAAAAAATAACTGGAATTAGAGGCCGGGCATGGTGGCTCACGCCTGTAATACTAGCACTCTGGGAGGCCACAGCGGGCGGATGGCTCAAGGTCAGGAGTTTGAAACCAGCCTGAGCAAGAGCAAGACCCTGTCTCTACTAAAAAAATAGAAAGAAATTAATTGGCCAACTAAAAATATATAAAAAAATTTAGCCAAGCTTGGTGGCGCGTGGCTGTAGTTCCAGCTACTTGGGAGGCTGAGGCAGTAGGATCACTTGAGCCCAGGAGTTTGAGGTTGCTATGAGCCAGGCTGACACCCTGGCACTCTAGCCCAGGTGACAGAGAAAGACTCTGACTCAAAAAAAAAAAAAAAACAAATAAAATAAAATAATTGGAATTAGAAAATGAATAGACTAATTAAAACAGAAAATTAGATGCAGTTGAAGTCAGAATTAATGAACTGAAAGATTTCAAGAAATTACTCTGAATATAACAAGATAACACATTGGTAGAACCAAGGTTTAAGGACATACTTTGTTCAAGTGACTGCGTAAAGCATCAAGAACAAGCAAAAAAAAAAAATACTTATATATATGAAATAAGAAATATAGGCTGGGCACGGTGGCTCACACCTGTAATCCTAGCACTCTGGGAGCCCGAGGCAGGCGGATTGCGCCAGGTCAGGAGTTCAAAACCAGCCTGAGCAAGAGCGAGACCTGGTCTCTACTATAAATAGAAAGAAATTAATTGGACAACTAATATATATAGAAGAAATTAGCCGGGCATGGTGGCATATACCTGTAGTCCCAGCCACTTGGGAGGCTAAGGCAGTAGGATTGCTTGAGCCCAGGAGTTTGAGGTTGCTGTGAGCTAGGCTGACACCTAGCTAGGCTGGCACTCACTCTAGCCTGGGCAATAAAGCGAGACCCTGTCTCAGAAAAAAAGAAAGAAATAAGAAATATAAGTGAGGACAACACTTTCTGAAAAGATTCAGAAAATATTTTCTTCGACTGGTATTTAAAGCTTCCATTTGTGGGACTACTTCAATCAAACTGCACCACCATCAGCAACAACACCAAGACTAGGATTTTAAGTGGAGATGAATCTTTACCTTACTCAGTTCATGTTAAACAAAAAGAAAAGCTTAATAATTTTGTGGCAGCATCAACATTAGCAGAGCTAACCAAATATTATCTGCCACTGTATCCTCCTTAGGTGAAAGTGAGCATCTATTTTTGTTGTAGACAGCACTAGTGTTTATTTCTGGGAATATTCTCCTCTACTTCTAGGTGTACTGGGGATTGGACTTCCCGTGCCCTTTAAGTGAGGCACAGCTAACTGACTAGTTTTGACTAGTGGAACATGGGTGGAAGTAACATGTGCATATTGGGGCTATAGTACTTCACTTTCAGTGATAGACTCCATAGCCCACTCTTTCCCTACCCTGGTAAGCTCTAAGCCTCATCTTAAGGTGTGGACATGATAAAACAGTAGTCTCCGTCAGCCTACTACCCTCCTCCCACTAGCACATCCTGCCAGCTTATGATGGATATGCAGCACAAACGAAAAATAAATATTTGTTGTTTTAAGCCACTGGACTTTAGGGTTTGTTTCCAAAGTATGACCTAGCTTATCCTGGCTGGTGCAATTTGGTGTTGGTGTCATAAATGCAGAGTATAATGACCCCAGAAGCAAACTATCAGCTTACACTGATGAGACATAAATATTCCTGAATGCAATGTCAAACTAAAAATTGAAAATACTAGCCAGGCATGGTGATGCATACCTATAGTTGAAGCTATTGGGAGGCTGAGGTGGGAGGATCACTTAAGACAAGGAGTTTGAGGCCAGCCTGGGCAATATAGTGAGATCCCATCTCAAAATTTTAAAGAAAATTTGAATACTGTTTTTTTCAATTGATAAATAAAAATTGTATATATTTATCATGTACAACATGTTGGTTTGAAATACATATACATTGTGGAATGGCTAACTGGATACTAACATTTTAATAATAAAACTGTATTGTTAATATAAAAATTTAATTTTTAATTTTTATATTTCATGTGTATTCTTTTATCTCCAAAGTTTATTACAGGATGGTGATATTCTGCTTCAGCCAAATACTGATGTTTAACATGAAGCTGCTTTGCATTCAGCCAAAATATATATTTGGTGCCCCCTCTAAAAATAATATACTAAATAAAAATGATATGAATAAATACTTGGCTACGTGTCCTTTATTTAAAATAGTTACTTCAGAGAAACCTGAAATGATTTGTAAATTAAGTCACAAATTTATTATAAGGAAGAATACCTTGATCTTCTAGAATTCAGGTGTTCTTTGCTGCCATCTTGCATCCTCTATCTTGTCTCTTCTGCTGCCACCAGATAGCTTCTGCTACAGCTAAATTCCAGCAACCAGCAGGATTCAATTCAGTGCTCTGTTTTGACTGCTGGGTCCCTAATGAGAACACCAAGTCAGTTGAATAATTTAATTTTTAAGCTGGAAACAGAAAAGCACAATCAACTCATTTCCTATATATTTGGGGCTATCAGATAGCCACATGGTAGCTGGTACTTGTCCCAGTAAGTGGTCCAGACAAGGCTTCAGGCTAACAAAAGAGAAGCCATTTCAATTCTTAAGTTAATATTCTCCTCCCAGGGAAGAATATTGTTAAAAACTATGAGTCATATATGAGCAAACAAAGGTCAGATCAAATACAATAGTGTACCAATAATCTTAGTATAGTTTTAAGCTTTAACAACTTCAGAAGTATAAATTCTATGAACTTATACAAAACATCATTTGAAAGTAAAATTATTACTTACCTTGAGATATCTTAAAAAAAAAAAGAAAAAAGAAAAAAAAAAAGAAAGTAAAATTATTTAAATTTCACTTATGTTTATTTGGTTTTGTGAATTTTTGAACAGTAAATGTATTTTAATTTTTTGTTTCAGTCAACATTTGCCATCTACTGTTAGAGGAACTAAAAAATGTAAAACTTAAAATTTTTTTAAAATTCACAAAAGGAAATAAGCATATAAGAAATTTAAATAAACTTTACACATGATGGTTTTTGCAAGTTCATAGCATTTATACTTCAGAAATTATCAAAGCTTAAAACAGCACTAAGACTTCTGGGACACTTGTATATGGAAAACTGTGGAGTCACAGGCTCCTTGAATATAAACTTTACATATATAATTTATACTCAGCTCTGTCCAAAGAAAATTGAAGCCATTTATAACAACACATACACACAAACAGATGTAAAACTGAGTCATAAGACTTCTTGGAGCTGGAAAGACATGTTGCTAAGTGATTAAAACTTTAGGAAAAGTATGAGAGATAGAGGCAAATTAGTAGCAATATCTATAATACAGGTTTCTTGTATTTTTACTTATTTATACTTTTTCTTAAGATGGTATTAAGTTCTCTATATTTTGGTATAATATTATTGCTAATGATGCTTTTCCAGGAAAATTAAATAGCTTTTAAAGATGAACATTAATAGAATACAGAAAAACAATAAATATTAGTTTTCCTTCCTGTTAGAGATTATCTAGTTCAGTGGTTCTCAACCTTGGCTACACAATGCAATGACCTAAGGAGTTTAAAAAGTATAAATGCTTGGGTCCCAGTGAGCTTCTGATTTAATTGATCTAAGCTACTAAATACGCATCTGGAATTTTAAAAGCCACCTGGTGATCCTAATGTGCAGCCAAGGGTGAAAACCACTGCTCTAGTTCAATATATAATCAGGTATACATCAACATTAAAATGCATAGACGTTCAGAACTCCAATTTTTAACTGTTAGCACTAATCTTAAATTTTATAATAGAAGAAGTTGAAAAAAGAAACTAATCAACACGAATAAATGGCAAAAACATATTGATTGAAATAACCCAGACAGAAAGAGGACCTATTGCATCATTGTCTTTAAATAAGTTTTTAAAAAATCAGAACGTAGGGGGAAGGGAGGATTGACTGGGAAGGGACCTGAGAAGGAAATTCCTGAGACAGAAATATTCTCTATTTTGATTAGGGTACATGGATATATGCATTTATTAAAAGTCATTGAAATGGGGCTGGGCGCAGTCGCTCATGCCTGTAATCCTAGCACTCTGGGAGGCCGAGGTGGGAGGATCGCTCAAGGTTAGGAGTTCAAAACCAGCCTGAGCAAGAGCGAGACCCATCTCTACTAAAAATATAAATTAATTGGCCAATTAAATATACATAGAAAAAAATGAGCTGGGCATGGTGGCGCATGCCTGTAGTCCCAGCTACTCAGGAGGCTGAGGAAGAAGGATGGTTGAGCCCCGGAGTTTGAGGTTGCTGTGAGCTAGGCTGATGCCATGGCACTCTAGCCCCGGCATTAGAGTGAGACTCTGTCTCAAAAAAAAAAAAAAAAGTCATTGAAATGGACAACTGAGATCTATATGTATGATTTCGCTATATGTAAATTACACTTCGATGAAAAGAACGAATCGACCACAATTAATTTAAATCTGGATACCTATGACAGAGAAGTAGACGATTATTACTTCAGATCATCCCCAAACCCACGCTAGATTAAAAGGAACAGCAAAACCCAGACCAGAAGTGGCGAGAATGCAGAGCAGACAGCAGGGAGGGCCAAAGCCTAAGAAATAGCTAGAAGGGTAGGCGCCATAACCCAGCTGCCGCCTACAATGCGGCGCCCGAATGTCCCACAAAAATAAGCCCCCGCGCCATTTTCCGGTCTTCTCAAGCCCACCCGTGTGTCCCCGCCGGAAGAGTCCGGAGAGAAACGTCGCCACTGCGGGAAAGGAGCCGGCTGTAGCTTGGTTCCTGTGCGGATGCTGGGGCTGTGAGGCGCGACGCGGTCGGCTGTTTGCGGCGCAGGGAGCAGGACATCAGGGCTCGCCTTCCCTCCTCTGCCGCTGCCGCCGCCATGATTCCTGTGTCGCTGGTGGTGGTAGTAGTGGGTGGCTGGACTGCAGTGTACCTGACCGACTTGGTGCTGAAGGTGAGGGCCTCGGGCCTAAGGCTCAAGCCCGCGGTGCCCAGGGCTGGAGCGGAAGGCCCTGCTTTGCCACCGGCCTTCTTTTCTCTTCCCCTGCTTCGCGCCTCCCGGGCTGGAAGCCGCGCGGCCGGTACCCACGTGCGGCCTTCCGCGTGGCGCGTCAGCCCAGTGGAGTAAATAAAGCGCTGCTGGCCGCGGGAGGGGTGTGGCGGTCTGCCCGGCTGCCGCGGTCGCAGTGCGGAGCAGTTCAGGCCCCTCAGCTTTTGGGTCCTTCCCGGGAGGCGCCGGTGGTAGTCTTGGGAGGGACTGGGCCCTGCCAGACCCCGCAGCAGCAGTGCACCAGAGAGGAAAATAAAACATCTGCTTAGGAAAGACATTTTTTTCTCTCGTGTTTTTAAAAATCACGACCCTCTAAAGACTCTGGTATTGGGATGAATCTAAGTCAAGTCGTGATTTAGAGTAGTGGTCTCAAATTTTAAAATGCATATGGTCATTTAGTGTTCCAGTTAAAATGCAGATTCTGATTAAGCAGATCTGGGGCAAGGCCTAAGATTCTGCATCTCCACCCAGTTCCGAGTGCTACTGATGCTGCTGGTCCAGAGACCATACTTCAAAGTAGTATACCAAAGTAGCAAAAGTATAATCAGTTTCTGACTACTCGAATTCTGATTTGCACCCTGCACCCCTTTCTGCACACTAACCACACACACCCTGGGTGCACGGTGCATTTTCAATTATTTGGAAAGGGTAGCAAAAAATTAGCAGTTGTCTGACCACATGCTTCAAGTAGCCTTTTGGAATTGACTGGGGGTGGGGCAGAAAGTAACAATATTTGTGGAATAAGATCATATAAATTCTCAAATGTTTAATGAAACTTCCAATTATGAATAATAAAGCCTTCATGTTATGAATACCATTTTAAACAGAAAACGACAGTATTGTGTGTTTTAGATTTAACAATAAAATGAAATGAGACTGTGCTTTGCTGCATTTAAACTTGTAAAGTGCAGGAGGTTATACGGTATAGTCTTTAGAGTAAGGGCCAAGCTCTGCCACTTCCTAGCTGTTATGACCTTGGGCAAATTACTATTTGTGCCTCAGTTTGTCATCTTTAAATGGTGATAATAACAGCATCTCCTGAGATTATAGAGAGGACTACATTAGTGTATCCACATAAAGTTTTGCTACTCAACTTGAAGTTGAAGGACTGGCAGTGCTTGCATTATCTGGGAGCTTGTTAGAAATGTAGAGTGTCAGGCCTCACCCCTGAGCTACAGAAGCAGAATCTGCATCTCAGCAAGATCCCAGGTGATTCCTCTGCACGTTTGTGTTTGAGAAGTGTGGATATAAAGTACTTGACATAGTGTCTGGTACTAGTGGTTAGTTATCCTAACCACTAGCAATACAGACCACAGTGATTTTGTTTTTTGGGAAAAAAAGCCACATAATTTCTTCATGTTGCATAAAAAGCCAAAATAAAAAGAACTTTTCAAACCTCTACAGTCTCTGTAACAAGTGTGTGAGGTGATCAGGATGTCACTCTAATTTCAGTGACAGCCCCTAACTCCCTAAGAGAGCACTATAACCTGAGCAAAAGACCTAACATTCAGAGTTATCTGTCTGAGGAATGGAGAAACCTCAACTGTTAGGAGCCTGTACCTTCAGCTTTTCTGCTTCTGGCTTGATATGTTGTTCCACCTTTGGTTTTTCTAGGATTTATGAAGTAGACATCTGCCGGAGGTATGTATCACTCTCCTTTTCCAAGTTCTGGAAAACAGGCAGGTTTTAAAAACCACCTGAAGACTGAGAGCAGAGAACATTACAGATCCAAAGCAAATAAATACCTATATTCAGGTGCAGGTCATTTTTTATGATTGTGATAGGGCTGAAATACCTTTCTGGGATAGAGTTAAGTTTTTCACATGAGTGGGCATCAATATGACAAAATACTTACTGCACTTACTGTAACTTTGTCACGTATAAAACCCAGCCTTATGTTATCCAAAATCCTACATTAGTCAGGGACTAAAACTTCTCTAAAGATAAAACTCTTGATGGGGCTGTGTATAAGCAGTCATCCCCACAACTCCAGAGAATTTAAGAGATGTTACTGAGACCAAGATGGCTTTATATAAGTTTTGTATTTTTATTTATTTATTTTTTCTTTTAAATTTTGATTCTTTTCCTTTTTCTTCTTCTTCTTTTTTTTTTTTTACTTTTGTTTTAGGGAAAGTTTTGTACTTTTATATGATCAAAATCAGCCTAACCCCTTAGAGTTGTTGCTCAGAAGAAGGTAGAAAGCACTGATATCAACTAACCTGTCCTTTCTGTTGGATTGGTCGAGGGTCTTTTTAACTTATAACATAGGCTTCCAGACCTGTGTTGTCCAATATGGTAGCTATTAGCTACATGTGGCTATTGAGCCTTTGACATGGAGCTAGTCCAAATTGAGATGTGTTGTAAGGGTAAAGTTGACACCAGATTTCAAAAACTTAGTGCCAGAAAAAGTATCTCAACAACTTCTTTATACTGATTACATGTTGAAATGATATCTTGAATATTTAGGGGTAAAAATATATAAAAATCTGTTTCTGCTTACTTTTAAAAATTCAGCTACTAGACAATTTAAAATTATATATGTGGCTTGCATTTGTGGCTCACATTATATTTCTATGGGACTGTACTCTACTCTTTTTTTTATTTTAGTGTATTATGGGGGTACAAGTATTAAGATTACATATATTGCCCATGCGCCCCTCCCCCCCTCGAGTAAGAGCTTCAAGCATGTCCATCCCCCAAACGTTGCACATCTTACTCATTGTGGTTGTATATACCCATCTCCCCCTCCACCCTCCCAAGACCTGACAAATGTTACTCCTATATGTCCACTTAGGTGTTGATCCGTTAATACCAATTTGCTAGTGAGTACATGTGGTGCTGGTTTTTCCATTCTTGAAATACTTCACTTAGTAGAATGGGTTCCAGCTGTATCCAGGAATATACAAGAGGTGCTATATCACCATTGTTTCTTAAAGCTGAATAGTATTCCATGGTATACCACATTTTATTAATCCACTCATGAATTGATGGGCATTTGGGTTGTTGCCACAGCTTTGCAATTGTGAATTGTGCTGCTATAAACATTCGAGTGCAGATGTCTTTTTCATAAAGTGACTTTTGATCATTTGGGTAGATGCCCAGTAGTGGAATTGCTGGATCAAATGGTAGATCTACTTGTATCGCTTTGAGGTATCTCCATATTGCTTTCCACAGAGGTTGAACTAGTTGGGACCGCACTCTTTTAAGCAGGGGTCAGCAGACCTTTTTTGTAAAGGGCCAGATAGTAGGTATTTTAGGCTTTGTGGGCCACTTGGGGTGTCTGTCATGTACTCTTGTTTTTTGTTGTCCTTTTTTTTATAATCTCTTAAACATGTAAAAATTATTCTTAGCTCACAAACTGTATGAAAATAGGGTATAGGCTTGATTTGGCCTATGGGCCGTAGTTTGCCAAATGTTAACTTCAGCAGACGAGCTAGCCTGAGACCTTTAATATTTAGAAGAATAAACATGAAGCTTTAAGATTATAAACATTTGAGCAGTCAATATCTCTATTTCCTGTAGAAAATACTTCTTTTTTTATTTTCTTATACATTATGAATTATTCTTCAAAATTGAGTGATGTGGAACTTTTCTTTCTCTTTTAGTCATCTGTCTATTTTAAGCATTCTTATGAAGACTGGCTGGAAAACAATGGATTGAGCATCTCCCCTTTTCATATAAGATGGCAAACTGCTGTTTTCAATCGTGCCTTTTACAGTTGGGGACGGCGAAAAGCAAGGATGCTTTACCAATGGTATTTTCACTTTCTCTTTTTGGTTTAAATTAATCATTGTGATCATGAGAGATAGCTTGTTAAGTCATTTCTGTCATTTTTCAGTATACTGAGTTTTTAAATATTGATATATTAAAACTTTCTGATTTCATATAAACATATGGGATTGTATTGTGCTTTTGCGTACATTAAAAATCAAAGCCTTTATGTTGTTTTATGGTTAGGGGGGTTACAATCATCTTTGGAACACCCAGGATATACTGACAGGTTCTGTAGTTGAGAGAATGTGAGGGTAGCGTATGGCATATTTTTTGTTAAAATCTTTTAGCTCCAAACAGATTAGAGCTAAATATAAACAATCAAATCATCAAAGAGTTAGCAGAAAGTACAACAGCAAGTCAAACACATACGTACTAGACAGAATGAAATAATGAAGATAAAAGCAGAAATCAATGAAATGGAAAGTATACAGTAGAGCAAATCAGCAAAGCCAAAAGTTAGTTCTTTGAAGAGATTAATAAAATTGACAACTCCCTACCATGACTGATTAAGGAAAAAAGAAACACAAGTAACTGAAAATTAGAATCTGCACTAGTACAGATTCTATAGACACTAAAAAATAATAAGACTAAGGCCGGGAGTGGTGGCTCACGCCTGTAATCCTAGCACTCTGGGAGGCCAAGGCGGGTGGATTCTTCGAGGTCGGGAGTTCAAAACCAGCCTGAGCGAGACCCCGTCTCTACTAAAAATAGAAAGAAATTAATTGACCAACTAAAAATACGTATACAAAAAATTAGCCAGGCATGGTGGCACATGCCTGTAGTCCCTGCTACTCGGGAGGCTGAGGCAGTAGGATCGCTTGAGCCCAGGAGATTGAGGTTGCTGTGAGCTAGGCTGATGCCATGGCATTCACTGTGGCCTGGGCAACTATGTCTCAAAAAAAAATAATAATAAGACTATTATGAACAATTTTATGCCTATAAATTTGACAATTTAGATGAAATGGACAAGTTCCTTGAAAAACACAACTTATCAAAAAGTTAGAAAATGCAACAGATTATTCCCAACTATAGAAGGGTAACTTCTAATTATTAAAATAGTGAAAGGAAGAAACTATTAAATTTTACCATGTTAATATTTAAGCTCATTTATCACAAAATAAAGTTAAAATACAATGCAGACAATAGAATAGGTAGATGAAAAAGGATGGAGGTCTAAAATATCAAAAGAGCTTTCATAACTATATGAGAACAAGATCAAAACAATGCTATGTAAACGAGTAAATACAT
The DNA here is from genome assembly GCF_040939455.1 of Microcebus murinus. NCBI lineage: Eukaryota > Metazoa > Chordata > Mammalia > Primates > Cheirogaleidae > Microcebus > Microcebus murinus. The sequence continues at coordinate 96,895,837 of NC_134136.1, forward strand.
GAGAGGAAACAGACTTTTTTATTGAAAATAATATTCAGCCTCTTTAGTTATCAGAGAATGTAAAGTATTAGAACTGCTTAAAGAAACTAGTGCCCATGCTTCAGTCAAGTATTTGAAGTTCATGGTCAGGTGCGGTGGCTCATGCCTGTAATCCTAGCACTCTGGGAGGCTAAGGCAGGCGGATTGCTCAAGGTCAGGAGTTCAAAACCAGCGTGAGCAAGATCGAGACCCCATCTCTACTAAAAAATAGAAAGAAATTAATTGACCAACTAAAAATATAGAGAGAAAAAATTAGCTGGGCATGGTGGTGCATGCCTGTAGTCCCAGCTATTCGGGAGGCTGAGGCAGTAGGATTGCTTGAGCCCAGGAGTTTGAGGTTGCTGTGAGCTAGGCTGACGCCACGGCACTCTATTCCAGGCAACAGAGTGAGACTCTGTCTCAAAAGAAAAAAGTATTTGAAGTTCAGGTAGGAAAAAGAGGCAGGTGAAATTTTTAGCCATTATTTTGAAGCTACAAAATGTGGCTGGTCAGTGAATTTGCTAGTCCATGAATTGCAAGGAATTGTACATTTATGTGATTTTTCTTCCTTTTGACAGGTTTAATTTTGGAATGGTGTTCGGCGTAATTGCCATGTTTAGCTCATTTTTTCTCCTTGGAAAAACGCTGATGCAGACTTTGGCACAAATGATGGCTGACTCCGCCTCTTATTCTTCCTCCTCTTCTTCCTCTTCCTCCTCATCTTCTTCCTCTTCTTCTTCCTCTTCTTCATCCTCTTCCTCATCCTCCTCCTCCTCTCTTCACAATGAACAGGTGTTACAAGTTGTGGTAAGTACCTTCTTTTTGTTTTAAATAACTTTGTTGAAATAGAGATATAAGAAATTTCTTCTGGCTAGCATAACTCCTATCCATAATATAAATATGAAAATAAAAGTCACAATTTTTCAAATTACCTGCTAAAACAAAAACCATTAGTAAGAATACAGCAAGAAATTGTTGTGATATTTGGTAGTAGTTCTAGTAATAGTAACAGAACAAATAGACCACTGTGAAGACTGTCAGTAATTACACAGATATTTGACTTCATTCATGTTGTCTTCTTAAGATGTTCAATAATTGTTACTTTCAAGGAATAAGCATGCTGATTTAAGTTCTTTATAGTTGATAAATAAATTACATTTTAAGCCTATGGAAAGTGTTCCCCTTTCCTCTTTTATGGCTTTTAGCATCTAACCAATAATATCTTTTTTGAGACAGAGTCTCACTTTGTTGCCCAGGCTAGAGTGAGTGCCATGGCATCAGCCTAGCTCACAGTAACCTCAAACTCTGGGCTCAAGCAATCCTACTGCCGCAGCCTCCCGAGTAGCTGGGACTACAGGCATGAGCCACCATGCCCAGCTAATTTTTTCTATATAAGTTGGCCAATTAATTTCTTTCTATTTATAGTAGATGGGGTCTCACTCTTGCTCAGGCTGGTCTCAAACTCCTGACCTCGAGCAATCCGCCCGCCTCGGCCTCCCAGAGTGCTAGGATTACAGGCGTGAGCCACCACGCCCAGCCAATAATATCATTTTAATTAAAGGTAAAAGGCCTTTCTGAATGGTTGCTGTGATTTCTTAATGTGAAGAAGAATGTACTGAGTTATACTCCTTATACTATAAATTATTTATAATACTTCTCACTTTAAAGCACATGTGTAGACCTGTACCTTATTGTTTTATGTCTTCAGAGTTTAGAAGGGGAGACTCTATATTGGCTCACTTTTAGTTCACATTTTTACATTTATAGTTCCCATTTCCATAAGTCATGGATGTTATATTTGTAGTCATGTTTTTATTAATGGAATAGACTGTTTAAGGGTTAAAAACATATTTTTTTTCCTCATCTCTTTGTGGCCTCTACTAGGCTGGGTCACTGGGAAGATTTAGAAGTCATTTGTAGAGAATGATAAAGAATCTGTCCTATGGTGATAGCTCTTTCTTAGAGGTTAAAAGATTCACCCGATATGGCTCATAAGAAATGACTTATTTCTTCAGCAAACACCGAGTGTGTCCTCCCTACTGGCCATGTGCTAGGTACTGCTTATATGGGGAACACAATCCAATTCTAGCATTCATGGGGCTTTTAGTCTAGAAGGAAAGTCGCTGTGATTGTGCTGCAGTTGGACACCGTACAGGTGTTGTGGGAACAGAGAGAAGGAGCGTGAGATGTGCCTGGCACTAGGAAGAGACTAAAGGGAAAACGTCCACAGAAAGATGTGGAGAGTCCACATAGCCTGGGAAAGGAAGATGGAAATTGAATATCCCAGTAATAGAGGGAAAATATGACATGGAAAGGCAGAGGGAATACTAGCAATAATAAAACCTAGTTAATATGCAGTGCTTCCTGTGTGAGGTTTTTTGTGCCTGTTTTATTTTATTCTTGTAACAATCCAGAGGTAAATATTAGTGTTATCTCTAGTATTAGTGTTATCCCTGACTTACAGATGAGAAAATAAAGGCACAGAGACATTAAGTCACTTGCTTGTGGTCACAGCTAATAATTAGCGGATCCATCATCACTGACCTTAGAACCTACACACATTATGCTGTACTCCTATTAAGAAAGACAAATACTTATTCGAGGAACTATAAGTAATATTGACCTGTCAATGAGGTATATGGTGGAAGGACAGGTAGGAGTGGCAGTAAGAGAAAAAGATAGTACAGGAAATAAGATGGGAGACATAGGTGGGGTCTAGGTTACGAAGGGCCATCCTAAGAGGTTTTAATTTCACCTGTAGATAACACTTCTGCACAAAATAGACCAAAGTTGGTTAGAAGGAAGATGTGGAGATCATTTAAGAGGAGTAATTCATGTTAGAAGTGATAAATTTCTAAACCAATTCATGTTAGAAGTGATAAAGATCTAAACTAAATTAGTGGTAAGGAGGATGAAGGGGATGGATTCAAATGATCTTTTGGAGGAGAGTTCTTAGACCTTGGTGATTAATTGTATGTAAGGCTTGAGGGAGAAGGAAGAGTTTAAGATGACTCAGGTTACACGATTGGTTATCATACATCAAGAAAGAGGATAGGAAAGAAAAAGCCAGTTTGAAGGAAATGTGATCATTGACCTGTCTGCCTGCTAGAATTAGAATGGCAAAATGTTGTTTAGAGAAGAAATTATTTCTTCTCTTTGCTTCTCAGTTTATTCATAGTGCTCACAAAAATATTGACTCTCTTAGGAGAACCATGCTTTGGAACCATTAAGTCAGCTGTCCTCTGTAGTTCACCATACGCATTTATTTATAAGATTAAGAATGTTATGTCTCCTGACTTTGATATGAGCTCTTGTAGCTTAAAGAACATATTTTCTGCTTGCTCTATAATTCCCTACAGCCTTGTTCAGTATTAATTCCCCAAACCCTGGCATTCTTTGTTGTTGAAAGTATTCTGTATTCAATATTCTGGTACATCTAATACCCTATGTGATCATAGCAGAGACAGATGGGCAGTCATGTACTGTTGCCAGCAAATAAGACCTACCATCTGTTGGTATAGTCACACACTCAAATTCTTACCTTATCTTACTTGTTATTACATCCAAAAAACAATAAAGAGAAGGAACAAATATCCTCTTGCATCAAGCTTACTGATTTAGTAGGAAAAGGTAATTTGGATATTTTGTCATAAAAATAAAAAGGATAAAAATAAAAGGATATTTTGTCATATAGAGGGGATGTATGGCAATCTTAAACACATAAATTTAGAGAGGGGTCAGAGAAAAGAAAACTACTGAACAGATACCCGAGAACCTGGGAATGGAACAGGTATATAGAAAAAGGGACATTGATGCTCTTGAAAAAAGTTGGTCAATAGGGTCTGAATAAAGAGAATTTCAGATAATGAGCATCATAAACATGTCCATACCCTTTTGCCCTTTACTTCCATATTTAAGACTCTTGCTTAAGGAAACACTGCCAAATATTAAAAAGAAAAAGTAGCCATCAAGCTCTTTAGCCTAACATTATTTATTATGGAAGAATTAGAAGCAGCAAAAACATCTAATTGACGAATGGTTAAATTATTGGATTGTCATTCAATGAGATATTATGCATACCGTACATACATTAAAAATGATGATTATAAAAACTCTTTTCACGGCCGGGCGCAGTGGTTCATGCCTGTAATCCTAGCACTCTGGGAGGCTGAGTCGGGTGGACCGTTTGAGCTCAGGAGTTTGAGACCAGCCTGAGCAAGAGCGAGACCCCATCTCTACTAAAAATAGAAAATAAATTAGCTGGACAACTAAAACTATATATAGAAAAAATTAGCCGGGCATGGTGGCACATGCCTGTAGTCCCAGCTACTCAGGAGGCTGAGACAGGAGGATCATTTGAACGCAGGAGTTTGAGGTTGCTGTGAGCTATGATGATGCCACGGTACTCTACCCTGGGCTAGAGAGTAAGACTCTGTCTCAAAAAAAAAAAAAAAAAAAAGACCTTGAAAGAAAAAAATTTCAGATTAGTATTTATATGAATATAGAATGAGGATGACATAAACATAAAACTAATGGCAGAAGACATGAATTTTTTTATGTAACAATAGCACCTTTATCTTTTATTTTTTAAAGACTATTTTTTTAGAGCAGTTTTAAGTTCATAACAAAATTGACAGGTTAGGTACAGAGGTTTCCCATGTACTTCCCACCCCTACACATACATAGCCTCTCTCATTATCAACATCTAATACCAGAGTGGCACTTTTGTTATAATTGACATCATTATCACCCAGAGTCCATAGTTTACATTAGAGTTCACTCTTGGTGTTGTAGGAAACCATGAATATTGGTACATTTGACTACCTAAAATTTTTTATATAGCAAAATAAAATTAAAAGGCAAACATACTTCGTAATACATTTATGTCATGTATTACAGAGGACTAGTACTAGTATTTGAAGTAATCTGACAGATCAGTTTTGGAAAAGATAAACACTTTAGGAGAAAAAAATGTCAAGTCACAAGTAGGCAACTCACAGAATACCAAAAAATAGTCAAAAGTAGGGGGAAAGTTCTGCTTTACTCATGATCAAATAAATGTATATCATATTACAGATTTGTATAGAATGAGCTTGCCCAAGGTTATAAAAGAGTCTGCTTTTGGAGAGCAGTTTGATAATATATATCAAAATCCTTTAAATTTTGTGTAATAATAGCATTTGTTACCCTCTCTATGAGGCGTAATGTTAAGCATTGGACAAAGATTTGCTCGTTTGATCCTCAAAATTACCCTTTTATCCAAATGTGGGTATTTCCATTTTAATGATGAGGAAATTGAAGTGTTGGAGAAATAATGCCAGCTTCCCAAAGGTCATTTAGCTAGTGATAGAGCCAGGACTTCAAACCCAAGGAAAATGTCTTCCCAGCCTGAGCCCTTAATAACTATGCCCCTCTAAGAATTTTTATCCCCCCAAAATATTTGAGTGTATATGCCCAAATATCTATCGCATTATTTATAAGAGCAGAAATTTTTAAAACAATTAAATGCCCAACAATGTATTCTTTAAAATACAACATAGCTATTAGAAATCATATTGAACCAGAAAATACTCATGTGAAGATGTCTATGACAGTGTTAAGTAGAAGGGCAGGTTTCAAAATCATATTTATAATAAAAGTACAATTTTTAAAAATATATGCACATGGAAAGACTAGAGACATGTCAAAACATTGAGAATGGTTTTTTGTGTTTAGGGAGCAGGATTTATAAGCTTCTATTTTCCCTTGGGTTTTCCAATTTTTTTGCTTTCAACATATTTTATGATGAATATAAAATAATAATTAATAAAAGAAAGAAGGAGTTTCCTCCAGAAAGATACCTTTTGGGTCCCAACTCCTGGACTATGAGAATTAGATGTATGTAAGTTATATTCATGAGCCTGGTATGCCCACTCCAGCCTAATTTAAGAATCTCTCTTTACCAGAAGACATAACTTGGGAGTGTTTTTCTTTTTCTTTCTTTCTTTCTTTCTTTCTTTCTTTCTTTCTTTCTTTCTTTCTTTCTTTCTTTCTTTCTTTCTCTCTTTCTCTCTTTCTCTCTTTCTCTCTTTCTCTCTTTCTCTCTTTCTCTCTTTCTCTCTCTCTCTCTCTCTCTCTCTCTCTCTTTCTTTCTTTCTTTTTTGCAGCAACTTGCATGGATGAGTGTTTATCTTAAGGGAAGACTCTTGGCTATCTAAAAAAAGTTTACTGTGCAGCTCTTACCATAGCAAACTTCCCTTGTGTATGTAGTGATATATATATATAAATGTACAACATTTGAGGTGCACATAATTACAAGACAGCTGCTTCATATGTTCATTACATGTATGTTCAAATTTAATCTCTTCATTAAATTTTAATTTTAATATTGTATTTATGTATCTCTTTGATGCTATTTTTCTGACCAATGTAATGGGCAAACTGATGGAATAAGAGGAATGAAGAGCATGATGTTCCCACACTGATCAGGCACTTTATTGCACTAGTTTTCATTACCAACTCTTCTGTAACTTGAGAATATTAAAATGAAACTCACTGATTGGGAAACATGATCCATATTAATCAATATAAGTACTTGGAACCTTGCAATAACAAGTCACAGGAATGACTGAGAATTTTAACAAGAATTTCCAAATTGGGAGCTGCTGCCTCCTTCACTGTCACCCTGCATTCCCTGGCACTTTGCTGGGCTCCCTCATTCTTCCTGGGGAGATGACTTCAGGAAATTAAAAATTCAATTTCTTTTTTTTTTTTTTGAGACAGAGTCTCACTTTGTTGCCCTGGGCTAAAGTGCCATGGCATCAGCCTAGCTCACAGCAACCTCAAACTCCTGGGCTCAAGCGATCCTTCTGCCTCAGCCTCCCAAGTAGCTGGGACTACAGGCATGCACCACCATGCCTGGTTAATTTTTATGTATATATATTTTTTTTCTGTTGTTGTTGTTAGTTGTCCAGCTAATTTCTTTCTATTTTTTTAGTAGAGACGGGGTCTCGCTCTTGCTCAGGCTGAAAATTCAACTTTTTAACCTGGGATTTCCTATTTTCTTTAGCTTGATCATGTGCTTGTTCCAGAGAAACTGCCTAGTTTAAAAAACTGGTGTTTTTGCTTTTTATTATGATAGAAATGGAGAAGTGAACTGTTGATAGTCATATTACTTTTAATTTATGGAACATTCATTTTGGAGGTTTAAGCTTTAATACAGAGTGAGCATCATGTATCTTGGTGCCCAAGTGGGGCTCCCCTGCACCCCCACTGATAATTACTACCATATTGTGTCTATGAACAGGTTCCTGGTATAAATTTACCCGTCAATCAACTGACCTATTTCTTCGCTGCAGTTCTCATTAGTGGTGTTGTACATGAAATTGGACATGGGATAGCAGCTATTAGGTAACAAGATTTATCTTTTTTTTTTCTACTAAATGCAAAGAAGCTTTTCATTTAGAAGAGTTTACTAAAATCTGTTAACATCTGATACTACATTTGATACTTTCACTGTTTTTCTTTTGGATATTGCCCAGTGCATAGCCATCATTTATTACTTTGAGGTAGCTTCTCTTGTACAGAGAAAATTAATATATTAATGAATATGCTCAATTAACAGTGTGCATATCTGTAATCTAGTGTTTCTATCCTTTGGCTGTATGGTTAGATCCTCATGATGCTTCAAGGTTTTTCATCCAATCCTGAAAGCTAATCTTTCTATTCATCATTGGGTCAGAATGATAACCACTGTACTCAAAACCCACTCACCTTAGTACTTTCTTTAGCTTATCAGCTGAAATAATTTCCTGCTTCTGCTCATGTTCTCTGCTGGATAGAGCAAGAACACTGAAAGCACTGGGTTTAACAAATATCATGCCTATCTAGAAACCCAAATGGAAAGTAAGAAAAGATGAGACCTGGGACCTGCTTTGAGTATCCTGCCCTCTTCTTGGTCTTGACTACCCAAATGTATCATTGTAATTATACCTGAGCATTTAAAAGCCTACTAAACTTATAAAGTTGTGCTGGGGAGAGGGCGCATTGCAACTCCCCTGCTACCCCAAGTGAATTACTGCCATAATCAGCAAGCATGTTGATTGTATTTTATCCTTTGGGTGTGTGGACCAGAGAAAAGGTTAAGAACCACTGTTTTAGAGGAGAAGATTTAATCACTTCTTATTACTTTCCATTTGCTTATGAACAAGAGTCTATTGACTGGCAATAAACCCTCATCTTGACAGAGCACATATTGTTAAACAAGTGTGCACAGTAGTTGTTTAAAGGGGCAGTTACTTTTTTTAAATCTCTTTCATCCTTACTTCCACGTTTTTAGCTGTGCAGCCTTTAAGTTTTTATATATAGAGGCATCATTATGAACAGCTTAATAATTTACAATATGTTTATAAAATGAGTTAGGTAATTTTTTTAAATCCCAACTGCCAAGAAAAAGTGAATTATATAGTTGTCTTATATATTTAGTATTGAGTGACAGCACAAAATATATTTAGGTGATGCTTTTTTTAGAGTAGCTGTTTGGTATTATGAGATTATTAAATGTAATGTACACTTTTAGAAAATGAAGTGACAAAAAATAGTTCTCTTAAGGACAATTTGAGCATTATTCATTTTAAAATGTACATACTTTAACATTAGCTCAATAGGAATACACTTAAATAAATCTCTATCATTATTGATAATCGCTAAGACAAATGTAAGTATTTAGATAATTTATTTGAATTTTATATTCTCCTGTATCCTCTGAAAATAGTTCAAAATGAACCATAAAAATGTTTTTCATTTAGTTTCTCATAGTATTATTAACTGTCTTTATATCTGTGACTAATTTTAATTATTTGCTCAACATATTGGTTTCTGAAAATTTTGAAGTTATAAGTCTATTTCAGAATGCCCTATTTTACAAAATTTAATCTCATAGATAACCAAATCTGTACACTATTATAAAATTATGATTATATAGTATACATATAATTTTTGGGCTATCTAGAGAGACTTTTTAAGCAAGAATTTGAATTACGGTGAGAAGTTTTAAGATTAGATACATTATTAATTTGACAAATACAATAGTATTAGTAAATTCCGTTTTCTTATGTGATTTCTTAGGGAACAAGTTCGATTTAATGGCTTCGGGATTTTTCTCTTCATTATTTATCCCGGAGCATTTGTTGATCTGTTCACCACTCATTTGCAACTTATATCACCAGTCCAGCAGCTAAGGATATTTTGTGCAGGTAACAGACTTAATTTTTTTTTAATGTTCATCTGTGGTTTTGGTTTTGGTTTTCTATGGTTAGTGGTTTTATGGAAAGTACTCACGTTACAAACAACATCTTATCTTTTGGTTAATAAATTCAGTTTATATAGACTTCCTCAAAAATAGTATAGTAAATTTACATTCCGATTTATTCTTTAAAAACAACTAAAATAAAATAAATTATTAAAAATTTTTTTTAGAAAGGCAGTGAGGGCCAGGCACGGTGGCTCATACTTGTAATCCTAGCACTCTGGGAGGCCGAGGTGGGAGTATTGTTGAAGGTCAGGAGTTCGAAACCAGCCTGAGCAAGAGCAAGACCCCGTCTCTACTAAAAATTGAAAGAAATTAATTAGCTAACTATAAATATATAGAAAAAATAAGCCGGGCATGATGGCACATGCCTGTAGTCCCAGCTACTCGAGAGGCTGAGGCAGTAGCATTGCTGAAGCCCAGGAGTTTGAGGTTGCTGTGAGCTAGGCCGACGCCATGGCACTCAGAGTGAGACTCTGTCTCAAAAAAAATAAAATAAAATAAATAAAAAGACAGTGAGGAAAACTTCATTTTTACTGATGCTAAGAAATGGCCACAACTTGGAACCACAAACTATGAAGAATATCACGTTAGCCGAAATTTGTGTGAAATCAAGGTAGAATACAAAAAATTAGCCAAGAGATAAATAAAAAAAAATTTGGGAATAGATAAGAGATGATATGTGAAAATGGGTGGTGAACTCTAGCTTTGTCAGAGTTCAGTCAGAGAAACAGAATCACTCAGAAATATATGGCTATATAGGGAAGAAATTCTGGGAAACACAGTTCTATCTGAGCTAAATTGACATAAGACAAATTCATCACAACTCTGCATCACTTTAAATAGAATAACTGAGGCTAGGCAAGTATAGAGTTAGAATTCTTGAATAGACTATGAATATAATAGAACAAAAAAATTGAATGTGAGAAAAGTTAAAAACAAAAAGTCTAAATACTAACTTCCTCAACTTCATAGTGGAGAGAAGGAGTCTGCCTAAAGCTGATAAACCAAGAAATAGAGACTTAAGTGTATCACTTAAGATTATAAATGTAAACACTACAAGATCTAAAACTACCCATAAACCTTTCAAGTTATCAGAGTGAAAGCATGAAACACAGACAAAAGAAAACAGACCTTACATCAAAAGGTCAACTAAGGTAACAAACTTAAGACCAAAACACATTTATTTTGCCAATAAATATAAATGAGCTGGGGCCTCATGCCTGTAGTCCCAGCTACTCTGGAGGCTGAGGTGGGAGGAGCAGTTGAGCCCTGGAGTTCTGGACATTGTGTGCTATGGTGATCAGTTATCTGCACTAAGTTTAGCACCAGTATGATGACCCCAAGGGAGTAGAGGACCACCAGCTTGCCTAAGGAGAGGTGAACCAGCCCAGGTCAGAAACCAGAGCAAGTCAAAACTCCCCTGCTGATCAGAAGTGGGATCACACCAGTGAATAACCACTACACTACAGCCTGGACAATACAGTGAGACTCCCTCTCTTATTTAAAATATATATGTGTGTGTGTGTGTGTATGTGCATATATATGTATATATGAGATAAGCTCTCCTATTAAAGGACAAGTGCCTTTAGTCTGGATTAAAAACATGCCAAATTTGTGATGTATAAAAGAAATCCATCTAAAAGATTACTCAAAAATATTGAAAATAGGCCGGGCGCAGTGGCTCACGCCTGTAATCCTAGCTCTCTGGGAGGCCGAGGCGGGTGGATTGCTCGAGGTCAGGAGTTCGAAACCAGCCTGAGCAAGAGCGAGACCCCGTCTCTACTATAAATAGAAAGAAATTAATTGGCCAAATAATATATATAGAAAAAAATAGCCGGGCATGGTGGCACATGCCTGTAGTCCCAGCCACTTGGGAGGCTGAGGCAGAAGGATTGCTTGAGCCCAGGAGTTTGAGGTTGCTGTGATCTAGGCTGACGCCACGGCACTCATTCTAGCCTAGGCAACAAAGCGAGACTCTGTCTCAAAAAAAAAAAAAAAAAAATATTGAAAATAAAATGATAAGCAGAATATACCATACAAATGTGAACTTTTGAAAATAAGACCAAAAGCATTAAGTTAGACATAAGGGGAACTAAATAATAATAAGAAATATAAGCCATAGTGAAAGTACAACAGTTGTGAATCTTACTGTATCAAATAACAAACTATCAAAACACAAAACAAAGGCCGGGCGCTGTGGCTCACGCCTGTAATCCTAGCTCTTGGGAGGCCGAGGCGGGCGGATTGCTCAAGGTCAGGAGTTCAAAACCAGCCTGAGCAAGAGCGAGACCCCGTCTCTACTATAAATAGAAAGAAATTAATTGGCCAACTGATATATATATAAAAAATTAGCCGGGCATGGTGGCGCATGCCTGTAGTCCCAGCTACTCGGGAGGCTGAGGCAGAAGGATCACTCAAGCCCAGGAGTTTGAGGTTGCTGTGAGCTAGGCTGACGCCACGGCACTCACTCTAGCCTGGACAACAAAGTGAGACTCTGTCGCAAAAAAAAAAAAAAAAAAAAAACCACAAAACAAAAATGGAAAAACTACAAAGAGAAACAGAAATGTAATAAAAAGACTCATCTCTTAACACATGGCAGATAAAAAAGTCAGGCTATGGAAGCTCTAATTAGTAAGGTAAAAATGGTTATGTCCAACTCTATACCATGAACATAGAAGATAATTTCAACTGTCCCAGGAATGTATAAAATTTGATTATATATTAGTCTACAAAGAAAGCCTCCATAAATTCCCAAGGTAAGAGTAGGAACCTAACTAAATTTAGAAATTTATCTTAATCACATCTTGGATCAATTTAAGTCAAAACCATAATTTCAGTATATCTAAAAATGATGATAATGAAATCAGTTCACTGACATAATGTACAAAGTTTTGCCAAAAGGAAAATTCACTGCCTAAGACAATTATTATGCAATTAGAAATGGAAATAAATCAGTTAAGCATTCAACTTAATAAATGAGAAGGCCTGGTGTGGTGACTCACGCCTGTAATCCTAGCACTCTGGGAGGCCGAGGCAGGTGGATTGCTCGAGGTCAGGAGTTCGAAACCAGCCTGAGCAAGAGCGAGACCCCCGTCTCTACTATAAATAGAAAGAAAGTAATTGGCTAACTGATTTATATAGAAAAAATTAGCCGGGCATGGTGGCACATGCCTGTAGTCCCAGCCACTCGGGAGGCTGAGGCAGGAGGATTGCTTGAGCCCAGGAGTTTGAGGTTGCTGTGAGCTAGGCTGATGCCACGGCACTCACTCTAGCCTGGGCAACAAAGCAAGACTGTGTCTCAAAAAAAAAAAGAAATGAGAAAAGAACTATAAAATAGTTAAGAAATGAATTAATTAGTTTAGATATAGGCAGAAAATAGTAAGTTAAAAAAAAGAAAAATAGAACTGTTAAATCCAAGAGTTCCTTGAAGGAAAAAAAAAGATTAAACAATAGAAGAAAGCATCTATAGACAGAATTAGCAGTCAGATTGGGAAATAACAACTAATACAGAGAAAATTAAAACAATTTTAAGTGTTCTTTGTTCATCTCTGCAAAAATATTTCAGAAACCTGGATATATACAAGAAAATAAAACTGAAATTAATCCCAGAGGAGATAGAAAAAAAATCAAAATAGGCCAATAATTACAATGGGAGAAATTAAGAGAGTTGATGAAGAATGCCCCTGTAAGTTTCATAGATGGAATGCCTTCAGATCTTGAACTTAAAGACTTTTTTTTTTAATTCCAATTAGTATAAACTTTCCAGATCACATAGAGAAGGAAACTAAGATTTTTCTTTTTTAAAGCCAATAGAACATTGGTACATCATCTGGTAAAGCACAAAAACAACCTACAAACACATGGCCTATCTCAAGAATGCAAAGATGGTTCAACATTAGGAAATCTATTTGAATGTTGTAAATATTTGCCATTAGGACAAAGAGTCCTCATGTTGAGGCCAGACACAGTGGCTCACAATCCTAGCACTCTGGAAGGACAAGGCTGGAGGATCGCTCAAGGTCAGGAGTTCGAAACCAGCCTGAGCAAGAGTGAGACCCTGTCTCTACTAAAAATAGAAAGAAATCAATTGGCCAACTAAAAATATATAGAAAAAAATAGCTGGGCATGGTGGTGCAAACTTGTAGTCCCAGCTACTTGAGAGGCTGAGGCAGCAGGATTGCTTGAGCTCAGGAGTTTGAGGTTGCTGTGAGCTAGGCTGATGCCACAGCACTCAAGCCCAGGGCAACAGAGTGAGACTCTGTCTCAAAAAAAAAAAAAAAAAAAAAAAAAAAAAAAAAAAAAAATATATATATATATATATATATATATATATATATAAAAGAACTTTTTAAAAAAATTCCAATTAGTATAAACTTTCCAGATCACATAGAGAAGGAACTGAGATTTTTCTTTTTTAAAGCCAATATAACATTGGCACATCATCTGGTAAAGCACAAAAACAAACTAGAGACACATGGCTTATCTCAAGAATGCAAAGATGGTTCAACATTAGGAAATCTATTTGGAAATATTTGCCATTCAGAGAAAGAGTCCACATCTCAGAAGATATTGAGGCCGGGCACAGTGGCTCACGTCTATAATCCTAGCACTCTGGGAGGCCAAGGCTGGCAGATCACTCAAGGTCAGGAGTTCGAAACCAGCCTGAGCAAGAGTGAGACTCCATCTCTACTAAAAAACTACAAAGAAATTAATTGGCCAACTAAAAATATATAGAAAAAATTAGCTGGGCATGGTGGTGCATGCCTGTAGTCCCAGCTATTCAGGAGGCTGAGGCAGGAGGATCATTTGAGCCCAGGAGTGTGAGGTTGCTGTGAGCTATGATGACGCCAGGGCACTCTAGCCCCAGCAACAGAGTGAGACTTTGTCTCAAAAGAAAAAGAAGATATTGAGACTATGTTTAACAAAATTCAACATCCATTAGTTTTTTTAAAATCCTTTGTAGAAGTAGGAATAGCTGGATACTGCACAATGGTATGGCAGTTATAAGTATTCCTATTAAAGGACAAGAGAAGCAATCCCACTATCAACTATTACTGATGTTAAATGTTGGTCTTAGTGCAATTAAATAAAAAGAAAAAAGTATAAATATTAGAAGCATGCTTTTCTTTGCATACTGTCATATGGGAGGAGGGCAGAAGACAAGAAAAATCAACTGAAATGAAATACAGAAAAAAATCAGTAAAGATCCTGGTTACTAAATTAATATTCAATAAACGATAGCTGGACAGGCGGCAGGAGCACTAAGGCGAGCGCGAGCACGTGCACGTTTACGTGGGCCTGAGCGTGTGCGCGTGTGCGCTTTCTGGGCGGCAAGAAGCATCAGGTGCTCAGGCGCATGCGCCTGGTGCTCCCAGAAGCACTTGCGTCAGAGGCACCGGCTTCTTCCGCTTCAACCGTCCAAGTCCTCTGTGGTGCTCGCTTCTTCCTCAGGCGGGCGCCTCTCTCTGGAGCTCCCGCCTTTCTCTCGAGCTCGCGCCTTCCTGTCCTCAGCCTTCTTTTTCCCACGGCCTTCCAGTCGCCTACCAGCAGCCGAGTAGCCAAGACTACCACTGAGCTCTCAGCCATGTCCTCAAACGAAGCTCTCTACATCACCACAGAAAACGCGCCGATGCCTGCGGAGATCGTGGAACTACACCAGATCCATGTGGAAACCGTTCCTGTAGAGACGATGTCAATGGAAACCATTGAGGAATACGGAGATTTAACCGGCAGTTGGGTTCACGGTGGCCACCACCACTCGCCTCTGATCGCGCTGCAGCCGCTCGTCATTAACAACTCGGGCCACGGCGACCAAGACCAGGAAGTGATAATGGTGCAGACACGCGAGGAGGTGGTGGGCTACTATGACTCCGACAACCTGCAGGCCAACGATTTCGAAGACCAAATAGTCATCCCGCTCGGCGATGAAAACCACTGCTTCCAGCAGACCCTGGCCTCTCTGTCAGCCTCAGCATCGACATCAGCATCTGCCTCAACTTCGGCATCGGCCTCGGCCTCAACCTCGACCTCCGGCCACAGCAAGAAGTTCAGCGGCCACAACAAGAAGGCCAGTGGCAAGAGTCACACCAGCAGTGAGGCCAGGGCGGGAGGCAGCAGCTCTGACCAGGGCAGCAAGAAGTGGGAGCAGAAGCAGGTGCAGATCAAAACCCTAGAGGGTGAGTTCTCCGTTACCATGTGGTCCTCTACCGATAAAAAAGACCAGGAGACGGTTGAAGGACAGGCTGAAAACTCTTCTCCTGATTATTCCGAGTACATGACCGGGAAGAAACTTCCTCCTGAAGGAATACCTGGCATCGACCTCTCCGATCCCAAGCAGCTGGCAGAATTTACTAGAATGAAGCCAAAAAGACCCAAAGAAGGTCCCAGAACAATAGCTTGCGCTCATAAAGGCTGTGTCAAGATGTTCCGGGATAACTCTGCGATGAGAAAGCATCTGCACACCCACGGTCCCAGAGTCCATGTATGTGCGGAATGCGGCAAAGCTTTTGTGGAGAGCTCAAAATTAAAGCGACATCAGCTGGTTCATACTGGAGAGAAGCCCTTTCAGTGCACATTTGAAGGCTGTGGAAAACGCTTTTCCCTCGATTTCAATTTGCGCACACATGTGCGAATCCATACCGGAGATAGGCCCTACGTGTGCCCCTTCGATGCTTGTAATAAGAAGTTCGCTCAGTCAACTAACCTGAAATCGCATATCTTAACGCATGTCAAGAACAAAAACAACCAGTGAAGAGAGAAGACCCTTCCCAAACTCGGGAAGTATCTGCCCAGGAGTGTGGTTGGGAATAAATATATATGCATCTCATTTGTGTGTTGTTTCTAGGAAAGAGTTTTTAAAAAACCTACATCTTAAGGTTCATGTTTTGATAGAATAGTAAAAGTAAAATTTAAAAGTTTTTAAAAAAAGTAAACCTTAATATAAGATAATATTGCTAAGATGCCTTGTCTTGTTCTATAATGGTGTTTTTGTCAAGTTTGGTCCCAACAGGAGAATAATTCATGAACCTCACAACAAGAGACAATTCTTTATACAACTGTGTTAAAAATGGGACTTTTGGGACTTTTGGCCTCTCTCCCTCTGTAAAAAAAAAAAAAAAAAAAAAAATACTTTTCATGTTCTTAGAAATACAAAGTTCAATTATTGCTTATAATTTTTTAAAAATTATTTTCTAAATGTTAATGTTTATACTTTTAGGAATATGCTTGATAATTCTACATACGGTTTTTCTGGAGGGTGATAACTTCGCAAAACATTTACTTTAAAAGAATGAAGTTACATGCATACATGAAGTACTTTTCTGCTAAAAAACTTATACAGGTTTTGTTTGCTGTCTTAATTTTGATTGTATTCTGGGATGTTAACACATTTTGCATAACTATCTTTTAGCTATATTCAATTATGTGGTATTGAATATTAGATGATTTAAGAGTATTAGTTTTAACATATGTTAGTCATTTTATTGTCCCAAAAATATGACCAGGTCCTGTTTTTTAGTGTAATTTCTTTGCCTGTTTGGTTAGAAAGAGTACTGCTCAGTTTTAGGCTACAGTGTGTATCTATTGACTTTAACACTTGCTATGTACTATGTAATAGAAAAAGCAAAAATAAAATCCATGTTCTGAAGAAAGGAAAAAAAGTAGTTTGCCTATATAAATAAAGTAGCTAGAAAATAAAGAAAAGGGGGAGGGTGCTTCTGGCATCTTGTGGGTAGAGGCCAGGAATGCTGCTGAACATCTTACAATGCACAAGACAGTCTCCCAAAACAGAGTTAGCTGACCAAAATGCCAATAGTGCCCTGCTCTGTAAATGTACAGTACTTATAAACAAATCATTAATGGACAAGAAGTTGTTTTGATGAAGGAAATAAATGTGTGTGCCCCACCACCCTCATTGCCACTTAGCCATCATAGGCAGATCCAGAATCTAGAGGGGTGGTCTGGTACCAGCTGCATGCCTGACAAAGAGGACACTACCCAGGAAGTCAAGGATTCAGTGTTGCTGTGTGTCCCCACCTCTATTTATTTGTTCATGCCTTTTGTTTCTGTGACTAGCAACAGGTGGGGTGGGGAGGGATTTATAGCAATACTATAAATTATTTTCCCCAGAGCAAATTTTAGTGCATCAAAGAATTAGGGGTTTTTTGTGTTTTTTTGGTTTTAATTTAATTAAGGAAATTATGAAAGCAGAATCAGAAAACACAGGTATCTTTTATAAAATCTTCAAGTGGGAAAGGCTTAATACAAAGGAGCCATTTAACCACACCAAAATTTAAAATATCTGTTTTGACAAAACTACAAACCATGCCAAACAACAGAGGAGAGGAGAGAGTTATAAAACTTTTTACAAAGGACCAAATTCATCAATGTATATATTATAAATAATATAAAAAATTAGGAGAAAAACCCAGTCAAAACATGAGCAAAGATATAAACAGGCAATGGATAGAAATAGGCAGCTCTCAAGACAATGGGATTTTACTTCTTAAAGACTACAGACTAAAATGATAGCAACGAGTTTAGTTCAGAGGGTAGGAAAACGTTAATTATAAGAACATAAACTCATTAGAGGTCAATTTTAATGCACATATTTTTGACTGAACAATTCCATTTCTAGGTAATTTTCCATACATCTTTCGGATGCATAAATAGATGCATAACAATATAAGCAAAACTGTTTATTGCAGCATTGTATGAAAAGATTAAAACAGCCCAAGTGATCATTGAAACCTTATAAATAAATTGATGTGTTAATAAAAATAGATTACTTTGTAGCAGATATAAGATATGGGATAGATACAAATGTGCAGATTTGGAAAAATGTACGATACATATATAAGCAAAATATAGTATAAGTAATTTGATACCATTGGTGTTTTCAAATGATTTATCTGTGTATAATAGAAATGATCATTTACCCAATAAGTCTAAGACCAGAACTTGCTCTGGATATTTCTGGAATTTAACAACTTACGACATTTAAAAAAAAAAAGGAACATTTTACAATCTGAATATGGTACATGGAACATGTGTTAGCTAAATATCTGGCTGCTCTAATAGCTGAAAATGACAGTGGCCTAAACTCTCATAAAAGATTCCAAATGTAAATAGTTCAGCATTGATATAATTCTGTGGTTTGGGAGACTCAGGCTCTTTCTGTCTTGTTAGCTCTGCCATTCCCAACCTGCAGCTTCTATGGTATGGACTCAAAGTCCAGCTCCACCATAGCTACATTCCACCTTGTAGGACAAGGTTGTCCCTAACACTTCATTCACAACCTAGTGCTAGTAGTGGCCATCACCCCATGAGAAAAGCTGCAATAGAAAAGGGAAGATTAGGTATGAAGGAGGGGTTATCCAGTGGTATGAATAACACCTGGCTCTGGAGGGTATGGGTGGGGAGCTTTAAGAGTAGCATTTGCTGGTTTCTGTAGCCAATTTCAAACTGCCAACCTACAGTTTCTAAAAGAGGAATTGGGAAGAGATACAAACAATTGGCTATGGCAAGCTGGTGGGAGCAGGTTCCAGCACACCACTGATTTCATATAGCCATCTCTACAGTAGGATGGGATATAAGATGTTAGGGGGAAAAAAGTTTTAAAAGGCCAGGTGTGGGGCTCACACCTGTAATCATAGCACTCTGGGAGGCTGAGGCAAGTGGATTGCTTGAGGTCAGGAGTTCGAAACCAGCCTGAGTGCGGACCCCCCCCCGCCCCCCTGTCTCTACTAAAAATAGAAAGAAATTAATTGACCAACTAAAATATACATATAGAAAAAATTAGCCGGGCATGGTGGCGCATGCCTGTAGTCCCAGCTACTCAGGAGGCTGAGGCAGTAGGATTACTTGAGCCCAGGAGATTGAGGTTGCTGTGAGCTAGGCTGATGCCACGGCACTAACTCTAGGCTGGGCAACAAAGTGAGACTCTGTCTCAAAAAAAAAAAAAGTTTAAAAACTATAAAACTATGTCTTAAAAAGTCTTCTTGTGTATTTGTGTGTGTATATCCAGATACACACCAAGTAATAGCCTATAACTACACATCACACACATTCTTCAGTTATTGAAATGATGCAATTTGTTTAATGGATAATGATCTTAAAATCCTTTAAAACTATCTTTAAATACTATTCTTAAGTATTCTTAAGTTATTAGAAAACTTGCTGTTTTATATTCTTGAATAAATGCTTACATATGTTTATACAGGCATA
The DNA here is from genome assembly GCF_040939455.1 of Microcebus murinus. Taxonomy (NCBI): domain Eukaryota; kingdom Metazoa; phylum Chordata; class Mammalia; order Primates; family Cheirogaleidae; genus Microcebus; species Microcebus murinus. Next base: position 96,915,368 of record NC_134136.1, read on the forward strand.
TACATGCTGGTGTGTGCAGAGAAAATCAAGTGATAAACAGAAAATGATAACAGTAGATTTACTGAGTCTTGTTTCTGATGGTTGAGAAGTGGCATTTAGAAAGATGACTTTTTATTACTTCCTTTTTTTTTTTTTTTTTTTTTTGAAACAACAGAAATTTATTCTCTTACATTTCTGGAGGTCTGAAGCCCCAAACAGGTCTCAATGAACTAAAATCAAGGTGTCAGCAGGGCTACACTCCCCCTGGAGGCTCTAGGAAGATTCCCTTTTCTTGTCTTTTCCAGCTTTTAAAGGCTGCCCGGCCAGAATACTTAAATCTAGTTTCATAATGCTACTTTTAAAGAGTGGTATATATATTTAATAATAGTTATTTTTAAATAATGAAATACATACTGATTTTGAAAAGGAAAAGCCAGTAACCATCTGTCTGAAATTTGGTGTGGAAGAAAGAGAGATGAGCTGAAATACTTCCTGAGCACATTGAAAATGAAGATGTTTAAATGTCGAATGAAGGTATAAAGAATTTTTAGGCTGGGTATGGTGGCTCACTCCTAACATCCTAGCACTCCAGGAGGCCAAGGCAGGAGGATCATTTGAGAGCAGGAGTTTGAGACCAGCCTGAGCAAGAGCAAGACCCTGTCTCTACCAAAAATAGAAAAAATTAGCCAGGCATAGTGGCACATGTCTATAGTTCCAGCTACTTTAGAGACTGAGGCAGGAGGATTGCTTGAGCCCAGGAGTTTGAGGTTGCTGTGAGCTAGGCTGATGCCACAGCACTCTAGCCTGGGCAATAGAGCAAGACTCTGTCTCCAGAAAAAAAACTTAACATTTCATAAGAAATCTATAAGGCCTATATAGAGAAAACTACAAATATTTGATGAGAGATGTAAAGATTTGAGTAAATGGAAAGACGACATAATCTTGTGTTAGAAATGTAGACTTGTGGATTCACCCCTAGTTATTGCAGTCATTATTGTGATATTAGAAATCCTAATTTGAATAATATTTGGTGGTTGTCAAATGATTCTCAAATTTATCAGAAAGAATAAAGGAGAAATAACCAAAATAAACAAATTGAAAGAAATGGAAAGAAAGTATTTTTTTACTAAATACTGAAATATTATTTCAGTGAAATATTATTACTACCAGTAATGACAACTGCACTATTGTCACTGGAATAGACTGACCAGTGGGAAAAAATGGGAAATCTAGAAGCAGGCCAAAGAATAGATGAAAATGTAGTGTACATTAAAAGTGGTGTTTAATTTAGTGGGAAAAGAATGCATTGCTCAGTAATAATTGGCTAAAAATTTGAATAAAATTAGTTATATTTATCAAAAACACCATATACAAAAAGAAATTCCAAATGGTGAAAGATTTACATGTCAAAATAAAACTATTTAAGGCCATCCTCTCCCACAAAAAGAGTAATTACATATAAAATGTTATGGGAAAGTCTTTTTTTTTTTTTTTTTTTGAGACAGTCTCACTCTCTTGCCCAGTCTAGAATGCCATGGTGTCAGCCTAGCTCACAGCAACCTCAGACTCCTGGGCTCAAGGGATCCTCCAGCCTCGGCATCCCAGGTGGCTGGGACTACAGGCATGTGCCACCATGCCTGGCTAATTTTTTCTATTTTTGGTAGAGATGGGGTCTCACTCTTGCTCAGGCTGGTCTGGAACTCCTGAGCTCCAGCAATCCTCCCACCTTGGCCTCGCAGAGTGCTAGGATTACAGGCGTGAGCCACCGTACCTGGCCTAGGGGAAAGTCTGTCTTTACACAGCTGCAAAGGTTGAATATACAATGGAAAAGATTGGTGAATTTGACCACATAAATTTTCATTTTTTGTTTAAATAAAGATACAAGTTATCTTATGATTTGTTGCTTTATAGTCTGTGACAAGTTGTAAGATACATACTATATTTGTTCCACCAATATTACTCTCCATAATTGTTTAATTCTTAAAATTGAAACAATCTCTTTTTCCAAGTGCCATTTGGGTGTCCATACCCCAGTTCAGCAAGAATGTTTTTTTAATTTCATCTTAACTTTATTTGAATGTATTTGAGGTTTCTTTCAAAGATCACAAGCATGTTTAAATTAATAATGTATACATTTTCTGAAAAAAGGGTGTAGTTAGTAAAATACACTAGTTCTATCAGTATTAAATCATAATAGCATGTGGTCTTCCTAATGTGCTTTTTTTTTTTTTGCCAGTCAAATTTAGCAGTGGGGGGTTGAATACCAATTTTAAGTGACACTAATGTTAATAAGTTCTGATAACCCACTACCATTGGACCAGCCCCTAATGTGCTTTTAACATGCTCATTTTAGATTTCAGTATCAGAAATAAAAGTGACCTCTAACTGAACATCTGTCTGCTGTGCTAATAAGTAGATCTCTCTGCTTCACAGCTTCTTCTCATTACTTTATTAACTTATCAGAGTGCCCAGGTGTTATGAAGTCCAGCTACCTATATCATTCCTGCCCCTGGTTGAGCTTATTGCTTTTTTTTTTTTTCTATCTTTTCAGGTATCTGGCATAATTTTGTCCTTGCACTCTTGGGTATTTTAGCTCTTGTTCTCCTCCCAGTAATTCTCTTGCCATTTTACTACACTGGAGTCGGAGTGCTTATCACTGAAGTTGCTGAGGTAAGTAATGAATTAATTGGGGCATTCTTTCACCAGATGTTGTGATGTAACACTTAGCATTTAATGTCAGGAACTTTTGTTCAAGATCTCCTTGTGTACAGAATGCTCAGTTTCTTCCGAAGAAATTAATCCTTTCAAATCTAACAAATAATGCTGCGAAATACGTTGACTTTTTTAAAGATCATGAAAATTGTTTTTGTTCTGATTTACAAATATAGTATCAAGATTTTCTACCTGTAGTTTGTTGATAAAATGCATAATTTACCTTTACTGTTTAGTTTTATATCTCTGCTTTTGAGTCAATTGTCTTTACTCCTAAGAAGAAGGATGAAACCTAGGCTACCCAGACAGGACATTTTATGGGAGTCTAAATTAATAATGTTTTCAACTCTATATTTTACTCCCTTAGACTATAACTGCCATGATGACATCAAATCATCTATACAGACATTGGGAAGAGGCAAATTACCTTTGTGAGCAATTGGCTTAGATAGTCATTGTGCTGCTGGTATTGTCTGCATATTTGGGGCTGTGTTTATATAAGGATTTGTCTTATGGTTTTATCCACTGAGGATATAGGATAGTGAAGGCAGTCTAATGACCATTTTCACGGAAAATTTTAATTGGCAGTTTGGGAAAAAACTGTGTCATTTTAATCTTAACAGTCAGTAAGTGGATTCTTTCTCAATTGTGAAAAATTCAAAATCTTAGAGAATTGGGAAAAGCAACTATAATTGGGGGTCCTATTTTGTTAACTTTCTAGGACTATATGTCTTAGATTCAAAGCTGGATCATTTTCTGAATTCAAAATATTCTACTTAATTAACTCAAGGTCTTTAAGAATTATTTGCTCAGATTAATCATAGCTTATCTTCATGCATTATCTGATTTGGTTTTACTCTGTTCCTAAGGACTCACCTGCCATTGGACCCAGAGGCCTTTTCGTGGGAGACCTTGTCACCCATCTACAGGATTGTCCTGTTACTAACGTGCAAGATTGGAATGAATGTCTAGATACCATTGCCTATGAGCCCCAAATTGGGTACTGTATAAGTGCATCAACTTTACAGCAGTTAAGCTTCCCAGTTAGAGGTATGTATATTTCCTCATTATAATATAATGCCTCAAGCACTAGTACCTGGCATTCACTAATCCTTAGACCATGTCTATAGATTTATTTTGTTCTAGTCTTTTTAAAGCAAATCAGTAAAGTAAATAGGTCCAAAGTAATAGAATTCTTCTTGGTAAGTGAGATACCAATATGTATGTTTCCTTTATTATATATTGTTGTTAAACTTCTAACTACTTTCATATCATATTTGACTCTCAGGACTCTAGTATGTAATTTTTTCTGCTTCAAAAAAACTTTTATTAGAAGCCGGGCGCGGTGGCTCACGCCTGTAATCCTAGCACTCTGGGAGGCTGAGGCGGGCGGATTGCTCGAGATCAGGAGTTCGAAACCAGCCTGAGCAAGAGCGAGACCCCGTCTCTACTATAAATAGAAAGAAAGTAATTGGCCAACTAATATATATAGAAAAAATGAGCCTGGCATGGTGGCACATGCCTGTAGTCCCAGCTACTCAGGAGGCTGAGGCACCAGGATTGCTTGAGCCCAGGAGTTTGAGGTTGCTGTGAGCTAGGCTGATGCCATGGTATTCACTCTAGCCTGGGCAACAGAGTGAGACTCTGTCTCAAAAAAAAAAAAAAAGGAACTTGTATTAAATCAGCATTCAAGTTCAACCATAACCAAGTAACTAAATTCCAATAATTATATACTGCCAATATAATATTATCTTTATGTGTGTGTAGATATATAATAGTATCTTAATTTATACCTCTATAATTTTAAAAAATTAATATAAGTAACAAGAAGCAATTCTCCTTTGCATAAGCTCATGTTGGAACAGATAAACAACTGCTAGATAAAATCAAAGCATAAGGATTCTATATTAATATATTGTTAGCCCAACACAGGCATGTGATAAGGAAAGATTAAAAGAAATAAAAGCAACATGCAAACACAAACCCCACCTGAGATTTGGAAAAGATTCCTTTGCTTCTTCTGACTAAAATATATCTACACTTAAACAGTTCTAGTGGTAGCTGTGTAGATGATGGCATGCCCGAAGCTATTTGGGGTAGTTGTTTTATGTGGCAGATATCCAGAGGAAGTTATCCTGGCTTCTGAAAATAACCTGTGAAGTCAGATATGTTATTCTGTGTAGCAGGTGACAGGGCTGAAGCAAATTTTTTCTCAGAACCTTTCAAACTTATGAGTTCTTTCAGCTCTGAAAAATCAGCCTCCCAACTCTTTATACAAAATTATGGGGACCCAAATTATTGAAAATGTTGGAAAATACAAATTATGCTCACAGACTATATCTTTAAGTCAAAAAATGCCATAGATGGCCGGGCGTCGTGGCTCACGCCTGTAATCCTAGCACTCTGGGAGGCCGAGGTAAGAGGATTGCTCAAGGCTAGGAGTTCAAAACCAGCCTGAGCAAGAGCGAGACCCTGTCTCTACTAAAAATAGAAAGAATTTAATTGGCCAACTAAAAGTATATAGAAAAAATTACCTGGGCATGGTGGCGCATGCCTGTAGTCCCAGCTACTTGGGAGGCTGAGGCAGGAGGATCGCCTGAGCCCAGGAGTTTGAGGTTGCTGTGAGCTAGGCTGACACCACGGCATTCTAGCCCAGGCAACAGAGTGAGACTCTGTCTCAAAAAAAAAAAAAAAAAATTTTTTCAAATTTGGTCTTCCAGATAGAACCCCATTTTAAGAACTTTTTTTATCTTAAAAATTTTTCAGACATACTTAAAAGAGAGTAGTATAAATGAACCCTCATGTATCTTTCTCCCAGCTTAAACAGTTATCAACATTTTGCCAAGTTTTTCATCTAAGCAGCCCACTTTCGGGGGAAGTATTTTAAACTACATCCCAGGCATCCTACCATTTCATCCATAAACTTCAGCCTGCCTTTAATAGATGATGACTGGCCAGGCGCGGTGGCTCACGCCTGTAATCCTAGCTCTCTTGGAGGCCGAGGCAGGTGGATCGCTCGAGGTCAAGAGTTCCAAACCAGCCTGAGCAAGAGCGAGACCCTGTCTCTACTAAAAATAGAAAGAAATGAATTGGCCAACTAAAAAAGAAAAATAGTTGATGACTACATATAACATAGAAATGACCACAATACTGTTATCACTCCATCACTCCATTAACAGTAATTCCTGATATCCAGTTGGTATTCAGTTTTCTCTCTTTTAAAATTAGAGTTGGTTTCTTTAAGTTAGATGGGATGTCTTCTAAATCTCTTTTAATCTGTAACAATTGCCCTTGACCAGTTTTTGAAATGTCATTTGTATGTTAAAGAAATGTAGTCATTTGTTTTGTTGAATTTCCCATATTCTGGATTTTTCTGGTTATATCTTATCCTCATGATGTCACTAACATGTTCAGATGTCCCCCAATTTCCTATAAACTGGTAATTAGGTCTGGAGGCTTGGTTAGATTCAGAATCTGCTTTTTTGGGGGACAAAAATATTTCATAGGTAATACTTGGTACTTCTGATTGCATCATATTTGGAGTTGTCCAGTGTCTGCTGTTCTCCATTTTAGCAATGAGAAGATTGTTCAGTGAGCCAACCTGATTCTTTTTTTTTTTTTTTTTTAGCGTATCATGGGGGTACAAGTGTTAAGGTTACATATATTGCCCGTGCCCCCCTTCCCCCTTGATTAAGAGCTTCAAGCGTGTTCATCCCCCAAACATTGCTCCTCTTACTCGTTGTGCCAACCTGATTCTTTAAGGTTGAAATATTTGTAAATTTTCCATAGTCTCAAGAGCCATTTCCTATCTTACAAAACTTTTGAAATGACAGGTTGATATGTAATCCACAATGTGTTCTTTAAGAGAAATAATCCATTATTTCACACATCTTAAATCCTTTATCATTTTCCTCCAGTTTTGATATGATGTGTATTGAATTACAAAAACCAGAATAATACATTAATCAAATAAAGTTCTCTGCAGTAGCACTGTTTTATTTAGAATATCTGCATTTTCAGATGTTTAAGGTTTTATCCTTTTCTTGTGAGACAGAATATAAATGAAAATTTTCCCTGAAATACTCTGAAACTCTTTCCTTATTCGTTTTTTAAGTATTTTATTATTATGGGTCATATGCTCTATTTTGGAGATATTTCTTTAAATATCTAAAATAGATATTATTGTTTCCACACTAATAACAAATCAATCCCAAAATAATTCTTCTTCACTATCTACTTCAGAATCAAACCCCAAATAATTCTTCAATATCTGTTTTATCTCCTTAGGAGCAACTATATCAGTATAAGTATTTATTTTATCTGATGACTGTATCTGATAAACCTATGCCTCTGTGTAACCATTTTAAAATTGAGTGCATTTACTTAGCCAGTTTAAAGGATTATTAATGTCTATAAATATTTAAAATACATACTAGATTAATTTTAATGGCAGGCCTAGCCACTGGGGCCATGGACATTTAAGAAAGGTATGGCTTGCCGGACGCGGTGGCGCGCGCCTGTAGTCCCAGCTACTCGGGAGGCTGAGATGGGAGGATCGCTTGAGCCCAGGAGTTCTGGGCTGTAGTGCGCTATGCGGATCGGGTGTCCGCACTAAGTTCGGCATCAATATGGTGACCTCCCGGGAGCGGGGGACCACCAGGTTGCCTAAGGAGGGGTGAACCGGCCCAGGTCTGAAACAGAGCAGGTCAAAACTCCCGTGCTGATCAGTAGTGGGATCGCGCCTGTGAATAGCCACTGCACTCCAGCCTGGGCAACATAGCGAGACCCCGTCTCTAAAAAAAAAAAAAAGAAAGAAAGGTATGGCTTGATGGTATTTTATGTTTCCATGTAACTTTGTTGCCCTTCATTATGAGGAGGGGTAAAAGATATGGCAATACAAAGTGGCCAGTAATCCAAAAGTTATTAATATCCAATTTAGAGTAGAATTCAATACACATAAGTAAATTCTAGGGATTTACACTACTTAAGAACAATAAAGTCAACTTGGAAAGATTGAACCCTGGAAGTGCTCAGCTGTCTCCGCCAATCATCTCTGGCCTCTTATTTCATACCCTGACTCTCCCAGTATAGTATTAAATTTTTTAAGATATTCTGTTAGATGTTAATTAAGAAGACTAAACTGTTTCCTTTAAATATTAACAGGGAAGGCCGGGTGCAGTGGCTCATGCCTGTAATCCTAGCACTCTGGGAGGCCAAGGAGGGAAGATTGCTTGAGCTTAGGAGTTCGAGACCAGCCTGAGCAAGAGCGAGACCCTGTCTCTACTATTTGAAAGAAATTAGCCAAACAACTAAAAATAGAAAAAATTAGCCGGGCATGGTGGCGCATGCCTGTAGTCCCAGCTACTTGGGAGGCTGAGGCAGGAGGATCCCTTGAGCCCAGGAGTTTGAGGTTGCTGTGAGCTAGGCTGACGCCATGGCACTCTAGCCTGGGCAAGAGAGTGAGACTCTATCTCAAAAAAATAAAATAAAAATAAAATAAATAAGTAAATATTTATTATATAATAAATAAATGTTTATTATATAAATCTATAACAGGTAGATTTCTAGCAAATTAGAAAAATGTGATTAATCTACCTGAAATGACTGTACATGATATAAAATTGTTAGGACCTGCATTTTTCTTCTGTTAATCCTTTCCCTTTTGTTTTTCAAACATTAACCTGCTTAACTACAAACATCACCGACACAGCCAAACCTGTTTCAATTCTACCTCTGCCCTGTGCATGAGGAAAGCATAAGCAGCTTGTCCTAATCACTCTGGAGATTAAATGACCTTCCTGGAAAGCCCCAAAAAGGACACTGAATGAGGGCTTGGAGCCTTTTGCACCTGGAATAGATCTCAGGTCTCATGCTCAGTCAGAACAGAAAAACAAAACTTTTCCCCCATTCATATTCAAGCCTCTGCTTTTAGGATATCTGGGTGTCCATATGCCACTTAGTGATTTGAATGGAACTAAAAGTTAGAGACAAAAACTAGTATGGCTGTTTGGGGGGACTCTTTTCCTAACAAGTAGCTTTTACCTTCTCTCTTTGGTTTGAGGGGGCACTCTTCATTTCATATATGCATAAAGCTAATTCGTTTTTTGATGAAAGCATTGTCTTGAGTAAGGAAGACTGTCCTCAACAAGTCCAGCATTTGAACTACGTGCTGGGAGCATGAGACAGAATACTAAAGGTAACTGCTACTTAAAGTGAAGCTGTGAGCCCAGGCCCAGGCATCTACCTGGAATAGTCTATATTCCTATTCAAAGTAGTGAAGGTATATGCCCCTACCTGCCTGGCAGCAGAAATATTGTCCTGTCTTACATATGTTTAACCAAGTGAGAAAAGACCCTTCTTGACCTAGTTTAAGATAATAAAAGTAAAACTCTGAGAATATTTTCGACATTGAATATTCAGATTGTTTTTATGCCCAAATTTTCTCTAATATTAAAAAAAAAAGACTTTTTCCTCATTGTGAACACCAAGTTTTGATCCAATGTTTCTTTGCTATCCTAAATTGAAGAGTGAGGGTGTATATATATGTGTATATATGTACGTTTATGTGTGTATGCATGTGTGTGTGTGTTTGTAATTGAACTACTTGTTACTAGGCAATGCTGGTATAAAGTCTGCCATAGAACTGAGAATAAATAGGCTCTCTTTCTTGTGTTGGAGTTCTAGCTGCATCTATATATTTAATAAGCTAGGGTAAGAAAATTGTTCAGTTCATTTTAGAGATATAGAAAGTGGTGGGGACTGTGAATTATAGATTGAAAAAGTTTCTTCTCTCTAGCCTTTTTCCAAAATCACTTCTGGTCTAGACTATCTTTTGAAAACTAGACTATTTCTATGACTATCCTAGGGCCCATCTTAGGATGCATTCGGAATATATAGGTTTTCCCTATAGTAGAATTGTGAAACTGCTCTGGTCTTAAATTTTTCTGATTGTCACCCAGACAGGGGATATTTAAGGGGATATTTAATCTCCTAGAGTTAAATTAAACCCATGAATGACCCCGGGACATCCCATTGCAATCTTGAATGCTCCTTCCAAAGTAGAATTGGATTGGCCTCTCATGATTGATAGTACACGAATGTAAAAAATTATCTGTGGCGTCCCTATCTTATAGGTTAAGAATTGAGTCACAGAAATTGGTTAGGCGACTTGTCCTTTATGTGACCCAGTAGAAAAAATTCTAAAATAAAATATTTTTTAAGCCTATAACTTTTTAAAAAATTATCAAAGACAAACAGAAACATCAAGTTACTTCTCACTTGGAAACAAAATATTTAACTCTTTATTGGAAAATTCTGTATGTCAGGAAGTACTTAATCTTGTCAGGGAGGCCACAGCCGTGGATTTATGTTTTGATTGGAATAATCACCCTAGGAAGAACCCCTAACCCAGAGATCACAAATTGATGGTAGCCTACCGGCCAAATCCAGCCTTAGCAGATGTATTTGCTTTGGCTTGCCCAGTGTTTTTTGTTGTTGTTGTTTGTGTGTTTTATTTTGCCCAGTGTTTTTTAAATTTTTAATTCACTGCCAATATTTAAACTTCAAGAGGTTTCACGTGAGGGCCCAGATTTCTGGTTTCTCTTGGAACAAAACGGAAGATCTATTGATTCTGGGACCCAAGTTGAGTGGCCTAGCTGCTAACCCCTTAGAACAGAGTATATATTTTCTAATTCATGACAGTCCCTTCCAATTCCTGTTTTTTCCACACAAATAAATGATCCACTTCATTTATTTGATACCTGCTTGGCCCCTTTAAGCATGTATATTACCAAACATGCTATATCAATAGTGATAATAAATTCTCAACTTCCAATTCTGTATTATATATAATCCTCCAAGAAAAGTTAGTGGTTAAGCATCAGTTGTAAATTTTTTTAAATAATGACTGATGCAAAAGCAAGTAGTGTGGTACATTATTTATGTATACAATGTATACTGAGTAATACACCTTATATAAGACATTGAGAGGCTGGGCACGGTGGCTCACGCCTGTAATCCTAGCATTCTGGGAGGCTGAGGCAGGAGGATTGCTTGAGCTCAGGAGTTTGAGACCAGCCTAAGCAAGAGTGAGACCCCATCTCTACTATAAATAGAAAGAAATTAGCCAAAAACTAAAATAGAAAAAATTAGCCGGGCACTGTGGCACATGCCTGTAGTACCAGCTACCTGGGAGGCTAAGGCAGGAGAATCACTTGAGCCCAGGAGTTTGAGGTTGCTGTGAGCTAGGCTGACGCCACAGCATTCTATCCCAGGCAAGAGAGTGAGACTCTTTCTCAAAAAAAATAAATAAAAAGACACTGAAAAACTTTTCCCTCAAGGAGCTCACAGTCTAATCAAAGAAATAGATTATTACAGTATAAGGTTAAATTTAAGTAATGACAGGCAGTACTGGGAAATTATGACAGCCAGTCTTTACTGAGAAGATGAAGGCAGGTTTCACAGCAGCAGACCTTGAGTTGGACCTCAATAGTCAGTTAAATTTTAGGAGGCCAAGATGAACATGAACCTCATCATCATCACAGAATAGAAGGTGGTCAGGGAACTGCTAGTAATTCAGTTTAGCAAAAGAATTATATAAGATAAGGTGGTAAAAAAAAAAGTGGAGGCCTTTAAGTTTTAGGCTATGGAATTAAACTTTATTTGGTAACAGTGCAGTCTTTGGAAATTTTGAATTAGAGAAGTTATATTCTCAGAGATATACATTGGAAGCTTAATCTGAAGCATTCAGTATGTAGGACAAGTTTGCATATGATAGGTAGATGGGGAGCAAACAGACTTATTAGGGATCTGTTCAAATGGGTCAAGTGAGAAGGAATTTGTCTACATCCAAGTAGAAAAATAATGAGGATATAAAAATTGGTAGGACTTGGCAACTGATCAAAGAGGACGCTGAGAGTTTTAGCCTGAATTGATTAAAAAAAAAATCCTAAACAACTTTTTGCCTTACCCGTTACCATTAGGGGTGACAAGTGATTATAGGCATAGATTGTCCATGCCATTAGATGCTCACAATTTGCTTTAATCCAAAATTAAATACCCATTCAGTTATAATAAGAAAACAAAACTACTCATGCAGCCACCTAGTGCAGAGGCAAAATTGATTCATCAGTTAGTTTGCTTTGCCTCTGTTTAGTTCTTCAGTATGTATTGGCCAGGGAGAGAGAGCAATAGTGTGTGGCTAGGGGAGATCCAGTATAACTAATACAAGATGTCTTCCTCATATAATCTGCTAAAACAAAGCAAAACAAACAACTATTATAAAAACAAGCAAAAAATTTTGGCTGAAATACGAAATCCTTATAAAATCACATTGCAAATCACGTAACATTTTCATACTAAGTGCTTCCGAAGATACTCTTGTAATAGAAAAGCTTTTTGCAGTACTGGAAAACAGAGATAACTTTGCTTTTGAGACTGTTTTCCTCACCACATCTGAGTATAGTAGTTTGTATTCAAGATTCAAATTTATTTGGTCCTTGCCACACATCAATCCATGCTTTATCAGTTTGATGTGTTGGATGCAAGAAACCTTCCAAGATAAATACATGAAATCATTTTTTGTCCCACCTGTATCAGTGATTTAGCTTCCTTATTTTGCCCCAGATACAAGTGAAGCAGTCTACCAAAGAGCTTTAAAAAAATAAATACTGGGAATAAACAGTTGCCCCATTTCTGTTGACTTCTAAAAATAGTAACTGGATTACTGGCGTGCAGACAGATATATACACATCTGTGGGTCAAATTAGGTTTCCCTGGATCTGTAGGGAAAGCCCTAAGGTAAGCCTGGAGGTAAAATAGGTATTTGGATATAATGGGAATGTCTTAGACATCCTCTGGCCCCCTCTGTTTGCTAACACCACAGTGCAGGAGTTCAGAAATAATGTTGGATCAGTGGCATTAGGGCACATAATAGTGGCTCATTGGGCCTGGCACGGTGGCTCACACCTGTAATCCTAGCACTCTGGGAGGCCGAGGCAGGAGGATTGCTCAAGGTCAGGAGTTCAAAACCAGCCTGAGCAAGAGTGAGATTCCATCTCTACTAAAAATAGAAACAAATTAACTGGACAACTAAAATATATAGAAAAAATTAGCCAAGCATGGTGGCACATGCCTGTAGTCCCAGCTACTCCAGAGGCTGAGGCAGAAGGATTGCTTGAGCCAGGAGTTTGAGGTTGCTGTGAGCTAGACTGACTCCACACACTCTAGCCCAGGCAACAGAGTGAGACTCTGTCTCAAAAAAAAAAAATAGTGGCTCAATAAATGTTTGTGTTTGACCAGCTAGAGTTATTACTGTGAAATCTACTGAGACACTGGAACTCCAGTTTTATGTATGGGTAAGCTTATATGAGGACAACTAACCTGGGTTAAGCGCTGCTTCTTGATTTCAAATTGAATAGATCTCTCTTTGGAATGTAAAATGTAACTGCAGCAAGTGGCCTTCAAGCTGAACTCTGAATTATAAGTTGCTTCCAAATTCATGTCCATTTTACTTATTCTTTTTGTCTTAAAAGCAAATTTTTCATTACAAATGTGCTTTTATGTAACAGATTCTAATAAACACTGTATTCCTCTTTAGCATACAAACGGCTAGATGGTTCCACTGAATGCTGTAACAATCACAGCCTCACAGATGTGTGCTTTTCCTACAGAAATAATTTTAATAAGCGTTTGGTAAGTTGTCCCTGAGGCAGTCTTTCTTGTCTGATAATTACTACAAAATAAGCATATAAAGCTAAAATGGAATCTGAAAACTTCTCCCTTTTTCTCTATTTACTTTGTATCATTTTATTAAAATCTCTGCATTTCAGATGTCACATTGCATCTGAGAATCTTTAAAAATTTATAGTGGTAATATCTTATTTGTCCAAAGTGGGATACCTGAATCTACTTTATAATAGGTATATATAAATAGCATTTATTTTATATAAATTTCATTCCTAATATGCTAGGTGACATGAAAAATATTGAAGGAATATAACTTAGATTTTTCTTGTTAATAAATCATTTTTAATATTGACTAAGTAATATTTTATTTATAGCATACATGTCTACCTGCCCGGAAAGCACTTGAAGCCACCCAAGTTTGTAGAACCAATAAAGATTGTAAAAAAAGTTCAAGTTTCTGTATAATACCTTCTTTGGAAACTCACACTCGCTTAATAAAAGTGAAACACCCACCTCAAATTGATATGTTGTATGTAGGACATCCTCTGCATCTTCACTACACAGGTGGGTATTATTGTGGTAGCCCATTAGAAAATCATTAATATCACATATATTCTTAGTGGTAGAAACTCAGTACAAATCCTTGTATTAATTTTATTTATTATAAATTCGATCACTTATCAAAAGTCTTGTTAACTTGTTCTTAAGTATGAAATTTAGACAGTAGGAAGATAATCTGAATTTATAAAGGAAGAACTGAATTCCATGCCTGCCTATGGAGAGTGACATTTTTCCTTCCCTACTATTTATATATACCCAATTCAAATACATAATCTCTCAGATAGTCTTTGAAAGTTTATTAAGTTTATCTGAGCTCCCCAAAACAGTAGCAAGATCAGCATACCCTAGAGAATGTCAGGATGCATGGGGATGTGACTATAAAGTAATTTATGTATGACATATGAATTTTATATGATTATAATTTCAAACTGGGCCAGCATGATCATTTTATCAGTGGCAACATAATTGGACTAAGTATATAGCTTTGCCGTATGGCTGAAGATCATACAAACTAACTCATTTTGTTGTACAAGATTTATATGTTACTTTTTTTTAACAATTTGCCATACAATTCACCCATTTAAAGTATGCAATTTAGTGTTTTTTAATATCTTCAGAGTTGTGCAGCCATCACTACAATCTAGTTCCAGAACATTTTCATCACCCTGAAGAGAAACCTCATTCCCTGTATTTCCTCAATACCTCCCAACCCTTGGCAACCACTAATCTAGTTCCTGTTTCTATAAATTTGCCTGTTCTGGACATTTCATATAAATGGAATATTTTGTGACTGGCTTCTTTCACGTAGCATAATGTTTTTAAGGTTCATCCATGTAATAGCATGAATCAGTACTTTATTCCTTTTAGGGCCAAATGATATTCCATTGTATAGATAGACCACATTTTCCTTATTCATTTGTCAGTTAATGGATATGTTGGTTTTATGTTACTCTTTAAAAAGTTCTCTCATTGCTCTATAGTCTTATCCTGAGATACAATCTGAGTCATTTTTCTTATTTATTAGTTTGACATTAAGTGACTCTAGACTGCAGCTATTAAATAAAACCTCAACAAATGAAGAAATGTCTCCAGTTGGGGTGATTCAGAAAAGTGAATTATGGGTTCCACCTAATTACAGGATAGTTTTAAAATATTTTGAACAAAAACAGAATTATGGAATCCACAGAGTAGAAGAGACTTTAAAAATCTCCTTGTCTTAATTTTTGTTTTAGCAATGAAGAAAAAAACCTAAGACCAGAAAGAGGTTAAGTAGCATAGTAGCTGGAGTTAATGTGTGATTTTAAGGTTGTGCTTCTTTGAAAGGGTAAAGACTCTTTTGATGTAAATTATAGTGTATTTTTTCAAGTCCGTCTCTGTCTTTGGTATATAGTCCACTTTGTCTTATTCTTGTCTGAAAACATAAGTACACACTGGAACATGAATTTTTTCATTTCACTGTTTTTATTAGATGTTCCAAAAGAATCAGGAAGAGCTTTCTCAATTTAATTAGTTAGCCCAATTTTTGACCATGTGGTAAAATTCATAATGCTGTTGCTTATCTGTTATGAATAATATTCATTATTCCTTGTTTTTCTTTTTTAGTGAGCATCACAAGTTTCATCCCACGTTTCAACTTTCTAAGCATAGATCTTCCAGTGATTGTGGAGACATTTGTCAAGTATCCTTTCTGGTGTGAAAAATGTTTTGAAAGTGTGTTACTTGGAGCTTGATCCCTTTTACCTTGAATAGAACATTACAAGTATAGACCTTACAAGTGTCACTTAATTGCTAACAGCTAAAAAAGAGACTTTAAAGTTAAAAGAGATCAGAATGTACAAACTAGGAGGGAATAAGTCAGAGGAGAAAGATTAGTCAGGAAGGGTGAAAGGTTAAGATGTGGAGAGGAAGGAACCCAGAATACAAATTGAGAATTAAATTTACAGGTCTAAAACCTTTTATTAAGTTTATAAAGGATGAAAGTTTCAGTTACTAGTGAGGTGATGAATTCTGCCCCATGGTTAGCCTGTTAGTTCTAACCAAATGGAGGATGACCCTTATATGCATAATCAGGAATCATGTAAATCCATTCCACTGGTTCCAGGGAGGAATGCCTAAGAAAGACCAAGCCACTTTCTACTACTAAAATAGCAGTTCAGAGAACAAAATCTCATGCGGTCTTTAGCATATTATGTTTTCGTATAAAAATGAAATTTTAAAAAATTGACTATCATATAGAATTAACGAAAAGTTTTGGAAGGGTTCTTTATTTTTGTTGCTTTTAAATCTTTTTAATTTCTTTCTTCAATGATTTACCAAAAAATGAGATGGCAAACAAATGAGCAGTTACTAAAAACACTGCGCATAATCAAGATTGTACCTTGTAGGCCGGGCGCGGTGGCTCACGCCTGTAATCCTAGCTCTCTGGGAGGCCGAGGCGGGCGGATTGCTCGAGGTCAGGAGTTCGAAACCAGCCTGAGCAAGAGCAAGACCCCGTCTCTACTATAAATAGAAAGAAACTAATTGGCCAACTAATATATAGAGAAAAAATTAGCCGGGCATGGTGGCACATGCCTGTAGTCCCAGCTACTTGGGAGGCTGAGACAGAAGGATCGCTTGAGCCCAGGAGTTTGAGGTTGCTGTGAGCTAGGCTGACGCCACGGCACTCACTCTAGCCTGGGCAACAAAGCGAGACTCTGTCTCAAAAAAAAAAAAAAAAAAGATTGTACCTTGTAGACTCTGCAGTTTTGTCGCAAAGAATCTTATGCTATAACCTTATAGATGATAGTAAAATAAAGTAGGGTTCGAGGGCCAAAAGCTTTGTTTCCTAATACAAAGTAATATTTTATAAAGATCAAAAAATAATTTTCCCTTATTTCTTAGTCCTTCCACATTTCTTTCCCTTGTATTATTAAAGGATTAGAAAGACTTAGTCTTCCTAGGAATTCGTTCTAGATTGGTTTAGTTTATAAGTGGTTGGCCTTTATTTTTCTAGTCAAACTTTTTGACCTCTGAAATAATATAAACTCATTTGTTTTAAATAGTAGAGATTTAAGAAGGAATGGCAGAGATTTAAAGAAAGTAGGGATGTAGTATCCCAAGAATGGAAAAACAAGCACCACATATACTCACCAGCAAACTGGTATTAACTGAGTAGCACCTAAGTGGACACATAGGTACTACAGTAATAGGGTATGGGCAGGGGGGAGGGGGTGGGTATATACATGCATAATGAGTGAGATGTGCACCATCTGGGGGATGGTCCTGCTGGAAACTCAGACTTGTGGGGGGAGGGGGGGAAAGGGCATTTATTGAAACCTTAAAATCTGTACCCCCATAATATGCCAAAATAAAAAATTTAAAAAAAGATTAAAAAAAAAAGAAAGTAGGGATGTAAACTGTAATCTCAAATTCAGTCGTAGTAAAATACCTTCTGACTCACAGAAATGTGGTTTCCACTCAGACTTCACAGTTGGCTCCTGTTTTTTGGGTTTTTTTGGTTTTTTGTTTTTTAGCGTATTATGGGGGTACAAGTGTTAAGGTTATATATATTGCACATGCCCCCTCCCCCTCCCATACAGTTGGCTCCTTAACTGATTTTAACCAGGTACCTGATTTCCCTCTCAGGAGCTCTGGCTATTGTTAATGCAGTGCCCTGCTTTGCTTTGGATGGACAATGGATTTTAAACTCTTTTCTGGATGCCACCCTTACCTCAGTGATCGGAGACAATGATGTCAAAGATCTGATAGGATTTTTCATATTGCTTGGTGGCAGTGTACTTTTGGCTGCCAATGTGACCCTGGGACTCTGGATGGTTACAGCACGGTAATATTTGCCCTCATTTTACAGAACCTCCGAATTATAATATACAGCTAGGTGGTATCCATTGCCATTGAAATCCTTACTTGGTGTGAAATATAAAGTGTTTCCTTAAAATTACATCTTAGCCAAACAACTTTGAGCTCCTCCTATATCCAGAGTACCCAAACTCTGTGGTGGGGAATAAACAGAAGAAATGAAAGGCATAGTCTCTAACTACACTCTAGTTTTAAAGACTGAACATACACTGATGCTTGTGGAACAATTTCTAAACAAGTACAAATTCATGTAATACCATTTTGTGTGACTACATATCATATTGAAATAGTATAAAGGAGAACAGAATTGGGTGGAATTAATTGGGAAAAACTTTTTGCAAAAGCATCATTAGTCAACATTTGAAGGAGACCAGACTTTAGCCAAGTGGAAGGGTCACTGTTTTCTTAGCGTGTATCTCTTGTTCTTTGTCTTGTTTGATAAGTATTTTAAAAGTTAATGTATATTGTTTTTTACTCTGAAAACTGAGGTCTGATTATAATTAATAAAATTTTATAAAAGAATCTGCTGATGTGAAAGAGAAAATCTTTGTCAAACGATGCCAAATAAATGAACAAAGTAGGAAGTAGGGTCTATGATATCATGAGACATGTTTTGCCCCACAAGAGTTGCCTCTTACAAGGTGTCTCTGCCCCATCATAAAGCAGCACTGGCCTTGACATTCAGAGTGAGCTGCAGGAAGTTTCTCACACCGGCAGCATGTGAGCTGAAGCAGTTAGGGTTGAACCTCAGAACTAAGCCAGGTCTTCTGACAGGCCACAGGACAGATCACAGGATCTTCAGCAGTCCTGGTGACCATTCTCTATAGAGCTTTGAAGCTTGGGAACCCTTCCAGAGCAGACATTTTCTCTTGTGCTGCTGAGGCCATCTGGTGCCTAGCTCCTGGGTTCCTGTCTTCAAAAAGCAATGACCTTGGCCGGGCGCGGTGGCTCACGCCTGTAATCCTAGCACTTTGGGAGGCCGAGGCGGGCGGATTGCTCAAGGTCAGGAGTTCGAAACCAGCCTGAGCGAGACCCCGTCTCTACCAAAAATAGAAATAAATTAATTGACCAACTAAAAATATATATACAAAAAATTAGCCGGGCATGGTGGCACATGCCTGTAGTCCCAGCTACTCGGGAGGCTGAGGCAGTAGGATCGCTGAGCCCCGGAGACTGAGGTTGCTGTGAGCCAGGCTGACGCCACGGCACTCACTCTAGCCTGGGCAACAAAGTGAGACTCTGTCTCAAAAAAAAAAAAAAAAAAAAAAAAAAAAAAAAGCAATGACCTTAAACCCTGAGCCCTACTCTGTCCTTACCAGCGTCTCCCATGTCTGTGTCAGGTGATTAAATACCTAGTCCTTGCTTTCCATCTTTCCCCTAAGCTACCTCTTTGGGTCCATGGAAGACTTGGTAGTACAGTGAGAGTGGCTACACATGAGTACAAAGGTTGATTTGCCACAGCCTGGGAACTGACTCTTGAGCCCGAAAGAGCCACACCTGGTTCAAGGTCTTTTAGAGTGGAGACACAGCCCTGGGAAATTTGGGAAGCCAACAGGCCCAGTGATCTTAGAAGTGTACGACCTTGCTGTTTCTTTGATTACAAAAAATACATGCTTCTCTCAGACTGAAGAAGGGATAAAGGACAATAACTCATTAACAGCCATGTGTCCAACTTCTTCACTAAATGAGGTACTGTGTTTCCCCGAAAATAAGACCTACCCATAAAATAAGCCCTAGCAGGATTTCTAAGCATTTGCGCAATAGAAGCCGTACCCCGAAAATAAGACCTAGTGATGGGCGTGGCTAAGCAGGGCATCTGCACAACCCATGCATTTTGTCGTGGAGTGGTAAAAAAGATGAGCAGCCCTTCTCATCTGCCCCATGGTGACAGCTACTATCCCAGAGGTGACCGGAAAGGTGCAGGCAGCCCCACCAACAAGGTCGGCTCCCCCTGTCAGGTCCCAGCCATCCTGTGCGTGCTGCAAGCTGAGGCTTTGAGGGGAAAATAACACACCCCTTGAAAATAAGCCCTAGGGTGTCTTCTTGAGGAAAAATAAATATAAGACTCTGTCTTATTTTCGGGGAAACATGGTATTCCCTGGGGTTACCTTTTTCGGACCATTGAGTTGCTCTTTAAACACTAAAACTTTTTAATCATTTCTAAGAAACTCTTTTTAGATTGTATTACAAATTTGTCTTCCTTCTTAAAGAAAAATTATATATTGAATATAATTTTAACATTTTATTAATGATTTGAGTCATCAGTTAATACCAGTAATAAAACCCTACAAATTATTAGTTTATCCCACAAAATACAGCATTTGTTCTGTTCTTAGGTAGACAGTCATTCAGGATCAAAGTATATTAGCATAGTAATGCTCAAACCTGTTCAGTAATAGAGCTTGGGAAATGCCATGGAATACTTACATAATTTAATTATATGAACCAAGCAAGTTGCTACTGAAAATATTATTATATGCAAAGCCTGTTTTTTAAAAACTGAGAAAAAAAATGTTAATAGAGGAAATCCTATCCATAAATTTCTTTTTCTGGGTAAAAAAAAACCAAAAACCCCAAATCTCATTTTATTTTAGCTGTTAAACACTTGGTCTGTTGATCCATAGGGTCAGGGTTTGGAATCACTCTGTTAGGAAATTGAGCCGATCAGCACCATTTGTATAGAAATGGCCTCCTTGTGTAAGAAAGGAAATATGTGTTATCTTCTTTAGCTTGATTGTGGGCACTTCTAGAGCAAGGATCATGTCATATTCATCTTTGCATCCCTGGCACAGTGCATGAGACATCATAAGTACTTAATAAATGTGGTTGAATGGGTAATGGTTAGTTGGTTGAATGGTTGAATGGGTTATTTATGGATTAGAAAAGCATGTTTCTATTTAAGATGTAAAAAGTATTATTGAATATTTACTGTAAATATATGTTAACATAAAAAAAAATAACTTGGAAGGTCTTTGTGTCCCTGGTGTATTATCATCTTTATGGAAAGAATCCATTTTGGTTTCTGTAGAGCAATTAGAAAAGTGAATTCTTTTGAAGATTTGAAGAAAGTATTCTTTCTGTGTTGTCACTTTGTTCTCTAGTAAAACTTTATTCTCAGTTTTCTGACTCTGCATTGTTTACATTTTTGAGAGTTTTTTCAAATCACCTACAATCTGTAAAGAATGTATATATTCTTTTCAGCATCTCAGTTTGAAAAGACATGCAGTTAAACTTGACCTTTTGATAATCGCTCTTATAGGTCATTGTCTGTTCTAACAGCAAGTTGTAAACATGTGCTTCATAAATACTGTGGCTCTCAGTCATCATTTTGTCCTATGGTATTTATTGAATGTTCACATACTAATTATGCACAGGTATTTTTTTCTATAAATTCTTTGACTGTGCTGTAATTCATTCTTAAGCTTTAACTTGAAGATATCATAATTGCCAGCATTTAATGTTTAGCAATAAAAGAATAAATGTGTACCAGCATTTTATGTTTATCATCATGTATGTGTTGTCTTTTTTAAAAACTTTATGCTCTTTTCTATCAGAATTGTTCCCATTACATACAGTAAAATCTTAGTTGTCTTTAAATTCTTGATTCTAAAAGCAGCCTTCAGTTTTCATTCATATAATCTGTATACGAAAAGTTGTTTCAGGCCTTGAAAAGAAGTCTTTTAAATTAGGTACCTGTGCTCTCACTACTGTTTCAGAAATTGCCGGCTTATGGATGAAGAAAGGACTATCGTGTTTCTTTTCATTAGTGTCTGACAGAAGTCTTCTGTAAGTCAGTCCATGTTTTTAGGAATTCTTGAAAGAGAGTGTTTTAGCTATAACATTTGGTTCTTCTTGACCTTTTGCCCTTAGCACTTCCTCCCTTGTGCCCAGCCACAACTCCCCTCTCATCTCCCATACTCTTCCTCTCTGTCTCTCTCTCTAAAAGCCAGATAAAATAGGCTGGGAATTGAGCCCAACTTTTGATTGGTTAGCCTCATTCTACTCCTTCTTGCCCCTGATCCCATTATGTTACAATTATGAACCACAAGACTAGATGACTGATTATCTAAACCACCTTTTTATTTTTTTATTATTATTTTTTTGCACCTGTACTATGGAAATAAGCCACCTTTTTAAAACAGCTTTACTAAGATATTAAATAACATAAAGTTCACCCTTTATGTGTAAACTTTAAAGTGTGCAATTCAGTGTAAACCACTTTTCTTTTAATGTCTGATCAAACAACAGTACGCATATGCTTCAGTATAATCTAACCTTTTAAGTAAATGCACATATGATAAAAAGTTGGGAGGGAAAAAAATGTGTTTCAGTTATTTCAAAATTATGTTAACCAGCAATGTAATAGAGTTGAATAACAGATTTGTTTTTCAGGCAAAACATGTGGATATACTTTCTTTGAGACAATTAGCCTTTTTAATCAGTGCATTTGTAAGCTACTCTTGCTGTTTAGGGCATACTAATTTGAATAATCCATTGTATATTTTATCAGACCATAGCATATGAATTCAATGAAAGGAAAGCCTCTGTTTCAGAACTCAATGCTACAATAGATTGTACTCAGGGTAGAGGTAGAAAAAAATGGCTAGAGGAAGTTATAATTCTAATTACCAAGCAGGTTATATTGTATAATTTTCCATTAAAGAGAGAAAAAAATACCTTTATTTCTTAGTTTTATTTAGCTAAGGATTGATGCGTAGTCAATAATTGTCCCTTCTTATTAACTGAATGCTTCTCAAACTTTTCTACTGACGTGCTCCTGACACTGTAGAGGAGCGAAAACCCAAAAGGATCTAAGAGTAGAACCCTATAATTGGCTCTCCGTGGTATAGAATTGAAGTCTGACTTTGTCTTAAATTCATGTGGAGTTTGCATTCCATTAATCTAATCAGGCACCATAAAGCCAGTTCTCTTAAAGACATGAAACTCTAAACTATAAAAGAATTTAAGAATATAAAGATTTCTTCATTTCTAAAATACATTGGTAGAAACTAGTTTATAACAGCTGGTCTGTATACTGTTGATAGTCCATGGGTCGTGTTTTTGTCCATTCATAATAAAATAAGAAAAAGATTATGTATATTATATTTAATTACAAAGTAAAGATAATGTATGTGTGATATTATAAGGCTGCCTTTATCAAAGAGCTCCCCTTTATTTGGAGTGTGGAAACACATACTTAATTTCTCTTAGCACTGCCAGCTTGCCCTCCAAAATGGCTTTTTATAACTGACACTCTTATCAGCAAGGCATGAGGGTTCCATGTTTCTTCACACCCTTACCACCACCTGAATTATCTGACTTCCATGTTCTGACAAATCTGTTGAGTTTTAAATGACATTTCATTTTAATTTGCTTTCTCAGATTATTAATAAAGTTGTACATCTGTATACTCATTTAGCCCTTTGGATTTTTCATTCTGCCAATTGCTTATTGATAGCCTTTGCCCAGTTTTCTGTTGTGTCCTAACTTTTTCCTATTGATCCATAGGAATATATAAGGAATTTCTTATATATTCTAGATTAGAGGTCGACAGATTATGGCCTGCAGGTCAAATCTTACTCACTAATGATTTTTGTAAATAGTGTTCTTGTGTTTTGTTGGAATACATTCATTCATTTATGTATTGTCTATGGCTGCTTTCATGCTACCATGGCTAAGTTGAGCAGTTGTGACAGATACCGCATAGCCACAAGCCAAAAATATTTTATTTTATGAATATACAGAACAGCCCACTTTCCAGATACCTATCTGTTCACAGAACAACCGAAGTTCTAGATATCAATCTCTTGTCCATTTTAGATGTTGCAAATAATTTTTTTGTTACCCATAAATTTTATTTATGAGGTCTTTTGTTGAACAAGTATGTTCCATTTAGTTTAGTTAACAAGGATCCATTAATTTCTTGATTTATTGTTTGTGTTTTGTGAGTCTTTTTTTTTTTTTTTTTTTTTGAGACAGAGTCTCACTTTGTTGCCCAGGCTAGAGTGAGTGCCGTGGTGTCAGCCTGGCTCACAGCAACCTCAAACTCCTGGGCTCAGCAATCCTACTGCCTCAGCCTCCCGAGTAGCTGGGACTACAGGCATGCGCCACCATGCCTGGCTAATTTTTTGCATATATATATATTTTTAGCCGGCCAATTAATTTCTTTCTATTTTTGGTAGAGACGGCGTCTCGCTCAGGCTGGTTTCGAACTCCTGACCTTGAGCAATCCACCCCGTCTCGGCCTCCCAAAGTGCTAGGATTACAGGCGTGAGCCACCGCGCCCGGCCTTGTTTTGTGAGTCTTATTGAAAAAGTCCTGTCCTGTCCCAAGGTCACAATAATATTCTCTTATATTTTCTTCCGTTTGCTTTAGAGTTGTACTTTCATGATGAGGTCTTTAATTTCTAGAATATATGAGGTAGGGAATCCAGGTTTATTTTTTATATGAACTGAACTATCCTTAAAATATACATAGCCAACACATGCCTGTAAATCCCAGATACTCTGGAGGCTGAGGTGGGAGGATCACTTGAGCCCAGGAGTTCTAATCCATCCTGGCCAACATAGCGAGACCATATCTTCTAAAAAAATATATATATAGACATAGAATAATATTTTCCTTTATAAGACTTTTAAATAAAACAGCTTATATAAAGTTTTTAATATGGTGCCTGGCATATTCAAGTTAGTATTATGAACTAAGATTACTTATTTTCAGAATGCAGAATAATTATGACATAATTTGCCCTGATATCTCAGTCCCTACTGGTATTAGATCTTGCTTCCTTTTCATATGCCTTCTAGACTTCCAGTGCCTTCAGGGCTGATTCTGGTTGCCCAAAGTATCTCCCAGGACTTGGCCCTTGTAAACATCTCCTCCCCCAATCAAAATGAACCAAAAAATGAACCTTAAAATATTTAAGCTATTAGCTAAGGATTTTGCTTGCCAAAACTAATCAAAATAACCTGTATTCATGGATGTCTTCATTGATGGTAACATAAGCCAACATTTAAATCTGGTCTTATGAAAACAGTATCTTAACTCAGAAGGAGGCCCTATGACAAACTGGTATAGGAGAGAATTTGGGACAGAATGGTCTTTGAGGCCACCAAATCAGACAATAGAAAGCTATCTATTCTGTGCACGATCTGGGACGTTCTGTTTCAAAATAAGCTCTTTTTTACACGTTCATTTTAATTTGCATTTTTTCTTGTTAGAAAAGAGGCTAAACTTTCTTTTTTTAAATGTGTATTCTTTGGTAGATTGTTTATCCACATCCTTTGCCCATATTTCCCTGCAGTGGTTGTCACCTTCTTATTGCTATCCATCATTCAGGGCTCACATTTTTACGAAGAGTTTATAAACATATTTGACCATACCTTAGTTTCTGTTACAGGTTCCTGACTGTCATACTTTATTCCTAGCATTCTTTTCTTACCTTTCAATCACTTTGTTTCCATCTCTGTTTTTTGTTTGTTTGTTTGTTTGCTTGTTTGGGGTTTTTTTGGTTTTTTAGATAGAGCCTCCCTCTGTTGCCCGGGCTAGAGTGCCCTGGCATCAGCCTAGCTCACAGCAACCTCCAACTCCTGGGCTCAAGCAATCCTTCTGTCTCAGCCTCCCAAGTAGCTGGGACTACAGGCATGTGCCACCATGCCCGGCTAATTTTTTCTATATATTTTTAGTTAGCCAATTAATTTATTTCTATTTATAGTAGAGACGGGGTCTTGCTCTTGCTCAGGCTGGTTTCAAACTCCTGACCTTGAGAGCAATCCACCCGCCTCGGCCTCCCAGAGTGCTAGGATTACAGGCATGAGCCACCATGCCTGGCCTGTTTCCATCTCTTAATGGCTTCTAATTTTTTTTCTAGGCTTTAGGTATCACCAGAAATCCACAATGGAAGGTAGCACTTTGCAGTTTATAGAATGTTCACTTTTCCAGTTTAGGGCACCCCCTTTCTATCATAGAACTACCTAGGAAAAAGAGGTTAGTAATCAGGAGTTTGCTTAGAGAATATAGAATTGGAACAGAGGAAGATAAGTAATGTAATTTTTTTGGCCTTTATAGAAAAATAATTTCTTTCCTACCAGAATAGAAATACATGCTCATTATAGAAAACATGTTAATGAAAGTTAAATTGTTATTTATTGAAAAATTAGAATTATATTATGCATAAACTGGTAAGCTGCTGTTTAAACTTGACAATGTATTATAAGAATTTTTCTAGGTTATTAATATTCTAGTGTTATTTCAATGGGCATATAATATTGCAGTGTTAAATATTCCATAATTTAATCAACCATTATTATTTCCAATTTTGCAATATTATAAATAAAACAGTAATAGCCTTACAACTAAATCTTTTTGCATATCTATAATTTTTTAGATAATTCTAGAAACTCTTATAAAAATCCTAGAGGGAAGATTTCTATCTTTAAGTGTGAACACAGTTTTATATACAGTATACATATTGCCTTGTTGCATTTAAATTTTTTCTATTAAGTGTGCAAAAATGACATCTCATTTTCATTTGCATTTCTTTGGTTAGGAAAAAGGTTGAACATTTTAAAATGTGTTTATTGGACATTGTGTTATTTTTGTTTATCCACATCTTCTGCCCATTTTTCACGTGAGTGATCACTGTCTTCTTACTGCTTTTCCTCATAAGCTCAGCTGTACCATTTGTTACATGTGAATATATTAAAACTTCATTTAAGTATAATGTTTATTTTTGTTTGTATATATCATGCTCTGTCAATCTTTGCCTTGTGTTTTCCACCTTTGGTGGTATATTGTGGAAGTCTTCCCCACCCCAAGATTTTATAAATATTCACAAACATTTTTCTTATAATAATTTTACAATTTAATTTTTTCAAACATTTTAACCCACATGTAATATATTTTGATGTTAGTGCAAAGTAGACATATAACCTACCTTGTGTTTTGTTTTCTCCAAATGATTGATCAGTTGTCCAAAGGAGATGGTTAGTCTTAAAAAATATTTTATAACAGCCAAAGAGAAGCATAAATTTACATCCTTTGGAGAGAATAAATATAATGGATGAAATTATCTCTCATTTGAAAAATAATTCTTATTTACATAGGAAGCAACTATTTATCATTTCTTTTTCAGTTCAGTAATACAACAAAGTGAGTATATGCCTTATATGTTTTGATTGAATAAAGTACTTAAATCATTTTTTTCCTTTAGGTGGTTTTATTTTTTACGGAAATAGCGTTTCTCATTCCTGAATAATATAGGTTAGCAATCTGGAGATTATCCTTAACATATATTATTATCTAAATGTACTGTTTTCACCAACTTCTCAATTGAAATATTTTTTTGCTTTATAGATTTTCAAGTTTTAATTCCTCTATCTGTGAATTGTTTAATATTAGTCTTTAAAGGTTAAAAAACTCTATCTTTGGAACAAATATCCTGATTTTAAAGTATTTTATCTTCATCTGTTTTAGTTACATAATAATTAAATATGAAACACTGCATTCCTTGATTACTTGTTCAAATACATGCATTAATCTTTATTGTCATGATTTAAATAATGAAAATAAGGAAGTAATGAAGATACTATGAATTTGTATTTTAGTTTTTATAAAATTTTAAGTTTTTTCTATTCACAATAAATGATCAATTTTAAAGAAGCTGGTCTACTGTGCTCTTTTTCCCATTTAAAATACTTTTTTTTTTTTTTTTTGGTTTTATAGATTTATTTTCAAAGCGTAAAATACTTAACACAATTTAAATACAAGTCCAACAGAATTACTCTGTTAAAGTCAGCAATAATGCCAAAATGCGTTCTCATGTCCAGACACTCCCCAGTATCACCTGAATCTTCTCTCCGTGAAGCAAGAGGGTCTGATATGTTATTTATATACATCCTTCTTATCTGCAATGTAATCTACAATCTCTTGTGGACACATTAACTTTTCCGCATCTACATAAGGAATTTCAAACCCAAATTCATCTTCCATGGCCATGATAATCTCCACTTGGTCCAAACTGTCTAAACCCAGGTCTTTCATAAAATGAGAATTTACTCCTGTAATCCTAGCTCTCTGGGAGGCCGAGGCGGGAGGATCATTTGAGCTCAGGAGTTCGAAACCAACCTGAGCAAGAGCGAGACCCCGTCTCTACTATAAATAGAAAGAAATTAATTGACCAACTAAAAATATATATATAGAAAAAATGAGCCGGGCATGGTGGCGCATGCCTGTAGTCCCAGCTACTCGGGAGGCTGAGGCAGGAGGATTGCTTGAGCCCAGGAGTTTGAGGTTGCTGTGAGCTAGGCTGACGCCACGGCACTCACTCTAGCCTGGCAACAAAGTGAGACTCTGTCTCAAAAAAAAAAAAAAAAATGAGAATTTACTGAAAGCTTCTCTAGGTCAATCCTGTCATAGAGTTTCAAGACATAAAGAACACAGTCCTTGAGTCCCTCTAATGTCAAAGGGGGAACGTCACTATACTGTTGGCACAACTGTGTAACTTGACTTGGAACCTGCACGAGCACCGAGGCTGGCTGCGAAGCCCCAGGCCCTGTCCTGGTCCCCGCAGGGCACAGAGCAGTGCTGAGCGGCCAGGCCGTGGCTAACATGGGGACCCAAGGCAGCGACGCGAAGGCTGCGGGCAGGTGGTGGACACAGAAGGAAAGGACACAAGCCGCCATAGCTACGTCAACCCAAGATGCACTGCCTAAAATCCTTTTCTTCTGAGGCCACTGTAATTGGGGTTGTTTTTGTTTTGTTTTATTTTGGAGACAGAGTCTCACTTTGTTGCCCAGGCTAGAGTGAGTGCCGTGGCATCAGCCTAGCTCACAGCAACCTCAAACTCCTGGGCTCAAGTGATCCTCCTGCCTCAGCCTCCCGAGTAGCTGGGACTACAGGCATGTGCCACCATGCCCCGCTAATTTTTTCTATATATTTTTAGTTGACCAATTAATTTCTTTCTATTTTGAGTAGAGATAGGTCTCGCTCTTGCTCAGGCTGGTTTCGAACTCCTGACCTTGAACAATCCTGCCTCAGCCTCCCAGAGTGCTAGGATTACAGGCGTGAGCCACTGCACCCAGCCTGTAATTGGTTTTTAAACTTGACAAATTTTACAGTATATGACTCTTGCAAACATGTTACACTAAGAGACGCCTATTGGTTTAAAAACATTCGATTTTTCTTGCTCATCTTCATTCTTCAATCACTAGAACTGATACATACAGTCTTTCATTTAACAAATGTTTATTGCACACCTGTTACGTGCCAAGCACTGTTCTAGGCTCTTGGGATACAGCAGTGAATAAGATGATTCTTCTCTTTTGTTTTTGTAAGAAAACAATGCCATTTAATTTTAAACCAATAATATGTGCTGAGCACCACTAAATGTTGCAAGCATGGAGTGGCAAAAGATTAAGCTAAGAAGGTTAACAGTTGCCAAGTCTTAGAAAATGTTAAGGACAGTGTAGACTTTAGCCTCATTGCAAATGGGAAGTCATTGAAAATGTTAAGAAGAGAGTGGTGTAATCAGATTTGCCTTTTGGATGGATCACCTTGGCTGAAGGTAAAGCATGGATAGGAGGGAAACAAAGCTGGCAGCAAAGAAATTGATTAGGAGACTATTTTTGTAATCTTCAGCAAGAAATGATGGTGATCTAGACATAGCGGTGGCAGTAGGAATCAAAAGAGAAAAGACAAACTCAAAAGTAGAATCCACTGTATTCAATGGTTAGGTGTAGATTTGCTTCCACAAGGAATCAACAGGACAATTATTTAATAAATGGTGGCAGTGGCCGGGCGTGGTGGCTCATGCCTATAATCCTAGCACTCTGGGAGGCCGAGGTGGGCAGATTGCTCAAGGTCAGGAATTCGAAACCAGCCTGAGCAAGAGCGAGACCCTGTCTCTACTAAAAAAAAAACAAATAGAAATTAATTGGTCAACTAAAAACATATAGAAAAACTTAGCTGGGCATGGTGGCGCATGCCTGTAATCCCAGCTACTCCGGAGGCTGAGGCAGGAGGATTGCTTGAGCCCAGGAGTTTGAGGTTGCTGTGAGCTAGGCTGATGCCACGGCACTCTAGCCCGGGCAACACAGTAAGACTCTGTCTCAAAAAATAAAATAAAATAGGCCGGGCGCTGTGGCTCACGCCTGTAATCCTAGCTCTTGGGAGGCCGAGGCGGGCGGATTGCTCAAGGTCAGGAGTTCAAAACCAGCCTGAGCAAGAGCGAGACCCCGTCTCTACTATAAATAGAAAGAAATTAATTGGCCAACTGATATATATATAAAAAATTAGCCGGGCATGGTGGCGCATGCCTGTAGTCCCAGCTACCCGGGAGGCTGAGGCAGAAGGATCACTCGAGCCCAGGAGTTTGAGGTTGCTGTGAGCTAGGACGCCACGGCACTCACTCTAGCCTGGGCAACAAAGCGAGACTCTGTCTCAAAAAAAAAAATAAAATAAAATAAAATAAAATAAAATAAAATAAATGGTGGCAGTGCCATTAACAGAGCTAGGGAACACCAAACAAGGAGCAGCTCATAGCCGGGCATGGTGGCGCATGCCTGTAGTCCCAGCTACTTGGGAGGCTGAGGCAGAAGGATCACTCGAGCCCAGGAGTTTGAGGTTGCTGTGAGCTAGGACGCCACGGCACTCACTCTAGCCTGGGCAACAAAGCGAGACTCTGTCTCAAAAAAAAAAAAAAAAAAAAAAAGGAGCAGCTCAATTTGGAACTCTTCAGTTTGAATGCCTGAGAGACCTCCAAGTGAAGATGGCAAGTAGGCAGTTGGAGGTACAGGCCTGGGACTCAAGAGAAATTAGTTGGAGATATCATGTATGAGCTGATGCACCCCAATACATAATTGAGCCCTTGGAGGGAGATACAGTCTGGCAAGAATGCAGGAGAACAAAAAGGAAAGAGAAGGGGTCCCGGCATAGAGATCTCAGGAATACCAGTATTTAGTTTTTAAAAAGTGCAGAAAGAGGAGTCTATAATCATAGCACTCTGGGAGGCCGAGGTGGGAGGATCACTTGAGGTCAGGAGTTCGAAACCAGGCTCAGCAAAAGTAAGACGCCATCTCTACTAAAAATAGAAAGAAATTAGCCAGGCAACTAAAAAAGTAAAAAATTAGCCAAGCGTGGTGGTGCATGACTGTAGTCTTAACTACTTGGAAGCCTGAGGCAGAAGGATTTTTTGAGCCCAGGTTGCTGTGAGCTAGGCTGATGACACAGCACTCTAGCCCAGGTGACAGAGTGAAACCCTGTCTCAAAAAAAAAAAAAAAAAAAAAGACAGAAAGAAAGAAAAGTAAACCAAGAGAAAACTGAGAAAGGGCTTCTTCAGAAAATTAGGAAGCAAATAAGAGAATTTAGTATTAGAGAATGGGAAGAGAATGTATCAAGAAGGGAATGTCAATTAATGTGAGATGTTGCTGAGAGCGAAGTGACATAGGATGAGGACTGAAAAATATCTGTGGGCTCTAGAAGACTTTATAGGTGATTTTTTAGAGTGTCACTCTGTTGCCCGGGCTAGAGTGCTGTGGCGTCAGCCTAGTTCACAGCAACCTCAAACTCCTGGGCTCAAGCGATCCTCCTGCCTCAGCCTCCTGAGTAGCTGGGACTACAGGCATGTGCCACCATGCCCAGCTAATTTTTTCTATATATTTTTAGTTGGCCAATTAATTTCTTTCTATTCATAGTAGAGACGGGGTCTCATTCTTGCTCAGGTTGGTTTCAAACTCTTTACCTTAAGCGATCCTCCCGCCTTGGCCTCCCAGAGTGCTAGGATTACAGGCGTGAGCCACCGCACCCAGCCTATTCATAGGTGGTCTTGAGGTCAGCCCCAGTGTGGTAAGGGAAGTTGAGCCAGGTTGCAGTAGATGGAGGAGTGGGTGGGCTGTGTGTGCAGGCAGAGTGGGATTCCACGGCTGCAGGAGATTCCTCAGAATGGACATCCCATAATCTACCCGCCCTTCACTGCTTCTCCAAATGAGCAACACCTTATAATTCCCATCACAAACATTGCTCTGGTCTCCCTGCAGCCCACACGCTCTCCAGCTGGGGCCTGTCACAATCTGGACCCCTCTCCGACTTGAGGGTGGCGTCTGCTTCTGTGTTGAATTCCCTGTGGACCAAGGAGGATCCTTGTCACTTGCATCTGTGTCTCTCGCACCCAGCACAGTTCTGGGCACACCGCGGCACTCAAAGAGACTCCCTGAATGAATAAAAAGGGGCTGAGCTTGCATCAAAAATGACAAATACCTGGGATCTGTCACTGAATACTGTGGCGGTATTTGTGGTGCGTTGCCACAGATTTGAGGTCACAGGCTTAGCACGGCTAAGGCAGTTTCCCACGTCCAGGAGCTGAGGCCAAAATTAAAGGAAAAAGAAATCCAGTTTGAATAGGAAAAAAATAAAACCATCTACAGATAAACATTTCATTTTAAACCGATCCCACCACAGAAGAGTCCCGCTGTGTGCGAGACACGGCGACGACACTCCGGGCTACCACTTGGTGTCCACCATGCTCCAGAAGTCGCTGATGAACTGCTTGGACAGCTGGGTGCTGTCCAGGTGGACGGGCTGGGCGATGCTGGGGCCGTGATGGACGCCTTTGATCATCCCTGGGTCCCTCTCGTAATCCCACTCGATTTTACTAACTTGGCGATAAAGCTGAGCCACATACACGGCCGAAGGGATCGTGACTGTCATGTCTTCGTCAACTTCCCACTTCTTTCTCTCGAGACCTGCCTCCATCTCCTTGAGCTCCAGGCCGCCCTTCAGTCTCGCGTCCTCCTCTCCGGCCTTCTGAAATTCGGCTTCCAGCTGCTGCAGCTCTGCTCCCCCCCTGGTGCTCCCACTCCTTCACGTCCAGAAGATTCTGGGCCACTTCTGCTCGGCGCCATGCGTCTCCAGCAGCCGCTGCGCTACCTGCTCATGGCGCTCCCGCACTCGCCGCTACTGCGCCTGCGCAGTTGGCGCCCAGCAGGCTGAGCAGTCCCTGGCTCACCTCCTCTATGTCGCGGAAGGCCACCATGACTCCATAAGCCCCCTTGAGTCACATTGCCTTCTGAATTCCCATGCCTGTTCCTTTTCTTGCTAATCTGTCTAATCTATTTCATTTGCCGGCCTCCAAGGACATAACCTAACTGAGTAGAAGAAAACTTTTTCCTCCTTGACAGACTAAAGGGGCATGATGTTTGAAGCTTACTTTGTTTTTTTGGTTTTTTTTCGTTTTTTGAGACAGAGTCTCGCTTTGTTGCCCAGGCTAGAGTGAGTGCCATGGCGTCAGCCTAGCTCACAGCAACCTCAATCTCCTGGGCTCAAACAATCTTCCTGCCTCAGCCTCCCGAGTAGCTGGGACTACAGGCATGCGCCACCATGCCCGGCTAATTTTTTTGTATATATATATTTTTTAGTTAGCCAATTAATTTATTTCTATTTATAGTAGAGACGAGGTCGCGCTCTTGCTCAGGCTGGTTTCGAACTCCTGACCTTGAGCGATCCGCCCGCCTCAGCCTCCCAGAGTGCTGGGATTACAGGCGTGAGCCACCGCGCCCAGCCTGAAGCTTACTTTACTTTCAAACGGTTCGGAGAGAAAGAGATAATAGAGCAAATGTGGCAAAACATTAACAATTGTTGAGTCTGGGTGAAGGGTATGAGGGAGTTCTTTGTACTCTTCTTGAAAATGTTGTCTCAAATTATTTCAAAATAAAATTATTTTTTAAAAAACCAGATGCAGGCCTGGCGTGGTGGCTCACGCCTGTAATCCTAGCACTCTGGGAGTCCGAGGCGGGAGGATCGCTAAAGGTCAGGAGTTCGAAACCAGCATGAGCAACAGCGAGACCCCGTCTCTACTAAAAATAGAAAGAAATTAGCCGGACAACTAAATATATATATAGAAAAAATCACCCGGGCATGGTGGCGCATGCCTGTAGTCCCAGCTACTTGGGAGGCTGAGGCAGGAGGATCCCTTGAGCCCAGGAGTTTGAGGTTGCTGTGAGCTAGGCTGACGCCACGGCACTCTAGCCTGGGCAACAGAGTGAGACTATATCTCAACAAAAAAAAAGAAAGAAAGAAAGAAAAAGCCTGAGTCACCAATGACACTGTCTAACTTGGGACGATGGACTTCTAAAAGCTTGTCAGGTAAGACAATACCACTATCTGTTGAATATATTCCTTAGAGTTGGATGTCCTTACTCACAGCTGAAAGCTTCTTAACTGATTCAATGAGGTTTTAAATATAGTCCAGAAGGAAAATATTTTAGTAAACATTTACTAACTTTCCCTCAGATATTGGGACGACATGTTACTAAGCATAAGCATATAATAAAATCCTTACAACATTGAGACAAAGGGAGTTTGCCAGTTTAGGCCCCCAAGGGTTGCCCTGGCAGGTCTCAGTTATCCCAGGATCAGAAAAAGTTGTTCATCATGTACAAGAAAAGACATACTACCTTATGTGTGAAAATATCCATATTGCAAAGTCTTTTTGGCTAAATTTATTGGCACAATTATTAGAATAAAATCCAGAAACAAGTGCTTTACATTTTAAGGGCTAAAGGAGGAGGAGGAGAAGGAGGAGGATAAAAAATAATAATAATTAAAAAAATAAAATAAAATACATTTTAAGGGGAAAGACAAGACTGTCAGTCTTATTTAGTCAATGTTTTTCTCAAGGATTCCGATTCAAATGTGTCCTTTATTCTGATAGTAATGGGAGTTTTAAATTGTCCTATTTGAAATGCCATGTAAATTTTCCAGATTGAAAGCAGAATTCATGAACAAAGTATCTTTGAAATTGTTTCTGTAATGGCTTAGAAAACCCAGATTTCTTACCTTGTATTTTACTTAATAACTTAGGAAAAGCCATTTGCTGATAAAATTTTGTTATTCACAGATAATTACAAATGAACAAATCCATTGATTCTACCCAGTATTATGCTAGAAAACCATCTTCATCAAAATTTTAGATTACATTCAATTTTACAGATTTAGGATACTTTATACTTATCAATTGATGTCCATTTTACTTTTCCATTTATTTTCTGAGATAAGACATCCATTTTTTTCAAAATGTATCAGATAATGTTAAAAAAAAAAGTTAAATTTATATGATAATATCTGTTAAAGGACATCAGTGTCTAAGCTTTCCATCCTTTTCATTCGTCATTGATCTGGACATAACAGGGCTTATTCAAGAAAATTAAACACACCTTATGTACCACATCGGGGATTCTCAGCCAGGATGATTGTGTCCCCAAGAGGACATTTGGCAGTGCTAGAGACATTTTTGGTTGTCACAACTTGGGGGAGTGGTGTCAGTGGTGTGTATGGGAAGAGGCCTGGGATGTTACCAAACATCCCACAATGCACAGGACAGCCCCACACAGAAAAGCAAGCTCAGGGCCAGGTGCGGGTGTCTCACGCCTATAATCCTAGCACTCTGGGAGGCCAAGGCAGGAGGATTACTTGAGCTCAGGAGTTCAAGACCAGCCTGAGCAAGAGTGAGACCCTGTCTCTACTAAAAATAGAAAGAAATTAGCCAAACAACTAAAAATAGAAAAAATTAGCCGGGCACGGTGGTGCGTGCCTATAGTCCCAGCTACCTGAGAGGCTGAGGCAGGAGGATCGCCTGAGCTCAGGAGTTTGAGGTTGCTGTGAGCTAGACTGATGCCACGACACTCTAGCCTGGGCAAAAGAGTGAGACACTGCCTCAAAAAAAGAAAAAAAAAAGCAAGCTCAGGCCCATAATGTCAATAGTGCCAGGGTTAAGAAACGATGTTCTACACCAAGCACCTTGATGTCTAAAATACAACACAAACAGGTTCTTTTTTCATTAGAATTCCTGCAGAGGAAAGAATAAATTGTCATCATTTCAAAGTCATCTCAACTGTTGAAGTCAGCCTTGATTCTTATAAACTACAAATTATTAGGTTGAAGTCTAGCTTGTATGTACCATCTGTTTTGTATGAGGAATTCCTCTTTTTGATGTGATAGTATTTTCTTTCACACAAAAATAGAACTTAGATGGAGCCTTTCTTTCTGCTGTGCCCTCTTTTTAAAAACATTGTTTTATATCTAGTGTATCTTAAGGTGAATCTGAATGTTACTAACATTGCCTAGAGTCCTCCCTAAGGCGTGGACCATAGATGTGAGTTCGGTATAAATTATATGGCTATAGGAAAGTCACTTAAAGAAACTTTCAGTGTGCCTCAGTACTTTCCTGCCCATAGAATAGACACTTAAGTGCTTGCTTGTAGAGAGAATGTGAAAACATTTCACTTAGAAAGTCATTATCCAAATCTAAGATCTGATATAAGAAAAATGATAAAGAACACTAAGTTCATGTTACCCTGCCTGGTGTTTTAGATGTCTCTTCTTTTTAATTGAGAGTTCATAAACCTGTCTTATATTTTTGAAAGTCTGACCTGGAACACAGAAAGGGAATTTTTTAAATTCTTGTTTAAACATCTCTAAGCAAGAGTGTTCTGCAATCCATCAGGCTGTTCTAATATCTAGCTCATGATTTGTCATGATAAAACATGATGCATTACAGTGTAGATTGCTATAACTAGTTTAGAAAGCAACTTATCAGTATTTATCACCAAACTCAAAACTGTCCATGCCTTTTGAGGCAGTAATTCCTCTTCTGGGAATTTATCTTAAAGTGATAATCCTAAATATATACTAGGCTTTCTACAAAGAGATGTTCCTAAACGTGTGATTTACCACAGTGAATAACTAGAAACGACCTAACTATCTAACAACCAAGATAATGGAATAAATGGATTAAATTGACTAATTTAACTCAACTTTATGTCCTTATAAAGATATTAAAATTTGTTTTTATGGAACATGTGATAACATGGGGAAATATCTTTATTAAAAAATAAAACAGTATATGAAACTTTATTCACTGCATGATTATAACAGCATAAGAAAAGAAATTAAGCAAAATTTTATAAATTGGTGTAATCAAAGATATTTACCCAGAAATTCCACTTCTATTTTTTTTTTTTTTTTTTTTTTTTTTTTTTTTTTTTTTTTTTTTTTGAGACAGAGTCTCACTTTGTTGTCCAGGCTAGAGTGAGTGCCGTGGCGTCAGCCTAGCTCACAGCAACCTCAAACTCCTGGGCTGCAGTGATCCTTCTGCCTTAGCCTCCCGAGTAGCTGGGACTACAGGCATGCGCCACTATGCCCGGCTAATTTTTTATATATATATCAGTTGGCCAATTAATTTCTTTCTATTTATAGTAGAGACGGGGTCTCGCTCTTGCTCAGGCTGGTTTTGAACTCCTGACCTTGAGCAATCCACCCGCCTCGGCCTCCCAAGAGCTAGGATTACAGGCGTGAAATTCCACTTCTAATAGTCGATCCTAGGGAAATAATTTGCTATAGGTAAATTAATCAACAAGCAAAAAAGTAGAAACAACCTTAATTTTTTTTGAGGCTGGCCGTGGTGGTTCATGCCTATAATCCTAGTACTCTGGGAGGCTGAGGTGGGAGGATTGCTTGATTTCAGGAGTTCAAGACCAGCCTGAGCAAAAGTGAGACCCCCGTCTCTACTAAAAATAAAGAAATTTGGCTGGGCAACTAAACTATAAATAAAAAAATTTAGGCCGGGCGCGGTGGCTCACGCCTGTAATCCTAGCACTCTGGGAGGCCGAGGCGGGCGGATTGCTCAAGGTCAGGAGTTCAAAACCAGCCTGAGCGAGACCCCGTCTCTACCATAAAAATAGAAAGAATTTAATTGGCCAACTAATATATATAATATAAAAATCAGCCGGGCATGGTGGCTCGTGCCTGTAGTCCCAGCTACTCGGGAGGCTGAGGCAGGAGGATTGCTTGAGCCCAGGAGTCTGAGGTTGCTGTGAGCTAGGCTGACGCCACGGCACTCACTCTAGCCTAGGCAAGAAAGCGAGACTCTGTCTCAAAAAAAAAAAAAAAAAAAAAAAAAAAAAATTTAAAAAAATTAGCCAGGCAGGGTGGCGCATGCCTGTAGTCCCAGCTACTCAGGAGGCTGAGGCAGCAGGATTGCTTGAGCCCAGGAGTTTGAGGTTGCTGTGAGCTAGGCTGATGCCACGGCACTCTAGCCCAGGCAATGGACGCGACTTCTTGGCCCCCTCCTTGGGATCTACGAACCTCACCCGGGAGCACTCAATAAAGCCATGTTGAGCCGAGCGCTGTGGCTCACGCCTGTAATCCTAGCTCTTGGGAGGCCGAGGCGGGCGGATTGCTCAAGGTCAGGAGTTCAAAACCAGCCTGAGCAAGAGCGAGACCCCGTCTCTACTATAAATAGAAAGAAATTAATTGGTCAACTGATATATATATAAAAAAATTAGCCGGGCATGGTGGCGCATGCCTGTAGTCCCAGCTACCCGGGAGGCTGAGGCAGAAGGATCACTTGAGCCCAGGAGTTTGAGGTTGCTGTGAGCTAGGCTGACGCCACGGCACTCACTCTAGCCTGGGCAACAAAGCGAGACTCTGTCTCAAAAAAAAATAAATAAAAAATAAAAAATAAAAAAATAAAGCCATGTTGTTTGGCCCCTCTCTCTCTCTCTCTCTCTCTCTCTCTCTCTCTCTCTCTCTCTCTCTGTTTCTTTTGCCGCTGAAAAAGCTTACAATAATCACAAGCCAAAAACCATGCATATGAAAGAATGAGGATGTACCCTCACAATAAAAATAGAACAAGACATGTCAAAGTGAAATGTCAGAGATATCAACTGTTAAGCCTAGTACTTAAGGAAATCAGACATTTCATTCTTAATGACCTAATACTTAGGTGGCAGCATTTCACATTTACTCAGAACATACTCGGTTGGACAAAGAAAACTGTGGCTTTCGTTTTTATCTCTGCTCTCATTTACTTTACAAGCCCACACTTTCTAGGTCGAAGTGGGCAGGGAGGACAAGATTAAGTCCAATTTATTAACCTTAATTCAATCCCATATTAAAATGTCTTTGTAGGTAAATGGTCTCTACTTGGATGAGTCAGTTAAATGCTTAACCACTAAGAGTTCTACCCCTCCCTCTGTTCCTCTCCAGGATGGCATCCGGATGTGTGAGGGAAGAGTGTGGCTTCCGTGACCTCATAGTGGCAAAGGGCAGATGTTAATCCTCTCAAAGAAAAGCAGGATCCATCTGTGTTAAAAATCTTACTTTATTTATTTTTTTTGAGACAGAGTCTCACTCTGTTGCTCAGGCTAGAGTGAGTGCCATGGCATCAGCCTTGCTCACAGCAACCTCAAACTCCTGGGCTCAAGCAATCCTCCTGCCTCAGCCTCCCAAGTAGCTGGGACTACAGGCATGTGCCACCATGCCCGGCTGATTTTTTCTATATATTTTTTTAGTTGGCCAATTAATTTGCTTCTACTTTTAGTAGAGACGAGGGTCTCGCTCTTGCTTAGGCTGGTTTCAAACTCCTGAGTTGAGTGATCCACCCGCCTTGGCCTCCCAGAGTGCTAGGATTACAGGCGTGAGCCACTGCACCCGGCCTTGAAAGGTTTTTTTCTTAATTGATAATGTAGTAAAAGTTTTCAATTTTGTAAAAAAAAAAAAAAAAGAAAGAAAGAAAGAAAGAAAAGAAAAGCAAGACCCATACCCTTGCTGGCCCTCTGCTTTCTCAGCAACCTAGCTAACATACTTCCTGCCCTAATATTTTCACCTGGACTGAAGGGATCAGGATAATTGTGTCCTGCAACCTGCCTCCTAGATTGCATTCTCCCTTTCTTTTCCCTAGAACAGAGTCCAGAGGGATGGGATACTTTTCCCTCTATTCTACAGCCTGGGGTGAGGGTGGGGGCCTCCCTTTCATCCTGCACACACAGGGCTATGTATTAAAAAGGAAGCTTTGAGGCCGGCGTGGTGGCTCACGCCTGTAATCCTAGCACTCTGGGAGGCTGAGGCGGGCGGATTGCTCGAGGTCAGGAGTTTGAAACCAGCCTGAGCAAGAGTGAGACCCCATCTCTACTATAAATAGAAAGAAATTAATTGGCCAACTAATATATATAGAAAAAAAAAAATTAGCCGAGCATGGCGGCGCATGCCTGTAGTCCCAGCTACTCGGGAGGCTGAGGCAGGAGGATTGCTTGAGCCCAGGAGTTTGAGGTTGCCGTGAGCTAGACTGATGCCACGGCACTCACTCTAGCCTGTGCAACAAAGCGAGACTCTGTCTCAAAAAAAAAAAACAAGGAAGCTTTGTTATTTAGAAATCCCTTTCTCTAAAAAGCCTGTATTTTTAAATTTTATTTATTTATTTATTTTAGACAAAGTCTCACTCTGTTGGCCAGGCAAGAGTGCCATGGCATCAGCCTAGCTCACAGCAACCTCAAACTCCTGGGCTCAAGCCATCCTCCTGCCTCAGTCTCCCAAGTAGCTGGGACTACAGTCACACACCACCACGCCCAGCTAATTTTTTGTATATATTTTTAGTTAGCCAATTAATTTGTTTCTATTTTTAGTAGAGACAGGGTCTCACTCTTGTTCAGGCTGGTTTCGAACTCCTGATCTCAATCCACCTGCTTCAGCCTCCCAGAGTGCTAGGATTACAGGCGTGAGCCACCAAGCCCGGCCTAAAAAGCCTGGATTTTATATATGTTGTCTTGCTAAAAAGAGCAAAAAAATCAGCTTTCAAATTCAAAGCTGATAAATGGCCTCTCTGTTGTAGACAGTACCTGTCTGTCCCTTCTTTTCTGGACAATAAGCTTGATGACTTGTTGGAAAGCTACCAGGAAATGAGATTTAAAGTGGGAATCAAAATGCATTGGTTTAATTCTTATTAAATGTGTTCCCCAGAGAGATGAGATTGGATGAACTAAAATAATGAGATACCCATTTTCTTGAGTGTCTTGTGAGATCTATCTCTTTTTTTTTCATAGAGACGAAGTATAATTTTCAAAAATATGACCCTAGGCCGGGCGCGGTGGCTCACGCCTGTAATCCTAGCACTCTGGAAGGCCGAGGCAAGAAGATTGCTCAAGGTCAGGAGTTCAAAACCAGCCTGAGCAAGAGAGAGACCCTGTCTCTACTATAAACAGAAAGAAATTAATTGAACAACTAATATATAGAGAAAAAATTAGCCGGGCATGGTGGCGCATGCCTGTAGTCCCAGCT
Source organism: Microcebus murinus (assembly GCF_040939455.1). NCBI lineage: Eukaryota > Metazoa > Chordata > Mammalia > Primates > Cheirogaleidae > Microcebus > Microcebus murinus. The sequence goes on from NC_134136.1 coordinate 96,956,268, forward strand.
ACTCGGGAGGCTGAGGCAGGAGGATTGCTTGAGCCCAGAAGATTGAGGTTGCTGTGAGCTAGGCTGATACCACAGCACTCTAGCCCGGGCAACAAAGTGAGAGAGACTGTCTCAAAAAAAAAAAAAAAAAAGAAAATATAGAAAGAACACACGTCACAAGTTTTATGTATTAATGGGGGAACCAGCAGGATGTAACTCTGATACAAAGGAGAATTCAAAAGACAGGGGTTTATGCATGTAAAAAGGAAAAGCATGCTAAAATAAGTTTGCTAAGTTAGAGGGTAAACAAGGCAATAAAACCATAACCTTTGGGGTTATCGCTTCTGCACAGAAATCATTTGCATCTTTACTGGACAAAAACCTCGAAGTTAACATGCCTGGCCTTAAGCAACAGTGCATTCTCCTAGAGAACGGAATAATCCTTGGGTGGGCCCTAGAGATAGAGGTCTTTAAATAAAGCTTCATTCCAAAAGCTGAAAGGACAAGGAGCCATCCTTTTGCCTTGTTTCCAAGTGTTAGGTAATTTTTTTTTAACTTAGTCAAACATCACATTCATCCCACCCACCTTAACAAACACAAACCCAGAGAGCCGATGGGAAAAAAGAGCTGTGAATGGATTTATAAAGAGCCTACAGAAACAAAAGATGGGTTTAAAGCAAGTCCAGGTTTCTGCCTTAGAGACCAAGTGAATGGGTATCTTGAAAAACCTAAATATGTGAAGCTTCTGTTCATGTCTTCTGTCCACTTTTTAATGAGGTTGTTTGATTTTTTTCTTGCTGATTTGCTTGAGCTCTTTGTAGAGTCTAGTTATTAGTCCTTTATTGGATGTATAGCTTGTGAATGTTTTCTCCCATTCTGTAGGTTGTCTGTTTGCTCTGTTGATTATTTCCTTGGCTGTGCAGAAGCTTTTTAATTTAATCAAGTGCCATTTATTTATTTCTGTTGCTGCTATGATTGCCACTAGGAACGGGCACACTTTTAACCCTGACTCAAGCCTTACAAAAGCAATCCATGTAGCCAGAAACATTTGTGCCCTGGTAATACTTTGAAATTTTAAAAAATAATAAAGTTATATAGGAAAGAAAAAAAATCCCTAAATATGTGATTTTTCTCTAAAGCTATAGATTTTAAATATTTTTAAATTACCCTTTCCTTAGAATTATAATCTAGATAGACTTAAGTAGGCCTGAGCAATCCCATTACCAAAGCAGATTAATCTGGTTAAATGAAACCATAAGGGCATGTGATAATTATTTTTCAGTCATCATAGGTTACATAAGTTACCACAGGCCATTAAATGTATGCTAGCCTGTTAGGTTCCTGAAGTGACAAACATTATTGCAACAATAAGGCATATTCAGAGTTGCTTTCACTGTAAGGAATTTAGCACAGTTTACATATAAACCACTCTCCAACTGATAATAGTTTCCAAAACAGATCTGGTTTTTAAAAAATCTCATAACAGCTCATTTGTAATACAGCTCCCTACTCAGATGGTTTTTGAAAAGTGTTCTCTTGGTTAGAGAGAAATAAGAGAAAAAGAATATTACAATAGAACAAAGCCTTCTCTACATAGCAGGTTCCCCGCAGAATTTTGTTTTCTGAGTAGAGAGCAAAATCATCTGATTAAAAAGCTCAAGTTCTCTGAAACTTTCTATTGAAGGCTATGGTGTGTAACATGAGTACCTTTCCATATTAAGGTTATTCAGCTGTGGAAAACACAAGAACTCACACAAAGCTTTTCCTTTAAAAGCTGAATAAAATCTAAGACACTGAATGTTGGTGAAGAAATGAGATATCTAAGATGTTGCTGAGCGACTGCTTGGCTTTGTTTTTTCCTGCAGGAAAGCAAAGATAAACATTTGAGAAAGCATTGTAACTCAAAAGCATGACCAAAGCTAAGAAATTTAAGTAACTGTCGCAGAAACACAGGAACATAGAGTCTGTTGGCTAATCCAAATAGATAATTAATCATGTTCCTGACAGTGTGGAATGCAGATTCGCCTGCTATTCTCACAGACTTTAGCAGGCAGGCCGAGAGCTTTCTGGAATATTGGAATCTGGAGTGGTTTGAGAAGCTGTAAGTCAGTAATTCTGAGATCTACAGATTTCTTGAGCCAGTAAAATCTCAAAATAATGTTGAAGACCAACATGGTATTAACAACTTCTGTTTTTGAGACACAGTCTCACTCTGTTGCCCGGGAGGCTAGAGTGCCGTGGCATCAGCCTAGCTCACAGTAACCTCAAACTCCTGGGCTCAAGTGATCCTACTGCCTCAGACTCCCGAGTAGCTGGGACTACAGGCATGCGCCACCATGCCCGGCTAATTTTTTCTACATATTTTTCAATTCTCTAATTAATTTCTTTCTAATTTTTAGTAGAGACTGGGTCTCACTCTTGCTCAGGCTGGTCTCGAACTCCTGAACTTGAGCGATCCTCCTGCCTCGGCCTCCCAGAGTGCTAGGATTACCTGCGTGAGCCACCACCCCTGGCCTTAAGAACTTCTTATTTTGACAAAGAATAATATTGGGAAAAATACTATTTATAATTGCTATCATTTCACAGACCTTATTTTTTGAGGCTGGTTCATAATTAGATTCACCAGTGCATTTGGGGTCAAGATATCTTTAGGTATTTTCTTTCTAAAACTTTTCTTTTTTTTTTTTTTGAGACAGAGTCTCACTTTGTTGCCCAGGCAAGAGTGAGTGCCATGGCGTCAGCCTAGCTCACAGCAACCTCAAACTCCTGGGCTCAAGCAATCCTCCTGCCTCAGCCTCCCGAGTAGCTGGGACTACAGGCATGTGCCACCATGCCCGGCTAATATTTTCTATATGTATTAGTTGGCCAATTAATTTCTTTCTATTTATAGTAGAGACGGGGTCTCGCTCTTGCTCAGGCTGGTTTCGAACTCCTGACCTCGAGCAATCCGCCCGCCTCGTCCTCCCAGAGAGCTAGGATTACAGGCGTGAGCCACCGCGCCTGGCCTAAAACTTTTCATTAGTGACAAACAGGCACATTGAAGTACCTGCCACAGCCAATCAAAATGAACACTACTCCTGAGACAGGTGACTGTGAGAGGACTAGACTTTGGCTCTAGGTAGGTGTTTGGTTCTTGAGAGTTTTTCTTTGGGCTCATCTTGCATTAAGGAGGATTTTTTTTCAAATGGTGGAGAGATAAGAGATTTCAATATTGACCAAATTCCAACTGGGGTATGTTTTCAGATTTCTTCTACCCTACCTGACCTTTAACCAAGAATCAAATCAAATTATATTCCCTGAATGCTTATTACTAAGAGTACTAGGCAAAGCTTTGGGGCAAAATTTGTCAAACTTAAATCTTCATAACCATAGTCTGGTCTAAGAACCTATCAAAAAGGCAGATGCCTAGGTTTTAGTGCCATAGGTTCTGAATGATGTCTGACATGGCAGCCTCAGAATTTCATTTTTAATAAGCATAACATGTGATTTTGATGCACATGGTCCACAGGCCCCATCTTTAGAAACATTAGTCTAGGAGCTATAAAGAAGTAACACTTCCAATTTCAGGCTGGGCCTGGTGGCTCACGCCTGTAATCCTAGCACTCTGGGAGGCCGAGGTGGGAGGATTGCTTGAGCTCAGGAGTTCGAGACCAGCCTGAGCAAGAGTGAGACCCTGTCTCTACTACAACAAATAGAAAGAAATTAGCCAAACAACTAAACAATAGAAAACATTAGCCAGGCATGGTGGTGCCTGCCTGTAGTCCCAGCTACCCAGGAGGCTGAGGCAGGAGGATTGCTTGAGCCCAGGAGTTTGAGGTTGCTGTGAGCTAGGCTGACGCCACGGCACTCTAGCCCGGGCAACAGAGTGAGGCTGTGTCTCAAAAAAAATAAATAAAAAAGATCAACCTTCCTTGCCTGACGCAGTGGCTCACCCCTGTACTCCTATCACCCTGGAAGACCAAGGCAGGCGAATCCCTCAAGGTCAGGAGTTCGAAACCAACCTGAGTAAGAGCAAGACTCCTTCCCTACTAAAAATATAAAGAAATTAATTGGCCAACTAAAAATACATAGAAAAAATTAGCTGGGCATGGTGGCGCATGCCTGTACTCCCAGCTAATCTGGAGGCTGAGGCAGGAGGATCGCTTGAGCCCAGGAGTTTGAGGTTGCTGTGAGCTAGGCTGACGCCACAGCACTCTAGCCTGGGCAATAGAGTGAGACTCAGTCTCAAAAAAAAAAAAAATAAAAATAAAAAAAATCAACCTTCCTGCTAAACATAATAATATATTAAACATCTTCTTGAAAGCATCAAAAAGCTAACAAAATAATGACAAATAACTGGGATGAGATCCAGAAAAGAATGGAAGTCCAGAGGGGTGAGCTTGGCACTCTGAACTGTTTTTGCCTTGGGGTCATTAACAGATCCTGAAGAGATAACTGAGAGGGTGAGCAGTCTTGTTAGAAACCTCATGGAACTAAGGAGAAAAAAGTCCGATATCGGGACCTGCCAAGGGTGGAGACCTGGTAAACCGTCCTCATCTCATACCCACACATACTCCAGGAGGGAGGGTGAACTAGAAGTGGCTTGCTCAGGAAATCTCAAATCTTGAACCTGGACTAAGGCGATCCTGGGAAAAGCAAATGTACATCCTCTCTAGAGAGAGCTAACATCAACCTGGGCCTCAAATTATTTCAACAAATAATTTTTCATGTATAGCGTCCAGCACACAATTAAAGATAACCACGCCTATTAGGGACAGAAAACTTTGAGCAAGAACCACTAGGAAAAATGAACAACAAAACAGATTCAAAGGGATTCCAGATACTGGGTAAATCTAAATCAGTATTAACTATGTGAAATAATTATTATAATGCCCTGTGGGAATAAATAGATAGATAGATACAAAATTTATTTAAAATTCATGACAATTGGCCGGGCTCAGTGGCTCACCCCTGTAATCCTAGCACTCTGGGAGGCCGAGGCAGGTGGATTGCTCAAGGTCAGGAGTTCGAAACCAGCCTAAGCAAGAGGGAGACCCCGTCTCTACTAAAAATAGAAAGAAATTAATTGGCCAACTAATAATATATAGAAAAAATTAGCTAGGCATGGTGGCGCATGCCTGTAGTCCCAGCTACTCGGGAGGCTGAGACAGAAGGATCGCTTGAGCTCAGGAGTTTGAGGTTGCTGTAAGCTAGGCTGACACCAGGGTACTCTAGCCAGGGCAACAGAGTGAGACTCTGTCTCAAAATAAATAAATTAATTAGATTAAATTAAATCAAGTGAAATAAAATAAAATGCATGACAATCATAGCATAAAGGTTTGGGAAGAAATTAAATGGGGATAAATGTTCTTAATTCCTCACATTATCCAAGAGGAGAGGAAAGGTATCAATTAAAATTAGATATTTATAAGTGAAACATACATGTTGTAATTCTAGGATAACCACCAAAGGAACAGAAGAAGAGTATATGATCTATATACTATATACTATATATCTATATAGTATATAGAGATATAGTATATATAGTATACTATATAGATACCATATAGTATATAGTATATAGATATAGATAGTATATATCTATATAGTATATAGTATATATAGTATATATCTATATACTATATACTATATATCATATGCTATGATCTATATACTATTTTCAACTAAAAGAGATGTTTAAATTGAATGAGAAAATGCATCAGTCCAGAAGAAGGGAAGGAAGGAAAGAAAAAACTCAAAACAGACAGGACAAGGTAAAGTGCATAATAAGATAGTAGATTTAAATGCAAATACATTGGCAAGTATACTGAATGTAAGTGGACTAAATTTTCCAGTGAGAAAACAAAGATTATGAAATGGAAAATAAACAAAACTATGTGCCATTTAAAGAGACACATTTAAAATAGAAGAATAAAGAAAGGTAGAAAGTAAAGAAATTGCACTCTGGGAGGCCGAGCAGGCGGATTGCTCGAGGTCAGGAGTTAAAACCAGCCTGAGCAAAAGCGAGACCCCCGTCTCTACTATAAATAGAAAGAAATTAATTGACCAACTAAAAATATATATACAAAAAAATTAGCCAGGCATGGTGGCGCATGCCTGTAGTCCCAGCTACTCAGGAGGCTGAGGCAGGAGGATCACTTGAGCCCAGGAGTTTGAGGTTGCTGTGAGCTAGGCTGACGCCACAGCACTCACTCTAGCCTGGGCAACAAAGCGAGACTCTGTCTCAAAAAAAAAAAAACAAAAAAAGAGAAAGTAAAGAAATGACATTTATCCCACAATGCTAAGAGAAAGCTGACATAGCCATATTAACATCACACAAAATAAACTTCAAGCAAAAAGCGTTATTGAAAATAAAACAAGTCACTTCTTATGAAAGGCTCCATTCACCAGGAAGATAGGACAATTTTAAATTTGTATGTAAACTAATAATATGGCCTAAAATATAAAAAATAAACATTGTACCTCAAGGAGAAGAAAGACAATCCTCAATCACAGTGAGAGATATTAATACGACTTTCATTATAATTGGTAGAACCAATAGACAAATAAGTCAGGACACATAGATGTACTCTCCACAGCCCACTTCAGGTATGACAGAATAATGGACAAGGCCAAGGTTCAAGGAGGATCACGTACAAAGGAGCTCTTCCCAGAGAGCAGAACCAAGATCTTACAGGAGAACTTCCTTCACTACTAGGGAGTCCGTGCACATCTTGCCCAGCACGGTTTTATCATTTCCATGCACCAGTGACTGATGAATGCTTTCCATTGTTCTCTTGTCCAAATGGGAGTTTTCTGTGGATATCCTGTTCTTGCTCTACATTATATACTGAATGTTGAGTAGTGACAAAGGAGTAATGATCTATCATTATATAGATTTCTGGATTATGAGACACTAGATCTAGACCTAATGGAGAGGACTGTACACTACCCAGCGATGCCAGACTTTATTTTGATTTTTTTTTTTTTTTTTTTTTTTGAAGACAGAGTCTCGCTTTGTTGTCCTGGCTAGAGTGAGTGCCGTGGCGTCAGCCTAGCTCACAGCAACCTCAAACTCCTGGGCTCAAGCGATCCTCCTGCCTCAGCCTCCCAAGTAGCTGGGACTACAGGCATGCGCCACCATGCCAGGCTAATTTTTTCTATATATATCAGTTGGCCAATTAATTTCTTTCTATTTATAGTAGAGACGGGGTCTCGCTCTTGCTCAGGCTGGTTTCGAACTCCTGACCTTGAGCAATCCGCCCACCTCGGCTTCCCAGAGTGCTAGGATTACAGGCGTGGGCCACCGCGCCCGGCTAAGACTTTATTTTGTACTCGCTAAATGGCTTGTACTTTCAGTTATCTCCAAAGGGGAGGGACGCATGTATTCTATGTGTAGAAATAAGAGTGTGCACAGATTCTTTTTCTTTCTTTCTTTTCTTTCTTTCGTTCTTTCTTTCTTTCTTTCTTTCTTTCTTTTTCTTCTTTCTTTCTTTCTTCTTTCTTTCTTTCTTTCTTTGTCTTCTTTCTCTTTCTTTCTTTCTTTCTTTGTCTTCTTTGTCTCTTTCTTTCTTTCTTTCTTTCTTTCTTTCTTTCTTTCTTTCTTTCTTTTTCTTTCTTCTTTCTCAGTATTCTCCTTTGTAACTGATCTCTCTGATTTCAATCTCCCCCATGTTCTCAGGGTTCTTTTTCCAAAACACAAACTTGACCATGCTACTTCCCCTGTTTAGACACCGTCCCCATTTCTTATAAGCTAAGGAGCCCATACTCTGGGCCCCTTTGAACCCGTATCAAGCCTCTCAGTGCACTGTGGGCCCTGTGCACACTGGGCCTTTCTAGGCAGTATCCTCCCTGCCTGGAACATCCTTGTCCTCTCCTCACTGAACAGACTCCTACTCAGCCTTCAAAACCCAGCTTAAATATGACTCTATGGAATATATTCCCAGAATCCCCTGGCCTAACTGCTTAGTTATTCCCACCTCAATATCCAATAGATGAATGAATTCATTAAAGATACAATCCTCAGCAGAAAGCCAGAAAATTCCAGAAGTGTACAATGTTACGACAGGAAAGAGAGCTTGTAGATGTTAAAGATCATCTAAATGTGTTTATCGATGAGGTTCAGAGACATTGAATGACTATCTCAGAATCAGAAAACAGAAATGAAAATAAGATGTGGGTTTTCTGTTTCAGTTTCTGGTACTTTTGGGGTTTTTTCAGAGACAGGGTCTTGCTATGTTGCCCAGGCTGAGGTGCAGTGGCTATTCACAGGTTCGATCATGGCACACTACAGCCTCCAACTTCTGGGCTCAAACAATCCTCCTGACTCAGGCTCCCGAGTAGCTGGGAGAACAGGTGTTCACCACCACACCCAGATTTTCTGGTGCTATTTTTCCTACTTTTAGTTATAAACACATTAGAGAATAATTTTAATACAAAAGTTCATTTGAAAAGTTGATTTTAAAGGTTTGCACTTCAAGTCAAATATGAAATGATCAAAATGCTGGTACAGCTTTGTCACAGAGATAATTATCTAAGTTATAAGCCATTCTTCCAGAGAGACTAATAGAGATCCTGCATACACACTAAAGTGGACTTTGAAAATCAGAGATCATCCAGTCCAAGTATTTTTTTTTTTTTTTTTTTGAGACAGAGTCTCACTTTGTTGCCCAGGCTAGAGTGAGTGCCGTGGCGTCAGCCTAGCTCACAGCAACCTCAAACTCCTGGGCTCAAGCAATCCTCCTGCCTCAGCCTCCCAAGTAGCTGGGACTACAGGCATGCACCACCATGCCCGGCTAATTTTTTCTATATATATTAGTTGGCCAATTAATTTCTTTCTATTTATAGTAGAGACAGGATCTCGCTCTTGCTCAGGTTGGTTTCGAACTCCTGAGCTCAAACGATCCGCCCGCCTCGGCCTCCCAGAGAGCTAGGATTACAGGCATGAGCCACCGCGCCCGGCCCAGTCCAAGTATTATAAATACTTTTTTTTAACTTAGGGGCTCTTTGGTGGTCTGGCTTCTCAAAATAATGTTTTTCAATGCACAAAACAGCATGCATAGGAATATAAAGGAAACCAAATATCTTGAAAATGTGGCTATCAAAGTACTATTAGAAATGTATATTTACTGTATATGTGTGCTATTTCACTTAGTCTATTAATTAATGAGATGTAGCAGAAGTCTAATTTATTTATTTATTTTTTTGAGACAGAGTCTCACTCTGTTGCCCAGGCTAGAGTGCCGTGGCGTCAGAGTAGCTCATAGCAACCTCAAACTCCTAGGCTCAAGCGATCCTCCTGCCTCTGCCTCTTGAGTTGCTGGGACTACAGGCATGCAGTACCATGCCCGGGTAATTTTTTCTATATATTTTTAGTTGTTTGACTAATTTCTTTCTATTTTTAGTAGAGGCAGGGTCTCCCTCTTGCTTAGGCTGGTCTCGAACTCCTGACCTCAAATGATCCACGTGCCTCAGCTTTCCGGAGTGTTAGGACTTTGAGATTTTTTTGAGTCCAGCCCAATGTGTTGTAAAAGGTCTATATCTAGATTTATGTGATTGTTTCCTTTTGATAGGGTTCTAGTTAAACCTCTTTGACAAGAATTCTTTATATACTCTCATATAGCTATCACTTGTGGTAGCTGATCCCCAAAGAGGTCTTTATCAATTCCTTCCCTCTGTGTACATGCATGCCACAGCACCTTCAAAAGATAGAGTCGGCCGGGCGCAAGTGGCTCACGCCTGTAATCCTAGCACTCTGGGAGGCCGAGGCGGGCGGATTTCTCGAGGTCAGGAGTTCAAAACCAACCTGAGCAAGAGCGAGACCCCATCTCTACTATAAATAGAAAGAAAGTAATTGGCCAACTAATATATATATAGAAAAAATTAGCCGGGCATGGTGGTGCATGCCTGTAGTCCCAGCTACTCGGGAGGCTGAGGCAGGAGGATCGCTTGAGCCCAGGAGTTTGGGGTTGCTGTGAGCTAGGCTGACGCCACGGCACTCTAGCCCGGGCAACTCTGTCTCAAAAAAAAAAAAAAAAATACCACTTAATTAACATTGATAGAATAATATAGTCTGACCTATATACCTTATAAGATCTCACCAATTGTCCCAATAATGTGTTTTATAGCAAACAAAACAAAACAAAAATCAAAAAATTCCAAAATATGTGTTGCCTACTGTTATCAAGTTTCTTTCGTTTCCTTTCATCTGGGATAATTCCTGAGTCTTTCTTTGTATTCGATGACATTGACTTTTTTGGGGGAGTGTAGGCTAGTTATTTTATAAATTGTCCTTCGCTTTTAGTTTGTCTGATGCTCCTCATGATTAGATTCAGATTATGCATTTTTGGCAGGAATCCCACAGAAGTGATGCTGAGTCCTTCTTAGTGCCTCGGATCAGGAGGCACATGCTGTCAGTTACCTTCATTACAGTCAGGGTAAACTTTGATCATTTGGTTAAGCTGGTATATGCCAGTAACCATAAAGTTACTGCTTTTCCCTTTGTAATTAATAAATGTTTTCTGGGGAGATACTTTGTAAATCTCTTTGTAAATCTTACAGAGTGTAAAACACTCTGTAAATCTCTTGTTACTACCCAAATTTTCATCCACTGGCTTTAGCATCTGTTGATGATTCTCGTCTGAATCAGTTATGATGACGGCCACCAAATGGTGATTTTCATATTTTCATCATTTCTTCTACATTGATTATGTGGCTTTCTACTATAAGAAAGATCTTCCCCTTCTTATTTTTTTTTTTTTTTTTTTGAGACAGAGTCTCACTTTCTTGCCTAGGCTAGAGTGAGTGCCATGGCATCAGCCTAGCTCACAGCAACCTCAAACTCCTGGGCTCAAGCGATCCTCCTGCCTCAGCCTCCCGAGTAGCTGGGACTACAGGCACAAGCCACCATGCCCGGCTGATTTATATATATATATATATATATATATTAGTTGGCCAATTAATTTCTTTCTATTTTTATGGTAGAGACGGGGTCTCGCTCAGGCTGGTTTTGAACTCCTGACCTTGAGCAATCCGCCCGCCTCAGCCTCCCAGAGTGCTAGGATTACAGGCGTGAGCCACCGCGCCCGGCCTCCCTTCTTATTTATATATTTGTTTGTTCATTTGATTGTGAACTCATGGATTCTTCCTTTTTTTTTTTTTTTTGAGAGAGTCTCACTCTGTTGCCCAGGCTAGAGTGCCATGGCGTCAGCCTAGCTCACAGCAGCCTCAAACTCCTGGGCTCTAGCAATCCTGCTGCCTCAGCCTCCCCAGTAGCTGGTACTACAGGCATACGCCACCATGCCCGGCTAATTTTTTCTCTATATATTTTTAGTTGGCCAATTAATTTCTTTCTATTTATAGTAGAGACGGGGTCCTGGCTCTTGCTCAGGCTGGTCTCGAACTCCTGACCTTGAGCTATCCGCCCACCTCAGCCTCCCAGACTGCTAGGATTACAGGGGTGAGCCACGGCACCAGGCCTCATGGATTCTTTATTCAACAAATTGTAACTATTAACGTTAATATTTACTTTTATGCTCAAATTGTTTCAGAGTTGGCTAGTGGGAGTTCTTCAAACTGGCTCCTGTGATCTTTTAACAGGAGATAATGGGGATCTTTGTCCCCATTATTTCTTCAGTACTCCCTTACTTTTTTTTTTTTGAGACAGAGTCTCACTGTGTTGACTGGGCTAGAGTGCCCTGGCATCAGCCTACCGTGTTTCCCTGAAAATAAGACCTACCCATAAAATAAGCCCTAGCAAGATTTCTAAGCATTTGTGCAATAGAAGCCCTATCCTGAAAATAAGGCCTAGTCATGGTCGTGACTACGCAGCGTATCTGCACAACCCATGCATTTCCTTGTGGAGAGGTAAAGAAGATGAGCAGCCCTTCTCATCTGCCCCATGGTGACAGCTACTATCCCAGAGGTGACCGAAAAGGTGCGGGCAGCCCCACCAACAAGGTCGGCTCCCCCTGTCAGACCCTGGCCATCCTGTGCGTGCTGCAAGCTGAGGCTTTGAGGGGAAAATAACACATCCCCTGAAAATAAGCCCTAGGGTGTCTTCTTGAGGAAAAATAAATATAAGACCCTGTCTTATTTTCGGGGAAACATGGTAGCTCACAGCAACGTCAAACTCCTGGGCTCAAGTGATCCTCCTGCCTCAGCCTCCCAAGTAGCTGGTACTACAGGCATGCGCCACCATGCCCGGCTAATATTTTCTATATATTTTTAGTTGGCCAATTAACTTCTTTCTATTTTTTTTAGTAGAGATGGGGTCTGGCTCTTGCTCAGACTGGTCTCGAACTCCTGAGCTCAAACAATCCACCCACCTCGACCTCCCAGAGTGCTACGATTACAGGCGTGAACCACTGCACCTGGCCTACTCCCTTACTTTTTTTTTTTTTTTTTTTTTTTCCATGACCAGTGGAAGAAATCCCTTACTTTTTAACACAACAAAATGATCAAGGCTCATCTTGTATTTTCCTTGCCCCAGCCCTAAAATCAGCCATTTCTCTAAGGATCCTTTCAGTGGAGAATGCCATTTAGAAACCAGGATCTGGGTGCTGGATGTGTTCATCATATATGGGGAGTCATTGCGTCTAGAACCTCTCAGCAGAGAGAGCTGGGAAATAGATGTATGTATGTGAACACACACATACACATATGTGTGCACAATTATACACATACACTCACATATGTATTCAATACATATACACACTTACTCATATCTATATCTATTTCTGTATCTAGCGCTCTCTCTTTCTCTTACACACTCTGTCTCTCTCTCTCTCATCAGTTAAAACTCATGATTTCCCACTGATACCTCCAGTTCCAATCCAACACAAGGTGTTCAATCTATTCTTCCCCCTTTCCATAATTGTAACTGCCTTCTCCAACAATGAAGAAAACTGAATCCTATTATCCACAATATATTTACTTATTTGCTTAATCCTAGGATACATAGAAAGTAGTTTCAGAATTTTGAATTCATGCCTATACAAACGAAAAAAGATTTCTGAGTTCAATTCTTGTTTAGAGTTATTTTTCCCTTTAGCCTGAGGGCATGTGGTCCAAATTCTCCATGTTAACATTATTTGAATTAATGCCCCCTTTCTTTTTTTTTTTTTTTTTTTTGAGACAGAGTCTCACTTTGTTGCCCAGGCTAGAGTGAGTGCCATAGCGTCAGCCTACCTCACAACAACCTCGAACTTCTGGGCTCAAGCTATCCTCCTGCCTCAGCCTCCCGAGTAGCTGGGAGTACAGGCATGCGCCACCATGCCCAGCTAATTTTTTTTTCTATATATGTTAGCTGGCCAATTAATTTATTTTTATTTTTAGTAGAGATGGAGTCTCACTCTTGCTCAGGCTGGTTTCGAACTCCTGATCTCGAGCAATCCACCCGCCTCGGCCTCCCAGAGTGCTAGGATTACAAGCATGAGCCACGCGCCTGGTCTAATGCCCCCTTTCCAATGTGATTATGTTATTTATTTGAAAGATGCTTCAGTCACTTGTTTTTGGTGTGTTTTGTTTTGTTTTTGAGATAGAGTGTTGTTCTGTCACCGAGGCTAGAGCCCGGGCTAGAATGCCATGGCGTCAGCCTAGCTCACATCAACCTCAAACTCCTGGGCTCAAGCGATCCTTCTGCCTCAGCCTCCAGAGTAGCTGGGACTGCAGGTGCTTGCCACAACGACGTGCCAGGCTAATTTTTCTATGTTTTGTAGAGATGGGGTCTTGTTCCTGCTGAGGATAGTCTCCAAGTCCTGGCCTCAAGTAATCCTCTCTCCTCAGCCTCCCAGAGTGATTGGATTTCGAGTGGGCATGAGCCACCGTGCCCCAGCCTCAGTTCACTTGTTTCTGTTTGTATTCAATTTTAAGGTTCCCCTCAATTGTTGGTGGCTTATCATGTAGCAATGGATAACCCAGACACCGTTGCATCACATCAGGAGGCCTATAATGTCAGTTTTTAGTGATGGAAGTTGCGTCATTTGGGTAAGTTCTTACCTACCAGACCTCTCTATTATAATTAATAAGTAGGCCGGGCATGGTGGCTCACACCTGTAATCCTAGCCTTCTGGGAGGCCGAGACGGGAGGATGGCTCAAGGTCAGGAGTTCGAAACCAGCCTGAGCAATAGCGAGACCCCATCTCCACTAAAAATAGAAAGAAGTTAATTTGGCCAACTGACAAATATATAGAGAAAAAAGTAGCCAGACATGGTGGTGCATGCCTGTAGCCCCAGCTACTCGGGAGGCTGAGGCAGGAGGATTGCTTGAGCCCAGGAGTTTGAGGTTGCTGTGAGCTAGGCTGACGTCACAGCACTCTAGCCCAGGCAACAAAGTGAGACTCTGTCTCAAAAAATAAAAAAATAAAAAAAATAAGGCCGGGTGCTGTGGCTCACGCCTGTAATCCTAGCTCTCTGGGAGGCCGAGGCAGACGGATCGTTTGAGCTCAGGAGTTCGAAACCAACCTGGACAAGACCCCGTCTCTACTATAAATAGAAAGAAAGTAATTGGCCAACTAATATATATAGAAAAAATGAGCCGGGCATGGTGGCGCATGCCTGTAGTCCCAGCTACTTGGGAGGCTGAGGCAATAGGATCACTTGAGCCCAGGAGTTTGAGGTTGCTGTGAGCTAGGCTGATGCCACGGCACTCACTCTAGCCTGGGCAACAAAGTGAGACTCTGTCTCAAAAAATAATAATAATAATAAGTAATCTGTGGAGTGTCTTATCCTATTTTTTAAAGTAATTCTTGCTATATCAACTTAAGAACAAGATAACTAGGGATTGAGGGACGCTGCTTCAGATTCACATTTTTCTCTGTGGACATGTCCGCCTCGTTGCCACAGGAAGTCAGAGAGAAGGCAGAGTCCCTATTCACTGACTACCCTGTGGTTGGCTGCACAGCTGGCAGAGAAGGTGGAAATCCAGCTGTGATGGAACCGGTTGATTCTATTTGTAGCTCAATAGAGTCTGTGCTGAAAACAGAGTGCTACAAACTTTGTGTAGGTTTGCCAACTTGTGATTCTGATCCCAAGTCATGAGATTTGGAGAAAGAAAAAAAGAAAAGATCAGTCTTTTTATTTTAAGTTTTACATATGGAGTTAGGACTGGGTGCCTGCGGAGAGAGAAGTCTGATAAGGACACTGCTTCTTAGTTTAACAGTAATGCAATGATTTTCTGGTTAGGATGAACAACCTGCTGTATAAAACTAGTGGAGTCTATGCTGCCTTCTTGGTTCTATGTGTTTTAATTTCTGCTTTTAAATATATCATTTGATCACATTCAAGGGATTAAATCACAATCCTTTTATATTCCAAACTTACAGATGTCCAAGTGCCTCGGATGGCACATACTAGGGCTGAATGGGAATCCTTATTCTTTCATTAAATCCTTACAGATTTATAGCATGCTCCTACCCTGTCATATGCCAGGAATTACCCCAGGCATTGAGCCACAGTGGTTAATAAAATACAGTCCTTGGTCAAGGGCTCACAGGCTAAATCTAGGGAAAAAGAAAAACATATAGAATTTAAAAACTCTATAAGAGATGGGGAGGGGGACAGGTTCTGATAAAAACATGCACTACAGGCCGGGCGTGGTGGCTCACGCCTGTAATCCTAACACTCTGGGAGGTCGAGGCAAGCGGATTGCTCAAGGTCAGGAGTTCAAAACCAGCCTGAGCGAGACCCCGTCTCTACCATAAAAATAGAAAGAACTTAATTGGCCAACTAATATATATAATATAAAAATCAGCCGGGCATGGTGGCGCATGCCTGTAGTCCCAGCTACTCAGGAGGCTGAGGCAGGAGGATCCCTTGAGCCCAGGAGTTTGAGGTTGCTGTGAGCTAGGCTGATGCCAGGGCACTCACTCTAGCCTAGGCAAGAAAGCGAGACTCTGTCTCAAAAAAAAAAAAAAAAAAAAATGCACTACATTTTAGTTGTTGTTGTATTTATAAGGCATTCTCAATTTATTCACAATTTAGGCACATGGAAGTATTATTCCCAGCAAAATAAAAATAAAAGCACAGCATCTCAGTAAGCAGCTGAAAGAACACAGAATAGTTACAGAAGAGACAGGTAGAAGACTCCACAGTCTTGTATACATATTTATTATCATCATCATTGTTTAAAATACGTGAAGTAGCTGATAAGTAGCAAGAATTACCAATGTTGCTAAAGTGTTTCAAAGTAGTTCACTAGGTTTTACAGGAACAGAGAAGAGGGAATGAGAAAAGGCTTCCTGCAGTTAACCTGAGTTAAAATGATATAACAGTTTTATGAGATTTTTCTTAATAGGACTGTGGTTTTTAAAATAAAGACAACCCCCCAAAATATTTTCGAATCATGCATAATCTCACCCACAGGAAATGGTAAACATCTTTGTTTATATCCTTCCTATTTTTCCAGAATGCCAATATACTTAAAAGCATATGAAAATAGGCCAGGCCTAGTGGCTCACACCTGTAATCCTAGCACTCTGGGAGGCCGAGGTGGGAGGATCACTCAAGGTCAGGAGTTTGAAACCAGCCTGAGCAAGAGTGAGACCCCCGTCTCAACTGAAAAATAGAAAGAAATTAGCTGAACAACTAAAAATATATATAGAAAAAATTAGCCGGGCATGGTGGCACATGCCTGTAGTCACAGCTACTTGGGAGGCTGAGGCAGAAGGATGGCTTGAACCCAGGAGTTTGAGGTTGCTGTGAGCCAGGCTGACGCCACAGCACTCTAGCCCGGGCAACAGAGTGAGACTCTGTCTCAAACAAACAGAAAAACAAACAAACAAAAAAAGCCTCCTGGGCTCAAGCCATCCTCCTGCCTCAGACTCCCAAGTAGCTGGGACTACAGGCATGCACCACCATGCCCAGCTAATTTTTTTTATATATATATTTAGTTGTCCAGCTAATATCTTTCTATTTTTAGTAGAGACGGGGGTCTCACTCTTGCTCAGTTTGGACTTGAACTTCTGAGCTCCAGCGATCCTCCTGCCTAGGCCTTCCACAGTGCTAGGATTATAGGCGTGACCCACTACACCAGCCCGGCAGAAAATTCCTTTCTAGGGGACCTGGTGAGTCATGCCTACAAATGATAAAATCTCAATAAACAGGTTTTATGATGTGGTTTACTTCCTGACCTGATTCCGGTATAGCATCACACAAAGAATAGAAGACCCTTATCTTAACTCAAGCATTCCTTTCCTCTGATTCCCAGTCTTCTGGACAAAGCCTAACTCTTTCTGCCAATTGTCAACTAAAGAATCCCTAAGTCCACCTGTGACTTGTAATCGCCCGCTTCGAGATGGCCCACCTTTTCAAGCCAAACCAATGTAATTCATTCCACATATTGATTTATGACTTTACCTGTAACCCCTGTCTCTCTGAAATGTATAAAACAAAACTGTAACCCAGCCACAGCCAGTCCCCTTGCTCACGGCTTCTTGGACGTGGCTCTGGGTCATGGTCCTCAAATTTGGCTCAGAATAAACCTCCTTAAATTATTTTACAGAATTTGTTTTCTTTTCCATTGACAAAAGAAAGAATGTTGAAATAAGATTGCTGAGAATAAGATACAAACTTAGATATAATTTTTTTTTTGAGACAGAGTCTCACTCTGTTTCCCGGGCTAGAGTGCCATGGCATCAGCCTAGCTCACAGCAACCTCATACCTGGGCTGAAGCAATCCTCCTGCCTCAGCCTCTCGAGTAGCTGGGACTACAGGCATGTGCCACCATGCCCAGCTAATATTGCCTATTTTTAGTTGCCCGGCTAATTATTTTTTCTATTTTAAATAGAGACAGGCCGGGCGCGGTGGCTCACGCCTGTAATCCCAGCACTCTGGGAGGCCGAGGCGGGTGGATTGCTCGAGGTCAGGAGTTCGAAACCAGCCTGAGCAAGAGGAGACCCCGTCTCTACTATAAATAGAAAGAAATTAATTGGGCAACTAATATATATAGAAAAAACTAGCCGGGCATGGTGGTGCATGCCTGTAGTCCCAGCTACTCAGGTGGCTGAGGCAGGAGGATTGCTTGAGCTCAGGAGTGTGAGGTTGCTGTGAGCTAGGCTGACGCCACGGCACTCACTCTAGCCTGTGCAACAAAGCGAGACTCTGTCTCAAAAAAAAAAAAATTAAATAAATAAATAAATAAATAAATAGAGACAGAGTCTTGCTCTTGCTTACGTTGGTCTCAAACTCCTGAGCTCAAATTATCCTCCCACTTTATTCTTCCAAAGTGCTAGGATTACAGGCGTGAGCCACCAGTGCCCAGCACAAAGTTAAATATAAATGCAACTATTGGTGTTATCATATTGACCAGGAGAAATCATTTGCATTTCTACTGAACCAAAAAATCACTCATAATCTTATCGATCTTTTCTACAAGTTAACAGACAAATATGTAGCTTTACAGAATCTGGGCCCTAATCAACAGTGATTAGTAAGTTAAACAAGGTTACATTTCTCTAGACCTTCACTATATGGTAGCCACTAGCCACAAGTATATTTGAAAGAGTACTTGAAAGGGTAGGGCACTTGAGGAACTGCATTTTTCATTTTATTTTATTTTACTCAATTTTAATTTTAACTTAGAAACCAAAGTAGTGTAAAATAGTTTTTACATTAAACTCAACTTTATTGTTTATGCGTGGCTATATTTCATTTTAACCATGGCATCGTGTAAGATATTGCTGAATTGGGCCGGGTGCAGCGGCTCACACCTATAATCCTAGCACTCTGGGAGGCCGAGGTGGGAGGATTGCTGAAGGTCAGGAGTTCAAAACCAGCCTGAGCAAGAGCGAGACCTCGTCTCTACTAAAAATAGAAAGAAATTAATTGACCAACTGAAAATATATATACAAAAAATTAGTCGGGCATGGTGGTGCATGCCTGTAGTCCCAGCTACTTGGGAGGCTGAGAGAGGAGGATCGCCTGAGCCCAGGAGTTTGAGGTTGCTGTGAGCTAGGCTGACGCCACGGCATTCTAGCCCAGGCAACAAAGTGAGACTCTGTCTAAAAAGAAAAAGATATTGCTGAATTGTACTGTGTGTGTCCAGTGCGTCAGTCATTTTCAGTGTTACACATAACACATTATTATTCTAGTCAGTGTCTGCGGTTTCAATTCAAATGATTTCTTTCTTATGCCATGCTATAACAATTATATGTGTTCATTTGAACGTTTTACACAGACAGCACGAGTTACAGTGATAACTATGTGAATCCTATTTGGTAACTAGGTGGACGGAAAAATCCAAACTCTGAAATATTTCAAAGAAGTTTATTCTGAGCCAAATTTGAGGACCATGACCTGGAGCCACACCGAAGAATCCTTGAGCAAGGGGACTGGCTGTGGCTGGGTTACAGTTTGCTTTTATACATTTCAGGGAGACAGGGGATACAGGTAAAGTCATAAATCAATACGTGGGAAGCACACATTGGCTTGGCCCAAAAAGGTGGGACATCTCGAAGGAGGGGGGCGGGCTTACAGGTTATAGGTGGGTTTAAAGATTCTTTGACTTGTAATTGGTTAAAGACAGGAAGCTTTGTCTAAAGGCTTGATATGTTTCAACATAAGGAGTGTGTAAATTGAGGACCTGCAGGTCTGTCTTGCATACCCTTGGGCCTATCAATGGGTCACAAAGGATGTCTCCAAGAAGAAAGTGGGGCATGATGGGGCATGTCTGACCTCCCTCCTCCTGGCAGACAATTTAGTTTTAGGATATTCCTTTGGCCACAAGGGAGTCCATTCAGTCAGCTGGTGGGGTGGGGTGAGCCTTAAAATTTTATTTTAGTTCACAACCAAATTGAAAATACTTATGCTTTAAATTATAATATAATTAAACTCTTTTAAATAAAAAGTAAGTATTGTCAATGAAAATGAAGCCAAACTCTGTAAAATAATTTAAATAGATTTATTGTGAGCTACATTTGAGGACCATGGCCAGGTGTGGCAGCTCATGCCTAATAATCCTAGCATTCTGGGAGGCCAAGGCGGGAGGATTGCTTGAGCTCAGGAGTTCAAGACCAGCCTGAGCAAAGAGTGAGACCCGGTCTCTACTAAAAATAGAAATTTGGCCGGGCAACTAAAAAAAAATATATATATATATATATATATATATATATATATTTATATTAGCCTGTCGTGGTGGCACATGCCTGTAGTCCCAGCTACTCGGGAGGCTGAGGAAGGAGGATTGCTTGAGCCCAGGAGTTTGAGGTTGCTGTGAGCTAGGCTGATGCCATGGCACTCTAGCCAGGGCAACAGAGTGAGACTCTGTCTCAAAAAAAAAAAAAAATTCGAGACCAGCCTGAGCAAGAACAAGACCCCGTCTCTACTAAGAATAGAAAGAAATTAATCGGCCAACTAAAACTATATATAGAAAAAATTAGCCGGGCATGGTGGCGCATGCCTGGAGTCCCAGCTACTCGGGAGGCTGAGGCAGGAGGATCGCTTGAGCCCAGGAGTTTGAGGTTGCTGTGAGCTAGGGTGACTGACGCCATGGCACTCTAGCCCCACCAACAGAGTGAGACTCTGTCTCAAAAAAAAAAAAAAAAAAAGTGTTTGACTTGTAATTGGTTAAAGAAATGCAGCTTTGTCTAAAGGCTTAGAATGTTTTAAGTTAAGATAAGGAAATCTGGATGGTGGGGGGGGTGAAAAAAAAAAGATAAGCAAGTCTGTTAATCAGAGACAAGCCACCGGATACATACCTAGTCTCAGTGATTTGTTATGTAAATTGAGGTGTTAATAAGTTACAAAGGATGTCTCAGAGAAAGGGGAAGGCATGCTGAGTTCTACCTGACCTCCCATACCATGGCCAGCAAATCAGTTTTAGGATATCCCATTGGCCAAGAGGGGGTCCATTCAGTCAGCTGGTGGTGGGGGGGGAACCTTAAGATTTTATTTTAGTTCACAATATGGACTAATTTGTAAAAGCAAAATGAAGGCAGAATTGGGTGAAAAGATAGATACTACTACTAGTACTGCGACTACTATACCAGAACAGGAATAAAACAGAAAGTAGAAAAAGGTACGTTGCAAATTTTATGCAATTTGCTTAAGCAAAACAAAACAAAAAGCTCTTTGTTGTGTAAAAATTGTTTAAAGATTACAAAGTGGACAATATTTATTTATTTGGACAATATTAGGAGACATTGTCAGCAAATACAGAATGAATTAAATAACAAAAGTCAAGAAAGAATCAATAAAGTTAGTTGCCAGAAGTCAAAATTGAAAGTTCAATAAAAACTGTTTAAAAAATGATAACAGGCTCGGAGCTTGGAACTTTGGCCAACTTTATACTGGCTTGGATTCATTCTTGCATAAAAAAGAAAACCAGTTTTAGATGGCGATAGTAAAAGAAATAATTTCAGTTATAAAAATTTTGTTTAAAAATTATAAGGAAAAGACTAAAGAAGATATTTTACAAAAAATGAAAAATCCTCAATTAAACCATAAAATAATTGTCTACAGAATACAAGATAAATATCAAGACCAATTAAAAATTTGAAAAATTACAAGTACTTTTCTTTTTTTTGTTTTTTTTTTTTTTGAGACAGAGTCTCACTCTGTTGCCCGGGCTAGAGTGCTGTGGCGTCAGCCTAGCTCACAGCAACCTCAAACTCCTGGGCTCAAGCGATCCTCCTGCCTCAGCCTCCCGAGTAGCTGGGACTCCAGGCATGTGCTACCATGCCCGGCTAATTTTTTCTATATTTATTTTTATTTGACCAATTAATTTGTTTCTATTCAGAGTAGAGACAGGGTCTCAGTCTTGCTCAGGCTGGTTTCAAACTCCTGACCTTGAGCGATCTTCCCGCCTTGCCTCCCAGAGTGCTAGGACTGGGCCATGAAAAATTACAAGTACTTTTCTTTAGCTTTAGATGACTCATTTGATATATAACACTGCCTAATTAATGCTTTGAGTTTGTTTTGACTCAAAAGACTCCTGTTTACAAAGAAATGCCAACTGATAGCCTCAAAAACTTACACATAACTATGTTTAAATCTTTTACATCTCTCAAAGAACTTCAGTTAGATGTGGTAAAAAAAAAATCTCTAGCCATGTTAGGTCAAAATTCCAGTTTAACTGGAAATTTAAAACAAGAGACCAATGTTAAAACTATCCTTTAAAGCAAGGAGAAAGAAAGAGACTGATGTTTTTCGGGTGACTTCATATCACTGTATGATACATTCTGAAAATATTTAGACTCAGTTCTCTGAAACAGACTCCGTGAAAGCAGTCACGGATACTGTTGTTAAAATTGCTCAACATATACATGCAGATGCTGTGACTCATCACCAGTATTTTATATTTAACTGCTTTAATAAAAATATAAAAGACAATGCATTTAATCTTGTGTTCATCAACAGTGCTTGTTGGTCTAGCCACAGAGAGTTTTACAGAGTTTTACTGTGCTGTTAACTCCAATTCAAGATTTTCTTGAAACAAAAGGAATACTTGGCAAATATTCAGTAATCAAAGGAAAAGATGGCAATGTGATTTCTGTGTTTTCTCACAGATATCACATTGCATAGGAAACTTCAAGAAAAGGAAAAGCTCATCTGTGATTCAGCTAGACAGGTATAAGGATTTATGTTAAAACTGAAATTTTTGTATAATTCAAGTCAATAATGATTTTATACATTTTTCTAACACGCATCAAATATGCAGAAGATTTTATGGATAGCATTATGTAGATGAGTTGCAAAAACTATAAGAAAAATTTGAAGAATGCTTCATTTATATTGATAAATTTAGAATTGCTTCTCAAATCATGCAATATCCCTTTGAATTCAGTGTTAATATTACTGAGTTGACACAAATCTTGGACAGACATGGTTTTGAAAACTATCATCCTTTTGTTTCAAAGTCAAACCAATTCTCAAAAAACTCAGCAATTTTGTCAATGAAGATGCAAATATTAAAGGAAAATGATTTTTGCTACTCAATTCAGTTACTGGAAAACTTTTAGGTATGTTAAAACAGCTTGGGTATGTGAATCTACCTTTCTTCCAACTGTAAATTTTATGAAATCTAAATACAGATGAAGCACTTCCCATGAAAATGTAGCATGCAAAGATAGGTGGTAAGTGCAAAATATTATACATACTGTATTTCAAAGGCTTAGGATAAAAAAGAGAATCTAAAATATCTCATTAATTTTTTTTACATATTGAAAGAATAATATTTTGGATTTATTAGGTAAAATAATATGCATTATTAACATCAATCTCTCCAGTTTCTTTTTACTTCTTTTTTTTCTTTGAGACAGAGTCTCACTTTGTTGCCTGGACTAGAGTGCCATGGCATCAGCCTAGCTCACAGCAACCTCAAACTGCTGGGCTCAAGCAATCCTTCTGCTTCAGCCTCCCGAGTAGCTGGGACTACAGGCATGCACCACCATGCCCAGCTAATTTTTTTTTTCTATATATTTTTAGCTGTCCAATTAACTTCTTTCTATTTTTGGTAGAGACGGGGTCTGGCTCTTGCTCAGGTTGGTCTCCAACTCCTGAGCTCAAACGATCAGCCCCCCTTGCCCTCCCAGAGTGCTAGGATTATAGGCATGAGCCACTGAGCCTGGCCTTTTTACTTCTTTTTTAATGTGGCTACTAGAAAATTTTAAATTGCATCTATGGCTCAATTGGATAGCACCACTCTATATTAGGCAACATAGACACATTTATTTAATAATACTTATGTAGCATACTGAAAGAGCAGGGAGTAATCTTTTTATTACTTAATAAGTTATCTTATTTCTAAATTTTGGATAATTTTTCTTAATATTATTAGCTCATGAAAGACCATGCTGTGTTTTCTCTCTCTCTCTCTCTCTCTCTCTCTCTCTCTCTCTCTCTCTCTCTCTCTCTCTCTCTCTCTTTCTTTCTTTCTTTGAAGGAGTCTTGCTCTGTCACCTGGGCTAGAGTGCAGTGGCATCAGCCATAACTCACAGCAACCTCAAACTTCTGGGCTCAAGTGATCCTCTTGCCTCAGCCTCTCGAGTAGCTGGGACTACAATTGTATGCCAGCTACCATGCCCAGCTAATGTTTCTATTTTTAGTAGAGATAGGGTCTCACTCTTCAGGCTGGTCTCGAACTCCTGACCTCAGGTGATCCTCCTGCCTTGGCCTCCCAGAGTGCTAGGATTACAGGCGTGAGCCACCTCACCCAGCCAATACTGTGTTTGAGATTTGCAGTAACATAGCAGGTTTAGAGCCCTGTGTCTTTGGAGGAATAATAGAAGTTGAGTGAGAAAAGGCAGGCTAAAGCCAGATTGTGAGAAGTCTTTAAGTCATATGTAGCATTTGGTCTTTATTCTGTAGAGAACTGGCAGCCATTGAAGAGTTTTAGCAAGGGGCTTGCTGCATCATTAGATTTGTGTTCTGGAAAGGTAACTGTTGAAGAAGGTAGGGCATGAATTCCAAGGAGTCAATTATTACTGTACAGGATAAAACAAATAAATGCTCAAATTTAGGTAATTGGAAACGGGGCGTGGGGGAAATGAGATGGATTTAAGATTCGGTGACTGTTGGGGTGTGGGAAGTGAAGGGTGAAGGGAAGGGTTCAAGAATGAAGCCGGGCGCGGTGGCTCACGCCTGTAATCCTAGCACTTTGGGAGGCTGAGGCGGGCGGATTGCTCAAGGTCAGGAGTTCGAAACCAGCCTGAGCAAGAGCAAGACCCCGTCTCTACTATAAATAGAAAGAAATTAATTGGCCAACTAATATATATATATAAAAAAATTAGCCGGGCATGGTGGCGCATGCCTGTAGTCCCAGCTACTTGGGAGGCTGAGGCAGCAGGATTGCTTGAGCCCAGGAGTTTGAGGTTGCTGTGAGCTAGGCTGACGCCATGGCACTCACTCTAGCCTGGGCAACAAGCAAGACTCTGTCTCAAAAAAAAAAAGAATGAGTCTAAAGTATCTGATGTGGTCAGCTCAGAGGACAATGGTACAGAGTCTGTTTTCAATCACTATTTATGAGCATGTAAATGTCTCAAGTTAGAGATTATAGAAGAAAGAGCAAGTGGGGGAGGAAGGTAAAGGATTCAGTTTGGTCATTTGATTTTTTTGTTTTTTGGTTTTTTTTGGCCTAGTACAGGGAACTTTATTGTACATTGGTACATGACAAGGTGGGGTTCCCTAGGCCCCTCCCATT
The DNA here is from genome assembly GCF_040939455.1 of Microcebus murinus. Taxonomy (NCBI): domain Eukaryota; kingdom Metazoa; phylum Chordata; class Mammalia; order Primates; family Cheirogaleidae; genus Microcebus; species Microcebus murinus. Next base: position 96,981,362 of record NC_134136.1, read on the forward strand.
CTTCAGGGTCTCTGTCATGGAAACTTTGTCATGAGGAGGGGAGATTCTCAGTGAGGTGAACTGAGTTGGCAGGGACACCCCAACAGCTGAGGCCTCTCTCTTCCTCGATGCTCTGGCTGGGGCTGGTGGTCCAGGACTCTTACTCCTTGGTGGCCATGTGGGCCATGAGGTCCACCACCCTGTTGCTATAGCCAAATTAATTGTCATACCAGGCAACGAGCTTTACAAAGTGGTCGTTGAGGGTGATGCCAGCCCCAGCATCAAAGGTGGAAGAGTGGGTGTCGCTGTTGAAGTCAGAGGAGACAACCTGGTGCTCAGTGTAGCCCAGGATGCCCTTGAGGGGGCCATCCGCCGCCTGCTTCACCACCTTCTTGATGTCATCATACTTGGCTGGCTTCTCCAAATGGCAGGTCAGGTCCACCATGGACACGTTGGCAGTGGGGACGCAGAAGGCCATAACAGTGAGCTTCCCGTTCAGCTCAGGGATGACCTTGCCTATGGCGTTGGCCACGCCAGTCGACACAGGGGTGATGTTCTGGAGAGCCCCACGGCCATCACGCCACATCTTCCCAGAGGGCCATCCATGGTCTTCTGGGTGGCAGTGACTGCATGGACTGTGGTCATGAGTCCCTCCACGATGCCAAAGTTGTCATGGAATACCTTGGCCAGGGGGGTAAGCAGTTGGTGGTGCAGGAGGCATTGCTGACAATGGTGAGGTTGTTTTGGTACTTCTCGTGGTTCACACCCATCACAAACATGGGGGCGTCAGCAGAGGGGGAAGAGATGATGACCCTTTTGGCACCCCCATCTGGGTGAGCCCTGGCCTTCTCCAGGATAGTGAAGACACCAGCGGACTCCATAATGTAATCAGTGCCCACTTCACCCCATTTGATTTTGGTGGGATCTCGCTCCTGGAAGATGGTTATGGGCTGGCCATTGATGACAAGCTTCCCGTTCTCCACCTTGACTGTGGCATTGAACTTGCCGTAGGTGGAGTCGTATTGGAACATGTAGACCAGGCGTCCTCAAACTACGTCCCGAGGGCAACATGCGGCCCACTGAGTGTTTTTGCTGCCACTGCCTGTCCTGCTTAGCAGCCAACTCATCCCGGGCCCACAGTGCGCATGTGTGGAATGTGCTCCGCACTCTCCAACGGTCTGAGGGACAGTGAACTGGCCCCCTGTTTAAAAAGTTTGAGAACCCCTGATGTAGACCATGTAGATTGAGGTCAATGAAGGGGTAGTTGATGGTGACAATATCCACGTTGTCAGAGTTAACAGCAGCCCAGGTGACCAGGTGCCCAATGCGGCCAATGTCATTTATTTCGGCCTTCACTTTCACCATGGTGTCGCCGAGACAGTGCTGGCACTGCGTGAGAAGATGCGGCTGTCTGTCCAATGGGAGGACCAGAGAGCCTGGCCATTTGATTTTTTTTTTTTGAGACAGAGTCTCACTTTGTTGCCTAGGCTAGAGTGAGTGCCGTGGCGTCAGCCTAGCTCACAGCAACCTCAGACTCCTGTCTCAGCCTCCCAAGTAGCTGGGACTACAGGCATGCGCCACCATGCCCGGCTAATTTTTTCTATATATATTAGTTGGCCAATTAGTTTCTTTCTATTTATAGTAGAGATGGGGTCTCGCTCTTGCTCAGGCTGGTTTTGAACTCCTGACCTCGAGCAATCCGCCCGCCTCGTCCTCCCAGAGAGCTAGGATTACAGGCGTGAGCCACCGCGCCCGGCCCGGCCATTTGATTTTGACATTACAGAGCATGAAGACCAATAGCAGGTTCAAAGCTCAGGGGAAGAAGTAGGAGCCAAAGATGGAGATTTGGGAATCTTCTGCATGCAGGAGGCTAGAACTGTAGGTGTAGATAAGATTACCTGGAGAAAGAGGTTCTCCACCTTGGCTGCACCTTAGAATCACTTGGAAGGATTGAAAAACCCCAGGGCCCAGATCATACCACAATCAAATTGTTTCAGCAAGTGTAACAGCAAGTGTTAACAGCGACTGACCAGGGAAAGAACCCAGCAGCACACAGAGTCGGAGAATTAGCCTTTATTACGCTGGCCAGCTCAGAGGGGCATGCCACCAAATTCTGAACACCGCTTCCTTGTTCTCCTCCAGTTTTATACACTTCCTGGGTTTATACACAACCAATCAACTATGAGCATGAGGAATTATCCAATCAGCAGTGGGATTCAAAAACATCCAATCAGCAGCAAACTTTACGTAACCAATCAACTACGAGCATGTTATCCAATCAGCAGTGAGTTCAGCCATGGGGGTGGGGTTTTCTCCCTATCAAAATCAGGGATGGGCCAGGCGCGGTGGCTCAAGCCTGTAATCCTAGCACTCTGGGAAGCCCAGGCGGGTGGATTGCTCGAGGTCAGGAGTTCGAAACCAGCCTGAGCAAGAGCAAGACCCCGTCTCTACTACAAATAGAAACAAATTAATTGGCCAACTAATATATATATGTAAAATTAGCCGGGCATGGTGGCGCATGCCTGTAGTCCCAGCTACTCGGGAGGCTGAGGCAGCAGGATCGCTTGAGCCCAGGAGTTTGAGGTTGCTGTGAGCTAGGCTGACGCCACGGCACTCACTCTAGCCTGGGCAACAAGCGAGACTCTGTCTCAAAAAAAAAAAAAAAAAAAAATCAGGGATGAAGGCCGGGTGCGGTGTCTCACGCCTGTAATCCTAGCACTCTGGGAGGCCGAGGTGGGCTGATTGCTCGAGGTCAGGAGTTCGAAACCAGCCTGAGCAAGAGCGAGACCTTGCTGGATTAATCCTGGGTTGGGAGTTTGCAGGGACAAAAGATGAAGGCTTGAGTGGAGGCCTGGTAGAGAGGCTGAATGTGGCCTGAACCTCCCAAGGGAGAAGTGTGTTGGGCTTTTAGATTTCATTTAATTAAGTCTGTGAACAACAGGCTGAAAGTATCAAAAAGGAGACCTGTTTTCCTCAACCCTACACTTTAAAATGCAAAATGTGGGCTGGGCGTGGTGGCTCACGCCTATAATCCTAGCACGCTGGAAGTCGAAGGCGGGCGGGCGGATTGCTCAAGGTCAGGAGTTCAAAACTAGCCTGAGCAAGAGCGAGACCCCGTCTCTACTAAAAATAGAAAGAAATTAATTGGCCAACTAATATATATAGAAAAAATCAGCCGGGCATGGTGGCGCATGCCTGTAGTCCCAGCTACTCGGGAGGCTGAGGCAGCAGGATTGCTTGAGCCCAGGAGTTTGAGGTTGCTGTGAGCTAGGCTGACGCCATGGCACTCACTCTAGCCTGGGCAACAGAGGGAGACTTTGTCTCAAAAAAAAAAAAAGAAAAAGAAAAATTCACCCAGGCATGGTGGCGCATGCCTGTAGTTCCAGCTACTTGGGAGGCTGAGGCAGGAGGATTGCTTGAGCCCAGGAGTTGGGGTTGCTGTGAGCTGGGATGAAGCCATGGCACTTTAGCCTGGGCATCAGAGTGACACTGTGTCTCAATAAATAAATAAACAAAATAAAATGCAGAATGTTTCCCTGAAGGTCAAGCTTGTTTGTTACCAAGAGATTTAAACATGCCTTAGACTCTGCTGTGTTGTATACACTTCATGAGCATTGCCTTTTTTCCCCCTTTTCTTTTCTAGCATTCTTATATTTTCTATACAGTCATGATTTTGGCAACCTTTAATCTTGATATAGTTTTATATGCATGCACAGAAAAATTGCAAAAATAGTACAAGGAAAGGTTCTACATAACCTTTATCTAGATTCAACAATTGTTCACGTTTTGCTCCATTTGCACTTTGTCTGTCTCTAGATTTTTATTTGTCTATGCATATTATTTTTTTCCAAAGCATATGAGAGTTAAATTAGAGACATTATTTCCATTCACCCAAAATGCTACAGTGTGTAATTCTCAAGAACAAGGACATTCTCTTATATAACCAGAGTACAATGATCAGTCAGGGAATTTAACATTGACACAGTGTTATTGTCTAATCTGCAGACCTTGTTCCACTTTGTTCAATTGTTGCAATAATGTCTCTTATGGCTATTTTTCTTTCTTGGTCCATGATCCAATCCAGAATCACACATTGTCATAGGTCCTTAATCTCTTTTCATCTGAAACAATTCCTTAGGCTTTGCATTTCTTTTTTTTTTTTTTTTTTTTTTGAGACAGAGTCTCGCTCTGTTGCCTGGGCTAGAGAGTGCTGTGGCGTCAGCCTAGCTCACAGCAACCTCAAACTCCTGGGCCCAGGCGATCCTTCTGCCTCAGCCTCCTGAGTAGCTGGGACTACAGGCATGCACCACCACACCTGGCTAATTTTTTCTATATATTTTTATAGAAAATATTATAATATTTTATATTTTTATTTTTATTTATTTTATTATTAATATTATTATATTTTTATTTTATATTTTTATAGAAAATATAATATTGTATATTTTATATATTATAATATTATTATATATAATATATTTGTAGTTCTCCAATTAATTTCCTTCTATTTATAGTAGAGACGGTGGTCTTGCTCTTGCTCAGGCTGGTTTCAAATTCCTGACCTCGACCTCCCAGAGTGCTAGGATTATAGGCGTGAGCCACCACACCTGGCCTAACCTTTGCATTTCTTGACTTTGACATATTTTGAAGGCTATTCATCTTGTGGAAGGTCCCTTAGTTTGAGTTTGTCTGCTGTTTTATCACAATTAGATTCAGGTTATGCATTTTTGGCAAGAAGACCACAGAAGGGATGTTAGGTCCTTCTTAGCAGGAGGCACATAATGTCTATTTGGCCCAACTGATCATACCATTGCTTTGTCATAGGAAAGGAAAGTTTATTTAGCTTTATTTTTTCCATTTAGCAGGCATCTTGCATCACAATAAAATCTTTTTTGTACAAGCACGATAACCTGAAGCTCTAAATTATTTGATTAATTGCAAATAACCAAAGAGCAAAAACCTAGTTCTTTTTTTTTTAAGGAAGCAAGTTTAAAATAATATGCATTCATTTTTACTTGTGGAGTTTTAATGTCAACAGGTATATTTCGACTGAAGCAAAATCTACTTTCAGAAAACAAATGAGAAAACTATATATTTGTAAATAAGCTTGAAAAAAATGTGGTTTAAGATTATTAAAGGACAAAGTTCCAGACACAATGAACAGATTTTAAAACATTAATATTAATATATCTTAAAGTGCAAGAAGTTTACGATTAACATTGTAATATGCCAGACAATACACAATATCACCAGAAGAGAACTATGGCTTAGTACAGAGGAGTGAATTTTCATTTGTGGCACGAATCCTGGCGGTAACCACTGCATAAAGATGATTTTAGGCAGATACTCAGAACCTGACAGGGGGGAGTCATGGGACTGATTGTGCCAAGGGGAAGAAGTTGAATACGGTGCCAAAGAAGATTTGAAAATAAGATTTGAGTCAACATGCATAAATTCACTTTCTTTGAAGAAGTTGCAATGGGATCCAGGAACAGGAAAAAAAGAATATTTATTGTTTTGCCTTTGCATGCCAAGATGTAATCTCTCTTTTTCTTCTACCCTTTCCTTAAAATAACAGTTGTCTGCATGTAGAATGAATGTATTTTAAATGAGCCATTCAGTGCTTTTTTTTTTTTTTTTGGCTCTCATTTCCAGTGCTGAGTAGCAACATGATGATAGACTAGAAATTCTACTGAATTTGAGTCAGACTAACCCAGGAGCCAAGGTTCTCTCTGCCACAGACTGGAGTGTGGTCTTGAGCAAGTCACTTGGCTTCAGTGTCTATATATGGCATTTATTTATTTATTTTTTTTATTTTTTAGACGGAGTCTCACTTTGTTGCCCAGGCTAGAGTGAGTGCCATGGCGTCAGCCTAGCTCACAGGAACCTCAAACTCCTGGGCTCAAGCAATCCCCCTGCCTCAGCCTCCCGAGTAGCTGGGACTACAGGTATGTGCCACCATGCCCGGTGATTTTTTCTATATATATTAGTTGGCCAATTAATTTGTTTCTATTTATAGTAGAGACAGGGTCTCGCTCTTGCTCAGGCTGGTTTCAAACTCCTGACCTTGAGCGATCACCCGCCTCGGCCTCCCAGAGTGCTAGGATTATAGGCGTGAGCCACCCCGCTTGGCCTTATATATGGCATTTAAATAGGGGAATGAACCTAGCTGGGTTGGGAGGATTAGAAATAACACATATAAATTCTGCTTGTTGGTTGACGTATTTCTTGATGAAAAGACAAGACAAGACAAGACAAGACAAGACAAGACAAGACAAGACAAGACAAGACAAAAGAAGGCCGGGCGGTGGCTCATGCCTGTAATCCTAGCTCTCTAGGAGGCTGAGGCGGGTGGATCGCTCAGGGTCAGGTGTTCGAAACCAACCTGAGCAAGAGACCCATCTCTACTATAAATAGAAAGAAATTAATTGGCCGACTAATATATATAGAAAAAAATTAGCTGGGCATGGTGGTGCGTGCCTGTAGTCCCAGCTACTCGGGAGGCTGAAGCAGCAGGATTGCTTGAGCCCAGGAGTTTGAGGTTGCTGTGAGCTAGGCTGACGCCATGGCACTCACTCTAGCCTGGGCAACAGAGTGAGACTCTGTCTCAAAAAAAAAAAAAAAAAAAAAGATAAGAAAAGAAAAGAAACCAATAAAAAAAGAGAAAGAAATAACACATATAAAGAATTGAAAGTACTTTACCAATACCATTGCCCATCCTAGGTATTCAATGATGTAAGCTAGATATAAGGACAATGTAACAAAAAGTTCAGTTTAGTGAAAAGAGCCCTAGCTTGAGAACTGGGACACTGGGATTCTGGCCGCTGAGCCTTTGTTAAACTAATAAGCTCCTGACCTTGAGCTGGACTGTATTTCCATTAAGGGAGTGTTAGGTCCGGAGTGGGAGACACAAGAAGCCTCCCTCTTGTGTTTTCTGGGTGCAGATTGGGTAGAGGCCAAAAAAAGGGTCCATCCCGAGGGAGAGGAAAGCCTGGGGTTTTACAGAGGGTTTTTTCTGGGGGGAATGAGCTACCCCTGCAGAGATAGTGGAGGGGAGTAGGAATGCCAGCTGTCTGTTAGATTTGCAACCTCCGAACTCTCCAGACTCCTGTGGCTATTGTTTTACAAGCCTAAATTTTCCCTTAATCTGTCCTATACATACTTTTCGGGTTCCCACTAGGAACAAACCTAACAGGAAGGAGTGTTGGCAAGAGAAAAACAGGTCGATTTCTCAGGGAGCTGGTGAGGAGCTAGCATGCTGCCACTAATACAAGTTGGGATGTTTTTCACTGGTGGGCTGAATGCTCTTCTGTTGGAATGCAGAGCTGAGTGAGTGTGCAGCTCTGCCTGGGCCCCCGGTGCCACTTGAGCTTGGCCTTGAATGCTTGCATGTGGATTTTTGCCACTGGAGAAAGGAAGGTTTTCCAGTCAAGGACAAACACCCAAGATCTGCCAGGTGAAATGGCAGGGTGCTGCCACTGTGCAAAAATGGCACCTCACATCCAATCCCACTGCAGTCACCTTCCGGGACTGCCCCTGACTGTTGGGTTGCATCAAATACATGTTTAAGTGGACCCTTTGTGGACTTTAGAAATCTTTTTGCTCTACTGTGGGAAAATAGTACTTGAAATGGGATAGCTCTATAAACTCCCAGCACTCACCATTTGGCCTGGAGACAGGGAAACTATTAACAACAGTCTGAATGACAGTCTCAGCTCATTAATACTAGCTAACTTTTCCATGGGGCTATGTACTAGGCACTGTTCTAAGTGTTGTACTTCTATTAATTTATTTAATCTTCAGAACAATGGTGTAAAGGAGGTACAGTTATTATCCCTCTATTGAAGATGAAGAAACTGAGGCCCAGAGAGATTAGATCATTTGCTGAAGGTGAAGATTAGAACCCAGGCTGGCTGACAAAAGGCCTGATCCTAACCATTTTGCTGTACTGCCTGTCCAGAGACTGAGGAAGTAAGGACTCAATCTCACACACACATACAAAAAATACATGTAACTAGCACTAACAACCGAGAATTTAGTTACAGATTCAAGTATAGCTGTAGTAAATGCTGCATTCATACGAGAGGCCAAGGCATTACTTTTTCGCCCATAATATGCTCTATCATTTGCTCTGGTAATGGTTTTGATTGATCATTATTTGGATATAAGCGCTTAGGTAATGCATTACAACAATTAAGTTTCCTCTTCCTGTAGTATGCCATTTTATGTGGAGAGGGAAGGAGGAAGTTAGGTGGGTTGGACCATTTTATTTCTCCATAATTTCATATGGAGAAATAAGGACTTTGTAGAGAGTCTCAAGTGGAGGTTCTATTAAAAAAGACTGCTTTGGCTGGACACGGTGCCTCACGCCTGTAATCCTAGCATTCTGGGAGGCCGAGGCTGGAGGATGACTTGAGGTCAGGAGTTTGAGACCAGCCTGAGCAAGAGTGAGACCCCATCTCTACTAAAAATAGAAAAAAATTAGCAGACAACTAAAATATATATAGAAAAAAATTAGCCGGGGATGGTGGCACATGCCTGTAGTCCCAGCTACTTGGGAGGCTGAGGCAGGAGGATCGCTTGAGCCCAGGAGTCTGAGGTTGCTGTGAGCTAGGCTGATGCCATGGCACTCTAGCCCGGGCAACAGAGTGAGACTCTGTCTCTGAAAAAAAACAAAAAAGAATTAAACCAAGTGCAGGGCCCTTTATTTTTTCCTGGAGTTGTGTCTTCTCCTCAGTTTTGAATAGTGTGTTGACCCCAACACGGCTTCAAAGCTTTCTCAAGCTGGAGGAAGCCTCTGGGAGTGTACAGACATATTTCCGGGATCCATGAGTCTGCAGGGGTGAGGATCCAGAAACTGACTTCTCATCCTTTTGTGTTCTATATGTTAATTCTAAATGGGTCACTGAAGATACAAATGAGGATTATGACTGGCACTACTGGACTAGCTTGAAATATCTCAAGGAAAACTAATTTTGTCATTGACTTTTATTTTCTTTCTTTTTTTTAGACAGAGTCTCACTTTGTTGCCTGGGCTAGAATGCCGTGGCGTCAGCCTAGCTCACAGCAACCTCAAACTCCTGGGCTCAAGCGATCCTCCTGCCTCAGCCTCCCCAGTAGCTGGGACTACAGGCATGCACCACCATGCCCGGCTAATTTTTTTAATATATTTTTAGTTGGCCAATTAATTTCTTTCTATGTTTAGTAGAGATGGGGGTCTTGCTCTTGCTCAGGCTGGTTTTGAACTCCTGACCTTGAGCAATCCACCTGCCTCAGCCTCCAAGAGTGCTAGGATTACAGGCGTGAGCCACCACACCTGGCCTCCCATCAGGTATTTACTTGAAATTTGCTTCAGATGAGGACATTTGCGTATAAAAAATTTCTATACAGCTTTACCTTACAAACTTGGTGTGGCTACAAGCTTTTTGTGTAATTTCAGGTAAAATTTACATAACATAGAATTAGCCATTTTAAAGCGAACAATTCAGTGGCATTTAACATATTTACAATGTTGGGCAATCATTGTCTATCTAGTTCCAAAACATTATTATTACCCCAAAAGGAAGCTGTTACCCATAAAGCACTCACTCCCATTATTCCCCCTTCCTTTTCCATCTCTAAGCCTCTATCTCTAATGTCTCTATTCTGGACATTTCATATAAATGGAATCATACAATAGGCGGTCTTTTGTGACTGGCTTCTTTCGCTTGGCATACTGTGTTTGAGGTTCATGTAGCGTGGGTCAGGACTTTATCCCTTTTTATGGCTGAATAATATTCCATTTACGGCTAGACCATATTTTGTTTGTCCATTCATCTATTGATAGACATTTGCGTTGTCTCCACCTTTTGGCTCTTGTGAATGATGGAATAATAATACTGCTGTAAATATTCATGTTTTTGTATGAACACCTGTTTTCAATTCTTTTCCATCCACCCAAGAGTGGAATTGCTGGATCACACGGTAATTCTGTTTAACCTTTTGAGGAGCTGCCAAGCTGTTTTCCACAGCAGCTGCACCATTTTACATCCCCACCAGCAATGTATGAGGGTTCCAATTTCTCCACATCCTCACTGACACTTGTTATTTTCTGGTTTTTAAAATGTTTGTTTATTTATTTACATAGAGCCATCCTTGTGGAGGTCACATGGGGTGGTATCTATTGATACAAAGGGCTTTTGGATTTGGCCGTGGTGTGCTGCTTGTCTTTACATTGGAATCTCCTGGGTTTTTATTTATTTACTTTTTAAACAATCCCAATGACAGGCTGCACCTGGGCCAATTCCATCAGAGGCTAGGGGTGGGCCTAGGCCTCTGCAGCATGTTTTAAAGCTCCCCAGGTGATTACAGTGTGCAACTAAAATTGACATTCGCTGTGTCAAAGATTCCCTAGCCCCTCTCACTTAACACTTTTTTAAATCAAAATTTTAAATAGTGTTTAAATAGCTGGGCGAGTCCTACATTCATCTGAAAAAATGGCGGGGGAGTGATCCAGATTTTTGTCAGCCATTCTAACCCTAATAGTTAATGCCAAGTTTTTAAGAGAGGAAGTGATTTCATCACAGCTGCACACAGGGGGCAGGGAGGCGAGATGTCTCCAAGGGTCCCAAGTGAACTGCTGAAAAGGCAAAAAGCAAAACAGTAAAACAAAAGGCTACTGGCTTTGATGGCCAGGGCAGCTGCTAAGGACTGCCAGCGCCCATCAGGTGCCCCCAAAGGAAAGTTGGGGACAGCAGCATAATGGGCTGCCTCAGGGTGGTTCTGACAGCCTGTGGATGTTTCTAGTCAGCACCCAGCTTCCCCTCTACTACCATCACCCCCACGTTCTCCTTTTTAACAGAGGGCTCTTTTCTGCTCTTGATTAGTAGGTAGTTACTGTTGCTAACTGTGCAGGGCGGTGTGGCTCTTTCTTTTCGTTTATAAATGCTCTGTTGCTGATGCCCAGCTTGGCATGACTGCTAATAAGCAAGTGGCCTTGAAGCCAGGGGCCTAGATTATAAAACTCAGGCAATGAGAATATGTTCCAGAATCCAAATAGGGACTCACAGCCTGGTTGGAGGTGTTTAAAGAGGCTTTTGATCCTTTGGTTCCTGTCCATGTCCTACCTTTAACAGTTTTGCCAGTCTCACTCATTTGAAAGTGAGTTTTGGAAAAGGGTAATACCTAACACTAAGTAGCATTTTGCTAAGTGGGTCACCACAGCTTTCACTCTAAGCTTTGACTTCATCTTATTGTCTATGTCAGGGGTCCTCAAACTTTTTAAACAGGGGGCCAGTTCACTGTCCCTCAGACCGTTGGAGGGCCGGACTATAGTTTAAAAAAAACTATGAACAAATTCCTATGCACATTGCACATATCTTATTTTGAAGTAAAAAAACAAACGATGGCTCACGCCTGTAATCCTAGCACTCTGGGAGGCCGAGGCGGGAGGATTGCTCAAGGTCAGGAGTTCGAAACCAGCCTGAGCAAGAGCGAGACCCCCGTCTCTACTATAAATAGAAAGAAATTAATTGGCCAACTAATGCATATGAAAAAAATTAGCTGGGCATGGTGGCACATGCTTGTAGTCCCAGCTACTCAGGAGGCTGAGGCAGTAGTATTGCTTGAGCCCAGGTGTTTGAGGTTGCTGTGAGCTAGGCTGACGCCATGGCACTCACTGTAGCCTGGGCAACAAAGTGAGACTCTGTCTCAAAAAAAAAAAAAAATGGGCAAAAAGACCCACATGTGGCCCGTTTGAGGATGCCTGGTCTATGTTATCACTGCACTCCGACCACACACTCCCAGGAGCACACTGGAGTTGAACAACCCGAGTTTTCTTCCCATTGCAGGGAGAACAGACACCATGGGAACAGGGTGGGGGTGGATCTCAACAAGAGGGTGCGAGAAAGGACGACTCAGGGGATTTGTATCTGTCTCAGGTGGTTTGGGGGTGCAGTTAAGGATGCTGGGTTTTGCTGTGGATTGAACGCTGCCAAGGTCATTCTGTGACTGGGTGTTTTAACAAATGTTCTCCAAAAGCAGGGAAAATTAGAGCCAGGCTACAGCTGTGGCTGGTAAAGAAGCAGTAGTCAGTTGTATTAGCCAGGATTGAGGGATGTTTGGTCACATTTGTGGTGTGGACAGGATTCATGTTTTGTCCGTGTTCAGGCATAATTATGGAGTGGTCTCGTTTTGGTCTTATTCTATCCTGGTCACAGAGTGGCTTCGTCTGATGTTGGAGTTCTGGGGAGCTGTTTCTGTTCAACAGGACACCCAGGCCCAGCTGTGAGTGCCCGGCCGGCTCTGCAAAAGCAGGTCTCCTGCTCTCTTTCTCAGTCCTCCCTTTTGGCTAAGAGCACTCGGGGGCAGGCCAGAGGATATGAATCCATAATAACCCCATTTTCACCGTTGGCAGGATTTTGTTGGTCGGGAGGCTGTTTCAAGAATGCAGACTGTAGTTGGACTAGGGTAAGTCTCATTTCTCCTGTGTCATTTGTTGCAGGACGAGTTGCTGAATTCTCTTGATGTGACAACAGCCGTCCAGTAACATCTAAGACTTGGCACAGAATAGACTGGTTGACTATAACATAATCAATTACCACAAACAAAATGATTATTAGTCCTGAAATAGGCCTTGAAGCCAGGAGCCCAGATTATAAAACTCAGTCAATGAGAATATGTTCCAGAATCCAAATAGGTACTCTTAGCCTGGTTGGAGGTGTTTAAAGAGGCTTTTGATCCTTTGGTTCCTTCCTGTCCATGTCCTACCTTTAACAATCTTGCCAGGATTGCATTAATGGTAAGTAGGACATGCACTGGGAACATCTTTGCAATAACTCCTACCATTACCCCAACAATGTTGGTTCCATGTTGAGGCACATTCATCTCTGATGCTCTGGTAACATTCATAGAGCATTTTTGTTAAACTCCACTTTCATTAGACCTATCTGATTAGCTAATGGCAAAGCATTGTGAAGTTTTTCATCTCCATTTATTTGACACCTGTGTGAAGCAAGGTGAGGCCCAAGTGCTGGGGATAGGGTAAGTGGCTAAGCCCAAGCAATAGTCTGAGCCCAAGGGCCACCTGCACCGCTGGACACAAACTGCTGAGCATGACCAGCTGCATAATTTACAAGCCCAGTGCAACATAAAAACACAAGGCCCTTTATTTAAAAATTTTTAAAAATTTCAGGATGGCGACAACAGATAATTAAACCAAGTGCAGGGCCTGTTTGTGTATGAGGCCCTATGTACAGGTTAAATGCCTGCGTGGCCCACCCTGGTGCTGAGTGGGAAGAGACACATCTCAGGCCAGTGGAACCCTACTTCTCCTGCAACGTGAAGACCAGGACAACTCTATTCCCAGGGAGCTGACTCCAGAGGAATGGTAAAAACTGGAGACTATCTCAGGAAGAAAGAGGAGAGGCAGACTGACATAGACTGAAGGATGAGAATGAGAACCTGGATCCACAGAAGAAAGGAAGATACACAGAGCAACAAGCAAGTGGCGGTGAGTAGGCAAAAATTAATGTGGGTGCTAAAAAGATATCCAGTTTTTTATAGAGAAAGATCTGTTCTTCAACAGACCCTTGTTGAACACTTATGAAGACATTGCCCAGTTCTTGTACAAAGGTGAAGGACTCAACAAAATAGCCATTGCCTTGGGGAGAGATGAGTTTAATATCCAGGTTCTCTGTGCCTTTGTGGAGGTACAGGGGTTCATTGATTTAAATTTTGTGTAGCCATCACAGCAATTCCTGTGGCCATGAGAGGCACAAAAGCCTGACAGGATGTTGGAAACATTTGCCCAGGGATATTGTCAGTGTAATAAAGGAGAATTTTAGTCCGCAGACATTTAGGATCTCTCCTTTGCCATCATCTTGTTGAACACTAGCCATAACCCCAGCGTCAACAATAAGGCCACCGCGGAAAGGTCCCCTGCCAGGACAGAAGCACCAGCGATGGAGGAGCCCTGCCAGAGGAGCAACTCCGCAATCTGCAGTTTCCCAACTCAACACTAACAACAACGGTATCCTCTTACTCACTTCTCCCCCGTTCCAATTTTGCGTGAAAACGTAGATAACTTAAATGCCCAGGATCTTTTTATTCAGTCCTCAAATGCAAAGCAGACCCTTGCTAAAAATAAAGGCAAGAATAATCCGAGTGGGTTTAAGCATTATTAAGAAAAAGACAGGCAGTACTTTTAGACTATACAGGGTGGATCCCAGCATTTTATTTTCTTGACTTGGCTAGGAAATAAGAGGGGCCTTGGCTTAGGGAGAGGTATATGGGAAGTGCATGGGGTGGGCCCCCCGGAAGTCCTGCTGCGCTGTTTAAATCTAAGGTGACCTAACGGATGGCGGGAGCGTCCGCCCGAGCCTCGGCGCAGGGCGCGGCCATTGGTGACGCACGCCGGGGAGCACGGCGCCCACGTTTCCACCATTAGCCAGGCCTCACACCCGGCGCTCCAAGTTCGGGGCTGGAGGCGTCCCTGCTTCCTCCCTCCCGGAGGCGGGTCTGGCCCCGCCCCTGCGCCCCGGGTCGCTCCCCGCGGCCCCTCCCACCTCCTAGGCTTGGCCTCCCCCGGCGCAGCGCACTCCCCGCCGGCCGCAGCCTGACACGCCGCGCGGCCCCCCAGTCTCCCGCGGTCGCCTCCCCCAGGCATGGCACAGGGCCTCGCCTCACTATGGCAGCAGCACGGCACAGCACGCTCGACTTCATGCTCGGCGCCAAAGGTGAGGGCGCCGGCCGCCACCTGCGCGGCCGCCCTCGCTGCCCGGCGGGCTGGGGCTGAGACCGGGCGGGGCGCGCGCCGCGGGCCGAACAATGCGGGCGGCCCCGGGCTGCCGCGCCGAGCGCGCTGCGGAGCCTCGTGCATCGGCGGCCGGGCGGAGGCCGCTCCCCTGCCCGCATCGCGCTCGGTCCTGGCCGCTGCTCGGGGCCCCGAGGGGCCACTCCGGGTGCCCACCGGCCGCGCCGCCCTTCCGGGCCCGGACCGCCCACCCGCGCCCCACGCGGGCTCGCAGCCTCTGCACCCCCGCCGGGGGTTCCCCTTCAGGTTGCGCGTCGCGGGCGGACCCCCCCAGACCCCCGGGGCGGGGGTGCAGGGGCCGCGTGGGGCGAGGCGTGACTCGCGCGGTGGGCCCGGGTGGGGGGCGTGCGCCACGCGGGGCTGCCCGCGCGACCTTTTCCTGTTCTTGCAGGCGGGTAAATTTCCCTCTTGGGGGCGGGGGTTTCCCCTCGTGGGGAGCCCGGGCCGGGGAAGGACCGCGGCCGCGCAGCGCTTGCAGCATTCTTAGCCGTCTGCGTAGGAGACGGATCCCCCGGAAAGGAACGGGGGCACGGGAAAAGGAAACGATTATTATTATTGGGGGTGGGGAACTGTGCGGCCTGGGCGCGGGAATTATAACACCCCGAAACGGGGAGACTCAGAAGCCAGAACTGGCCAGAACAGAGGGGGCTGGGGAAGTCTGAACTGGGTGCAGGAATTTTGAAGGGGAGGGATACTTCGTGGGCTTTTCTCTGGGTGCCTCTAACATGGGCGGGGGTTGGCGGGGGGGAATAGAGTCGCCTGTTCTTTTTCTGGAGGCTTTTGAACCTGTGACTGCTGCAGACTTGAATCTGCACTTCCCGTGCGTCCCACTTGGAGTGTCTCACCCATACCCTGCTTTATCACTGTTGTCCGCGAATTGGATGGAGCTGCCTTTTCTGTGACCATTTCTAACATTGACTTTCTCTTTCTGAACTCTGAATACTCGTTTTGCATTTTCTTCCTCAATGTAAAGGATCTCCGAAGGCACAAGGTTTAATAAAAAGACTGAGGATTTGAAACCACAACTGGGGTTGACTCTTGCTTTTCCTGTTTGGCTCCGCATGTGACCTTGAGTTTCTCTCTCAACCTTTTTGAGCCTCATCTTCCCCATCTGTAAAGGGAAGGACAATGCACAGCTCTTCGGGCTTTTTACTATTAAGGGAGTAGCTGTGAAACACCGTAGGGTTGTTGAGCAATGTCCAGTGTATTTGGGTGGTCAGAAGTGATCTGGAGAAAAGAAAGCATTTTTAGTTCCCGCGTTTTTTGGTAGGATGGAGGGAAGGGAGACTGGGGAGAATCTGGAAATGATGCTTGGGTGACGAAGTATAAGATAGCTAAGGTTTTGTTGAGTAATTACCCTAACAGCTTTAGGCTGAATGGCTAATGAACGTTCTAGCATACTGAATTTAGTGGTGAAGAGAGTGAGGCTTGAGGAGAAATAGTGGGTGAGTGTATCAGTGTTGCCCAGCTGGTAAGAGGTGAGTCTGGGAAGTGTCCTTGGTGTGTCATGTGAACTCACCTGTATTTATTGTGCATGTGTTTTAGCCTTAAAGGAGGGTGATCTCAGCACGGGCCCAAAGATTCTGGCACTTTCTGCAGCCCTTAAACCTCCTTCACCTAAATTCAGCTGTTGCCACCCGAAATGCTTGCTCACACAATGGGCTGCTTCTGTTTGGTTGTGAACGTGGGGAAAGACCATCACGTAATTGTATGAAGAAAAATTGAGAGAATTTTGATATTTTGGGCTGACACGGGCCAGAGAGGGGGAGAGAACTCACTGATGGGCGATATGGGAGGGAGGAGAAGAAATTGGCGGGTTCTAAGTTGGCAAGGTGTGGAAGTGGCATCTAAATGTGCAAAGGGAAAGTAAAAAGATCGAGGATAAGAGGGTGTGTGTGTGTAGAGCAGAATAGAAGGTACTTAAGAGGGAAAGATGAGACAGCTGTTAATATTTTAATTCTGTCATTCTTGAAGATAAGAAAGCTTCAGATAAGAAAGCTCCAGTAAACCAACTGGAAAGATATTAAGAGGGGTGTGTATATATGTGCATGTATGTCAGATCTTGATTCCTTACAAAAGTGTTCTGTAAAAGAACTCTGATTCTTAACTGTATTCTCTCCCATCACTTCTTTTGGGGTGAAACATGCCACTCTTGCTGTCCTATCCACACTCAAAAAATAAAAGGGATCTGGCTAGATTGGGATCTTCTAAGTTTTTAGTTTTCAATAAGGGGGTACTTGGTGAAAAATCCACTTGTGAGGTCTCTAAAAGCACTTAATTGATGATAATGAGTCAAAAGGCATTAACTCTTGGCATGGGAGTATTGGATGTGACTCAAGGGTGAGTCAAATGCCTGTGAAGTCTAGATTCATGTTCTTCCCCCCACCTCCATTTGTCAGTAATCCTAATGTTCCAATTCCATGATGTGATTTTAGTGGAATTAAACTTAAACCATTTAGTTATTTTGTTGGGACTCCATATAACTTAGTTACCAATGCAAACCTAGCAGCCACCAGACCAAGAGCAGTTGTACATTGGGGCCTGGTGGGTGCCTTGTTCAGTGTTCTGGCCGATGAGGTAACTCAGAAGAAAATTTTTATTTTTGTTTTTTTAAAAAAGTCATCTTTGGTCATCTTGTAAATGAGGTATTGGACTCTGAGGACTCTTGAGCCCAGAAAACATTTTGTGACTTAGCCCAAGGCCAAGAAGAATAAACCTGACTCATGTTTCTATAGTTTAGGGATCCCTGGGTTGGTGGAGGACGCGTGGTTTGTTCCTAGTTGTAGATGCCAGGCAGGGTGCTGAGTATCCAGAGGTGAGTGAGGTGTCACAGCCTCTCCCTGTTTGTCCTCTTGGAGCAGACAGTCTCTAGCTGGCCAGTCAGCCTTTGGGAACAGTCTAGCAATCCTTTCTATGTCTTCTTTCTTCCTCTGGGCTAGGCCCTTCTCTGAAGGCAGACCTCCAAGGTCTGCATTTTGGACACTGCTCTCGTACATGGTGGATGTTTGATAAATACTAATTAAATGGACCAAATTTATGTTGCAGTAAAGGTGAAATGCTGGTTCACATCCATTCTGAGAGAGTGAGGCACACATTTACCTTTTAGAATTGTGAGGATGCATCCTGTGTTCAGAAATGTGGCTGATGCTGTTTGGTCTGTCTTTGGACCATTGATATATGGCTTGCGTAGGGAAACCAAGTGACTTGTGTCACTTAAATTCACAAATCAATTTTGTAACAAATCTTGTTTAATACATTAAGAATGGAAGACTGCTTAGGAATTATGGGCTTAGCAGAAAAAGTTTGGGGTAGGGGTCCTGTTGATCCTCATCAGGGAAAGCCTATGGACCTCTTAAGAGTAAGACTATTAACTAAGATAACTCAATTATTTAAAATACAACTTTCAAAAACCCCAAATGCATGGTATTGTAATGTGCTCTTCTTTATTAACACATTAAACAAGGTATAGCAGCAAAGCTTTCATAATGTTAAAATAGAGCTGAGCAAAATTATTTCAGCTGTAATGTGATACGAAAAAATCAGATTTTATTTTTTTTTATTTATTTTTGAGACAGAGACTCACTCTGTTGCCTGGACTAGAATGCCGTGTCAGACTAGCTCACAGCAACCTCAAACTCCTGGGCTCTAGCGATCCTCCTGCCTCAGCCTCCAGAGTAGCTGGGACTACAGGCATGCACCACCATGCCTGGCTGATTTTTTCTATATATTTTTTTTTTTTTTTTTGAGACAGAGTCTCGCTTTGTTGCCCAGGCTAGAGTGAGTGCCATGGCGTCAGCCTCGCTCACAGCAACCTCAAACTCCTGGGCTCGAGCGATCCTTCTGCCTCAGCCTCCCAAGTAGCTGGGACTACAGGCATGAGCCACCATGCCCGGCTAATTTTTTTTTTATATACATATCAGTTGGCCAATTAATTTCTTTCTATTTATAGTAGAGACGGGGTCTCGCTCTTGCTCAGGCTGGTTTTGAACTCCTGACCTTGAGCAATCCGCCCGCCTCGGCCTCCCAGAGAGCTAGGATTACAGGCGTGAGCCACCGCGCCCGGCCATTTTTAGTTGGCCAATTAATTTCTTTCTTTTTTTTTTTTTAATAGAGACGGGGGTCTCACTCTTGCTCAGGCTGGTTTCGAACTCCTAACCTTAAGCGATCCTCCCGCCTCAGCCTCCCAGAATGCTATGATTACAGGTGTGAACCACCATGCCGGGCCCCAAAATCTGATTTTATTGTGATGGTGGCCAGGTGTAGTTGATAATGTGTGGTTTTTGGCCTCTAAGCATAATTGAAATGCTAAATTTCACTTAGTGAAAATTGGGATGTATATATTTTTCCCCCCACCCAAATTCACAGACTCCCTGAATTGGCATCCATTGGCTCCTTGGGAGTCCTTGGACACCCCCGCCCCCAAACTCCCCTTCAACCCCTCCCCCCAAGGCTGGAGAGAGAACTGGGACTGCAAGTTCTGTATGTTTCTATTAGGTGTGGTAGTTTTCCACCCAAGGCCAGTGCCCTAGACCAATATCCTTGGTTCCTGTTCAGAATGTCTCTTTGTAATCTGAAAATGTAACAGTTGCAATTTACTGCCTCCAGGGCTAGGCTTTGGCCTAAAATCCTCACAACTAGCCTGTGGTAAGTCTTGTTATCCCCATTTTAAAGATGAATAAATAGGCCCAATTGAGGGTTTTGCCTTTTAACTGGTATAGCTGAAATTCAAAGCCTTGTTTGATTCCTATGCCTTTGCTGCTTCTACAACTCTGAAGCCTCTTAGTTTAAGGCAGTGATTCTCGACAGGCTTGATCCCTCCCATCCCAAGGTAGGGTAGGGAACATTTGGCAATTCCTGGAGACAATTTTGGTTGTCACAACTGGAGAGGTGCTAATACCATCTAGTAGGTGGAGGGCAGGGATCCTGCTAGACACCCCACATTGCACAGGACAACACCTCGACAACATTGACAACCCACAATGTCTATACTGCCTGGATAGAGGAACCCCGTTTTAAATTCTAACTAGGCCGTTTCTGTAATCTGGATGACAAATTTGCAGCTAAATTTCCCTGGTCCTTTTTGGTCCTTTATGCACACAGATGGGTAGTAAGGATGAGCCATCCTTTCTTCAAGGTTTGCTTCAGGGTCTTGTTAGGAGCCAGCATTTCCCAACCAACAGAACCTGTAGCTTGAGGGCTTGAGGTGATTTTCCTTCCTTCATTTCCTGAACTGTTATAGGCCCATCCAACCAGCTCTCACTTTGCTGTGTGTTTGTTGAGCTGCTTTCTGGTGGAAGCATATCTTTTTATTTATTTATTTATTTATTTTGAGACAGAGTCTCACTTTCTTGCCTGGGCTAGAGTGAGTGCCCTGGCATCAGCCTAGCTCACAGCAACCTCAAACTCCTGGGCTCAAGCAATCCTGCTGCCTCAGCCTCCTGAGTAGCTGGGACTACAGGCATGTGCCACCATGCCCGGCTAATTTTTTTCTATGTATATTAGTTGGCCAATTAATTTCTATTTATAGTACAGATGGGGTCTCGATCTTGCTCAGGTTGGTTTCGAACTCCTGACCTTGAGCAATCCGCCCCGCCTCGGCCTCCCAGAGTGCTAGGATTACTGGCGTGAGCCACAACACCTGGCCAGAAGCTTATCTTTTTGTGTTTAAAATAGCTATAACTGGTATGACCAGGTAGCTCACGCCTGTAATCCTAGCACTTTGGGAGGCCGAGGCGGGAGGATCATTCAAGGTCAGGAGTTCGAAACCAGCCTGAGCAAGACCCCATCTCTATTTAAAAAAAATTAGAGAGAAATTAATTGGCCAACTAAAAATATATAGAAAAAATTAGCTGGGCATGGTGGTGCTTGCTGTATTCCCAGCTACTCAGGAGGCTGAGGCAGGAGGATTGCTCAAGCCCAGGAGTTGGAGGTTGCTGTGAGCTAGGCTGACGCCATGACACTCTAGCCTGGGCAACAGAGTGAGACTCTGTTTCAAAATAAATAAATAAAAAAAAATAAATAAAATAGCTATAACTATCTATAAATCCTAAACAATCTGGTTCTGATTACATCTAATGCTGCTCTCCCCCAACTCCTTCAGTATTATCCTTATCCCCTGTCCCGTTACACTTTATCCCCCTTTGTGATAAACTACTGGGGCACATGTGTGCAGCTGCTTTAACAATGAAGCTTTGGGGGGCTGATGACCAGGAGTGGGGAATGCTTGCTTGAGCCCCACTTTAGACTGACTGAATCGTAGTCGTGGGGGGTGGTGTGTTTCTGGAATTTGCAGTTTTAATCATCTTCCTCCCAGTAATTCTGATGCTGATTAAGAGAACCACTCTAGTAGTTTGCTCATTAAAAACAAAAAACCTTTGGCACACCCATCTCAACCCCAACCCCCAGTCAGCCCAGTCATTAAGTCCTGTCTTTTCTACCTGCTGAATGCTCTCAAATCGCTGTTCACCGGTTTCCTGGCTTTAGTTTTTTGGCCACAATCTCCCCTTTTGTCTCTGTTTTTGGGAAGGACTAGATCATTAGGAAGTTGGGATCCCTGGCCCTTTTCCCATTTGAAAGTCCTTCCATGGGTTCCTGTTACATGGTGGATAAAGTCTCAACTTCGTATCAATACATACAAGATCCATTTCTACCCGGTTGTCTTGCCTCCCCCAACACACACCTGACTGTATCAGTACATTCCTTGTGCTTACAAGTAGCCAGGAAACACCTGGACTTTAACAGCTTTGGGAAAGATTTTGTATGTGCTTTACGTCGGTATTCTCTCATACGTTAATTATGTTTGGAAATATTTTAAGGACTGCTTGGGGGAAGTCACTTGTTGGAATCTGCCTTCCTTTGGCACGCTCTTTTGGTTTGTGATCTTTTTAAAAAATGACTTCCCCAACTCTGCAAAAGATAGTTAATTGCACGAAAGATACATAATTGCACCGATCATGCTTCGTAGGACTCTAGGCTGAAAAATAATCTCACGTTCCTGGGAATTAGTTTTGTGAGCTTGTCTTTAAAAAATTGTATAAGCCATAATGATTCTTTTTAGAGTGTAGTTCCTAAGTTATACTTGTTTCCTTAAATCTGTGTAGGTAGCATATGGAAAAATAAGTTTGTGCTTTATATCAAGAAGCCTCATCTAGTTTTCATTGGGTCGTTCTCTATTGTTTTAAATACTTTGGAGGGGATACCAGCTGTTTAAGAAATTGATTCCACAATAAAGGCACTAAGAGCAACCTCCACCTTAGCTAACACAGGAGAGGTACTTTTTCTAGTAATCTGAAGCCCTGCGTGAGACATTAGGGAGAGTGTTTCCCAGTTTAATAACTGATAGTCAATTTGTCTTGTGATTTTTTTTTTTTTTTTTAAAGGAGAGAACGTCGCTTTTGTTTTTGTAGTGGGGGAGTTACCAATTTGAAATCTTCTCATTCCTTCAGTATACAATTAAATCTACTGTATTTGAATTGGCAGTTGCTGGCCCTAGCTACCTTTTAAAAGACTGAATCACTGACCTCTAATAGCTTTGAAAAAATAGAGCTTTTGGTTTTGGACTTGATACCTGGAAGATTTGGAATCAGGGGCTTTATAATTTGAATTGTGACCATCAGGGTTATACTCATCCTTCACAAGTAAGGATTAGTTATAAAGTTACTGGTGTCTGTTTAAAAACATTATCAATGAAGTTGTTATTGAGTTTCCTTTTTGGAGTTGTTGCATATTCCAGGTGTTTTTTTTTTTTTTTGAGACAGAGTCTCACTTTGTTGCACAGGCTAGAGTGAGTGCCGTGGCGTCAGCCTAGCTCACAGCAACCTCAAACTCCTGGGCTCAAGCAATCCTCTGCCTCAGCCTCCCGAGTAGCTGGGACTACAGGCATGCGCCACCATGCCCGGCTGATTTTTTCTATATATATTAGTTGGCCAATTACTTTCTTTCTATTTATAGTAGAGACGGGGTCTTGCTCTTGCTCAGGCTGGTTTCGAACTCCTGACCTCGAGCAATCCGCCCGCCTCAGCCTCCCAGAGTGCTAGGATTACAGGCGTGAGCCACCGCGCCCGGCTATTCCAGGTGTTTTAATCCACCATCTCACTGCGGTAGTAACTGAAGCCTGCTGGTGTGCACTGCGGCTCCAACCACCATTTCATGGTAGTTTAATTGCAGGCTCAGTTCTCTTGAAAAGCCGGGAAACCTCCTCAATTGAATCTGCAAACCAAGTATGTAAACTATGCACAAATGCTCTTTTAAAACCCTTACAACTAGGCACTTTTCCAGACCCCAGGAAAAACAACTCTGCAGCCCTAAGGTGTGGTGGGCCTGGATTTCATTAAATTGATACTGTCATCTGTGTTCCAGAAGGAGCCCACTGAGCTAGCTAGTGGTGATACTGGTGATCAAGTGCATTTATGTGCTAAGCCCCACACTCAAGAAGCTGGTAAGAGCCAGTGCATGTTCTAGATTCCTGAACTGACGTAACTGTGTGGGTGTTTTAGCATACACCTTGATTTCTTCCTCTCCATGAAGGTGCTAATGATACCAAAATCCCACACACTGTGTTGTTGGGTGGGATGTCCAATAAAATGTTTGGAAGAGTGTCAGATGATACATAAAATACTTAACACTAATTGCAGTACTTAGGGGCTGGGTACTTTGAAATTGTTCCAGTGGATAAAGATGCTCAGTAATGAAGAGGTGTGAATTTAACTTACTGAAAGATAAGGAAAGTTCTGCTGGCAAGAGAAGAGGCAGAAAATAATGGGTCAGCCTATGATTTATTTTATTTTTTTTTTTAGTAGTAGACAGAGTTTGAATAATTTAAAGGTTGGTCTACTTTATTTAAAGGACCTCTCTAAGTTATTAATGCAGAATTTTATTTATTTTTTTGAGACAGACTCTGTCGCCCACGCTAGAGTGCAGTGGCATTGTCATAACTTACTGCAACCTTAAATTTCTGGGCTCAGGTGCTCCTGCCTCAGCCTCCTGAGTAGCTGGGACTACAGGTGCACATCACCAGCTCATTTTTCTATTTTTTTTGTGAAGATGGGGGTCTCACTCTTGCTCAGGCTGATCTTGAACTCTTGGCCTCCCAAAATGCTGGTATTAAGATACAAGCCAGGGCAGGTGCGGTGGCTCACGCCTGTAATCCTAGCACTCTGGGAGGCTGAGACGGGCAGATTGCTCAAGGTCAGTAGTTCAAAACCAGCCTGAGCAAGAGCGAGACCCCGTCGTCTCTACTATAAATAGAAAGAAATTAATTGTCCAACTAATATATATAGAAAAAATCAGCCGAGCATGGTGGCGCATGGCTGTAGTCCCAGCTGCTGGGGAGGCTGAGGCAGGAGGATTGCTTGAGCCCAGGAGTTTGAGGTTGCTGTGAGCTAGGCTGATGCCATGGCACTCACTCTAGCCTGGGCAACAAAGTGAGACTCTGTCTCAAAAAAAAAAAAAAAAAAAAAGATGGGAGCCACTGTGCCTGGCCCAAAGCAGAATTTTAAAAGGACACTTGGATTTTTTTTTTTTTTTTGAGACAGAGTCTCACTCTGTTGCCCAGGCTAGAGTGAGTGCCATGGCTGTCAGCCTAGCTCACAGCAACCTCTAACTCCTGGGCTCAAGCAATCCTCCTGCCTCAGCCTCCTGAGTAGCTGGGACTACAGGCACAAGCCACCATACCCGGCTAATTTTTTTCATATGCATTAGTTGGCCAATTAATTTCTTTCTATTTATAGTAGAGACGGGGTCTCGCTCTTGCTCAGGCTGGTTTTGAACTCCTGACCTGGAGCAATCCTCCCGCCTCGGCCTCTCAGAGTGCTAGAATTACAGGCGTGAGCCACCGTGCCCGGCTCGGCTAATTGTTTGTATATATTTTTAGTTGGCCAATTAATTTGTTTCTAGTTTCAGTAGAGACAGGGTCTTGCTCTTGTTCAGGCTTGTTTTGAACTCCTGATCTCAATCCACCTGCCTCGGTCTCCCAGAGTGCTTAGGATTACCGGCGTGAGCCACCACGCCCAGCCGGACACTTTGATTTTTAAGATAGCACATGTTTTTATTGCACGACTCCATTTTTCCATAGAATGGAAATTTCTCCAGTGAGAAGCCTGAGCAATTTCTAGGACATTGCTATATTTAATACGGAATTCTCTTTTCCGAAAGGACTGAATCATAGTGGTCAAACAAGATTGCTGTGCCTATGGGCATTCCAGATTTTGCTGTTGGTCTTGGGAATATGAAATAGTTCTCAAATTTGGGTCAACAAAGAACACTTTATTCTTAGAGTGTAGGTTGAGCATCCCTAATTTGAAATCTGAAGTGCTCCAAAATCTGAAACTTTTTGAGCACTGATGTGACACTCAAAGGCAATGCTCATTGGAACATTTTGGATTTTCAGATTAGGGATACTCACTGGTAAGTATAATGCAAATGGCAATTCATGAAAGCAAAACGTTATTGTGAAATAAAAAGGTATAATGCAAATATTCCAAAATCTGGAAAAAATTGAAATCCAAGACACTTTTGGTCCCAAGCCTTTTGGATAAGGAACAGTCAACCTGTATTTTCAGGACTGGTGCTTTGGATCACACTTTGGGAAACAGTAGTGGTATGTATAGGTTTTATAAATGGTTTAACATTGGATCTTTGAACCTGTATAATGCTGTTGCTAAGTGGTGCAGTTGGTTCTGGGGTTTTGAGAAAGGGTCATGAGCCTGTCTGTCCAAGTAAGTGTTTGATGTTCCTACGTGGGGTTTGTCTAGTTTGGAGCAGGTGGCCTGGTGTTGGAGAGCCAAGAAAGAATTTACTGTCAACTCATATGAGGTGCAAGAAAATGATAGGACTTTTTAAAAAACATTTTGTGAATGTTAAATTGTTAGTGGAGTTTTTGTAACTTTTCTTTGAATAAAGGATCTGGCTTTACTTGGAGAGGCTGCAGAAATTGTTCAAGTGTAGTGGTTTATGCATGTGTCTTTTTACATAACTTGTTTGAAAAGTTACTTGCTTATTTTAGACCAGGGGTCCTCAAACTTTTTAAACAGGGGGCCAGTTCGCTGTCTCTCAGACCGTTGGAGGGCCAGACTATCGTTTTAAAAAAACTATGAACAAATTCCTATGCACACTGCACATATCTTATTTTGAAGTAAAAAAACAAATGGGCAAAAACACCCGCATGTGGCCCGGGGGCCGTAGTTTGAGGACGCTTGTTTTAGATTGTGTTCAGGGGTAGGGAAACAGAAATTTAACTCTAATCCTATCACAAGTAGATAACCACTTTGATGTATGGAACAAATGACTTACTCTTGTTGCACATATAACTAGGGAAGGCAACACAGTGTCATGATTAAAAGCACTGGATCTTGGAACCCAACTGCTTGGGTTTGAATCCTGGCTCCACTTACTGACTTTGTGATTTTAGGCAAGTTATTAACCTCTCTGTGCCTTACTGAGCTGGCTGCACTTTCATTACCATTTGCAATAGCAAAGGTGAGAATAGACATCCTTGCCTTGTTCCTGTCTTAGGGGAAAAGCAGTTTTTTACTATTGTGTATTATGCTAGCTATAGGTGTTTTGTAGCTATCCTTTATCAAGTTCCCCTCTATTGCTATTTTTCTGTGTTTTTATCTATCGGTGTCAAATTTTGTCAGATTCTTTATCTGCATCAATTAATATATCGTGATTTTTTTTCTTAGTGTATTAATATGGTAAGTTGCATTGACTTTTTTTTTTTTTTTTTTTTTTGAGACAGAGTCTCACTTTGTTGTCCAGGCTAGAGTGAGTGCCGTGGCGTCAGCCTAGCTCACAGCAACCTCAAACTCCTGGGCTTGAGTGATCCTTCTGCCTCAGCCTCCCGAGTAGCTGGGACTACAGGCATGCGCCACCATGCCCGGCTAATTTTTTCTATATATATCAGTTAGCCAATTAATTTCTTTCTATTTATAGTAGAGACGGGGTCTCGCTCTTGCTCAGGCTGGTTTTGAACTCCTGACCTTGAGCAATCCGCCCGCCTCGGCCTCCCAAGAGCTAGGATTACAGGCGTGAGCCACAGCGCCCGGCCTGCATTGACTTTTTTTGTTTGTTTAATATTGAAGCAGCATTGCATACTTGGAATAAATCCCACTTGCTTATGGAATGTAATTATTTTTCTATATTGCTGAATCCTGTTTGCTAAGGATTTTGTTAAGGATTTTTGTGTCTATATTCGTAATGGATATTGGCCTGCAGGTTTCTTTTTTTGGACTGCCTTTGTCTTGTTTTGGTGTTAGGAATAGTGGCTTTATAAAATTGGGAGGCCTTCCTTCCTTCTTCTATTTTCTGGAAGAGATTATGTAGAATTGGTGTTAATTCTTACTTATTAAAGAATGAATGACAGAGTCTTGCTTTGTTGCCCAGGCAGGAGTGCAGTGGCATCATCATAGCTCACTGTAACCTCGAACTCCTGGGGAAAAGCAATCCTCCTGCCTCAGCCTCCCAAGTAGCTGGGACTATGGTGTGTGTCACCACGTGTGGCCATCTTTAAATATTTGGTAGAATTCTCCAGTGAATCCATCTGGGCTTCAAAATCTTTTTTTTTTTTTTTTAAATTACAAAATCAGTTTCCTTAATACTTGTAGAAATGTTCAGGTTATTGGCCCATTTCTTTCTTGAGTTGTTAAATTTGTGTGTGTAGAGTTGTGTGTAGTATTCCCTTATCTTTGGTGCCTGCGGGGTCTGTGGTGATACCCCCTGTTATTCTTAATATTGGCAATCTGTGTCTTCTGTCAGTCTTGCTAGAGTTTGGCAATTTTATCGATCATTTCAAAGAAATAGCTTTTTGCTTCACTGGATTTTTTTTTTATTTTTTTTTTGTGAGACAGAGTCTCGCTTTGTTGCCCAGGCTAGGGTGAGTGCCGTGGTGTCAGCCTAGCTCACAGCAACCTCAAACTCCTGGGCTCAAGCAATCCTACTGCCTCAGCCTCCCAAGTAGCTGGGACCTCAGGCATGCGCCACCATGCCCGGCTAATTTTTTGTATATATATATATTTTTAGATGGCCACTTCATTTCTTTCTATTTTTGTAGTAGAGACGGGGTCTCGCTCTTGCTCAGGCTGGTTTCGAACTCCTGACCTTGAGCGATCGTCCCACCTAGGGCTCCCACAGTGCTAGGATTACAGGTGTGATGAGCTGCCGTACCTGGCCCATACATGCCTTCTTAAGTCGTCTCCTATCTTCTAACCTCAAACACTGTCAGTCCCTTCTTGATACTTTCTTCCTTGTCCTCTTTATGATGCTACTGTGCCTGGCCTCCCTTCACTTCTTTAGCTTCTCCTTCCTGTTGGGTTGTAGCACCCTCCCTCCTCCTCCCAGACATTTTTTGGTTCCTGATCTCTTTTCCTGATCCTCTCTGCCTTGGTTTCCTTCCACAACTCCTTGCCCTCCATAAACACTGTCCTTAAGCTGATTGGGGGGGGGGGGCATATGCTAGTGTCATAGGATGCCTTATGTTGCTTGAAAGATTCCTTCCAGGAGAGGTCAAGTGACCTGCCTGTTTGGTGTCTTCATAACCACAAACTAACAGTATTACCTTTCCCCCAAATGAAAGGGAGGCTTTAGCATAACCTCCTTGTCTGTGCCTTATTTTCTAAATTTTGGTTAGACTCCCATGTCGGTTAAGTCAGAAGGGTGAGGACAGGACAGCTGAGTCGCTTGACTACTCTATACACTCATGCCGCCCTCTCAGATGCTGGCTGGTGAATCAGGCCTGGGGGCTGTCTCTCTACTTTTAAGACTCTGCTTGGGCTCATGCCTGTAATCCTAGCACTCTGGGAGGCCGAGGCAGGAGGATTGCTTGAGCTCAGGAGTTCGAAACCAGCCTGAGCAAGAGCGAGACCCCGTCTCTACTATAAATAGAAAGAAATGAGCCAAACAACTAAAAATAGAAAAAAATTATCCAGGCATGGTGGCGCATACCTGTAGTTCCAGCTACTCAGGAGGCTGAGGCAGGAGGGGATCGCCTGAGCCCAGGAGTTTGAGGTTGCTGTGAGCTAGGCTGACGCCATGACACTCTAGCCTGGGCAACAGAGTGAGACTCTGTTTCAAAAAAAAAAAAGAAAGAAAGAAAAAAGTCTCTGTCCCTCTTGTGGGGGGAAAAAAACGGGCTTACCAGGAAGGAAGGGGGGACATTGTTGAATTAGTGTTTAGTTTCTAAACCAAAGAGGGATTAGGATTGTGTCATAAATTAGATTTTTATAAACCCTACTTTAATTTCATAAGGAGATTGCCTCATGGAGGACGTAGATTATTGGTGTTATTTTAAAGTAGAGCAGTGGGCCCCTGCCCATATTTTAGTAGGTGTTAGGGGAGGGTGACAGAGCTGGCCCTGTGGATCTGTGGGAAATGCCCGTTTAACTGCTCTCCTTTGCAGGGGGACTGGGAAGGCAGGGCAGTGAAATAATTAGCAACACATTGACTTTATGCTATAAATTAGTGCATGGTGAGTTTTAAGAAATAGTCATTGTGGCCGGTACTCTATAAACATTCCCATATGGCTTTCCTTTCCTTAATGCACATTTGCATGAAAAGAGGTTGGGTGTTAGTTGCTGATGTCGTATGGCTGTGAATCCACCCTCAGTAGGTCTTTTTTTCTCTCAGGAGTTAATTTTTCCTGGTTTGGTTGCTCTTCTCTGAACACCAGAAACTGTGCTCTAAAAATAAGCCCTCCAAATTGTTCACACTATTGTCCGTTTCTGTATTTTGCAGCCACACCTTGCTGCTGTGATTGAGCCGAAGCGATTTAGTGGCAGGAAATCTGCATAGGAGCTGGGCACTGGCCGCCACACAGTGTCACTCAGACACTTGCTGTTGGGGGGGGTGGGGACAGGTAGAGAAGACCACCCCTTGCGCCTTCTTTACCTGCTGTGCCTTCTTTACCTGCTGTGCGCTGCATCTGAGCCTGTGCCTAGTATGTGGCTTGTGGAGGAGGGGTAGAAGCCAACTTCTAGGACTTTCTGTCAGTTGCCTTGGTAACCTTGGAGTAAGTGGGAATCTGAAGGCTCAGCTTGTTTGTTTGGGTTTTTTGGGACAGCTTTATTGAGATACGATTCACAGCTATACAGTTCCCTTATTTAATGTGTACAATTCAGTGGTTTTCGGAATATTTGCAGAATTCTGTGTCCATCAGCACAGTCGGTTTTAGAACATTTTCATCATCTCAAAGAGAAAGCTTTATACCCCTTAGCCATCACACCTATTCCTCCTAGCTCCCTTCTTCCATTTTTCTCTGCCTCTGGCAATCACTAATCTGCTTTCTGTCTCTATGGATTTGCCGTTTTTGGACATTTCACATAAATGGAATCGTACAATATGTGGTTCTTTGTGACTACCTTCTTTCACTTTGCATGTTTTCAAGGTCTGACCATGTTCTACACTTTTTTTTTTTTTTAATTC
Source organism: Microcebus murinus (assembly GCF_040939455.1). Taxonomy (NCBI): domain Eukaryota; kingdom Metazoa; phylum Chordata; class Mammalia; order Primates; family Cheirogaleidae; genus Microcebus; species Microcebus murinus. Next base: position 97,011,546 of record NC_134136.1, read on the forward strand.
GAGACAGGATCTTGTTCTTGCTCAGGCTGGTCTCGAACTCCTGAGCTCAAGTGATCCTCTTGCCTCAGCCTCCCAGAGTGCTAGGATTACAGGTGTGAGCCACTGCGCCTGGCCTGACCATGTTCTGTGTAGCATGTGTCAGTACTTCATTCCTTTTATGGCTTCATTCCTTTTATGACAATCTGTGGTATGGATGTACCACGTTTTGCTTATCCATTTATAACTTGATGGACATTTGGGTTGTTTCTACTTTTTGTCTTTTATGAGTCATGCTGCTCTGAATGTTTGTGTTGGCTTGGATTTTGTGTGATGAGATAAATCATTGTGCAGTTGTGAAAAAGGACTGAACTGGACGTGGGAATATAAAACCAAGCTGTCAAAGTAAGGCACGCCCAAGAAGCACCTGTTTGATCTTCACATTAATCCCTGGAAAACTAATTAGGCATCTGAATGTCAAGTCTCCTGATAGGCATACACTTTTTTTAAAATTAAAAAGTTGAAAAAATTTGAATGTAACTTAAAACTTACTGCAAAATATGAAGGATTTTTCCATAGATCACTTGATTTCAGTGATCTGGACTTGCTGCCTGTGGATCTTCATGTTTTTGATGGACCTAGGCTATCCAGAGTGGGTTCGAAGGATGTTTTCCATCCCTTAGGCAGTGCTGAGCCACCAGCTTGGGTGACAGGGACTCCATGAGGGATGTTGTGCTCTTTCGTCATTCTTTTTTTTTTTTTTTTTTTTTTTTTTTTTTTTTGAGACAGAGTCTCGCTTTGTTGCCCAGGCTAGAGTGAGTGCCGTGGCATCAGCCTAGCTCACAGCAACCTCAAACTCCTGGCTCAAGCAATCCTGCTGCCTCAGCCTCCCAAGTAGCTGGGACTACAGGCATTCGCCACCATGCCCGGCTAATTTTTTGTATATATATTAGTTGGCCAATTAATTTCTTTCTATTTATAGTAGAGACGGGGTCTCACTCTTGCTCAGGCTGGTTTCGAACTCCTGACCTCGAGCAATCCGCCCGCCTCAGCCTCCCAGAGAGCTAGGATTACAGGCGTGAGCCACCGCGCCCGGCTTTCTTTCGTCATTCTTTTCAGAGGGGTTATGTGAGTGGTGTTGGTGACTCTTAAATAGATATTTCTTTTTTAACTTGAGATATATAATTTTTTTTTTTTTTTAGACAGAGTCTCACTTTGTTGCCCAGGCTAGAGTGAGTGCCGTGGCATCAGCCTAGTTCACAGCAACCTCAATCTCCTGGGCTCAAGCGATCCTCCTGCCTCAGCCTCCCAAGTACCTGGGACTACAGGCATGCGCCATCATGCCCGGCTAATTTTTTTTTTTTTTTTTGTGTGTGTGTGTTATATATGTTAGTTGGCCAATTAATTTCTATTTATAGTAGAGACGGGGTCTTGCTCTTGCTCAGGCTGGTTTCGAACTCCTGACCTTGAGCAACCCGCCCGTTTCAGCCTCCCAGGGTGCTAGGATGAGATATATAATTTACCCAGAGTACATTTTAATGTACAGTTCTAAGTTTTAACCAGTGCATACAGCCATATAACCACTACCACTATCAAGATTAGAACATCTGAACGGGTTTTTATTTTCCTTTTTTCTTTTTGTTTTTTGAGACAGAGTCTCACTCTGTTACCTGGGCTAGAGTGCCATGGTGTCAGCCTAGCTCACAGCAACTTCAAACTCCTGGGCTCAAGCAATCCTCCTGCCTCAGCCTCCTGAGTAGCTGGGACTACAGGCACGTGCCATCGCACTCAGCTAATTTTTTCTATTTTTAGTTATTTGGCTAATTTCTTTCTATTTATAGTAGAGACAGGGTCTCGGTCTTGCTCAGGCTGGTCTCGAACTCCTGACATTGAGCTATCTTCTCACCTTGGCCTCCCAGAGTGCTAGGATTACAGACATGAGCCACCGTGCCCTGGCCTGAATGGGTTTTTAAAGTAGCTACCTGAATGACTTCCAGCTTGATTGGAGTCCAGTTTCCCTTTCTTCCTCTTAAGTTTAGGGGGTTTATCAAGAAAAACTAGAAAGCTGCTTTACATGTGAACCTGAGCCTGGCTCTTAGATTCTCGGACATTAGAGTCTGGGGTTTTGGGAAGAGGACACCTGCATTTAGACTTCCATTTGCAGGGAGTTGCTGATGGGATCTGTTGCCAGCCAGCTTCTGGGCCGTCTTCCCTCAGAGACGATGCAGATATCCCTGAAAGGAGCAGGCAGGAGGGGTGCGGGTGGACCTGGGCGGTAGGTAGTAAGGGGGGTGGGAATAAAGTGTGAGCAAGGGCATGGAGCCCTGGAAATCTTGGTGGATTACGAGTGGCAGCACCTGCAGTTGCTGGAGTAGTAGGTGGGCTGGAGACGAGGTTGAGCTGTGGGGCCTCATCACTTTGGCATGACGCGAAGATGGGAATGATTAACCATCCCTCGGAGCCCGTGTGGGAGAGACCTAGGAGGCAAAGCAATGGGCGGTAGGAGCTTGATAGTGAGGTGTGGAATTTCCAGCCTTCATAATTAAAAATACACTTGGCAAGAAGAGAAATTCATCTCCTAGTTTCATAAGCCAGGTGCTACTTGAATGTGAGAGAGCTTGAAAGGAATGTGAAGGCAGATCTGTTCCAACCCCCTCAACACATGACACTTGGGATTGTGTGGCCTTCAGAAAGAGCCTGCACACCATCCAGCGTACCTTTGGCCTGAGTTTTCTTAGCTGAACTTTTTGAAGTTGAAACAAAAAGCTGTAAGCCAAGGTTACAGTGGAGAGAGTCTAGAATTTTTTTCTGGATATGTGAGAATTGCATATTTCCTTAGGGCACCCTGTAATTGAATTCAGTTTAAGGAGCATTTAGCCTCTCAAAGCTGAAGGAGGACCAGGAATATAACCAAAGCATGTATTTTTGCCTTTTTGCCAGGTCACATGGTGTCTTGGGTTGTTGTTCAGCATGACTTCCTTGGGTAGTAAGGTTGGATCAGTATAGCAAATTTTTTTTTTTTTTTTTTTTTTTTTATGAGACAGAGTCTCACTCTGTTGCCTGGGCTAGAGTGCCGTGGCATCAGCCTGGCTCACAGTAACCTCAAACTCCTGAGTTCAAGCAATCTTTCTGCCTCAGCCTCCCGAATAGCTGGGACTACAGGCATGCGCCACCATGCCCGGCTAATTTTTTCTAGATATTTTTAGTTGGCCAATTAATTTCTTTCTGTTTTAGTAGAGATGGGGTCTTGCTCTTGCTCAGGCTGGTTTCGAACTCCTGACCTCAAGTGATCCTCCCACCTCGGCCTTCCAGAGTGCGAGGATTATAGGTGTGGGCCTATACTGGCGGCCGGCCAGTACAGCAGATCTTACACAGGGCTGCCCATAATACAGATCAATGATTAAATAGCAGTGTAAGATTATGAGGGATGGAGGGAACTAATATTGATTCTGGGTTCTGTTCAAGAACCCTATGAAGTAGTATCTCCACTTGTCCTAATTTGAGGAAATTAGGTCTGTAAGTGCAAAGTGTCCCTGGCCAACGAGTTTGGGTGGGGTAGAGAGGTTGTGGTGGGGGATTGTGGGGAAAAGCTTGGAGGAGGGGATTATGAGCATCTGAGTGGCTGGTGAGAGTAGGGAAGTCACAAGCCTGATTTTGATCTCAGACCTGTGATTTGGAGTAGTGCAGTGGGCAGTTGCATGGGAAGCAGGTTCCAGCTGGATGATATAGATTTGGACTTCAGCCATCTGGAGTTGATCCTCAGGGTCAGAGGAATGATGTTCTCCAAGAAAGGCCTATAAAAATGAGGCAGGGAAAAAAATGAGGCAGGGAGGTGAAACTTAGGCCCTGATTCTTTTTTCTCCCCCTTCCTGTCTTCCTTTCTTTTGGTATGGTGGTGTATTTAGTTTGCACCAGTTGATTCATTTTAACTTATTGTTGAACAAACACAAAGCAGGCAGTGGTCTGGAAACGGGGACATTGTGTTGTTCCGTGGACAAAGGACACATTTTGCCCTGGGAGAGGTCACTATGTTTCTGAGTGGTAGGTTCTGAGTGATAACACTAGTTATAATATATCATTCTTGCCTGACCATTGACGTGAATTTTCTTAGAACTTCTGCCAAGCATTTTACTGGCTTAGTTTGGATTACCATGTCTTCTTGAAAGCGATGTGGTTATCTCTTTTAGCTTTCAAATCTACTTGCAGGTTTTCTGTGTTCCCAAATTTGGGTATGCTTTGATCAGGCTCATTTTCACCCATGTGTAGAGCATCTAGTAGTTCTCAAGAGATTGCGTTGCCTTTCTTCCACCCTTGTGGCAATTGGGTGTGGGTGGTTTTTTTTGACAAGGGAAGCTGTTACTGATAATTAGTGGGTATGGCTGGGGTTGCCAAAGTCCTGTGAGGGACAGGACAGGCCTACCATACTGTCAACCTCACCCCCAATGTTGAGGGGCCCCTATAGGGCAAGTCTGATTTGTTTGGTCATTTTATAAGTTCTGAACTAGACAGGTGTGAATGTTGAAATTTGAAATAATTGCAAAGCATTTTTTTTTTTTTTTTGTGGGGGAGGGCATGTGACATTACTTGTGGCTTCAGTTAGTAGAGAGTTCGAACTTTTTTCAGCCCTTCTGTTTTGTTGAGCATTTTATATATTTTTTTTTTTTTTTTTTTTTATGGAACGCTTCACGAATTTGCGTGTCATCCTTGCGCAGGGGCCATGGTAATCTTCTCTGTATCGTTCCAATTTTAGTATATGTGCTGCCGAAGCAAGCACGAGCATTTTATATTTAATGTAACTTTTTGGTGATTTCGGTGTAGTCAGTATGAAGATGGGGGTTTCTTTTTCTTTTTTATTAGGTGGTTTAGATCAGTGGTTCTCAACCATGGCTGCACATTGGAATTTCCCAGGGAGCTTTTGAAAATACTGATGCCTGAGTCCCACCCCTAGAATTTTTATTTAATTGGTCTAGCTGCATGGCATTGGAATTTTTAAAAACTCCCCAGGTAAGGCTGGGCGAGGTGGCTCACGCCTATAATCATAGCACTCTGGGAGGCCGAGGCAGGTGGATCATTTGAGCTCAGGAGTTCAAGACCAGCCTGAGCAAGAGAAAGACCCCATCTCTACCAAAAAAATCGAAAGAAACTAGCTGGACAACTAAAAATATATAGAAAAAATTAGTCAGACACGATGGCGCATACCTGTAGTCCCAGCTACTCTGGAGGCTGAGGCAGGAGGATCGCCTTAGCCCAGGAGTTTGAGGTTGCTGTGAGCTAGGCTGACACCACAGCACTGTAACCCGGCAACAGAGTGAGACGACTCTGTCTCAAAAAACAAAACAAAACAAAAACCTAAAACTCCCTAGGTAGTTAATAATGCATAGCTAGGATTGAAAACAACTAGTCTGGATGTTCTAGAAACTCTGCAGAGATACCGTAATAAAGATCACAAATTCAGCCAAATAAAATAATTTTTCTTTTACCTGTAAAACATTTATTGAGCATCTGAGGTTAAGATCACTAAGTGAGCCACCTCGGTGAGCTTAGCAGACCTTGTGGCTTTGGCTTGTAGTTTTCACTTACCAAATAGTTTTCAGCTCCAGTTCCCCTTTCTGGAGTCTTCCTAAGGGCTAGGAGCAGACTGGGTGATGGGGTGGGGGGGGCAGGGAGGATCAGGAGGAAGGTGAGTATGAAGTGAGGTGACAGTGGGCAGAACAGCATTGTCCTCACAATGCCCTACAGACACCTTTCCTGTCAGGGCCGGCATACTCAGATGCCCACAGGAACCAAACTGGGCATGTAGGTGAATGAACTACCAGATGTAATTCAGACTTGGCCTGTTTTTACTGCACTGGTGGTGGTGGGGGAGCCCATAGTGTGGAAACAAGTAACACTTCCAATTGAGTTTCTTTTGTAAAGTTTTTTGTTTACTTTGAAACCTGGCCGGAGGGCTTTCTTTATCCCACACGGTGCCTTTCCACTAATTGTGCCAGTTAGGAAAAAGGGGATGGCCGCCATGCTGGGCTTGGCCAGCAGTCAAGGCCTTTGCGAAGAACAAAGACACCCCCTTCCCCTGGCCCAAGGGATGGAGTTCGCCCCAGCTCAGCCCCCAGGCCGGAGTCCTTGTTCACTGCACAGCCTGGTCAATCACACACAGGGTGGCCCTGCCTGGATTGTTCCTTCACCAGCATGGGGGATTTGTGTTCTGTTTCGTAATGTGCCAACAGAACCCAGTCTTTGAGGCAGTTTACCCAGAGTGATGACTTGTTTTATACACTTTCAAAACAGAAAACATCTGTTCTAGCCAAGGAGGGATTGCGTAATTTCAGAGTGGCTTTCATATTCAGGGTAAGTTCTGCCGGGCTGGGCACACTCAGTCACCTCCACAGTGGGCTGACCCACCATTGCTTCCGTGACAAACACAAAGCGAACAACGTTAGTTCGTTTTATCAAGTTTGAAATCAGAATTTGTGTTTTTTAAAGGGAAGTGGAATTCAGTGTTAAACACCACAGTTCTGGGGGTATAATTCAGGCCTTTTAATTTCCTGAAACCAATTTCAGAATAGCAAAGCAAGCTAGATTATTTTCTGCCAACTGACTTTCCCAAAGGCACAGTTTTGCTAGGAATGACTGAGAACTTAATGATTCATCGGGCCGCTGCTGGTGTTCATAGATGCTTGTGTTGCCACAGGGGTGTGATGTGGATTGCAGTAGTGTCTCCCTGGTGTGGCACTTTCTCCTGGAAGCTTGTTCATTTTGCCCATCCATAGGGCTCTGCCGCCCTGAGATTCTCTGGCCCTACCCAGGTCCCCTTCTCTCTCAGGGGGTTTCAGCTGCATCCTTACTTTGGCTTGCTGGGTGCTGTGCTGCATTCTGAGGGGGAAGAAACACCTTTGCGGGTCAACACCTGTTGGTGACTTTTTTTTTGTGGGGGGGTTCCTCTAATTCTCAGGGCTGTTTTTTTTTTTTTTTTGGAGACAGAGTCTTACTTTGTTGCCCAGGCTAGAGTGAGTGCCGTGGCGTCAGCCTAGCTCACAGCAACCTCAAACTCCTGGGCTCAAGCGATTCTTCTGCCTCAGCCTCCCAAGTAGCTGGGACTACAGGCATGTGCCACCATGTCCGGCTAATTTTTTCTATATATATTAGTTGGCCAATTAATTTATTTCTACTTATAGTAGAGACGGGGTCTTGCTCAGGCTGATTTCGAACTCCTGACCTTGAGCAATCCGCCTGCCTTGGCCTCCCAGGCGTGATCCACCGCGCCCGGCCCTAATTTACACTTTTTGAACAGTGTGTGCAGGGCCCCATAAGACATATCTGCTATCCAATTTAGCCTCTGACCCCCGTTTGTGGCCTTCATTCTTACCGTGTGCTGGAACGGTCTTGGACACAGTTCCAGAAGTCACTGGAGATAGACTCTCTATGGCATAGTGACAAAATCCTTAATTTCCCAGCTGCAGGTTCGGCAGTACTTATGAATCGTACTACTTATGAATTTTTCCTGGCAGGAATTCTGATGTAATTGTCTGGGGAAACCGTACTGCAGTCAGCTGTGAATCTTTTTTTTTTTTTTTTTTCTTCTTTTGCCTCTGTTCAGGTCACAGGGATGCTTCTTTGTTTTGACGCTTTCCAGGCTATGTTGTTTTTTTCCTTCACAGGGGAGCCAGCCTGCAGAGGGCTGGCGGTCCGATAAAGAGTAATTCCTCTTGTCACGTTGTGGTTCTTCATTTTGCCTTTATCCCGGGGAATGCCTCCTTCCCAGAGAGAACTACAGAAGAACAACTGCATTGTGTCCTTCTAAGTATCGTGATGTTGGGTGTTCTTGAAGGTTTTGGCTTCAAGTGAACCTGCAGAGATTGATGTGTTTTTTGTAACCTTGACCTTAGTCCTATCTGGGAGACACTGAGCTCTACCTTTGAGGGGGGTGGGGCGGGCAGAATAGGAGATGGGAGGATTGGCTTTGGGACCATGTGGATGAGGGTGGCGGTAGGGAAATAGACAACCCAGCAGATTGTCCAGTTTCTACCATTTAGAACTATGTTACTGAGCATAACTATCTTCCCCCCCCCCTCAAAGCAATACATCCTTTTTGTAAAATACCTGGGAAATGAAAGGTTTTCAAGTCTTTATAATACCCATCAGCAGTGGTTGGTAATCCGTTCTCTAGTACTGTGTATGCTCACTAATTTATCTAGCCTGAAGTAGAATCTCATTTATTGTATGTGCATTTATTTGCATTTCTTTGATTTCTGGTTGGGCTGAGTATTCTGTTACGCTGTCTCCAGTTAGGCTGAACAGCTGTCTGCATCTTTGGCACAGCTATGCGTGGTCGTTTTTTGTGCTTTTATTGTGTAACCTGGTGAGCTGTGTAACCTCTCCTTGCCGGGTGCAGAATGTTTATAGCTCATGATAGAGGGGGTAAGCGACACCGGCAACTTGTTCAGGTTTTCTTGTAAGGTTCAGTTGTCAGACCCTGCCTCATTGGCTTTCCTTCTGGCCATTTCTTCCTGACAGTCTTGTCTTCTCTCTCTGTTCTAGCTGATGGCGAGACCATTCTAAAAGGCCTCCAGTCCATTTTCCAGGAGCAGGGGATGGTGGAGTCGGTGCATACCTGGCAGGACCACGGCTATTTAGCAACCTACACAAACAAAAACGGCAGGTGAGGCAGCCTGGAGTGTTCTTCAGATGGGGGAAGAGCACAGGGGTGGGGGTTGGGTGGGGGGGTGCAGAGGGTGAGGGGTGGCATGGAGGTATTTGTTTTCTTCTTTGACACCTTCTGGGAGGGGGCTGGAACTCAGTGCTTCTCTCCTAGCTGCACATTAGAATCTCTTTCCTGGGAGTGTTATATTTGAGATTTGCAAGGCCGCAGGACAGAGAGACAGAGTCACCGAGGCTGTAATTATTAAAAGGAGTTTTATTGTCTAGCTCGAGCTAGGGTCCGAGCCCCCAGAGTGCTAGCACAGTGGCCTCTTCTTCGGGCAAGGACCTTTGTGTGCTAGTGCCCTTTTATAACTAAATTGTTTATACACTGATCATGCATTTGCCCCCACAGTGATTTTTTTTTTTTTTTTTTTTTTTGAGACAGAGTCTCACTTTGTTGCCCAGGCTACAGTGAGTGCCATGGCGTCAGCCTAGCTCACAGCAACCTCAAACTCCTGGGATCAAGCAATCCTTCTGCCTCAGCCTCCCGAGTAGCTGGGACTACAGGCATGCACCACCATGCCCAGCTAATTTTTTCTCTATGTATTTTTAGTTGGTCAATTAATTTCTTTCTATTTTTAGTAGAGATGGGGTCTCGCTCAGGCTGGTTTTGAACTCCTGACCTGGAGCAATCCACCCGCCTCGGCCTCCCAGAGTGCTAGGATTATAGGCGTGAGTCACTGCGCCCGGCCGCCACAGTGATTTTTATTTTATCTTGCCCCTGATAGGCTCTAACCTGTTTCCGGGTCCTAGCTGAGAGATTTTGGTTTCCGCGTTTTTTGTCTTTTTCCTCTGCATTCCATAATGTATTCATAATGCCTTGCGGTTAGCAAACAAGCAGTAAACAGAAGCTGTAAGGTGTCCATTGTCCTTATAGCCCAGTATTTTACAGGAGAGCTTCCATAGAATACCCATGTCCAGCCATTTCCCGCAGAGATTGAGGCCACTGGGCCCAGACATCTGTATTTCTCCAAAGCCCCTGTGATTCTGCGTTGCCAGGACCAAGAACCCTTGGCAGCATAAGCAATGTGAGATGGCAGGCAGCGATCCAGAGTTGGTTGTGACACAGATTACTGGGCTCCCACCCCAAGAGTTTCTGAGGCAGGGCCCTGGGTCACATTTCTTTTTTTTTTTTTTTGAGACAGAGTTTTGCTTTGTTGCCCAGGCTAGAGTGAGTTCTGTGGCGTCACCCTAGCTCACAGCAACCTCAAACTCCTGGGCTCAAGCGATCCTCCTGTCTCAGCCTCCCGAGTAGCTGGGACTACAGGCATGCGCCACCATGCCCGGCTAATTTTTTCTATATATTTTTCAGTTCTCCAATTAATTTCTTTCTATTTTGAGTAGAGACTGGGTCTCCCTCTTGTTCAGGCTGGTTTCGAACTCCTGACCTTGAGCAAATCTGCCCGCTTTGGCCTCCCAGAGTGCTAGGATTACAGGCGTGAGCCACCGCGCCCGGCCCCTGGATCCCATTTCTAACAAGCTCCTGGAAGATGTTGATGCTCTGGTCGGCTGACCACACCTTGAGTGGCACTGTTCTGAGTGATGATCAGTCAATGCAGACAATAGTAAAGTGCAGGATGATAAAGTCTACAAAGTAGTTTGATAGGAAGCTGAGATGACCCAAGAGTTCTAGTCTTGGGTTTTTAAAAAAGACTTTAAAGACTATATAGACTTTTTTGTAGTAAATACATACTTGAAAGTAAATGTGGGCCGGGCGCGGTGGCTCACGCCTGTAATCCTAGCACTCTGGGAGGCCGAGGCAGGCGGATTGCTCCAGGTCAGGAGTTCAAAACCAGCCTGAGCAAGAGGGAGACCCAGTCTCAAAAATAGAAAGAAACTAATTGGCCAACTAATATACATAGAAAAAATTAGCCAGGCATAGTGGCGCATACCTGTAGTCCCAGCTACTTGGGAGGCTGAGGTGGTAGGATCGCTTGAGCCCAGGAGTTTGAGGTTGCTGTGAGCTAGGGTGACGCTATGGCACTCACTCTAGCCTGGGCAACAAAGTGAGACTCTGTCTCAAAAAAAGAAAGAAAGTAAATGTGTTCTGAGAGTAGAAAGAAAGCCTAAACTAAGAAATGACTGATAACAGAAGAAGCCAGTGCATTGAGCTCTTTGTAGTTTCTTAAATCTCGGTTTGTATTTTATCTAAACTGGCTTAGTATGTCAAACTATTAAGATTCTTAGTAATGGGCACTGTTAACTTAAAAATGTTAATTGGGCTGGGCATGGTGGCTCATGCCTATAATCCTAGCACTCTGGGAGGCCGAGGCAGGAGGATCACTCAAGGTCAGGAGTGGGAAACCAGCCCGAGCAAGAGTGAGACCCCCATCTCTACTAAAAATAGAAACAAAATATATAGAAAAAATTAGCCGGGCATGGTGGCGCGTGCCTGTAGTCCCAGCTACTCAGGAGGCTGAGGCAATAGGATCGCTTGGGCCCAGGAGTTTGAGGTTGCTGTGAGCTAGGCTGATGCCAAGGTACTCACTCTAGCCTGGGCAACAGAGTGAGACTCTGTCTCAAAAAAAAAAAGTTAACTGGATATTTTCAATGGCTTTCATTTATTAATCTCCCACTTTCTCTCCCTTCGTTTATCTATTAAAAGAAAAAAACCCACCTTCCCAATCTTTCAGAGGCCTGTAGGACAGTGCTGTGAGATGAGGGAACCTTCTATTTTTTGAGCCCACCTTACCTTCCATTATTCTCTTTATATGCCTACATGGCCCACCCCTGTGGCATTAATTGGCGTTTTCTATCCTCATACCTCTCCAAGACATTCCAGTCTTGACTCCCCAAGCCCAGACTTGTATTTCTAACTCTGTAGCAAACTTCCCTATGTGTTTAGCAGATGCCTCCAATGGATCGACAGTAATATTTCTTCATTAAGGGTAACCCAAATCAAGACCACCACCAAACCCTCCTCTGCCCTTCGTCCTTCACTATGCTCTGGCCCAGTTGATGGAGAATGTCCTGGAAGCAAAGGTGCTGCAGCTGTCCTAGAGCCCCTGGCTCCTGCAGGCTTGCACTCAGCCCTTCTCTGTCCCTGCCACCTCTCTTTACTGTGGTCCATCCTTTGGGAGAACTCAACACTCTGCCACCTCAGTAGGTGACTTCTCCAGTCCCAGATGAGTAGCTGCATCTGTCATTAGCTCCTAAAGCTCTTTATAGCCAGGCCCTGCTTACCCCTCTACTGAAGTTCTTGAAATTTCTATTAATACCATAGACACAGATTCCAGTTGTACAGAGGACTTAGAATTCTTCCCAGAAGGGGGTTTTTGAGTGATAAGAGCTATTTATACTTGGAACTTGCTTCTCAAAGCAAAAAAATAAAATCAACATACTTAGTTAACAAACTTATTTTCTTTGCCTGAGCTAGAGTGCTGTGATGTCAGCCTAGCTCACAGCAACCTCAAACTCCTGGGCTCGAGCAATCCTTCTGCCTCAGCCTCCCGAGAAGCTGGGACTACAGGCATGGGCCACCATGCCCGGCTAATTTTCTCTATATATTTTTAGTTGGCCAATTAATTTCTTTCTATGTTTAGTAGAGATGGGGGTCTTGCTCTTGCTCAGGCTGGTCTGGAACTCCTGAGCCCAAAGATCCACCCCCATCGGCCTCTTAGAGTGCTAGGATTACAGATGTGAACCACCGTGCTTGGCCAAAAATTTATTTTCTACATTGATCTTCCTCCTTTCACTTGGCCAACTGGAACCTATCCTGAGGTGCCTCTCCTGAAACCCCATTTGTCCTACCCATATTAGGCTTAGTGGGGGAGATAGCAGCTCCCCAGCCTGTTTAAGGCTTGGTTTCTCCCAGTTAATGGTCCTTTTGTGATGCTGAGTAGCCTGGCCCTGGTCCTCAGCCACCTTTTTTTAGCTTCTCCATTTCCCCCCCACCTGGCATTCTTGTTTTTCTTTATTTCTGCTTTTAATCCCTTGGAGCTCCTTGCTATTCTTGAATTTGCTACTTGACCCCAACTTCCTGCATTCTGTGTTCATACTAGAACCACCCAAGTGGTTAAGTGGTGGCATTTCTCTTTCTCTCTCTTTTTTTTTTTTTTGCCCAGAAACACAGACTCAGTATAGACTGAGAATGTGTCACCAGGGGTGGCATTTCTCTGTCCTTTACTCCAGGCTACTCTCCTCTTTTGCTGCTGGTGGTGATGGAGGGGGAAAGAAAGATTATCTACTTCTTCAAGTGTAGATGAGTTTGTGGTGTCTGGGCCTGAACTTGATTTTGAGGCCATTTAATGGCTGAAGGTTTTATTTATTTATTTTTTAATTTAATTTATTTTTCTAAACATTTTAAAAAAATAAAATTTCTTTTCTTTTTTTTCATTAAGATATTCACACAGAATAGTTTTATTTATTTTTAAATCCAGGCACACACCCTGCTTGTATTCTCTGAACAGAATTCATTGTCTAATTTAGTGTTTTTCAAATGTTTCTTTAACCACAAGTTATAGTACAAAGTAGTCTTATAACCCTGCAAATAGACATCTGTGTATATGCAGTATAAATACATGCATATAATTGAAACAAAAGTTGTATCAAACACGTTTTGATTGCATGTGATACACTCATATTTATTTCATAAAAAGGGCTGATGAGATCCACTAAATTAGAGAGGTCAGGACTTTCTGTAAGGAGCTGCATACAGTCACTGTCACATTCCTTTTTTAAAAAACAACTGTAAAAATATAAGCCATTTTTAGCCTGCAGGGTTTACAAAAGCCTGCTGTGGGCGGGATTGGATTTGCAGGCTGTAGGGCTGGAGTTTGCCACTCCCCCACCCGCTACTAAATTAATTTACCCACTGCTGCCTTGCATTGGGGTCAGGAGGAATAGCTCTGGTTTGAACTCTGAAGATTAATTGGGAGAACCCAGTTTGCCTTCTCTACCCTCCCTTCTTTTTAAACCTGGCAGAATCACTTGGGGAACTTTTTAAAAAAAAATTATATTCACAGAACCGCTACTGAATCAATTTCTGGGCCCGAGAACCAGTTTTGAAAACCCTAGCATTTGGTGACGTCCTTTAAATCTTCCATAAATGATTGGTAGCCTCTTCCGCTGAGAAGAGGCCCTAATAAGAAAGCAAAAGGATTAACTGTGTAATTTAGAGAAATAACGGGCAGTGGTCTTTTTTTCTTAATGGGGGTGGCATCTTTTTTCTTTTGAGTGCCGTGATATAATGCCTAACCTTAAAATTATTCTTTCCTTTCTAGCTTTGCCAATTTGAGAATTTACCCACATGGTTTGGTGTTACTGGACCTTCAGAGTTATGATACCGATGCACAGAGCAAGGAAGAAATTGACACAGTCAGTTTTTCATTGTTATTTACTCAAGTGTTTAAGAATCATAATGTCCACTTAGCTTAATGACATTAAAATTGTTTTCTCTTCATTGCTGACTTCCCAGTTAATTTTAAACTTTCCTCCCTCCAGATAAGTGGTTTTAGAAGAGTAGTAGTTGTTCCTCATTTGTTTTTGGAGCCTGGCTGTCAGCTTTCCCCTTTAATTGCCTGAGTATGAGTAATGATTTTACTTTCCACTGGAGAGACTATATAAAAGCTTTACCCAGGATTTTAGAGGGACAGCACCCTTTAGACTTCCCCTCCCCTGTTATTGTGTTGCTGAGACTAAGGTTAGGTCAGCTCCATGAGGGATGGTTGGCGTGGGAGGGTGGGATTGGGCCAGGCCTGGAGGCTGCTGTAGAGATGAAGGGGACAGGTGTATGTGTCCATACACCTCTGTCACTACAGCCTCAGTCTTCTGGTCTGTAATTTAGCTGTTCCTTGTAACTCAATCTGTAAGCTCATTCATTTCTTTTAATTGTAGCTTCTGAACAAAGTTGAAGAAAGAATGAAAGAATTGAACCAGGACAGTACTGGACGGGTGAAGCGGTAAGTCTACTCTTGAATGTCCTTTTTTTTATTGATTGATTGATTGATTGGTTGATTGAGACAGAGTCTCACTGTGTTGCCTGGGCTAGAGTGCTGTGGCATCAGCCTAGCTCACAGCAACCTCAAACTCCTGTGCTCAGGCGATCCTTCTGCCTCAGCCTCCCAAGTAGCTGGGACTATAGGCATGCGCTGGGTAATTTTTTCTATATATATTTTTAGCTGTCCAACTAATTTCTTTCTATTTTTTTAGTAGAGACGGGGGTCTCACTCTTGCTCAGGCTGGTCTCGAACTCCTGAGCTCAAACGATCCTCCTGCCTCGGCCTCCCAGAGTGCTAGGATTACAGGTGTGAGCCACCATGCTCAGCCTGAATGTCCTCTTATATTTGTTTAATTGGTAAAATAGTCAGAATGGCAGTGTTGTCCGCAGTAGTGTCTACTTAAGATGTGGAAAAGATCAAAATCAGCATGTGCTTCTCACAACACAGTGAACTACTGGGCCCCTCACACTGAAACAAGACACAGTGTATGAACACATACACAGAAATGCTGGGTAAAATGAAACAAAGGCACAAGGGAGATAGGGAGTGACTTCAAGGAGTTGGAACTGTATAAAGTGGAGACCTAGTAGATAAGATAGGGCTGTTGCCTCAGTCAAAGGGAGGCTAGAAAACTCCTGACCCCCAATCCCTTTAGGAAGGAGAAAAGGACACTTTTCTGTGCTCAGGGTTTTGGGCCCCAGAGTAGAATTAAGCAATTTTAGGACACTTCTGACAGGGTAGGGTGAAAAAATTTGCTTCAAGGTTTGCAAGTAAGAAAACTTTCCAAGGTACTAAGAATTGAGAGGCCCGCCCTATCTACCTTGAGCTGCCATAGGCAGATTATTTTCAAATGATAATGAAGAAAATGAAGCTTTCCCTGTCTAGTAGGGTAGCCACTAACCACACATGGCTATTTAAAGTTAAACTAATTAAAATAAACAACTCAGTTCCTCAGTCGCATTAGCCTCATGTTGATAGCTAGTGAGTGGCTAGTGACGGCCATATTGGACAGTACAAATATTGAACATTTTCATCATGGAAGGAAGTTCTGTTGGACAGCACTGAAGTTTGCCAGTGGTGTCAGATTTTGAAAGAACTTTGATAGAAGGTGGTAGCAGTTTTAGCATTTGCTTGAGGGAACAGGGTCTGTGATATGTCATGGGATTTAACAAGTGCTTGAGATACACAGCACACATTGCCGGGCAATTTACTTTTGCCCTGCCTTGGTGGCTTCTCATTAGGCCCTAAGGCATAGGAGGCCTGTCCCTTGTTCATAAAGTTAACATCATAGATGCAGAGACAGACACAGGGACTTTATGAGGATGACCAGAATACAGTCCATGGCACTTTCTAGAAGAGGGAATCCTTACTGGCAAGAGCTAGGATATTTAAGTACTTAATGACTCACCCTGCTAAATTTGATCAGCCCATAGGAAAGCTCCAGGGCAGATGTAAGATAACAAGGTAATTACTTAACCTACTGTAGGTAGAAAGGAAAGCAGGAAGCTTAAAGTGAAAAGAACGTGACACACTGCAGAACTTGCTCTCTTTTTTGAGATCTGTCAGAGCACCTAGACTCTCTTACCCGAGACTCAGGCTCAGTTTAGGGGCCTCAGCCATGTCTCTCCTCCTTTCCCATCCTTTAAAACGCACCCACACTCACATCTCTTTCTGGGTATTTCATCTTTTCCTGATTGCAGAGTTTTTCTTAGCTGTAGCTAGAAAAGATCCCCCACTGTTTCTCACTGTGTCAGAAAATGTCTTAGGTGGTAATGAATTGGCTCTCAGCAAAATGTGGTCTGATTTTTTTAATCAGGGTTAATTATAGGAGTGAGGAAATAGAATGCACTTATGGGCTTCAGCATTCATGAGAAGTCTGACTCTTGTTTTTTTGGTGTAGGAATTTTCTAAATGGGAATAGAATTGAGCTTTAGATTTTCATTTCAAAATACAGACCTTATTTTTGCTTATCACGATTTTTACATCTTTTTATAAAATAAGTGTAAAGAATGAAAAGTTCGGAATACCTTGTGTAGACCTTTTGTTTTTGGCCTCAAAAAGACAAGGACTGCACTATTGTTTTCAATCTGGTGAATGACATTGTTAGAGATTAAATCATTAACAAATAACTCACTAAGATGGTCTGAAACTATTATTCCCCTTTGGCTGATTAATTAAATCTGAATTTTCAACTAAGAAGCCATGGAATTTACTTGAATTTATTTTCGTATTCTACTTTCAAATGAAATGGAATAAGAAAACTAAATCAGATAAATTTTATTAAAAAAAATTTTTCTTGGAATTTGCACGGATACCTGAGGCCCAGGACATATTCCACCTGACTTTCTACAGTCCAGTTTCAATTTTCAGCAGTGAAGGTTGAAACAAGTTCTGCAGGGCTCCACGGTGTCTCCTGGTAGCCCATTATAAGGAGATGCATTTTATGCCAGGTTTAAGCACTTCATCAAGGTAATGGCCTCCACATCCTGTTAAGATCCTTGTTTCTTTGCCAGTCTTAAAAAAACCGTGGTGTTGCAAGAGCTCTTCACCTTGACCAAGCCACTAATGACACAATTGAGACTAGGCATCGTTTATTTTCAGTGAGTTTGTCATAATGCAGTGATTGCCTATAGATGACTGGCTGTCAAGCAGGGGATGAGTTTTCTCCCCTGAAAGTGGGTGCCTTTGTATTTGTCACCTTCGTCCAGTGCTGTGGGTGGCTCACCCTCTCACCTCTACTCCCCACCATCAGGGTTAGAAGAGGCTTCCTCCTTCCTAGCGCTATTTGCCTGTTCTTTGGGGGTTGTCCTGATTGGTGCTTTAAATTTTATAATTTACAAGAAAAAAACCT
The DNA here is from genome assembly GCF_040939455.1 of Microcebus murinus. Classification (NCBI taxonomy): domain Eukaryota; kingdom Metazoa; phylum Chordata; class Mammalia; order Primates; family Cheirogaleidae; genus Microcebus; species Microcebus murinus. Next base: position 97,029,009 of record NC_134136.1, read on the forward strand.
GTGCTCTGCCCAACATTCTGAAAGCTGAATTTCTTCACTTGAAAGGCTAAGTAAAGTGGTTAAATCAGGAGTCATTAGGGTTAAATAAGAGTTTATGGGCGTTTGCTTCATCAAGCTCAGTGCTCTTTGCAGATGTTAGTATTTCCCTACAGAAAGCATTGTTAACTTGTAACAGGTTCCGACTGCAGTCTTGGAAGCAGGTGAGCCAGCAGTGGAAAAAGACTCACCAGATTAAGTCAGAAGTGTAGCGTATCCCAGCTGTACCTCCTGCCGTTTTACTGTTGAACGCTACTGTGTTTGAGAACACAGGACTCGCACGATGTTGTGTTATGCGTGTAGTGAGTTCTCATTTTCTTTGTGTTCAGGTTAGATTTGCCAAGCCCCTTTTCTGGGTCTCTCTTCCCTTGTCATTTAGTGTCCTCTGCTGGTAGTTTTTAGTACATTCACCCCGTCGAAAATAGTATTTACAAAAGAATGGAATCAGAAAATCATAATTCGGCAGCTACTCTAGTAATAATTGGTTCAGGTAATAATCTTCTAGATGCTAAAACCACTAGTAAAGGTTTGTTTTGGGATTAGGACCTTTACCCAGTTTCAGGGGACTACCCCACGGCCTGCTTAGTAATTTCAAAGGGGAGAGATCTAGTGAGTACCGCTTTAATCAAGTGACCATACACTTAGCATCACCAATAATAGGACAGATGCACATCTTCTATTCCTGATGTCATGCCTGTGTAATATATGTCAACCTGACTCTAATCATGATGAGATCAGGTAAACCCACAGGAGGGGGGTGTCTTTTTTTTGTTTTGTTTTGTTTTGTTTTTTTTAGCAGAACATCTGGTTTACACTTTTCAGAGATATAAATGTCATGAAACATACCAGGCAAAAAAAGAATGTTCTGGGCCCCAGCACAGTGGCTTACGCCTATAATCATGCACTCTGGGAGGTTGAGGTGGGACGATTACTTGAGGTCAGGAGTTGAAGACCAACCTGAGCAAGAGCGAGACCTGTCTCCATTAGAAATGGAAAAATCAGCTGGGCATGGTGGCATGCGTCTATAGTCCCAACAACTTGGGAGGCTGAGGCAGGAGGATATCTTGAGCCCAGGAGTTTGAGGTTGTAGTGAGTTCTGAAGATGCCACTGCACTCTACCCAGGGTGACACAGAGAAATCCTGTCTCCCAAAAAAACTAAAAAAGGTTCTAGGTTACATGAAGCTAAAAAAAGGAAAAAAATAGCAAAATGCATAGATGAACCTGTATTGAAGAGCAGAACAGCTATAAAGGACTTGTGTGAATGTGCTAGTGGCAACATGGTAATATAGGAGATCTTAAGAGACATAACCTGCTTGAGTATTTGATGAAGTGTGAAGTCTGCAGTGACCATTTTTCTCCTTCACCTTTTTTTTTTTTTTGAGACAAAGTCTCGCTTTGTTGCCCAGGCTAGAGTGAGTGCCGTGGCGTCAGCCTAGCTCACAGCAACCTCAAACTCCTGGGCTCAAACAATCCTTCTGCCTCAGCCTCCCGAGTAGCTGGGATTACAGGCATGTGCCACCATGCCCGGCTAATTTTTTCTATATATATTAGTTGGCCAATTAATTTCTTTCTATTTATAGTAGAGACGGGGTCTCACTCTTGCTCAGGCTGGTTTCGAACTCCTGACCTCGAGCAATCCGCCCGCCTCGGCCTCCCAGAGAGCTAGGATTACAGGTGTGAGCCACCGCGCCCGGCCTCCCTTCAGCTTTTTATTAGGAAAAATCTGAAGCATGCCAGAAAGGTTTTGAAAAAAGTAAACTCCTCTCTGTATAATACTTGTCAACATTTGGTGATGGCCATGATTGTACAAAACTATAAATCCAAGCTTTGGATTCATTTTGTGGTCTTCAGGAGTTTGCCTGCAGCCATAGGGCTTTCTTTTGTACCATCTTCATTCCAGGTCCTGTTGTAAGGGTGTATTCTAGTAAGGCACAATCCTGTTTTCCTCTTTTTCCAGATTACCACCCATAGTGCGAGGAGGGGCCATCGACAGATACTGGCCCACCGCTGACGGGCGCCTGGTTGAATACGACATTGATGAAGTGGTGTATGATGAAGATTCTCCGTATCAAAACATTAAAATTTTACACTCAAAGCAATTTGGAAATATTCTCATTCTTAGCGGGGATGTTAGTAAGTACTCTGTCCCTGCCCCAGTCGCATAACAAAGTGGCGATATGTTGGATGTTTTCCGGACAGTGCTGTTGTGGATTTGTCCAAGTTTGTCTTTGATTCTGCTGTTCTTTGAGATGTACATTTACATCATATTAACCTGTAGATTGTCTGGGCTTTCGTGTAAACTTTGTCTTGACATTGCTTCCTTATTGTTAAGTATTTGAATTGTATTTCAGAAGAAAATGCAATTGCTAATTAAAAAAAGCTGTTAGGGAAAAATTCAAACCTAAGAAGACAAACCAGTGATGAACCCATGTGTACTCATCATTGAGCATCAACAGTTATCAGTTCCTGGCCAGTCTCAGCCCTCTCATTTTGAAGCAACTCTCAGATGTCATATTTCATCTGTTGTTAAGATGTAATTTCTATTTGTTTTACTTTTTTTCTTTATTTCCTTACCAAGGTTTAATAAGCATCAAAGATATAATTTGTTTTAATTATTCAGCATATCAGCACATTTCTTTTTTGTTTTTTTTCAAGGTCAACTTTCAGAAGCAAGCACATTTCTTCTTCTTTTTTTTTTTTTTTTTTTTTTTTGAGACGGAGTCTCACTCTATTGCCCAGGCTAGAGTAAGTGCCGTGGCGTCAGCCTAGCTCACAGCAACCTCAAACTCCTGGGCTCAAGCAATCCTTCTGCCTCAGCCTCCCGAGTAGCTGGGACTACAGTCATGCGCCACCATGCCCAGCTAATTTTTTCTATATATTTTTAGTTAGCCAATTAATTTCTTTCTATTTTTAGTAGAGATGGGGTTTCACTCTTGCTCAGGCTGGTTTCGAACTCCTGACCTTGAGCGATCTGCCTGCCTTGGCCTCCCAGAGTGCTAGGATTATAGGCGTGAGCCCCCACGCCCGGCCTGCAAGCACATTTAAGGCTAGATTTTCTTACCATCAACTAGCGTCCATTTGTATTAGGTGTCTGATGATCAGGGTTGATGAAAAGTCCTTAATCCTGAAAAAAAATCTTTATACATTGTTGACAGTTTTTAAAAATTGAAAATGAAGATTTTACATTTTGGGCTAACTTCTAGCACTTTCTAGTGTGGTGAGGCCAGGTAGTTTGTGTGTTCTGGTGGAGTCACCAGTTTGGATCTTTGTTTCTCTTTTCTAGATTTGGCAGAGAGTGACTTGGCGTATACCCGGGCCATCATGGGCAGTGGCAAAGAAGATTACACTGGCAAAGACGTACTGATTCTGGGAGGTGGAGATGGGGGCATATTATGTGAAATAGTCAAACTGAAACCAAAGATGGTCACTATGGTAGAGATATCCTTTGTTGTATAAGAGAACGAATGAGTTCAGTGGGCTGCTTTTCCTTCCTTCCTTTAGCATCTTAATGAGACTCAAGTTACCACAGACTCTAGGCAAATGTGTTATAAAGACTACCTTGAACAGACATTTCTATTTAGTACCAGTAGATTTTTTTTTTTTTTTTTTTTTTTGAGACTGAGTCTCACTCTTTTGCCCGGGCTAGAGTGCTGTGGCATCAGCCTAGCTCACAGCAATCTCAAACTCATGGGCTCAAGCAATCCTCCTGCCTCAGCCTCCTGAGTAGCTGGGACTACAGCCTGTGTCACCATGCCTGGCTAATTTTGGCTATATATTTTTAGTTGTCCAGCTAATTTATTTCTATTTTTAGTAGAGACACGGGGTCTTATTCTTGCTCAGGCTGGTCTCGAACTCCTGAGCTCAACGCTCCTCCCGCCTCAGCCTCCCAGAGTGCTAGGATTACAGGCGTGAGCCACTGCACCCAGCCATACGGTAGATTTTTATGTGACCACCAAGAAAGAAGTGGGGATAATCTAGTTCAGGATTAAAGAGCAAGCAACTACCATGTCTACTACTCAGCAGTTTCCGAAATGGCTTCCTCAAGCCATCTCATGAGAAGAAAAGAAAATTCAAGTCCTTTTGAGTGTCCTTAGTGTGAAAATAAAATCACTGTCTCATTTTTTAAATTGTGACACCCAAATTAGTATTATAAAACCTTTGTTTGTCTTAACCTTTTATTTATTTATTTTTAAAATTTGAATTGGTTAAGATTGTTTTCTTGGCCTTCCTCTGCTTTTTTTTTTTGAGATGGAGTCTTGCTCTGTTGCCCGAGCTAGAGTGCAGTGGCATCATCCTAGCTCACAGGAACCTCAGACTCCTGGGCTTAAGCCGTACTCCTGCCTCAGCTTCCTGAGTAGCTGGGATTATAGGTTCACACCACCACGCCCAGCTAATTTTTTCTATTTTTAGTAGAGAAAAGGGGTCTTGCTCTTGCTGAGACTGGTCTCGAACTCCTGAGCTCAAGTGATCCTCCTGCCTCAGCCTCCCAGAGTTGCTAGGATTACAGGCGTGAGCCACCTCGCCTGACGTTAACTTTTTATTTAAAGTACTGCTATTTCAGAATTCTCTGATACACCCAAATTATCCTTAACCTGTTTCGGACATTGACCAAATGGTGATTGATGGATGTAAGAAATATATGCGAAAAACGTGCGGTGATGTCTTAGACAATCTTAAAGGAGACTGCTATCAGGTAATTATGTTTTCTGGATAATGTATTTTTAAGTGCGCTGATAATATAATTTAAGTTATTGATCAGAATTGTGCCTTCTTAAAACAGCTTTTATTATAATTGGTTAAGAAGATAAATAGGTTGTCTCTTTGTATGAATCGTATGTATATTTGTATTTAGGGTGGATGTGTAAAAATGATAAGAAACCACCAACTCTATATATAGAACTTAAAATCAATAAGAAAAAAGTCAACCCCATCAATAAATAAGCAAAGAACATGAACAGAAATTTTTCAAAAGAAGACAGAATAATGGCTAGTAAACATATAAAAAAGTGTTAAGCATCTCTAATCATTAGGGAAATGCAAGTCAAAGCCACAGTGAGACATCACCTAACTCTAATTAGAATGGCTTTTATCTAAAAGTCCCAAAACAACAAATGCTGACATGAATGTGGAGAGACAGAACACTCTTAGACTGTTGGTGGGACTGCAAATTAGTGCAACCCCTGTAGAAAGTAATTTCAAGATACCTCAAATAGCTAAAAATAGAAATACCATTTGATCCAGCAATCCCACTACTAGGCATCTACCCAAAGGAGAAAAAGACATTCTATAAAAAAGAGACCTGTACTTGAATGTTTAATGCACCACAATTCACAATTGCAAAGATGTGGAAACAACCCAAGTGCCCATCAATACATGAGTGGGTTAATAAAATGTGATATATGTATACCGTGAAATACTATTCAACTACAAAAGCAATGGTGAACTAACATCTCCTGTGTTACCCTGGAGAGAGCTTGAGCCCATCCTTCGAAGTGAGATATCACAAGAATGGAGAAACGTGCACCACATGTACTCGCCATCAAATTGGTACTAACTGATCAACACTAAGATGCTCACATGGTAGTAATACTCACTGGGTGCTGGTCAGGTGGGGGGGGGTAAAGTCACAACTAAAGGAAGTGCAGCACACTGTATGGGGGAAGGACACGCCTCTGGCTCTGGCTTTGGTGAGGCAAAAGCATTGTATGTAATCAAAATGTTTGTACCCCTATAATATCCTGAATTAAAAAAAAACCATATAAAACTAACATAGACATTAATCAAGGATAGAGCAACAGAAAGTCTGGAGGACTTGGAGGGAGATGGATGAGGAGATGAATAATTACAGCAGATGATAAGAACGAGAAACTTCTTGGTGCTGTCCGCTTGCTTTATCCTTCACTGACTTCAGTGTCATATGTTAAATAATAAACTCAGTACTCTTGGGGGAAAACAAACCACCGACTCTTTTTTTTTTATTTTTTTATTCTTTAATTATGACTTTAATTCATACCAACTCTAGATTATCTGAACTGAGTGTTGTGAGTTCTTATGTAAAAGATGTCATATACCTTTCTATGACCTGGTAACCACCAAGTTGTCTTTTGTCTCTCTCGAATAATCTCTTTGAGCCTGGGTGTTTCAGAGGGAATTAAGGTATTTAATTGGTACGCGTGTATGATTAAAATATTTGAGGTAGGAACAATTGCTTCTTACTAATAAGCAATTAGTTCCTGTCCTAAATTCTGTAGGTGAAAGGTGATTATAGTTTGTAGGATACATTTTGTTATAGTTTGTCATTATAGTTTGTAGGATACATTTTGTGTTGTATTTTGAGAATGTGCATTTCCAGTGACTGTACCTATAGTGCTTGTTAGAGCAAGATGTCGAAGCAAATACTCCAGATTTATAAACAATTTAGATGAATGATTGAGTTTGTTAATATGTAAATTAACCCCTCAATCTTTCCTAATGTGTGTACATCAAAATTTGATTGCATGGTACATGTATGTTATCTTTTTTTTTTAAGTTGAGAGAGGAACTCACATTAAAATGCAGTTGTCATTTGTTTCTGGGCAGAAGGGAAAAAAAGATGTGTATTATACTGTTTGAAAGCTTAAAGAGGAAGGGGGAATTAGGTTCTTCTGAGCTATGACAGAATTGTTTCACAATGAGCTCAAAGTTACTAGTGTTTGCAAATGATGAGCCAGACCTTCTGCCTGCAGAGTTTAATCCTCACACCTGTACCAGGTGGGTATTATTTCTAGTATATGGGTGAAGATGATGAAGCTTAGAGCGTTTAAAGGGGATTTATTCAAGGTTGTAGGGTGACTTTAGAGGAGCGATTCAGACTCCTGACTCCCTGGCTTTTTATATGGCTTTCTTTTATGGATTAAGAAAAGACAGAACCAAAAATCCAAACCAGCAGCATACTATAGTTGTTGACTGTTGTAATAAAAGGCCAGATATAAGTGGTAGGAAGATTTACTAATGGCCTCTGAAAGCAACCTCTTGACCTGAAGCTAGGGCACCATGCGCAGATAGTGACCAAGACAGTTGAACTATTGAGAAAAGGGAAAAGTAGTGTTTTTATTTAAAGAGGCACTTGTGGAAGTTGGTACCTGAATGCATTCTCTTTCCTTCTCCACCTCGAAAATTCTTCTAGGGCTGAGAGCTCTCAAGGTGGGATGGGGGCTTGGGCTCCCTAGTATGTAGGGTTGGGTGAGAAGAGAGACCAACAGGGCCACCTTCCCTTTGGGCAGGCAAGCCCTTTGGCCATTAAAATGCGATTATACCATTAACAATACTGTCCTCCAGGCTCATCCTTGTTTCTAGGAATGACAAGATTTCCTTCTTTTTTGTGGCTGAATAATATTCTGATGTGTCTATGTGTCATGTTTTCTTTATCCATTTATCTGTTGATGGGCACTTAGGTTGATTCCATATCTTGGCTATTGTTGATACTGCTGGAGTAAACATGGGAGTGCAGGTATCCCTTTGATACACTGATTTCAAGAGTTTCCTTTATTCCACATCCTTACCAGCAGTTATTAATATTTTGTCTTTTTGATAACAGCCATTCTAACTGGGGTGAGATACCTCATTGTGGTTATGCATTTCCCTGATGATTAGTAATGGTGAGCATTGTTTGTTGGCTATTTGTATGTTGTCATTTGAGAAATGTCTATTCAGTTTCTTTGCCCAATTTTTTTTTTTTTTGAGACAAAGTCTCTGTTGCCTGGGCTAGAATGCTGTGGTATCAGCTTAGCTCACAGCAACCTCATACCTGGGCTGAAGCAATCCTTCTGCCTCAGCCTCCCTAGTAGCTGGGACTACAGTCATGCGCCACCATGCCCAGCTAATTTTTTTGTAATATATTTTTTTTTTTTTTTGAGGCAGAGTCTCACTTTGTTACCCAGGCTAGAATGAGTGCTGTGGCGTCAGCCTAGCTCACAGCAACCTCAAACTCCTGGGCTCGAGCAATCCTGCTGCCTCAGCCTCCCGAGTAGCTGGGACTACAGGCATGTGCCACTATGCCTGGCTAATTTTTTCTATATATATTAGTTGGCCAATTAATTTCTTTCTATTTCTAGTAGAGACAGGGTCTCGCTCTTGCTGGTTTCGAGCGTGAGCCACCGCGCCCAGCCTTTTTTTTTTTTTTTTTTTTTTTTTTTTGAGACAGAGTCTCGCTTTGTTGCCCAGGCTAGAGTGAGTGCCGTGGCGTCAGCCTAGCTCACAGCAACCTCAAACTCTTGGGCTCAAGGGATCCTCCTGCCTCAGCCTCCCAAGTAGCTGGGACTACAGGCATGCGCCACCATGCCCAGCTAATTTTTTCTATATATATTAGTTGGCCAATTAATTTCTTTCTATTTATAGTAGAGACGGGGTCTTGCTCTTGCTCAGGCTGGTCTCGAACTCCTGACCTTGAGCAATCTGTCCGCCTTGGCCTCCCAGAGTGCTAGGATTACAGGTGTGAGCCACCGCGCCCGGCCTGTAATATATTTTTAGTTGTCCAATTAATTTCTTTCTATTTTTAGTGGAGATGGGGTCTCACTCTTGCTCAGGCTGGTTTCGAACTCCTGACCTTGAGTGATCCTCCCGCCTCGGCCTCCCAGAGAGCTAGGATTACAGGCGTGAGCCACCGCGCCCGGCCTCTTTGCCCAATTTTTAAAAAATGCCTCCTAGTTTCCCTAGTTCAACATGAGAGGAAAAAAATAAAAAAGATAAAAAAAGGTCTCCTAGTTTAATTTTTTAAAATTTAATTAATTTTAGACATGGGGTCTTGATATATTGCTCAGTCTGGCCTAGAACTCCTGGCCTGAATCAATCCTCCCAGCTCAGCTTCTTGAATAACTGGGACTACCAGCATGTACCACCACACCTGGCTCCTTTGCTTGGTTCTTAAGGGGATTGTTGTTGTTATTTTTTGCTGTTGAGTTCGTTATATATTCTGGATACTAGTCCCTTGGCTGATGAATAGTTTGCAAATACAACTATAGTCGTCCCTTGGCATACTTGGATTGCTTCCAAGACCCCAAAGTATAACCAAAATCCATGCATACTCAAGTCCCATATTTGGCCCTCCATATAGGAAAATTTCACATCCTCCGAATACTGTATTTTCTATCTGCATTTGGTTGAAAAAAATCTGTGTGTGTGAGCGGATCTGCACAGTTCAAACCCATTGTTGAGAGTCAACCGCGTTTTCTCCCATTCTACAGGCTGTCTCTTCACTTAGTCCCATTTGTTTGTTTTTGTTGCCTATGCTTTTGAAGTCTTAGCCATAGAATCTTTTCCTAGACCAGTACCCTGAAGCATTTGCCCTGTGTTTTCTTCAGTAGTTTTATAGTTTTGGGTCTTATATTTAAGTCTTTAATCCATTTTGAGTTGATTTTTTTGTATATGGTAAGAGATAGGGGTTTACTTTCTTCTGCATATGGATATCCAGTTTTCGCAGCACCATTTATTGAAGAGCAGGCTCCTGGTTGTCTACGCCTAGACCCGGAGTGATCTCCTTCAGAAATGCTGTCATGCACTTGGATGACCCCAAAGGCGACTTTGCTGAGTGAACTGCAATGTAGCAAACTGAGTGTATATTTTGAGAACTTCTGGCTCATAGGCAATGTGGTACTGATTGTCTTGGCTACCCACTTCAGCAAGGAATTTACCTTATAGACCCAGGCTTCCTGGCAGAAACTGACAACTGCTATAGCTAATGCTCTGGCCCACAAGTACCACTGAGTTCCTTGTCCAATATATTGGTGTCTACTAGACAGTCCTGTGTCCCAAGAGTCCATCTCCTTAAGATGGGATGGGGGCAGAGTACCCTGCCTGTAGATTCAGCTCCTGTATGATAAAAATAAATTATGTTCCATAAGAAAAAATTTAAAAAAACTACCATTAAAAAAAATACCAAGTCTTTGCAGCTGTTATTTGAGAAACATAATTACTCTGTTTAACATTTTTAGAAAATGTTCCAAAATCCTTCATTCCTTTTACAAAAATAGAATACCTTAATACAAAATCAAGGGCAGTATATAAAACTGAAGGTTAATTTTATGTATGTACAAAATTTGAGAATGTTTAGCAGTCCTTTTTAATAAGAACACTTTAGGTAAAATAAAATTGCAATAGAGGGGAAACTATCGAAACTTAAAATTACAGTAAATGGTAAAAGTCATTTCCACTGCCTCTAGGAACAAGATAAGGATGTTTATTGCCCTTATTCAGCATTGTTTTTGAGGCAGCTAAGACTGTAAGGTAGGAAAATGAAAACAGTGTAAATAACCAAATTATTTGCACATGATATGACTGCTAGAAAAATCTAGGAAACTTGTATAGAAAATTCGTTGAATTCATGAGAATTTGGTGAAGTGGTTGGATAAAGACAGACTATGATACTATGTTGTCATTACCAAGCTAAAAGACTAGTAACAAACATGACAGGAAGTGGATCCCTTGAATAATACAAGAGCCCCTACAGCTTAAAAAATGAAGTTAGCCTTTATACTTTTTGAAATTTAGCTATGAACTGGTACTTCTCAGAAGAGGAAAGTCAACCTGTGAAAATACCACAGTTCATGTGAAAACATTAGCAACGGACTTAGCAAATTTTAGAAGAGGGACAGTATCCTGTGCTGGAGAGGAGGATGTGAGACGGAGACAGGTGCTCACGTGCATTGCTGGTTGGAGTGTGAATTGCTGTCAGAACTAAAAACTAAAACAGGTGGCTTTTACCTTGGTAACCCAGTGCTTGTGTGCCCAGCCCACAGACAGACATCAGTACAAGGAGGTTTGACAGTTTGGCTCATAGAGGACAAGGCTAGGCGATAACAACAGTAGAACATTTTTTAGTGGAATGGTGTATTGTTAGATTGATTTTTTTTTTTTTTTGAGACAGAGTCACTCTGTTGCCTGGGCTAGAGTTCTGTGGTATCAGCCTAGCTCACAGTCACCAACCTCAAACTCCTGGGCTCAAGTGATCCTCCTGCCTCAGCTTTCCAGGTAGCTGGGACTACAGGCATGCGCCACCATGCCCGGCTAATTTTTTCTATTTTTAGTTGTCCAGCTAATTTCTTTCTATTTATAGTAGAGACGAAGTCTTGCTCTTGCTCAGGCTGGTCTCGAACTCTTGACTTTGAGTGATCCTCCTGCTTCAGCCTCCAGCCTCCCAGAGTGCTAGGATTACAGGCATGAGTCACCGGGCCTGGCCCAGAAATTTTATAATTACTTTGAGAGAGGCTCGGTTAAAATGTCGCAAGTTCAGAATGTGTGCAAGCCAAGTTTTACAAAAGAAGATACATTTGTGTTTGTATATGGGCATTTATTTATTTATTTATTTTTTTGAGACAGAGTCTCACTTTGTTGCCCAGGCTAGAGTGAGTGCCGTGGCGTCAGCCTGGCTCACAGCAACCTCAATCTCCGGGGCTCAGCGATCCTACTGCCTCAGCCTCCCGAGTAGCTGGGACTACAGGCATGCGCCACCATGCCCGGCTAATTTTTTGTATATATATTTTTGGTTGGTCAATTAATTTATTTCTATTTTTGGTAGAGGCGGGGTCTCGCTCAGGCTGGTTTTGAACTCCTGACCTTGAGCAATCCGCCCACCTCGGCCTCCCAAAGTGCTAGGATTACAAGCGTGAGCCACCACGCCCGGCCTGTATATGGGCATTTATAAGAATATGAGCCTATCAAGTGTGATTAATATGTGGATCGCAGGCAGCTAGGGTGTTAGTATCTACTCTATCTTTGCATAGTTGGACTTGTATGATGCATTAAGTGACGTAAATTATAAAACAGGATAGTAAAATCCAGTTTTTTAAAATTATGACTGTGAGGCTTCGAGAACATTCGTAGGAAAAAATTTGGAATACATCATCATGGGGAATTGTGGCAAACTTTTGATTTGTTATATGTGAATATTTTTTACATGAGTGTGCTTTTTGTAATTAGAAAAACGAAAGGGGAGTAACTCCTGTCTAGGATGTTGCCTAGAGCCAGATGTGTCTCTAGCACAGAGCCTCAATACTTCAAGAATAAGACAGACCTCAAACTCATTTCCTGTGTTTACCATGTAGGATCTGTGTGATAATTTCAGCCCTTCACTGCTGTACTCTTTAATGACTCTGTGATAGTGGGGGCTGTCATTTATTACATGGCTTTATTAGCAATACTCAAAATGTCAGAGAAAGTTGAAAAACTATAGGTTAATAGTTTACGAGGTAAGATGCAGAAAAAATCTATAAACGGTCACTCAGTGCTTAGTATAAAATAAAAGTAGGAGAAAATGCAGATAGTGGTAGGAGAGGCAGTATAGATTAGAGTTAAAAGTGTGAAGTTGGCTTTCAGATAGTTCTAGGTGTTTGTTCCATTTCCTATTGGGTGCCTTTTGGCAAACTTTGTAACTTCTCCAGTTTTTCTCCATTGGTAAGACAGGGATAATAATAGTACCTCTAGGTTTATTTCATTGAAATGAGAAGGCATATAAACCATACAGAGTAAGCACTTAATTTTTGCTGTTACAGATATGGAAGAAAGTTTTTTTTTGTTTATGTGGCAACCGCTGTGGACATAAGCCCTTGCTTGCATTTTTTCCCCTTCTCTACTAGTGTTGTTTAACTACATCCATGTGTTGGCTCATTGATTCATTCCTATTCTCTCTGGAAGGTTCTAATAGAAGACTGTATTCCAGTACTGAAGAGGTACGCCAAAGAAGGGAGAGAGTTTGATTATGTGATTAATGATTTGACGGCTGTTCCAATCTCCACGTCTCCAGAAGAAGGTAGATTGTGTTTTGTTTTTTTAACCAAGATGTTTTTCATGGAAATATTTCTCTTGGCACCATGCAATGGTAAAAGGATTTTAGAAATCAGTTCTCTCATTTTTTAAATTTTTTTTTAAAGGGAGTTAAATTGAGGCCCATGGTAGAAAGATGACTGGGATTTGGACTTGGCTTTAATTCCTGTTCTGCCACTAAATGAGTTTAGAATTAACTCAGTCATTAGAAACAAAAGTTTAAAACGACTCATCACATCAAGACATTAAATTGTTTGATTTATTTAAATTATGTGATTTTTTTTAACCAGTATCGGGGTAAACTGATGACCTTTGCTTAAATAAGAGATAATTCCCCTTCTCAGATCACTGCTGGTTAATGTTTTTTCTATAAACTTGACTTCTGCTGAGCTGAGTTTGCAGACCTTTTTTGAGTTTGACTCTTATTGTTTCTCTTGATGTTGCTGCTTGCTTTCTTACTTAAAGCAGTTTTCTTTCAGATTTCAACCACTGCCTTTGTGTCAAAACTTTATTGGTTTTGTGAGAGCAGGGCTAAGTAGATGCACATTTGATTTTGACCTTGCTTTTTGTGGTGTGTGTGTGTGTGCGTGCGTGCATGCACTGGCCATATAACCATATGTTATCACTGATGAATGAGCTCTTGAATATTGGGTCTTTAAGTTTGTGGCTTGCTCCTTTTTCTTTGGTATTGAGTTTGAGAGTGAATATTTGACTTTAGATGTTGTTAATGCACAGAAACCCCTATTTATAAAACTTCATTTTTTTTAAACGTCCAGATTCCACATGGGAGTTTCTCAGACTGATTCTTGACCTCTCCATGAAAGTATTGAAGCAGGATGGGAAATATTTCACACAGGTAAGCTACTGAAGTGGCTTTCCCCCCAGAACTCTTAGTAAGAATTGTATATTTTGAAATTTGAATGCATATTCTCGAAATTTTAAGAGTGGAACAGCATCATTGGATTATGTTCTTTCAAGCAGTAAGTAATTGACCTGTCATCTGTCGGGCATTAATGAGTTCTTGTGTCCTATTAGCAGGATGTAAGATTTATCCTGATTTATCAATCTTGGTCTTTGGCTGTAGTGTGAGCTACTGCCACCAGATGGAGACACAGACTGATTTTTCTTTTTCCTCCCCTCTTCCTCTAGGAGACTCTTTAATTGCAAAGCACATTTCTCAACATGCGTTTTGCTCTGGTTGTAGTATGAACTCCTGCCACCAGATGGAAGCAGATTGTGCTGTTTTTCTCATTTTTTAGGCGATTCTTCATTTTAAAAGAAAGTTTATAGATTGTATTTCTTGATATATAAAAAATATATATAAAACCTATTAAAATCCTCAAAAAAATTCCGTAAATGGTTGCAAAGGCAGCTAATTGATAATCTGATCTCTTTATTTGGTACAGAAATTCGTTGATGAATAAACAAAAGATAAGCACTTAACATAGGTAGTATTGCAGTCTGGTCTCTGAATTCTGAGTTTGCAGGAGAATTCCCTCTACTTTTTTTTTTTTTAAATAAAGAATGAGTATACTATATTTAAATGTCAGGTACAGGTAGAGGTATTAACTTTATTCTCCCCAGGAGGCATTTATAGGCACAACACTATCCTGGACATTTTGTGGATTCTTAGATTAATATTGCTGAAAACAACTTAGCGACTCTAAGACATCTTGACTCAGGTTCTAGCCTATCGTGTTTTCTTCCTCTTCCCTCTGCCTGTGAGACCTGCAGGCAAGTGGAGATTAATCTTGGACTTTGCACTTGCTGAAAGTGTTGGGAAGCTTCAAGGAGAGCAAACAACTATCTACGAATGGATTTTTTTCCCTTGATATTTAGAAATGATTTTTTTTTTTAACACATTCTAGACCTTACTATTTAAAGCAGGTATCTGCAAACTATGGACCAAATCCAGCTTTCTGCTTGTTTTTGTGAAGTATTTTTTTGCACACAGGCATGCCCATTCATTACATAGTGTCTGCGGCCGCTTTTGTGCTATTACAGCAGTGTTGAATAGTTGTAGTTGAATGCTGTGTGATCTGCAAAGCCTAAAATATTTTGTCTGGCCCTTTACGGAGAAAGGTTGCTGACCCCTGTTTTATAGGAAATCTACAGTGAAACTTGCTTAATGAAGGCTGCTTACTGTAAAGAAGCATGTTGGACTTTTTTCATGAGTGGGTATTTTGTGAAGCAGAGCACACCTATAGAATTTTTTATGTTTCTGCAAATATGTGGAAGGAAATCTCATGCAAGTTAAGTCAAGGAAGAATGTGAGGCTCTGGGATCTTTAACCAAAAGAGATTGAAAAAAATACGGATCCACTGCAAAACCAGTCTGTATGTTAGTAGACAACACGTAGAGTTAGAAAGTGTGACTGTCCTCTTTTGTCCTGAGTATTTGCCTAGTAGGCTCCTATGGGGAACTTTAATCTTAATATGGAAGACAAATAGAGATGCTTGCTTAGACTATCACCATAGCCCATTCATAAATATCAACGACCTAGGCTTTGATAACTTGCCTTGCTAACTGACTTTTACCAAAAATCACAAGGATTATATGCCCAGGGCTATGCTGGTTTCCAAGAATTGTCCAAAAAACATATCATGACATGTTTTTCATTCCCACGTTCATTACAGTGGGAACCACAAAGTGATCTCATAACACACCTGGGTGTCATGCAGGCCATTTGGTGGTTGAATGTGTCACATGGCGAAATGCATATGAACTAAGGGGAGGGGGGGAGTATAGGCTTTCAAGAAGCAGTATTCGAGTCAGGAAGCAGGGTGGTTTGACTCGGGATGTGTTGATGGAGTTGCCACAGTGTAATTTTTTTTTAACTGCCAAGTGACATGCTTAGGAGATGGCCCCTGATTGCCGCTGCCATCCCCACCCCGCCTTGCCTGAGTGTGTAGCTGAGAACTGGAGTCAGGTTAAGGATGGGATGAAAGTGTGTGGTGGTGATTTATAAAAGCTAAATGCTCCCGCCGAAAACTGCTTGCATCACAGTGGTGAGGTCATGATGTCAGTGGTGTCATCTGGGCTGCTTGAAGGCAACTTTGTCAGCATGCCATGAAGCTGGGGAAAGCGTCATGGAGCACAGGGGGATTGAGGTGGGCCAGTGGAATTGCAACTGGGGAGGAAGTGTTTTCATGGAACTAGGAGGCAGTTCCTGGGACTTGACCTTCACCTCCCTTCTTTTCCCCACCCATCATTTAAAAAAACTGTAGGTTATTTTATACAGGTTAAGTTATGATGCAGAATACTAGCAGTCCCCAGCCCTCCACCCAGTTTGAAAACTGGATATAATCGGTATCTTTCATGCGTCTGTAGTCCTCCCTTATTCCTGCCTGCCTTCTAGAAGTAACCTATTCTTTTTTTTTTTTTTTTCTTTCTTTGAGACAAAGTCTCACTCTGTTGCCCTGGCTACAGTACCATGGCGTCAGCCTAGCTCATAGCAACTTCAAACTCCTGGGCCCAAGCAGTCCTCCTGCCTCAGCCTCCTTAGTAGCTGGGACTACAGGCATGCACCACCATGCCCGGCTAATTTTTTCTATATATATTAGTTGGCCAATTAATTTCTTTCTATTTATAGTAGAGACAGGGTCTCGCTCTTGCTCAGGCTGGTTTTGAACTCCTGACCTTGAGCAATCTGACTGCCTCTGCCTCCCAGAGTACTAGGATTACAGGCGTGAGCCACCGCACCCGGCCTAGAAGTAACCTATTCTTAATGTCATTCTTTCTATTCCTATGCTTTTTTTATAGATGGTTCATGTTTATGTGATTTCCTAAATCATTACATTACTTAGTTTGGCTTGGTTTTTTGGAACTTGATTTAAAAAAAATGTTGTTAAGGATGTATTCTTCTGTACCTGTTATTTTTTTACATTACACAAATAATATATTGCTAACTAACTTAAGTATAAAAGATGTAAATGATACAGAATTCATAAAATAAAAGGAAGTGTCAGATACCCACACCTAATGTGGGGCAGAGAGAACTTTCTGGAACTAAAACTGCTGAATTGGGTTTTAACTCCTAGGTGTGCCCCCGCAACCCTTGTCCCACCTTTTCCTCTCATCCTTAATAGGTGCTTAATTCTTTGCTGTTAGATTTTTGTTCATCTCCCATGTGTCTTTCTTAAAACAAACAAACAGGCATTTCATTTAAATAGGGAAGTGAAATGTATCATGTTACTTTTTTTGGGTAGGTCTCTATTTGTGGTATTTTTTTTTCTTTTTTAAAACTGCTTCTTGACAATGTTGGGAAAAAACAAATTGAAACTTTCCTATTTCCTTACCACACTCTCTGTAAGGAAGTCCTCCCATATACCCTCTATAAAGAGAGAGAGAATTGTCAATTTTAAGATGGCAAGGAAAGCCATTTACACTGCACCTTGGTGGCATTTCTATTCTATACCTTCCCCAGTGGTATGTGTTGTAAAAATAACTATAGGCAGTGTTTTCTATTTGTGAACTTTAAATTACACGTGTGGTGTTTATATGCTCTCATGGTGAACTTGATGTTGAAACCAAATTATATGCTGGTGAAGGGCACTGTGGCCATATCCCACTGCAGGACCCTAGATGATGGGTTACTAAACAGGCTGGCACTGAAGGACGACGTCATGCTAAGCAAATGTGCTAAGTTAAAACCACCAAGGCCAGCTCTCAGAATAGTTCTAACCTCTTGCCCGTGACTAGTTGGCTGGTTGGTTTTGAAATGCCATACTGCCTTTATTTGTAAATAATTTGGTCTTACGTGGTACATGGCTATTTTGAAGTACATTAATAGTAAAGTTCGTAAGAAGAAATGGAATCTGCACATAGATTTAGTAGTCTTGTGAATGTTAAGACCTTCAGAGGTTAAAGGGAAATAAATAGGTGGTATTAAACATCCATCTTGTTTTGTAAATCCATAATGAAAAGCACTTGGGGACAAATTGTGCTGAAATGATGATAAATCCTACCCCAGACGTACTAATTCAAAAATCTGCATTTTAATAAGATTTCCTTTGATTCATATACATATTAAAGATAGAGAAGCTAAAGCTGGGCAAATACTGTAGCCACTGCCCAGCTCTGCTATATCTTGCATGACATCTCTAATTCTCATCACCATTTTTCCCTTGTGGTCACAGAATGGCTGCCGTGGCTCCAGATACCACATTCAGGTTATAGGCTGGAAGAAAGTTGAAGGAGTGGGCTGCTGTATCTTTGCTTGTTCAGAATCAAAAGCTTTCCCAGCAGCCCCCAGCAGACTGCCACTCTATCTCATTGACCACCCCTAGCTGCTGGGGATCCTGAAAAAAGTGGTGACCAGAGAGGGAGAAAAGTTAGAATGATGAAACTGAGAGAAAGTTTTTGATCAGGGGTGCAACTGGGGGATCGTTGGCATATATATCCTGAAGAAACGTTTGTTCTTTTATGCCTTAAGATCACAGATTTTGGGGAACGCATGAGGGGTGAATGTTGTTCTCTGTCAATGTTTTACACTCTTGGGAGACTTGTAGTTTAAAAACATTCTGGAAATCGAGAACACTCTATTTTTGCTACTTAATTTTCAACACAATGGTGACATGACCATTATTGAGAAAATTTACTTTGAACGGGTTGTGTGTATGAATCTTTGCTAAATTGCATGGTGTCGATACAATGATGTGTCACTAATGAGAAATTGGTCTCACTGCTTTTTATTGCTTCATACTCTAATAATTTGAAATGGCTTGGTAAATGAGGTAGAAGGATAATGAACGCATGAGTCTATAAATAGAATTCAATGCAATTTGTAAAAGTACAGAAGCCTTATTTTTCAAAGATGAACTTTTATCTAAAGCTAGACTTGCTCTCCTTTATTGGAGACCTTCAAACGAGATGAGCAGGGTGCTCGGTAGGACTCAATCTTATTGTTTGTGTTTCTCCCTTTGATTTAGGGGAACTGTGTCAATCTGACAGAAGCCCTGTCGCTCTATGAAGAACAGCTCGGGCGCCTGTATTGTCCTGTGGAATTCTCGAAGGAGATCGTTTGTGTCCCTTCATACTTGGAATTATATCCTTTGACCGTGACGTTGTGTTGCCAGATCAGAGCACCCAAGTCAATCCTATGCCAATTTAACATTTTTAAATCACAGTAATGAATGGAATTAGCTCTGGAATATATAAAGCCTGGGTTCTCAAACTTGGCTGCATATTGGAATTCCCCCAGGAGCTTTAAAACAAAACAAAACAAAACAGATTCCCAAGTCCCACCCTCAGAAACTCTGGGAGATGACTTGCCACAAGTTCCTAGATGCTTTTAACAAGCAGCACTGGTCCAAAAGCACTGGTTCTCAAAGGAATTCTCAAACTTGCAGCATCACCTGGGAAGAGCTAGTTAGACATTCAAATTCTCAAGCCCCATCCTGACCTGCTGCCCAGTCAGATGCTGGAAGTGGGGCCCAGGGACTTGTTTTACCAGCCCTCCAGGGGATTTTTGTGCACCTGAAAAGCTTGAGAAGCCCTAGTCTAAAACATTGCCACACTTGTGGCAGGTAAAAGTCTGTATGAAGACAGTCATCCTGCGCTTTTTTTTTTTTTTTTTTTTAAACAGAGTCTCACTCTGTTGCCCAGGCTAGAGTGCCGTGGCATCAGCCTAATTCACAGCAACCTCAAACTCCTGGGCTCAAGCGATCTTCCTGCCTCAGCCTCCCGAGTAGCTGGTACTACAGGCAAGTGCCACCATGCCTGGCTACTTTTTTTTCTATACATTTTTAGTTGGCCAATTAATTTCTTTTTTTGGAGGGGGGGCGCAGAGTCTTACTTTGTTGCCCAGGCTAGAGTGAGTGCCGTGGCATCAGCCTAGCTCACAGCAACCTCAAACTCCTAGGCTCAGGCAGTCCTACTGCCTCAGCCTCCTGAGTAGCTGGGGACTTCAGGCATGCGCCACTATGCCCGGCTAATTTTTTGTATATATATTAGTTGTCCAATTAATTTATTTCTATTTATACTAGAGACAGGGTCTCGCTCTTGCTCAGGCTGGTTTTGAACTCCTGACCTTGAGCGATCCTCCCGCCTCGGCCTCCCAGAGTAGTAGGATTACAGGTGTGAGCCACCATGCCCGGCCTATCCCGCTCTTATATTATTAAAGTTATCTGACTTTAATATTAGTTTCTACACTTGGTGCCTATTTGCAGTAGACATTGAGAACCAGAATAATGCTGGGGACGGCACAGGTAATGTCGGGGCTCTCCATTAGTCTCACTTAGTAAAGTTAGCCCAGAGAAATAAGAAAACGTCTCACTTAGTAAAGTTAGCCCAGAGAAATAAGAAAACGTGGAGAAGAACCAAAATGACAGCATTGTCGCTGGAAATTTGCACTGCATTTCCTTCTTCTAAAATGTGGACTGTAGTCTGCAGAATGACAGCTTCCTCATCTGTGGTGGCCGAGTCCAGGTTCCCGTGACAGCAGTTTTTTATTTCTGTCAAGGGATAGGCCGGGCGAGGTGGCTCACGCCTGTAATCCTAGCACTCTGGGAGGCCGAGGCAGGCAGATCGCTCAAGGTCAGGAGTTTGAAACCAGCCTGAGCAAGAGCGAGACCCGACTCTACTAAAAATAGAAAGAAATTAATTGGCCAACTAATATATATAGAAAAAATTAGCCGGGCATGGTGGCGCATGCCTGTAGTCCCAGCTACTCGGGAGGCTGAGGCAGGAGGATTGCTTGAGCCCAGGAGTTTGAGGTTGCTGTGAGCTAGGCTGATGCCATGGCACTCTAGCCCAGGCAACAGAGTGAGACTCTGTCTCAAAAAAAAAAAAATGGGAGATCCTGCGACTGCTGCCAGCCTGCAGCCGGGTCCCACCAGCCTGGGCAGGCTGGGACAGCACAGACAGTGGCAAGAGGAACCCCCTAGGTCCTCTGTGTGAGGAGGGGTGTCCTGTACTTGCTGCGTGGCCGTGTCCCTCCATGGCCTGTGGAGAGGTTTGACAGCCCGCCCCATCCCCCACCCCATGACCATGCACCTTTGTTTACGGTTCCCATTGGGAGATTTTTTTTTATAGTCAGGTCTGTGTTCATGTTTAGAGATTTGAGAGAAATCAGTTGATGACATTTGGGGAAAAGACTTCCGTCCTCTAGTTCTTCCCCCTCCTTTCTTCCTTCTACTTTTTTTCTCTGTTCTTTCTGTCCTCCCTACACTTCCTCTCTCTTCTTCCCGCCCAATCTTTCCCTCCCTCTTTTCTTTCCTTCTCATAATTCCTTAAAACTTTTATGAGACCCTGGAAGCCAGTAGTGTTACCTGATTGAATATTTGCGTTCCTTTCGCCTTTTGTCAACTCAGTCCTCACCTTAAGCCATCCCCAAGTGGTGGATGTCCCTGGCTGTAAAGTGGCCTTATCCTTATTCCCACAATGCTAAGCCATGAAGCTTTTCATACATCTTCCAGTTTCTTGGCCAGCAAATGAATTTTAAGTGATGCCTGTTCTTTGAATGACCTGGTCTTATTCCTTGACTCCCTGTCCAGGTGGGTATTTTACACTGTGTGGAAGAAAGCTAAGCCTTGAAGATGAATATCCCCAATCATGTGCTGCAGATAACCTTCCTGACCTCCATATGCTGTACATGACATCGAAACGAGTCAGGCAATTGATTGTGAATTCCTTAAAGTTTTCTTTAATAATTATTTTTAATTTAAAAAAAGCAAATGGGAAATGTATATTTTGATGAGCTAGGGTGTTATTTTTGTTGAAAGTCAGCTGAAGGACAGTTAGACAGCACAGCGAAGACTGCTAAATGCACTGACCCCCTAGAATGTGATTTTTGTTTTTATTTCTGTGTGGGCTTTTTTTTTTTTTTTTTTTTTTTTTGGTAGACCTTCAATTTGGATGTTTGGAGGAATGAACATCATTGTTTTGTTCTGGAGGGAAGTTCTTGATGGTGTTTCTTTCTCCCACATTGACTTAGATATTAAAATTTGGTGCTTATAAGAGTTAAAGAAATGAATAGTAATGCTTCAATTAAAATCACAAAAGAGACATTTCACGTGTTCTGTTGTTTTATTTCAGCGCAGTCCCTCTTTCTCACTTCTGATCTCATAGAACACAGATATCTCCTGGTCTGTTTTTAGTTCTATCACTCGGTGTCATTTATCTCTTTATAATAGGTTGGCCTTGGGCCTTTTTTGAACAGTAGTAATGACTTCATTTGCTACCGTGCTAAATGATACACAACCTATTAAATTCACCAGTCCTTCATTTGAACATTGTCCCGAGGCTAGCAAAAGATTTTGCCTGACTGCAGAGTTGAAAGTCAAAAGCTTATTTCTATTCTCACTCTTACTGGTATATTAGATGTGGAAATAAAGATTATTTTGAATAGCTGCTATGAAACTTTCTGAGAAGATTCTTGGATGCACAGAAAGGACAGAGGCCCTCGGCAATAAGAGCAACTTGAAAATTCTCCTAAGGAAGCACATGTAACAGCTTATTATCTGTGGGTAACAATCCACATCAAAGGTGAGCTCGTATAGACTTTGAATTGTTAGACATTACCAAGTTATGCTTTTGGTTTTATGAAAGGTTTATACCTTATCAGTGCAATGAGTTCATTTATGTTGAATTTGCAGTAAAAACGTTAAAAAATGAAATACTCAGTGTCTGGAGGTAGAACTAGTGTGAACACAGAATGTTCTTTCTCCCAAGGTGGGAACACAGTTGGTATGGTATGTAACAAATGTTCTTTAAAAATGAGTGAGTGTATACTTATTTTTCTTTTTGTTGGATTGGCATGGAAGAAGAAACTAAGGTAGAATAAAGGAGTTAGAGTCATTTTAGAACTAGATAGGCTGAACAAATATTTTTCTTGTGCATGTGGGTTTAAAATGGCATCAGTGGATGTTAAGGAATCTTCCCCATCCCCTTAAACTTTTCTATAATGCTTTGCAAAGTCTGTGTAGTATGTACGATTTAAAATGATGGTGCCATTACTATAGAGCACTGGCAATAGAAATATGTGGGCATGACTTTGTACTTGAAACTTGCAGCTAAGGCAATAGATCTGCTGATAAATCTGGTGACACAGATCCTGCCTGCTAATACCTGAGAGGTAGAAGAAAGTGGATCGGGTTGTGCCAGGCCATAGAAGATACATGCAGGAAAGCATAAGGAATGTCAGAATGGGAGGGGGGGATGGAAATCAATATTTTATTTGGGGTGATAATAGCGAATTCTGATCCTACTCATATCTTTGTATTGGAGAAATGATGTCTGATTGTTTTGAACATGTTTGTTATTTTAAAACAAAAAAGCATGGAAACTGAACTTGGATAACTTAAAAACACCTCTGCTTTTGCTGCCTTTTAAAGAAATGTTATAAGATCTAGCACTGTTATTTTCCTGTAGTGGCTGTAGTGTTATATAGTGTGATAGTCCCCGTTATAATTTAAAATGGAATATACTGTAGTATCCTAGAGCTGCTTTTTAAAGACAAGACAAATATGGCTGTAGTTTAAAATTCTATTTAACACATGAGATATCAAGAATTGATTTATTAAAAAAATGAAATGCTTTCTTTTGGATGTGTGATTGAATATTTTAAGAACTTGATTAATAGCGATCTGACGGGGCTGGAAGAAGGCTGCGTTGACAGTGTTTTTAATGGGCTGGAGCAGTGCTGATGTCGAAATAAAAATATCTTCCTACGCCCTTTGAATAGTCACTTCCTTGCTTGCATTAACGATTGCTGACAAGAGTTCGCATCTATCTATACCGTCTGTCTCTCAGTAGATCAATTTCATTTCATTCCCATGACTCCTGGGATAGGGTGGGGAATCGTGGATGTTTTTGTTGTGTTCTTTATCATTGGCCTGTGTTCAAGGCTCTAGAACAGTGGTACTCCAAGTGTGCTCTGTCAACCAGCTTTGTTTTCTAAGCACTTTTTACTTCAGCAGAACTTTTTTCGTAGCAAGACTTTCTCAGTGAACGAAGCAGTGTGCTGATTTTCCTTGTGCCACAGAGAATCTAGGTTTCAGCATTCTCAGTTTTCAACGTGGAAGCTTCCATCATGGGTTCTTGAACCTTTTTTGTACCCTGGACTCCTTTGGTAGCTACCTGATGAAACCTGTGAGCCCCTTCTCAGAAACATGCTTTTAAATATTAAGTACACAAAATAGAATTGCAAGCAAACTTATCCTTTTCAAAAATTTGATTGAATTTTTTTTTGTTTTTTTTGTTTTTTTGTTTTGAGACAGAGTCTCACTCCATTACCCAGGCTAGAGTGCCGTGGCATCAGCCTAGCTCACAGCAACCTCAAACTTCTGGGCTTAAGCGATCATCCTGCCTCAGCCTCCCAAGTAGCTGGGACTACAGGCATGTGCCACAATGCCTGGCTAATTTTTTTTCTATATATTTTTAGTTATCCAGCTAATTGCTTTCAATTTTTAGTAGAGTCAGGGTCTCACTCTTGCTCAGGCTGGTTTCGAACTCCTGACCCTTGAGCGATCCTCCAGCCTTGGCCTCACAGAGTGGGATTACAGGCGTGAGCCACCGTGCTGGGCCCCTTGATTGAATATTTGTGCTGCTTTATTTATTTATTTATTTATTTTTTTGAGACAGAGTCTCGCTTTGTTGCCCAGGCTAGAGTGAGTGCCGTGGCGTCAGCCTAGCTCACAGCAACCTCAAACTCCTGGCTCAAGCAATCCTCTTGCCTCAGCCTCCCAAGTAGCTGGGACTACAGGCATTCGCCACCATGCCCGGCTAATTTTTTGTATATATATTAGTTGGCCAATTAATTTCTTTCTATTTTATAGTAGAGACGAGGTCTCGCTCTTGCTCAGGCTGGTTTCGAACTCCTGACCTCGAGCATTCCACCCGCCTCGGCCTCCCAGAGAGCTAGGATTACAGGCGTGAGCCACCGCGCCCGGCCTGTGCTGCTTTATTGTTAAATAGCTGGAGTGGTGGGTTGGATACCATAATTGTGAAGTAGTAAATATGCATAAGATCTGTAGCGACTGAAATGTGATAACACATCAGATTTCTGTTGACAAAGTCATTGGAACTGCTCTGTGTTATAATAGGGTTCGTCATCTCTGTTCATTGGTTAAAGGAAATACTAAATTTCAGCAAGGGGTTAGTGAAGATAAACATAGAAATGTTTTCCCATCCAGGTTTATGGACACACAGAATTCTGTCCATAGACTCCAGGTTAACAACCCCTGACCTAGAATTTTTGCTTCCATTGTTTCATTGTTTCTGGGTGGTGGGGAAGGATAGGTAGAGTCCCTTCACCCTTCTGTTGGAACCTCAAATCAATACTGGCAATCAATTCTTGGCCAGAACCATTTAAAATCTCAATTACCTCATGCAGTCGTTCCAGTGATTTCTGCTTTACTCATTATTTCAAAAATGAGAAGTAGAACATGGACAAGAAGTAGTGCTTTGGAAAGCTATTTGAATAATCTTGGATGTGATTTCCCTGGGAAACTGGATGATAAATGTAACTGGACAGGTATACTTATCTCCTATATCTGGGGGTCCCGGGGATGCCCAGGCCAGCTCATCAATACAGACAGTTTTCCCATGCAGCATCCAACCATGGGGTGATCATTTTCGTGAGCAATTCCTTATGAATGGAGCATTAGGGAATAGGTCCCTCTCTGTGCACAGAAATGTAACACAATAAATGCATCCGGGGGTTCTCTTGAGTAGAGAGGCGGGCTAAACAAGCTAAGTGTATTTAGACAGAAGACTTCCAGTATCCAGAGAGGGAGTACTGGAGAGTTGCTCCATCGTATTTCCCAAAAAGACTGGCCAAGGGGTAGGTCGCCAGATGTTGGCTTTGACCCTAGAGTCATCTTTTTGGAGATGACTCCTAGTTCCACCTATTGGGAAATTCTTTTTTTTTCTAAAATAATGTAATGTCTTGGTTAATGATTATGGTGGTAGCTTAGGTTCTTGCTAAGTGATTTAGAGTGCTGCTCTCTGTTCATTGCTGAGGGACAGAAACACTCCTTGGACTTGGTCATGCACACAGCTCTGCACTACATTCCACATCCTCTTCTACTTTCTAGACATTCTACCTTGGCCCGTTCTCAGTTGTCTGAGTTAATGTTTTTTTTTTTTTTTTTTTTTTTGAGACAGGGTCTTGTTTTGCAGCCCAGGCTTGGAGTGCAGTGACCTTGCATAGCTCACTGCAACCTCAAACTCCTGGGCTCAAGTGATTCTCCTGCCTCAGCCTCCTGAGTAACTGGGACTATAGATGCATACCACCACGCCTGGCTAATTTTTCTGTTTTTTTTTTTTTTAATTTTTTTTGTAGAGGCAGGGTCTTTTGCTCAGGCTGGTCTTTTGTTTGTTTGTTTTTTTTTTTTTTCCGGTTTTGGTTTTTTTTTTTTGAGACAGAGTCTCCCTTTGTTGCCCAGGCTAGAGTGAGTACCGTGGCGTCAGCCTAGCTTACAGCAACCTCTATCTCCTGGGCTCAAGCAATCCTCCTGCCTCAGCCTCCCGAGTAGCTGGGACTACAGGCATGTGCCACCATGCCTGGCTAATTTTTTTTTTTTCCTGTATATTTTTAGTTGGTCAATTAATTTCTTTCTAATTTTAGTAGAGACAGGGTCTCGCTCAGGCTGGTTTTGAATTCCTCACCAGGAACAATCCTCCCGCCTCGGCCTCCCAAGATGCTAAGATTACAGGTGTGAGCCACCGCGCCCAACCCACTGAATTAAATTTGATATCTGAAATTCCTCCTCTGTCCCTCCTCCCAGTGCTAAGGGCAGCTTCTGTCAGCATATTGGGTGCATTACATGCTCCCTTCACACTCAGTATTTCTGATTTTTCTACTCTTAATAAGTGATCTTCATCCCATGTAGCCCATATAGTGTTTCTTTTTTTTTTTTGAGACAGAGTCTCAATTTGTTGCCCAGGCTAGAGTGAGTGCCATGGCGTCAGCCTAGCTCACAGCAACCTCAAACTCCTGGGCTCAAGCAATCCTTCTGCCTCAGCTTCCCGAGTAGCTGGGACTACAGGCGTGCGCCACCATGCCCGGCTAATTTATATATATATATACTAATTAATTTCTTTATAGTAGAGACGGGGTCTCGCCCTTGCTTAGGCTGGTTTCGAACTCCTGACCTCAAGCAATCTGCCTGCCTTGGCCTCCCAGAGTGCTAGGATTACAGGCGTGAGCCACTGCGCCCGGCCTAGTTTTAAGTATTTAATGTCTGAAGAGACAGTGTGTCTTGGTGGGAAAGAATACAGACACTTGAGTTAGGGTTCTGACTTACGAGCCCAACTCTGTGGTGGGGGCACAGAGCAAGCAAGAACTTGGGCCCAGGTCTGGTTAACATCAGGTAGAATGTAAGCTCTGAAAGCAACCTCTGGGTCCCTCTTTTTTACCTTTGCTGCTTCGTGCATGTATTAC
Source organism: Microcebus murinus (assembly GCF_040939455.1). Classification (NCBI taxonomy): domain Eukaryota; kingdom Metazoa; phylum Chordata; class Mammalia; order Primates; family Cheirogaleidae; genus Microcebus; species Microcebus murinus. The sequence continues at coordinate 97,056,227 of NC_134136.1, forward strand.
AGTCAGTATTTCCAACCTTAGGAGATTGAAGTGCACTGTAAAATGCAATTGCATTTTCCAGGTAGAATGTGGAGGAAACAGGCTGGCCTGGAGAAATTACCCAGGGTTGGGCTTGTTCAAGAAGAAAAACAATCTATGATGATGGAGACGTCTCTGCATCTTCACACATCAAAGGAGCAAGAACGTCTGCGCTGCATTAGCAAGGGTGCAGTCCCAGTACTGGTGAAAGCACGGTGTTGGTGAAGGGGGTCCTCAAAATCCAGGGCTTGCCTCTCATTTCCTTTTTGGTGCCCCTAAGGGCTGAAGAGGAGCAGAAAATCGAGAAGGTATACAGTAGCCCAAGTGGAAAACTGGGAGAAAGTGGAGGATCTGTAGCCATTTTGGCTGTCAGCCATTTCTCCTTATTTGCTCTCTACTGATTTCAGTATTGAATATCACCATTCCCCACCCATCTGGGTGCACTTCCTGCACCAGGCCTCTACTTCGGTCCTGGCCAGCTTATGGAGGACTGTCTTTGGCTCAGGTGCTGAACCTTGGCTCCCACTTAATGAATCTACCGTGTTTTCCCGAAAATAAGACCTACCCATAAAATAAGCCCTAACAGGATTTCTTTTTTTTTTTTTTTTTTTTTTTTGAGACAGAGTCTTGCTTTGTTGCCTAGGCTAGAGTGAGTGCCGTGGCGTCAGCCTAGCTCACAGCAACCTCAAACTCCTGGGCTCAAGTGATCCTTCTGTCTCAGCCTCCCAAGTAGCTGGGACTACAGGCATGTGCCACAATGCCCGGCTAATTTTTTCTATATATATTAGTTGGCCAATTAGTTTCTTTCTATTTATAGTAGAGACGGGGTCTCGCTCTTGCTCAGGCTGGTTTCGAACTCCCGACCTCGAGCAATCCGCCCGCCTCGGCCTCCCAGAGAGCTAGGATTACAGGCGTGAGCCACCGCGCCCGGCCTCTTTTTTTTTTTTTTTTAATTTAACCTTGACCAAACCCTAACAGGATTTCTAAGCATTTGTGCAATAGAAGCTCTACCCTGAAAATAAGACCTAGTGATGGATGTGGCTACGCAGCGCATCTGCACGATCCATGCATTTTGTCGCGGAGCGGTAAAGAAGACGAGCAGCCCTTCTCATCTGCCCCACGGAGAGCTCTAGTGCTCGGCATGAGAGATTGGCGCCAATGGTTCCAAAGGAAATAGAGTTGCAAGAAATTCAGGATGCATCGCTTCTCGGCCTTTTGGCTAAGATCAAGTGTAGAAATTCAGGATGGAATTTGGGATTTGAAGAGTTATAATGATGTTCCAGAAGAAGATGACTAAACTATATTTGAATCAATGTAGATTGTTGTGCCGTACTTAAAAAACACATACCCTGAAAATAAGCCCTAGGGTGTCTTGAGGAAAAATAAATATAAGACCCTGTCTTATTTTCGAGGAAACATGGTAAAAGGGTTTGTGCAGCAATATAACTAGGCGTAGTGATGAGTTACAAACTGCTCAAGAAAATTGGAAACCATGAGTATATTAACAGATAATATGTACAATGGGGGGGACACAGATAAGACTTGCTTACCATAGAATGCTGAGTGTCAATTGGTTAAGGGGATGGGGGTGCTGGAGTTGAGAAATGAGCATGTTTAGTGAAGGCTGAATCAGGCAAGGATCATCATTGGTGTTCACTCTTGGGGGAAATTTTGACAAGGAGCACGTTAATGTGCCTTTAAAGTATCTCCCACAGATTGCTTGTGAGTTGTGTATCAGTTTCCTATTTCCCTTTTAACAAATTATCAAAAACTTAGTTCCTTAACACAAACTTACCATCTTACAGTTCTGTGGGGTCAAAAGTTTGAAATGGGTCTCACAATGGCTCAAATTAAGGTGTTAGCAGGGCTGGTTCCTTCTGGAGGCTTGGGGGAGAATCTGTTTTCTGCCTTTTCTAATTCCTAGAGGCTGCCTGCATTCTTTGGCTCTTGGCTCCTTCTTCCAGTCTCCAACCCAGCAGCAGAGCAGCTTCAGATCTCTCTGCTCCAGTTGTTACATTGCTATCTCTGACTCCTGTGTCCCTCTTGTAAGGCACTTGTGATTACATTGGACCCCACCTGGATGACCCTGGATATTGTCCCCACTTCAAGATCCTCGTCCATATCTGCAAAGTCCCCTTTGCCACGTAAAGTTCATAGAAGGTAACATAAGGTTCTGGGGATTAGGATGTGGACATCCTTGGTGGGGGGCATTTATTCGGCCTACCACATGTTGCAAGAGAAAAGTAATTTCCCAGTGGAGAAATTTGAGAACACCTTGACCAGGTGATCAAAATCAACACCCACAAGGGGGCAGGCGGAATCCCGTGCCTCCACACGTGAAGAAAGGTCTGTCACCATCTACACGATATTTGGCAAGAATGCATTGCCTAAATCTTTGAGGAAACCTTAGACAATAAAAGAGAAATGTTGTATTAAGAAATATGCCTAGCTTATGAGTATTAATGTCACAGACAAAGGCTGCGAACAATTCCAGGTTAAAGGAGGCTAAGAAGATGTGCCAACTAAATGTGATACCTCACCCCATACTGGAACCTGTATTGGTGGAAAATATGCTGTACAGGACATTGTCAATTGACAAGTTAGAATGCAGACAGTTTCAGTGTAAGTATTGTGCTCTATTAAATTTACTAAAGTTCTTATTGCAACTATTTAAGTTTGAAGTTATTTCTAAATCAAATTTTAAACATTAGGAAATAGGAGAAGGGGTAGTTTGGGCACAGTTGGTCTCCCGTGCTCCCGAGGGACTGCCTAGCAAGATTTTTGGACACAGAATCAAAAACATAACAGCAGTAAGGCTCAAGGGACCTGTGTAACACCCAAAGGAGCATTCTGCAGCTTTTATGATCTAGCCCAGGAGACAGTAAGATGGCATGCTCCTGAGGCAGAAGTCCTAGTGGTTAAATTATATCTTTGAGGCTTTCTGACTGCCACACAAAGAAGAAACCAAAGCTACGAGGGCTCCCACTAGAGACCAGAGGAGCAGGGCTCTGCCGTGATGTCTGCCAAGGGAGAAACAAAAAAGGGAGATGGCAGCAAGAGGGAGAAGATGGCATGACAGTTGGCTCTGGACCCTCGGGTTCTGCTGGCTTAGAGACAAAAGGCCTCAGGGAAAGATCCTTCTTCAAAGACTTCCAGAGCTTGAGCTACTGCTATGACACAGCAGAACATGACTGATTTTCTTTGTCTTTTCCTGGTATATGTGGCAGAAAAGAGGGATGGAGAGTGAGTGTGTTTGAGGACTTAAGGCAAAGAGCCCCACATTGTAATATTTCAAAATTGAAGTTGGATCCCATCAAAAACGTGTCCAGTTTTATGAGAAAAGTGGGTGAGGGCTTTAAGAGGTTCCACTAGAACGGTAGTTGTCTTGCTATCTAGAAATAGAAAAACTAGAGCAGTGCTTCTGAAACTTAAGTCACACATGAGAATTACTTGAGAATCTTGTTCAAATACAGAGTCTGATTCAGTAGGTCTGGGGTAGGGCCCAGGAGTCTGCATTTCTCACAATCTAGTGGATATTGATGCTGCCAGTCTTTGAACCACACCTTGAATAGTACTGAGCAAGAGTACTTGGTCAATGGAAAATTGGATGGGCCTCATTGCAGAAAAATGCAGAAAGCTGTTGTAAGACCTGCTCAATTTAAATGTTTTTTTTTTTTTTTGAGACAGAGTCTCGCTTTGTTGCACAGGCTAGAGTGAGTGCCGTGGTGTCAGCCTAGCTCACAGCAACCTCACACTCCTGGGCTCAAGCAATCCTCCTGCCTCAGCCTCCCGAGTAGCTGGGACTACAGGCATGCGCCACCATGCCCGGCTAATTTTTTTCTATATGTATTAGTTGGCCAATTAATTTCTTTCTATATTTATAGTAGAGACGGGGTCTCACTCTTGCGCAGGCTGGCTTCGAACTCTTGACCTCGAGCAATCTGCCCGCCTCGGCCTCCCAGAGTGCTAGGATTACAGGCGTGAGCCACCGTGCCCAGCCTTCAATTTAAATGTTTTAAATATCAACTTATAAGTGGCCTTGAAAGCAATAGATGTTGCCATGATAATTGCTAAAATGAGTTTCTGTTTGGTTTTCAAGGATTAGAAATGTTCTCATGAACATTATTACAAAGGCAATTTACAGATTCAGTGAAATCCCTATTAAAACACCAATGACATTCTTCACAGAAATGGAAAGATCAATCCTAAAATTTGTATGGCACCACAAAAGACCCTGAATAGCCAAAGAAATACTGAGAAAAAAGAACAAAGCTGGAGGTATCACACAGCCTGACTTCAAAATATACTACAAAACTAGAGTAACCAAATCAGCATGGTATTAGCATAAAAACAGACACAGACCAATGGAACAGAATAGAAAATCCAGCTATAAATCCATACTTTTAAAGCCAACTCATTTTCAACAATGACACCAAGAACATGCAGTAGGGAAAGGACAGTCTCTTCAATAGTGCTGGGAAAACTGGATAGCGACATGCAGAAGAATGAACCTAGACTCCTCTCTCTCACCATGTAAAAAAATCAAGATGAATTAAAGACTTTAAGGCCAGAGGCCGGGAAGGATAGTGGGGAGAAGGGATGAAGAGAGGTTAATTAATAGGTACAAAAACATGGTTTGATAGAGGAAATAACATCTAGTGTTTGCTAAGTAGGGTGACTATAGTTTACAATAATCTATTGTATATTTCAAAATAGAAGAGAAGAATTCGAATGTTTCTTGCATAGAGAAAAGACATTTAAGATGATGGATATTCCAATTATGCTAATTTGATCTTTACAGACTATATGAATGTATTAAATTATTACATGTACCCTGAAAATACATACATTTATTATGTATCAATACAAAATGAAAAAGCAATTTGATAAACCATTAATCTGGGGCTTTTAAGCTCTCAGAACTCCCCAAAAAGCATCCATACCCCCAGGGTTTGAAAAATTACAAAACAGTGGTGGTAGATACAGGCCCATTAGTAGAGACTTTGAAGGAATGAACCGTGCAGAAATTTTCAAGTCCACCCTGTGATTTTGAGGATTTGGGGACCCAGTTCAGTGTGCAGACATTGCCCTGACAACAAGAAGGTTCTAAACACAAGGATAAGGGATTATATTCTTTATTCAACTAAACATGCAACTTACTGAAGTCTGGATTATGCTTTGATTTTATGGGTTTAGGTCAGTTTATTTCTGTGGAGAATAAAACCAGAATAAATTTCAGTTTGTGCTTGGGTCTTTTGCAGGTTTATTGGAAATAAAAAGAATAATAAGAGGCAGCATTAGAGGTTACATGCTTCTGTCCTTGACATTGTATTAGAGCATCTTTCAGCTACATCCTTTTTTTAAGAATTTAAAAAAAAATTTAATTTTTTTTTTTTTTGAGACAGAGTCTTGCTCTGTCACCAAGGCTAGAGTGCTGTGGTGTCAGCTAATCCTAGCACTCTGGGAGGCTGAGGTGGGCGGATTGCTGGAGGTCAGGAGTTCAAAACCAGCCTGAGCAAGAGAGAGACCCCATCTCTACTAAAAATAGAAATTAATTAGCCAACTAAAAATATATAGAAAAAATCAGCTGGGCATGGTGGCGCATGCCTGTGGTCCCAGCTACTCAGGAGGCTGAGGCAGGAGGATCGCTTGAGCCTAGGAGTTTGAGGTTGCTGTGAGCTAGGCTGACGCCACAGCACTCTAGCCCAGGCAACAGTGAGACTCTGTTGCAAAAAAAAAAACAAAAAAAACAACAAAAACCCTAATACTATTTAGCCCTGCAACAGCTATATAAAAAGGCAAACTCTTAGATTTCTTGTTAACCAAAAAGACCCTTCAACTCTTATTTCCTCCCCCACCACTCCAGCTAGAAAGACATCTTGGATGGTGTTATGGATGAATTGTGTTGTTCAGAAAAATGTTGAAGTCCCAACCCCCAGTACCTGTGAATGTGACCTTATTTGGAAATAGGGTCTTTGCAGATGATAAAATGAGGTACTTAGGATGGGCCCTTATCTGATAGAACTCATGTCCTTATAAAAAGGGGAAATTTGAACACAGACACACACAGGGAGTATGCCCTCTACATGCCAAGGTATGCCTGAGGCTACCAGAAGCTACGAGAAGGGCATGGAACTGATCTTCACAGCTGTTGGAAGAAACCTAACTTTGCTGATACCTTGATCTTGGACTTCCCAGCCTCTAGAACTGTGAGACAATAAATTTCTGTTGTTTAAGCCACTTGGTATATGGTGCTTTGTTATATCATCCCCAAGAAACTAATACAAATGGTCTTCAGAATGATTAGCAGATGGATGAGGGTTTATGAATCCATCAGCTATACATGCAATTATACAACAAGCAAACCTGAAATTTCAACTTGTTGCTTATAGCAACAAGTGTTGAATTTTTTTTTTTTTTCCCATCTATTGGTTGGCTGGGGTTCAGCTGATCTAGGCTGGGTTTTGCTCCAAGCTGTGTGTTGGGTCTAGGCTTGCTCAGCATGTGTCCGATCCTTCTTAGAGCAATGGCTACCTGAGACAGGTGTTCTCATGGTGAAAGGCAGGAATGCAAGAGGAAGGACACAGTGACTCTAGCATGTGTCCATGTCAAGCCTGTGTGTGTGCCATGTCTGTCTGTATTCCATTGGCCACACCACATTGCATGGCTAAGGCCAAGAGACAAGGATGTACCATGTTTCCCCAAAAATAAGACCTACCCATAAAATAAACCCTAGCAGGATTTCTGAGCATTTGCGCAATAGAAGCCCTACCCCAAAAATAAGACCTAGTGATGAGGGTGGCTATGCAGCATATCTGCACAACCCATGCATTTCTTCATGGAGTGGTAAAGAAGATGAGCAGCCCTTCTCATCTGCCCCATGAGAGCTCTATTGCTCGACATGAGAGATTGGGGCCAATGGTTCTAAAGGAAATAGAGTTGCAAGAAATTCAGGATGGAATTTGGGGTTTGGAGAGTTATGATGATGTTCCAGAAGAAGATGGCTTAACTATATTTGAATAAATGTAGTTTATTTATATAAACTACATTTAGATTTTTAAACTACATTTAGATATTTGCATAAACTACATTTAGATTGTTCTACCGTACTTAAAAATATAACACATCCCCTGATAATAAGCCCTAGGGTGTGTGTCTTCTTGAGGAAAAATAAATATAAGACCCTGTCTTATTTTCAGGGAAACACGGCACACTCTGCCAATCATGAGATTATGGCAAGGAGATGGATGATAGGGCAGTAAAGAATTGGAAAAGAGATTTCGATCTACCACATTTGACTCCACAATTTACTGTAAAATCCAAGGAGAGCTCAATGCCCCCGAATCAGAATTAATGGTATTTAAAGAAATGGGAAAATTTCTTTCCCACAGATAGCAGCAGTCTAGCTTGACTCTGACAACTGAATCCTATAGCCCTGTATCAAGATGACCTTTTATTAGCAAAGAGATATTAAAACCTTTGAAGGAAATAATCAGAAGCACTAACAGGCACCTGACACGTACTGTGAAGTGCACAGACATCCTACATTGGTATGAAATGCCAATGTTTGTGGTTCCCTGGAAGGAACACTATTCTGGAAACTGAGGAAAGGCTCCGCTTGGTGAACATATTCTCTTGGTAATTAGGGAACTAAAACACAAGACTAAATTGTATTTTAGCCTTGGACATGGAAGTCCAAAGTTACAAGGCAGCTTTGTTCCTTCTCTCCACTCCTTGCCTTTAGTAGTAGGATCAAGACTCGCTTGAGAAATTATCCTAAATTTCCAGGCATAAAAGTCAGTAGTGCTTCACACGTACACAGTGGTGTTACTACGTAGGCATCACACACTCAGCAAGCAATGCCAACTCCTGCAAAGACTTTATGGGGTGCACAATGTAAAAGTGGTTTTGAGCAGAGGCTCTTGACCCGGACTACTGGCTTCAAATGCTGGCTCTGCCACTTCCTAGCTCTGGGACCTTGGCCCTCTGTGCAGCTGTAAGATAGGAATAACAGCATCTCTCTCCAGATTGTTGTGGGGATCAAATGAAAAAAAAAAAAAATCCATGCTTTGATTGGTGCCTGGCATGGAGTAAGTGCTCAAATTTTAGATTTTATCATTTATCAGCAAGCATCAGGTTTCAAAAATCAGTTATGCAAAATTAGAATTGATACCAGTGCAGCCAAACTGCCTATTATTAATATATTATGCTACTGCTGCCTTTAAAAGAAATCAGGTGGTAGGATATGAAGGAATACTGATGGCCACACTCTCTTCAGTCTTTACATTCACCAAGAACAATGGTACAGAATTGGGTTAGTTTTTAAAAACCTATTTAATCCACCCAAATGCTCAAATTTTCCTTCTAATTTCTCCACATGTCCCCAAGTTAAGTGGCTATATTAAATGATGGTTAAATGAAGGTGGCAAAGATGTCAGATGTTTTTTTGAGACAGAGTCTCACTCTGTTGCCCGGGCTAGAGTGCCGTGACGTCAGCCTAGCTCACAGCAACCTCAAACTCCTGGGCTCAAGCAATCCTCCTGCCTCAGCCTCCCGAGTAGCTGGGACTACAGGCATGCGCCACCATGCCCGGCTAATATTTTCTATATATATTAGTTGGCCAATTAATTTCTTTCTATTTATAGTAGAGACGAGGTCTCGCTCTTGCTCAGGCTGGTTTCGAACTCCTGACCTCGAGCAATCCGCCCACCTCGGCCTCCCAGAGAGCTAGGATTACAGGCGTGAGCCACTGCAAATGGCCTGTTAGATGTTCTTGATGTGTCCTGGAAGGACTCATTTAAGGGAGGATTGGGCGATCTTCCATTTGTATGCATTTAAAAAAGTTAAGGTTAGATATTTACATTGAGAAACTCTATAAGGTCTTGGTGGATAGAGACCATGCCCTATGGAGTTTCATATCCCCAGAGGCTGGCAGTCACAGAGCACCCAATAAAGAGAAAATGAAAATATAAATGATCATCAAGGCTGGGCGTGGTGGCTTACGCCTGTAATCCTAGCACTCTGGAAGGCTGAAGCGAGAGGATGGCTCAAGATCAGGAGTTCGAGATCAGCCTGAGCAAGAGCGAGACCCCGTCTCTACCAAAAGTAGAAACAAGTTAATTGGACAGCTAAAAATATACAGAAAAAATGAGCCGGGCATGGTGGCGCATGCCTGTAGTCCCAGCTACTCGGGAGGCTGAGGCAGGAGGATCGCTTGAGCCCAGGAGTTTGAGGTTGCTGTGAGCTAGGCTGACGCCACGGCACTCTAGCCCAGGCAATAAAGTGAGACTCTGTCTCAAAAAAACAAAACAAACAAACAAACAAAAAAAGATCATCGAGATAATATGAAATTTAAATCATCAAAAAGATGACATATCTGGTGATTTGGCTATGGAAGACACAGTAACATACAAAGAATTTAGTAGGTGATTCAACATAAATGGTAAGAATAGTGAGTAATTTATGTTTCAGCTAGACACTGACATATGGAGATAGAAATTAACAACCAAAAACGATGACCAGCTTTCTCTTTCATGGAACAAATGCATTTAACCAGGTCTAAATTCCCAGCCCTTCAAAACTTGGAAGACTGATGTCAACATCCTCATGTACTCACCATCAAATTGGTATTAATTGATCAAGACTTATGTGCACATATAGTAGTAACGTTCATTGGGTGTTGGGCAGGTGGGAGGGGAGGGGGGGATGGGTATATTCATGCCTAATGGGTGCGGTACTCACCGTCTGGGGGATGGACACGCTTGAAGCTCTGACACGGGTGGGACAAAGACAATATATGTAACCTAAACATTTGCACCCTCTTAATATGCTGAAATAAAAAGTAAAAAAAAAACACCCATTTTCATGGATGAATCAGAATGCTACAATAATGATACTAGGAAAAAAAGCAATGGACAAGTTGGAAAATATTCACATTACTATGGATTTTTGTTAACGTGCCAAAGGGATCCTTTAAAACATCCTTACCAGCCACTGAAGTCATTGCATGTGAAGGGCTAATAAACAAAAGCCGGCAGAAATTAGGAAGGCACTTGGCAAAATTTATTAGAAGCGACCTGTAATATAATTGTGTCCTTTTTCTATCTGCTACCTCCAAATGCTTGGCTCCTGGTCTCGAAATTTGCAATTCCTTTAGGAAGGGCACCTCATTGTACATTCACTACAAACAAACAAACAAGAAACAGTTCTTCTAGTACCTTTCCACGTCTGCATCTCTGGACTTCAAATCTATTAGATGTTGCCAAGTTGCTTTCCAAAGTGGCGTACCAATTTACACCCTTATGATCAGGGTATGAAAGTTGCAATTGCTTCATTGCCAATACTTGGCATTGTAGATTTTGACATTTTTACCAGTCTGGAGGTGTGAAATGGTCATTTCTTGCGGTTTAAATTTTAATTTACCGGAGTACTAATGATGTTGGGCACATTTTTATAAGTTACTGGCCAGTGTTCCTCTTTGAAAAAATGCCTGCCTTTTGTCCATTTGGCTCTTGGGATTTTATTTTCTTATTGATCTGTTCTGTAAATCTTCAGGATAATAAGCCATCGTTGCTTATATTGTTACAAGTATTTACTCCTAGTCCGTAGCTTATCTTTTCATTTTTAATGGTATTTTTGGATGCACAGAAGTTTATTTTAATATAGTCAAATTTGTCAGTCTGTTTCCTTTATAGTAAGTATATATTTATTGTGTCTTGTTTTAGAAACCTTTCCCTAGCCTGATTTTCCTTATATATACATATATTTTTTCAGTGTTTTAAACTTTTGCTTTTTATAATTAGGGCTTTCATTTATCTGGTATTCCTTTTTTATTGTAGGATGTGAGGAAAGACTTTTTGTTATTGGGTTTTTTTTTTTTTTTTTTGAGACAGAGTTTTGCTGTGTTGCTCAGGCTAGAGTGAGTGCCGTGGCGTCAGCCTAGCTCACAGCAACCTCAAACTCCTGGGCTCAAGCAATCCTCCTGCCTCAGCCTCCCGAGTAGCTGGGACTACAGGCGTGCACCACCATGCCCAGCTAATTTTTTCTATATACAGTTTTAGTTGGCTGATTAATTTCTTTCTATTTATAGTATAGACGGAGTCTTGCTCTTGCTCAGGTTGGTTTTGAACTCCTGAGCTCAAACGATCCGCTCACCTCGACCTCCCGGAGTGCTAGGATTACAGGCGTGAGCCACCGCGCCCGGCCTGTTATTGGGTTTTTTTTGTATGCTATGTGCTATGAGTTGTAAGAAAATTTTTCTCCCATTGTGATCACTGCTTGCCCCAGTAGCTTTGATTAAATCATTCATTCATTTCCCAATAATTTAAAATTCATTCGTTGTCCTATATCAAGTTATTCATTTATTCATGGGCCTGTTTCTAGGTCCAATGGCTTTTTTGGACTTTGAGAAAGTAATAGTTGATGGAACTGTGTCAAAATGTACTTTTAAAAAAATATACAGATAGCTACAGAATGCTAATAGATAATATTTTATCTTAGAATGTCACAAAAAGGGAAAAAGATGTTGATCACAGTCTAGATGAAATTATTTTTAGATAGCCCACTGTATATTTTTATTTTTATTTATTTATTTATTTATTTTTTGAGACAGAGTCTCACTCTGTTGCCTGGGCTAGAGTGCCGTGGCGTCAGCCTAGCTCACAGCAACCTCCAACTCCTGGGCTCAAGCGATCCTACTGCCTCAGCCTCCCGAGTAGCTGGGACTACAGGCATGCGCCACCATGCCCGGCTAATTTTTTCTATATATTTTTAGTTGGCCAATTAATTTCTTTCTATTTTTAGTAGAGACAGAGTCTCGCTCTTGCTCAGGCTGGTTTCAAACTCCTGACCTTGAGCGATCTACCCGCCTTGGCCTCCCAGAGTGCTAGGATTATAGGCGTGAGCCACCTCGTCCGGCCCCAGTATATATTTTTAAGCATTAAATTTAAACATTTAAACATTTAAATTAACAGCTAAGTTTTATGAAATCAGTTATCATAGGCTAAACCATTGCATTGTGACAAATTACTAAAGATGCTATGAATAAAGTATTTTCATTAAATATGGTAGTCATACCTAAGATTAATTTTGTAGACAGAGCACTTCAGGTCAGCAGGTGAAATTCACCAAAAACCAAGCTGTATCCTGGGAACAATTCAAATGCTAATAAATGTGTTAAGCCAGGCCCCATGTACCACCTTAAAAAAGAAACATTACTTGGTTTTTTTAATGACCACAAAATTGTGCTTAGCTAAGCAATGAAATCCATGTGGTTATCTCTCTTTATTTATATTTTATAACCCATCTATTCCCCAAAGTAATCAGAGGCAGCTCACAGTATTAAAACACATCTAAAAAAGTGTAGCTGAAAGTAGAAGAGAAAAAAGGCAGTAGCTGCCATATTACATTGATCACTTATTCCAACCCCATTCAGAATGATTCCTTTCTAAGTATTTCCAGAATCTGATGTCCTTTTGTTTCACCTCTAAAAAATAACCTTGGATTAAGTGCAATGTTGTACTGTTTCTAAAAGTGTAGCCACAGATAGTCTCCCGATGATTATAAAATGTAATTAAAACAAAGTACAGGCTGGGTGCGGTGGCTCACGCCTGTAATCCTAGCACTCCGGGAGGCCAAGGTGGGCGGATTGCTTGAGGTCAGGAGTTCGAAACCAGCCTGAGCAAGAGCGAGACCTCGTCTCTACTAAAAATAGAAAGAAATTAATTGGCCAATTAATATATATAGAAAAAATTAGCCGGGTATGGTGGCACATGCCTGTAGTCCCAGCTACTCGGGAGGCTGAGGCAGGAGGATTGCTTGAGCCCAGGAGTTTGAGGTGGCTGAAAGCTAGGCTGACACCATGGCACTCACTCTAGCCTGGGCAACAAAGTGAGACTCTGTTTCAAAAATAAATAAATAAATAAAACAAAGTACATCTTAAAAAGATTTCATAAAGGCATGCCTTGTCAGTCTTGTCTTTGTCACTAAGTTCTCGGAGTTCTTTGTATGTCATTCCCTACCCAGTGGAATTTGGATGGAATCACCTGGGATCTTATATCTGGATTTTCTGATTCTCAGATTTTAAAATTTATAGAGGTCATGCACTGGGTTAATTCATTCCCATGGAGAATGGACTCTGATATTCTTTTTTTTCGTCTCAGACCTGGCAATGAATGATATTCTTTATCAGAGTAATTCTTTATCAGAGTATTCTTTATCAGAACTGAGTAACTCTCAGTTCATGAGGACAACAAAGTGATCATTTATTTATTGAGTAACATTATGGGTACTTCCTATATGTCAAGGCCCTGGCATGGGTTCCGAGAGAACCAAGAGGACTGAAGGCACTCAAGAATGTCCGTGTCCCTCAGTCTACTCAGGGAGACTAACTCACATCATCCTGCATAGTATGCCCAATGGACATTTGAAACAATGCAGGTAACAATCTAACATGGCCAAAAAGGGACAGAGGAAGGAGAGAGAGAGTGAGTGTTTTTAAGCACTCAAACGGAAACGCTGATGGTTAGGTGGAATATATAGTCGAGGGATAGCTGTATATTTTCCAGGTTTCTTTTTTTCTTTTTTTATTCATCATCGTTTCAGATAGAAATGTTTAAGGGAAACAGCAGGGAAGGGCTGCCAGGAACATAGCAATTTGGTTTACCAAGATCATTATATTTAGTACTTTAATGTCTAGATTTTGAGGTGGGGGTGAGGGGTGTTGAATTTAAGAAAAAGTAAACAGTTGTTCTTAATTATACCATACCATGGGACTTGGTTTGCTAGCTTCAAACAAAAATACTACAGCCTTTTCACCATTACAGGAACATTGGTGATTAAACAGGATCGATCCTTTGAGTGGTTATGACTGGAAGTTATTATGTCATAGTTAAATAATGGTAAGCTTTTGAGATGAGCAGTAAACTCCAAGTGGAATTCGTGGCTAATAATATCAGCGAAGCAGCCTATTGTGTAATGTAATATTTATCACCTCCTTAGGAAGACAAATGATCTTTTCTGTTTGCATAATGTATTACATTATTGCAATTCATATATCATCTGATGTATTTCATATAATACTAACACAATAAAACATTCCAAGAATTTGATGTGTTGAAAAAACATTGACTCCTTAAATGAACTTGCATAAATTACTTTAGTTAAGAACCCATAACTGAGGTCTTTTCCTCTTCCTTTTAGCTATCAAGGCCCTCAGTTGTGTTGGGTAGCTCATTCCCAACAGCTGAAAGCTATATTCCTCTGCTTAAAAAAATTCTTGTAATTTAAATCTATTTGGGTAGACTAGATGGGAAAGGACTTAATTTCATTTAATATCATAAGCTATGTGATAAGGAGCTACAGTTTTGCCCTTAGCCCTGCCCTGGGTCCTGGCTTCAAGAGGGCTCCACTCTGGGTTTCCTCAGGCTACGCCCCTTGCCATGGGGTGAAAGGTCTACAGCGCCAAGTGGATGTGCCTGTGTCCCCTTCTAAAACACAGTTTGGGCCGGGTGTGGTGGGTCACTCCTGTAATCCTAGCACTCTGGGAGGCTGAGGCGAGAGGATGGCTCAAGGTCAGGAGTTCGAAACCAGCCTGAGCAAGAGAGAGACCCCCGTCTCTATTAAAAAAAAATAGAAAGAAATTAATTGGCCAACTAAAAATATATAGAAAAAATAGCCAGCATGATGGCACATGCCTGTAGTCCCAGCTACTTGAGAGGCTGAGGCAGGAGGATTGCTTGAGCCCAGGAGTTTGAGGTTGCTGTGAGCTAGGCTGATGCCATGGCACTGTAGCCCGGGCAACAGAGTGAGACTCTGTCTCGAAAAATAAAATAAATAAAAATAAAATACAGTTTGTATCCCCAATACTCAAAATTTCCTGTTCAGACTTGCTCAGAGCTCACTTCCAGGGACCATGGGGGTCTCTTTCTCAGTTTGTCATCCCATTGTCCTGAGGGAAGGCTGTGGCTGGGATCCCGTGGGTGGTCACAGTGCTGCTGGTGTGGGGAGGTGTGAACAGAGAAACAGGGTGGGCCAAGGGCTAGCGCCAGCTCTCCAGCATCTTTCTACCTGGAACTTCATGGAGTCTGAGAATGGTCAATTGGAACCTGGCCTTCCAGGTGGGTATGAGCTATACAGTTGACCTTTGACCAACACAGGGGTTAGCAGTTCCAACCCCCTGTGCGATGGAAAATCCATGTGCAATCCAAAAACTTAACTACTAATAGCCTTTGGTTGACCAGATGCCTTACCAACAACAGTCAATTAACTTGTATTTTGTGTGTTATATGTATTACATACTGTATTCTTACAATAAAGTAAACCAGGGAAAAGAGAACGTTATTAAAATCATAGGAAGAGATTTACTATTTACTGTTCATTAAGTGGAAGTAGTCTTCACCCTCATCATCTTCACACTGACTAGGCTGAGGAGGAGTGGGAGGAGGGGTTGGTCTTGCTGTTTCAGGGGTAGTAGAGGTGGAAGAAGTAGAAGGGGAGGCAGGCACGCCTGGGGTAATTTTTCTTGAAAATAAATTCTTGTATAAATGGATCTATGCAGTGCAAACCCATATAGTTCAAGGGCCAACTGTATTTGCAAGGTTAGAGGATAGAATGTATTTGATTTAATAGTTTGTAGCCTGATGCACAGCTTTAAGTGGTATGTGGCTGGACCTCCATTTATACTTTTATCTTAGACTCTATAATGTAGGGGTAGGCTTGAGGAACTATATTAGAGTCTTTTAAAAGTATGGAGAGTAACTCATTTAGCTATGTTTGGAGGAATAATGGAAAATATTATATTGCATCCAACAAGCTCTTTTAGAGTCAAAAACTTTCAAATCCATTACAAAACTAAAAATAATCAGTTGAAATTTGAAAATCTTAGTTCTCTTTCCCTATTTGTAGACAATGCCCTATTTATGTTTATCTATTCTTTTTTTTTTTTTTTTACCCATTGAGTATTCTGTTGGCAGAATGTTCTAGAACAGAGGGATATGTCTTGATTTGATAAAAACCAGGCTTGGCTGGCTGGGCGCAGTGGCTCACGCCTGTAATCCTAGCACTCTGGGAGGCCAAGGCAGGAGGATCGCTTAAGGTCAGGAGTTTGAGACGAGCCTCAGCAAGAGTGAGACCCATCTCTACTATAAATAGAAAGAAATTAATTGGCCAACTAATATATATAGAAAAAAATTAGCTGGGCATGGTGGCGCATGCCTGTAGTCCCAGCTACTCAGGAGGCTGAGGCAGGAGGATTGCTTGAGCCCAGAAGTTTGAGGTTGGTGTGAGCTAGGCTGATGCCACGCCACTCACTCTAGCCTGGGGCAACAAAGCGAGACTCTGTCTCAAAAAAAAAAATCACATTTGGAATCTAGCCTTTTGAGGCTTACTTCTGTAATTATATTGGGACTTCAGTTGCATTCATCTTGCAATGTTAAGTGCCTTTTTTGTCCGGTCCCAGGGGTGTAAGATGTCCAAATCATGGTCCCAGCCCTCAAATGACTAAAAGAGTAGAGGAAGTAGACAGGTGTATGCACACACATGGATGCCCTTACTACCAAAAGGAACACAACCAACTACGGTTGGAGGTTGACCAGGGTCTGTAGGGAAGAGCAAGAGAAGTGACCAGAGAAAGTGACATCTAAAAAAATTGTGGTAAAAAGCACATCCCCTCTCCCTCTCTCCTCCCCTGCCCTCTGCTCCCCTCTACTCTCCTCTCTTTTCCTCTCCTTTCTTTTCCATTCTTTCTTCTTCCCTTCCTCCTTCCCTTCTCCAATAAATCTGGACTGAATACCTCCAAGAAGCATAGGTATCCCTGAATAAAAATTTAAAAAAACACAGTAGGCGACATCTATAGGTATATCTATGGGTGACAAAACATATGAAATATTAAGAAGCATAACAATAATGCTTACCATTTCTTCAGAAACCATTTTAAGCACTTTATCTTTTTTTTAAATTTTTTTTATTTTTGAGACAGAGTCCCACTCTCTTGCTCGGGCTATAGTGCTGTGGCGTTAGCCTAGCTCACAGCAACCTCAAACTCCTGGGCTCAGGCGATCCTCCTGTCTCAGCCTCCTGAATAGCTGGGACTACAGGCATGCACCACCATGCCCGGCTAATTTTTTGTATATATTTGTTTTTTTTTTTTCACCAGTACTTCTCAGTTCTATTTTGTATATATTTTTAGTTGGCTAATTAATTTCTTTCTATTTTTAGTAGAGACAGGGTCTCGTTCTTGCTCAGGCTGGTTTCGAACTCCTGACCTTGAGTGATCTGTCTGCCACCTCGGCCTCCCAGAGTGCTAGGATTACAGATGTGAGCCACCTTGCCCGGCCCCTAAGCACTTTATCTTATAATCACTCTGTAAGATAGAGGCTATGATTATCTCCTGTTATCAGATGACAAAATTGAGGCCATGAGACATTAGGCAATTTTCTCAAGGTCACATAGCAGTAAATAGCAATGCTAGGAATCCAACCCAGATACCATGTACTTAACCACTGTCACCATTGCACTATCCTGCCTGGCACCACAGAACACACACTTCAACATGAATGGCACAGCTAGGAGTTACAGAAAAAGGAAAGAGAAGGGAACTGTAGCTGTTAGTATTCAGTCAGAAAAGCAGAAACCACTCTAGGTGTTTCAAACAGAGGGTATTTAATGCAGGGCATTAGTCCCAAAGGTAGCGGAAGAGCAAAAGGAACAAAAGAGATGATGTTACCCAGAGTCCAGTAATTGCAGAAGGCTGCTACTGCCCTTAAGGGTGGAATAGCAAAAAGGGGAAGGGACTGTGACCTAAAGTCCACAGTGCACTCACCTCTGAGGGTGACTCTAGGAGCCATAGTCCTGCTGATGCTACTAGAGTCAGCTGCAGCCGCCTGCAGCCATATGCCCCTGCTGCTGTCATATTTGTGGCCTCTATTATAAGAGCTCTGAGTTGCCTGCAGGAGCCCCAAATAGATCCAGGAGCAGAGAACAAAAACCAAACCAGGCATCTACATTCCTCTTGTTTTCTAATCTCCCCTTAATACCTCCCGTTGACAGAATCTAACAGGAACTCAGCTGGCAAGAGAGCCTGGAAAGTGTAGTTTGTGGGCTTCCAGCTGCCGAACATGCACTGAACACACTAGAAGGTCAGCGTAGGGCTGAGAGCCAAAGCATATCCTACGTGCTCAGTGTTGCACAAGGAAATGTGGATACAGGGAAGAAAAAATGTATTTCATTGAGTCTAGATGCAAGTGATTGTAAGATGTATCATAAAACTACGTATCATTAAGAAAGAAAAATACTGTCAAATTATGCCCCACCACCAGTTATGAGGTACATTCTATTTCTAGAGATATTAAAGGTTGGAAAAAGTCCCCGCTAAAATGGATGAGACATAGTAAATGCATGCCTTCAACTTACATGCAGTCTAAGGGGACGACTTTCTGGAGAGACTTTCATAAGAGAATCTAAGTGACATGATAGGTCGCCCTGTGACCTTGATAAGAAGTGGGGTCTGGGAAGATTTTCTTGAAGAGGTAAAATTTGAGATGCAGCTGAGTTTCTTGAGGAAATGGTTTTTCAGGCAAAAGGAGAAATCTTTTCCAAGTGTACAAAGGCTGGGTGAAGTTCAGTGCATTTGGGAACTTGTAAGGGTTTAGCATGACTGGGGTGTAAGCTGCAAATGAGGAGCTGTAAGTCTGGAGGATTGCATGGGTTCACTCATGCAGGAACTCCATGTGAAGCATTTTGACATCTTCCTAAAAGCTGACAGCAGCCACTGAAGGATTTTAAGCACCTTCATAATAAGTCCGTTTGAAATTTGACTCAGGACTGCAATTCAGTTGGTTCATACCGGTGCGGCTGCAACTGTTGTTAAATACTGAATCCCTTCCTTACTAGATGTGGATAGCTGCTGCTCTCGGCCCCTGGCAGCCTCATCCACCCCACGCCCCTCTCTTGGAACTCTCCAGATCCAGCAATTAAGAAATAGTGCCTGGCACAGAAGGGGACAATGATACTGGCCTCAGCCCCCCCCCCCCATCAGCGCCACGCCATAGTGGTTGTTCAATATTTTGAACGTCACCGCTGGTTTCACTACATAAGTTTAACATTCAGTTTTCTTGGTTTTTCAGTTCACTTTACCACATTGTAAAGAGATTTAATAGTTGATCTAAACCAGGAGTTCTCAAAATGTGGTCCCCAGAGCAGTGGCAGCAGCAGCAGCACCTGGAAGCTGATTAGAAATGCAAATTTCAGTCTATCTGAGACCTACTGAATCAGAAACTCTAGGGAAAGAGCCCAGCAATCTGTGTTTTAACCAGCCTTCCAGGAAATTCTGGTGGCCACTCAAATTTGAGACCTATTTCTCTAAGCCTCTTGCCCTCATAAACATTTGAGTAAACCATCCTTGAACAATTGGCTGTTATTAATCGAAGGCATATAGAATTCCATAGGTTAGTAGTCTAACTGGGGGGCAAAGGTGGGACTGATCACTTTGAGGATACAGTGAGAGTAAGCACTAGTTACATTTTAGAAAGTGCTATGCAGTGGAATGCTTTGGAAAACGTATTATGGGTTTTGGAGCTATATTTATACTAATCATTTTTTTTTTTTTTAATTTTTAGACAGGGTCTCACTCTGTTGCCCAGGCTAGAGTGCCGTGGCATCAGCCTAGCTCACAGCAACCTCCAACTCCTGGGCTCAAACAATCCTTCTGCCTCAGTCTCCCAAGTAGCTGGGACTACAGGCATGGGCCACCATGCCCGGCTAATTTTTTCTATATATTTTTAGTTGGCCAATTAATTTCTTTCTATTTTTAGTAGAGACGGGGTCTCACTCTTGCTCAGGCAGGTTTTGAATGTCTGACATTGAGTCATCCTCCCGCCTCGGCCTCCCAGAGTGGTAGGGTTACAGGCATGAGCCACGGCGCCTGGGCAAATCATATTTTTTATTTTCTGTATTTTATGATGCATTGACATTTTGGTGCTTTGAAGACCCAGGGAGGGACTGTCCTTCCCAGGGTTAGCTAATTCATAGAGATAGTAGAAGACTTGCCTGTGAGCATTCTTTTAGTATGCAAACCAACCAATCCATATCCCACCCCCTACCCCTCATTCTACCAGGCTCCTGCAGCCCAAGACACTATCCCTCTGCCCTAAGTCACCCCAGGACCAGATACCAGAGCACTAGAGATCATCTCTATAGCCCAGAGCCTGCTGAAATTATTTAAGCTATCCAATCCTGAACCTACTCAGCTGCTTACCCTGCCACACCTGTTCCTTTCCTTGAAAACCATAATAAAGTGTCTATGGTTTCCTTTTGTTCCTTCTGCTCCAGACTCAGTCTGGTACTTTCCCATGTGGCCCTGCATGGCCTGTAGTGTCCTCTCATCTTGGAAACTGTAATCAACTCTTCTTTCAAAGGCTGTCTGTCACCCTCCCTGTCTGTCATTTTACCATAGCTGCTTAAAACAAGTCCCAAGTACATTTCCAAAGAGGAGCTACGTAAATTTGAGTTCCAACTGGGCTCTGTCACTTACTTATCATGTGGCCTTTGGAATATTACTTATCCTCAGCTAGCTTCAGCATCCTTACCTGTAGAACATGGCAAAAGAGTCCGGTATTGTAGGACTTCTGCAGAGCTGATGATAATGTACATAAAGTGAGTGAACACTGAAGAAATAATACCTGTATGGACAAGGAGGTGAGAAAATCAAGGGATAAAATCCCCCTTTAGGCTCAGAAATGAATAAGTACTATACATGGATAGCTAGCCTTTCAGATGCATATATCCTTCCTAATGTTCAATTATTAGCATCAACAAATCAGGAGATATTTAGTGAATTGCTATTGTTTTTTTGAGACAGAGTCTCACTTTGTTGCCCAGGCTAGAGTGCCGTGGTGTCAGCCTAGCTCACAGCAACCTCAAACTCCTGGGCTCAAGCAATCCTCCTGCCTCAGCCTCCCGAGTAGCTGAGACTACAGGCATGCACCACCATGCCCGGCTAATTTTTTCTATATATATTACTTGGCCAATTAATTCCTTTCTATTTATAGTATAGACGGGGTCTTGCTCTTGCTCAGGCTGGTTTCGAACTCCTGACCTTGAGCAATCCTCCCGTCTTGGCCTCCCAGAGTGCTAGGTGAATTGCTATTTTTATATCTCAGCTGAACCCCCCCATATTAAATGGTGGCTTCTATCCCTGTAAGGAAATAAAAGCTGATAATTAGTCTTCAAAACAAGAGAATTAAAGGAAGCATAGTTTATCGCTTTTCCTCTGCTCAAGTGTCATTTTGACATGCTACACCTACCTTCACTAATTACCTGATAAGCAAACTTATCAAGTAACATGGTAGAGAGACAAGAGGTTGGAATTGGAAACCATTCTGGCCTTCAGACAAATGCTGGCTGGCCCTGTGACCTTTGGCAAATCACTTAATAGCTCCAAACTTCAGCTTCCTTATCTGTAAAAGGAGATAAGAACACCTACCTAAGGAAGATGTTTGGAAAGATCAGATATAATGTAAGTAATGTTTCTCATTAGTGGAAGGCCTGGGATTTGAACCCCCCTAATCTGAAGGACCTGCCAACAAATAACAGAGCCTACCACAGTCCCCAGATCTGAACTTTCTCTCCCTCTCTTTCCTTCCCTCCTCCCTCCTTCCAGTGGATGGATGAAAACATTTTTCAGGATTTGAATCATTTCCTTCTTTCTCACTGAAATTATGGCCCACGTGGGATTTTACTGCTTGAAACAGAGGACCCTGCACATCTAAATAATGACCAGATGCACTCATGTCTAGCATAAAGATTCAGCTTCAGCTGTCATCCTAGCCAGTTAGCAGCCTGGGCTGAAGTTGTTGGAGATTTGGTTACCTCAGGATAAATAATTATACCTGTGAGTCCTATAGGGAGAGCCATAAATGCCCAGGCAAGTCCCCTCTTGGGGTAGGCTTTGACCCATCTGGAAACTGTCCTTTCTTTCTGCAAGCTGCCCATTCTTGCAAATGCTCCTTCTGGAAGTCTTCCCAACAAATCTATCACTCAGGCATTTCTGCTTCTCTAGGTGCTTACTGCCCTTCCAGCCAGGCCTGCATGCTTTAGGGTTCTTTGGCCAAGTGGCCAAGGGTTTCACATGCAGTATTTTTATGCCTGAGCCCAGTAAGCTGGTCTAGAATCTCCAGCATGGCTTCTTGCTCTTCCCTCACGAGGCTTTGCATAGGGCAAGGCACCCAAGAAATGCTCAAGAAACTCCTGTTGATTCATTGGTTGATTCAAGGCCCAAGACAGTCCTGGATATTCTTAATTCAAACAATTAGGTGGGTGTAGATCAGACTATTAACTGACTTGCCTTGCATAGTGACTTTTCACATAACAAATTTTCACAGCTTTCTAGAAATAGTAAAATTTTTGAACAATCCCCCCTTTTCTTTTCCCAAATAATGACTTTCACCTCCTAAAACACTAAATAATATGCTGTAGTTTCAATATTACAGTTTCAGACAAAAAGGCATTCGCCAATTTCCCAATTACAACAGTTTCTATTCAGAGACTATCAAATGGAAAAATTTTGAGTTAGAGGTCAAGTGTGGATGAACATTTTGCTTTGTGTATGTGTGCCATGCAGGTAGGGTGAAGAGGTAACATCTCTTACTACTCTTTAGTCAAGGGATCGGTAAACTTTTTCTGTAAAGGGGCCAGAGAGTAAATATTCTAAGCTTTGAAGGCCAAAATGTCTCTGTTGCAAAATTACTTAGCTTTGTCCTTGTAGCAGGAAAGCCATTATGACTAATCTGCAAATGAATGGGGGTGTCTTTGTTCCAATAAAACTTTATTTACAAAACCAGGCCAGATTTGGGCAATGAACTTTCATTTGCAGACCTCTGTTTTTAGTCTTTTTTTTTTTTTCTCTTTTTATTTCATCATATTATGGGGGTACAAATATTGTTAAGGTTACATATATTGCCCTTGCCATCTACCCCCCGCCCCCGCCGTGTCAGAGCTTCAAGCATGTCCATAATGAGCGCATGGCACTCATTATGTAAGTATACACCTATCCCCTCCTCCCCCCTCCCACCCGCCCGCCACCTGATAAACGTATTTTTGTTTTGTTTTGTTATGTTTTTTGTTTTTTTGACATTTTGATTGCATTTTATATCTTTGCCTCTCACTTAGAAGGGTTAGAGGTAAGCCCTTCCCCACGGTGCTCGCCATATCCCTAAGATGTGGGTCTCCCCCCACCACCATTTGAGCACCATAGTTTTATTCAGTCAGTACCAATTTGATGGCGAGTACATGTGGAGCCCATTTTCCTGGTCTTGTGTTGCCTCACTTTGGATAACGGGCTGAAGCTTAATCTAGGATAGCATAAACAGTGCTAGTTCGCTGTCGTTTCTTAGAATTGAGTAATATTCCATTGTGAGCAAATACCAAATTTTGATTATCCACTCATGAATTGACGGGCACTTGGGTTGTTTCCATGTCCTTTCAATAGTGTGAGCAAATACCAAATTTTGATTATCCACTCATGAATTGACGGGCACTTGGGTTGTTTCCATGTCCTTTCAATAGTGAATTGTGCTGCCACAAACATTTGCGTGCATGCTTTTAGTCTTGTGAGCACTCATTATTTCTTTGTGCTTTGAACTTCTTTATTTTGCCCTAAAGGGTTTTCTTTTCTGTGCTACTTTATTTTAAAGTGCAGTTTATTTTGAGTGCAAGATAATCATTGTCTCCCAAAAGGTTGAAAAATTAATGCAGAAAATGGCACAGAATGCAGAATGAACCTTGTAATGAATGATTCACCTGCACCCTTTCCTCTATCAATCTCACCCACTCTTAAGTCTTCCTTTATTCCTTTGCTGAGTGAAAGAAATCTTCATTACATCACATTATATGAACAAACTATATTTATTTTTAATATCTTGAAAGTTGTTTATTACTTTTATGGACTCATTTTCATTGTTCAATTAATACATTTTTCTGTGTCTGGCATATCTTAGTTTGGGTTAGAATGCATCGTAGTTTTCCTGTTACAATTAATGGAAATATTTTTAGTTTAATGGGTTTTCACTCAGCAGCTGAGTGTTCAGGAATGACTTCCTGTCAGTAAGTGATGGATAGGTATAACTTCAGGGGAAGTTGCAAATTGCCCTCACTTCTGGGGGAATTGCTAGTCCAAGGCAGGTGAAGCCTACTCCAGCTGGCAACCCAAAGCCATCATTCCATGTCAGTCGGGACCCTGAAAGGCAGGTGTCCTCAAACTACGGCTCGCGGGCCACATGCGTGTGTTTTTTTTTTTTTTTGTTTTTTTTGTTTTTTTTTTGAGACAGAGTCTCACTTTGTTGCCCAGGCTAGAGTGAGTGCCGTGGCATCAGCCTAGCTCACAACAACCTCAAACTCCTGGGCTCAAGCAATCCTCCTGCCTCAGCCTCCTGAGTGGCTGGGACTACAGGCATGCGCCACCATGCCCAGCTAATTTTTTCTATAGATATTAGTTGGCCAATTAATTTCTTTCTATTTATAGTAGAGACGGGGTCTCGCTCTTGCTCAGGCTGGTTTCGAACTCCTGACCTCGAGCAATCCGCCCGCCTGGGCCTCCCAGAGAGCTAGGATTACAACATGCGAGTGTTTTTGCTCATTTGTTTTTTTTACTTGAAAATAAGATATGTGCAGTGGGCATAGGAATTTGTTCCTAGTTTTTTTTTGTTTTTTTGTTTTTTTTTTTGAGACAGAGTCTCACTTTGTTGCCCAGGCTAGAGTGAGTGCCGTGGCTCAGCCTAGCTCACAGCAACCTCAAACTCCTGGGCTCAAGCAATCCTCCTGCCTCAGCCTCCCGAGTAGCTGGGACTACAGGCATGCGCCACCATGCCCGGCTAATTTTTTCTATATATATTAGTTGGCCAATTAATTTCTTTCTATTTATAGTAGAGATGGGGTCTCGCTCTTGCTCAGGCTGGTTTTGAACTTCTGACCTCGAGCAATCCGCCCACCTCGGCCTCCCAGAGTGCTAGGATTACAGGCGTGAGCCACTGTGCCCAGCCTCCTAGTTTTTTTTAAACTATAGTCCGGCCCTCCCACAGTCTGAGGGACAGTGAACTGGCCCCCTGTTTAAAAAGTTTGAGGACCGCTGCTGAAAGGCGTGAGGAGATTTGCAGGAGGAAGAAAATAGGGAAGAAGTGGGTCGTGGTGTCCTGCTTGGGTGGCTGTCCTCTGCCCTGTGCATAGGAAGCTTTGTCAGGCTTGTAGTCACATCGTGTATGGCAACGGTCCTACCTCCACATCTTTCCATTTCTGGTTTTCCCATGTCACCTGAGGCCATTCCTTGGTTTCAGTGTCCTCATTTGTAAAATGGAGTTAAAAATATATTTGCTATCAAGTATATAGGTTTACCAGGAGGTTAACACAAATGTACTATGCTTATGGGAGGTATTGTTACCAGCTGAGCATTTAGAAGGAATTAGGAGGTTCAAGACCCCCCTAGACACTAGTGTCTGAGGTTCCTGAAACTGCTTTTTTTTTTTTTTTTGAGACAGAGTCTCACTCTGTTGCCCAGGCTAGAGTGCCGTGGCATCAGCCTAACTCACAGCAACCTCAAACTCCTGGGCTCAAGTGATCCTTCTGCCTCAGTCTCCCGAGTAGCCGGGACTATAGATAGGCATGTGCCATCATGCTTGGCTAATTTTTTCTATATATAGTTTTAGTTGTCCAGCTAATCTATTTTCTATTTTTAGTAGAGACGGGGTATCGCTCTTGCTCAGGCTGGTCTTGAACTCCTGAGCTCAAGCGATCCACCTACCTCGGCCTCTCAGAGTGCTAGGATTACAGGCGTAAGCCACCATGCCCGGCCCTGAAACTGCTTTTTAGGAGTAAATGACTGGGACTAACTTGGATGATTTTTATTTCTCCTATTTCTCCCTTCACTGTGATGGGCCAGGAACTGTCAATGTTGGGGCTGCAGCATTGAATGTGACAGCCACAGTTCCCAACCTCATGGAGCTCACACTCTAGTATGTATTATGGAGTCAAGTATAAAAACTCTTGGGAGAGTCCCAAGCTAGGGGCCAAAGGCCTGCTAGGATGTGTTATGGAATAACAGCAACAAAATAACATCAACAGCCGATGAGCTCAAGACAGCTATAACATGCTATGATATCATAACTTGGACAAAGGCTTATGTTCTTTTGACTTTGGGGCAACATGAAATGAGCAGAAAGTACGGTATGTTATAGAATAAGCCCAAAAAGTTGGGAGAATTTCATGCTAAGGGCTTAAGGCCTGATCAAGACAAATCAGATAGGACCATAAATGTGTGGTCGTGTTATACTGAGCTCATCAGCACCCTTTGAGCTCTGACATGACCCCCAAAGCCATGCACACAAGTTTTGCATTGAGAAAATTGCTCTTCTGGTTTCTAGATGTAGTTGAATTCCCCATTCCCACTGTCTTATGACCGCCAGCAAATCAAAAACAGGTAGGTAGTAATTGTGTTGCAAATGAACATCTATATCATTAGATAATAAAATCTGTATCATTTCAGCAGTAGCCTTGGGATATCAATTGTTCTTTCCCATGAAGAAAGCAAATTTTATAATTTAAATCATTATCATCAAAGAAATCAAAGACCCAGTCATTAGTCAGTCTTTCCAATAAAACCAGTTTCCTTTGGATTCATCCTAGGGAACCTGGTGAAATGGATGCTTTATGTAAACACAAAAACATACTAACCAGTAGCTACCGCAGTGGAAGTGAAGGACAAAATGCATGGGTGCACTTTTCACCGAAGCATGCAAAGCAAAAATCTTTCACCATATCTTTTGTGGTTGCTAATAAGCTTAATTCATACACTTGGCTGTTTTTTGTACAATTCTTAGCACCGCAAAGAGGAAGTGCTTTTTCTGCTTCCTTAAGAAAAAGTTCCAGTCCAAACCATCAGCCTCTGTAGGTTGTCCTAATTGCTACTTTGCACTGCACTGGACTATGACTCTGATTTTTGGCACATGCTATCATACACAAAGTTCCTAAAATAAAATGCTCCAGGATATCCTAGGAACTCTTAGAAGGCTTTAAAAAGGAACTCACACACTGAAAGAACATCTTTGATGAGGACAATTCAGGCAAGCAGAATGATTGCTGCAACAGAATTACATGATTAATTGAGATCTTGAAGTGGGTCTGGCGAATGCTCACCACCTAACTTATCATGGTTTGGGGGAGTTTGACGAGAATCCAGTTTTGATAAAGCAATTGTTTTTTTTTTTTTTTTCCTCCCCAAGTGACTATACATTTAAATAGCTAAAACATCTGTTCAGGAACATAGTAAAACATGTATACTCGGAACGCTTGAGAGAAGAGCCTGCCAAACAGTCGGTTGAGAGGGACATTGCTGAGGGAGAGCACCAAGATAAAGCAACCACTGTTTGTTTTGTCTAGTCAGGGGGAAAGCCAAGGCAACCAATATTTTTGGTTTTTCAAATTTCATTTGTGAAGAATTATTTGAAAAAGGGTGGCGAGGCGACATTCCCTGACGGGACTTTTTTTTTTTTAAAGCTGCCCATTAGTAGAAGAGCAAAGAGAGCCTTGGATGTCAACGCCTAACAGCCTCTTGAGACCAGCCACCAAACCACGAAAAGTGACTTTCTTCTCGAGTGCTCTCTCTGGCCCTTCTGATGGAAGCAGAAACAGGGAGCAGTGTTGAGACTAGAAAGACAGCCAACAGAGGCACTCGAATTGCCCTGGTCGTGTTCATCGGTGGTACCTTGGTGCTGGGCACGATCCTCTTTCTAGGTAAGTGGAGCACTGGAGGCCAGGGGCACTGGGCAGGTGCGAGAAGTTTCCTTGTGCTTTATGCTAGCAAAACTTGTCATAACGCAGGTGTGTGGCTGTTTGCTTGTGTGAGTAGGTGGTGCTTCCTTAGTTTCTATCAAATATGCAAATGAAAAGAAGGCTTTTCTTTAGGAAGTTCAATAAATAAATATGCCCAAGTACCAAATGTATAGTCCAGAAGGCAAAGTGAGTCTAAGTGGCTTAAAGTGGCTGGAGGATTCAGTTGCAAAATGGGCAGAAAAATGTTTAGCAAAATGGGTGGTTTATAAATTCAGAGTCTCATACTTTCATTTATTTGGGGAGGAAAGACTTCACCTTGTGATCAAAACCATGCTGGCACTTCTTTCCATTTGACTTTCGTTAATGTTTGTCTGAACAAATCATGAAACTTAATTCACAAAATAATAATCAGTCCTTTAAAGTGAACCTGTAATAGTATTGTTCAATTCCTTTCTAATCCAGTGACTCTGGTGAGATGTAGTTTTAACTCTGCCTTTCTATTAGATTTAAAAATTATTATGAAGGAAAACAGAGGCTTTCCTCCTAAGACTGGAAGGATATTGATTCAATTATTTGAATGACTCTCAGTGAGAAGGATGTACCCAGAGAGTATATAGGATGATAAAGGTGTATTCCTATGAAAAAGAATCAACTATTTTGGAAAGGGGTAAGGAATATTCTAAAATTCCAGGCTTCCGAACCCTTTTTATTTTTCTCATACAACCCATAATACTTCATTAGCTTGAAAGTCACCTAAGAACAAGCCCTATACTTAGGAGAATCTAGGTGCAGCTTGAAATGGAGCAAGCCTGGAAACATTTCTTGGCATATACAGGATGCAGGAGGCCATGTTTATTTTGGCAGGAGAAAACCAGTAATTAAACTTTTAAAAGAGTTAGGGTTGTGTGGTTGAAAACTCTGCTAAAATGAGCAAACCATCTTTCCATGTTTTCTGTGGCTGAAGATTTAGGAAATTAGGTGGGCTTATTGCTTTCTGGTAAAGCTAAACCTCCTACTCCTGCAACTGAATTTGCGGCTCTTGAAAACTGTTGTGAGATTTCTCAGCACTTGGTTTAGACAAGTGTCCTCTGTTGAAATTCAAAACTGGAGGAAAAATTCTATGGGCATGCCGAAAGACTACATACCATGTGGGAAGTGACTACAAGGTGAGGTTTTGCAAACGCTCCCAAACTTAAAATCCAAATGATTATTATTGTTCGTTTTTTTTTTTCCCCCCTGGGGAGAATTAGTTTTTTTATTTTATTTTATTTTTTATTTCAGCATATTATGGGGGTACAAATGTTTAGGTTACATTTATTGCCGTTGTCCCACCTTAGTCAGAGCTTCAAACATGTTCATCCCCCAGATGGTGCACACCACACCCATTAGGTGTGAATTTACCCATTCCTTCCTCCCCCTCCCACCTGCCCGACACCTGATGAATGTTACTACTATATGATATATGCACATAAGTCTTGATCAATTAATACCAATTTGATGGTGAGTACATGTGGTGCTTGTTTTTCCATTCTTGTGATACTTCACTTAGTGGAATGGGTTCTAGCTCTATCCAGGATAATACAAGAGGTGCTAGTTCACCGTTGTTTTTTGTGGCGGAGTAGAACTCCATGGTATACATATACCACATTTTATTAATCCACTCATGGATTGATGGGCACTTGGGTTGTTTCCACATCTTTGCGATTGTGAATTGTGCTGCTATAAAAATAGGTACTCTTTTTAATGATGTTACCACTGCTTGAAACTGTTTTGAAACTCCCCCTTTATGATTACATTCTGAGGTTGTCGCATATTAGTTGGAAGATTCTCCATGGCAGCAAATCTTTGTTCTTTGGGGCAAAATGATTCTTTGGAAACAGAGCAAAGTAAAATTCATCAAGCCAGGCAATGCTATTATGGATAAGGAGGCCTACATAAAACAGAAAATAGAACTTCTTTCCAGTGTGCCCAGAAACCTGGCTCTTACCTTGAATCTCTAAGAGGAGCTCTAATGATGTTCGAGAATAAGAACAAACTAAGGGTGTGGCCTCTTTCCATCTTTGCTTCTCAAAGTGTGGTCCATGGACCAGCAATTGGGAGCTTGAGCTCTCCTTACCATACCTGCTGATTCACAATCTGCATTTTCGAAAGATCCCCAGGGGATTCATTTGCAAATGCAAGTTTGAGAAGCATTGCTTCAGGTGACCATGTCTATTTGGATGTATACATTCAGTGATACTTATTGTTGTCAAATATTTCTGCAATATTTCAGACTCATTCTCTGCCCCCAGGCTCTGCCACCCACCTCCAGTCTGCACCTAGCAAAGTCTTTATCTGAAAATCTCCAGGGACTCTGCCAGGCAGTGCTCTTTATGACAATATTCTAGTTAGGATTGTCACCTCTTTAAGGTGCTTCCTGGTTGACTTTGTCCAAGTTCAGTCTTCAGTCACATGTCTGTAATTTCTAGCATCCCTTCTTACCTCTTCTTTGTTTCAGAGGTGAAACAAGTTGAGGACAGGGGTCCTCAAACTTTTTAAACAGGGGCCCAGTTCACTGTCCCTCAGACCGTTGGAGAGTGCGCACTGTGGGCCGGGGACAAGTCGGCTGCTAAGCAGGACAGGCAGCGGTGGCAAAAACACCCAGAGGGCCGGATAAATGTGCTAGGCGGCCTGTATGTGGCCTGCGGGCAGTAGTTTGAGGACGCCTGCCCTAGGATAATCTCTCTTTGAAACTTTAGTGCTTCTGCAGTAAGAGTGATTGCCAGTGGCCTTGTAGTGGTTTCAGAGAACCTAGAGCACTAGAATTTATTTTATTTTTTTATTAAAAAAATTTTTTTTTATTTTAGCGTATTATGGGGGTACAAGTGTTAAGGTTACTTATATTGCCCATGCCCCCCTCCCCCCTCGAGTAAGAGCTTCAAGCATGACCATCCCCCAGAGCACTAGAATTTAAAATGTATATGCCTATGACCAGTTTATTTTCAAGTGTCCTTTCCTTTTCTCCTTCTCCTCTCCTTCCTCCCCACAATCTGTTTCTCAGATACAGTGGCCAGCAAATTTTTTCTGTCAAAGGCCAGATAGCAAATATTTTCAGCTCTGCAGGCCATACGGTCTCAGCTACTCAATTCTGTTGTAGCACGAAAGCAGCCATAGACAATGTGTACACGAATGGACATGGCTGTCTGATTTGGCTGGCCAAGGCAATCTGATTTATGGATACTAAAATTTGAATTTTATATAATTTTCACGTGTCATGAAATATTCTTTCTTTTGATTTCTCTCAATCATTAAAAAATGTAAAAGCCACAGAAACAGGCAGTGGACTGGATTTAGCTCGTGCATTCTGATGGCATTTCCACTGGTTATAGAGAAATCCAAAATGAGAAACCAAACTGCAATTTAAGTTTTTATAAAGCTCCTAACCAGGAAAAAGTAAACTTTTAATTTTTTATATTAAAAATATTTTTATTGTCTCCATTTCATTCACTTACACCTTCATATTACCTGGGTGGGTTTTTTGATCCTTATTTATTTGTAGGATCTTAAAATAATCCCTCATGGATATAATGCCCTTCCTTGAAGGGCTGGGTCTGTGTCCCACTTAATTAATTAAATTAAAAACCTTCCTTTTACTTATCATTGGATAAAGATATCTGATTTTAGTTTTGCTTCCTTGGAGGTTTTGGGTTAAGAATTATTTTTCATGAAAGAAGTAAGTCTTTAACCATTTCATTAGCTTTAAAAAAAATAAGGCTAGGATCAAGAAGGTATTGTCTAGAATGATAAAAATATTAGTTTTTACAATAAAGTTTATTTTTCCATTATAAAAAATAACACATGCTCATTAAAGGACATTTGGTCAACATATGGTTCTACCACTCATATATGTTGGAATATTCCACACTAATCTTTATGCTGCCCACATATATTTTTACTTTTTTTTTATTTTTATTTTTTTTATTTTTACAGAAACCAAAGCACACCTCTATGCTAAGAAATTTCTTTTCTTAAAAATAGACCTGAGCTGTTCTGTAGGCAGTTTTCTTGAATCTATAATGGAACACAGGTAAAAGGCTGTTTGGAAGATGGCAGCAGAGAAAACAACAAAGAAGAAGCAGGCTCCTTTTAGAATATGGGTTTCTAAATAATAACAATTGCCATGCTGGGAAGTGATTTGCAGATTTTCCATCTCTAGAAGAAATATAGGTACTGCCACACTTTCTGAGCCTGCCACGGAGGGCCTTGGGTACCATCGCCCCCAACCATCCATCTCCCCATGGCCACATCTCCAAATAATTCCCTGTTTTTGTCCACAGAGAACAGCAAGAATGAATTCTCCAGAACTTCCTTGGCTCTAAAAATATTTTTGAAATCTTAAACTCACATCTGCTAATGCCCACGTGCTACCTGGAGGTGACAAATTGGGCTCCCTTTTCTACTTCTGCAGAAATCCATTTAGATAATGTTGCCAGCCAGACACATGGGGAAATTAAGCCATTGGTGGAAAGCTATTTCCATTTTGGAAGGTTTCTTTTCTTTTTTTTTTTGGAAGTAGCTGGAAGCTTGGTCCACAAAGCTGCATATGTCTGGAAGCTAGGCTGGGCCTGGTAGGAGGAGGGTTTGTAGGGTCCAGGGCAGGCAGACAATGGCTCTGTTGCTAGATGACTGAGTTCTACATAGCATACTCTTCGCCCTTAC
Source organism: Microcebus murinus (assembly GCF_040939455.1). Taxonomy (NCBI): domain Eukaryota; kingdom Metazoa; phylum Chordata; class Mammalia; order Primates; family Cheirogaleidae; genus Microcebus; species Microcebus murinus. Next base: position 97,088,756 of record NC_134136.1, read on the forward strand.
CCCTTTTTGGTCCATATCTGTGTGGATGGTTTAGATAAGACAGAGCTCTGAATGCCACACATGCTAGCTCTCTCCATCCACTCTGATTTGCTCCAAATGACATAGTTTAAAAGTTTCAATTTTCCCATCTTTAAGATGAGGATGTAGTTATAACCATAAAGAGTGAAAGTATGAAACTTAAACCACAGGTAATCGGAGATAGAAGGGACTTTAAAGATCATCTCACCCCCGTGGTTCTCAACCTTGAGCTTGCGTCAGAATCACCTGGAGCTGGGCCCCATGCCCAGAATTGCTGAGTCAGAAGAGCTGCAGTGGGTTTGAGAATCTGCATCTTTAACAAGCTCCCAGGTGCTGCTGCTGCTACTCTGGGGCCCATACTCTGAGGAGCACTGATCTAATGCCCACTCACTCACTCGTCTTCCATACGAGAGAACTGAGTTTCGGAGCAACCAAGAGACTTACCTAGGTTGCTTAAAATCTGGTTCTGTGACATTGAACCAATTGTTTTGTTTTGTTTTTTTTTTTTTAAATTGAGATAGGGTCTTGCATTGTTGCCCAGGCTGGAGTGCAGTGCTATCACCATAGCTCACTGCAACCTCGAACTCCTGGGCCCAAGCGATCCTCCTGCCTCAGCCTCCTGAGAAGAGGGGACTACAGGTGTGCACCACCGCACCTGACTAATTTTTCTATTTTTTGTAGAGACAGGGGTCTTGCTGTGTTGCTCAGGCTGGTCTCGAACTCCTGGCCTCAACCAAGTCTCCTGCCTTGGCCTCTCAAACTGTTGAGATTACAGGCATGAGCCACCCGCCTGGTTCCAACTGGGTTTTTGCATACTGCATCGACACTGAGAAGGATGAATTGATATCAAATGTCTGCATATGTGCATGAGGGTGGTTTACCCGCTGGTGGTCCGCTACAAGCCAGTCATTTATTTTGGTCTGTTTTTTTCAGTGAGTCAAGGTCTCCTAAGTCTCCAAGCTAAACAGGAGTACTGCCTGGAGCCAGAATGCATCGAAGCTGGTAAGTCACAGTTTTCCATCCTGTGTCAAGTTATAATTATGGTACCTTGGGGAGTGGAGGAGAAAACAGGTGGTATTTTTAGTCTTTTGTTTGCTTGAGGCTTACCAAGAACGAAATGCAATTTTGAAGACATTTTAAGTTTGCTTTTAAGTTTTGGTGTGAAATAGTGGAGCCTGGGTTTCCTGTTTTCCTTTTCCTTGTGCAGAAAACAGCTGTGCTATATTCCAGGCATCATTATAAGGGAATCAGGAAAAGGCTTGGAAGGCTGAATGGCCTGTCTTATGATCCGCAGGCAGACACCATCTGCCTTCTGATGGCTCGGCTGGCTCTAGTTTCCTATTTGTCTTAAGCTGTCTTTGTGTACCTTCTGCTTAGTGGGTCTGCCCTGCCCTGCATCTAAGCAGGAATCCTTTGTAAATCCACGCTTCCACTGTCACTGTGAATCCCTTTGGGTCCTTCTATTGTGCATCGTGAGTCAAGCTTCTGTTGAGGTGACCAGGCTGTGTATCAGTGGGGACCTCAAGGGGAAGATAGATGAGTGCTGGAAGTTGCCTCAGCTTTGCCACAGTGTTTTGTCCCATTGAGCATGTGGTTGGAATCACCCCAGAAACGGTGACAGGGAAGTTCTTATGAGGGAGTGCCCCAAAGTGTCCTGAGATGGGGATAGCTGGGATTCCAAAGAAAGAAGTGCTCAATGCGGTCGGGCGAGGTGGCTCACGCCTGTAATCCTAGCACTACTCTGGGAGGCTGAGGTGGGTGGATCGCTCAAGGTCAGGAGTTCAAAACCAGCCTGAGCAAAAGAGAGACCCCTGACTCTACTATAAATAGAAAGAAATTAATTGGCCAGCTAAAAATATATAGAACAAATTAGCCGGGCATGGTGGCACATGCCTGTAGTCCCAGCTACTTGGGAGGCTGAGGCAGGAGGGTCTTCTTGAGCCCAGGAGTTTGAGGAATTTGAGTCAGGGCTGGGGTCAGTTTCTTTCATTGTTTTGGGCAATAAACCTAGGTGCCTTTTTCAGTGCCTGGGAATGTTCAAGGCCCTGGTTTGCGGTCTAAGCCTGCTGGGGAAAACCTGCTCCTGGCTGGTCACAGAGCAGTCAAGGCACACTGTGATTTTCGATCAGGACACAGAAAGAAAGTAGGGGGAATTAGGAGACCCTACATATAGCTATTAGATTTCCCCCCAATCAGTGTTAGGGCTTAGTTTTGGAGGAGCCGGATTCTAGCTCCCACCCCCACTCTTTTTTTTTTTTATTATTTCGGCATATGATGGGGGTACAGATTTTAAGGTTTCAATAAATGCCCTTTCCCCCTCCCCCCACAAGTCTGAGTCTCCAGCATGACCATCCCCCAGACAGTGCACATCTCACTCATTATGTATGTATATACCCACCCCCCCGCCCCCCTGCCCAATACCCTATTACTGTAGTACCTATGTGACCACTTAGGTGCTGCTCAGTTAATACCAGTTTGCTGGTGAGTACATGTGGTGCTTGTTTTTCCATTCTTGGGATACTTCACTTAGAGACGCCAGTGTCTTTTCCAAAGGGAAAGTCACAGGACAAGTTAAACATGTGGCCCTTTCACTTTCCTCTTGGCCTTAAGAGATGCATGAACAAATTCACCTAATATTTATGCATGTCAGGCACTGAGTTAGGTTTGGGGAATATAGCAGTGAACCAGGTATGGGAAGAAAGACAATATAAGACATAAGGCAATCAATGCACAAGAAAATCATCATGCCAGGCATGGTGGCATGCACCTGTAGTCCCAGCTACTTGGGAGGCTGCGGTAGAAAGATCGCTTGAGGGCAGCTTGGGCAATATAGTTTGAACATGTCTCTAAAACGAAGAAAAGAAAAATATCAGCTAGTGGTATATATAATGTAGAAAGTTTAAAAATATTCAAATAGAATAATGTGAAAGCAAGTGATAGGATGGCTAGATTGAAAAGTCTGAGGACATGATCTTGAAGGTGACCCTGAATGATGAGAGAAGGGAACTGCTGTATGCAGACTGAGGCAAGGGCTTGCCAGGTGGGGGGGGACAGGTGGGGCAGGGGTCCCAAAGAGCTTGATGGACTTGGGGAATGGGAGGGACTTGCCAGGTGAGGAGCAGAGTGCAGGTGATAGGGGTGGGGCTCAGGTGCCAGTAAGTTTGGGCTTTTCTTAAGTGTGCTCAAAAGCTTTGGGTGGGCTGGGTGCGGTGGCTCACGCCTGTAATCCTAGCTCTCTGGGAGGCCAAGGTGGGAGGATTGCTCAAGCTCAAGAGTTCAAAACCAGCCTGAGGAAGAGTGAGACCCCGTCTCTACAAAAAATAGAAAGAAATTAATTGGCCAACTAAAAGTATATAGAAAAAAAATTAGCCAGGCATAGTGGCACGTGCCTGTAGCCCCAGCTACTCGGGAGGCTGAGGCAGGAGGATCTGCCTGAGCCCAGGAGTTTGAGGTTGCTGTGAGCTAGGCTGATGCCACGGCACTCTAGTCCAGGCAACAGAGTGAGACTCTGTCTCAAAAAAAACAAAAAGCTTCTGGTGTGTTTTAAGAAAGTGAGAGTACATTTTACAAGCATTTAAAAAGAATCTCTCTGTGGAGAACTCCTCTGTTTGAGGAAGTTTTTCTGGGTGGAGAAGCCACCATAGAGAGCAGGAATTCAAGAAGTTCGCCCAGGCAGGAGACTTATCTCAGTGAGCTGGGTGAGTGGTAATGCGGTCTCAAATTCAAGGTATGGGGAGGGACGGTGTGTAGGGGGTTAGAAGGTAGAGGGCCTGCTGAAGGATTCCATATGGGCTGTGAGCAAAAGCAGAGAATTGGGGGTGACACTTAGATTGGGTGGTGGCATTTATTGAGATGGGAAAGACTTAGATGAAAGAGCTCGTAAACTCTGAGGCCATATACAGAGGTGATGGGTTAGATAATTATGTTATTAAGAGTTCTTTTTTCGTTCCATTCTTAAGTGATCAATATATATATTTTTAACTAGGCAGTGTGTTAAGTGACTTACATGCACCATCTCATAAGACCCCTATGGAGTGGGTGCTATCAGCAGTTCCACTTATGGATGAGGAAATGTAGGCTTCTAGAGGCTAAATAACTGCCCAGGGCCAGGTCCTAACTTAGCAGCAGAGCTGGCCTTCATGTCTCCATCTCTCTCCTCTCCATCTTTTCCTTGGGGCCATACCAGGCAACTCTCTTTGGGCCTCATCCTTTGTTCTTTTTTCATAACACTAGACCTACTAGAGTCTACTGGCTAGACAACCATTTCAACTCCTTGATATCATCCCTGGAAGGGTGATCCTCTCTCTTCTGGAATGATCTGAGAACTCCCTGGCTCTTCCCTGTTCCCAGCTTAACCAGCTGACCTGGGGTTTTCCCCAGTGGAGAGAGGATGCCATGGTATAGGTTGGGGGACTAGAGGGGACTATCATGAGAAGTTTTAGACTTCATGTCACCTGCTGCTTTTGCTGTAGTAGGGTTCTTGCAGATGCATGAAATTGAAATTTTTGAGCTCAGGAATTTTCAATTTGAGATTAGACAACTTTTTGTATGGACGGTCACTTATTTCATGAGTTTTGTTTCTTTATTAGGAATCCTAACAAAGCAAGAGTAAAACTTACAGACTGACATTTGATGTCGCCTTCTTCCAGCCAGTGTGTTTTGCCTTGCTGTCCTGTTTTTAATTTTCACATTGGCGAATGGCTTTCTAATGTTGCAAAAAAAGTATTGATTTTTTTTTTGCTGTTTCTGTAGCGAAAGGCTCACCAAGGATACAGTCCTCTTTAGTGTAATAAGAACTTCAGTGTGCCCAGGGGTCTGCAGAACAGCTGTTGAGTACACATGGCAGGGGAATTGTGGCCAAGCCAGGGCCGTGTGTGCATGGGCGCAAATGCTGAATGTTCAGAAGAGAAAAGTGTTTGATCGCCTTCTGGACCATTGCTGAGCAGGTGCCAATCATTTCTGAGATGCCTCCTCTCCGTAACTCTCCTTTTCTTCTCCATGTCCTCTTATTCTTGCAAAATAAGAGCTGCACAAAGAATGCAAAGAAACGAGCAAAGGGCACGCTAAGGATAGTAAATAAGGGCAGACAGGCTGGCCTGGGTTTGAAGCATGATCTGGCCGTTTACAAGCCACATGATCCTGGGCTAAATACATAACCATCCTAAGCCTCAGTTTCACCATCTGTAAAATTGGAATAATGGGTTTTTATTCATCATACTAGTTGTGAGAATAAAAGAAAATAATAATGGTGGTAGCAGTAATTCAGGTTCATGATGCCCAATCCTTAACCCCAAACCCAGAAAGCACTAAAACTCTCAGATCTCAACTCCTTTGATGGCAAAACCTGCTTTTTTTTTTTTTTTTTTTTTTTTTTTTTTGAGACAGAGTCTCACTCTGTTGCCCAGACTAGAGTGCCGTGGCATCAACCTAGCTCACAGCAACCTCCAACTCCTGGGCTCAAGCGATCCTCCTGCCTCAGCCTCCCAAGTAGCTGGGACTACAGGCATGCACCACCATGCCCAGCTCATTTTTTCTATATATATTTAGTTGGCTAATTCATTTCTTTCTATTTTTAGTAGAGACGGGGTCTCGCTCTTGCTCAGGATGGTCTCAAACTCCTGACCTTGAGCGATCCTCCCGCCTCAGCCTCCCAGAGGGCTAGGATTACAGGCGTGAGCCACCAAGCCTGGCCCAAAACCTGCTTTTAACTCATGAAAGGCTGTTTTAGACTTTATTTATCCCACTTAAGAGAATATGCTATGTTTCCCTATAGAAGTGTTAATGTACTCACTTCAGGGGTGTCACTCCAGACATTGCAGACATATTATATAATCTGTGGTTATATACATGGTATTTCTTTTCCAAAATCTGAAAATCCATGAGCTCTGAAACATATCTAGTCTCAGAGTTTCAGATAAGTGATTGTGGAATTGTAATAGCTATTGTTTATGTATATAGTTCCCAGGTTTAGCTAAATACATGCAAACATGCAGGATGCTTGATTATGTTTGCATTGCAGATCTATAATAACTGCTTTCTTTTGGTAAAATATGTCCCATGCAATATTTGGTACATACTTATTCTAAAAAGTAGTTGTTTATCAGAAATTCAAATTTCACTGGGTATCCCATATTTTATCTGGCAACCATATTTATGTGGCAATGTGCCCAACACTGTTCTAAGCACTTTACATATATTTAGTCATTTAATTTGCATGATGATCCTCTGGGGCACTATTTTTTTTCTTTTTCTTTTTTTTTTTTTTGAGACAGAGTCTTACTCTGTTGCCTGGGCTAGAGTGCTGTGATGTTAGCCTAGCTCACAGCAACCTCAAACTCCTGGGCTCAAGCAATCCTCCTGCCTCAGCCTCCCAAGTAGCTGGGACTACAGGTATGAGCCACCATGCCCGGCTAATTTTTTTCTATTTTTTACTAGAGACAGGGTCTTGCTCTTGCTCAGGCTGGTCTTGAACTCCTGAACTTAAATGATCCTCCCTCCTCGGCCTCCCAGGGTGCCAGGATTACAGGCATGAGCCACCATGCCCGGCCTAGGGGGCACTATTTTTATTCCCATTTTACAGGTGAGGAAACTGAGACACAGAAAGGTTAAGTAACCTGCCTAAGGTTCTTGCTATTGTGTGGTGTTCTCCCATTCAAACCCAAGAGGTCTGACTCTAGAGTTTGTGACGATGACATGTTGCTTGAAAAGGGCTTAGCATAATTCCTGGCAGAGAAGAAATGCTCAATGTTGGTGATTTTACTATTATTATTTTTTATAGAGATGGGGTCTCACACCATCACCTAGGCTAGAGTGCAGTGGCATGATCATAGCTCACTGTAACCTCGAACTCCTGGGCTCAAGTCATCCTCCTGCCTCAGTCTCCCAAGTAGCTGGGACTACAGGCACATACCATCATGCCCACCTAATTTTTCTGTGTTTTTTTTTTTTTTATAGAGACAGGGATCTTACTGTCTTGGTCAGGTTGGTCTTGGACTCCTGGCCTCAAGTGATCCTCCTGCCTTGGCTTCCCAAAGTGCTGAGATTATTATTATTATTACTACCCTCTCCCTTGAGCCCTGATTAAACCTAAAAACTGAGGCTGGTGTATGGGGAGGTTGCCTCCACCTCTCCCACATAAACACTAGCTGGAGACTGCGTGAGAATTAACCTCATGTGCAGTGACTTGGGCGAGTGCACAGCCTGAGCTTTCACAGGTTTCCTTCATCATCATATTTCTTTTATTAAAACCTTACTCTCTGGGTTTTCTCCATGGAGCTGAATAGGAGGAAAGGAGTCTTGGTGTCTTGACAACTATGGTCCCTTGCAATTTGAAGTCACAGTTCCCTGCAGAAAGTGCAGCTCTACGTCCCGCTGTGAATCGTGAATGATGAATTGGGAGGCTGAAGCTAGAGTTTTCTCACTCAGCGGGCTCCTTTCCAAATTCAGTGTGAGTGATGTATTCCCCAGCTTTTGTATCAGGGGCAAGGTCAGAGCTGATCTTGCAGTTTTGCTAGGTACCTGCAAGAATACTGAGATGGAGAGGATACATTTGAGGGTTGGGGGCAGGGGAAGTTTGGGAAGGAGGCCAGAAAACAATGCACTTATGTGATTAAAAAATGTATATGAAGGCTCCCTTGTGTGACTGTAAATGTTGTGTGGGACAGAGACCTGTGTGATCCATGTCCCTGAGGTATCACATAGCAGATTCATTCTGTGGCTGCACAGAGTAACTATAAATGCAAACCAAAAGGAAGATTTTTATGTTTTAGCATATTTGCATATTAAATATAAAATGATAAAATAGTAGCAGTAAGTAAAAATGTACTTAGAGACAATCATATAAGTTCTAGAAAATAAAAATTAAGCCAATTTGAAATTTATCGAACTTCTAAACCAATTTTTTGCTAGTTTTTTTTTTTGGGGGGGGGGAAGGGAGCTTCGAAAATTGCAGGGGTTTTGAAATCCTATAGAAATTAGGGTGTTTATATTATTTATTTCATTGAAGACAAAAAGATGTTAGAAATTTCATAGAAAAGTCTAGGATGGAGAAATATCTAGCCTTATTTTTAAACCTAGAGGAACCATACATGTAACCAAATTGTAAGATGTGTATCTAAATTTACTCAGATTGTATTTTGGGGGCAATTCATTCACATTTAGCTGAAAACTCATTGGATTTTCATTATTTCAAACAAAAATGTATTCTGGCATTAATTGAAGTATGAAAATTGCCCAGAATGTCATCTTTCCAATGTCATTAAAATATTGGCTGCTATTTCTTTTTAATCAGTTGGTGCATATCTTTGTGCTAGCATGGTAGCCAGCAATTGTATGGCACTTGGAAGAGAGTTGAAGTTCAATATTAGGAATTTTGAAACCATCTTATTTTGTAATGAAAGATTTTCTTTTTCTTTTTTTTTTTTTTTGAGACAGAGTCTCGCTTTGTTGCCCAGGCTAGAGTGAGTGCCATGGCGTCAGCCTAGCTCACAGCAACCTCAAACTCCTGGGCTCAAGCGATCCTGTTGCCTCAGCCTCCCGAGTAGCTGGGACTACAGGCATGCACCACCATGCTCGGCTGATTTTTTCTATATATATTAGTTGGCCAATTAATTTCTTTCTATTTATAGTAGAGACAGGGTCTCGCTCTTGCTTAGGCTGGTTTTGAACTCCTGACCTTGAGCAATCCGCCCGTCTCGGCCTCCCAGAGTGTTAGGATTACAGGCGTGAGCCACCGCGCCCAGCTGAAAGATTTTCTTTTAAAGTTCATGGATACATATTTATGCACAAATTTTCTACCTATGGACTATCTTCTGTATGTAATTGTGTATAGGCTTATGAAAGAGGAAAAACTGGTTGATCAGTCTATTGTGTCTGTTAACTTACTAGAAATACTGAGTTCTGCCCCTAGACCTGGGCCCCTTTTTTAGAACACCCCACTTTGGCCCTCCTCTGGCCATGCCTCTCCCCTTATCAAGGAATCTTGGGGCCAAGTTGGCAGCTGTCTCCTACACCCCAGAATTCCCTGCCAGATGGCTCCTTTCAGGGCCTGTGTTGGTCTCTTCCTAGATTTTATTCCTCTGAGAGCTACACTGAATGTCAGGGGGCTCAAGAATTCATACCTGGCCTCCAGGTCTTTATGAAAGTATATTGTAAATGTGTATATATATATATATATATATATATATATATATATATATATGTATATATATATATATATATTTTTTTTTTTTTGAGACAGAGTCTCGTTTTGTTGCCCAGGCTAGAGTGAGTGCCGTGGCGTCAGCCTAGCTCACAGCAACCTCAAACTCCTAGGCTCAAGCAATCCTGCTGCCTCAGCCTCCTGAGTAGCTGGGACTACAGGCATGCGCCACCATGCCCGGCTAATTTTTTCTATATATATTAGTTGGCCAATTAATTTCTTTCTATTTATAGTAGAGACAGGGTCTCACTCTTGCTCAGGCTGGTTTCGAACTCCTGACCTCGAGCAATCCACCCGCCTCGGCCTCCCAGAGTACTAGGATTACAGGCGTGAGCCACCTCGCCCGGCCTATAAATATGTTGTTAAAATACTTAGATGACATGTGGGCCTCTGTTTTGGTTAACCTTCGCTGTGAAGCAAACCATCACCAAACCTTAGAGGCCGGAAACAAGAATGATTTACTATTTCTCATGATTCTGTATGTTTGGGGGATAGTTTCTCTGCTGATATTGCCTAGGCTCGTTCGTGCAGCTGCATTCAGCTGGAGGGTCACCTGGGCTGGAAGGTCAATGATGGCCTCAGTCACATGTCTGGCAGTTGGTGCTGGCTTGATTCTTTTCCATGCGGTCCCCTGTCTTTCAGGAGGCTTCTTCAAGGAGCAGCCTCGGGGCTCCATTCACAGGGAGTTAACATGGAAGGCACAAGGTCTCTTAAGGCTTAGCTTTGAGACTGACAAGAAGTTCCTTCTGTCAATTCTGTTGGTCAAAGCAAGTGACAAGGTCAGCCCAGATTCAAAGCAGTGAAAATAGACTCTACCACTTGCTGGGAAGAGTAGCAAAGTCACTTTGCAGAAGGACACGCAGGATGGGAAAAAAGAGTCACACTTAGCTTTGCAAATAATCAACCATACACTACATTTGTATTCTTGTCCTGTGCCCCACAGATGGGATGGTCTTGAAAAAACCAATAGCATTAATATCCACTCACTCTGAATGAAGTCATTTCATATAGCGAAGTTAATTCAGAAAGTAATTTGAGGAGAAATTTGAAAGCCAAGGCTTGGGAACTGGTTGATATGAAATCGTTGTTTAATTTGGAAGAGAACAGTACACAACGTTCAGTGCTTGTCATTAATCCTATGATTTTCTTTTTAAATAGCTGCTGCCATCTTGAGTAAAGTAAATCTGTCTGTGGATCCTTGTGATAATTTCTTCCGGTTCGCTTGTGATGGCTGGATAAACAATAATCCAATTCCTGAAGATATGCCAAGCTATGGGGTTTATCCTTGGCTAAGACATAATGTTGACCTCAAGTTGAAGGGTAAGTTTCTACTGGGGTTTGGTGATGCGCATTACAGAAAGCAATATTTGACAAGAAAAATGTAGTTTAGGATTTGAAGCATGACTTTTCACTTTTTAACTCTACTAAGTTCATTTCCAAGAATTTTTAATGTGGAAGATTGAAAAGAAACTTTGCAGAATTCTGGTATCCCGGATCTCAGTGCAAGTCTAATGTAGGTTACATTTCCATTCAATAATAATTAATTTCTACTGCTGAAAGATAAATAGCATTTGATTGAGATTGGGAAAAGGAATAATTAATGAAAATTATATCAACATACTTATTTGTCTGTTGTGTTCAGAGTACACTTCATTTCTTGTTCATTGTGTCCTGGATTGTCATGGTTTACAAAATGTACTTAACACCTCATCATCTTTTGACATCACTTTTGAGAACTCTGGATGACCTTGTGGTTGTCATATTGTTCCTGTTAACTTCTAAGTTGGCTCTAGGGAGACTCACTTTTCTCCCTTGGCTTCTCTAGCAATGAAAGGCTCACTCACACATACTCACACGTGCATACACACACTCACGTATGTGGTCAAACACACTCCTCCCTCCCCCAAAGTTGGAAATATCTGTTACTGGAAGATAGCTACTTTGTTTTCATTGAATCTAATTTTTATGCTAAGCTATTAGAGAAAGCACTTCAGGAGGAAAGTAGGAAGATTTCAAAGCCAGATAAGAAAATTGTTTTGAGAAGGCAAAAATACTATGTGTTTTTTTTTTCTTTTTGACAACTTTGAGTTGTGCTATGTAACTTGCATTCAGTAACACCTACAAAGAATTTCTGAGAAGTTATAAGAATCATCATTTTTTCTTTCCCATTTCCATTTCCCTAAGATTTTAAGTACATGAAAATTAAATATGTATCATTTTATAACAAGTGAAACTCTTGGCAAAATAATTAGATACCTATTGTCATTTGGAAAGGAAAATGTGCTTAAATTTTACAACTAGATATAAATCACATGGACTTATATTTTCTATTAGGAGACCCACACTTAGTCTTGGTAAATTATAAATGAAAGTTTGCAAGAATGTCAGGGTTTCCCATACCATAAATAAGACCTTGAGGACTGAGTTTACTAATACTTATTTCCTTGTAGGACATTAATTCACATGGGTCCTTCATCTACCATTCTTGTCCATTTCCCATTTTCTTTCTCTAGCTTTTCTTTCTTGATAGATGTGTACATACAAGCATAATCATGCACACAGAAATATTACCAAAAGATAAGAAAATAATAAGATTTCCAGATCTTGTATCTCCTTTTTACATTCGTTTGTAACTCAACGATTTCTATCTTTAGGACATGAAGTGGTTAGAATAATGTAAAAATTAAAGTCTGTATTGATGTACTTTGTTTGAGGGGAATACTGTATATGGGCTCCTTCATGAAATAAGAATAAATTGTTCAGTACAGGGGTTTTTTGCTTGCTGGCTTCCTTTTAAAAAGTTAAAAATTTCATTTCTAAGCTCAGTTGGGAAAATAAAAAAGAGGAAAAAGTAGAAAGTTGTTCCTAAATCTACCTTTAGAAATAACTGCCAATAAGGCAATTGGGTATATTTCTTTACAGATTTTGTGCTGTGTGTAGGTCCATATGCATAACCTCATTAACACACTCCTCATATATTTTAAAAATTAGCTGATAATATGCATACTACTATGTAACCTGGGTTTTTAAATTTTTTTTTTTATTTTTTGAGACAGAGTCTCACTTTGTTGCCCAGGCTACAGTGCTGTGGCATCAGCCTAGCTCACAGCAACCTCAAACTCCTGGGCTCAGGCGATCCTCCTGCCTCAGCCTCCCGAGTATCTGGGACTACAGGCATGTGCCACTATGCCCGGCTAATTTTTTCTATATATTTTTAGCCATCCAAGTAATTTCTATTTATTTTTAGTAGAGACAGGGTCTCGCTCTTGCTTAGGCTGGTCTTGAACTCCTAAGCTCTAGCGGTCCTCCCGTCTCGGCCTCCCAGAGTGCTAGGATTACAGGCATGAGTGTAACCTGTTTTTAAAAACTGCTTTCCTCATAGACATGGGTTATATCAGTAGATAACTTTTCTTATTATAAATAACACTGTAATAAACATCCTTGTGTACACATCTTTATGTCCTTATCTAAATGTATCCTTAAATACATTCCAGAAATGGAATTATTGGGTTGAAAGAGTACTCACAATTTAACTTTTGATGCACATAGCCAAATTGCCCTTTAGAAAGTTTATTTCTAGGTATACATATATATATATATATATATAATTTTTTTTTTTTTGCTGTTTTAAATAACTTTTTTGTGGGCTGATTGCCCACAGCTGCTCTGGAAAAAATAATAAGAAAATAAATGAATGTTATAAAAATTATTTAAAAAAATAAATAACTTTTTTTCGATCAACTGTTTTCTGTGGAATAAAGTAGGGATCAGCAAACTATGGCCAATGGGCCAAATCCAACCCACTGCCTGTTTTTGTAAATAAAGTTTTATTGGAATACAATCGTATCCATTCATTTATGCATTATCAATGACTGCTTTAATGCTCCAATGGCAGAGCCAAGTAGTTGCCCCAGAGGCTGTATTCCCACAAAGCCTAACATATTTACTCTCTGATCTTTATGGACAAAGTTTGCCAACCCCTGATGCTTGGTGTAAAGTCAAGCTTTGATGTATTTATATTGGATCTGATTAGAACTGTCTTATTCATTAATAGCTTTTTTGGTGGCTTCTTTAGGATTTTTTTTTTTTTTTTTTTTATTTTTTTTTTTTGCGACAGAGTCTCACTTTGTTGTCCAGGCTAGAGTGAGTGCTGTGGCGTCAGCCTAGCTCACAGCAACCTCAAACTCCTCGGCTTGAGTGATCCTTCTGCCTCAGCCTCCCGAGTAGCTGGGACTACAGGCATGCGCCACCATGCCCGGCTAATTTTTTTTATATATATATCAGTTGGCCAATTAATTTCTTTCTATTTATAGTAGAGACGGGGTCTCGCTCTTGCTCAGGCTGGTTTTGAACTCCTGACCTTGAGCAATCCGCCCGCCTCGGCCTCCCAAGAGCTAGGATTACAGGCGTGAGCCACAGCGCCCGGCCTTCTTTAGGATTTTTTAACATAGTTAATCATAAAGGTAAGAAATCCCAGAACAGTGTTTAGTAATAGCAATGATAACGGGTATACTTTTCTTATTTTTAACCTGGGTGGTAATGCCTCTAGTATTTCTCAGCAAAATATATACATTTTTAAATTTCTGATAGTTATTCTTTATTGCATTCTATTGTTCCTAGTTTGCAAAAGGGTGTTCAAGACAAATGCCTCATTGTCATTTATCAAGAGACTTAGATGAGCTATCTCTTTTTTTTTTTTTTTTTTTTTGAGACAGAGTCTCACTCTGTTGCCCAGGCTAGAGTGAGTGCCGTGGCGTCAGCCTAGCTCATAGCAACCTCAATCTCCTGGGCTCAAGCAATCCTTCTGCCTCAGCCTCCCAAGTAGCTGGGACTACAGGCATGCACCACCATGCCCAGCTAATTTTTTTCTCTATATATTAGTTGGCCAATTAATTTCTTCCTATTTTTAGTGGAGACGGGGTCTCGCTCTTGCTCAGGCTGGTTTCGAACTCCTGACCTCGAGCAATCCACCCGCCTCGGCCTCCCAGAGTGCTAGGATTACAGGTGTGAGCCACCGCGCCCGGCCAGATGGGCTATCTCTTTTAACTTCTGTAGATTTCCTCATGCTGAACTAAACTTATAATTTTGAAATAAATCCTACCTCTGAATGGTTTAAGAATTGCCAGAATTGAATAAGCTAGTGTTTTGTTTCCTACGTTTGTGTTTCTATTTGTGATTCATATTGGTCCATGGCTTTTCGTGTGCTAAGTTTGTCAAATTCTATTATTAAGATTGTGCTGGCCTTGTGAAACAAAGTGGGAGGTTTCCTGTATATTTCTATGCTCTGGGAAAGATACAGCTCAATAAATCCGAAGTTATTCTGTGACAAGCACTCTAAAGGACAAGTTCACAAACTGATCTTGGGGTTCTTGCTTCAAGTATAAAGAAGGAGAGCAAATGGTAGAGTCGAGTCTCTTTCAAAATTAGTATCATCTTGTACCAGATGTATATAAAATATCCTTTAAATTTTGCATTTTGACGTAATTCAGACTTAGAGAAATTGAACGAATAGCGCAAGGTACTCCTATGAACCCTTTACCCAGATTCCATGATTGTTACCATTTGTTACATTTGCTCTGTTATTTTTTTTCTTACTCTCTACAATGTATAGATATTGTATAGATACAGAGAAAGAGACATTTATATACTTTTATACATATAGATAATACATGATAAAATGTCTCTAAATGTATAGATATTGATATATATACAGATTTTTAAATGAACTTTGCAAGTATATTGCAGATTATTAAAGTGTATAGAGCTTTTTGTGCTAGCAATCTTTGTCTTTTTCTTAAACATTGGATCTTTAAATTCTATCTCTATCTCTTTATATATTCTATATCTATGTGTCTATCAGTCTATCTACCTATCCATCTAACTGTCCATCCATTTATCATTCCATCCAGGTAACACTCATTGTAGACTAACCATCAATAAGCAAGAAGAAAAATACATTTCAAATCCTAACAGCCAGCAATTACAACTTTTAAAATGCAAATATACATATAAAATTATGTCTCTCTTAAAAGGGACCAAATAATATATTCTGTTTTTATAATCTTTTTACTTGACATGTGAACATCTTTTCCTGTCAATAAAAATAGCTCTATGCCATCATTTGCCAAGACTGCTTTGTGTGGGTATGTGTACTATAATTTATCTAGCCAATGCCTCTGTTACCATTTAGGTTATTTCCAGTTTTTCCCCTATTGTAAGCCACTCAGAGCATGAGTTTTGAAGCCTCAGGAGCTGGATTTGAATCCTAGTTTCCTTTCATTTACCCTCTATGTTACTTTGGGCCTATTAAGCATCTCACCTATCTCAGTTTTCCTATCTTTAAAATGGAGATAAGAATACCCTTATCATAGGTTTTTTTTATGGGGATTAAAGGAGATGACTTATATAAATTACCGAGTCTAGTTCCTGGCACATACCAGGCCCTCAATAAATATTTGTCTTTTGTCTCTCGATTTTATTTCAAAGATAGTTCTAAGGTTCATGAAGTAATGTCTGTCAAATGCTTTAAGTTTTATTCTGGTCTTATCCTTTGTGTAAATATCTTGTGCTTTCAAAATATTGAATACTGTCAAGATCTTTTTCCTCACCCTTGATAAAAAAAGAGAACATCCAAAAATAAAACCCAATACTACCAATCAAAAGAATACTGTTTTCTTATGGCTGATAGAGAACACACAGATACTGCTGTCCAATTTGTGAAATAAAATGGATTTGAAATACCTGGCTGATGAAAAATTGCCCTCTATTGAAGTCAGCAACCTGGCTTTGTGAATTTTTTTCTTTAAATGGCATATAAGACTCAGATTTCTACTTGGAAAATAAAATTATTTCTTGTTCTCTACAAGAAGCAAGATTTTTTTTTAAAGAAAAGGCTGAATGTAGTCATGTGTTTGTCTTCAAATTCCCATTCTACAAAACCCCCCAAATTTGTCTTCATGTGACCATGAATATGACATAGCACACATTACTTTATGAATGAGCAGATGGAAATTTAGCAAGTGAGCACTTATGAAACATGAGGCAATGAATGGGATAGAACACTTATGTCAAATAGAAGACAGATGACTGAAGGTAAGGCCAGATCATCTCTATTATGGAATAGCCATCTTTGCCAATATTTTGTGAAGAAATACAGTTTATTATTTTCAAACACAGCTCTGGCAAAACAATAAAATGAAGTAGAGACTGTGCATTAATGAGCAGATAAAGATGATTGTGATTCATAGATTGGTTATTTATTTGTAAATACCTGCTGGCTGAGATTCAAGTGGTTCTTCATAATTAAATACCCCTTGCCCTCCACCACTTAATCTTGTTTTTCTATAATTGATCCTAGCCAAATCATCATTTTTTTTTTTTTTGAGACAGAGTCTTACCGTGTTGCCCAGACTAGAGTGCCATGGCGTCAGCCTAGCTCACAGCAACCTCAAACTCCTGGGCTCAAGCAATCTTCCTGCCTCAGCCTCCTGAGTAGCTTGGACTACAGGCATGTGCCACCATGCCCGGCTAGATTTTTCTATATATTTTTAGTTGTCCAGCTCATTTCTTTCTATTTTTAGTAGGGACGGGGTCTCGCTCTTACTCAGGCTGGTCTCAAACTCCTGAGCTCAAGCGATCCTCTTGTTTCAGCCTCCCAGAGTGCTGGGATTACAGGCGTCAGCCACCACACCCAGCCCCAAATCATCTTTTGCAGATAATAGAAACCTGAAAACTTCAGCTCCTGTATAGTTATTTAATAATTTGGAAGTTCAGTTTATTGAAGACATATGAATTGTGTCATTTTTGTCATACTGTGTATAAAGTATAATGATGTACCAAACTGAGCCTTGACTTTATCAAATTCTTTTAAACAAATGACATCAGGCTGGTAAAAGTGGCAATGCAGGGCAGGCGGGGGGCAGTGCTAAAGACCAACCATCCATTGTGGTGGGCTTTTTATTCCTAGGGAAAACTCAGCCACTGTAATTTTGAGTGTGTCTGCTATATAAACTGGATGTACCCACACAGAGAAGATTTTTACTTTTCTCAGATCATGTTGGCTGTTTTGAATGTGGTCACACAAGAAACAAGCAAATTACCAAATGATACATATGTCACTATAGTCTCATGTGTGGAAAGGGGTGCTATATGAAGATTTGGGCCTGCATTGAAGACCTTTGGAATGTAAAATGAAATAATGTTACTTGAAAAGTTTCTCGTTCACATTTTTCCTACTCTTATACACCATTTGAGCATGGATGGGGTTGCGTGGTACATGGAGTGTGAGGGGAGGGAAGACGTTTTCAGGTTAAAAAATTTTAGCAATTGTCAGGAGAAATTCACTTCAAATAAAGAGGGGTTGGGTAATGGGTTCAAAAATACAGTTAGGCCAGGCACAGTGGCTCACGCCTGTAATCCTAGCACTCTGGGAGGCCGAGGTGGGTGGATAGCTCAAAGTCAGGAGTTCAAGACCAGCCTGAGCAAGAGCGAGACCCCATCTCTATAAAAAATAGAAAGTAATCGGCCAACTAAAAATATATAGAAAAATTTAGCCGGGCATGGTGGCACATGCCTGTAGTCTCAGCTACTCGGGAGGCTGAGGCAGGAGGATCGCTTGAGCCCAGGAGTTTGAGGTTGCTGTGAGCTAGGCTGATGCATGACACTCTAGCCCGGGCAACAGAGTGACACTCTGTCACAAAAAAACAAACAAAACAACAACAACAAAAATTTTAGCAATTGTCAGGAGAAATTCACTTCAAATAAAGAGGGGTTAGGTAATGGGTTCAAAAATAGTTAGAAGGAATAAGATCTAGTACTCGGCAGCACAATCATGTGACTATAATTAACACTAATTTATTTTATATTTCAAAATAACTAGAAGAGTAGATTTGGAATGTTCCCAGCACAAAGTAGTGATAAATGTTTGAGGTGAAAGATATCCAAATTATCCATATTTGATCATTACACATTGAATGTTTATAAGAAATAATCACATGTATCCCATAAATATGTCCAACTATTATGTATCCATAAAAATTAAAAAATCAAAACAAAATAGAAATAATTTTTTTCTGAAGCCTTTATGGAAAATGTGTATATATCTCTAGGATATGTTCTCTTTCTAAATAGCTAAATAAGCAAAAGAGGCCATGAGAGTGACCATCATGTGTAAAAGCTTGTGTTCTGGTAGTTCTGACAGTCTCTTAGGTTTTCTTCCGGGTGTCCCTTTCCACCCCAAGTGTGTGTGGTTGTCTTGCTTTTGACTCTGACTTGCTCTAGGCATTTGTTTTTAAGATCTGATTTCTTCCCCTGATAGCTTTTTTTTTTTTTTTTTTTTTTTTTTTGAGACAGAGTCTCGCTTTGTTGCCCAGGCTAGAGTGAGTGCCGTGGCGTCAGCCTAGCTCACAGCAACCTCAAACTCCTGGGCTTAAGCGATCCTTCTGCCTCAGCCTCCCGAGTAGCTGGGACTACAGGCATGCGCCACCATGCCCGGCTAATTTTTTATATATATATCAGTTGGCCAATTAATTTCTTTCTATTTATAGTAGAGACGGGGTCTCGCTCTTGCTCAGGCTGGTTTTGAACTCCTGACCTTGAGCAATCTGCCCGCCTCGGCCTCCCAAGAGCTAGGATTACAGGCGTGAGCCACAGCGCCCGGCCTAATTTTTTATATATATATCAGTAGGCCAATTAATTTCTTTCTATTTATAGTAGAGACGGGGTCTCGCTCTTGCTCAGGCTGGTTTTGAACTCCTGACCTTGAGCAATCCGCCCGCCTCGGCCTCCCAAGAGCTAGGATTACAGGCATGAGCCACCACGCCCGGCCTCCCTGATAGCTTTAATGTGGCTGTTCTGTCACTAGTGGTTCATATTATACACATAAGTTGGGTATGCTCTGTACGAACCAGCTCTATTCATTACACTTGTTCTGAGTTGTATCATATTTCATTTAGGGGAAATGCACTTGCTTCAAATACTTTGAAATGCTCAGTATTCTTGATTGTACTAACCGATCTTTGAAAATAGTTTGATTTACTGAGTATTTGCTTTTTTCCTGGTACCAATAGAGACCGCAACTCAAACTGGCTTAACCAATAAAAGAAATATGCTGGTTTAGGTAACCAGGAAGTCTAGTAATTATGTGGACTTCAGGTAAGGGTTGATCCAACAGCTGAACCATGTTATTAAGGATCACATTTCTTTCTCTCTCAACTCTGACATCCACTGATCCACCATGTCATGTTTCTTTCTAAGTCTGTTTAGTCATAAGATTGTTGTTTAATAACAACTAGAATTTATGCTTCCTCATTTGCATCTAGCAAGAGGCATTGTGTTATAGACATAGGGGATATAGTACAGAGATGGATAAGGTCTCATAGACTGTCCTCATGGAAATTACAATCTGTACATCACACAGTGTTCTAGTAGGTATTGAAATCAAGACTGTAGAGCTGTACTGGCTTTTTTTTTTTTTTTTTTTTTGAGACAGAGTCTCACTCTATTGCCTGAGCCAGAGTGCCGTGGCACCAGCCTACCTCACAGCAACCTCAAACTCCTGGGCTCAAGCAATCCTTCTGCCTCAGTCTCCTGCGTAGCTGGGACTACAGGCATGCGCCACCATACCTGGCTAATTTTTTCTCTATATATTTTTAGTTGGCTAATTAATTTCTATTTTTGGTAGAGACAGGGTCTTGCTCTTGCTCAGGCTGGTTTTGAACTCCTGACCTTGAGCAATCCTCCCATCTCAGCCTTCCAGAGTGCTAGGATTACAGGCATGAGCCACCGCGCCCAGCCTGTACTGGCTTTTGAGTACTTGAAATGTGGCTAGCTGGAATTGAGACATGCTGCGAGTGTAAAATAAACACCAAATTTTAAAGATATCATTTTTAAAAAAGTAAATATCATTAATAAATTGATTTCATTTATGATCAGTGATTACAAGTAGAAATGATAATTTTAAGATATGTTAAGGCAAATAAAATATATTATTAAACATAATCCCACCTCCTTTTTACTTATTTCAATGTAGCTATAAGAAAATTAAAAATTATACATGTAGCTCTGATAATTATATCAGACAGTGCTACTCTAGAGTGCTGAATGGGCCATTAGAAAGGTAAGCTATCTGGGAATAAATGAATTTCAGTGCTAGAGAGGGACAGAGAACACCTTTATTAAAAATAGTCCCCTACCCCCATCTTCAGTCCTTCTGGATTTGTGTTCTTTGTGGTACTTATAAGCATCTGAAATGATCTTATTTGTGCACTTGCTTACTTGTTCTTCTCGCCTCTGCTCACTCCCACCCCCGCAGATGGTAAACTCCATGAGAGTCAGAACCTTGTCCGTTTTGGGTGTCCCTGTGACCCAAGCATCAAGCATAGTGCCTGCTACATAGCAGGTGCTCAGCAAATACTTGCTGAAGAAAGGAGAGAAAAAATGCGGGGCTGGGTGCGCAGTGGTGGAGGCAGCTGGCTGGGTGGGGAGGAGTGGTTTTTTCTTTTCCTTTTTCTCCATCTCCCCCTGGGCCTGGGATTCTGCACGCTGAGAAGACTCCTGAGATGCAACTGGGGCTTGCCCCTGACGGGAAGAGGAGTTGTCAGTCATTCTCCATGTGTCTTCTGGGCCTCGGGGAGGCAGGACAGGGACATGGGCAACGAGACAGGCTTGATCCCTTCTAAGACTCCCTGTGCAAGTATGATCTTGTGCAAGTTACAGACAAGAAAAATAAGAACTTGGGAGATGAGGTTCAATTTTGGGCTCTGAAAAAAAAAAAAAAAAAAACAACAACATTGGGATTCTGACACTTATCAGCAGTGTGAACATGGGCAAGCCACTTCTCTCTGAGCCTCGGTTTCTTATCTGGTGATAGCGTTGGATGAACGCAGCGAGATGCGTGGGAAGTCTTCTGCACAAGGTTCAATAAATAGAATCTCTTATTACCACTAATGTCACAAGGATTAAATTAATGTTCTAAAAAACACTTGGCACATAGTAGATGCTTAAGAAATACTAGTACCCTAGCCAAATGACAACTTTAATTGGTAAGAAAACTTTAGCAGCATTATTAAAGTAAAATACTATAATCTAGTTTCTCCCCAAAGTCATAACATGCCTATAAATAAGGAAGCTGATCCTGAAAGAGGTGAACATGGAGGTGAAAACAGAGGATTAGGACATCTGTGCATATTCCCAACTTTTGTTGCCAGACCTTTGTAATGACCCTAAACCCTAGAGGGTTTTGATAATCTAATGGGCCAGACAACACATCCATTCAGGGCCATGTTAATTTTTTTTTTTTTTTTTGAGACAGAGTCTCGCTTTGTTGCCCAGGCTAGAGTGCCATGGCGTCAGCCTAGCTCACAGCAACCTCAAACTCCTGGGCTCAAGCGATCCTCCTGCCTCAGCCTCCCAAGTAGCTGGGACTACAGGCATGCGCCACCATGCCTGGCTAATTTTTTCTATATATTTTTAGTTGTCCGGCTAACTTCTTTCTATTTTTAGTAGAGACGGGGTCTCGCTCTTGCTCAGGCTGGTTTCGAACTCCTGACCTTGAGTTATCCTCCCGCCTCAGCCTCCCAGAGTGCTAGGATTATAGGCGTGAGCCACTGCATCTGGCCCCATGTGATTTTTAAATCACTCCTATATAAAGAGAGAGAAGAGGAAAGGGGAATTGGTGAAAATAAAAAAAAGTGCCTACTTAGGCCATTCTAGATCTTCTCTATATGCTACTTTAAAAAATATTTCCATTCATTTCCCTTTCTTCTCTCCTATATATATATATTTTTTTTTTGAGACAGAGTTTCACTCTATTGCCTGGGTGAGTGCAATGGTGTCATCCTAGCTCACAGCAACCTCAAACTCCTGGGCTCAAGCAGTCTTTCTGCCTCAGCCTCCCAAGTAACTGGGACTACAGGCATGCGCCACCATGCCAGGCTAATTTTTTCTATATGTTTTTAGTTGTCCAGCTAACTTCCTTTCTATTTTTAGTAGAGACAGGGTCTCGCTCTTGCTTAGGCTGGTCTCGAACTCCTGAGGTCATGCGATCCTCCCGCCTCCCAGAATGCTAGGATTACAGACGTGAGTCACTGCACCCAGCCTTCTATTCTCTTTTCTTTCTCTCATTCCTAGAGGATCCTTAACTTGGGTCCGTAAGAGAGCTGTCCCCAAGAGAGCTTGGATCCATAAGGTCCCCAAGAGAGCTGTCAATAGAATTCAAGGACTTGAATGGGAAAAAAATGCACCTTTATTTTTCACTATCCTCTAATGGAACCTTAGGATTTTCTTTAATCATGAATGTAGGCAACAAACCCTGGTACTGTTAATACAAGCAGTACCTGTGACTTTGTTACCAATGGGAATCACGACTTTTAAGATCTTGTTACAGATACTTTAATTGTTAGATACAATGTTAGGTCTTGTTATTTAATAAGTTAATGAAGTAGCACATATACATAATATCACATAGTAAAAAAATATGTTAACTGTGTTTCCAAATACCTGGTTTTCTTTGTAAATGTATAACTTCTTATTTTATGCACTTATAAACATTCTAACAATGGTTTGTAGGTTTCAACAGACAAGGGATGTAGGTTTCAATAGGCTGCAAGGGATGTAAAAAAGATGAAGAGCCCTGGTGTATGTAAGGACTGCTGGAGCAGGACATGGTTTTATTTAGCTTCAGCTTCTCGATACATCTTAATTCAGGTGTTTTGAGTGGAGTTGGCTATTACATGGCTCCATGGGTCCACTCACACCCAAATCTTTGAACAGTCCACTGTCTAGACTCCCCGGATAATGAGCACATTACTGGCAGTTAATATGTGTTTATAAGGATATTAGATGAAACCAGAGATTTGTGTTTGGAGATTTGGGCCAATGCTAACCCTTGAACTGATTAAGCGCAGGCTTTATACCACAGAACACATATTTTTAGGCAAAAATTACTGTGTTGCAGTGTGCTTATCACAAAAGCAGGGTATTAAAGGTCAACTCCCAACTAGAGATGATACAGCTTCTACTGTGGTGTAGTTAAAAATATTTGCAAACAGTGCAAATGATTGAAAATAGTAATACACAAAGTAGAGTGTTTATTCTTAAGTACATGCTACACAGTATGAAAGAGCTAGCTTGTCCAATCTGGAAGACAGGGCCTCTTAGTTGAACTTGGAAGGGTGGGGAATGGGAGAGACTGCAAATCTGGAGGTGCTTGGAGTAAAGTTCCAAGGCGAAGACTGAATATATGTAGCTTGGCCTTGTTGGAAGGAAGGAATGAACAGGGCTGTTGGTGAGAGATGACAGGAGTGAGATGGGCAGATGAAGGATGTTGAAATCCATTTGCGAGATTTTTGACTTGCACGAGGGAATGCTGAAGTTTCTGAGAAGTGGAGCAGCAGCTTGAAAATACTATGCATGGGAATATTGACTGAAAAAAGGAGTGGGAAAGCAGACGAGGGGGCCTTTTTGTAGCATAAATATTGCAACACATTATGGTAAGTTTCTTGCGAGTTAGCTTGCGTGCTGTAGGAGGAAAGAAACATTTTACTTAGGAGATTGTTGACTAAATTTAGATTCTTTTGACTAAATATAAGTTCGTTGGCATGACTAATGACACAGGATATGTGCATCCTGAGAAAGATGTATACACCCACAATGATACTTCTCCACCTGCTCACACCCAGGTCTCGTTTTACATGGTTGGTGTCTAGAAGTGTATTTTCCTTTGCAGTTGTTCAGAAGGGTTGCATATTTTTGAAAAACCGCTTCCTGAAAGAGGATGACTGTTTAGAAAGGAAAGAAAAATCCTAGCTGGCTTTAGTGGTAACAGTTTGGAGGCGTACCCACGTGAGTTTTGGTGGTAACAATTCCTGAAGCTTCTCCAAGTGTCCACGTGTTCCCGCCGTTGGTTGCCAGAAGCCAGAATAATAATGGAACCGAGAATAGGGACTTTTGTGACAACTTCCAGGGGCATCCAGATTTCATAGCAGAAGCAGATGACTCAGATTTCCTATGCCTTAGAGAGAGAGAGGTGACTCCCTTGTCTTGACCAAACTCCTGATTGATCCATGGCAGAATGGAGGCACTAGAAAAATTAAAAAGTTTGTTGTGCGCTAAAAGGCATGGCTCAACTGAGTTGAAAATTTTATCCTTGCATTAGCAAACTCTCTGATTACATGGCTCCGGCTGCACTCTCACTTTCAATTTTGAGAACTTTTCAGCTGTAACGGAAGGTGCGGACGGGTCAAGCATCTTTACAATGTGACAAAAATCCCTATTTCTCCCCTGATCTACTATTAATAAGGGGGTATTTCTACTCATTACTGTGAAGTGAACCTTTAATAGATTAAAAAAATTATAAGACCTTATTACACAGGGAAGGGTCTAATGAGGCTAGGTACGTTGTAGAGCTGACCTTGTTTAATAATATCCTTAGTTACCATCTGTTGAACTGTCTCCACTGAGCTCCCAACATGCCTATAAGATGTAAGATTTATCTGCATTTTTCAGATGAGAAAATAGGAACCAAGCAGTATAATAACTAGCCCAATAAGGTCACCCAGCTAATAGGTAATGGAGCCAGGATTAGAATTCGAGTTGTTTGACCCTTAGCACCTAGGAAGGAGGTATTATCTCCATTTTATGGTTGTATAAACTGAGGCTTGGAGAGGTTAAGTAATTCATCCATATTCATATAGCTAGTGACCTACACGGATATCTTCAGAGTAGCCTTGTCTAATAGAAATATAATGTGAGTCACAGTTGTAAGTCACATGTGATTGCATGTTATTTTCTAAGAACCATATTTAAAAAGTAAAAATGTAACAGCTGAAATGATATATTTTATTTAACCCAACATATTCAAAATATTGTCATTTCAACATACAATCAATATAAAAAATTTATCCATGAGACATTTTCCATTCTTTCTGTCCTGCTAAGTCTTTGAAATCTGGTGCTTATCTCACACTTGCAACACGTCTCCATTCGCACCAGCCACATTGCAAGTGCTCAGTAGCCTTGCATGACTACGAGCCTCTGTATCAGACAGGGCAATTCTAGAGCAGTGGTCTGGCGTGCATCCTGGGCTCTAGGGTTTTTAACCACCCTCCTCTCAGCCAGATAATACCCAGACTGAGTAGAGAACTGTAGCTATGTCCATTGGAGAAGGATCTGTGAGGTTTCTGAAATGAGAATCATTCAAAATAGCCACTCTGGCAATACGCTTTGCTAGTTGACGGTAAAGAATGCCAAGCAGGCCAGGCGCAGTGGCTCACGCCTGTAATCCTAGCACTCTGGGAGGCCGAGGCGGGAGAATTGCTCTAGGTCAGGAGTTCGAAACCAGCCTGAGCAAGAGCAAGACCCCCGTCTCTACTAAAAATAGAAAGAAATTAACTGGACAACTAAAAAATATATAGAAAAATTTAGCCGGGCATGGTGGCACACGCCTGTAGTCCCAGCTACTTGGGAGGCTGAAGCAGAAGGATCACTTGAGCCCAGGAGTTGGAGGTTGCTGTGAGCTAGGCTGACGCCACAGCACTCTAGCCTAGGCAATAGAGTGAGACTCTGTCTCAAAAAAAAAAAAAAAAAAAAGAGAGAGAATGCCAAGCAGTAACCTAGGTAAGTTATTAATTTCTCCCAATTTGTGTTTCATATTGGCCAAGTCCCCGGAATAATGTAAAAAAAAGGTAAAAAAAAAAAAAAAAAGAAGAAGAAGAAGAGACTTCCTCCACCATTTACACGTTGATCTGGATATATACCAGTGAAAGAAAATTTAAACATAAAATTCTGCTCTTTTAATTGAGGTCAAAGGTGTTGGTGTCCGCCTGGAACCTCTGCGCTGTGGAGAAGAGGAAGTTGGGGTTTGCAAGCTGCAGGTGGTTGCCAGAAGGAAACGAGTCCAGTGGGGAATGTGTGGGAGGTGCTGGGTGAGGAAAGGAGGCAATTGTGGTTGGCCTGAGGTCTGAAGTCTGCACAACCCACTGCGTCTCAGGATGTTCACGAAGCTGCTCTTGCTGGAGGCCTCGAGCCCGCCTTCCCACTGGGCCATACTTGTGGTTCTGCCCCCGAGACCTGGATGTGAAACTCAATACTCACGAATTAAAATGTCTCATCTCACCCGGAGGTTCAGTTGTCCTTAAAATGCTTTGGGAGTCATTTGGAATAATTTTTTATATTGGCTGCCTTTATTTAAATCCAAACACAGCTTCAATATTCCTGACGTATTTACTATTTTCCAGAATGAAAATACTGGGTCATCTAAAGTGGTAGCTCTTTAGTTATATGTAATTTTGTTATATTTATTTGACTTCAAATTAAGTCAGAGAATACACAAACACTGCAGTCTTATAACTTTAACAAAACGATACTATATTTCATTGAATCAAAAATTCTGTCAACCATAAGATGCATCATTTTTTCACATGTGCTAAGAAAGAGTAAGCTATTACATAATGCTTTTGTATCACTTGGAATTTTAATTTTGTGTTCAATTGAAGTAGTTCTTTTAGCCTTACTTAGACATTAATTTTTTCTTTCTTTCTTTCTTTCTTTTTTTTTTTTTTTTCGGAGCTGTTAACCAGAACATGTAGACATTAATTTTTATCATTCTTTTGTACCCATGTAAAAGGAGAGTACAAGTAAAAAGATTGGTTAAGGTATTCCTAAAACTTCTTCACAGAGTCTTTTTGATTTTAGATCAGCAATGTTTTTGTTTTCCCGCAAGATATTGTCGTCTTTCTCATCCAGAACAGCAGTGATTCAATATTTCTTGAAAAAGTATTCCCTACTTGTCTGCAAGATTTTTGTATAAGATGGCCTTTGGGATATGGGATAAGTTTTCATTTCATTGTCAAGTCGTGGTGAAATCTTTCTGAAGACATTTTAAGTGGCAATTTACCAGCCATGCACCTGACTCATTTGAAATGCTGACTGTAAGAATGGCTACGATCAAGTTCATGCATGGGCAGGCAATGGCAACTACATTGCGACTGTGCCTGGCTGACAGTCTTAAGATAGATTCTAATTTCAGAGATGGTAACATGCAGGAAAAAAAAAAAGTGCATCTTATAACTGATGAAATACAGTATGTAAATTATCTTTCTGATAATCTAGGCTCCCCAACTACTTGTCACATCCACCATACTAATATGCTTTAAACAATTTCACTGAGACTTATGTGATGTTCCTGCTTCAGCATACCTTGGCTTCAGTGTACAATGGTGTATAAGCAACACCGCCTGCTTCCTTCTCCTCTCACTCCAATCTGCAGCTACAAAGCTGTACTTCTGCAGAGTTCATCCTAACCTTTAATGTGCACACATACATGAATCACCTGGGAATATTGCTAAAATGCAGATTTTGATTCAGTAAGTTTGAGAGGGGATCTGAGAGTCTGCAGTTCTAGCAAGTTCTCAGGTGATGCCCACGCTGTTGGTCTGGGTACCCCACATTGAGTAGCTAGGCTTTAGTACGTCTAAGGACACAGTATGTCACCGAAGAAATTCAGTACCTCTCCAGGGTGCCTGGATGTTTTTGTTTTTCTTTATTCACATTATCATTTTGATGCAACCTCTATTGCAAGTTTCACTGTATTATATAAATACCAAGATTTTTTAGGGAAAAAAAAGAAAACAAGAATTTTTTATGTCCAGTCTTATGGCACAGGGAAAGAGATTCCTTCTCCTTAATTTTTTTTTCTGAAAGATTTGTTCATTTCATTTTCCTTTACTTTCTTTCTCAAACTTGGGAAACTTGAATTTATTAGGAAATCTGCATGTAATTGCAGATTAATAACCTATCCATTAATACCACATTAATTCATCATGATTAATAGCATCTATGTGAATGCTTAATGAATTAGTAATGATGGACTATTTGCTTTAAAGTGTCAAGAGAACATTCCATGTAAAAAGGCACTAGCTGTAACAGGAAAATTAATTATATGCTGGTTGGATAATAGCTTGTCACAAATAAGATATGTTTGTTTGGAAAGCCTCATGGGTGTTGATATTTGCACAGTGAGAGGTACTTTTTAAAACATTCATGAACCTTTTAATTTATGAAATGAGAAGGAAATTTTATCTTCATGAACAGTTAAGATAGGTTTGGGAACTAATATTTATGACAGAGAGCAACACATACACAAACACAAATACGTGCTAATATACTCACAAATTTGCTTGTGTCACTAAGCAGAGAGACGTCCTATAGTGGCCATTTAGATTAAGTTCCAAATTGAACTTCTACTACCTGCTGGTCTACTCTAAATTCATAAGTTCACTTCCCCAAGGCGTAAGCATTTGCTGCTAATTTTATTCCTTTAGAGAATCATTCATTTTCTCCATTGTCTTCACTCTAATTCTGTGATGTCAGCAGCCATCATTGTTTATTTCTGTCTTTGCCCTATATCTGAGGAAGTGAAGGTCAAGAAAATTATGTGACTTGCCCAAACCAATCCAGCCATATAATTTGTCCCCTGGAGATTATGGGTCTACCATTTCAAATGTCTCTAATTTTAACCCAGGTGGAAAGAGCAGCAGGAGCAGAGGCTCTGTCCAGCTGGTGCCTTTGAGGAAACCCAAGAAGCCCAGTGTGACTGGAGCTTTGAGTTGGAAGGGAGGAGGGACAAAAGACAAAACTGCAGAGACAGGCAGGGGTCAGAGCACACAGACCTTGTAGGCCATGTAAAGATTTTAGACTCTATCCTAGGGCAGCGGGAAGCCATTTGTAAATGTCATGTCAGGTGACGTGATGAGCAATGGATCTTGCCAGAGCACACTGGCTGCGTGCGAAGAATGGCTTGGAGCAGGTATTTGAGAGACCGGCTCATGCTTTACTGGCCCCATCATGCTGATCTGTTTTCCAGCTGGGTTATGCCAATGAAGGTAGAGTTTGGCCTCCTCATTAACAGAAAACTTCAAAGCATTATTGGTTATCCTTTTCTCTATATTCTTCTTAGGTCAGCGTGAAGGGTCATTGCTGTTTCTCTGCTGCCTTGGTTCCTTTGAGCTTAGGAAGGTATTTTGTTAGGCATCCCCAGTCATGGGGAGGAATTTGCCAGGGAAGCCATGGCAGCAGCTGGTGGGCACGGTAGTTAGGTCTCGTCCTACCAGCCCCTTTGCACCTTTGGGTCTACTGCTTGTGCCAAAGGTGCTATTGCTTCCCCCGCTTTGGGGGGGGGGAGAGGATTCTGGAAAGAGAAGGAAAGAAAGCCTTGCTCCTAATCCCTCATTGTCAGAAATCCAATTCTAGAGGGACTGGCTCCTTCAACCACACACTGTGGTTTGAACAGCCAGGAATAGAACCCCTCCTCCTCTCACCTCCTCGTGGAAGGTGGGAGTGAAAACAAGGGTTAGTTGGGAAGTGGCTTTTGAAACCTATGTTTACAGTGTTTTGATGCTGCTTTCAGAGATGAGGGAGGAATTGGGAAGTCTGGAGCTCAGATTTTTTAGGATTTCAGGGATATAATGTTTATCCCACTCTTCCTCTCCTTAGGGTGTGTGGTAGAAGCTGGAATTGAAAATAGATGCCCTGTGTTCTTTCATTTTCCACTTTGAAAGTCTTCCCTGCATAGTGCTGATTTTTTCCCCTTCTTGAATCAGTGAATCAACCCTCACCTCAAACCCCTATCAAATTTCACTTTTAAGAAAGGAACTTTTTTAAAACAGGGGTTGGCAGAACTGAGGAACTAACTTAGATCTGAATGGGCATGCAAAGAGTGTTTCGAAAACAAAACAATGTATGTAGTGTCCTCCTTGAAGAATGTTGACACTGAATTAAAATGGAGCTGCAGAGTGAGGAAATCGGCAAAGACAGGACAAAAGATCTTTCTTTGATTTGGGTGGGGTAGGAATGGTGGCGGTCGGAATCTGAGCTGGTGATGTTTCTTGGGATTGTAGGTGTTAAGAAAGACTGGTGAGTACTGTTGATTTAAAGTAGTGGTTTTCAAAGTGTGTTCCCTGGACCTGCACCATCAGCATTTCCTAGGACTCTGTTAGAAATGCAAGATCCTGGGCCCCACCCCAGATCTACTTGGGGAAGGACTAGCCATCTGGGTTTTAACAAGCTCTCCTGGTGATTCTGATGCACACTCAAGTTTGGAAACCACTGGCTTAGACTAGAGCAGGCATCCTCAAACTACTGCCCATAGGACACATGCGGGCCGCCTAGCACATTTATCCTGCCCTCTGGGTGTTTTTGCCACCGCTGCCTGTCCTGCTTAGCAGCCGACTCGTCCCGGGCCCACAGTGCGCACTCTCCAATGGCCTGAGGGACAGTGAACTGGCCCCCTGTTTAAAGTTTGAGGACCGCTGGACTAGAGCATAATGTGAAGTCAGTATTTGAGGACCTCATTCTGCTCTAGCCTTATCAGGTCTCCCACTTCTGGCTAGGTGTCTCAGGAGTCAGTGTTCTGGTTACAAATAGGGTGACAAGGCAAGGGAGTAGATGGCTCAGTGCAAAGCCATTCCACCACTGCAAAAAAACAAGTCAAGGTATAAACAGGAAGGTCTTTCTTCTAGTTGTGACTGAGAGATCTGTAGGGAAATTCCATGAGGGCATTGCTGCCTCTGGTTTAGCCACTGGGGGCCTGGTTCTCTCACAAGAAGGCAACTTGGGTAGCTGATGGTCAAATGAGCAGGATTCAAAGACCTGGGTTCAAATCTAAGCTCTAACCTTTGCTATCTGAGTCTTCTTGGACAAGTTCTTACAGTTTTCTCACCTATACGATGGAGTTAATGATACATGCCTCTTAGGTTTTCTGGAAAGGTTAATTGAGGTTATGTACAATACCCTTGACACAGAGCTGGTGCTTAATAAATTAATGCTGTCATTATTGGGTCCTTAGATGTCTCAGGATTGCTAAGGACAAGCCATTACAGGAAGTATATAACCACATATGGCCATTGTAGTGTTAGGAAGGTTGAAATAGGTGGGAAAAAATATATAACTAGGGTTTTACTATAGGAAAAAACCGAAGGTGGATTTTAATGATTTCAAGTTTGGTGCAGGACTTATATGGAATTATCTGCTAAAATACAAATTCTCTAAATAAGAAAGCTATTTTTTATGAGTTAAAACATCATATTGGCAGATTCATTGTAATGCTGTGCTATCAAAGAGTAACGCTAAATTATTTTGAAGCGTAACCTTGACAAGTGTAATCCTTATAAATTCACTTATAAGTGAACATAATAAAAGAGTTACCTTCCATTAGACTTTCATCGTGCCTGGCAGTTTTATAAAATTGATTTTATTGTGGACAAAGGTCTTTTGTGTTAAAAGTGTGTGTGTGGGGTATTTTGTGTTATTTGGTTACTCAAGATTCAGATTGATGACTTAGAGGATTTTAATCCCCCTAAAATCATCTCTGCCCCTCTTTCTTAAGCTGACACGAACCAACAATTATCAATTAAAAGATGATCATAAAACATGAACAGAGAAAATAAGTCTGACCAGCTTTTCTCCCTATATTTACCTGGGAGTTTTCTAGAGGAATGAGAAATATCAGCTCTTATTGTCTTTTCAGTATGTCAAACAGACTCAGTTAATCCCATGCTTGACTGGCTATGGGGCTGAGGAACTGCAAAGCTGAGTGTCACACAATCTGTGTGAAAATATGAGGGTTATGGGACCCACAGACCATGACTTAGTTAACTTGAATTTTATTTTTTTAATGAGAATAACAATGAGCTTTGCAAGCTGATTTAGAGTCTCTAGGTCTAACTGCATAAGGGTTTAATACCCATGCAGTATGAGTTAGAAAAATGCAATTTTTCAGCACAGTAAATAAACTGAGGAGCCTGGAAACCAAATTGAAGTCTGTAGCCTAGAAAATCAACAAGGGCTAAAAATAGTGAGATTAGAGGCGACATTCAACCATAGACCATTCAAAGGTGGTTTTTAAGTACCACCAAAGGAGAAACTGGGCCGTGATATGATAGGTAAAAAAAAAAAAAAATATATATATATATATATATATATATATAGGTCTAGAGAACATTCTGTTTATTATGTAGGTGTGGAAACTTAAAATAGAGATTTGATTTTCTGCAATTTTGATTTTTGTATGTTATTTCTCTCACTAGAAATAAGAGGGCGTTCCCTCTGATTTCTGAAAGAGATAGGTTGGCATAATCTACATGAAATTGAGAATTTACCTTGGTGACATTGATGTAAAGGTTTTAGAATGCAATTGCTGTTTCTGTTAAGCAAACTGAACAAATAGCTCCAGCAATCATTGGTTTCTGAGCAAATGGCCAGAGGATCCCCTTTAGAACAGGTGCAAGGATATATTGCGGAGTCAGGGGAAAGAACACAAGGGAGGGGGCTGGGTGTAGTGGCTCACGCCTGTAATCCTAGCACTCTGGGAGGCCAAGGTGGGTGGATCGCTAAAAGTCAGGAGTTCGAAACCAGCCTGAGCAAGAGCGAGACCCTGTCTCTACTAAAAATAGAAAGAAATTAATTGGACAACTAAAAATACATGGAAAAAAATTAGCTGGGCATGGTGGTGCATGCCTGTAGTCCCAGCTACGCGGGAGGCTGAGGCAGGAGGATTGCTTGAGTCCAGGAGTTGGAGGTTGCTGTGAGCTAGGCTGATGCCTGAGCACCTAACCCAGGCATAAGAGTCATAAGAGTGAGACTCTGCCTCAAAAAAGAAAAAAAAAAAAATGAACACAAGGGAAGATGTAGAGTTCCCGTGCTCTGGAGCCATCTCATTCAAATGCCGTCAGCTCAACGCGAACGTTCTTGGTAGTTTTTGCTCACAGGCCTAAAACTTTGTACATATAATATTTTGGAAGGTAGCATTAGTTGAGCAGGTCCTAAATATTGAAGGAACGTCACATGATTGGCCTGAGTTGCATGTGACTGCCATGAACTCTTGCCTAACCATTGTACTATAAAGTCCTCAGGAGTCTCATCCTTCCTTTGGAATTTCCTTTTTGTATTCTAGAGCACTCAATAAATGTCCTGTCTGAGCAGGGGAAGTAAATTGAGTGAGTAGACTTGATAGCCCTACTCTTGGTATCTGAGGATAACTAAGTATTTTTTTTTCTCTCCAGTATAGAAGAGCAGGGCATTGGGAATGGATGATTAAGCTGAGACAATTGCTAAAATCAAACTTAGGTATCCTAAAAACTGGTATTCAAAAAACGAAGAATAAAGTCTTTTTTTTTTTTTTTTTTTTTTTTTTTTTTTTTTTTTGAGACAGAGTCTCACTGTGTTGCCCGGGCTAGAGTGCCGTGGCGTCAGCCTAGCTCACAGCAACCTCAAACTCCTGGGCTCAAGCAATCCTCCTGCTTCAGCCTCCCAAGTAGCTGGGACTACAGGCATGCGCCACCATGCCCGGCTAATTTTTTCTATATATTTTTAGTTGTCCAATTAATTTCTTTCTATTTTTAGTAGAGACGGGGCTCTCACTCTTGCTCAGGCTGGTTTCAAACTCCTGACCTTGAGCGATCCTCCTGCCTTGGCCTCCCAGGGTGCTAGGATTACAGGTGTGAGCCACAACACCCGGCTGAGGAATAAAGTCTTGATTTTCATTGCATGTTATAGGGACTGGGGTGTGCAAAAAGGAGATTATGATGTTGATATGATCTGGGCATTGCTGATTATAAGGGAAATGATGAAAATAGTCAATCCAGCTTCTCATAGTTCTTTTCTGGTTAGATGAAAAGCTTTCTTTTAGACTTTCATTGTCAAGAATTCAACTCTGCAAGCATTCACTAAGTACCAACCATGTGAAGCTCTAGGCCCTGGGTGTTCAAAGATAACTGTGCCTCAGCCCCTGCCTAAAAGAACACTCAATCTAATGAAGAGTAACTATTGTTAATACCAATTTTTTGCACCCGAAGTATTTTTTTTGGTGACATTATTTGAGGCCCAATGACCAAAAATATCTTCCTTATTAAAATTCTCACATGATACATCCCTGTGAGGCTAGGCTTGTGTTACAAAGGCCTGGTTATCATGCCATGTGCAAAAAAAAAATTCTAGATAGACTGTAGATCTAAATGTAAAACAATAAAGATCCTGGAAGAAAACGTAGACTGTCTTCATGACTTTGGGATAGGCAAAGATTTCTTAGATAGGACACGAAATATGCTAGCCATAGAGGGGGAGAAAAATGAACAAATTGGGGTACATTAAAATAAAGAATTTCAGTTTATTATAAGATACCATTAAAAAATGAAGTCTATGTAATGGGAGAAGATTTTGCAATACAAATATTCAGAAAGGACTTGTGTGTAGAATATGTAAAAAACCCCTACACATCAATAAGAAAAAGGTAGATTATGCAATAGAAATATGTGAAGTAGACTTGAGTAAGTACTTCACCAAGGAGCATGTTGGTTGTCTTGGTTGGGGTAATGACTGGAAGGGAACACAGGGGGCAACTGGGGTTCTGGTAATAACGTTGATTACTTGCTTGGGTTTGCTTCGTGAAAATCCTTCAAATTATTATCTGTATACTTTTCTGTACTGTCACTGAAAAAGTTTACATAATAGAAAATGCCTCGTGCAGGACAAGGAATGTGAGCGAAATATTTTCGGAGGTTAATACTGACTGCAAAATTTATCTCCTCATTTAGCATTGCCCCTACTATGGAAGCAGAGGAAGTATTGAGAGCAGGCGGCTTTGCAAGGTGGCTAGAGTAGGTCCAGTTTGTTAAATAGTCCTGCACATGGTCTGGCAGTATCTTGTATTAGCATAAGGCCTTTGGCCACCAATATCCTGAGAAGGGAGGAGGGAAACAAAAGCGATTACGGAGGAAGCAGTGGAAACAAGCTTGATTACTTTACAATTTTGGTGTATGGCTAATTCTGCCTGTAATCCTATTTAAGTTGCCACTTATTGATCCCCTTATCACATGCCCAGGCACTGAGATAGAGGCTTTTGTGCATTACAAATTTTAAATCCTCACCACAGTCCTGGTAGGCATGTACTATTACTCAACTTTACAGATAAAGAAACTGGGGCTTAGAGAGTTTAAATAACTTGCTCAAATTCCAGCTAGGAAGTAGCAGCAAGCTACAGCTGGAACCCCTGTGTGTGTGATTCAAAAGCCTACCCCCTTGACACGTCTGTTATGTTGCCTTATTTTTTAAAGAAACCAATTTTATTTGATTGAGCATAAGGAAGAGAAGAAAAGTACTTAATATGTACTTAATGTTCAAATTTGATGATAAGAACTTCTCAAACCAATCTCGAAGTCTGAGGTTGGCTACATTACAGGTTTTTATGAACTGGAGTTTTCCTTTTCTGTTGTAATACAGTGAGGAATACCCGGATGGGGTGCAGAATTGAGAAATCCTCCAAGAAACCACACAGGTTATGATGAGAATGCCCCTGTATGGGTGACCTATGAGCCTTTCTCAATGCTTTAGGGATGTTTTAATAACCTGAGTAATTGCCTGTGATAGGCAGGCTTTGTTTTTTGTTCATTAATAACTCTCTAGGCTAGATTCTATTCCTCTCACCACTAATTCACATGCAGAGATACATAAAATGGATGCTGCCGGCTGATTGCCACAGCACTGTCTGCATATCAATGTTCTCTCCTGCCTGCTTGGGCACAGAGGGAAGGAAAGGAGGAGAGAAGGAAAAGGGAACCCCTGATAGCTGAATCTATTTTAAAAGCCAAATTCTGGTACAGAAACCAGAATTTTGACATATATAAATGATTGACGTTTGTGCGTGGTTAGGGCTTTGGGATTGCCCTACTTAGCATATGCATGCCCTCTTTTTCCCTTCTTGTGATCCACAGCATGCCTTCGGAGCACACACAAGTAAATATCTAATACTTTTAGTTCATTTTGCTCCTGTGGCTTGTTTTTGGTCCTCAGGGTATTCACATTTGCAGCCTGTGGAGCGTTTATAGCATTGGAACATCACCACAACCCTAAATGAAATTTGGATTATTTATTTCCAAATGTGTCTCCCTAACAGTGTGATGACTGTAATGATTGTGTAGGCAATATGGTGGAAAGGCGCATGAGCTGATTTGAATGGAAATACATGTGGATATAGCTTTCGAGCTTTCTGTTCATTAAAAAAGTCTGCTTTCTTTATCCTTGGGGCTAGTTATCCTGCCTTTATTGCTGCGATGATACGCAAGAAGGAAACACCAAAAAAGCTGAAATAATTGAAAATGCCTGGCCGGGTGCGATGGCTCACACCTGTAATCCTAGCACTCTGGGAGGCCAAGGCGGGTGGATAGCTTAAGGTCAGGAGTTCAAACCCAGCCTGAGCAAGAGCAAGACCCTGTCTGTACTAAAAATAGAAAGAAATTAATTGGCCAACTAAAAATATCTAGAAAAAGTTAGCCGGGCATGATGGTGCATGCCTGTAGTCCCAGCTACTCGGGAGGCTGAGGCAGGAGGATTGCTTGAGCCCTGGAATTTGAGGTTGCTGTGAGCTAGGCTGATGCCATGGCACTCTAGCCCGGGCAACAGAGTGAGACTCTGTCTCAAAAAAACAAAAACAAAGATAAGAAAATGCCCACATCCAACCCCACTTAGTTTATTTTACTGGAATCTATCTAGTTATATGGACTTGTTTTATGTACAGGTGCTCATAAAAAAACTGGACAGGAGTTCTGGGTTGCATCATTTGAAATGTAGAACTTGTAGTTTAGAAGTAGATTCCTCTTCGGGAAATATGTAATTATTTAATAATTTAATTAGCACTGTCCATGGTGTCTTGAAGCTATTCAGAGTACTGTAGGAATATCTGTTGTACTGTGATTGTGGGGGTTGCTAGGTTGTTTCCCCAAATGCCTTGACAACAGCAGTATGACATACATAGTTTGGTGTAGCAGTGACCTGGTGCCGTAGTCACCATAGGGATTCTTCATATTGGCTTCATTTTTGTAAATTAATACTGTCAAGTACATTCTTTTCTGGGGAGGGTTGTTTTCATTGAGTCCTGGCCTTCCTCTTTCTTTATTTAATGAAATAGTGACAGCTATCACTTTCTACCTTTAAACAATATTATTAGTGGATTTACAAAGAGAAAATCATTTTCCAGGTGGGCCTATGTCTACGCTGGCAACCATTTTATACACATGGCCTCATTTAAATGGCCAGGAGTTGCATGTATAAATGGGCAAGTTTTCAGGTAATTTGGGTAGGTTTTTCAATCTCACATCCCTGTTTCCCATGTAGACAACTCCTTTCATGTCCATAACATGTTTATGCAACATTGAATAAAACTTCTAATGGGAAATTTCTTCCAGGTGACCTCCCTGAGAGGCTAGGCTGGGAAGAAATCTTAAGAAACCCGACTCTGATGAAATTGCCTCTGTTGAGAATATTACTTGGTGTAGGAACAAGGGACAGAATTCAGTTATTTTTGCTTCTTGGATAAATGAATTCTGTTTCCTTTTGTGTAGGTGGCAGAAGAAATTAACCCCTACAGAAGATCCATTCTCATTCCAGTCTTAGTTGGAAATTGAACTTTTGTTTCTTTTGAGTTAGGGGAACCCTGGATAAGAGAATGTTAAATTGTTTTTATTTGAACCTCAAGCAACTTGGAATCAGTTCTGCTGTCTGCATGTCTTTGATAGATCTGTCTTTTCCAGGGTTGTCTGTCTTTATATTTAATCTTCTGGAGGCTGGGACTGTGATTATCAAATGACTTCTAACTTGGCACCATGTGTGGGTGGATACTAATGAATCCTTTCTTAACCTTTCCCAGCACTTTTGGAGAAATCAATCAGTAGAAGGAGGGACACTGAAGCCACACAGAAAGCCAAAATCCTTTATTCATCCTGCATGAATGAGAGTGAGTAATAAAGAAAATAAATGAAATATTCACCACCCTTAACCTTCAGAGTTCTATTAATGTTTAAAGATTTTGTTTGAGGAAAATGAGAACTACTAAGAATGATATTAATGTTTAAAGGTGTTGTTTAAGGAAAAAAAACAATTCTCAAAGACTGGATTTTGACTAGTCCTGTCTTAGTTAATGTTCTGTTGCTAGCCTGATGGAGAAGATAATCTTATTTCTAAGGCTTGAATTCTCTGGGTATCAACTACTCCATGAGAAACTTGGGCAGGGTCAAAAGGACAAACCCCATTGTACCTTGTGCAGAAACTGGAATTCAGAGGCCAGGCCAGATCTGGTCTGAGGAAGAGGCTGGGAAGAAGTACACTTGGGAATATTGATATGTTCCATAGGACCTACTGGACCCTACAGAAATCCAGGTTCCCTGGCATGCCAGGTTTCTGCATCAGCCTAACAAACATCTTAGTTGAGTGCCTTAGGCCTGTCTCAACATCTTGTGTCTAAATGGAGTTGGAAGAGATACTTGCCATTTTACCTGGTTCCCTTTCTCAAGGCCATTGTGGAAAGAAGCCAGTGCCTCTTGGAAGAGTATTAATTGGTCTAAGGTTTAGAGTATCATTTGGTGAGCTAGAAGAGAGCAGTAAAAGATAAGAGTCTGAAGCATTAATTCACCTTCACTGGGGAATGATTGGCTTCACTGAAGCATTTCCTTTAGTTAAGGGTGTTCCTTTGTCCCACCAAGTATTATCAGCCTAACATCACTCGTTGGCTGGGGTCAATGTAGTGAGGCATGTTTTATCGTAGGAAATATCCAGCAGGTTCCTTAGTGAGCTCTCCTGGAAGGAACAGTAGGTTTAGACAGTCACAGTGAAGTGTGGGTCATAGGTAAGTTCTATCTCTATGGTTATGTTCATCCCAACCTACCCTTTCCCTAATAGCTGAAATTTTAAGTTGGGGCCTTATGGGAATTTTCGCTTGAGAAGATGCACTTGCATTCTAGTTTGGTGATCCAGTTTGCAATTCTAACCCTCCCTTCATATCTGCTCCCTTTCAGAAGCGATTGAAAAAGCAGATGCCAAGCCACTGCTACATATCCTGCGGCATTCACCTTTTCGCTGGCCTGTGCTCGAATCTAATATTGGTCCTGAAGGGGTTTGGTCAGAGAGAAAGTTCAGCCTTCTGCAGACACTTGCAACATTTCGTGGTCAATATAGCAATTCTGTGTTCATCCGTTTATATGTGTCCCCTGATGACAAGGCATCCAATGAACATATCTTGAAGGTATAGTGAGAACTCATCTTCTTTGTTCAGTCTGAGATTAACCTTTTGGGCTGCCTTTCTGGGGAAAGAGACTCATGGTGCCTTAGTGAAATAATAAGGTAAAAATTCTATTGAACAGTAGGATCTAGAATATTCCTCTCCTCCTAGCTTTGCAGAATGTAGAGGATTATCAGACAAGTTTTGTTGGCCTTTTAGAAAGCTGGTGAATGAGTTTCAAGTGATCTGTGATCTGGCCCTCAACTGTCTACTTTGAGTACATGTAGGGATCCTAAATTCCAGTGGGCAGGGGGCTGCAATTTCCCTTTGTGAGCAAAGACTTTCTGAACTCTACCCTTTCCCTTGCCACTACATTCCCCCGATGGATGAGAGAACATGTGCTATAATTCCTTGTTCCCTTTTCAATAACATGTTCTTGCATACATGCCTAAACTTTCATTGTCAAGTTCAATCTGAATCTCTCCACCTTCCTTTCAAAAGATAAAGCAACACTTACTCTGTTCCAAGTGTTGGGAGAATAAGCATTTCTTTCATAAAGGGGTAGGCTATGTGAACAGACCCTGAGGTGATCACATTGGTAAGTTCAGGAGGCTGTCAGAAAACTACCAACAGTGAAAGATTCACCAGTGAAAGAGCTTTGCAAGAATTCAAATAACATTTTTCAAATTGTTTTGTGCTTTGATCCTGCTGGGTTTTTTTTGCTTCCATAGTTACTTTGACTAATAATGAAAATGTTATTGAACCAATGATTCCCCACCCCCAATTCTTTACTTAGTTAACCTACAGAATATTAATGATATATTGATATTCAAATTGTAGAAGTATATTACACTCACCTCATATAAGTCAACCTTTCAAAATCCAAATCCTGGAGTTTATCTTTTGATTTAGACCAGGGAATGGCATAGTTTTTTGGTAAAGGGCCAAATAGTACATATCTTAGGATTTGCAGACCATCTGACCTCTGTTGCAACTATACAATTCTGCCATCGTACCTGGAAAAGCAACCATAGACAACAAATGGGTATGGCTGTGTGGCGGACTTGCCTGAAGGCTGCAGTTTTCTGAACTTTGGTTTAGACAATGAAAGTCTTAATAAAAATCTTCAGTCATTAAAAGAATTCCCATCTACTCAGGAGGAAATTCTGAGTTTTAGAGACAGCTGTGTTTTCATGTTGGGTGATGAAATGATAACATGGTACTATGTGAGACACAATGATGGTGATGATCCAATTGACCTCTGTCCCATGTTGATAGATTACTCATTTCTTTTTTAAAAACTAGATTTTAAGACTGTCATTCTTAATTCTAGAACTATTCTGACATTCTTTCAAACACCTTAAATGGTGTTTTGAAGTAAGCTGGGGACTGTCTTTTAAACTTAAGCTTATGCACTCTATTGAACGATGGAAGATCTTGATTCTTACACAAGTGGGTAATTGTAAATGGGAGCCAGTTTATTTATTTATTTATTTTGACTAATTTCTAGACCTAGTCAAAGAATTGAATCTATTTTGTTAAATATTTTGTTATAGAAAATGACATACACAAAAATAAAAAGAATAGAACAATAAACAATCAACAATCAACCCAGCTTCAACAACCTTCAACTTTCTACTGTTCTTTCTTTCTTTCTTTCTTTTTTTTTTAATCTAAACCCCTCCTATTTGGGGGAAGGGGCTAGAATATTTTATAGCAAATCCAAAATATAATATCATTGCACTAGTAAGTATTTCAGTGTTTATCTCATGGAAAGGACTATTATCACAACAAAAATGGTAATCATAATCCATAATTAATGTTTAATACCCAGTTAATTTTTGCTTCTCTTGATTGTCTCAAACATGTCCTTTTTTTGAAAAACAAAAACAGTTGGTCTTTGATTTGGGCTCCAAATAAGCATCATATATGCATTTGGCTGATATGTCTATTTTAATTCACAAGAGTTCCCCCTCTTTGTTTTTTAAACCACATTTATGTGTTGAAGAAACTCGACTATTTGTCCTATAGACTGTCCCATATTCTGATTTTGGCTGATATCTGGGTAACCTGATAGCTGATGAGAGAAAGTTCTTGTTCATAGGAGAATCACAGCTTAAAAAATACAGGAGAAATAATAGAATTATAGAGTTATCCAATTTATAAAAAT
Source organism: Microcebus murinus (assembly GCF_040939455.1). Lineage (NCBI taxonomy): Eukaryota > Metazoa > Chordata > Mammalia > Primates > Cheirogaleidae > Microcebus > Microcebus murinus. The sequence goes on from NC_134136.1 coordinate 97,130,183, forward strand.
CTCTAATGAAATGATAAATCTATATAATTATCATCAATAGCTGTTAAAACCATTAGGTGAAAGGGTGATTGGGAAATTCATAATAGAGAGATCAGATTGACATCACCATAACCCAAATTCAATGATGGCATTGCTAAAAGTGGGACAGCTAGATATTGTGTGCCTTCTGATACCATGCAGTAGGAAGTATACACTATCACCAATAATGTTGTGCCAAAAAAAGGGAAAACAAAAACTTTGAATGTGATCAAGCTTCTAGTTTTCATACTAGCTTACAGAAAACATGAGAAATAGAGGAAAATGGAAACCAATTTTTAACAGCTTGCCTTGCACACTTAATAGTCAATTAAACTGGTTCTAGAAATGCTAAACTGTCTTTGGATAGAATACTTTCCAAATGTAAGGAGGCACTCATGTATTTATTATTGCCGTCCTGTGCCAAGATGGCAGCTTATTCCAAAATGAAATGTTTGAGCATTGCTTGGTATTTGAGTGCAGCACACGTTTGCTTTAGTTCTGTCCCTGTTTGTATTATTTTACATTAGTGAATATTCACACATCTGAATTAATGGCCTTCCCCCAAATACAATATAGCTACAGTCTTCCTAATGATAATATAGTTACAAGAAGTTTAAGCATGTGTCTAGAGATACTAGGAGAAGCTTTCTTCTGAACATGAAACCCAATAAACTTGACAGCAAAAATTAGTGTATCTATGGCTGCCAAAGTTGTAGAATTTGTGAGTGTTGCTTTTTTATTAGTTTAAAAATAGTTCAAACTATAAAAAACAAAATCTAATTCAATGAATACCTTTTAGGTTTTGTGGAACATAGTTTGCAAGCCATTGACATAGTGGAAAAAGAGTAGGCTTTGCTGTTAAAAAGTTTGAAGTTTGCAGTTTAGCTTTGTAATTTACTCATTGAATATCTTGGTGCAAGTTAGTTAACTTTTCCAACTCTCACTTTCCCCATGTGTAAGGAAGGATGAATTAAAATATACTTTTCACTGTCACTGTGAAGGTTAAAAATGACTCGAATTTTGTGATAGTTTCCATGGTAGATAGTGGCCCATCGTAGCATATGACACAAGGTTAGCTTCTCTTAAAGCATGACCCAGCAACTGGTCAGCACCATTTGGAGAATCTTTCTCTTCAAATTTGTGTATCCGACATGCCTCTCAGATGTTAAATTCAGTTGTGCCAGAAATATGTATTTTCTTTAATCAGCCTACACTTTGACTCCAAGCTCCCACCCCACCTTTTGGTGGGAAAACTGAACCTCATTCCAGGTACTTCTCCCTCTCCTCGTGGCCCCATTTCTCAGTCTTCTCTGAGGGTACTGGGAGACCCTCCTGTCATCAGTTATCTGGTTTCTGAGAAGAAACGCACCACGGAACCTGTGTATCTCCTTCCAGTGTGCTTCTGTGATGCTGGGGTCCTGGGCTTCCCATTCCCTTTCAGATCATGTCACACACATTCTAGGGGCACCGACTGGTTCCTCTGCTCATGAGAACCATTGATTTCTTTTGCTGCCTGGGAGATCCTCTTTCTGCTCTGGGAAAAAAAAATCCCCTTTACCTCAAACTCTCTTCTCTCAATGTCCTTAGGCTTCCTTTTCCATCCAATTCTATTTTCCACAGTGTTTTTAGCTGTTCTAATCCCAGAAACCCACAGGGATAAGAAAAAGGCCTCCTTCTGGGCAGACACAACACTGTGGGCATACTGTTGGGTGAGCAGATGGTGCCTTTGGGTGAAGAAAAATACACCCCTTCCAAGGGGCAGATATGTCCCCATGCCAAGGACATGCAGTGTGGCTGGCAGGCATTGCTCCAAGCCACACAGTGGCCCTCTGCAAAGCTCCCCTGTGGTGAGATGGCATGGGATTTGCCACAGGTTTAAGTGGGAGAAAGGAAATACAAAAATACAGAAAACAACAGAAGTTAGTGACCAAAAACATTGTCTTGCTGCATGTGTTTGGATTTTTTTTGTGTCAGGAGACAGGAAGAATGAGGATTTAGGGGACTATAAAAGACTTGAATGTATATGATCCTGAAAGAGTATTTGGAAGGTAAGGGGTTTCCCAGTATGTGTTACTAGTTATTGAAAAAAACAACTTAAATCATTATCACTCAATGGCCTGCATTTTTCTGGCTTTCAGCAAATTAATAAAAACAACAAGGAGAGACTTTCTTAGAAATGAAGTTTTTCTAATTTCCTTGTCTTTTATTTTCCTTTTTTATCTCCTTCCCAGGAACTGGCAGAGCATAGAATTTTATTTTGTTATTTTTATTTATTTTTTTATTGATACATAATAGCTGTATATATTTTCATGATACATATAATTTGATACATTCATATAATCAAATCAGGGTAATTGTAATATCCATCACCTTAAATATTTATCTTTTCTTTATTCTAGGAACATTCAAATTATTCTCTTCTAGTTATTTTGAAATGTATCATCCATTAATGTTAACTATAGTCAGCCTACTGATTTATCGAACACCAGGTCTTATTTCTTCTATCAAACTGTATATTTGCACCCATTAATCTAACTCTCTTCATTTCTCCCTCCCCTTGCCCCACCCTTCCTGGCCTCTGATAACCACAAATATACTCTGTATCTTCAAGAGATCTACTTTTTTAGCTCCTACATATGAGTGAGAACATGTGATATTTGTCCTTCTGTGCTTATTTTTTTTTTTTTTGAGACAGAGTCTCGCTTGTTGCCCAGGCTAGAGTGAGTGCCGTGGTGTCAGCCTAGCTCACAGCAACCTCAAACTCCTGGGCTCAAGCAATCCTTCTGCCTCAGCCTCCAGAGTAGCTGGGACTACAGGCATGCGTCACCATGCCCGGCTAATTTTATATATATATTAGTTGGCCAATTAATTTCTTTCTATTTATAGTAGAGACGGGGTCTCGCTCTTGCTCAGGCTGGTTTCGAACTCCTGACCTCGAGCAATCCGCCTGCCTCAGCCTCCCAGAGTGCTAGGATTACAGGCGTGAGCCACCACGCCCGGCTCCCTTCTGTGCTTATTTTGATTAACATAATGGCCTCCAGTTCCATATATGTTGCTGCAAATGACAGAATTTTATTCTTTTTTATGGCTGAATAATGTCCCATTGTGTGTATATACATTTTATTTATTCATCCATTTATGGACACTTAGGTTGATTCCATATCTTGGCTGTTGTGAATAGTGCTGCAATAAACATGGGCATGCAGATATCTCTTTGATATACTGATTTCCTTTCTTTTGGCTATATACCCAGAAGTGGGATTACTGGGTCATATTGTAGTTCTATTTTTAGCTTTTTGAGGAACCCCATATAATTTTCCATAGTGGCTGCACTACTTTACATTCCTACCAACAGTATACAATGGTTCCCCTTTCTCCTCATCCTTGCTGGCGTCTATTGTTCCCTGTTTTTTTAATAGCCATTCTAACTGGGATGAGATGGTATCTCTCTGTGGTTTTGATTTGCATTTCTCTGATGATAAGTGGTGCTAAGCATCTTTTCATGTACTTGTTGGCCATTTGTATTCCTTCTTGTGAGAAATGTCTATTCTAATCCTTTGACCATTATTTAATCAGATTATTTGTGGGTTTCTTTGCTATTGAGTTATTTGAGATCCCTATATATTCTGATTATTAATCCCTTGTCAGATGGATATTGCAAATATTTTCTCCCATTTTGTGGGTAGTCTCTTCACCTTATTGATTGTTTCTTTTGATATGCAGAAGCTTTTTAGCTCAATGTAATCCCATTTGTCTATCTTTGCTTTGGCTGTCTGTGCATTTGAGATCTTAAACAAAAAATCTTTGCCCAGGACAATGTCCTAGAGCGTTTTCCCAATGTTTTTCTTCTAGTAGTTTCATAGTTTCAGGTCTTAGATTTAAGTCTTTAATCCATTTTGATCTGACTTTTCTACATGCTGAGAGATAGGGGTCTGGGTTCATTCTTCTGCATATGGTTATCAGTTTTCCCCAGCACTATTTATTGAGGAGACTGTCCTTTCCTCATTATATGTTCTTGGCACCTTTGTTGAAAACAAGTTGGCTATAAATCCATGGATTTATAGCTGGCTTTTCCATTCTGTTCCATTGGTCTATGTGTCTTTTTTATGCCAGTAACATGCTGATTTGGTTACTCTAGCTTTGTAGTATATTTTGAAGTCAGACTGTGTGATACCTCCAGCTTTGTTCTTTGTGCTCAGGATTTCTTTGGTTATTTGGGGTCTTTTGTGGTTCCATATAAAATTTGGAATTGTTTCTCCATTTTTGCAAAGCATGTCATTGGTATTTTTATAGAGATTTCATTGAATTTGAAAATTTCTTTGGGTAGTATTGTCACCTTAACAGTATTAATTCTTCCAATCCTTGAGCATGGAATATCCTTCCATTTTTTGTGTCCTCTTAAATTTCTTTCATCAGTGTTTTGTTTGTCTCACATAGATCTTTTACTCATATACTGCTGGTGGGACTGCAAACTAGTACAACCTCTATGGAAAGTAGTATGGAGATACCTCAAAGAACTAAAAGTAGAACTCCCATTTGATCCAGCAATCCCACTAGGTATATACCCAAAGGAGAAAAGACATTCTATAAAAAAGGTATCTGTACTTGAATGTTTATAGCAATACAATTCACAATTGCAAAGATGTGGAAACAACCCAAGTAACCATCAATACATGACTGGATTAATAAAATTTGGTATATGTATACCATGGAGTTCTACTCAGGCACTAAAAACAATGGTGAATTAACATCTCTTGTATTATCCTGGATAGAGCTAGGGCCCATTCTTCAAAGTGAAATATCACAAGAATAGAAAAACAAACACCATATGTACTCACCATTAATTTGCTATTAATTGATCAACATTAATGTACACAAATGGTAAGTAACATTCATAGGGTGTCAGGCAGGTGGGAGGGGAGAGGGGAGGGGATGGGTAAATCTACATCTAACAGATATTGTCTGTACTTTTTGGGGAATGGGCACCCTTGTTGAGTGGTGCCAAGGAAATTTATATAACCAAAACATTGGTACCCCTATCATATTCTAGGAAAAAAAACTGCTTAAAAAATTGAAACCTTAAAAAAAAGGTATGTGTTTATTGCTATAAACTTTCCTCTTGGTACTGCTTTTTTTTTTTTTTTTTTCTGTATCCCATAGGTTTTATTACGTTGTATTTCCATTTTCATTTGTTTTCAGAAATTTTAAACTTTTCTTCTTACTATCTTCATTGACTTATTGGCCATTCAGGAGCATGCTGTTTAATTTCCATGTGTTGATGTAAGGTTCCTCTTATTATTGATTTCTAGTTTTATTACATTGTGGTCAGAAAAGATACTTGATATGATTTCTACTTTTTTGAATTTGTTGAGACTTATTTTGTGGCCTAATATATGATATATTCTGGGAAAACATTCCATGTGTTGATGAAAAGAATGTGTATTCTGCAGCAGCTGGGTGAAATGCTCTGTAAATGTCAGTTAAACCTATTTGGTCTAGTGTGTAGTCTAACTCTGATGTTTGTTCGTTAATTTTCTGTGTAGTTGATATGTCCATTACTGAGAGTAGGGTGTTGAAGTTCCCTACTTTATTCCAATCTTTTTCTCCCTTTAGATCTATTATTTGATGTTGGGTGCATAGATACTTATAATTGTCATATCCTCTTGCTCTATTGACCCCTTTATCATTATATAGTGACCTTCTATGTCTCTTTTTACAGTCTTTAAAGTTTATTTTATCTAATAGAAATATAGCCACCTCTGCTCCTTTTTGGTTTCTACTTGCATGGAATATCTTTTTCCATCCCTTCCCTTTCAATCTATGTTTCTTTATAGTCGAGGTAGGTTTCTTATAGGTAACATATAGTTGGGTCTTATATCTTTATCCATTCAGCCATCTTTGCCTTTTAATTGGAAAATTGAGTCCATTTACACTCACTGTTGCTATTTTTTTTTTTTTTTGAGACAGTCTCTGTTGCCCAGGCTAGAGTGCTGTGGTGTCAGCCTAACTCACAGCAACCTTAAACTCCTAGGCTTAAGCCATCCTTCTGCCTCAGCCTCCTGAGTAGCTGGGCCTACAGGCATGCATCACCATGCTCAGCTAATTTTTTCTATATATATTTTTAGTTGTCCAGCTAATTTCTTTCTACTTTTAGTAGAATTGGGGTCTTGCTCTTGCTCAGGCTGGTCTTGAACTCCTGAGCTCAAACAATCCACCTGCCTCGGCCTTCCAAAGTGCTAGGATTACAGGCGTGAGTCACCACAGCTGGCCCCACTGTTGCTATGATAAGTAAGGTCCTACTAGTGCCATCTTTTTGCTTATTTTCTAGTTTTTTGTAACTCCTCTCTTCCTTTCTTTCTTTCTTACTGTTATCCTTTGTGGTTATGTGATTTTCTCTGGAAGTATGTTATACTTTATTGCTTTTTATTTTTAGTGTATCTATTATAGGTTTTTACCTTGTGGTTGCCATAAGGCTTTCAAAAAAATCTTACAGATACAACAAGTTATTTCAAAGAGATGACAACTTAGATCACACAAAAAGAATAAAACAAACAAAACACTAAAAAACTCTACACTTGGCTGGGCGCGGTGGCTCACGGCTGTAATCCTAGCACTCTGGGAGGCCGAGGTGGGCAGATTGCTCAAGGTCAGGAGTTCGAAACCAGCCTGAGCAAGAGCGATACCCTGTCTCTACTATAAATAGAAAGAAATTAATTGACCAACTAATATATATAGAAAAAATTAGCCAGGCATGGTGGTGCATGCCTGTAGTCCCAGCTACTCGGGAGGCTGAGGCAGGAGGATTGCTTGAGCCCAGGAGTTTGAGGTTGCTGTGAATTAGGCTGATGCCACAGCACTCACTCTAGCCTGGACAACAAAGTGAGACTCTGTCTCAAAAACAAAACAAAACAAAACAAAAAAACCTCTACACTTTAACTCCACCACCCCATGTTTTGACTTTTGGTTGTTTCAATTTACATATTTTATATTGCCTATTTCTTAACAGGTTTCTGTAGCTATTATTGTTTTTAATAGATTTGTCTTTTAGGCTTCATACTAGGGTTATGAGTGGATTGTACCCAATTACAGTATTGGAGTATTCTGGGGTTGTCTTTGTACTTAATTTTACCAGTGGGTTTTATACCTTCAAATGTTTTCTTTTTGTACATTAGCATTTTTTTCTTTGAGATGGAAGAACTCTCTTTAGCATTTCTTGTAAGGTGGGTCTGGTGTCAGTGAATTCTCTTAACTTTTATTTATCTTGGAAAGACTTTATGTTGTATTCATATTTGAAGGATAGCACTGCTAGATAAAGTACTCTTGAATGACAGTTTTTTCCTTTAGCACTTTGAAAATGTTATTCCACTCCCTCCTGACCTCTATGGCTTCTACTGACAAATCTATCGCCAGATGAATTGAAGTTACTTTATATGTTATATGCTTCTTTTCTTTTGCTTTTAGGATCCTCTCTTTGAATGTTTGATTCTTATATGCCTTGTGTTATCTTATTTGGGTCAAATCTGCTTGGTATTCTCTGACCTTCCTATACCTAGATATTTATATCTTTCTCAAGTTTTGGAAAGTTTTCTGTTATTCTTTCTTTTTTTTTTGAGACAGAGTCTCACTCTGTTGTCCCAGCTAGAGTGCCATGGCATCAGCCTAGCTCACAGCAACCTCAAACTCCTGGGCTCAAGTGATCCTCCTGCCTCAGCCTCTTGAGTAGCTGGGACTACAGGCATGTACCACCATGCCTGACTAATATTTTTCTATATATTTTTAGTTGTCCAGCTAATTTCTTTCTATTTTTTGTAGTAGAGTTAGGATCTCACTCTTGCTCAGGCTGGTCTTAAACTCCTGAGCTCAAACAATCCTCTTGCCTTGGCCTCCCAGAGTGCTAGGATTACAGGTGTGAGCCACTGTGCCTGGCCTATTTCTTTGAATAAGTTTTCCACTCCTTGCTTTTGCTCAATTCCCTCTTTTTTTTCTTTTTTTTTTTAAGACAGAGTCTCACTCTGTTGCCTGGGCTAGAGTGCTGTGGCATCAGCCTAGTTCACAGAAACTTCAAACTCCTCCTGGACTTAAGTAATCTTTCTGCCTCAGCCTCCTGAGTAGCTGGGACTACACGCATACGCTACCATGCCCAGCTAATTTTTTCTCTGTATATTTTTAGTTGTTCCACTAATTTCTTTCTATTTTTAGAGACAGGGTCTCACTCTTGCTCAGGTTGGTCTCGAACTCCTGACCTTGAGTGATGCTATCCTCCTGCCTCAGCCTCCCAGAGTGCTAGCATTACAGGTGTGAGCCACTGTACCGGGCCTCAATTCCCTCTTGAACACCAATAATTTTTTTTTTTTTTTTTTGAGACAGAGTCTCACTGTGTTGCCTGGGCTAGAGTGCTGTGGTGTCAGCCTAGTTCACAGCCACCTCAGACTCCTGGACTCAAGCAATCCTCCTGCCTCAGCCTCCCGAGTAGCTGGGACTACAGGCATGCGCCACCATGCCTGGCTAATTTTTTCTGTATATTTTTAGTCGGCTGATTAATTTCTATCTATTTTTAGTAGAGACAGGGTCTTGCTCTTGCTCAGGCTGGTTTTGAACTCCTGACCTTGAACAATCCACCTGCCTCAGTCTCCCAGAGTGCTAGGATTACAGGCGTTTGCCACCACACCCGGCCGAACACCAATAATTCTTAAATATTTGGTTTTTCAAAGTAATTTTCTGTATCTTGTAGGTGATCTTTGTCCCTTTACATTCTTTTTTCTCCTCTGACTGTGTAATTTCCATTAGCCTGTCTTTGAGCTGATTCTTTCCTCTGCTTGATCCATTCTGCTGGTGACAGCCTCTGATAGATTTTTCAGTTCAGCAGATATATTTCTCAGTTCCAAGATTTCTGTTTTATTTTTTTATTTCAATCTTTTTGTTAAATATCTCTGATACATTTCTGATTTGCTCTTCTGTATTATTTTGGAGATCACTGAGTTTCCTTAAAACTGCTATTTTGAATTCTTAGAGTGTTCATGTATTGCCATCTTGTTAGGGTCAGTCACTGGTGCCTTGTCTGTTTGGGTAGGTTGGTCGTGATTTCCTTGTTTGCTCTTGTTTCTTATGGTTGTGTATATCTGTGTCTTTGCATTGAAAGCTTAGTTATTTATTACAGTATTCTCTGGATGTTTTGGTTTTTGTTGAGTATGTTTGCTTAGAGATTCTTTGTAATTTTTTTTTTTTTTTTGAGACAGAGTCCTACTCTGTTGCCCGGGCTAGAGTGCCATGGTGTCAGGCTAGCTCACAGCAACCTCAGACTCCTGGGTTCAAGTGATCCTTCTGCCTCACCCTCCTGAGTAGCTGGGACTACAGGCATGCACCACCATACCCGGCTAATTGTTTCTATATATTTTTAGTTGTCCAGCTAATTTCTTTCTATTTTTAGTAGAGATGGGGTCTTGCTCTTGCTGAGGCTCGTCTCAAACTCCTGACCTTAAGTGATCCTCCTGCCTTGGCCTCCCAGAGTGCTAGGATTACAGGCGTGAGCCACCGCGCCCGGCCTCCTTTTAATTTTCTTATGAATTTCTTACACTTTTTTCCTCTAGGTCATTGCCTTCTTTTCTGCAACAGATGGCACCTTAAGCCCAGGTTTGTCTTGGCTCAATCAAACGATCAGAGTACTGCCTGTTCAGTATAGGGTAGGTCCCAAAGGGGATATTCTGGCAGTGTGAAAAAGCTGGCTAGGGCTTTGTGCCCAAGGGACCTATAGGATGAACCTCCTACATACAGCATGGTACTGCTGAACAGCCACTCTGATTTGGCATCTCCTTTGGCTGAGTTACATAGCAGAGTTTCTAGGGCTCAGTATAGTAGTCCTGTCCCCCACTGTTGTCCCTTGCTGTCCTCAGGGTTGTATCTCCCTTCGGGCACTCATAATGCTTTCCGTGGGTTGAAGCATGGAGAGAGATCCTACCAGAGGACCTGAGGTGGTGCGGAAGCTGGTTGTCTACCTCAATCTCACTTTTTCCATGAGTTGGGGAAAATTTTCCATGTACTTGTTGCTGGGCTGATTGGGAGGAGGGGCATCATGGATATGGAAATCTGACTTTCTTACTGTCTTCTCAGAGTTTTTTTTTTAACCTCTCTGTGGCCCTAGGAATTGACTTATCTTCATAATTGAGTTCTGGGATATTGCTGGTGATAATCTCAGTGCTGTATATTCGCTTTTGGTTTTCTGTGAGAGGAGTGAAGCCAGTTTGCATCTGTGCCACTATTTTGGAACCAGAAGTCCAGACTCCTTTTCTTTTCTTTTCTTTTTTTTTTTTTTGAGACAGAGTCTCGATTTGTTGCTCAGGCTAGAGTGAGTGCCATGGCATCAGCCTAGCTCACAGCAACCTCAAACTCCTGGGCTCAAGCGATCCTCCTGCCTCAGCCTCCCGAGTAGCTGGGACTACAGACATGCGCCACCATGCCCGGCTAATTTTTTGTATATATTTTTAGTTGGCCAATTAATTTCTTTCCATTTATGGTAGAGACGGGGTCTCGCTCTTGCTCAGGCTGCTTTCGAACTCCTGAACTCGAGCAATCCGCCCGTCTCGGCCTCCCAGAGGGCTAGGACTACAGGCGTGAGCCACTGTGCCCGGCCAGACTCCTTTTCCTACATCATAATCTGTCAGATGTTTCTTTTTGTATTACTACTGTGTCTCCTAACTTGAGGTTTATATAATGGGAATATCAATGTAATTGGAGAAAAATTTCATTTTTTCAAATCCAAATCTGTGTATTGGATTTCCTGAAAACATTTTATTTTCTACTTGCAATATTTAGATCAGTTGTAAATGCAAGGATTAGAAAAACCTCAAATAGCCCAGTGTCCTGATGTTGGCTCTGTGAGAAAGTCTTTTGCCTCAAGAGTTTGTGTGTTTCTAATGAGATTTAGTTTACTGACCTTATTCAATCCATTGGTGTATTTAAAATGCTCCCTGGAAACCATAACAATTTGAAGGTTTGTAAAAGGTCTGGTAACCTCACTTGAATTATCTAAACTTTTACAATAAGTGGATTTAACTTCATTTCATGAGAGAGAAACTTTGGCTTTCTTGATATTATTTATACAGTTTCCTTTCCTATGAGACTGAAGCTCAAAATATTCTCCAAGTGGTCCAAATTTAATGGAAAACCAAAGCATCTTAATCATAATATTGTATTTCATGATCCTGACTTACTTAATTTTTGGAAGAAACAGTGGCAGATTGGGAATTGCAGTAGGATGAAGCCAGGCAGGCTTGTGACATGGTTGTTTCAAGCCAATTAGAGAAGGTTGATTAAAATAATTCGAGGATTTTAGCAATACACACAGATAAGATGGATGTTTTGAAAGCATCTTGTTCCCCCTGAAACAAGAGCAATATTTTTCCTTGAATTTTGTATAACATTACAAACTCTTAATTTGGCCTTTGTAGAATTTATTGCATGTCAAGGAGATTTTCATGGAAAACTATGATCTTATACAGATTTTATGCATTAAAAACTAAAATGTTTGAGATTATAGAAAGATGAAGAAACTGGAGGAGGTAGATAAAAATAATTTACAGTCATATAAACTAATGGTACAATCAGGTAGCATTCAGTTTTTATTAAGATGCTACTAAGTTTTGATATTTAGATTTTGTTTCTTTTTTTTTGAGACAGAGTCTCGCTTTGTTGCTCAGGCTAGAGTGAGTGCCGTGGCGTCAGCCTAGCTCACAGCAACCTCAAACTCCTGGGCTCAGGTGATCCTACTGCCTTAGCCTCCTGAGTAGCTGGGACTACAGGCATGCGCCACCATGCCCGGCTAATTTTTTCTATATATATATATATATATTTTTTTTTAGTTGGTCAATTACTTTCTTTCTATTTTTAGTAGAGACAGGGTCTCGCTCAGGCTGGTTTCGAACTCCTGACCTCGAGCAATCCGCCCGCCTCGGCCTCCCAGAGTGCTAGGATTACAGGCATGAGCCACCGCACCCGGCCCTAGATTTTGTATATTTTTAATTTGGCTTCACTTTTTAATGTTTGAATTTGGAAAAATCTGCTGTTGAGATTCATTTTATTTAGTCTTTAGTCAGTTGCTGATATTCAAGAAAGAATAAGCCATAGATTCAGGAAGGTGCTGGAAGTTTTTTAAAAAAATTATTTAAAAATTTGCATACAGTTAAATTCACTTTTTGTGATGTATGTGTCTTTAAGTTTTGACAAATGCATAGAGTAATGTAACCACTACAATAATCAAGAAATGGAATAGTCCCATCGTGCCCCTCCCCCACCCTTTGTTATCCCTTTGTAGTCAACCCCTGTCTTCATCCCCAACCCCTGGCAACCACCACTTTTTTCCATGTCCCTATAAATTTTGCCTTTTTAGGGGTGTAAGTAAAACTCCCCCATGTTGTTGCATATATCAATATTTCATTCCTTTTTATTGCTGACTAGCATTTCATTGGATACTGTAGTTTATCCATTCATGGGTTGAAGGACATTTGGATTATTTCCAGTTTTTATTGATTATGAATAAAGTTACATGCAGGTTTTGTTTGAGCATAAGTTTTCATTTCTTCTGGGTAAATACCTAGGATTGGGATTGCTTGCTGATATATAAATGTATGTTTAACTTTATAAAACAATGACACACTGGTTTCCTTCCAAAGTGGCTGTACCATTTTGCATTCCCACCAGCCATGTATGAGTGCTCCAGTTTTTCCACATTCTCACTAGCACTTGTCAGATTTTTCTTTTTCTTTTTCATTTTAACAGATGTGTGATGGTATTTTATTGTGGGTATAATTTACATTTTCCTAATGATTAATGATCTTGTGCATATTTTCATGTGCTTATTTTCTATCTGCATATGCTCTTTGGTGAAGTATATGTTTGAATCTTTTGCTCCTTTGTCATATATGTGATTTTCAAATTTTTTCCCCAATTCTGAAGCTTGTCTTTTTACTCTCTTCAAGTGTCTTTCACTCAGCAAAATCTTTTAAAGTTAAGTCTAATTTATTTTTTATTTTAAGGATTATGATTTTGCTGTCATGTCTAAAAACTCTTTAACCCCAGGTCACAAAAAATTTTCCCTTATATTTCCTTCTAGAAGTTTTTATAGTTTTAAGTTTTACATTTAGGTCTATGATCCATTTTAAGTTAATTTTTGTACAAGGTGTGAGGTATGGGTCACAGTTTATTTTCTTTTTGTGTATGAACATCCAGTTTTTCTAGAACATTCTTGGAAAAGACTGTCTTCTTTCTTTTGATTGCCTTTAAGGTGCTGAAAGTTTTAAGAATTTATACTATGCTTCTCCATCACAATAATTCTACTTATATATTAAATAGTTGTCTGTTTATTATTTGTGTTCTTATCACTTATCCTAAACTTTTCAGAGAGGATTCTAAAATTTGAAAAGATTTCTCTAAACAAAGTTATCATTTGATTCCTTTCAAATAAAAAAAATCAATGCAATACATTATTTTAGCAATAGGGAGGTAGAAAGTCTGATTTATCAACTCCATTGAAATTGGCATTTTGCAAAATATTACAGTGAAAAAAAATACTGGATCTGGTGAAAGGAAGCAATGATTTTCCTCTGAGTTCTGCCCAACCATGTTACCTTGGAAAAGTCACATCAATTCTCTGGCTTTTGTTTCTCCCCCCATTGAATAAGGGAGGAAATCTAATAATCTCTAAGATCTATCCAACTCAAATAGCCTTGGTGTGCTATTCAATGTTGACAGAACTTTAAAGCGGTTAGAAAACATGAAGCAGGAAAGCAGGGGCAGGTCTCTGACTCTTTATTATATCTGTCATCACCAAAGTGCCTATTTGCATATAGCTCTAAGTGTATTGAATACTTTTTGTTTTTTTTTTTTTTTTTTGAAGGTAGTTTAAGCTGTGATTGAATACTTTTTGTAATGGTGTAAATGAGCTCAAAATATGGCTGGGATGCATATGATCTTATGAATCTTATTAACATAGTACATAAGAATTTACAGTGCTATCAGAATGCTTTTTTTTTTTTGGCTTGTTTTAACAGCTGGACCAAGCAACGCTCTCCCTAGCTGTGAGGGAAGACTACCTTGAAAACAGCACAGAAGCCAAGTCTGTAAGTTTTACTTATATTCAACTATGTCTTGTCAGGCTTCTGTTGGGTTCATCAGTTGTTCTTAGGTCCCTACTTCTTTACTGGAAGTGAGCAGTGTGGCTATTCAATGACCATACTCCTAATGCAGAAAGCAAAGGCCTATTAGGCAGATAAATTGCACTCCTTATCTTTTGGAAGTCTGGGCATCAAGGCTATACAAGTCCCCATGCTCAGTGCCCTCATGATCTAGCTGGGAAGACAGCACCCCTGAATGAAGTTACCAAGAAATGAGCTGGCAGTCATTCCTCAGAAGTATGGAGAGCTCACTATCCATTGCAGAAGCAAAGCATGGGAAGGGATACCCAGGAGGCCAGTAGTTCTCAAATTATAATGCTTAAGAATCACGTGGGAAGCTTCCATTAAATGTTGATTCTTGGGGCACAGCCTTGGAGAGTCTGACTTAGTAGACTTGAGATGGTGTCTGGGAATCTATGTTTTTAAGAGGTACCCCAGGTTAATGGAGGGTTAATGAGAACCAGAAGGGATCAATCACGTTAGACTTCTTGGGTTGGCTTGGAAACCTAGTAGTTTCTTAGAGATTGGAAAGAACTGGTTCATTTCTGACACTTTCAATTCATTTTGGAAACTTTATCGAACTTCTGAAGGAGCCTCAGACCTACATCCCCTGGGTCTGTGCTGATACAAACCTCTATATGTACAAGGATCTGGAAGGCAGGAAACTACCTAAGATCCTAAGAAGCTTTCTGGCTGAGGACACTCATCAAAGGGGATTGGCAAATTTTCCTTCTTGAAAGTGGACAGAATGAACTTTTGCCAACCTAGGGGGAGCCCTCTGTTTTTGCTGGAGTTTCAGCAAGCAGACTTGAAATTATCTCTTCCTATAACCAATCAGTCAAATCCTAGTCATTCCACCTTCAAAGTATGTATCTCTTCCATCCACCTAGTCCCTCCTTTTTATCCTTACTGCCCTAGGTTAGATCCTTGTTAACTTGCTTACAATTCGACAAATATTTATCAAGGGCCTGTTATATGCCAAGCATGTATAGGTCCTGGGGTCATGCACACAATAAGAATAGCTTACAGAGGCAAAGTGTACACAAGGAAATCTCATTCCCATAGCATGATGAGGAGGTCATTTGATACCTGGTGTATTAAGTTCTTACAAGTATATCGGAAATGAGAGGTGGGTCCCAATGAGATTCTTTAATTCCCATGATGTAAAGTTCTCCCCGCAGTGCAGTGACATATGAATAACCCCCAAATGGGTTTATGAGCATGGAGGAAGGAAATCCAATATTTGCCATTTGCTAGGTTTCAAATCATCATTTCTCTTTCCTCTCTCCGAGCTAGGGAGGAGAACTTTGTGAAAACCGTACAAAACTGAAAAGACACAGGGCTGCTATCACTGGTTTTTTTTATTTCTTAGTGTGAAGGTGGGTAAATTGAGCTGGAAGAGAATAAATCACACCTCTCACCAGTCTTCACGGATCAGGCCTCCTGCTTTTAGAAACAGTTCTTTCCCATTATTTTATTAAAACGTCACTTGCCTGGAAAGAGGATGTCTGACCTTTAACTTTCTATTCTGGGCTCATTTGGAGATATTTCATGTATCCATAATATCATTGGTTGCCAGAAAATGAGTTCTCTTGATGCTTGATGGCTGGACTGGTTGGGCATCTCTGTCATGGAAACGGTACCCAAGTAGCCATCATTCTTTTTTTCTCTCAAAGTGGTAGGTGGGTGGCTGGTATCGCATAATACCTATACCATACTTTGAGTATAGAGTGGAAATAAAAGGACATTTATTTCTACCTGCTGTTTCTGCTCTTCTGTGTCTCTGAAACATATTTCCTAATAGGCTGTTGTCATGGTCACTTGCCTCTTTATCTCTTATAGTATCGAGATGCCCTTTACAAGTTCATGGTGGATACTGCCGTGCTTTTAGGAGCCAACACCTCCCGAGCGGAGCATGACATGAAGTCAGTGCTTAGGTTGGAAATTAAGATAGCTGAGGTAAGTCTTAATTGAAGATCTCTTCCCTTCCTTTCCTTTTTCTTATTTTAAAGGCAGCATATCATGAATAAACATATAAATTGCAACTAAATAATACCATTGTGTGTCATTGCCCTTTGAGTTCAAGGTAGAACTAATAGCACCTCTTCTGGGAAATAGCAAGAAAAGAACCATGACAGAAAGAAGAGCTCTTTGTTCCTTCTGTCTCCCTGGTTTAAGACCAGTCAATGTGCATATGCTGCTCAGCTGTGGCCATAGAATAGCAGCACAGAGACTCTCTAGTTTCCTATAGAAACTCCTGTTTGGCTCAAATAGAAGAGAGATGTTCAATAAATTCTTATTGAGTTGACTTGAATGGAAGGTTGCTTTTAATCCAGTATCTATATTTTATACCACTCCCACTGATACTCAGTCTGACCTAAGTTCTGGGTTCAGGGAAGTCTGTTCACCAATACTGGGTATAAAATTTTATATAGAAAGTGGTTAGGGCATGCTGGGTAAACATTTTTAACCTACTTTTCTGGTGCTACTTTGTACATACCCTTGTTTTTCATTCTTTTCTTGCCCTACTTTAATGAAATTGTGTCACATACATGATACAGAATTACATGTTCTGTGTAAGTCACCTTAGATTCTTTTAGGCTCATGGTAGAGACAAAAAGATATAAGAACAAACTTGTGGGAGAATAATGAGAAATCCTAAGTAGTTAGTGTTGTTTATAGAATAATTTTTTTTTTCCCTAGAAGAACCAAAGTGTAAAATCTCTGTATGTTCCTAGGCCCAGAGGGAACAAATATAGTGAAATCTACTTGTGAGGAAACCCTGCAATGAAAAGAAAATGATGCTTTTCCCAAGAGACTTTTGCATGTGGGTTGGTAGTTTTCTATGAAGGAAGTTGGTAAAAATCTTGAGGTGAACAAGAGTCCAAGTGTTTATTGGTTTTGTGTTTGAGGGGGTGGTGGTGTGTTGAGGTGTGCAGTAGGGGTAAAGGATAACGAAGGGGAATTCGTCTCTCTCTCTGGTGTGATGATGTCTGCATATACCTCTCTCCAAATTCCTACTTGCTGTGCAAAAAATTCATTCCTGCATGTCACCTTTGAAAACTGTGAAGACTGCTGCAGATGTTTGGAAGTCAAAGACTGTGCTTCTAAGCCATGTCTAGAGGCTGTCTAGATTCCCTTCTCAGGCAAATAGGAGGCCCAGAGCTCTAATTTGGACTGAAGCTGTTACATAGCAGGGAAGGCCTTGTCCTGAGCCAGGGATTTGGACCAAAAAGGGAACTAACAACAGCTGGGCTGAGGCAAGACTGGGAATTGTCAAGAGGCTAAATGAAGTGACAAATCCATTGTGTGGAGGAGAGTAGCTGGCAGAGAGCTGAAAACAGCTCTGAGGCCATAGGGCTCCAACCTGGGGCTGTGAGACTCTGAGGGAGGAGAAGGGGGGTAGGTGGAAGAGGAGTGTGGACATCCTCTGAGGTAATGATTCACGCAGATCCACGAAGCTGTTTGTCAGTTACACATGGTCTCCCTGTGGAGGGTGAGGAGGGAGAAGCTAAGGGCACTAAAGGATTTAGAAAAGAGGGGGCAAATGTCTGCCTCTCAGCTCTCTGTGATTTTGCCTCAAAACATCCACAGTGTGTGCATTTGTGGCCTGCTAGTAATGCTCAACTCCATCTTTTCCACTGCAGGCCACTAGATATATTCAAAATTAGTGAGGCACGTAGTCCAAGGGGAACTTGTGAAGCTGGGAAGACAGGACAACCCAGTCAAACACAAATAAGTCCTTGTAAATACAGCCATGGAAGTGTGCATTTAACCAATCCCAGCTAGAGATATGTGTTTCACAAGGAGAGGGCTTGTTGATGGAGTGGCCCTTGTGATTGGAATCAAGTGGAGTTTAATTGGGAAGGCTTTCTAGAGATGGTGAATCTCAGGCAGCCTTGAATCATAGTTCAAACCATGGAGGTGGTGATGGTGGCTAGGAGATGCAAGGGTAGAAGAGTAATGTATGCAGTGGGAGGTGGCAAGTTTAATACGAGGGAATTGGATGATGGCTAGCCTGAAGACAAAATCATGATGCAATTGAGGGGTGGATATGGGAGCTACTGCCTGTCAATGGAGGTGATTAAGGTGGCCCTTGAGGAAGATAATCACTGCTGCTTGCTTTTAGATTAGATTAAACATGGAGGAGGCTAGAGGCTTCGATTTGGTGTTGACCAAATGGCCAAGAACATGAGTATTGGGAATGGAAAGAGTGTAGAGTCTGGACTGGAGAGGCAGGTTGTGAAATGTGTTTAGGTGGTAAGTGAATCCATATCCCCAGCAATACAGCTAGGGGAATCTCAAGGCCAAAGAGACAAGAGGGGAAAATGAAGGAATGAGCTGTTGACAAAATGATTGTGGATAGTAGTGGTATCCAGACAGTCTCGTGTTCATCACTGAAAATTTGCCCCTAGAGATAAAATTTGCCCCTACAGGGATGGTCTGTATTGAGATCATTATCTGGAGACCACAGGGGAAAGTGGAATGTTTGCCTCAATTGTCCAACTTCAGTTTGGCTGTCAAAACTGAGTCAGCAATAGATTTTGTCCATCCACGTTATAGATGAGGGGGAGATTCTGTGTAGTTCTTTCTGTACTGGGAACAATATTTCACATGGAAGAGGACATGAAAGTTTCTTTTTAGTTTCTTAATCTTAATCCTGCCTAAAGTGATGTCTTTTTTTCTCTTCCTCCAGTTGGGCACCACACCAAAGTCTTGGAAAAAACGTTATAATACTATCCAGATGTTTTGGCACATGTAGAAAGTAGTCATGTAGTAAGAAGTGGTTCATTAAAAAAAAAAATAACCAAAGTCCCTCTCCAACAGATAATGATTCCACATGAAAACCGAACCAGTGAGGCCATGTACAACAAAATGAACATTTCTGAACTGAGTGCTATGATTCCCCAGGTTGGTGAAAACAATCCAGAAAACTTTCTCCTAACTGGTCATTTTACAAGCAATTGTATTTCATCTGTGTGTAAATTTCTGTCTTGGAAAACCTACTATCGATCTTTTTGGTTATCATCATCATTGTCAACGATCACATAAAATATCCCTCATCTCTGTGCTGGAATACCTTCTGTTATAGGGAAGAGAAAATCTTTCCAACAGTGGCTTAAAAACTTAAACCCCATTTTCTTATGGGCAAAAGTCTAGACATTGGTGGTTATTGGTGTTGGCTTAGCTGTTTAACAATGTTGTCCGAAACCCAAGTTCTTTCTATCTTTCCATTCCACTCTCCATGGTGTGTTGGCTTTTCAGCTTCATGTTTGATTCTGCCCTCAGGACAGAAAGGAGGGGGAAGGGCAAGTGATAGCCCTTTTTTTTTTTTTTTACCAGAAAAAAACAAAAAGCCTTTCCAGAATATCCCCAGATGTCTTCCATTTATTTATTATTGAACAGAATTGAGTCATGCGGCCACACCTTACTACAGGGGAGGCTGGGCATTGAGTAATTGGTTTTCCATTTCAGTAGTGGAGACAGGCAAGGGAGAAGAGGCTGGGAAATGACTTTTAGGGTAGCCAATCTAAAGTACCAAATGGCATATTAGGTGAGATAGACATACTCTGAAGAATGGAGGCATGTTGCTTTTTGTCGCTGCTTGTTTGCTCCTGTGTTAAGAAAGGCAGTGTTAGAAGACCAGTAATGTACCATGGCGTCTGCATCTGTGTGTGTATGAGAGGGAGGGGACAGTAAAGGACAGAGAGAGAGGAGGCGAAGGGGGGAGAATATGGGAGGAAGAAAGGCAATAGGTCTGGATGGCAATGATCCAGAGTTTATTTTCTAGATTTGAGCAGTTGCATCTTTAATTATTTGCCTTTCTTACTTGCTGCCTAGCAGAAGTTCTCTCACTCTGGTTTTTTTTTTTTTTTTTTTTTCTCTCTTCCCTCAGTTTGACTGGCTGGGCTACATCAAGAAGGTCATTGATGCCAGACTCTACCCCCACCTGAAAGACATCGGCCCTTCAGAGAATGTGGTGGTCCGCGTCCCCCAGTACTTTAAAGATTTGTTTAGGATATTAGGCTCTGAGAGGAAGAAGTAAGAACTTTCATGTGAATTTTACTGTGACTTTTCTCTTTTCTGTAAATTATAAGGGCCTTCCTTCTCACGTCCTTTGAAAACTGTTTTTAAAGAATGTCACAACAAAGGAGTCACAGGAAAAATCGTGACACTTTTTGTAACGAATTGGCGAAAACCAATGTCTGGTGTAATTTACTTGCTGCGATGACAACAAATGCACAATGTTTTTGCCCCTTATTTCTGGTCTTTCTCTATACTGTTCTCTCCGAGAGCCTAAATTGTTTATGAGTTTTGAGAATAGTTATATAATGATGTTATTTTCTAAGATTTCTATATGAACATCGTTTTTTTTTTTTTTTTTTTTTTTTCCCTAGTTCATTCTTCATCTTTTGCTGCCATCCCCACCCCCAATTTCTTTTTGGCCACTAAGTCACTTTCTGGCAATAAACTAAAGTACCTATATTACAAACACACATGACCACTTTGAGAGCTGTAGAAAAATTGCACTGAGAAACAACTTTAGGAACTGTTAAGTATTTTTTATTTTAAAGAATATTTTAGAATTTGTTGCTTTGGAGATTAGTACTACAAAGAAAAGGCATTCTAAAAAGGCCCAGGAAAGAGAATTTTACATGTTCATTAAGGCCTTCAGATTTGACTACAGAAAATGAATCACAGAAAGGTCAACTAGTTTATGAAACAATTTACTGAGCTAATTGCTGGGCCATGATTAAAAATCATATTTCCTCATTTGGACTCAGACAAGGCTATGTGGTCAGGAGTTATGTTAAAAAAAAAAAAGACACCTACAGAAGTCCAAGGAGTTAAGTCAATAAAGTGTAACATGCATCCTCACCTATGAAACACTTAGATACTTGCGAAGAGCTGCTCTTTTAAAGATATCTTCTAATAATAAAAGTAATCCATGTTCATTGAGGAAAACATATAGAAAAAGGAGAGAAGAAACAATAAATTAACTTAAAATTCTATCATTTAGAGATAAGTGGTGATTTAAAATTTTTTTTTTCTGGCCGGGCACGATGGCTCATGCCTGTAATCCTAGCACTCTGGGAGGCCAAGGTGGGAGGATCATTTGAGCTCAGGAGTTCGAGACCAGCCTGAGCAAGAACGAGACCCTGTCTCTACTAAAAATAGAAAGAAATTATCTGGACAACTAAAAATATATAGAAAAAATTAGCTGGGCATGGTGGCGCATGCCTGTAGTTCCAGCTACTTGGGAGGCTGGGGCAGGAGGATGGCTTGAGTCCAGGAGTTTGAGGTTCCTGTGAGCTAGGCTGATGCCACAGCACTCTAGCCCAGGCAACAGAGTGAGACTCTGTCTCAAAAAAAAATTTTTTTTTTCTACTAATAAAAGAAAGTTGAATCTAGAGGAAGGTAAGTATATGTTTGGGATAGAGCCTTGCTATTTGAAATGTGTTCCATGGGCTAGTAATACCAGCAGCATCACCTTGGGTGTTTGTTGAAAATACAGATTCTAAGGCCCTCCTCCATAGAGTCTGATAGAGGAGAGCTTTGGGGGAGGCCCAGGAATCTGTATATTAAATAAGTACTCTGGGAGAGTTATGATTGGCTTTATTAGAGGGGGACAGAAAGGGGAATCACTGCATTAGAAAATTTCTGTGTAAGTACTTCCTAACTTTGAAATATTATAAAATCTGACCCAAGTGATTTTCTACTCACATGCCATTGAGTTACTGAGCACATTTTAAATTTTGGTGGTAATTTCCATTAAAATGTGGAGTTTGCCATGCTATGTACTCATTTTTCAGCACCTAATGAGCCATTTCTTCTAGTGTCTGTGTTACTTCCTGTTGTACAATCATAGGTATTCTGGATATTGTATTCATTTTATTTCCAAAGAAGCCTACTCTACAACCAGGGGATAGATTGGGACTTGGTTTACTATATTAGAAAAATCATCTCTGTGGTGATGATTATGCTTTGGAATTGTAGGACTTTTTATAACAGGAAAGACCATTATTAGAGGGAGATTTTACTCCTGTCAAAATGATAACTTGGAAAAATGTAAACATGGTGAACAGCAGTAGAAAAGATATAGATAGAAAAATTACCTGTAGACATTATGTACATATAAAAACTTCATTTAAAAATAAAGACAAAAACCAAATTTCAGTAACCAATGCATCACAAATGACTTGTATTCTGTGTATTCTTGTGAGATTTCAAGACACTATATGCATCTTGAGAAGATTGGCAACACTTTATTTGCATACCATTATGAAGTGTTTGCATTGCTGATCATGTTTGATCCTCACTCATATAGCATTACAAGGCTAGTTGAGGACGGGTCTTCTCGGGTCCCCATAGTTACCATTTTAGTTCAGGATATACCAGTTGCTGTAACAAGCACTTCTAAACTCTCATTGGCTAAATTATATCTTCTGCTCATGGAATAGTCCAACATGGGTGTTCTTCCAAGTAGCGACTCAGTAACCCGGGCTCCTTCCATCTTGTGGCTCTGCCCTCCTCTGGGTTTTTGGCATCCTCTCCATTCAGCTGGTGGATGGGGAAAGAGAGATGGTAGAAGATTGGATAGGTTTTTGTGGAAAGGGCTAAATGTGGGGTATGTCACTTCTATTCATATTCCATAAGCCAGAACTCAGTCACATGATTCATCAAATTGTAGGGGAGGCTGGGAAATATAGTCTGTGTGCCCAGGAGGAAAAGGAGTTGGAGTTTCCCTAGACACACCTCTATCAAAGAATTTATCTCATTTTCTTGAACACTTTTCTTTCAATGGCAGATGCTTTCCTGCTGTGCCCCCTCTGCCTCCTGCCATGCACATTGAACATCTGATGGCAGGCCACTGGAGGCATGGCCTGGAGGTTGCCTGTGGGGAAGAGGAGTTGGTGTTTGAGGTGGAAAGGGGGGGGGGGTGAGGAGGCAGTGATTTTCTGCTCGATCCCCAAGTTGTGTGCATTTCTTCCTAAGTCCATGTTCAGTGATCTCACTTTGATAGTTTGAAATCAACTATGGTGGGAGTTTTGCACTATGGAAATTGGCAAATGCTGCGAATCATTTTATTTTTTTCTTGACAAGGCAGTTGGTAAACATTCACTAGCATGTCACCAAGTGAGGGGCACTACAGACTTCTCTCCCTTTCTGTCTCTTTCAACTCTCCTCTCCACTCCTGACTTGAGGCTGCCTCAATTGCTTTACCATCTATTAATACTTTGATCTGAGGAGAAAGAGTAGGAAGGGAGAGGCTGAGGAAGGATGGCATCAGAGAGAGTTGAGTTGGGTTCCTCTTCCTGGTCAGGCCTGGCCTCACGGAGATCGTCTGAACTGGAATTGTTTTTTTGCAGGCTGGCCTAAAGCAAACCCTTGGAGTTTTGCCAAACCCCTGTTAGCTTCCCTGTCTTTAGTTTTATTTTCATATAAAGCAAGCACAATGTACTTTAAGATGATTCTTGTTGCATGTTTCCAAAGGCTTACCTGGAAAATGTGCTGTTATGTGTGCCTCTCATGGGACTCAGCTCTTCTGAGGGTGATCTAGGGCTGTGTTCCCCAACCCCTGGGCTGCAGACAGGTATTGGTCAGTGGCCTGTTAGGAACCAGGCTGCACAGCAGGAGGCAAGTGACAGATGAGCTGGTGAAGCTTCATCTCTATTTGCAGCTGTTCTCCATTGCTCACATCACTGCATAAGCTCTGCCTCCCGTCAGATCAGTGGGGACATTAGATTCTCATAGGAGCACAAACCCTACTGTAAACTGTGCATGCGAGGGATCTAGGTTGCGCGCTCCTTATGAGAATCTAATGTCTAATGATCCGAGGTGGAGCTGAGGCGGTGATGCTAGCGCTGGGGAGCAGCTGCAAGTACAAATTATCATTAGCAGAGAGGTTTGACTGCACAATAAATGTAATGCCTTTGAATCATCCCCAAACCATCCCCCTTGCCCTTGGTCTGTGGACAAATTGTCTTCCATGAAACTGGTCCCTGGTGCCAAAATGTTGGGAACCACTGATCTCTAGGGCATTGCTAGTCAAAGTATGGTCCATGGACAAGCAGTATAGGTGTTACTGGGGAGCTTGTCAGAAATGCAGAATGTCAGGCTCTGTCCCAGACCTACTAAATCAGAGTCTGAAACTGAATGAGTTCTCCAGGGGGCTCATATACATATTCAAGTTTAAGAAGCACTGATCTAGGATTTAGGAAGTTCTAATTGAGCTGTGTCTTTCTGTAAAGATGAGGGGAGGTAGAGTTTTCCCAGACAAGTAGTTCTTAAACCTTATGAGCATCAGAATCCCCTGGAGGGCTTATTAAAATACAGACTATTCTTTTTGAGACAGGGTCTTGCTCTGTTGCCCAGTTTAGAGTATTGAGCCCCATCCCCACAGAGTCTGATTCAGTAGGTCTGGGCTGAGGCCCAGGAATTTTCTAACAAATTCTCAGGCCACACTGAAGCTGTTGGCCCAGGGATATACTTTGAGAACCACTGTCTTAGGCATACCTCTGGGCAGCCTATAGGATTTAGGAAGATTTCCTTGGCTTTGAGAACCTTTGAGAAGCCTCTCTCTGGTTCACCTCAGGTAGTATGACTGAGAGGAGCAAACATAAGCTCTGAAATTTGAAGACCCAAATGTTAGTCCTGGATTTGACACATTCTTTGAAGTTCCTTGACCTCCGACCTTTGTTTTCTTCATCTGAAAATGGGCACAATAATAACCACAGCCCTGTCATGAGGATCAAAGAAGGTATTTTAGGATCTCTTAAATGTAACAGAAATGTAAACTGCCGCTACAGGTTGAGTATCACTTATCTGAAATGTTTGGGGCCATAAGTGTTTCAGATTTTGAATTTCTTTGGATTTTGGAATATTTGCATTATACTTACCAAATGAGTATCCCAAATCTGAAAATAAAAAATTCTTCGGAGTCAGAAGCTTTGGGAAATAATTTCTTATTGCTCTCTTAGTGGTGGTGGATTCTCTTTGGGGATGCTTTGCCTTTCTCTACTGTATTTATTGCCATTTGGGGAAATTACCATACTGCTGAAAATGCTTTTTGGGAAAAAACAAAAAGGTATTATGTGTTATTTTTAAGAACTGTTGCTGAGTCTGATTTTTGTTTTGTTTTTTGATGTATCTGAGCATTAGGTGGCAGTGATTCAGTCATTATGGTCATATCTGTTCCTGGTGTGGTAATATTAGCACTCTAAAGCTGTGCTCGGCGGCGCTCTGTCAGTATATTTATAACACACTGAAGAAACTCATTAGTGCCATTGTCTCTCTGTGTGAGCTTCTCGACATTCCCTCTTGCAGCTCTCAGAGGTCTTGCCGTTATGCTATCATCTTAGTAATGCCTTGGCCAGGGAAACCTCACTGTGCTCTTCTCATGCCCACAGATTTCTGCGAACTGCCTTTGTTGGAGTGTTTTGGGGTCTCTGTGACTGGCCAGAAAATCTTAGCTGAATTAGAGGCTTTAATTCATCCCTGTGTGGCATAGGGTTTTCCCTGCTTTTGCAGGCTTTAGAGTTAGACACTCCTGGGTCTGGTCCAGCCTCCATCGCTTATTACAGTGGTTCCCTAACTTGGCCACACATTGGACTTAGCTGGGGAGATTTAGAAGTAATATTTCTGCTGGGTGCCACTCTAAAGACATTGTAATTTAATTGATCTGGGGTGGCTTAGGTGTTTGGACTTTTTAAAACTCCTCTGGTGATTCCACTAGTTTGAAACCCACTGAATATGTGATCATGATTTTTTCTTTTGGAGACAGAGTCTCGCTTTGTTACTCAGGCTAGAGTGAGTGCCATGGCATCAGCCTAGCTCACAGCAACCTCAAACTCCTGGGCTCAAGCAATCCTACTGCCTCAGCCTCCCAAATAGCTGGGACTACAGGCACGCGCCACCATGCCCGGGTAATTTTTTCTATATATATTAATTGGCCAATTAATTTCTTTCTATTTATAGTAGAGATGGGGACTTGCTCTTGCTCAGGTTGGTTTTGAACTCCTGAACTCAAACGATCCGCCCGCCTTGGCCTCCCAGAGAGCTAGGATTACAGGCGTGAGCCATCGCGCCTGTGATCATGATTTTATTTAATGGTACTAAGCCACAAGTTTCCTTATATGTAAAGTGGGTATAATAACATCTCTCCTACAGCAGTGCTGTTAAGATCATAGATAATGTGAGAGTCCTCTATGGGATGATTTCAGGGAAGGTGGAAAGGACCTTATTTCTAAAACCCCAGTGTACATGGCCATACTCTCTCTTCTACCATTATCATCAGGCCCCATCCTGACAACTTTCCAATTCACCTGGCATATCACCACCCCCTTGTGGGAATATCTTTTGAATTCATGGAAGGACGTCTGCCAGCTGTTGACCTGCTAACCCGGGTCTATGGATCCAGCATGGCTCACACACCAAGCAAGCAATATATATATATATATATTTTTAATTTAATTTAATTTATTTTTTATTTCGGCATATTATGGGGGTACAGATTTTAAGGTTTCAATAAATGCCCATTTCCCCCCCTCCCCCCACAAGTCTGAGTCTCCATCATGACCATCCCCCAGATGGTGCACATCTCACTCATTATGTATGTATATACCCGCCCCCTCCCACCTGCCCAATACCCTATTACTGTAGTACCTATGTGTCCACTTAGGTGCTACTCAGTTAATACCAGTTTGCTGGTGAGTATATGTGGTGCTTGTTTTTCCATTCTTGGGAAACTTCACTTAATAGTATGGGTTCCAGCTCTAACCAGGAAAATATAAGATGTGCTATATCACCATTGTTTCTTAGAGCTGAATAGTACTCCATGGTATACATATACCACATTTTATTAATCCATTCTTGGATTGATGGGCACTTGGGCTGTTTCCACAGCCTTGCAATTATGAATTGTGCTGCTATAAACATTTGAGTGCAGGTGTCTTTTTTGTAGAGTGTCATTGGATCTTTTGGGTAGATGCCCAGCAATGGGATTGCTGGATCAAATACAAGATTGCTGGATCAAATACAGCCCAATACAAGATTCACTTGTATTGCTTTAAGGTATGTCCATATTGCTTTCCACAGAGGTTGAACTAGTTTGCAGTCCCACCAGCAGTGTAGGAGTGTTCCTCTCTCTCCGCAACCATGCCAGCATTTATTGTTTGGAGATTTTTTGATAAAGGCCATTCTCACTGGGGTTAAGTGATATCTCATTGTGGTTTTGATTTGCATTTCCCTGATGATTAGAGATGTTGAGCATTTTTTCATATGTTTGTTGGCCATTCTTCTGTCTTCTTTAGAAAAGTTTCTGTTCAAGTCCTTTGCCCACTTTTTAATGGGGTTATTTGATTTTTTCTTCTTGATTTTCGTGAGTTCTAAGTATATTCTAGTTATCAGTCCCTTATCGGATGCATAGGATGCAAAAATTTTCTCCCATTCTGTAGGTTGTCTGTTTACTTTCATGACTATTTCTTCGGCTGTGCAGAAGCTTTGTAGTTTGATCATGTCCCATTTATTTATTTTTGTTGCTGCTGTGATTGCCTTTGGGGACTTCTTCATAAACTCTTTGCCCAGGCCGATGTCTAGGAGAGTGTTTCCAACTTTTTCCTCTAGAGTTCTAATAGTTTCATACCTTAGGTTTAAGTCTGTTATCCAGCGTGAGTTGGTTTTTGTGAGAGGTGAGAGGTGTGGGTCCTGTTTTAGCCTTCTACAGGTGACTATCCAGTTTTCCCAGCACCATTTATTGAAGAGGGATTCTTTTCCCCAGCGTATGTTTTTGTCTGCTTTGTCAAAGATTAGATGGCTATATGAGGATGGTTTTATATCAGGATTCTCACATCTGTTCCACTGGTCAATATTCCTATTTTTGTGCCAATACCATATTGATTTAATTACTACAGCTTTGTAGTATAGTTTGATATCTGGCATATTAATGCCTCCCATTTTGTTTTTGTTGCCTAGAATTGCTCTTCATATTAGGGGTCTTCTTTGGTTCCATACGAAGCGTAAAATTATTTTTTCTATATCTGTGAAGTATGCTGATGGGATTTTAATAGGTATTGCATTGAATCTGTAGATCAGTTTGGGTAGTATAGACATTTTGATGATATTGAGTCTGCCGATCCACGAGCATGGTATGGATTTCCATCTGTTTACATCCTCTGCTATTTCCTTCCTCAGTGTTTCATAGTTCTCCCTGTAGAGGTCTTTTACGTCCTTGGTTAAGTATATTCCTAGGTACTTTAATTTCTTTGTTGCTATTGTGAAGGGAATTGAGTCTTTGATTTGGTTCTCAATTAGATTGTTGTTGGCGTATATGAATGCCTCTGATTTCTGTGTATTGATTTTGTATCCTGAGACTTTACTAAATTCATTGATCAGTTCCAGGAGTTTCTTGGTTGAATCCTTGGGGTTTTCTAGATACAATATCATATCATCAGCAAACAGTGAAAGTTTGATCTCTTCTGCCCCTATTTGGATACCTTTGATTCCATTTTCCTGTCTGATTGCTGTAGCCAAGACTTCCAGCACTATGTTGAACAGAAGTGGAGATAGTGGGTAGCCTTGTCTGGTTCCAGTTCTAAGTGGGAATGATTTCAATTTTTCCCCATTTAGTATGATGTTGGCTATGGGTGCAAGCAATATTTTAAGGCCAAAGAATGTAAAGACCTTTCCTTAGGGCCAGGATCTACCCATTGATGTCCTAGACACTAGACCTTGATTACTGCCTTTGTCTCCCCAGTGTGGGTCTTTCTGGCTACTTCCTTCAGCGATGACCCTGCTCACTGTCCCCTCCAACATATAAGCCAACGTAGCTGTTACTTAGCCTGTCCAGGGTTCATGTTCCTGCTTCACATACCAAATCCTTCCAACTTTTAGGCATGTCCTTCTCATGAAACCTACCCATACCCCTCAGTTTGTGATGTGCTGTCCCTCCAGTGAAGTGTCTTAATACTTTTTTGGGTGCCCAATCATTATGCACTTGCCTCATCTCCTCTGCTCAGCTAAAAGCTTCAAGAGATCAAGGATTATATCTTTCTCACCTTTTCATCTCCCCAGCATCTAGAACTATTCGTACATACGTGGATGCTTAGGATGTGTTGATTGAGTGAATGATAGAAAGATCCTTTAGGTACTTACAGGGTGTTCCTTCAATTAAAAAACTCAACTATATGACCAAGTTGAAATCTGTGTTCCCAACTAGACTTTGAGTTCTCCAACTATAGGTGCTGGGTTCCTATTTCTTTACATTCCTTGTGGCATCTGGCACAATAGTTGACCTACATTAAGTGCTCAGGAAGCACTTTTTTGTCTTGCAGGGATGTGAATGCAAAAGAGCCAAAGGAGTGACCTAAAAACTACATGTTTATTATAGTGGCCTCAACAGAGCATGGATGAGGGCTAGACTTTGCTGTTTAGGGCAGTGGTCTCTGACGGGGGGAGTATGCATACCCCACCAAGATCTATTTGGCCCAAGAAGAAACCTTTAGGACTTTTATCTTTGTTTTTTTTCTAAATTTAAAAATAACTAGGCTTGGCCAGGCGCGGTGGCTCACGCCTGTAATCCTAGCGCTCTGGGAGGCCAAGGTGGGCGGATTGCTCGAGGTCAGGAGTTCGAAACCAGCCTGAGCAAGAGCAAGACCCCATCTCTACTATAAATAGAAATTAATTGGCCAACTATTACATATAGAAAAAATTAGCCGGGCATGGTGGCACATGCCTGTAGTCCCAGCTACTCGGGAGGCTGAGGCAGTAGGATCACTTGAGCCCAGGAGTTTGAGGTTGCTGTGAGCTAGGCTGACACCACAGCACTCACTCTAGCCTGGGCAACAAAGTAAGACTCTGTTTCAAAACAACAACAACAACAACAAAAAACTAGGCTTTATTGAGTTCTATATTGATGGCCACAGACCCCTCATTTAATCCATATGGCACAGGAGTGAGAGCCATGTCACTTCCTCTGGCTTGTTTTCATTTGATATATTAAAAATAATCTTGAGCTATATGCATAGACCTGTAGATTTATGAATTTCATTATCTAGTTTAATCCTTACAACGTGGACAAGTGGCTTAAAAATTCTTACAGAGAAACAGAAATTAAAACTCGTACTAATAATGTAAGCACAAGTGAACAGCTAGAAAATGGCAGATGTAACCCTTCTCCCAGGCTACCATGTCACCTAAGTTAGCCAGGTGATGAGAGAAAAACAATGGCAGTCTAACCACATATGACAAGACCATGTCAACAGGTTTTGAAATAGTCAAGAAGATGATATAAAATGTGGATTTACACCTAGTGTCATTGCATTAACATAATCCTATATGAATAATGTGTCTTAAAGAGTTAATCCAGTGGTGTTTGAAAGATTAATGACTTCTGAAGAAAATTTCTGTTTCTATATTTGTTAAAAATTTTCCTAACAGTCTGTTAGTTTATCTCTATATAAATTAAACATCCACATATTAGGTGTATATGCTGAAAAGTATTTTACTGATAGGAATGCATATCCACTTTGTCAGAGCACAGTGCAGATGAGAACGCGCATTGTTCTTGATGGGCTGGTGAGCATTGTCATGTCACACGGCTCTCACATGGTTGCAGATGGAAGAGCCATCTCAGGAATGTGCGTTATTAGTCACCATGGTAATGGCACAGCTGGGAGGGGATGGGTCGTTAAAAATACATCATCACTATTGAGTTAGAAATTAACTCAGGTCACACATCCTTCTGAGGTCAGTTTATCTTTTGCTTATAGAGAAAGGCAACGCTTAAAATGTAACAGATTTAGGCTGGGTGTGGTGGCTCATGCCTGTAATCCTAGCACTCTGGGCAGATCGCTCAAGGTCAGGAGTTCGAAACCAGCCTGAGCAAGAGTGAGACCCCGTCTCTACTAAAAATAGAAAGAGTTAATTGGACAGCTAAAAATATATAGAAAAAATTAGCTGGGCATGGTGGCGCATGCCTGTAGTCCCAGCTATTCGGGAGGCTGAGGCAGGAGGATCGCTTGAGCCCAGGAGTTTGAGGTTGCTGTGAGCTAGGCTGACGCCACGGCACTCTAGCCTAGGCAACACAGTGAGACTCTGTCTCAAACAAAAACCAAAAAACCATGTAACAGATTTTTAAAAATATGTATCATGGGCATTACATGAGCATATGGGATTGTTCATACATTTGGAAGTAAATGACAAACCTAGGAATTTACTCTTTGCATTTTGTTATTTATTTTGACCTCAAAATAATCCCATAAAGTAGAGATCATCTTCATTGTATGACAAGGAAAGATAAAATCAGAGGGCTTAAGTGATATTTAGTAAATAGAGAGCTAGTGTACAAATTTAGATAATTGGTATTAGCCAATATTTTGCTGTTAGTTTCCAAAGGCAAAGAATACATATGCATTTTATCAAGTCACCTAATATAGTAAGTCCTCACTTAATGTCATGGATAGGTTCTTGGAAACTGTGACTTTAAGTGAAATGACTTATAATGCAACCAATTTTACCATAGGATAATTGATATAAACAAGAGTTCAATTGATATAAACAAGAAACAGCTTGTTTCTTGTCATAGAAATATCACCAGACTTCTAAATAAAGACCCAAACACTTCTAGTATTAAACATTGAAATACATTTGAGCTATACATACATTTAAGAAAGATGAATAAAAACAAGCTAATTATTGACCTGCTGATTGAAGTTCAGCATCTTGGATGGTCATAGCTCATCCCAGTAGCTCAGGGCACCAGGCAGGACCCAGTCCTGGCCAGGATGCCATCCTGTTGCAGGGCACGCTTGTACACACACCTGCACTCACACTGGGACAACTTAGACTCTTCATGTGCAGAGCTTTGGGATGTGGGAGAAAACTGGACCACTTGGAGAAAACCCTCAGAGATATGGGGAGAACATGGCAACTCCACACAAACAGCGGCCCTGGCCAGAATCGATTTTTTTTTTTTCTTATCGATGTTATAACGAAAGGCTATTGAATGCAATGACATTATTGAAAGACCTACTGTAACTCAGAGATATTCACAATTTCCAGACATGAAAGGCTGTGCAACAGTGGACTCTGTATACTGGGAGGAAAAGCAAAATGTTCACTCTGAGGTCTGGGGCTGGAATCTTTATTTCATCTATCTGCATTAGGCGACGAAAGGCAAGCCAATTGTGATTGTGCTTATTGACGTTGTATCATCTTATGTCATTTCTCAAATGACAATTCTGCATTTTTGTATGAGCAAGAAGTCTCTCCACGGAGCTTTGCCAACTGTTTTTCTCAAGGTGTTCTGCAGAGCATCAGATATTGACCTAAAATATGATAAATGTGCATCTCTCTCTGTTAACAGGACCATTGCCAACTATTTGGTGTGGAGAATGGTTTATTCCAGAATTCCGAACCTTAGCAGGCGCTTTCAGTATAGGTGGCTGGAATTCTCACGGGTAAGTTTAAGAAGGTTGCAATGTTACATCACTGAATAACTTTGCATGCTGGAATAGTCCATTAACTGATCCAGTAAAAATCATCTCTAGGGATTGGATGGGGGAGGGACAGTTGCAGCCCAAACCCTTCTTTACTTTTTGCTTTATTTCTTTTTATTTAGGTATAACTTATAAATAGTAAAGTACACTCAAGCACTACTTTGATGGGGCTATATAAATATATTTAGAGCAATACTTGAGGCCATCACATTGTTTTCACTCCCTGTTATCAACGTATTCCCATTTTTAACTGGGCCATTGTAATTATAGTTTGAACATTTCTTAGTGACATATTTGTAACTTTTATTTTCAGTATTCTGAATATTCAAAATGTGCATGATATATGTAGTATATGCTAAAGTTTCATTTTTAATTTGGGATAGAGTTTTATCTTTAATTTTACCTAGATCTTTGAATCTCCCCTAATTCGGCTAGGTCCAAAAGCCTCCAATTTAGTCCCCTCTGCGGCCTCACTCGATCGCCTGGGATGCTTTTCTTCTCCCCCCACTCATCTGGCTCTTTAATTTGTGCTTCTCTTCCACCTTTGCTCGCTTCCAAACTTGCACGGGTGTTATTCTCCTCTTCGTTTCTGAGGCTTGTGTCTGAGTAATTCTCACCACTAGAGGACTTAAGGATTTTGTGACTTTAAAAAAATATTTTAGACCAGGCATGGTGGCTCATGCCTGTAATCCTAGCACTCTGGGAGGCCAAGGCGGGAGGATCGCTCAAGGTCAGGAGTTTGAAACCAGCCTGAGCAAGAGTGAGACCCCATCTCTACTAAAAAAATAGAAAGAAATTAATTGGCCAACTAATATATATAGAAAAAATTAGCCGGGCACGGTGGTGCATGCCTGTAGTCCCAGCTACTTGGGAGGCTGAGGCAGGAGGATCACTTGAGCCCAGGAGTTCGAGGTTGCTGTGTGCTAGGCTGATGCCACGGCACTCTAGCCCGGGCAACAGAGTGAGACTTTGTCTCAAAAAAAAAAAAAAATGTTTTAGGTTTATTTTTCCATCAACTTCAAGTTAAGTGAATGGCAAATCTTATAAGCTATGATTTCATTTAACAAACATTTTTGTTATTAGAACAACTAGTAAAGTACAGGAATTCTGAATGGGCTATTACTCTTGAAGAGTAGTACAATTATTTGGGTACATTTTGAACCTTTAAAGTCACTAGAATATAATGCCACTTTATAGAGAACAACATAAACCAACTATATTTATTCAGATCATATCAAAGGGTTAAGATACAAAACAAGTAGATTTTTTTGTGTGTGCGAGTGTATTTTTAACTCCTGTGGATCACATAAAAGATGAGACCCAGCTGCTTCCCACCCCCACTGTGAGGAGAATGAGAGAGAGAGAGGTGTAAGAAATATTGTGTGAAAATTTGAGGTTAGGTATGAGGGGATGTTTTTTGGGCATGAAGTGCTAAATATAATATCGAATTGCCAGAGAAGGTTGTAGAATCTCTTTCTCTAGAGCTTTAAAAAAAAATAGATTTATCCCTTACCTCTGAGAGGGGTTGTGTTACCAGAAAGAAGAGGAAGAATAGATGAACTGAAGCCTCAATCCCATTCACCCTGCTCCAACAACCTGGGTCTAACATGGTGCAAGGGGCACTTCCGGCCACCATTCTCAGCGCCTCCCTTCCTCACTGCCTGTCTGCACCCCACCTTCCAAGAGCAACTTAAATTGTATTTATTTCTCTGCTTTCATCCCCAAGAGTAAACTTCTGAGGCTTTCAGTTCCTGCTTTGAAACCTCCTTACTTGTTTGTAAATGTTTTCTTGTAATGGTATAATTGGGACAGATGGGAAAAGCGTTTACATCTTTATTTTACTTGTTTACCAGTGTGTTCTTGGCTATGACACATGTAAATATTCTCCCTGGGTTGC
Source organism: Microcebus murinus (assembly GCF_040939455.1). Lineage (NCBI taxonomy): Eukaryota > Metazoa > Chordata > Mammalia > Primates > Cheirogaleidae > Microcebus > Microcebus murinus. The sequence goes on from NC_134136.1 coordinate 97,164,760, forward strand.
TCATGGTGGACCATGTTCTCCTGGTCTGCCTCGTTGAGTGTACTACCGGGAGCAAGGAAACCTTTATTAGGTAGGAACTTGGTCACCCATTGATTCTAGACATTTATCAGTAGAACTTTACTTCTCAGTAGATATTAAATACTATCTGGACACTTGAACACCATCCTCTCATGTCCCTGAGGAACACAGAGGAGCTATACCATCGTCCAGATCCTTTGTCTAATGGAGAAAATTGGAAGAAAAGGAGAAATACATTATTTTTCACTGTTGAGACATTTTCATGTAGTTTTGTTATCAAAATATGATAAATGTATTTTGATAACAAAACTACATGATACAGTTTGATAACTGGTGACAAGCAGGAATTTTTTTTTGAGACAGAATCTCACTTTATTGCCTGGGCTAGAGTGAGTGCCGTGGCGTCAGCCTAGCTCACAGCAACCTCAAACTCCTGGACTCAAGCGATCCTCCTGCCTCAGCCTCCCGAGTAGCTGGGACTACAGGCATGCGCCACCATGCCTGGCTAATTTTTTCTATATATTTTTAGTTGTCCAATTAATTTCTTTCTATTTATAGTAGAGATGGGATCTCACTCTTGCTCAGGCTGGTTTCGAACTCCTGACCTCGAGCAATCCACCCGCCTTGGCCCCCCAGAGTGCTAGGATTACAGGTGTGAGCCACCGTGCCGGGCCAAGCATGATTTTTTTATTCATCTGATTTCACCTTTGCCTCTACTGCCTGACACATGTATATGGGTTGGGGTGCGCAATGTTTTCTAGACTGTTTTCTTCAGATATTTTGAATTTTTTTCAGCCATAGGTTTTATTCAAATGAACTTCACTCTGGATCAATGATCTCCCGCAGGTAATCCAGGGGACCACGACTTTGCTGCCTCAATGGGACAAATGTGTAAACTTTATCGAAAGTGCCCTCCCTTACGTTGTTGGGAAAATGTTTGTGGATGTGCACTTCCAGGAAGATAAGAAGGAGATGGTAAGTGGTGCTTCCTAGCTGGTCAAAACCAGTAGTGATCCAGCCGGATCTGAAAAGGGTAAAAGCAGGCAATGTTAGCCTTCCAGGTGGTAGGGGTCTGCAGGTGTCCTCTTCATATTCTTGCAATTTCTCAGTGAACTAGGAAGAAAGGTCATCAAATGAGAGTGAGGATAAGCAAGCAGATAGAGAATAAACTAAGGAAGAATAGTATGGCTGCTTGGAGGCAGGAGCTGGTCCAGGTCTAGGTGAAGTTCAAGGTCATGAATTTAAAGAGAGACTCATCACCATGGCAATATATTCTTCTCCATTTATTTCAGCTGCATTAAAAGAGGGTGTATTTTTTTCTTCTAGCTTTATTGAGGTACATTTAACAAATTATATATATTCAGGGTATACAACATGGTGATTTGATACAGTTGATATACATTGTGAAATCATTGCCACAAATGAACACATCCATCACCACACTTATTTACCATTTTGTGTGTGTGTGTGGTGAGGACACTTAAGATCTACTCTCTTAGCAAAGTTAAGTGCACAATACATTATTAGTAACTGTAGTCACCAATGCTGTATGTAAGATCTCTACATCTTATTCATTTTATTATTGAATGTTTGTATCCTTTGACCAACATCTTTTCACTCTTCTTCCTCCAGCCCCTGGCAACTACTCTTCTGCTTTCTGCTTCTATGAGTTCAACTTTTTTACAATTCCACATATAAGTGTGATCACACAGTATTTGTCTTTCTGTGTCTGGATTATTTCACTTAGTATAATGTTCTCTCAGTTTATCCATGTTGTTGCAAAAGGCTGAATAATATTCCATTGTGTGTATATGTGTGTGCATGTGTATATATATACACGCACATTATATTTTCTTTATTCATCTATCAGTGGGACATTTAGGTTGATTCCATACCTTGGCTATTGTCAATATTGCTGTAATGAAAATAGGGGTGCAGATATTTCTTCAAGATATTGATTTTATTTCATTTCGATATATACCCAATAGTGGGATGACTGCATTGCATGGTATTCCTATCTTAAATTTTTTACTACCCCCCTCCCCCCCAAAAAAAACCCCAAGCAGTTTTCAGGAGTAATAGTTACTACCAGAAAAACAAGCCCAGGTGATTATTATTATTATTATTTTTGAGACAGAGTCTTGCTTTGTTGCCCAGGCTAGAGTGAGTGCTGTGGCGTCAGCCTAGCTCACAGCAACCTCAAACTCCTGGGCTCAAGCAATCCTTCTGCCTCAGCCTCCCGAGTAGCTGGGACTACAGGCATGTGCCACCATGCCCGGCTAATTTTTTCTATATATATTAGTTGGCCAATTAATTTCTTTCTATTTATGGTAGAGACGGGGTCTCGTTCTTGCTCAGGCTGGTTTCGAACTCCTGACCTCCAGCAATCCGCCCGTCTCAGCCTCCCAGAGTGCTAGGATTACAGGCGTGAGCCACCACGCCCGGCCTCAAGTGATTATTCATGGGAGCAGTCCAGGCCAGTTGACTTGGATAACAATACTTTCTTTACCAAAATCTGTTGCATTAGTACAAGTCACTGCTTCAGTTTTCAGAAAACTTGTACCTAGATTTTTTTAAAAATACAAAGACCCTCTATACTGTTTTCCATAATGCCTATACCAATTTGGATTCTCACCAATGACGTAAGAGCATTCACTTTTTTTACACCCTCACCAATACTTATCTCTAGAGTTTTTTTTAAAGGTTTTTTTTTTTAAATTTCAGAATATTATGGGGTATAGCCATCTTAACAGGTGTGAGGTGATATATCACTATGGTTTTGATTAGCATTTCTCTGATGATTAGTTGTATTTAGTACCTTTTCATATACCTGCTGGCTATTTGTATGTCTTTTTTGGAAAAATGTCTATTCAGAGGTTTTTTTGCCTATTTTTAAATTAGATTCTTTGTTTTTTTTTTTTTGCTATTGAGAGGATGTATTTTGAATTAGAAATTTGGATTTAGCCAGGTTTCTTTGTTGTGTAATTTCTTTTTGATGAATTATGTATTACAAATGTCATGAAGCAAAATATCCAGGCATGATTAACTAATAATGATTCATGTAGTCAATTAGTTACAAATATATGAGTAACTTGAATGCAGATGGTCAGTAAACACTGAATTTTTAAATGCAAAGACTTAAGAGGGTCTATTAAGTCATGATTATTCAAATAATTGGTATCAGATAGTGTTACATAATACCAAATGGTTAGTATTATGTATCAATACATAATTATGGATACATAATACATGATTATTATGTACTGAGGTTTGCTTTGCAATACCATAAACCTAAGTACATTTACCCACATTAATTTGTTTTTACTGTCTTTGGATATTTTGGAAAAGTTTGTTTCAAGTTTGGGATTTGTATTTGAACCTGAAAGTTCTCTTGCTAACAATTCCACTGAAGAATTAATGTCTTATTTCAAAATACTCAATTCTCATTGTGCATTTTCTTTTTTTTTATTCTCTTTTTTTTTCTGTCTTTTTCTTCGAGGTGATCATTGTGCATTTTCTTTTGCTCCTTGGTGAGAGTAAATGGATGGAGAATTTATCAGATAATCACAGTGGTAATATTAGAAGCTTTGGGAGGGATATAAGAACAATTATGGGATAATGGACTTTTAAAAAATTTATAGCAGGAGGGTTCTTTTGGCAGTAGAAGAATTTTAACTAATATGAAAAGTATGTGGATTAAATTTGTTTTTCTCAGTTTTGGTGTGAAAGCCCCTTTTACATGTGTCAGGGTGTGACATTCTAAAATAAAGTTGATTTTGGCAATTTCTCCCCTATTTTGATGTACATGGGGGTTGTGTGGCAGTTACACAGATACTCATATCTTTGACATAAAATTATTTGTCTCCCTCATGATGAAGCTATTTGCCTCAGGGAATACTTAAGTTGGAAACTTACAAGAGAAATATCTGGCTTTTTATAGCCTTGTTACAGGGCTTCCATCCAAGAACCACCTGGAACCACTGATTTACTTAAAAAACATTCTGTATTATTAGCTACAGTCCAAAGAAAAAGAAAAACAGAAAGATTCCCCAAAGGGGAAAATTCCAAAGACTCTAACTCAGACGAAAGGCTGCCATTATTTATTTACCAAAAAAGTTTGTTAAACAAATGAATATGTCCAGAAGGCTAAACTTCAGGTACTTCTCAAATTTTAACGTGTACACGAATCACATGAGGATCTTCTTGTTAAAATGAAGAATCTCATTGCATTTTAACAAGGGTCTTTTGAACTTGATTTTGGGGTAGGATCAAAGACTTTTCCTAACAAGCTCACGGGTGATGCTGCTGGTGGTCCAGGGACCACACTTTGAGCAGCAAGGCCTTTGCACCATTTGTTTGTAAACAGTTACTTCCAAAAAACCAAGCCCTGGTGATTATTCACGGGAGCAGGCCAGGCAAATTGACGTGCATAGTAATACTTCCTTTACTAAAACCTATTGCATTAGTACAAGTCACTGCTTCAGTTTTCAGATCATTGAAAATTTCTGTGATTCAGATTAGTTTAAACGGACTGTGAAACACCGTGCGTGAGGTCCTTCAGGCTTCCTGCCCCCCCCAACTATGTATTAGATTATTAAGTATGAAATGTCTGATTTCCTTAAGTACTAAGTTTGACAGTTGATATTTCTGACATTTCACTTTGACACTTTTTGGTGTTTTATTTTTATTGCGAAGGAACATCCTCATTGTTTCAAATACACATTTTGGCTTGTGATTATCTTTCAAAAACAATTTTTTTTTTTTTTTTTTTGAGACAGAGTCTCACTCTGTTGCCCGGGCTAGAGTGCCATGGCATCAGCCTAGCTCACAGCAACCTCCAACTCCTGGGCTCAAGCAATCCTCCTGCCTCAGCCTCCCAAGTAGCTGGCTACAGGCATGCACCACCATACCTGGCTAATATTTTCTATTTTTAGTTGTCTGGGTAATTTCTTTCTATTTTTAATAGAGATAGATAGGGTCTCGCTCTTGCTCAGGCTGGCCTCGAACTCCTGAGCTCAAGCAATCCTCCCACCTTGGCCTCCCAGAGTGCTAGGATTAGAGACATGAGCCACTGCGCCCAACACCAACCTTTTTTTTTTTTTGGAGCAATTTTTGTGAAATCATGGATAAGTCAAAAATTCGTGTTATTTTTCTATATGAGTTCCATCGTGAAACCAATACAGCACAGACAGTTTGAAATATAAATGAAGTGTTTGGGCAGGATGTGACTAATGAATGCACAGTACGTAGATGGTTTGAGAAGTTCCGTTCTGGTGATTTTAATCCTGAAGATGAGCCACGTGGATGACCTGAGACCAAGGTGGATAATGATGAGCTGAAGCTGTAGTGGAAGCGAATCCGTCTCAACCTACGCATGAATTAGCAGCAAGGTTTGACGTTAGTATTCCAACAATATTGGACCATTTGAAACAAATCGGCAAGGTGAAGAAGCTGGGTAGATGAGTTCCACATGAATTAAATGAGTGTCAGAAGAGAATCATCCACACCTGTAATCCTAGCACTCTGGGAGGTTAAGGTGGGAGGATTGTTTGAACTCAGGAGTTCTAGACTAGCCTGAGCAAGAGTGAGACCCCATCTCTACTAAAAAATATAGAAAGAAATTAGCTGGACAACGAAAAAAAATATATATATATATATTAGCCGGGCATGGTGGCGCATGCCTGTAGTCCCAGCTACTTGGGAGGCTGAGGCAGGAGAATCTCTTGAGTCCAGAAGTTTGAGATTGCTGTGAGCTAGGGTGACACCATGGCATTCTAGCGCAGGCAACAGAGTGAGACTCTGTCTCAAAAAAAAAAAAAAAAAAAAAAAACAGAAACAAAAAAAACGAGAGAATCATCTCTAAGCTTGCCTTTCTTTGCTGTCACAACATAAAGGTAAACCATTTCTACACTGTATTGTTATGTGTGATGAAAAATGGATTCTTTTTGACAATTGCAAGCATTCAGCACAATGGCTGGATAAAGATGAAGTGCTGAAACACAGTCTAAAACTGAATATTCATCAAAAGAAGCTAATGGTGTCTGTTTGGTGGTCCAGCGCTGGTATTAGCCACTAGAGCTTCATGAAACCTGGTCAATGGATTACAGCGATGTCTACTGCAACCAATTGGATGAAATGATGAGGATGTTTGCCATTAAGCAGCTGAGATTGGTCAATAGAGACAGGCCAATCCATTTGTAAGACAATGCTCAACCACGTGTCACACAAACTACAGAGGCTGGACTTGGAAACTCTCTGTCATCCACTGTGTTCACCATACCTTGCACCAACTGACTGTCAGTTCTTCCAGGCTTTGGATCACTTCTTGCAAGAAAAAATATTCAATTGTTAACAAGCTGTAGAAAACACCTTTTGCGATTTCCTTGCCACCTGCTCTCCAGGCTTCTTTGCTGCTGGCATAAACAAGCTACTGTTAAGATGGCAAAACCGAGCCGGGCTCGGTGGCTCACGCCTGTAATCCTAGTACTCTGGGAGGCTGAGGAGGGCGGATTGCTCGAGGTCAGGAGTTCGAAACCAGCCAGAGCAAGACCCCCGTCTCTACCATAAAGAGAAAGAAATTAATTGGCCAACTAATATATATATAAAAAAATTAGCCGGGCATGGTGGCGCATGCTGTAGTCCCAGCTACTTGGGAGGCTGAGGCAGGAGGATCGCCTGAGCCCAGGAGTTTGAGATTACTCTGTGAGCTAGGCTGACGCCACAGCACTCACTCTAGCCTGGTCAACAAGCGAGAGTCTGTCTCAGGAAAAAAAAAAAATGGCAAAACCGTACTACTTCTTGTTTGAGATATGATAAATTAAACCTTTAATTTGAAATCGGACATTTCAGATTTAATGACCTAAATTGTTTTCCTTTGAAAACTGGTACCTAGGTTTTTCTAACGGACTCCTGCCCACTTCGTCTCAGTATCTCTGTTTCTAGAGCCTTTCGATGGTGTGGTTGGCCCAACTGCCTCTGGTTGGAACCTTATGTTCTAGAGGGTGAGTGGGAGAGAGCAATTCACCTTGAGATTTCCCTTTTAGAGGAAATACGTGCCCCTCTTCCCCTAACCCCTGCAGATATTTAACTCTTACCAACCTACCTATTAGGGTTTTTTCTTCTTTTTTGCTGGGAAAAACACATCATTCCACATTGCTATTTTCTTATGGCTTCTCACATGCAAGTGTGTACCTACACACACAGATATACCAACACACCCTTATACTCACTCACTCATGTAACTATACGCATTTAGCAAATTTAATTAGAAATGGGAAGAATAGCATGTAGAAAAGGAGACTCCTTTGACAGAAAGACACCTAAATAGGTCATATAGAACAATCTCTTGCCTTTCAGAGGTGACAAGAGTGGGACAGAGCCTTAACTCATGTGGCTTTGAGCCTTGCTTGCACCTGAGGGACAAGTCAGTGGAGTGAGAATCAGGAGTCACAGAACTCTTTGGACAGTGGTTGTCTTCTTGGTCTAAAGTAAGACTATCCAATAGAACTAGAATATGAGCCACATATGTAATTTTAAATTTTCTAGTAGCTACAATAAAGAAGTAGAAGGAAACAGGTAAAATTAATTTTAATGCATCTTGTTTAATCTATCTAAAATATTGTCACATCAACAAATAGTTAATAAAAATTATTAATATGATAGTTTATATGCTTTATTTCATATTAAGTCTTTGAAATCCTATGCGTATTTAGCATATCTCAGTTTGGACTAGCTATGCTTTAATGTTCTATGACCGCACAGTGCTAAGTGGCCACTATATTGGACATTGCTGGTCAAAAGAATCTAAGAAGGATCCCTGAGCTTAGCATGGCAGGGCTCAGTCCCTAGGTAGGAGGGCACTAGTAAACAGGACTGGGAGAGTGGCATTGTCGGTCCCTGGCCAACCGGGTTTCAAAGAGGGCTCTTGGCCGGACGTGGTGGCTCACACCTGTAATCCTAGCACTCTGGGAGGCCAAGGCGGGTGGATCGATCAAGGTCAGGAGTTTGAAACCAGCCTGAGCAAGAGCAAGACCCCGTCTCTATTAAAAATAGTAAGAAATTAGCTGGACAACTAAAAATACATAGACAAAATTAGCCGGGCATGGTGGCGCATGCTGTAGTCCCAGCTACTTGGGAGGCTGAGGCAGAAGGATCGCTTGAGCCCAGGAGTTTGAGATTACTCTGTGAGCTAGGCTGACGCCATGGCACTTTTTCCTGGGCAAAAAGTGAGACTCTTTGTCTCAAAAAAAAAAAAAAAAAAAAAAGGAGGGCTCTAATATCAGAGGGGAAGGACTCAAGCAACACCTGGATTCATGGCCTGAGCACAAGGGTGGGAGTTGGAGCCAAAGTTCTCCTTGGTTAGGAAATTTCAGGTTTTCTGGGATATCAGCTTAGAGGAGGAAACAAATTCCATATCCTACTCTGAGGCAAGCACCTTGGAGGGTTAGTTTTCATTGGCTCAGAGACTGATTGTGCTGGAGTCTGCAAGTTAAAGATGTTCCATTCCTTAGAGGTATAAAAGTCTCCATCAAGCCGAAGCCAGGGGTTCCAAGCTCAATACCCTCACAGTTACTGAGCAATATTAAATAACATACAGGAGCAAAGCTGCCCAGGTGTAGGCAAAAGCCAGGTCAAGTGCAATGGTAACTGGTACTTGCCTTTGACCTTGGTGTCTGGGACACAAGAGTGGTGAACAAAAGTGAATATGTTATCCAGGATTCAGCTAACACTCGTCTCCAGCCAAATATTTTCATGCAAGTATATAGGCCTAGGGGTGCTAGATAGATTCCTGGTTTTGATTTTTTCTTTCTCTCTCTCCCCCTCTCCCTTTCCCTTTTCCCCTCTCCCCCTCTCCCATCCTTCCCTCTTCCAGTCCTCAGAACCAAAAATCATGACCTTGTCTGTAAGATGACTTCTTTAATTTTTTATTTTATTTAGATGGAGATCATGTATAATTTTAAAATACATCATATTAGCTAAGCATTTAACAAGTTACTTTTGGGGGAAGTTATATGAAAGGGGGACTCTCCCAGAGAATTGATGATCTATCATCATCATAAGTAGAGACGATGCTCTCATCCCACTGTGATAAGAACTAATCCATATGCTTGTGACCTAAATGATGGGAGACAGGATTAAGTATGTGCAGGGAGGATGTCTAAAGTTATCACTTGGTATTTGTCTCTTCCATTTCATTTTTATTATTAATGATAATTTATATCTGTAACGTATAAGTAAATGCCCCAGATCGATATCCACATCCATGGAGGGCAGGTGAAGATCCCAATGAAGGCCAGGAAGGGAAGGGATTGTCACCATGGGCCTAGTGTGACTGTGATGGTCAGGATACAATGTTTTTATTTTTATTTTTATTTTTTTTTTGAGACAGAGTCTCACTTTTGTTGCCCTGGGTAGAGTGTGTGCCGTGGCGTCAGCCTAGCTCACAGCAACCTCAAACTCCTGGGCTCAAGAGATCCTCCTGCCTCAGCCTCCCGAGTAGCTGGGACTACAGGCATGCGCCACCACGCCCGGCTAATTTTTTGTATATATATTTTTTTAGTTGGTCAATTAATTTCTTTCTATTTTTTTAGTAGAGACGGGGTCTCGCTCAGGATGGTTTCGAACTCCCAACCTCGAGCAATCCGCCCGCCTCGGCCTCCCAGAGTGCTAGGATTACAGGCGTGAGCCACCACGCCCGGCCGGGATACAATGTTTTTAAAGTCTAGTAATGATAATGACAGTAGCAGCTGGCTTTGAGGTTTAACTAGGTGTCCAGCAACCTTCCCCAGTGCTTTCAATGTGTGAACTCATTTAATCCTCACAATGACTGACCTTGTTACTGCTATTAGTGCCCCCATTTTCCAGATGAAGAAACTGAGGCTCAGAGAGTTTAAGTAAATCCCCCAAGGTCATATAGCTTGAAAATGGTTTAGGTGTGGTCAAACCCAGACAATCTAGGTGTAAGGCAGTGTTCCATTCTCTTGCTCTTTCTCTCTGAAAAACACTTGAATCTTCACCAATTTTATGTCTGGAACAAAGAGACTAGAACCTTCTTAGTGGCTTGTCCTGTAATTAATTCACCTTTATTAGGAAATTATTTATTCTAATAGTAAGCTCTTTTAAAAATGCACACATTTTCCATTAGCATTTTAGAGGTAGGAAACAATTGGAATAGGTTTTACTTCTAGCATTTCAATATGTTAAAGATAAATACAGTGAAAATTTAGTTCAAATCGAACCAGTTGACATTATAATTTTGTACTCATAATTCTCAGATGAAAGAGGAAACCATAAGAAGCAAGCTATCAGAGATTTAATCTAAGAACAACTTTCCAGGTATATCTTTGGCTCAGTCTACACACTGAACTCAATTTCCAGTGTTTTCTACATATATCATGATAAGGAGTGATCCCTGATGTTTGGGATGGTGACCCAAAGGCTCTGTAAGATTTCTCATCAAAAAAGTTTTTTTTAGTGTTTACCATTTTCTACTTACTAAGGCAAAAATGTGAACATATACATCAAAGAACAATTTTTCTATTATGTTGATGAAAAAATGGTCTTTTTGCTTTAACTGTAGTTTCTAGAAAATTCAGTAAAGTTGGAGTTCCCATTTGAACATTTTGACTGAGCTAAATTCTCCTCTACAAACTGTATCTTGTTTTGTTTCACTGTAGACACTATGTCCTCCAACTACTTATCTTTATTCATATATCTTCACTCTGCCAGTAGGAATTTTTTGCCATAGCCTCAAATTTTATGTGTTTTTGTTATAGGGCAAATGCTGTTAAAGAAAATAATTATTTTGATACTTGTTAATATAGAAAGGAAGACTTTATTCAGAACTATCATAATAGGTGTCAAGTCTGTTGCAATAGGGGAGAAAAATTTGGCTCGACTCCAAGTACTACAAATACAGCTTGGGATGGATAGCCTATGGGCAGAATGAGGGGGGTCAATGGATAAAAAATTACTAAGAGGAAACATCAAGAATAGGGGGATTCTTGCTAAACCAACATAACAGGATTCTTGCTGAAGGCAGGCAAGGGTGATCGGACATCAAGGGTGGGGGATTCTCTCTAAAGTGACTTAGCAGGATTTTTGCTAGAACTGGGGGTGGGGGCTAGGGGACATGGAGAAGGGTAAGGTCAAGGCCTAGTTGAGAAGAAGGCTCAGAGGAACCTGACTAAACTTTGGTCAAGGAAAGAGTCTTTGTCAGCCCTCAGATCAAAGTTAAAGTCCCTGGTCTCATTACATATTAAAACATTCTATATATAAAAGGTTAATCTAGTTAAAGCAGAACAAATCTTCTATTAGACTCCATATTTAGAATTCATTAAGTGAAGAACTAAAACTTTACTTACTGTGTAAAAGAATTTGCTAATTTCTCCTGCACTCTAGCAGATTATTCTTTTTTCCTTTTACTTTAAAGACATTGTTTGTGTCCCCAAGTACCATAGATGACCTATAGCATCTTCCATTTTTCTGAGCTGCTCTCTGCATGAGCAATTCCAGTAGTAATTCTTATCCTAAGAACAGAATTCTCCTCCCTCCCCATACTGCTGCAGCTGGTGTCAAAGACTTAAATACCCACGTGGGTCCAATTGCAGTGGTGGAGTTTGAACTTGCAACCTCCATACACTAGGAGTTCACCTCATTAGTGAGCCAAGATAATTGAATTGATGTACTGTCATTTATATTCTTTAAGTTTTCCAATTTCCCTGCTCACTGTTTCTCTCAGTGGTTGAGTAAATGAGTTGTAACTGTAACGTTGATGGCAGAAGTCACATGAAAGTCAGTGTCATGCATTATAGCATTGCCCTTATACTGAAGGGTTCTTCATTCCCTGCAGATGCAGCCGCTCAGGAGGATTGCTCTCAGGCCATTGTACAAATAAAGATAAAGGTCCCTTCAATACAAGTCATGCAAAGAAAGGATGTTCTCTTTGGCTACTAAGTGTCCTTGTTTCTGTTCACCTAGTAAATGGTGTTGGCTATTATCATCAAGATCAGTTTTCAGAGAAGCTTTGTTGAAGACCTGTTTGAATTAAGGCAAACCACAGTGATTTAGGTTTTTAAGGGCTTTTAAATATAGATATAGAATATTGACCTTATATAGAAATTATATCCGATTTTCTGCAAAGTTGCATTGGCATCTCATAGCTCAGCTCTACTCTTACCAATGTGGGCAAATTAACCTCTTTGAGCCTGTTTTCCTGTTATAGATGGTGCATAAGTTTCCATTGCTAAAGTAATGCCATATAATAATCACAAAGCCTCACTGGCATTCAACAATAAGCAGTTACTACCAATGCATCTGGAGTCAGTGGTGGGCCCCTAGGCAGCTGTGCTGATTTTGGCTGTGCTGGCTTGAATGCCTGGGGGTTGGCTGATCTAGGCTGGCTTTGGCAGAATGATCGGGATGACTCGGCTCTGCTCCATGTGTCTTACTTCCTTCAGCCGGCTGGCCTGGGCATGTTCTCATGGTGACGACAGAAGCACAGTGAGCAAGAAACACGTGAGACCTCCTGAGGCCCAGGCTAAGGATTCACATAATGTCATGTCTGTACTCTGTTGGTCAAAGCAAATCACAAGGCCAGATTTATAGAGTAGGGAAATAGACTTTGCATTTTTAGTGAGAGGATCTGCAAAGTCACATAGCAAAGGGTGCAGATAAAGGAAGGGGTGTAGAATTAAAGCCATTGTTGCAGTATATCGTAAACAGGCATAAAAATAGTATCTACCTCTTTGGTTTGTGATGAGATTAAATGAAATAATCAATATAGAGGGCTTAGTGCAATACCTGGTGCATAGTATGTGCGCAGTGAATGCCAGGCCCTATTATTGCTGTGTGCCATGCCTAACACTAAAAATAAAGATAAAATCCCTAACATCGGTCTTGGCATGGCCTCTGGCAACTCCTACATCAAAATTGCCTCTATCTAATTTATCTTAGAGTGAGAGTAGGCCGGGCGTGGGGGCTCACGCCTGTAATCCTAGCACTCTGGGAGGCCGAGGCGGGCGGATCGCTCGAGGTCAGGAGTTTGAGACCAACCTGAGCAAGAGCGAGACCCTGTCTATACTATAAAAGAAAGAAATTAATTGGCCAGCTATAAATATATAGAAATAATTAGCCAGGCATGGTGGCGCATGCCTGTAGTCCCAGCTACTCTGGAGGCTGAGGCAGGAGGATTGCTTGAGCCCAGGAGTTTGAGGTTGCTGTGAGCTAGGCTGACGCCAGGCCACTCACTCTAGCCTGGGCAACAAAGTGAGACTCTGTCTCAAAAAAAAAAAAAAGAAAAGAAAAGAAAAAAAGAGTGAGAGTGAGGGAGTTGCCCCGGGGGATTTTGCTGTTGCTAGTCCTCCATACATGCCCAATGTAGTACCTTTCAGTTGGGATAAAGATCCTTTTAGTGCTAGTGCTGTGGTCGCATTCCAGAACCTGCCCTGTGAATTAACGTGAAGTCTGGTTCATAGGAGAGTGTCATGAAATTACTCAAGGAGCCAAATATAATTTCTATAACAGATCCAGGTTTCATAACTCTCTGCAGGCTAAATCTTGTTGCAACAAATATTATCAGACCCAATCCTGACAGCTCATTTACGCAATCTTTGGTTAAATGATATCCAGCAAAACAAGTAATTTAGATAGCTCATTGGGAATTCTTTTAAAAGAAGTGTGGACTCTTACTCTTGTCCTTACCCTTGAATGTGCTGCCATGATGATGACACATTTGGCCCACCTCTCTTGTTTGTCGTCTCCGTCTTTGGATAGCATTGAATGGTGTTGCCTTTGCCATATACTATCAGCCACAGTCTTGTCAAGCAGATCTGATTAGACCTGTGAAATGCAAAGACCCTGTACTGGAAATTCATTTACTGAACAAAAGCATTTATGCCTTCTAATAGATCTGAATGTTGAAAGTGACTAGACATAGTTAGTTGCTGGCGGGAGTTTACCCATAGCCAAAGGCTAGAGCATTATGAGACTGGCTGACTTATAAACATTATTCTGATTTTTGATCCATTCCCTCTCAGAATGGGAAAGTGGGAAATAGGAAAGATGAGTTACAAAATTAAAACACAGCTTATATGTTCATATCCAGTAATTATGATTTCATTCATTATTCCTACTGCAATCTTATGGACTTATGCCTTTTGATAAAAGGACATGCTAAACTCCTCCTGCACCATCAGATTAACATACTTTTATAACATGACTTGGGCCCAAATAATTTGATATTCTTTTTTTTTTTTTTTTTTTTTTGCCAACATGTTTAATAGCTATGCAAGTTTGCTAATCCTGACAAACTGGTATGATTTATTAGCTCACTTGGCTGCCAGAAACATCGGCATTTTCTAACTATCCTTAGTTTTTCTGGCTTAACTATTTCTTTAATCTCAATATAGGTCAGTTCTTTCTTTGCTTCTTATTTCAATGCCATTATTATATTTTTATTAGGAGCCAATCCAAACTTATTTTTATGAGTTGTTATAAATAATGAATCAATGAATCTTTAATATATATTGGTATATTGACTTATTTAATGTCTATATTTCTAATAAAGTGACAATTGTCAAAAAGAAAAGTTTTAGGAGCCCCTCTGAGATTGCAGCCTATTTCTTCAGGGTTAACCACATACATTATTTAATAATGATTTCCATTTTTCACATTCACTAATCAAGTGGTTATAACTCAAGGAAACTTATCTTGCTCTGGACCAATGAGAAGACTGGAAACATTTTAATCTCATGTTTTATTAAGATATTATGACTTTGAAGTGTATTAAAGAGGAAAGCCTACTCAACATTATGACTTTTAGTTAAGAATTTTATTAACATTACATTAATTTAAAGTTGATGCACACAATCAATCTTGGTGATTTTTCTTTTTTTTTTCTTTCTTTTCTTGTGTAATATATGTATTTTAAACCATTCTTAGCTATTTTTTCCTGTGTTATGTTGACATCATCAATCTCAGAATGGACTAGGCTAACTTCCTGAGTCATTTGATTTCTACTAAAGTTTATATTTGATTGTATACATTTCAGAGACATTTGCTGTGACCCTTGCCCCCTAATATAAAGATAGGTTTGTTAGTCACTGATGAATTTTATAGATGGATTCAGGCTTTGAATTATTAAATCAGAATAGGTCTCTTTTTCCGAAAATGACTTCACCTAAAAAAGTTACCACGTTTTTTTCCTTTTTCAACTTCCATATTGTTAAATCTCCTGATCATATTTGAACAGCCACAAATTATCTATGAGTGAGTTTGATAATATTTTCTCTTTTATGCTGCTGGAATAACTGTTTTCCAGTTATTAGTATATATGAAAGATATTTGATTCAATTTCAATTCATTGTTAGGTACCCACTGGAAGTCTTGAAAAGCAAAAATTGATCAACTTGTATTTACTGAGCATCTGCTACTTATCAGTATTAGGTATGAATGTGAGATATAAATCATATCATGTGAAAAATGATATTCCCTGAGATATGAAATCATAAAACTAAAAGTACGAGATGTGAAATCATAAAACTAACAAAATTTAAAATTTGCAGGACACATTCTGATTTGCTTACATAGTCATGATCTCATTTGATCTAAATCATAGTTCCTGTTCTCAAAGCTTATGGATATTGTTGGAGAGACCAAATACATACAAACGGAAAGAAAATCAAACACACGCCTGTATTGTTCTGATCATGAGGCTAATGGGGACTCAGAGAAGGGACTGAAAGTGTGGGTTTAAATGTTTGAGATTCATGAGCGTGAAGTAGGATTTCAGTTGGCCTTGCAGGATTTCTTTATTGCCAGAGACAAAGCTTTAGAAGGAAATTACAACTGACAGTGGGGCAAACTGACCCCTTCTTCTCACAGCAGTGTCATTATGTGTCCCTTCAAATGCATTAATAGAATCATTGTGACCCATTTATTGGTCAAATACAAAATTCCTATGTCCATGTGATGGGAGAAAGTGTAATAAGGGGGAAAAAGAGGAGGAGGAGAGATAATTTCTAATTTTCTGAGATAGAAGCATCTCATTTAAAAAAGCCCTGGACATGTACATGTAGAACACTATGGGCAAAATCCCAGGGTGCAAAGAATGAAAAAGGGAGGACCCACTTTTAAGTAACACTGCTTCAGGAAAAGAACAACTGCCCGTAGATTGATCAAATGAATTGTATTTTTACAGTGTAGATCTGTAAAATCTGAAATAAATAGATGCTTAATAAAATGTTGCTTTGCCTAGAGGGCCCTTACCCTGAATGTGGCAGATTTGACTATAATAACACTTGAGTTAATTAATTTTTATATGTTATATTTTGATCTACATAAATATTTTCTATGGATAACTTCACCTTAGGACTTCCACTGTAAGTGGTTTCTATTAATGTCATATGCTGGCTGGTTGGTTTGTTAGGTCAAGGTTTGGTGAAGAAATACTATTTCTCTCTCTCTTTTTTTCTTATTTTAAAATTATAGCAGGCTTTTGCTGCTTCAGGGAACATGACTTGACTGAATGCAATGTTATTATGTGATGCTGTAGAGTAGTCTAAAGATAAAAATCAGAAGTGTTCAGTGATTTATCTTCCTAGTTCCAGCATGCTAAAATCATTATTTCTCTTATTTGCATTGACATGTCAACCAATGACATTAATCACCGTCAAAGATTTCCCTTGTTCTTGAATTCTGCTAGGGTAGTTCAGCACCATTTCACAGAAAATGTTATACAATAAATCTGTAAAGTCTGCCAAAAAAAAAATTGAGAACCTAAGATGGGGCCTGGGGTAGAGAGTGTTGGCGCTGGAGAGGACAAGGGCAAAGGCCAACTGTGGCTCTTGGGAAAACACAAGCAAAGTGATTTACTTGCATTTTGACACATATGAGAGGCCACAAAGAGTGAGTTATCAAAGAGTGCTTTTGGGGATGACAGAAGGGGAGGGTGGTGGAGGAAAGGAAAGCCAGAGGAAGAAGGAAGCTGAATATGATAAACTATTTGTCATTCTTCATCCCAGCAATGGGCTGAAATCTTTTTGCCTCTTTATTTTCATTAGAGTGAAAATCAGCAGGTTATAGACAAAGAACTTTGAAAACCTATGCAAAATACTTAAACCTTTAATAAATTTGATAGCCATTTTAATGCCTCGGGATGGCCAGGGAGTGTCCTATGAAACCAAGCTATTTAGAGAGAAGTATCTGGAAGCACACAACCCCATTTGAATAATAAGTATATTCTTCATAAAACTGTCTCAAGGAGAATAGAGGCAAAATGACCTTAAGATTCACTGTAGGAATCCCCAAATTCCAAATTTTGCCAAAGATCTCTTTAGCTTGGAGAGTACTTATTTTGTTTTATTTGATGAATTAATTTATTTTAAACCATGATGATAACAGGTTAGTTTTTATATACCTTAACCTAAATAAATATTTTCCTAAGACATGTTTAGCTTTTTGCTTATTGTTTAGGTTCTTTCTATTATTGCTACATGTTCACGAGGAAACATGCAGAAGAAACCTTTCATTGTCCTATTTGTCTTTATCTGTAAGCATTGTAGTCTCCCCTGATCTGAGGGGGATGCATTCTAAGCCCCCCACCCTCACCCCAAGTGGATGCCTGAAACCGTGGATAGTACGGAGCCCTGCATATGCTATGTGTTGTTCCATACATTCATACTGATAATAAAGTGTATAAAAATTAGTCACAGTAAGAGATTAACAACAATAATAAAACAGAACAATTATAACAGTATGCTATAATAAAAGCTATGCGATTGTGATCTCTCTCTGTCTCAAAATATCTTATTGTACCATACTCCCCCTTCTTCTTGTGATCTGTTGATCTGATAACCGAGTTGGCTGTAAGTGACTAATGGGTGGGTACATAGAGCATGGTTGTGTGGACAGAGGGATGATTTATGTCCTGGGCTAAATGGAGCAGGACAGCATGAAATTTCATCACACTACTGTAAACAGTACACAATTTAAAACTTATGAATTGTTTATTTCTGGATTTTCTATTTAATATTTCCGAACCATGGTTGACTGTGGTAACTGAAACTATGAAAAGTGAAATCATAGATAAAGGGGGCACTGCTATACCCCTTTTTCCAGAAATATGTTCATGCTGTCAAGATGTTCATAGATGTGTGTGAATTAATAAAATTTTCAAAGAGAAACTTCCCTTTCAGCAGAAGGTCTCAATCCTATTTCATGGAGAAAAGACATGCCATTATTCTGGGACTCTCTCAACCTTTTACCATCCAATCTTGAGATCTCTCTGCATGCCTGTATATCATTTTATCCTTCTTTCCTCTTGTAATTCTGTCTCAGGTCTAAGGTGAATCCTTCCATATAGTCTCTGGGTCCCATCTCCCCTCTACCCTCTAAGACTATTCATGGCTTTCTTTCCCCCATATTTTCAACCTCTTCCTTTCCAGTGAGTTTAAACATAGTCAAATCTCTCACACATTCAGCAACAGCAACAAAAACAGCGGCAGCAGCAACAAACATATGCACAAAACCCAAACCCCAAAACCCTCAGACCCCTCCTTTAACCCAATATCCACTCCTCTCCCATCTTTGTTGTCTCTCTTTCATAGGCAAATTCCTCCACTAGGTTGTCCAGACTTGCTGTCTCCACTCCCCACACACTTCTCATCTCACTACAGTCTGGCTTCTGTCCTCAGCTCTTTTCCTCTTCCAACATTCCCAGTCTTATCGAATGGCGACAACATCCACCAAATTGCCCACACCTTTCCAAAGCCCAGGAGTTGATCTGACCCTCCACACTTTCCTCCTCCCCACATAAAATTAATCACCTGCTAAATCTTTCAAATCAATCCACCCAGATTTTTCCATGCCCATTTCCCATCCCTAATTTGAGAAGATATTATTTCCCTTTCTATGTGAAGGTGATGGACCAGCTTGTGTGTGTTGCTACGTGACGAGATCATAAAGACTTAGGGGTGCTGGTGACTGCAGTTGGCAAGAGATCTAGGCCCTGGAGATTTCCTTGTCTTTTTTTTTTTTTTTTTTTTTTTTTGAGACAGAGTCTCACTTTGTTGCCCAGGCTGAAGTGAGTGCCATGGCGTCAGCCTAGCTCACAGCAACCTCAAACTCCTGGGCTCAAGCGATCCTCCTGCCTCAGCCTCCCGAGTAGCTGGGACTACAGGCATGTGCCACCATGCCCGGCTAATTTTTTCTATATATATTAGTTGGCCAATTAATTTCTTTCTATTTATAGTAGAGACATGGTCTCGCTCTTGCTCAGGCTGGTTTCGAACTCCTGACCTGGAGCAATCCGCCTGCCTCAGCCTCCCATAGTGCTAGGATTACAGGCGTGAGCCACCCACTGGGCCTTCCTTGTCATTTTAATGCTCTCCTCCTGAGGACAAACTGAGCCACACACGGAGAGTCAGAATCAAAGTTTATTTGCCAGCGGGCTCAGAGGGGTCTCACCACCAAATTCTGAGCCCGGTTTACCCGATTTTCCCCACTTTGATTAAATTGGGGTGGTCGGAGGGGTGGGGTATCAGGTGTAGGTTAGTTGACATGTCAGGCAATAGGTTTAGTGTTATGTTGATGCACCAGGTAATAGGTTAGTATTATGCTGATGCACCAGCTAATAGGTTCAGTGTTATGCTGATGCCCAGGCAATAGATTAGTTGGGGGGGACAGGTAACAGGTTAGTATTATGCTGATGTGGGTCTTCCGTGATGGGTGGGGGTCTCAGGTGGCCGATGTGCTAAGTAATAGATGGAAGTTTTTCTTACCAGGTTTTCTGTTTGAAATGGTGATTGGTTACCTTCTATTTCCCTGGCATTATCCTCTGATTTTGGGGGGACACCTCTGTTGCTCCTAGAAGCTCTGAGCATTCAACTGTCATTTTAGGTCTGCAGGTCAGGTCCAGGCTCTGACCCTCGCTAGCTGTATGAGCTTGAGCAGATCATAGAGTCTCCTGACTCTTAATCTCCTTATTTGTCAAATAAGTGGCTTCCCCTAGACTGGTGGGTCTCAACTCTGGCTGTACATTAGAGTCACCTGAGAAGCTTTTAGACCTCCCTATGCCCCAGGCTGGACCTTAGACCAGGTGTCCTCAAACTATGGCCCGAGGGCCACATGCGGGTGTTTTTGCCTGTTTGTTTTTTTACTTCAAAATAAGATATGTGCAGTGTGCATAGGAATTTGTTCATAGTTTTTTTTTAAACTATAGTCCGGCCCTCCAACGGTCTGAGGGACAGTGAACTGGCCCCCGGTTTAAAAAGTTTGAGGACCCCTGCTAGACCAATGACATCAGCATCCCAATGTCCAGGCCTTGGGATTAAATTTTTTTTTTTTTTTGCCAGGATTTTTTTTAAGTTCCTCCAAAGATCTCAATGGGCAAACAAGATTGAGAACCACTGACTTAATGATTTTTAAAGGCCCTTTGCTGTTACATCAGTTTACATTTTTTATCATGCTCTAATCCCAAATTGAAGTTTCTCTTCTTTTAATGTTTTTACTAAGTTGGGAAGAAATAGCTGTTAAACTCCCCCTACCCTCTTCCATCTGCTGTTTGTTCTTATTTACATATGATGGAACTCAGCCCACTGATTACAGCTCTGGTTCCCTTACAACTGTTACTGAACTGAAAACATAGAAGAAAACTATTAAACAGAAAAAAAAAAAATCATTTTGGGCTCTGGGCTGATAATTCATTATAGAACCAAGGAAACCTTGAAACTTTTTTCCTTCCAGCATTAATGTTGATAGTTGATTTACAATCCCATCATCTTAAATGAAAAAGTTAATTCTGGGGCCAAACCCAGTATTTGTCCGTGCTTGGGTGTCCCATTGAGAAAGTCAAGGCACCTCTGCAGGAGAAAGAGATTTTGAGGGGTTTGCACCCATAAAATGACAGGGCCTCATCACACTGCTGTGGCATTAAGTGTCAGCCTTTTTTCCCCTCCAGTCCTCTCTGCTGGCTTCCAGTCACTGGCAGCAAAGCCAAGGTGTACACATCCTCACTGTGGGCATGTTTGTTTGTACTGTTTAAATGCTTTGGAACAGGTCTTTCAGAAGACACCCTTTCTGTAGCAGTCCCCCTTTAGAACTACCACTTTAGATTTGAAATAACCACTTTTCTGAGCCGCCAAGGAATAGAATAGACAGAAGAGTAGGAAGATGATATAGAGTGGCCAAACATTTGGTTTAACCAGTGGCGCCAAACTTAGAAAGAACTGGGGTCCTGACATAAGTCTGATTCATGTTGGCCAAGTGTCATGTCGGATGCTGGCTCTCTCTGCCTGTTTTTCTCTTAACAGTATCTCTTTCAACTGTTTGTTCATTTATTTCTACACTACCTACTTGAAATACACAGTGCATGCCTTTGTCTGGCTCTCTCAGTCCCTTATTAAATGATTGAAATTAGTTGCTACCTTTATAAGGATGAACTAATTTAGTAGCTACAGACAGGTAAGTTATTAGTTTGTCATAACCTATAGTAAATTCCTTTCCCCATATATTCCTTTTACAGCTGGGCCATCAAATTATTCTCATGGAAAACAAATGGTTATTTTTCTTTTAGTAATGGGAAACAGGGAATTTTTCTGGAAAGAAGAATTTTGCCAGAGTATGGAGTCGAGCTGAAAGAACCACTTCCTCACCATACTGAGCATTTCTCATGCAAGCTGATTTTTGGAAAACCTTGTCTGAAGTTTCTTGGCTTGAGACTGCCTCTTTGGATATTTTTTTGTAGATGGAGGAATTGATTGAGGGTGTTCGCTGGGCCTTTATTGACATGCTGGAGAAAGAAAATGTGTGGATGGACACAGAAACGAAAAGGAAAGCCAAAGAAAAGGTAAGAATTTCTTTTGATTGAAAAAATAGGACTTTTGGTGTAATAGATTTTTCATTCTTGACATTGATTGTGTAGTTGGTTTTTATATTAACTGAGCTGTTGACTCTGAATGACCCCAGAGTTAGGTATCTGCTTTTGGATGAATACATAGATTTCATCACCAGGAGGTAAGAGAAAATAAGATCTTTTCCTTTTGTTACTGTATTTTCAAACACCTTGTAATTCAGCATTTCCTTCTCTCTTAATTGCTGTCTGTAAGAGCCACACTGCTTGCTGCCTGGTGAATTTTGTCATAAGCCATCATCGTGGCAGAATGCAGAGCAGTGGGGAGCATGGGGAGCTGCCGACAGAAGAGCCCTCAGGACACCAAGGAGAAGAAAACTCATAGTGGCTGTGGGTCCTTCTGTTCTGTGCATGATATGTGCAAATGTCCTGGGGCAAATCCTTTCCTAGAACCAGACAGATCTACTTCCTAACCCATCATTTTGTACAAAGGACCCAAACAGCATGCTTGTAAACTGCAGACCAGTGGTAGACCATTGCGTGGGAAAACAAAAATATTTCCTAATGGAACTGGACACTTGCTGGGCCTTGTAACATTTTCCAATACTATGCAGCAAGCTAAGGGAATCAATGAGAAAAATATTGACAGCTGTGCTCTTTAAAGAGCAAGAATGGGAGCCATCTTGAATTTGAGATATTCTCATGGAGCCAGAGCTCAAGGGGGTAGGGCATACCTGCTACACTTGAACGGATGCCACTCTGCAGCTAGGAGACTGAAATTAGGAGCATTTCTTCTTTCGAGAAGTGTTTTTGAAATCTTCCTGATGATAGCAATCACCTGGGTGTCTGTAGCTTTCTGGACCCCTCACCAGCAAGATGTGGTTTAGTGCATCAGAGGTGCAGGCTGAACATCTGTGATTTTAGCCAGTCTCTGGGGTGATTGCTAGCGCTAGGCAGGCCTGGGGAACACTGCTTGGAGTCATATTGAGTCATACTGAGCATAAGTATTTTTTGCCTTATGGTCAAGAAACAAAGAGGGCAACATTCTGGGCATGCTTAACCTTGTTGAAATGAGAACTTGCAGAGGTTTAGCAAGGATATTTTTCTAGAGCTTTAAACTCCCGACATGGATAAACATTGCCATAGATACTTTTGTCAATAGACATGAAAAGGCCGTTCAGTGTTTGTAGTGAAGAAAGAACTTGGCGGTGGCTTGGGAAGGAGTGTTGGAAGAAGACAAAGGGTAAGTTTGATTTTTTTCCCCCTTGAAAATCTGTCAAAGTTGTCTTAAGCCAGGTAAGGCTGCAGTCCCCAATCACTGGGCTGTGGCCCAGTACTGGTCTATGGCCTGTTAGGAAAACAGGGCCCCACATCACTGCCTGAGCTCCATGTCCACCCCACCCCCCATTACCTCCCTCTCCCCCTCATCCATGGCAAAATTGCCTTCCATGAAACCAGTCCCTGGTGCCAAAAAGGTTGGGGACAAGCTGATGAAGGCAAGAGCACGTGGGCTGTGATCGGAAGCTCTCCAGATAGTAGACAACTTTTGTTGTCTACCTACCATCATATTGGTAGACAATTGGTAAACAACCAACATATTATTTTTTGAAAGCTTAAATTATTTGCTGAGCTAGCTTGTGATATCTGGAACAGGATGCATCTTGTACTGGGCAGTTGAGTGTTCAGTGTATTGGGGGCTCTTTGTCCTACCCTGACCCCCTCTTGGACTGAAGAGGTGTGTGCATGAATTAGTAGGGGCCGCTGGTATGGAGGGTGGGGTGGAGTGTATGTGTGTGTGTGTGTGTAATGAATGGCTGGATACCAGGGGAAGGATCTGGAAACTGCAGTCAGTTCTCTGAGCAGCATGGATCTTGATTGCCTCGGGGAACTCTTCTGAGTTGCATAACAGAGTGGGTACTTTCCAGTTGGACCTTCTATGCAAGTGGCCCATGAGTCTTTCTTGAAGGAGGATTATTCTCAGTCCTTCTAATATTAGATGTGTTCCTGTTTGCCCCCAAGTTGCTCTCCAGTCTTCTAATTTTATTTCACTGAGAGGTGTCAGTTTTGCTTCCAAAAGTACTCTTTGAACACTCTGCTTTCTTTGAGCTGAGTTCAACCTGCCAGGAACTCCGCTAGTTCAACAACAGGTACAAATATCAAAGGCAATTGTTCTACTGTATCTCACCAGGTTCCGCGAGTATATCTTGTATTTCAGAGTTCAGAGCAGTTCCTTTAATGGAAGGCAAGAAAGAGGGATGTTGGCCAAGAATTTCCAGCTGTTCTCTGAGGTGGGTCCTGCCCTGGACCCCAGAAGATGTACATTTTTCTTTTTCAAAACTAAATGAACATGCAGTTCTGGAAATGACCTCTGGGTGGAGCTCATAGTACTCACAAAGAACACTTAGGGACCTGAAGACTTATGCAGCTTTCTACTTTGGGCTTGTTTTTGAAAAATTATTTTTTTTTCTTGCCCTTTTTCTATGCTGTCCTCGATTTGATTGCCTTTTGATAGTCAACAAGAAGGGAGAAGCTCTGCCTAATAATTCCTTGAACCTTAGATGGAAATCTCCGATTATCTTAGGGCTTTGTCTTTCTGATACTGAGTAGCCCCTGCATTAAGAAAGGATTTGCCTGCATTTGAAGTGGAGGTGAATAATTCACCTGCTCTTCCTGGTATGACTTGGCACTGTTCTTTGGGCATGTGTCGTATGCAGTATATCACTCAGGCGGAAGGTTTCTCATCAATAATAGTGCCCACACTGGGCCAATGCTGAGTCACTTGGCAACCCATTGGGAAAGCTGGAAAAATGTACTGATTTGTGAGAGGATGAAGCTTTACTTTTCCTCACCGTGAAGTTCTGGACTGCAGCTAATTACAGCACCACCTAAGAGGTGTAGACCTCAGCATTGCATAGCGACTGATCTCCTGAACCAAGCAGGTCCTCATATCTGCAGTGGTCTGAGGCCTAGCACCTTGGCTTTTGTGGCAGTGACCCCATCTCAAGATGGAAGTGTGTGGATGTGGCTTTGTCGTGCTCTTTGCTAGGGGCGATCACTGTAAAAGATAAATGAGGATGCCTCTGCTCGCGTGAAGGGTAAATTTGTTATCTCTGTCTCCCTGCTTTTTCCTGCTCATCTCTTAAGAGGTCACGAGTGATTTTTGTGTTGTGAAACTGATGGTGTGGGATTCGAGTGGACATTTAGTATTGTGACAGAAGCGCCAATTTTTTGTTTAGGATTCTGTGTTCCCTACAAACGTGTGTTCTTATTGTAAAGAAGCAGCAAAGGACAGGGGGCCTGTTATTTTTCGGGTTATCATAGCTGTTAAATGAGTGCAAAGTGACAAAAGAATGATTTTAGGGGTGTCTTCTGGAGGATTTGCCCTTTCTAGAGCAGAGGAGGATGAGCTCAAGGTCACCACATAATGATTCTGAAGCCTGGCAGGATAGGGACTCCGCATGGTCTTTGGCTGCCCTGGCCAGCTCTGTGTCAGGTCAGGAGGAGCAGCTTCCTGAACTTGGCCCATCCCTAGCTGGGTTGGATTATGTAGCCACATGTTGGATCCCTTCTGCAATGTCTGTTTGTGCTCTTTGCCCCTGGGACTTAAGCTCACTGGGCCACACCCAGAGAAAAATACCAGGATGGGACTCACAGGGACTGTAGCATCCTAAGGATGTTGTCAGGGAGCGGCCTTAACCTTGGCCACAGCACGTGTAGAGAAGTCTGCTACATGGTCCCAGCTCTGCCAGGGCCTGTGACTCCCACATGCAGGCTTTGAGCCAGGTGGGGAGGCTTTGCTTGCAGAGGGGACATCAGAGGCGTAGCTCACCTCTTTGTCTTTGTTTCTAATCCTGGGTATTGGATTTCCCCCCGGGTATGCAGTCTGTATCAACCAGTCAGGGCTCTGCTCGCATCCAGAGCCTGGTGGTTCTTGAGGCATTGTTCTAGACCAGCAGCAGCACCTGGGAACTTGTTAGAGTGCAAATTCTTAACTGCCCCCCTCCTCTGCTGAGCTCTGGGGGTGGGCTCCTTAATCCGTTTTTCCAAGCCCTCCAGGTGATTCTACTGCGCGATCAAGTTTGGAAACGCCCGCCCTTGTCCTTAGCACTTCACTGCACACCTGTCTGCCTTCCAACCGCAGGCTTCTGCGTTTTGCCTGAGAACTCGCTCTCTCTGCTGGAGCCTGCTTTGCCACTCACATAGAGGGCCTGAAATCTGGGGAATGACGACACCCTCTGCAGCAGATCCAACAACTGACGG
The DNA here is from genome assembly GCF_040939455.1 of Microcebus murinus. Lineage (NCBI taxonomy): Eukaryota > Metazoa > Chordata > Mammalia > Primates > Cheirogaleidae > Microcebus > Microcebus murinus. The sequence goes on from NC_134136.1 coordinate 97,190,885, forward strand.
GAGTTGGTGTGTGCGGCCCCAGCTCCCTCATCCCTCCAATGTGGGTTCCACTCAGGCTCCCAGAGCTTCCCCAGTGGGCTTGAGCTGCTTGAGAAGATACCCTTGGCCGACTGTCTTCCTTTCTCCCCTCACTTCCCCATTCCCCTACCAGTGTTTCTTTTCACCTCCCAGATGAACAGCTTGCACTGGAATCCTTGTCCCAGGGTCTGTTTCTGGAGGATCCCCAACTAGGACATAGCCCCTGGGGCATGCATTCTTCCTGTGCTTTCTCGCCTTTAAGGTGACAACACATTTCACTGCATCTGGATGCTAGCGCTGCTTCAGCAAACTCAATTGCACAGACGTTTCTGGCACACCAATGACGTGCCAGGTGCTGGGCCTGGATTCAGGCTCAGAGATGAGTGGCTGCAGTCCCTTTTCTGCAGGGACCTTCCCACTCCTAGGAGAAGATGACAGTGCCGTGGACGCAGGGTGCACTGGGAGAGGTGTTAATGTGGCCTGCAGAGGCTTCTAAGATGCTCAGCACACTGGGTAGGGGCACCTTATTCGGGGCGTGCTCACTCTGTCACTTCCTCTCTTCCTCTGTCGTGTTCCCAGACCCTGTCACTGCCTGTGTCCTGCAGCCTGTGGACAAGGCTTTCTCCTCCTTCCTTGCTAATCCCAACAACTCCAAATCCAGCTGTCACTTCCCCCTCGTACCTTCACTCCCGATTCATCTCACTGTTCATTTTAAATCGTTTTGCAGGAGAAAAGAAAGGGAAGGACTTTTTGTCAAACTGTCTCCTGCCCTTCCCTGTTACAGATTCCAGTGGATTTGCATAACTGCTCAAGAATGCAGTCATACTGCTTCCTGCTCCAGGGCTCACCAGGGACAGCTACTGACAAGACAGTGTGCAAACCATTGGCTCTGGCTCCCTCCATCCCTCCCTCCCACGTGCTGCCATCCCGTGCTTGTTCCACGTCTCTCAGTCTCTCTCTCACACATACAGAAGCCAAGAGAGTGGCCTTCATACTTGTGTCTCCTCCCCGACATTGGCCTCAACTGGAAGTACAATATAGACGTTAGGAGTACAGACTGCACAAAGTCTGTGTGTTTTCCAAGCGACCTGTTACCCCTTCTTAGCTGTGTGACGCTTTGGAAATGACTTCTCTCTCCCACCCTCAATTTTCACATTTGTAAACTGGGGAGATTCATCCCTACCTCAGAGTCCTGTTATGCGGATGAAAGGACTCAGTATACCTAAATTGCTTAGAAGGGTGCCGGGAGCCTGAGCAAGGCTCTCCAAATTGTCAGCCAAGTTTCTTCCAAGCTACTGTCCTCTGGGGCCGGGGGAGGCTTTGGCTGGTGAGAGGAGGGAGAAGGCAAGTGAGGTTCAATTTGTGTGTCTGATCACCGTGTTTTCCTGTTGTTTAGGAAGGTGAGCAACAGAAGTCCATGGTTCTTTAGTCCCTCTCACCTATCAGACTCTCCGATGCTCCATGTCACAATGCTATCCCTACATGCCCCTTCTGCAGGTTGGGAGGGAGTTGAGGGGTGCGATGCTTTTCTCTGGGTTTTAGATTTTCTGGTTTTGACCAAATTTAGTATTATCTTTGTGCTGTATATATTATATTTATTTATTTATGAATGAATGAATGACAGAGTCTCACTGCATTGCCTGGTTAGAGTGCCGTGGCATCAGCCTAGCTCACAGCAACCTCAAACTCCTGGGCTCAAGCAATTCTCCTGCCTCAGCCCCCAAGTAGCTGGGACTATAGGCGCACGCCACCATAACCGGCTAATTTTTTCTATTTTTAGTTGTTTGGCTACTTTCTATTTATAGTAGAGACTGGGGAGGGGCGGTGGTCTCACTTTTGCTCAGGCTGGTCTCGAACTCTTGAACTCAAGCAATCCTCTCACCTTGGCCTCCCAGAGTGCTAGGATTACAGGCATGAGCCACCGTGCCTGTGCTGTATATTTTAAACACAGACTATAAGTGGGAGTTTGATGCATACGTTTATCAAAGGCCTATGCTACCTGATATCTCACTGGAGTGAGTTTGAGTTTCCATGTCCTAGAGCCTCATGTAAATGTTGTTTGGGGGGATGCTTGTGATCATTCATTCTCACACTGGAGCATGAGTCTGCACCATCTGGAGGGCTTGTTAAAACACAAATTTGCCAGCCCCGCTGCCAGAGTGTCTGATTCTGTAGGTCTGAGGTGAAGTCTGGGAATTTGCATTTCTGACAAGTTCTCAGGTGATGCTGCTGGTCTGGGGCTGACACTTGGAGAGCTCTAGGTGGTTACAAGTGAAAATTTCCTCGCGCCAAGGCTGTGTGACTAGAACGGGCTGAGGCTGATTAAGTGATTACTTTCTCTTCCCTCTCACTGAGTCCTTTTTTCATCATCTCTCACAGGTGAGGGTCCTGAGTGAGTACTGGGACACTCAGAACCCAAGCAGGCCACCTACTCCATTGTTTTGCTGCTTCTGCTAAAGGCTCCTTTTTGGTCACTGTGCCCTTGACTCTAAATCTGTCCCCAGGAGCTATGCAAAATAAGTCTTCCACATAAAAGCCCTTCCAATAATTGAAGACGTTTACATGTTTTTCTATTTGAGATAAAACGTCTTTAATGCTCCTCACATTAAATTAACAAACATTATATGCCAGACTAGATGTTCTAAATGCTTCACAAATATTAACCACCTCGGTGCCATATCTGTTTGATATGGTAGGTCCAATTTTTCTTTTTACAGACGAGGAAACTGAAGCACAGAGAGAGCGAGCACACTCACCCCAGGTAACACAGCCAGCAGGTGGCACAGCTAGGACTCTATCCCTGGCAGTTTGGTCGCATCGTTTGTGATTTTGAGAGCCAGTGGCTCTCAAAGTGTGGCCCCCAGATCAGTGGCATCATCGGTATCACGTAGGGCTGGCTAGAAATGCAGATTTTGGCCCCATCCCAGATCTATAGACTCAAACTCTGGAAGGGAACCCAGGAATCTCCCATCCAAGTGCTAACCAGGCCTGACCCTGCTTAGCTTCTGACATCAGATGATGAACCCCAGGGATCTGCATTTTAATAAGCCTTCCAGGTGATTCTGATGCAGCCCAAGTGTGAGAACCACTGCCCTGGGCTGTGGTCTGATGCCTTGTCCAGTTGGCTGCTCTCCAGTTTTCAACATCTTTTTTTAAAGCTTAAATTCAAGGCTGAACACAATATTCTAGATATAGTCCAACTCACACAGCACAATGGGAATATTATTACTGCCTTTGTTTTGCATACAAATTATATTAAGAAATCCGAAGTGTATATTATGGCTATCTTTTCCCCTCAGCCATGTCACCGTTGGCTCATAACAAATTTCCAGTCAGTTAATTTCTAGGTCTTTTTTTTTTTCCCCCTGCAAGAACTGCTGTTAAGCCCTGTTGTTCCTGTCCTGAAGTTGGCATTTAAAGAAAAAAAAAAAAACCCTTATCCCTGAAGTTCACATTTATTCTTATTAAAATCTATTTGATTGTTTTGCTTTATGGCTCTGGCTTAAAAAAATATATTTGGGATCTTCTGCATGCTTATTTTTGCTATAAAAGTCTATGCTCATTAAAGAAAATCTGGAAAGTAAAGTACAACAGTAGAAAGAAAAAAAAGAAAAAAAGTGCTGCTAGTTTCATCACCCAGACATAACCACTGCTAACATTTTGATGTATTACTTTGATTTTTCCCCTATACATAGGCTTTAAAAAGCATTCTTGAATAATGCTGTATATATAAATTTGATTCCTTCTTTTTTCTCTTAACATTTATATTATAAGCCTTTCTCCTATTATATATTCCTTATAAAGGAATATTCACTATTATTACATATTCTTCCAGTGGTTGCACAGAATACTTAAACATTCCTCTATAGTTGGGTATTTAGATTGTGCTATTACAGATATTAGTATGATAAACATCTTTTACATAATGCTTTCCACCCAAATTTAGGACTATTTCCTTAGAACAGCATCTCAAATGACCTTTAAAAATCTCAAGTCTTTCATTCAGTGTATCAACTACTATTTTCACCTCTATATCGTTCATAATTTGATACATTTGTGTTTTTTTGGTTTTATTAGGCCATTGTTCAATTGACCAATCTATTGTTCTATTTAAAAAGTGGAAACCTGAGGAAATGAACAAAACTTCACTGAGTTTCCATCTTTTCTAAGGTCTTGTGTTACCAAAGTGCAGATTACATCATTCTTTGGGGACAGCCAAAGACAGAAATCTGACAACCAAACCAGAAATCTCAGTCTTCCCTCCCTGCTAACTTGTAAGCACAAATCCTGTTGATTCTTTCTTGCAGATAGCTTTTAAATTTATACCATTTCTGTTTTAGTTCTTCCACTGTTAGCTGCTTCTTATCCTTTTTTTTTTCTTCTTTTGTTTTTATTGAGGTGTAATCCATGTAATATAAAACTAACCATTTAAAAGTGAACAATTCATGTTCATAATATGTGGATACCACCTCTATCTAGTTCCAAAACATTTTCATCACCCCCAAAGGAAACTTCATACCCATTAAACAGTCATTCCCCATTCCCCTTTATTCCCAGCCCCTGGCAACCAGTAATCTGCATCCCGTTTCTATGGATTCACATATTTTGGATATATCCTATAAATGGAATCATACAATATGTGACCTTTTGTGGCTGGCTTCTTTCACTTAGCATAATGTTTTCGAGGTTCATCCACCTTATAGCACATATCTCCTCATCCTTTTAAATTCATTTCCCCATTTGTAGTCTTGCAGTATTTCTAATAGTGAGATCTTTCCTGTCTTCTCTGAACTTTTGGAAATAGCATCCTAGTGTTTGTTCATGGCTGAAAAACTACCCCCTAAATATAGATTACTGAATTGAAGTGGCCCCTGTAAGGGAAAGAGCTATGTGTGATTGGTTTATTTTTTTCAGAACCTAGCGTGGCCACTGGGCAGACCTTAATAAGGACCATGGCGCTACCAAACACTAGCTGTGGGACCTTAGGATGCATGTTTTGGGGGACCTCAATTTCCTCTCCCATGAAATGGGAATAAATATACTACCATTTTTAAAGAGTGTTTGGGAGAATTAAATGAGTATTGTATGTATAGTGGCTAGCAGAGAGTATAGAGTAAATGCTCACTGTTTGTAAGATGACATATTCTCTTTTTTTTCCCAAGTTTTCTCTTATTACCTCCTCACCAAACAATAGAATGCTCCATTATAGTCTCTTAAAATTGGGAATGAAAAGGCAATTTTAATTACATTGTTTCCTTTGGGGTGGAGGTGCAAAATGGAATTTTATTAACTTCAACTGTTTAATATTTAAAAACATTTTATGGAAATTAAAAATTGTACATAACAAACCCCCTGATGTGCTCATCAGTCAGACTCAACAGTTAGTAATCTTTTGTCATTCTGGTTTCATCGACTGTTTACTGCCACCTGTTCTTATGCTTGGATTTTTTTTTTAAATGCTTGGATTTTAAAGCTAATTCCATCTATGATGATATGGACAACATTTTACTATAAATATTTCATAATGTATCTCCAACAGATAAGGATTTTAAAAAACTAACCACAATACCATTAACATACTTGACAATATTAACAAAAAATTCATTATTAACTAGTAGTCTATGTGCAATTTTTTATAATTATCTCAAAAAGATTTGCTGCTTTTTTAAAAAAAAATTGATTCAAATTAATATCCAAACAAGGTCTGCACATTGCAGTTAATAGGTATATCTTTTTTTTTTTTTTTTTTTGAGACAGAGTGTTGCCCAGGCTAGAGTGCCGTGGCGTCAGCCTAGCTCACAGCAACCTCAAACTCCTGGGCTCAAGCAATCCTCCTGCCTCAGCCTCCCAAGTAGCTGGGACTACAAGCATGCGCCACCATGCCCAGCTAAGTTTTTCTATATATTTTTGGTTGGCCAATTAATTTGTTTCCATTTTTAGTAGAGATGGGGTCTTGCTCTTGCTCAGGCTGGTTTCGAACTCCTGACCTTGAGTGACCCTCCCTCCTCGGCTTCCCAGAGTGCTAGGATTATAGACGTGAGCCACCACGCCTAGCCTAATAGGCACATCTTTTAAAGCTTTTTAAATTTTAAGAGCATTACTCCTCCTTATCTGTGAAATTTATTTGTTAAAGAAATTGGGTCGTTTGGTAGAATTTCGAACACCGTTTGTTTTGGCTAATTATATCCTAATGTTGTCTTTTAACATGTTCTTCTGTCCCTTATATTTTCTGTAAATTGGTAGTTAAAGCTAGAGGTTTGATTACATTCAGGCTCAATTTTCTTTGGGCAAGAAGACTTCATTGGTGGTGCTGCGTGCTTCCTGTTACATCCAGCAAGAGGCTCGGCATGCCAGGTTGTCCCGATTCCAATGAGAAGGGCAATCCATGGGTTCAGATATTGTCAGCCTGATCCTTCCATTTTAGCTTCTCCACGAACTCTTCACCTCAGGCAGCGGTCCTCTTTTCTGACTGTACAGGAGAATCACCTGGGAAACTTTTAAAAACTCTTGATGCTCAAGTCACGCCCCAGATGAATTATATCAGATTCTCTGGGAGTAGGACACAGGTATTTTCTAAAGCTACTCAGGAGATGCAAATATGCAGCCAGGGTTGAAACCACTGACTTAATTTTTAGTGGTCACTGATAATATTGTACAGATACATGATTCCCTTAGGTGTTGCAACTGGTGCTTTTTAAATTCTGTCCTTCTGTCTGCATTTATTAGCTAGAATCTTTCTATAAAAAAGGATTTTCCCTCATCAACCATTTGATTATCTTGACATATTGTTTATACAGGAAAGCCAGTATAAGTGGCTTTCTCTTTATTAATTTTCATGAGTTGGTGCCCTAGCCCCTCCTGAGGTGCCAAAGTAGTTTTCTTTTCCAAATCACAAACTCATGGAATTTTATGCATTTGATATGCTTGAATTTATCACACTCATTATTCTTTGAAGCTCAAATTGTTCCATCTTGGCCAACATGGGGTTCTTCCTTTAGGGAATTTTGACATGACCTCAGCTGTTTTTGACAGAATCTTTGCTTCCTGGCACAACAAGATATGCTCTTTAATGTTTAACTTCTACTTAATCACAAACTGTTTTGAACAATTTATGAATCACTGCCTTAATTAATTCTTCTGCCAATGAGTAATATATTGATTTTTGTTTTCCAGTGGGGGAATGGAGACTCCTTACCAACTTGAAATACAGAGTTGCAGTAAAGGAAATTTGCAGAAGTGTTTGTTAGAGGTTGATGTGAATTATGTTTTGTAAGGGGCACTAGCTCATGTCAGTGGATGCACATGTATGTTTAGTCTATGGTTTTTGAAAACTTTGGCAATGTTGCATTCTTAATGTTGATCATCAAAAATGTAAATAAGTGTATAACTAGTATATGACTATGTCATACATTTAAAAAATAATGCTAGTGTTGAGGAATATAATTTGAAATATGTGGAACAATGGGATTTATATTAAAAGATGGAACTTATAATGGCAGATACTTAAAAATGTTAATATTAGCAATTGGTAATAGTTCAAGCATGCACTGTAAAAGTGTTTAGTTTCAAAACACTAAAAGACTGGTTGGTTTTGGGACTTTTGAAAACAATTGGGAGATGCCGGGATAACCTCAGAATAAAATTCTGGAGGCCCAAAGCAGAGAGATGCCTTTTAAGAATTATGGAGAATATTTCTTTTATTTGTGGGATGAATGGGGGAGATTTAATGCCTGTCTCTGTTGTTTTTTATGATCCAAATCCAGATTGAGTATGTTAGGAATTCACTTAAAAATATCTGTTTAGTTTGGTTTAATAAATAGAACCAATATTGATGTATCAATTTTTAATTTCACGGGAAAAGAGGCTAGTAGGAATGCTCACGTTCTCTGCGTATATTTTGTGCTGCTCCTTCTCTTCGGCCCAAGATGAAACTAATAGCCACGATGTGTCTGCTTCTGTGCTATCTCCGGGGTTGCATCTGCTGCTGTCAGCTGCTCTCTTGTTATCTGGCTGCTGGTCCTGCTCAGTCAGTTGTATGGGAATGTCAGTTCCATTAATAACCCCAGGGCCGGACAGGCAGATAGTGGAAAATGGGTGAAGAGAGAGAAATTGTATTTAACCCGGTGTTCTGAGTTGTCATTTTGTAAGACCCTGGCATAGCTGGGTAAAGGCAGGCTGAGGGTGTGACAACAAGTCTGTTTCTGACAGAATCTCACATATGAACCAGAGAAACAGCCTGATACCAAGAAGAAGAAAGAGTGAAAGAAACTGGGGAAAAAAAATATTTGGGATTGGGGAAGTCGAAGGAAGCAGTGCTAGGAAGAAACGGCATGACCCAAGTATTCTGATAAAGGTGCTGCCAACTTTACAAAATGGATTTCATTCTGATTTTAAATATTTTTGGTGTTTTCAATGAATAAAATTGCTTTTTTTTTTTTAAAAAAATGGAATTTATGGAAGAATTGATTGCTCATAGAAGATTTTGGAGGTTTTTTTTTTTTTTTTTTTTTTTTTTTTTTTTTTTTTTTTTTTTTTTTTTTTGAGACAGAGTCTCACTTTGTTGCCCAGGCTAGAGTGAGTGCCTTGGTGTCAGCCTAGCTCACAGCAACCTCAAACTCCTGGGCTCAAGCCATCCTCCTGCCTCAGCCTCCCGAGTAGCTGGGACGACAGTTATGCGCCACCATGCCCAGCTAATTTTTTCTATATATATTAGTTGGCCAATTAATTTCTTTCTATTTATAGTAGAGACGGGGTCTCGCTCTTGCTCAGGCTGGTTTTGAACTCCTGACCTCGAGTAATCCACTCGCCTCGGCCTCCCAGAGAGCTAGGATTACAGGCGTGAGCCACCTCGCCCGGCCGATTTTAGAGTTTTGTGCTATGTTTGTTTTGGTTCTGGATCAGTGAAAGGCCAGAGGGAAGAGAGTAGGTTTTAATTTTCTTCATGCAGGTACAATGACTCAGTTACTGTAGTGGTCTGTGTTCTGGTTATCTATTGCTACATAACAAATCACCCCAAAACTTTCTGGCTTAAAACAAGTATTTTTATCATTTCTCATGATTCTGTGGGTCTGCTGGGCTTGGCTGGGTGGCTCTTCTGCTGGTCTCACCTGGAATCTGTCAAGCATTTGCAGTCAGATGATGGATGTAGCTGGACATCCAAGGTGGCTTCTTCACTCACGTGTGTGGCACTTCAGTCTTCCTCATATGGCTTTCTACACAGGGTGGCATGGTACTGTTCCAGGAGAGTTAAGGGTGTCAAGAGGAAGGAAGCAGAAGCTTCTAGTCCTCTTAAAGTCTGCTCTTAGAAGTCCCAGAATATTTCTTGTGCTACATTCTCTTGGTCAAAACCAGTCTTTATCCAAGAGCAAGAGAAATAGGCTCTATCTTTTGACATGAGAAGCAACATTGGCACACAGGGTGGGGAGGAGTTGTTGGTAGCCATCTTTGGAAACACCTACTTACAATCTGCATCCTTTGCCTCTTTCATCTGCATTCAGTTTTTCTCTGATTACATGAAAGAATTTTGAGCTATCTTTACCTTCTCCCTTTAACACTTGACCACTGAATATTATTAAAATTTCTTTTTGTTTTTTATCTTTAATTGACAAATAACAATTATATGTATTTGTGGGGTAGGATGTGATGTTTTGATGTATATACACATTATAGAAAGATTCAATCAAGCTAGTTAATATATTCATCACCTCACCAACTTATTTTATTGTGGTGAGAACATTAAAAATATATTTTTAAGCAATTTGAAACATATAATACATTATTATTAATTGTGGTCAGTATGCAGTACAATACATCACTAAGACTTATTCCTGTAATCTAAATGAAACTTTGTACCCTTTGCTCAGTGCCTCCCCCTTCTCCATGCATCCTCCTCCCCCAGCCCAGCTGTTGGTAACCACCTCTGTTTCTATGAATTGACATTTTTAGATTCCACATATAAGTGAGATCCTACAGTATCTGTCTTTCTGTGCTTGGCCTATTTCACTTCGTGTAATTTTATTTTCTATTTGGTTGATTAGTTTATTTTTTATTACTGACTAATTTTTTTTTCCCATTTAGCTCAAGACCTGTGTATACATTGACTCACAGAACTATTTGTGTAAACCTAATTATTGTTGAACTATGATGGGAAAAGGACTCAGCCTTGGGACAAGTGATCTTCCTGTACAGGTGTAAGAAATTCCTTCTAGGTTGTAAGTTCCAGAACTAGACTAGATTGTAAGGGACCTGACCCATCCCAGTAGGCAAATCATTTTTCTAGTTTTACATTTGAGTTTTTTAGCAAATAAACTTACTTTTCAGTATAGACACCCCCTCCACTGACTTAGGGGGTCTTGTACTCTATAACCAAAGACTCTTAGCATTGGAAAGGGCCATATGTCACTTTGTGTCCTTGCTGAGCTAAGGTGAAGGGGACAGGTCTACTCCCTTGTTATATTCTGTGGTTTCCAAAACTGGCAGTCATAGTGCATGCTGATGAGAGCTTCCTTGCCGGGATTTGTAAGGATTAGAACTAATGAGTGGAATGGACCTATCCCAGAGCAGAGTGGAGCCAAGGACAGTAGTGAGGTTGTGTCCTTTAGGGCCACAGAACAGAGCCTTAGCTCAACTCTGATATTAAGTTATAAAGCTAATTTACAGGTTTATGGAAAAATTCAGCTTGTTCTTCTAGGCCTTTGAAACTAAGAGTTAAGGTTTGGCAAAGTGATTTGTATAAATCCGTAATACGTCATGTTCTAATGAGGTCCTATGACTTGTTCTAAGTCACTTCTGATTTCCATTAAAAATCATTCATAAGAATAAGCTTATCAGGTAGAGCACTTTTGAAGTGAGAAAAATTGGCAGGGCAGAAGAGGAGAAAGTCTCGTTGTCCTCTCTAACTATTGGTTACTTATTTGAGCATCCTCTGTCAACGTCTGATGAGAATGAGAGCAATGTGGGATGCCATGTGACCTTATGAGTAGGAGTTGGGAGCCCCTGCAAAGTTTCCAGCCTGGTGTCACCTCAGATCCAGGCCATTAGTATTCAGAAAAATAAACACAACTTTTCCTTAGGTGATTCCAATGAGTAGGCGAGTTTGAAAAGCAGAGCCCTTGAACGGGCATGCCAGTCTCTAAGGGGTCCTGGCTAAAATGCAGATTCTTAGTAAGTTTGGAGTGGAGCCTGAGAGTCTGCATTTCTAACAAGCTCCCAGGGAGGGTGATGCCATTGGACCATGAAGCACAAACTTTGAGTAGCAAGAGTGTAAAGCAGGGGGTGGCAAGGTTTTCATGTACAGGGCCAGATGGTAAATATATTGGCCTTTGCAGGCCATGTGGTCTCTGTTGCAGCTACTCAAATCTGCCGTGTGGCACAAAGTCAGCCAAATGCAATAGACAAACAAATGGGTGTGGCTGTGTGTCAATAAAACTTTATTTACAAAAGCAGGCAACCACCTGAATTTGTCCTGCAGGCCGTAGCTTGCTGACTTGGTCTAGAGCTTTCCTTGTCTCATGTTTTTGACCAAAAACTTGCTTCTTTCCTTTCTTGTTGGGCCTAATCTAAGGTAAGAATTAAGTATTTTGTAAGAGGTTACTCAATGGCTTGTTAAATGATGAATAATTGATGATGACATTTAGGCTGCTGTTTAAAAACAGCCCATGTTGTCCCTTGGTTGTGGCTCATTGCTTTGCCTTGAGTATAGGTGGCCTTTCTGATTTGCCTCCCTAGGCTGCCTTTTCAGAGGTGGATCAAAACAGAGCTGGGATTTGTTCTAAAATATGGCCCATGAACATCTCAGAATAAATAGCCAGGTCTGAACTGTGGAGGCAGAGCTTTGCTTCAGGTCACATTTCCTTGACCTGTGTTCTGATAATCACCTCTGGAGCTTAGTCCAAGGGGATAGAGAGTGGTATTCTGGCTATCTGAAAGGTAGAGAGCAGAGAGGCACCTGGACACATGCAATTCACCTTAAGATATGTCATGCTGGCCGGGCGCGGTGGCTCACGCCTGTAATCCTAGCACTCTGGGAGGCCGAGGCGGGCGGATTGCTCAAGGTCAGGAGTTCGAAACCAGCCTGAGCAAGAGCGAGAGCCCGTCTCTACTATAAATAGAAAAGAAATTAATTGGCTAACTAAGATATATATACAAAAATTAGCCGGGCATGGTGGCGCATCCCTGTAGTCCCAGCTGCTTGGGAGGCTGAGGCAGTAGGATCGCTTGAGCCCAGGAGTTTGAGGTTGCTGTGAGCTAGGCTGACGCCATGGCACTCACTCTAGCCTGGGCAACAAAGTGAGACTCTGTTTCAATAAAAAAAGATATGTCATGCTCTAGATATGGCTATTATGGTAGCAGAGAGTGAAGTGTTGCTGATGATATATTCTTATAAACAGATAATGCAGGACCAAATTGTCAGAGTTTTGAGGAACTCAAATTTGGAACCAAGGACTCATAGCTCATAACAACTATGTTCCCATCTCATGGGCTTCTGGGATAAGGCACAAGTTTCCTGGTCTGCTATTCACGACTATTCTTGCATTTCAAACTCCAAAGCCAGGCAGGCCTAAGCTTCAGGAAAGTTAAGTTTATTTTATTTATTTTATTTTATTTTATTTTATTTTATTCTTTTATTTATTTTTTCAGACACAGTCTCACTCTGTTGCCCGAGCTAGAGTGCTGTGGCATCAGCCTAGCTCACAGCAACCTCGAACTGCTGGGCTCAAGCGATCCTCCTGCCTCAGCCTCCCAAGTAGCTGGGACTACAGGCATGCGCCACTATGCCCGGCTAATTTTTTCTATATATTTTTAATTGGCCCATTAATTTCTTTCTATCTTTTTTAGTAGAGACGGGGTCTCACTCTTGCTCAGGCTGGTCTCAAACTCCTGATCTTGAGCCATCCTCCCGCCTCGACCTCCCAGGGTGCTAGGATTACAGGCGTGAGCCGCCACACCTGGCCTTCAGGAAAGTTTTGAGTTTAATTGGTTCAAAACCGAATCTGACCCTCACCTGTCTTTATGACAGTGCTAGGATTCCTAAGGGAGAGGTGCTAGTCCTCTTCTGAAATGGAAGGACGAGGGCCAGGAATCTTTGGGCCAGGGGTGCTCATGCTAGAGTCCATTTCTCAGGTGGTTTTGGCTGTGGATTTCCTCCATGAGATTGACAGTCTTCTCTCCCTGTGGTCCCATTTCCTTGAATACCACCATCTAATTGACCTTAGTGCTTTGCCTGGTCTTCAAAATAAATGTTCTGCTATTTCAAGACTGGAAATAGCCTGTTGTCTCTCCTTTCGACTCCCTCACTATTCTTGTACTTTCCTGTCTTTTCATTTTGATGTCCCCTCTTGGCAAAGTCTTAATATGCCAGGGGCTCTCATTAAATGTTTAGTTCCACTGGCGTCCAGAACCAAAATCATAGTGACATGATTTTTAGAGAGGGATGGAGAACTTCTTAAAAGTATGCTTATAAGTATATCTGCATGTGTCTTTTCATTCTTACAGTTAAAAATATCATTTGTCTTGGCGTGTTCAATACAGAGGTGGTTTGTGCCTTACACATTATTCAGTTCATTTGGATTTGTAAAAATGAATACTATTTCTACATTAGAATATTGTTTTTCATCCCTCAAAGACAGTGTATGTTGGGAAAACATGGACTTTGAAGTCAGAGTAAGGCTAAATTAATCTGGGTGAGAAGCTGGTTTTGGCTCTTATTGCTTACATGACTTGAACAGTGAGTTACCCTTTTTGAGTCTCAGCTTATTAGCTGTGAAATGAAGGAGGATCTGTATCCACATTGTAGACTTGGGGTAAGATTTAGATCCGATGATGAAATAAAGCACTTAGCACAATACTTGGTACCTGGTAGGGGTTTAACAAAGAGCATTGTCTTTGTTATAATACATAAATCTTATTTCTATTGTTTCCATTTCTGTTTAGCTCCGAGATCTTTCCTCTTTGAAAATGACCTTTCCACAAAGCCCTTCCTTTCCCATCCTCTCCCATCCCATCCTATTCTCTACCTTCTACTGGTCTTTCTTTTTCTTCTCATTCTCCACATGCGACTGACTATGAACTTCTCAAAGACAGGAATGTGTCTCCATTCCCGCTACCCACAACAACATGGATGAATTTCACAGATGTTTTAAAATCTTGTCTCAGATCTACTGACCCGGGTGTGTGTGTGTTTAAAAAAAATCTTTGATGTATACACTTAATGTTTGTGTACTTTGTATAACTCAATAAAAATTTAAAAAGATGTTTCCCACCATGCAGTTCTTATTTGACCATTCAGTAAAAGGTTGAATATTGAACAGATGTTATAGTGAAGTAAGTGGTCAATTTAATCACCATGTGACTAAGGGCAAATTTTAAGGAAGATGTAACATACATTTTGAAAAACAGGCTGGGCATGGTGGCTCACGCCTATAGTCCGAGCACTCTTGGAGGCCGTGGCAGGAGGATCCTTTGAGCTCAGGAGTCTGAGACCAGCCTGAGCAAGAGCGAGACCCTGTCTCTACTAAAAATAGAAAGAAATTAATTGGCCAACTAAAATATATAAAAAATTAGCCGGGCATGGTGGTGCATACCTGTAGTCCCAGCTACTCGGGAGGCTGAGGCAGTAGGACTGCCTGAGCCCAGGAGTTTGAGGTTGCTGTGAGCTAGGCTGACGCCACGGCATTCACTCTAGCCTGGACAACAAAGCGAGACTCTGTCTCAGAAAAAAAAAAAAAAAGAAAAAGAAAAACATGGTGGGCATAATTTGTAATTGATAGAGTTCATACTATTATTCACAATACTGCTTGAATGTTCACCTAGCTGTTTTAGAAAATATAGTAAATGGGGATGAGGATGACGGGGCTTGCTATTTGGGACAGTTTGTGCAGGTGGGATGGCAGGGAACACAGGGGAGGGCCACAGTCCTGTCAGATTGATAGAAAACCTCATTTTTTAATTGATTCTCTGTAGCCCCCACCCCCTTCTTTTCCTACCCTCCCTTTGTCCTTTTATCAATTCTACTTGGAAATGAAATCTGCGACTCTAATAGATGCTACTGACACTTGCACGGCAATTCTACCAGATGGTATTTGAATCTCGGGTGTTCTATGAAAAATGAAAAGACCAAACACATGCACAAATAAATGAAGGTTGAATTAATCTTTATAATTAAATGGAATATTACCCTGCTATGACTGATTTTAGCTTTCAAACTAGATTTCATGCTAATTTTTCAGTGAACTGTAATTGTATTAACGTGGCTTTTTAGATGTCTGAAAGTGCTTAAAAACACATTTTGCCAAGTTACTGAGAGAAAAGTTATCAGAACTTTTAATCTAAACATCTCTGAGATATTGAGGTATATTTATATCATGACTTACAGCTGCAAAGCATTTTCTAATTATTGATTTATTCTTTGTCCCTTATCATTCCGGGATTTAGGTGGCATTGGCCAGAAATAGGGTTGACTTGCTAGTGCCTGAGGCACATTCGAGAATCGGTGGGAGGGAAGATGGTGGTGTTTTCTCCATAAAGTGCTCCTAATAGCATAGTAGTGGTGACTATTAGTGAAAACCCTAAGGATTATTAAAGGACTGGAGAATTCTCCTTCTTATGAATGGATAATCTAGTGTTGGGGGTTTTCAGAAGCCTTGGCAAGTACCACAATCTAGAGCAGAGAGTATCTCATTCAAACTTGAGCATGCTTGAAAATCCCTTACAGCAGTGTGTCTCAACCCAGGGCAATATTACACCCCCATGGGACATTTGGCAATATCCGGAGATATTTTTGGTCCCAACTGTGGAGGGATGTTACTAGCATCTAGTGGGTAGAGGCGAGGGATGCTGCTAAACATCTTGCAATGCACAGGGCAATCCCCCACAAATAAGAATGAGTCTTCTTCAAATGTCAATAGTGCCAAGGTTGAGAAACCCTGCTTTATGGTAAGGTTTGTCATAATGCCAACTCCTGGGTCCTGTTCCAGAGACATGCTGACTTAACAGGTCTAGGGTGGGCCTCCAAATTTGTGTTTGTTTTTTTTGTTTTTTTTTGAGACAGAGTCTCCCTTTGATGCCCAGGCTAGAGTGAGTGCCGTGGCATCAGCCTAGCTCACAGCAACCTCAAACTCCTGGGCTCAAGCAATCCTCCTTCTGCCTCAGCCTCCCGAGTAGCTGGGACTACAGGCATGTGCCACCATGCCCGGCTCATTTTTTCTATTATGTATTTTTAGTTGGCCAATTACTTTCTTTCTATTTTTAGTAGAGACGGGGGTCTCACTCTTGCTCAGGCTGGTTTCGAACTCCTGACCTTGATCAATCCTCCTGCCTTGGCCTCCCACAGTGCTAGGATTATAGGCGTGAGCCATTGCGCCCGGCCCAAATTTGTATTTTTAACAAGCTCCCAAGTGACACTGATGTTGCCAGTCCAAAGACAAAGCTTTGAGAAGCCCTAAACTATAGGATGCCAACGTCAAAGAAATAAGCAATATGTATGAGCATTGGCCCCATGACATCACCCTCTTTTAGAAAAACTACACAATTCCCACTTGCCTAATTTAATAATTTACCAAGTTATCTCATTTGATCTCTCCCCTCTACCTTATGAAGGAGTTTACTCAGGTTTTTTTTTTTTAAGTTAGTAAAGAATTGTTCATATAAGGGCAAAACCTTAAAGGAAAAAATGATGAGACAATTCTCACTCAATTGAACTGTTGATGAGAGAAGGATATGTATTTATTTTAGTTAATCTCCAACTTGCCTCCTGTTTAAATACGTAATTTAATAATTAGAGGAGGATTAAGCAGCTGATTAAATTTCTCTGAGAAATGTTAGATGTTAGGGCCTAGGTATTACAGGTGCATTTCTAAGCCCTTTGAATCTTGACATTTGAAAATGATTTTTAATAATTTGTGTTTTTTTTCTTTCCCCCCAAAAGTACGTTGATTTGTTCATGATATTTATTTCCATTTTTGGTTATTACTTGTATATTGGCTCTATTTTAAACTCATTTACCTCAGCAAAATAGGAATATGTATTATAGTTATATATGATTATACAGTTAGATGATTGTTTAAATAATTATTACTTAATCATGTGTTTATATGTTGATGAAACTTTCTGAAAAGCTTAACCTTTGCACCTTGCTATTTTTCTTTGCACTTGCTATCGCACCTTGTTATTTTTCCCTTACTATCTTTACTATTGGTTTTGAAAAATTTGAGAACCTCTTATGTAGATAGGGTTGGCACACTTTTTCTGTAAAGAGCCAAATAGTAAACATTTTGGGCTTTGTGTAGGCTACATGGTCTTTGTTGCCACTACTGAACTCTGCCATTGTAGCATAAAAGTGGCCATAGACAATAAATGAGTGTGGCTCTTGTCAGGGAGAAAAAACTTTTCATCTACTGTAGTAGGTTTAGTGTTTGGGGACTGTGAATTAAACTGACAAGAGACACATTAGCAAGATAAAGACAAAGTTTATTCACTTTGGGGCTTATATATTGTCTTAAGAAGCAGAGGGGTTGGGATTTCAGGGGACAATAAATGGTGGGACATGACTGAAAAATATATGGGCGAACCTTATGGAAAGTAAGGTTTGTTTTAGTAAGCTCTGTTTATGCATGTTCTCATCCTGGCACCAGTTTCTCATCTCTGGTGACAGGAGTCACTGTTTCCTCTGGTATAGGAAGCTTCCCTTATAGGAGGATTTATCATAGTTGAATCCTTTTGGAAGGCTCTGCTTTTAGGTGGATAAGATGAGTATAGAGAAAGCCGCTTCCAGCTTCTGTTGAGTCTCAGCTGCCTTCCAGCTCAAAATAATTCTTTGGCATAGTAGCATATCCTGATCAATACAACTTTATTTAAAAAAGCAGGTCATAGGGTGGTTTGGGCCTATGGACTGTAGTTTGCTGACCCCTGATGTGGAGCCCCGTGAGTGAGAAGGAGCAAAATGTAATTTACTTTGGCTCATATAAAATTCTAATTATGATATAGGATTGTTTCCACTCTTTTATCACTTTGGCTATGTGTGGACAAATGGGTTTAGCTAATTGAGGCCTAGGATATGCATTTGAGCAGGTCTAGCAGCTGTTCTATTCACAAAAACTTTGTGCACAGTTTACTACATATAATTGAAGCTAATAAAAAACACTGATTTAGAAAATCATATGATTTGGCCACTTTCCTGTTCAGTTTTTTTTTTTTTTTTTGAAACGGAGTCTCACTCTGTTGCCCAGACTAGAGTGCCGTGGCATCAGCCTAGCTCACAGCAACCTCAAACTCCTGGGCTCAAGCTATCCTACTGCCTCAGCCTCCCGAGTAGCTGGGACTACAGGCATGTGCCACCATGCCTGGCTAATTTTTTTTAATATATGTATATTTTTAGTTGTCCAGCTAATATCTTCCTATTTTTCTAGTAGACACAGGGTCTTGCTCTTGCTCAGGCTGGTCTTGAACTCCTGAGCTCAAAGGATCCTCCTGCCTTGGCCTCCCAGAGTGCCAGGATTACAGGCATGAGCCATCACGCCTGGCTTCCTGTTCAGTTTTAAAGGAAATAAATGAGGGTTGCCTCTATTTTTAAGGTAATATTGCCCTTACTATTGCGGGGATGGATGTGTTGCTTTATAGTTTAATCAGGGGTAGCTTTGGGTTCTGAATTCTATTGCTACTACTTGTTCCATCTACTTACTAAGAAAACTCAGATATTGATTTCTTTTTTTTTTTTTTTAAACTCTGTTGGGGGTATAGAGCTCACCTGAGTGAGAGGAATATCACAGAGACATGTTTAGTGCCATTATGGCAAAATTAAGATTTACCTGTGCCTGAGTAGTTCCTTTTGTAGACTGAAGAAACTGCCCGCCTCCAAGATATATAGAGTTGGTGTTTTAGGAGAGACAATGGATAGTGCTGATCTATGGTTTGGAGCATGCCTCCCTAGAATGTTGTTCATATCAGGAGGATTGTTTGCTCTACTGGTGCATTACTCACACAGGGTTAACGACGAATAATCTGAAATGTGAGCATTCCTGTCTCACAGTTCTAAAATCAGAACTGTGTTTTTCATTTATAAAGCCCTCTGATTCATGGGGGTACTTATTCATCCTCTACTTCTGCATGATGCATCAGCTTGTGGACCACACCCAAAAGCAATTGCAGAATTAAAGTTTCTGAAGACTCACAATAAATCAGTGCCATTCTTATCAAGGGGATAAAATTTGATTTGTCAGATAACTGCATTGTTATTATTTGTGGAGTCCTGATAGCCTCAAAGGATATTAAAGCCTGTTCCCCAGGCTAATTTTCATCAATACCATTAGCTCTGCTTAGGATTATATCTTTAGCTGAGGCATCTATACTAGTCAATCATTTGTTTGGCATTGTGGAAACTGCCATTGTGTTGAAGGATAGTGTAATTCATGTACAGTCTCCTGAACTTCCGGGAGCTTAAAGCTCAGAATTTTGATTGATGTTTAATAGTTATTATAGAACTCATCAGAGAAAATGAGGCCTTGGTGTGGTTAAGCCTGACTGGAGCTTTCAAAGCCATTGCAAGCTTGAGAAAGTTGCTCTATAAATTGTTTGTGAAAGGGAAGTGATCAGTTGTTCCATTTCTTAATAAAAAAGAGAAAATATGCTAAGAGACTTAACCATGTAGACTAAAACACAAAGCTGTTTAATTAAGTGATTAAAACGATCCCTTTGATGTAATACATGCAAGACATTTGAGAATTTACCTGACTCTCCTAAATAGCCAAGTCAGTAGGGATTAAAACAAATGAGCTTTTCCTCTTGCTTTCTGTAGATCAGCTTAATACTGAGTGGCTTTGAAAATTCAGGAGTAAAGCCGTCAACCTAACCAATCTTTAAATCAGTGTGGTCATATGTGTAAAAATTATATGCTATTTCAGTGCTCACAGTCAAATAAAGCAGAATTATATTTGGTTCTGTTCTTCCCACCAGCATTATCAAGTCATAGTGTACCTTGTGGAAAATTCTGGGAAGGTGGGGGTGACTTTGAGGGTTAAATCATGTTGTGTATTAAGTTTTCAACGTTTTTTGTTTTTCTGAGTTCATTTGCGATAGCTATTCTCTCTTTTAAAGTAATAATCTTCACTTTACAAACTCTCTGTAGTTTCCACAGAAATTAATTGTGATTTTTAAAGCTCTAGCCATAAGTAAGACTTTAGGGCAAGGAATAAACTCCCAAGCAACTAAGATTTGTTGCATGTACATGGTAGTAATAGCAAAGAGCAAAACATAAGCAAATACAAATCTCAGCAGTTAAGCCATGCATGCACGTACATACACTTGCACATGAACCACACTGTGGAGCATGGGTCAGCATTGTTAAGAACTTACTGTGTACTAGCCCCTGTGCTGTGAATTGAGGCAATTCAATAAACAACCTACCCTCATCGAATTTTCTATGTTGGCCTAGTAAACTATGGCCCTTGGGCCATATTTGGCATGTTGTCTGTTTTTGTATGGTCCATAGGCTAAGAAAGGATTTTACATTTTTAAATGATTTTTAAAAATCAAAAGAAGAATATATCACAATACGTGAAAGTTATATGAGATTCAAATTCCAGTGTCTATAAATAAAGTTTTATTGGAACACAGCCACAGCCATTCATTTATGTACTATCTCAGCTTGTCTCTACTTTCCCAGGTACAGTGGCAGAGTTGAGTAGTTGTGCAGAAAGCATACAGCCTACAAAAGCTAAAATATTTACTATCTGGAACTTTGCAGAAAACGTTTGCTAACCCCTAATCTAGGTAATGCAATCTTACTTTATTCCTTTGCTATCTGAATATTTCTTTCAACTCTCTATTTCACTTTATTGGTATTAGAAGTTAAATGTATCCACATTCTACAGATGAGGAAATGAAGAACAGAGAGATTCAGATCATTAAGGTACTGCTAATTTATATCAGTGGTGATGGCAAGTTGTTATAGAACATTTTCCCTCAGCTTTTTAAAATAAAAATGCAGCGAGGCCATGGACCATATTATATGTTTGTATGTTCCTTTAGCACTAAGGAAATTCTTGAGCCTAGATTGCATACTCAGTAAGTATTTGTTGATTGATTGAAATAGCTTATATTAAAACATATAGTTTTGTTTGTCATTGAGAATTAACTGCAATGGATTTTACACCTTGCTCCATTTTCCAGAAGGTTTCTAGGTTCTCACAGAGGCACTCTCTTTTTTCTCCCTATGGTAAGATTAGTTAATATGGAAATGTACTTTGATGTGAATAGCACTGAATGATGTTCATGATCTTGTGTTAGGCCTTTTATATTTAAAAGTTAAATATAAAATATAGCTTTTTATATTTTCTGATACTGTTGATGACATTGATTAGAGTGGGTTTATCGACTAAATTAGTCACTACATGTATCAATATTTATTGAGCATTATTGAGCATTGATTACTTGCTATATGCCTGCCATTGTGTTCCATGTGGAAAACACAATGGTGATTAAGGGGAATAGGCTACTGGCTTAATTTGAATAGTATCAGAAAGACGGTTCTCTCAGCTATGAAAACCTCCCTTATAATTGGATCTATCCCTTTGGATAATAAGCTACTCTTTTTTTTTTCTTTTTGAGACAGTCTCACTTTGTTGCCCAGGCTAGAGTGAGTGCCGTGGCATCAGCCTAGCTCACAGCAACCTCAATCTCCTGGGCTCAAGCGATCCTTCTGCCTCAGCCTCCTGAGTAGCTGGGACTACAGGCATGTGCCGCCAAGCCCTGCTAATTTTTTCTGTATATTTTTAGTTGGCCAATTAATTTCTTTCTATTTACAGTAGAGACGGGGTCTCGCTCTTGCTCAGGCTGGTTTCGAACTCCTGACCTTGAGCAATCTGCCCGCCTCGGCCTCCCAGAGTGCTAGGATTACAGGCGTGAGCCACTGTGCCCGGCCAAGCCACTCTTTTAAATACAGATATTTCTCTAGAGTTAACACATTAGATTGGTATTAGTCAGTCACATTTTATCATAAATTAGTTTGAGGCCCCAGTGAAAGCTGATGGATTAGCTCTCTTGAAGGAATACTAGTTTTGATGGATGAAGAGGGAAGGGGGAGATAACTCTGGAACACAGTGCATTGCCAAGGAAAGGCCAATCTGGGTATGATGGGATAGCAAGGGAAATGAACACACAAAGCCTACTGGGTGTTGAGAGGAACAGATACAGGAAAGAGAAAGGGAGGAAGGCAGAAACCAAGATGGTGAATGCTAAAGACAACCTTTATCTTTTGTCTTTTTTAGGGTTAGATTTCATAGTGTCCATTTCAGAGGTGTGCAAACAGTGGCCCTCCAAAGAATCCTTCAACTTTTTTGTGAGTTGTGAATAGCCTGAATTCTTCTAGCTCATGTGCCCAGTTTGGCTTTGCTAGGGAAATCTTCCAGCATGCTCTAAGAAGCTTGTGGGTATATCTGTCTCCCATTGATCACAGGGTTGTCTCAATAGTCTTTCTCTCTCAACACTTTTTCTCTCATTGTTTTCTCTCTCACCAAAATTGTGGCCTTCTGAAACTGGACCTATGACTAAAGAGAGTGACATTATTTTACAGGAGGCTTCATGTATTTGGTTGAGGGTATAATCTGGCCTGGACTCCCTTGAAAGATCCTCCAAACAGGCACATAATATTTACTCCAAATCCTTGGAAGAAATCATGTTTATACTTTCTCTGTGTAGTCTACAACTAACATTTATTCATCATGCACTTTGGACCAAGTGATAAAAAAGTGTTTTATATGCAATGTCATCCTAACCTCTTGCAGTCAGTGCTATGAAGAAGGTACTAATTTTTTTCTCAAACTACATTTGATAGTATGTTAGGATTACATTAAGCTATAGCTAATGGAATATGCCATACAATGCTTCAAACAAATAAGGGGTTTATTTGCCTCATGTCATGGAGGGGAAGTGGGGCAGTCCAGTCCTAAAATGGTGGGCTCCAGATGTCATCAGCTTTTTATCTCACCATCTATAGCATATAGGTTTCTTTCTCATATTTGTTGCCTTGTGGTTACAAAATGGTTGCTTTACCTCTGGAATTGTATCAGCATTCCAGAAAGGAAGAAGAGGAAAGGCTAAGGCAGTGGTTTTCAACTGGGGGTGATTTTTGCCCCCCAGGGGACATTTTGTAATATATGGAGGCATTTTTGGTTATCACAACTTGGGGAGGGGGTGTTGCTACTGGTATCTAATATGTAGAAGCCAAAGATATTGCTAAACTTCCTACAATATATAGGATAATGCCCACAACAAAAATTATCTCCCAAAATGTCAATAGTGTTGAGGTTGAAAAACCCTGGACTAAAGGCAGAAAGCACATGCCAGTGAGTTTGTCCTCTTTTAAAATGGATTCTTGGAAGTACAACAAGGACTTTCAGTTATATGTCATTGGCTCAAATCTCATCCCATAGCCAACTCCAGTTGTAAAACAAGCTGGGCAACACAGCTATTTTTTGTTGGTTCCATTGTCATCCTGAGCAGAATTGGGGTCCTGATAGTAAAGAGAAGAAAGAGATAATAAATACTGGGTAGACAATAGGCAATGTTTGCTTCAGAAAAGTCAAGTACTTTGCCTAATGTCATAGAGGTAGTAAAGATAAGCAGCTACTTGAGCCTCTTCCATTGAGAAAGGATGTCCAGTTGCCAAGCACAGCAGCTCTTCAGATGTGTGTATGAATACATGTTATGGAAAACTCTGGAGTTTTTGTTCAGCCACAAACAGCCTAGGAAATACTTCTTGCAGGGCATGATATACAATCTGTTAAATATTCATATCACTGTTCTCTCAGCATTTGCAGTGGAACTTGCCTTTCCTTGTAGTCCACATAACCAACGGAATAATTGATTTTAGACCTGCCTCACTAATATTGATTCTGACCTGCCCTTCAAGCCCTCAAACTGTTGGTGCTCCATCTCTCCTATTCGGAGAAAGGTAAAAAATGATGTGATCACTATTTGCCTTAGAGTTCATTCAAGAAAACAAATGCTCTTTTAAGTATATCAACCAGGAAGATATTTAATACAGGGAGTTGGAGGCTAATGTAACCATTTGGAGGGCTGGGAGTGAAGGGCAGAGCTGACCAATGATCTCTACACTAGTGGAGTCTTCTCAGGAGAATGCCTGGAAGTTGCTGGCAAAGTGCTGTGTCTGCTTTCTGCAGATACCCATGTGCCTGCCTATGGCTACTAACAACAAATACATGGTGTCTCCTTCTTCTTCTACCTTCGGAGTTGCCTATGAGTAGTTCTCATTGGCAGTCTAACCTGGAGCCATGCTCCATGGGATATTGTGAGATGTATTAATAGTTCTGAAGCTTCTCAGGAAAGAACATAGAATAAGGTAGAATAGGATGATTGGGCATTGACCATAGACTCTCTGGAAGAAGATGCATTTGAGTGTAAGTAGAAATTTGGGGGAGGAAGAACATTCTATTTAGATGTTGGCAATGTTGCTACTAGTATTATTCATTCTAGCTATGAATCCTTGGGAGGTAAATAGAAATTCTTTATATCTCTGTACTAATTCTTTTCATGTCATGGTGCTGCTAAATAAATAATAAAAAAAGGATTCAATGACCTGCGTATATGGTGCAGAAGGTAATATATTCTGTGAGGCTCCGTAGTGCAGTGGGGGGTCCCAGAGCGTGAGGTTTGAAAACAATGCATAATTCACCAGCATGCTCCAGAAAGACTAGTTTTCAGAAAACAATTGTGGATGACTCAGCTTATATATTTCTTTCTTTTCTTTTCATTTTTTTTTTTTTTTTGGTTTTGTTTTTGGGACACTATCCAGAGCTCTTTATTTGCTATAGTTATGCATATGCTGACTTATGGTGAGCTGATAAAATACAGTGAGAAATTAAATATAATGGAAGAAATAATAATTTCATAACAAGGTAACTTATAGACATATGACATGTCATTTGGTATTGGGTGGAGAGTTATAACCTTTAGTTATCTGCTATCTGGGTCACATCAGCCTTTTAGTGTGTGTAACTCACAGGGGTTTGAAGGCATAATTTGATTTGTGCTATATTTGAGTCTCTGGAACAGCAAAACCCATTATGATTGTGTCCTACAACACTTGTAAAGTCCTCTCTGAGTCTTGAGTTTCAGGTTTCTGCTGATATTTAATATTTGAATTATCTCAAGGAAGATAAGGAAAATGTACTATCTTATTCTATTTATTTCTTGAGGCAAATTGAAAGGGACTAAAGGAAAAAACTTGTTACCAAGAGCAGTGTGCAAAGGTCACTGGTTTTGCTTTGCTGGAAAAAACCAATGTGTTTGGGGTTGCCTGGGTCTTCTGTTGGGTCATCTGGAGGCAGATCTGGAGATGAGGATTCCTGTGCAAGTGATTCATTGAGCAAATGCTCCCAAGAAACACTAGCATGGGAATGGGAGAAGCAAGACGGAGGGGCAAGATGCAGGCAAAGGTGTGATTTCAGGGGACATCTCAGCACTGGTCCTATCTAGCAAGAAACTCTGGAAGTGCAAATTATACCTCAGAGTTTGTCCTGAATTGAGGCAAAGGCTTTCATACTCTTGCTACAGTCAGTTATCAGCTAGGGGTTACCTGAGTGGAGTTGGAGGTAGATTGGGCAGAAGGCAAATAAATTCCCAGGAGCTAGCTGTTTTTGAGCACAGGCAAGGAGCTTTAGTCGCCCTAGGGTAGGCCTTCAAAGAATCTTAGGTGCTGGCCTTTAGAAAAGAAAAGAACATAGATGCTGGGGAGGGATGTACAAAAATGATCAAAGGAATCCCAGGGGATCTGGTCAGAGCCCTGAGAATATACTTAGAATGTACTTGTAAGCTTCTCTTTTGCTTTTTTGTGAAACCCAGAATCTGGGGAGAGGAGAGAGAAATATTCACATAGAACTGTAAAGTTTCTCTAAAGTAAGAGTTGACAAACTTTTTCTAAAAAGGGCCAGACATAATACATATAGAAAAAAGTAGCTGGGCATGGTGGCACATGCCTGTAGTCCCAGCTACTCAGGAGGCTGAGGCAGGAGGATCCCTTGAGTCCAGGAGTTTGAGGTTGCGGTGAGCTAGGCTGACGCCATGGCACTCTAGCTCGGGCAACAGAGTGAGACTCTGTCTCAAAATAAATAAATAAATAAATAAAAAGTCCAGACAAACTATTTGAGGCTTTGTGGGCCACCGGGTTTTGGTCCCAACTACTCAACTCCACAGTTGTAGGCAAAAACAGCCATAGATAATAAGTAAATGAATGGGTGTGGCTGTGTTCCAATAAAACTTTATTTATAAAACAGGTGAGAAAGGGTGACTGGATTTGGCCCAGGGGTCATAGTTTATTAATCTCTGCTCTAGAGGCTCTTTCTATGTACCTAAGGTGATTTTATTTTTATTAATTCCCTATATGCTGCAAAACACAGAGGATAATTAGTACTTTTATCTATCAAAAGGATGGTTATGACGTTATGACTTATCTTTTTTTTTTTTTTTTGAGACAGAGCCTCACTCTGTTGCGTGGGCTAGAGTGCCATGGCAACAGCCTTGTTCATAGCAACCTCAAACTCCTGGGCCCAAGTGAGCCTCCTGCCTCAGCCTCCTGAGTAGCTGGGACTACAGGCATGCACCACTATGCCCTGCTAATTTTTTGATATATTTTTAGTTGTCCAATTAATTTCTTTCTGTTTTTTAGTAGAGGAGGAGGGGTCTCGCTCTTGCTCAGGCTGGTCTTGAACTCCTGACTTGTAGTGATCCTACTACCTTGGCCTCCCAGAGTGCTAAGATTATAGGCATGAGCCACCATGCCCGGCCACGACTTATCGTAAATTATTGTAGACCCTAACCTCCAATTTTTCTGGGATCCTGGCTATCATTCACAATGTTGCCAGGATAATTTTCCTGAAGCATGACTCATCTCCTTTTACTTTCCTGCTAAAGATATTTAGCTCTCTCTTAGCTATAAAATAAAATGTAGACTCGTTAGCATGGCATTCAGGAGTCTCTGTGATCTGACCCAAGCCAATTTTCCTGCATTATCTTCTGTTCTTCACTCTTGTGTATTTATGGTCCAGCTTCATCAAATTACTTACCATCTCTCCAATATGCCATGTGTTTCCTGTCTCCCTGTATCCTTTTCTTTTTATTTATTTAAACTGACACAATTTTATATGTATTTATGGTGTACAATATGATGTTTTGATATATGTATACATTGTAGCATGGGTAAATCAAGCTAATTAACATATCCATTACCTCACAATTTATGATTTTTTTGTGGTAAGAACATTTAAAATCTACTCTCTTAGTGATCTTCAAGTATATAATACTTTGTGATTAACTGTAGTAACCATGTTGTACAATAGATCTTCTGAACTATTTCTCCCATCTAACTGAAATTTTGTATCCTTTGATCAACGTCTCCTAACCCCAACCCCAACCCCTGGCTCATGATAACCACCATTCTATTAATACTTTCTGCTTCTATGAGTTTGACTTTTCTAGATTCCACATATCAGTGAGATCATGTGCTATTTGTCTTTCTGTGCCTGGCTTATTTCACTTAGCATAATTCCTTCACGTTCATCCATGTTGTCACAAATGACAGGATTACCTTCTTTTATAAAGCTGAATATTATTCCATTGTGTATATATATATACCACATTTTTAAAAAATCCATTCATCCATATGTAGATATTTAGGTTGATTCCATATCTTGGCTATTTTGAATAGTGTTTCAATGAACATGCAGGTGCTGATATATCTTCAACATATTGACTTCATTTCATTTGGATATATACCCACAAGGGTCTAGAATTTAAGATAAGTCATAATGTCATAACCATCCTTTTGATAGATGAAGGTACTAATTATCCTCAGAGTTTTGCAGCATATAGGGAATGAATAATTCCAGAAGTGGGATTACTGGATCACATGGTAGTTCTACTTCTAAGTTTTTGAGGAAAGTCCATAATATTTTCCATAGTGGTGGTAGCAATTTACATTGCCACCAACACTGCAAGGATTCCCCTTTTTCTCCACACCCTCCCCAACACTTATCTCTTGTCTTGTTCATAACAGCCATCCTAGCAGATGTGAAATGATATCTCAAAGTGGTTTTACTTTTCATTTCCCTGATGATTCGTAGTAATGCTGAACATTTTAAAATATACCTGTTAGCCATTTGTCTGTCTTCTTTTGAGAAATGTCTTTTCAACTCCTTGCCCCATTTTTTTATTTGGGTTATTTGTTTTCTTGCTATGAGTTGAGTTTTTAAAATATATTTTGGATATTAACCCCTTATTGAATGTATGGGTCACAGTTTTTCTTCCCTGTCTTTGCCCCTCTATCCTCTCCTAAAATGTTCTTCCTCTCAGCTCTGCATTTTGAAATCCTAACCATTCTCTAAGACTCGATTTGATCATCTTCTTCATTAAACATTTTCCCCATGAAGAATGTCTTTGCTCTGGACTTTGAGAACAACGTTGTCTATTTCTATTAAAATGTTTATTTTGTTTACTTTGTGCTAGGTAATTATTTGGTACATTTACTGCATTTTTAGTATATTGACGGCAGGAACTAACTTTTTTCCCCCCCTTCATGGTGGCTTGCATATAGTAGATATTCAGTAAATGGAGTTTTCAGATGAAGATTGCATTCTTCCGTCCTGTGATTATTAATGATTTAAGTGCTGAAACTCTGACATCAGTTTTCTTTTTCCTTTTTATAGGCAAGGGCTGTTTTGGCAAAAGTTGGCTATCCTGAGTTTATAATGAATGATACTCATGTTAATGAAGACCTCAAGGCAGTAAGTGCTAAATTTACTGTATTTTTTTTTTTTTCTGGCAAGTTTTACTGGCCTTGTGCCTTTCAACTAACCCGAGTCTAAGCAATTAAGCCTGGTGGTGCCAGAAAGCACCAACTTTTGATAAATTTCTTGGCTAGATATGAGCATGACTATGCCAGGCATGTCATAAGATTTAGAGCAGATTCAAAATAAAGGAAGTGTCAGAAAGAATGCATAGCTGAGTGGGTACCATAAAGTGAATGGACTTGGATTTGGCCTAATTTGATTGTAAAAGAAAGAATTAAGCAAATTGAGTGTTTTACAATTAGTGGGCATGTTCTAATGGTGAGCGCATCATGTTTGTTGTTAAATACTTTTTATTTGCTTCATTCATAGTAAATGAATAGTAATAAATCTGCTTGCTGGGAGTTAACTTCATTAAACTTTATGAGTGTTTTGGCAAATTAAGTGCATATACATATGACTCCATAATTTATTGTGAGTTGGACTATATATTTGCAATGAGTTACTGATGAGAAACAGTAATAATTCTTTTTTATTCCAATATTTTGGGACAAGTATGTTTCAGTAGATCTATTAATTACAAACTTTTCTAAACACAACCACTGTTATCTCCTTTCCTACAAATGGTTCTGACAAAGAATTTTTCTTCCTCACAAAAAAACCCTGTTTTTACCATTCACTAGATTTTCTCAAAAAAAGTAGTCTTTTGAAGTTCTTTAACACATTAACTGCCATGTGAATTGTATTTACTCACACTAGTTTTGAGCCCCAGGTTTCGTGACATAAAAACCTGGGCAAAACCTGCAGTCGGTTTGTGAAAATCTTCCTTGTTGATGTTCTTATTGTTACAATTAATATTGACAAATTCATTCTAAAAATGTGGATTAAATGAATAGAAATCAATAAATTTTGGTTTTCATGAAATTAGAAAAGATCATTTTATTTTCAAAGTTTTTATTCTATTTTCGTAATAAAATACCATGGCCCCAAGGAAATTTTTTTTTCTAGTGTGGCAGTCAATGTATTAAATAACTATGGTTTTGAGGTATAGTTCTTTCCTGAAAGTGTGGTTCAACAAGTGGCATACCTGAAAGCAATCTTAGCCTTGTAGATGAGCATCAGAATTTTATAAGACCATTCAAAAGTGAGAGAAAGCTTTAATTAGAAACTTTCTCCATTGGACTCCAAGATAAAGTCTCCCAAACTTTTCGATCCAGTTGCTCTAGAAGAAAGTAATTATGCTTCACGGTGTCCTAAAGCTCAGCTGGCCTATTTTATTATACACTGTTTTGATGATGTTAAAAATCCCATTATTATTAGGGTAATTAAAAATACTGAAGCACTTAGCACATTCACGTACATTATCTTTTCATTCCCATAGTGATCCTGTAAAGTAGATATTGTTCATCCCCATTTTGCAGAAAAGGATGCAGAGCCTCAAAGAAGTCAAGTGATCTCTGCAGTGCCACAAAGACTGTCAGAGCCAGGACTGAAATTTTGGCTCAGGAAACTCTGCCTGCAATCAGAGGAGGGGTGGGGGCTGCCTTACCAGAGCTGTTGGGAAGGAGAAGAGCAGAGGGGCGGCCATGTTGTCAAGTGGTTAAGAGAACAGGCTCTGGAGTTACAGGCCTGAGTTTGAATTCTGCCTGTTCCACTTACTAGTTGTTTGATTTTAGTGCAGGTTACTTAACATCAGCTAGTTTCTCTTTGGTTATCTGGATACTGGAAATAATAACCAAGTCTTAGTGTTGTTGGGAAGATTACATGAGATTATATAAATGTAAAGGCACCTAGCATAATGTCTGGTGCATAGTAGGCTCCCTATAAATGGTAGCTTTGTGGATCAATATAAGGATTGTTGCTACTAAGAAGAGCATCACCAGGGCAGAAAGTACCTTAGCAGGAGGACCTGGGTAATTCCTTGTGATTGGTAAATATTCCAAGTCAGGATGTGAAAGAGAAGGTTTGAGAGGCAGTTTGGTGTAGTGATTATGAACATGGAAAGTCAAAGTGCCTGCAGTGAAATCTCCAGTCTGCCACTTCTACCTGCGTGACCTATGGTAGGTTACACAGTCTCCCTGTGCCCCAGCTTCTTTATCTGCAGAATGGGGTTGATGACAATCCCTCCCATTATAAGATTGCTGTGAGGATCAAATGAGTTAACGTATTTAAAGTGTTTAGGACCAACCCTGGCACACAATCAGCACGATGTAAGCGTTGGCTATGACATCCTCAATTCGCACTTGTGACAGCGGATTATTTGGGTTTGGAAAAGTCATCATGAATTAACTCATGCAGTGTCCAGGTCCCTCAAATTGATTTAAAAGGCTATACAGATGGAGCAGTTCCAAGTTTTAATCAAATAAGGTAGCATTCAGGGCTCACTCATAATATTTAATTGATCAAGTTTTGTTGGCAGTCTGTTGCTGTCTAAGTTGCGAGCCCCAAATTTAAGGACTCACTGAATAGAGTATCTTTTGTGAAAAGAAACCAGATGCCAAACAGGATGACATGTTGGGTATGCTACTTCATTTCTCCGGGGCCTGAACTGAAGCTGTTAGACACCGAGATTTTTAATCACTTCTGTGAAGAAATGGCTTTCACTGGACTCATTGCCAAAGCAGACACAATTACCCAAGAGTTTTAACTGTTTAAAAAACTGACAGTGAAAAACATTCCAAATACATGAAGTAAAAGTTATTTGTCTTCAGAAACTGATAGAAATAATGAATAAAACCCAACGTGAAAGTAGGTGAAGGATGATGTATAGATTGTAATAGTGACACTGAAGTTAGTAGCAAAAGGACTGAAGTAGGGCTGGTACACAATGGGACTGGTTTCAGTTTTAAGAAACATGTAGATAAGGACTACTATAGGGCCTGTGAGAAATTTCTGGTAACACAAGCTCTCAGCATTAGAGGCTGTTACAAATGAAAAACAGCTTGCTACATTTGACACAAGTGAAGATATGATTCATCAGGCACAAATGCAAAAGCAAAGAGGAGAGAGATTAGGTGATGGATCCAATGAAGGTCAAGGAGAAAGGTTGAAAACTTAAGTCGGGCTCATGGGGAGATAAGAACAAATGAAAAAGAATTGAGAGGCAAATGTGAAAAAAAATCAGAGGAAAAAATTATTTCTTTGAGGTTGACAAGGTAAACTGAGATACTCATTAAAGCATTTCTGAACAACAGTCTTGTAGTTTTTGAAAAGAGCAAGAAGAAAGAAAATACGCTTTATTTGAATCCACATCAACATGCAGGAAAGCCTATTAGGCTAAAAAGGCATCGGTCCATTTTCTAATTCGCCTTGCAAAGTATTCCATTTCATTTGTCCTTAATGGAAATAGAATCAGGAGTGAGTTTATATCAGTTTTGAAAAGATTGCTGTATCAGCCAGGAAAGCAAAAAGCACACTAGGTATTTCAGACAGGGGGTTTAATACAGGAAATAGGTTGGAAAGCAGAAAAGGGGAAGGTGAGATAAACCACCCGATTAATAACTTTAGGAAGCAACTGCCACCCCTGTGCCTAGGGACACACAGAAGGGAGGAGGGGATGGATAGTGCCATCACTTAGGAGAGCAGAGGGGGAACTGCCACTCCAGAGCTGAGCTGTGGAGGAGGGACTTACAGATTCTTCCAGAGTCACTGTCAGAAGAAGAAAGGAAGGGAGGGGGTGAGCATGGGGGCAGGAGAGAGAGCAAGCGGCACCTTTCCCCCTCTTGCCCCAGTGCCTCCTATTGGCAGGAAGTCAATTGGCAAAGGAGCCTGGGAAAGAGAGTTTTCAGATTCCCCAGTCTCTATTATTATAGAACAGAGTCAGAGGGTGAGCAAATGTGGCTGATAGACAACAGGTAAATAACCGGCACAGTGAAGCCCTTCACTCATTCTTGTGAAAGCCAGTGGAGAATTACAGTAGGGGTTAAAGTCAGGATCATGGAGAGGGGACAGCTGGTTCCAGAGCAGGTCAGCTGGCTGGTGTTCCCTGAGACTCACCCTTACATAGCGGCTTCGGTAACTGCTTCTTCCACAGTATATTATACATGTGGAATATTAAGCATTTTGAACATCACGCCTGTATATAGGTATGTATATATATATACAGATGTTACTTATGGGCAAAGTCATCTAAACACACCAATCTTGCATATTGCTTTGTTGTTTAAACAAAGGAAAGTGTAGATACAAAATCTGGATTTCATTAAGTATTCAGAAAATTCTTTGCGTGCCTAACACAAAATCATTCTTATAGATATTGGGGTATAAATCTGAGTGTCTTTAAATGGATTTAAGTTAGATGAAAAGTATTCTAGAATTTTTACTTCCTATTGGCATATATAGCGTCTTATAAAAGTGTACTTACTCATTTTACAGAGAAGCTGAACACATTTCCTTTGTCTTGCCCTTATTACATGTTCCCCATCTTTGTGTGTGTGGGTGGTAATTACTTTATTTTTCCATTTAGTCTGTGGCATTTGGTGTTTGGCATCTGGTATAGGATTTCCAAGAAGAGAAATGCAGGTTCTCCTGAATTTTATGATCTGGACATCTGTTCTTAGGAAATGACACGACAGCCCCAATTAATTCCCCAAAGGTCACTCAATTGAAAAGTCAAGAGATGGAATTGATTGAAAGTCATTATCAACTTGACCTAGATTTTCTCTGAAAGGACAAGAGGCTTTTGAGCCAATTATTGTCCCTTGTCAAGTTTAATTTTTTTTTTTTGGAGATTACAAGTGGTTTTAAAATATTAATGTGCATTCACTCTTGTTGCTATCTCTACAACAAACAGAATTTTCCCAGTGGTTGTTGGGCTTCAGATTTCTTTGTCATTCAAGGGCCTTTTGAAATATTTAAAGTAATCAAATTATTATCACATGGGAGAAAATTTGGGAAACAGAAAAGGAATGAACAAACACCCATGACATTGATATTTGAACATAATAGTGCATACTTCCGTTACAGTGTTACTTTGTTCTTGTTGATTTCTGTATAGCTGTAATTGATGTTTATATATAATTTTGTATACTGATCTTTACAGTTAACATATTGTTTTGTCACTGTCTTCAATAGCCTTTCTTAGCATTATTTTAACAGCTGTATGATATTTCATTAAGTAAGCTATACCATGATTTATTTAATCACTGCTTTGAGTCCCATCCACAATTCTTATGTTTTCTTCCTCCTTCCCTCTACTCTTTCTGTTGAATCACTGGTTCTCTTGTTTAGGCCAATGAAAATAACATTGAAATGAGAGCCAAATGACTTGGACTGCATAGCTTTGACCAGTTCCATAATCTCTTTAGCCCTGTTTCCCATCTATCATATGAGAATAACAATGACTGGTTCCTACTTACCCCTATACACTTAACCTGTCTCAGAGGAAAAAGTAATATTTGTCCCTTATTCGTTGTGATTTCCATCGTATAAATGGAATAGAACAATTAAGCCAAGCTAAGAAATAACTAATATTCTCAATGTAGTAATTTTAAAATTGTCCTCCTAAACAGAGATAAGCTGTGACAAATTGTAACTACTTACCTCAGAGTTTTGCTTCCATCATTATTTTCATGGCCTGTGGTAGGACCTTATTTATTTAAAGTATTTTTAGACTTGGGGCTCTTTACTTCTTTAGAAAGTTTTGGAATGGTTTTCTATTTATTGTCTGTGGACCAACGTGAGTGCCAATATTTTTTTCTTTTCTTTTTTTTCAAATGGGACAGCAAAGTATCACAATTAGCAAACTCTTCTAAAAATAAAAACTGACCCCACTGATATTGCAAAAGAAAGAAAGAAAGAAAGAAAGAAAGAAAGAAAGAAAGAAAGAAAGAAAGAAAGAAAGAAAGAAAGAGAAAACAGTTAATATTTTTGAAGGAAATTCCTTTGGGAGAATTTCCCTGAAAATATTCTGAACCTAAGAACATACCTGAATTTTCTATCAGTTACAGTCATATTCTGAAGGTTCTGGCAGAGCTATCTTGGAAACAAAAGCTGGAAAAGGCTAAGGATTGAACAATGGATGCATGTTTATTTTTTTTATTTATTTATTTTTTCTTTTGGATGCATGTTTTAACCACCCAAACTGGGAATGCCTTAGGATTGCTAGTTAAGGTTACTTCCTAAAACAAGATGCTTACTCTATTTCTTCTGAGGCTAAGAAAAAACATGTATCTTAAAATATAATCAATTATAAGATTTCTTTTTATTATGAAGCATTTCAAACATTGGAATGATATGATAAATAATATTTTGAACAACTCTATCTTTAATTTATGTTAAACATATTGCCATATTAGCTTTATATACACACACATTTTAAATGAATAAAACATATGCGTTTGAAGTTTGGTGTGTAATCCTCTTGATCTAATCTCCTTCCTTCATGCTTATCTCCTTCCCTGGTTATAAACACTATCTTGAGTTCAGTTTTATTATTCCCATGCATTTCTTTATGCTTTTGCGACCTAGGCATAGGCTCATAAATAATATACAGTATTGTTTTGCATGTTTTAAAGCTTTAAATCCTCTCACACATACAACTTGCCTTATTTACTCAGTGTAATTTTAAAGATTTCCTTCATCTTCATGCATGCAGAGCAATCATTTCAATTGCTGCCTTGTTTTCATTATGTGAATGTATCACGATTTATTTATCAGCTTTCTACCCCCACCCAAGCAGTTTGAGGAAGAGACAATTTAAAGTCATATATTTATAATTTGTTGGCCAAGCAGAACACCACGGATGCCAGAAATCAATACTTTCATTCCTGCCTTTCTCCATGTGTCTTTACTTATTTTGCTACTTTCTTTATAATTTGGCCCGGCCCCCTGGAAAGATTGTTAAGATGACTCATTCACAAAAGTTTCTGCACAGACATACTGAGTGCCCACTCTATGTTAGGGAGGAGCTAAATGTGAGCCAGACATTGGCCAACAGATAGGTGACTGTCAAGTCTATGACCATTGAATTATTGTATATACACTCATATCCATAATGCAATGCCTGTGGATTTCATATATTAATACATGTATATTTTGATTTTTGCTTTTAAAAGACTACGGTTTAAAGTTTTCAAAAATTACAGTTAAGAATTTGGTCTTGCTTATTTGTTTATTCAGATATATGTTTTTCTTGTCTCTTTTTTTTAAGAGATGGGGTCTTGCTCTGTCACTCAGGCTGGTGTGCAGTGGCATGATTATAGCTCACTGCAGCCTCTAACTCCTGGGCTCAAGTGATTTCCTGCCTCAGCCTCCTGAGTAGCTGGGACTACAGGTGTCAGCCACTGTGTTCAGCTCCACATATGTGTTTTTCTTATTTGCCACAGTAATATATTTTAACACCAAAGCATTAGAGACCACTACAGACTATTGCTTTTATAGTTACACAGACATTTACAATATCTAGGTTAAGTATTGTTACTTCTGTAGATGGAGTGCCTATAGAAT
The DNA here is from genome assembly GCF_040939455.1 of Microcebus murinus. Classification (NCBI taxonomy): domain Eukaryota; kingdom Metazoa; phylum Chordata; class Mammalia; order Primates; family Cheirogaleidae; genus Microcebus; species Microcebus murinus. Next base: position 97,227,142 of record NC_134136.1, read on the forward strand.
TGAAACTGCCTGCCATTCTTCTTCTAAAGAAAGGAACTCAAAAATCAATTATTTATGTTTCCCTGTTTCATTGTTGTGACCTGTCAACTTCCTGTATTCTCATGCAAGCTATAATCTATGATTTGCCTCTGTAATTTCATTAATATTTAGTGACTAGAGCCTTTTTTGAGTGTTAATAGATAAATTCTGTTAATAATTAAGTTATTCTGGTGACTTCATTGTGCTTAGGGTAGAAAATAGGTCTCTGAATCATTTTCATTTTTTTCCTTATAAACAAATGCCAATTACAGTAAATTGGATTTTAACATTTGACTAAATCATTATCTGTAGCTACGTGAGGTTTCAGCTGACTAAACTGAATGTTACTAAAAGAATCTTATGTGACAAATAAATAAAGTACATATTTTAGAAGAAACTCAAGGAGTTGTGAGCCAAGAAATTCTGAACCTAAGATAACATGTTCTGTAAAGGTTAAAGTAGATTTTTCAATTATAAAGTAAATGGAACACATTGTAAATGACTGTAGCTTCTCTTTTTTTTTTTCCTGTGATCCAGAAAGGACCATGTTGATTTTTGAGCTTTTTATGTTAAAAGAAAATCACCCAGATTAAATTTCATGGCTTTGTGAATTCTGGGTTAACTGGTAATGGCTGAGAAATACCGTGAGGGCCTCAGCTTCTCTGCTGGCTGCTGCTTTGTGTGCTGAACTCTTTTTTTTTTTGAGCCATCTCTTCCCTTCACTTAAGACAATGATGTTGTGGTTTGTCTTACTCAGATCAAGTTCTCAGAATCCGACTACTTTGGCAACGTACTGCAAACCCGCAAGTATTTAGCACAGTCTGATTTCTTCTGGCTAAGAAAAGCTGTTCCAAAAACAGAGTGAGTATTGAAAAAAAGTGAAATAGATAAATACATTGGTGGGGAGTGGAGTCTCTTTAGATTAAACTTTGTAATTCCCCTCAAGTCAGAGTAGCTGTCTTGCCAGCTATCTTGTTTTAGCAAAATTTGTGTCATGTTTTGCCAACTCTTATTTTTTATATTGTGTGATTAACATCTTCAATCTAATTATGGGTCCCCCACTCCTAGCATCAACACATATTGCAAGAAGGCTTATTAGGATGCAAACATTAAAGTTATTTCTAGATCTAATTATGAATATATATAGAAAAAATTTCTCTAGATTTTCATACTCATGTAGAAACTTTTGAAGATCTTAAAAAGAATAAATACTTAAAAAATAAACTGATTAGAAGTGTCAGGGGGAGGGGGAATGGGCATTTATTGAAACCTTAAAATCTGTACCCCCATAATATGCTGAAAAAAAAAACACTGCAAAAAAAAAGAAGTGTCAAAGTAATTATATAATTATGAAGATAGTTGAGGTAATGCATAGCCAAGAACTGATAGCTAGATTGTTTTCATCCAATAGCAGTTAGGATTTATTTGTCTTCTTCCCAACTGCCTACAGGAACTTTCCCTATAGGTAGGAGAGTTTCCTTAGGAACTTTTGGGCCCTGGGTGCTGCCAGCTATGATTTCATCTTTTAGCAAAATATTGATAATGATGGTGATGGTGGTGGTGGTGATGATGATGATGATAGCAGCTAACAATTATTAATTGTTTACAATGTGCCAGGAAGTGCTTTACAATTTTTAATTCATTTTATCCTCAAGTCAATTCTCTGAGGTGTAGGTACTATTATCCCCATTTTACAAATGAGTGAAAGGCTTACAATGGAGAAACTCTTAGGCCCAGGTTTAGATTACTCTTTGCTCTGCCTGGTGGTGCATTTGACTCATAGGACTAGACTGTGTTCTGCTGTGGCCCACTTCTATACTGCCTTTTTCCCTCTCTGTTCTCCAGACTAGATAATTTCTCACAATCTGTTTTCAACTCCAGAATTTCCATTTGTTTGTTTTTTATAGTTTCTATTTCTCTGTTGTGACTCTTTATTTGCTGAGTCATTGTCACCATACTTTCTATTAATTCTTTGAATATAGTTTAATTCTTTGAACTAATTTATAATAGCCACTTTCTAGTCTTTGCTAAATCCAATATCTGGGCTCACTCAAGTTAGTTTCTATTGATTGCTTTTGCTTTTCTTACACTTCGTCTTTGCATACCATCTTTTTTGTTGTTTTTGCTAATGACATTTTAGATAAATATTGGAGCAACTCTGGATTCCAATTTATTTTGGGAGCTTTTTTTTTTTTTTTTTTTAAAGTAACTTTCCTGGAATTATACTCCAGAGTGTATCTCCCATGTGGATGTATCTACTCAGGTTTTTATTTCTTATTTTTTGGCCTTGCTTGCTGGTGGTTGTCCCTGTGTCTGCATAGCTTAGTGCTCAGTCAGTGATTAGGGCAGAACTCGTGCTCAAACACCTTGAGTCTATAGGGCTTCTACCCTCTGCTAATTGCTCTGTGTATGAGTTGGGAGTGCCTTCAAAATCACAGCCAATTCTCTGTCTTGGATTTTACCTTGTGGGTGCTCTCTGGTCTTTCCTGCACATGTGTCTAGTTTTCCAATCAGGTGGAAATGTGTGGAGTGCTTTTTCAGCCTTTCCATGACCTTTTCTAAAATCTCCCCTTTAAATTTCTGACTGGGTTTTCCTCATTTGTTTTCTACTGAATTGGCCATTTTTAGCTAACAAAGCTGCAGATTTTCACCTCCACCCCCAATTGAGTCCATCCCCTGTGGCAGCAAAGCTGCTGATTTTCCAGCAAGTCTTTTCTGAACTAAGTTCTCATTCAACTGGGAGACACAGGAACAGTCTCAGGCAAGACCACAGACTCCTGCTCTACTTATTCCCAATCTCTAGCAGCTTTTAAAGATTAAACATTTTTTTTCAACTTATTGCTTACCTTTGATCAATTTTCAGAGCCCTAAAATGGTTGGTTGTTGGCAATTTTGTCCACTTTTTGGTTGATTTTTGTGGAAAGATATTGTCGACCTTTTCATGCCATCATACCTGGAAGCCTGACTTCTATAGCCCACTTTTTTTTTCACGGCCCACTTCTTAACCTTGGCTGATATTCTGATTGCCAAATCTTTGGCTCTTTTTATGCTCTCTGAGTCTCTTGTTACTCTCTCTTTGAACTTCCTGCTCTGTCCTGGCTTCTAGAAACTCTGGGCCCCTGTACCCTTCCTTAGCTTAAGCTATGATTACCACCTTATGCTCCCACCTGGCTATCACTACCCTCTGCCCTTCAAACCTTCCTATAATACACACCTCCAATGTTTTTTGTTAAGTTACTGACTGTAAGGAGTAGGCCTAAGGCTGAATCATGCCCCTGACTATCGCTGACTCCAATCAAAATTGTAAAAGAAGAAGGCAGAAGGCTTTAGAATGTCTTTGGAAATGATAGATAATGGTTTAAAGCCACGTGCTTCACTGTCCTTGATTCTCTCCTCTCTTCACATTATCTCTCAGTTCACATATTCTGTTTCATTCCCTGTCTAAATTATTCAATAGGAATTTTAGATTTAGGGTTGTCAAATTGATGACTCAAATCCGATGACTTCAGCAAATGATTTCTGATATTTCTATGACCATTTACATGTAATATGGTAGTCATGGATCTATGTCAATCACTCTGCCCTTAAAGATCTACTTCAGATCAGTTCAAACTCTTTTTTTTTTAAAAAAAAAAACTTGCAGAAAATTCAAGGCTTTTATCGTATTTTTGTGAATTTTCAGGTTCTTCTCAGGCTTCTCTATATTGGCAATGTGGTCAGTTTAATTCTTTAATTTCAAAGTGTCATTGCTCATCTGGGTGTGTAGCAAGGCCAGGGTTGGTAATTGAAAACTCCTAAATATGTCATCTTTAACATCACCCTAAGATCCTGATAGACTATCAGATTCTAATGGTCCTAACTATTTCTAATATTTTATGCATGCCTTGGAAAAATGCTGGCTGATTTTGTGGGCTTAGGCAAACGGTGTGATTTGTGTGGTTTTCTTCTCTGTCATTGTAAACCAAATACCTCTTTCACAAGGGTATTAAATTGGTTAATGTTTGAGAAAAGTTCTCTAGAAATGAAAATCAGTGCAATGCTTATAATTTTTGTTTCCTCAGACTATATGTCTATTTCAGGAAACAACATTAAGAAATTTAAGGTCCCTTTTGCATGGTAGAGTGATATGGCAGTCAGCTTTGCTTGTTTTTTTAAAGGAAACATCTGGCTGGTCCTTTTCAGGCATTGTAGGGAATTTTAGCTTTATTATACCCATTGGCTTTAACTGACATCTTGTAGGTCTGGAAATTCATGAGTTAATGGAGTGGGGATGATTTTGGAGTGGCTCCACTACACTAGTTTACTTTGAACAGCACATCATGATTATATTTCCACAAAGCCCTGAAAAAACATTTTGCTTCTTTGTGGGTATAGGAGATAAATATTCTTTATCTTTCATTCTCATGGAATCCATTTTAGCTGCACTAATGTGCATTAAGAAGTTTCTAAGGCTATGGGAAATGTCAGCAAGAATGAAATTAATTGGGTGGTCATCCCTGAAGGTACATATTTAGGAATTGGTTTTCAGAATTGTCACTTCATCAGTTTGCTTAAAAATAGAGGATTTACTTACTGCTTGGCTTGAGTCAAAAGTAATTTCTTTCCCTGAGGATCCCCTTCTTTGACAGAAATGATTTTAAGCCTGTTTCCCTATTAATTCACTCTCATTCTACTGTGACCAAACATGTATGGATTCTCTTTCTCTATCTTTTGAAAAATATGTAAAAATATATCAAATGTCTATATAAATTATGGTCCTGCCCAGAATTTCTGTTTTCAAAAGCATTATCTATAGCATGGCATGGGAGTGATATAATCTGCAGGATATTAGTAAGAAAGCAATAAATACTCTATGGCTTTTCCATTCCATATTCTCTAGACTATCTTTAAGAGTTGATAAATAAAATGCAAAACTTTAGCCTGATATATATCTATTTTATATGGTCCAAAGAAATTGGGGTACCAATAGAAAGAAATTAATTGGCCAACTAATATATATAGAAAAAATTAGCTGGCCATGGTGGTGCATGCCTGTAGTCCCAGCTACTTGGAAGGCTGAGGCAGAAGGATTGCTTGAGCCCAGGAGATTGAGGTTGCTGTGAGCTAGGCTGACGCCACGGCACTCACTCTAGTCTGGGCAACAAAGTGAGACTCTGTCTCAAAAAAAAGAAAAAAAAGAAATTGGGGTACCAATGTATTTTCCTTCAGATTATTGTATTTTGGTATTACATTCCTTTTATATAGCCCATTATCTGGTATATTTCATCCTTATATATTTTGGGATTTGAAATTTATATATAAGACTTCTCCCTACCTTATTCACTAAATCCTTCCCCAAATACAGACTGCAGAAACACTCTAAAGACATAGTAAAAAGAATTTAAAGCACTTTAATGATACTCTTTGTTTATTCAAGTGGATGTATACATAGAAATAAATTCATTTGAATGGATCTAGTGATCTTCTGCTCAGCACATACCATTTGTACAACAGTCCAAGTCCATAAGGAACTTAAAAATCTTGTTGGGAGATAAGTTATGCAAATTCAAATGCCTTCAGGGCCAGTTAATAAATGGCCAACCTATGGGGTATAAATAATAGGGAGTGGTGGGGATTGTGGAAAACTAGTCATTGCACCCTCCATTTAAAGAAATTCCAATTCAGTAATTTTTGAAACCATTGTGTTGGACAAATAAAACATTTTTTTTTGGGAACATTCTGCCCACTGGTTAGGGCTTAGTCTGTGGACAGCCAACTTTTTAGTGTTCCAGTTATCTATTGCTGTATAATAAACCATGCCCAAATTTAGAGGGTTAAAGCAATAATAGTTATTTATTTATCTCTTGTAGTTGTAGGGGTCACTAGGCTCAGCTGTGTAGTTCTGGTCACTCATGTAGTTCATGGTTACTCATGTAGTTACAGTCACATGTAGTCATGGTGATGCAGTGACATGCAGTGACATGCAGTCATGGTCACTCATGTAGCTACAGTCACATAGTGGCTGGAGCTGGAGTCACATGGAAGGCTGCCTCTCTCCCATGTCTGGTGGTTAATGTTGGCTGTTGGCTAGAAAACCTACACATGGTCTCTCTATGTACGTTGGGTTTCTTTACAGTGTGTTGATTGATAAACTTTGAAGAGCAACTTTCCTGAGAAAGAGAGAGGGAGGAAGGGTGGGAAGGTGTGCTTGTATACATCAGAGAGAGATTGTATCACCTTTAATTACCTAGGTCTGGAAGTCATACAGCGACATTTCTGCTGCATTTTATTCTTTAAAAGTGAGTCACTAAGGCTAACCCATAATCAAAACGAGAGGAATTTAGACTCCATCTCTTAATGGGAGGAGTGTAAAAAAATTTGCAAATACCTATTAAAACTAGCACATGTAGTCTTACATTAGAGAATAGTAAAACAAATATATAGTAAGCTTGGATATAATAAGGGAGATATACAAAATGTTTAACAGCTGGTTTGGCATGGGCACTGAACAAACAGAAGTAATAACAGCATCAACAACTGATAGGATCTACTAGTGCAGCTGCTTAGTATTGGCGTTGGGTATAATCAAGGCTCCAAACGTGCCCTAGAGTCAACAGGAGCTCTGGGACATCAGGAATGGTAAGATCATGTGTCTGAAATAAGATGTTTTAGTTATTCTTGCTGAAGCTTCAGAAGCCCCATCAGTGTCTAGTTTCAGGGATTGGTTGTTTGAACTTTTTGCTTTGCCCACCTTTGTATACCAGCAATTAGGAACATTCTCCCTGTGTGGGCCTTACTCCAATGTTTTGGAAGTTTATTCTTGCTAAAAAGAGGGGACACATTATCTTTTGTCTATATTATGATTCAGCCCAATATTATTTGGAAGCCAAATTGAGAGGCATCTGGATTCTTCCCTCTTGACCTACAAATGCTGGGTTCTCTGGGTAGTGTATTAGTTTCGTATTGCTACTGTAACAAATTACCACAACCATAGCAACTTAAAACAACACAGATTTATTATCTCACAGTTCTGTAGGTCAGAAGTCTGGGATGGCTTGGCTGGTTTCTCTGCTTTGGGTTTCACAAGGCTGAAATTAAGGCGTCAGCTGGCTGGCCCGTACAGGGAGGCTCTGGGAAGAATCTCCTTCCCAGCTCATTCAGGTTGTTGGCAGAATCCAGTTCCTTGTGGTTGTAGGACTGCGGTCCTTCCTTCCTTTACTTCCTGGCTGTCACCTGGGAGCCACTCTTTGCTCCCAGAGGCCTTTCCTTAGTCCTTGCATATTGCCCCTGCATCTTAGAGCCAGCAACAGTGTGTCAAATCCTTCTCACCCTTGGCATCTCCCTGACTTCCTGTTCTGCAGTATCTCTTCTGACTCCCTCCTCTGTGGCTTCTCTCTGATTTCAGCCAAAGAAAGTTGCTTGCTTTTAAGGGCTCATATGATTATATTGAGCCTATCTTCATAATCCAGGATAATTTCCCTATTTTAAAGTCCTTAACCTTAATTACATCCACAGAGTCCTTTTTGCTATGTAATATAATGTAGTCACAGGATCCAGGGATTAGGACACGGCCATAATTCTACCTACTACAGGTGGGGACATTAGGTCAATAGAGATGCTTTTCCCTCTACTTATTTCCTCAGCAAAATAGGCAAGCTGGCAAGTTTGTGTTAAATATTAGGGCTTAATTGAAATACTCTAAATTTGAAGGAAAACAATATGCATTTTATAGAAATAAGTCTAGGTTTCAGTTTTGAAAAGAGAAGAAGTGCTCTCTTTCTTGATTTTCAGTAATGCCTCTAGTATAACATAACGCTTAAAAGAAGCTGTTTGAAGTCACACAGACCAGACCTTGTGAAAGTATATAATGCTTCTAGGTCTCATTGTCCTCATCTGTGAATTGGGTTAATAATTCCTATAGTTGCTATGGGAGAAAAAAAAAACTATGGATAGAAAGTGCTTAAGACATAGTAAGTGCTCAATGAATGTTAGCTAATAATAATGATAATTATAGTAGAATGACATATTCATAGACTTATTTATAGTTGGGGAGAAGGTATGAGTGACCAACTATCATCAATAGTTGGATTTCCTATTAGTTTCATATTAGTCTGGTATAAATTATTAGTCTGATATAATTATTAGACATAAATGAGTAAAATGATTATTCTGAAAAGGGATTTATACAAGTTTCTTCTTCTTTTTCATTATTTATTTTTTCAGAGATGGGGTCTTGCTATGTTGTCCAGGCTGGACTCAAACTCCTGGGTTAAAGCAATCCTCTTGCCTCAGCTTCTTGAGCAGCTGGGGCTATAGGCCCATGCCACTATGCCTGGCTTACAAGTTTATTTTTGAACAACTTAGCTTAAGATGAATTGCTTGATCTGCTTGTTTCGTGTTTATAGTAAAAGAAATTTTTAAAAAAGTGAAAAAAAAAGATGAATTGCTTGGTTTTAATTATAAAGGGCAGTGACTGAAACTCACAACCATCTAAGTCAGGGTTTAGTAACTATGGCCTCTGGGCTAAATCTTGCCTGCTGCCTGTTTTTGTATGGCCCATGACCTAAGAATGACTTTTATAGATAAACATTTGCAGTTGGTTTGATGACCGAGAGGCACTAAGTTTGAACCCCAATTAAGCAAAATGTTATCCCACCCCAAAAGAATTCCATTCCTCTCATTAATAGGCCTGTATTACAACAAAATATACTTGATTATTATATTTTGAATTTCATCAATAAAAATATGTGGAAAATTTGCTCTTAAGTACCTATTATAATATTCTCAATTTTGCCTCTTTTCCGGTGAAATCTAAAATGTTTACAATCGGACTCTTTCTTTACAGAAAATAATTTGCTGACTCCTAATCTAAGTAACCTAATTGTGCATTTAAAAAGGGGGTGTAGACACTTCATAGGTAGAAGGGATTCTGAGATATTCTAATGTAATATCTAAATTATAGCTAAAAGCAACCCCCAGGAAGGTAGGTGACTATTCCCATACAACTCAACCAATTAGTGATAGAGGCAGGACCAGTTGTTAAAACTTTTGGTGCTTAAATCAGTCAATTTAAGCACCTGGCACAGGCAGATCCTCTGGGTTGCATGGTTGTGCTTTATTCATCTTTCTTCAAATGGACCTCTGTGTTGTCATCAATCCAAAACTTTTTAATGGACAGGTCAGAGGTGATGCAGCATAGAAACCCAGCTGTCCCACCAATCCATTGAACAGGGCCTGGCAAACATCAGCTTGCTGTGTTTCCATTTGCAGGAAGAGAGAGCCCTTTAGGTTCTAGAATTCCTCATGAGAGCCTTTTCCGAAGCACTGGTGCTGACTTTTCCCCTTAAGTTAGTAGCAGTGAATAACTAGGCATGTTAATATATTTTTATTGAACTCTGTTCAATTTAGGATGAGATTGTTCATTAAGCAGAGCAGTAGTCCTAAACTGAGGGGATAATTTCCCCTCTTGCCCAACATCCCAGTGGTTCCTGGTTATCTGCTAATGAACCCAGCCACATTGTGTTTGTCTTTGCTGCCCCCTGCCTGGGTACTGATGATTACTCTGTGGCATTTGTTTCTCTTTCTACAGGTGGTTTACAAGTCCAACAACTGTCAATGCCTTCTACAGTGCATCCACCAACCAGATCCGTGAGTACCAGCTTCTTGTCTCCTTGTTAATGTGGTACAAACTGGAAGGAACTTTTTCATGACTATGATGAAGAATATGGCATTCTTTATTTTCCCCCAAAAATGACAGGGTATGTTGGTGAAGAAAGTTTGTTTCCCTACCTATATGCCCAATTTTCCTCACTCCCTTCACCTTATGAGTCTTTTTACAGCTACATGTCATCATTGATTTTTTTAAAAAATTAACTGCAATAAATAAAACCTACATTGGAGGCCGGACGCGATGGCTCACGCCTATAATCCTGGGAGGCAGAGGCAGGCGGATCACTCAAGGTCAGGAGTTCGAAACCAGTCTGAGCAAGAGCGAGACCCCGTCTCTACTAAAAATAGAAAGAAATTAGCCAGACAACTAAAAATATATAGAAAAAATTAGCCGGGCATGGTGGCGCATGCCTGTAGTCCCAGCTGCTCAGGAGGCTGAGGCAGGAGGATTGGTTGAGCCCAGGAGTTTGAGGTTGCTGTGAGCTAGACTGATGCCACAGCACTCTAGCCCAGGCAACAGAGTGAGACTCTGTCTCCCCCCCCCAAAAAAACCAAAAAAACACACACAACCCACATTGGAGTTTGCCATGAATAGGAGCCAGCTTCTACTTTCTTCTCGTAACAGTCTTACTGATTTTATTATCTATACCATTTTGTTCATTCCTGGGATTGACGGGAAAATAGCAGGTGACTGGACAGATTGTAGAACAAGGGAGGGCTATCTGTACATAAGAAGGAAGCTTGGAAATGTTCTAATTAACCCTAGGATGTAATGTCTTGAGGTTTTCAATTACATGTTTGGATGCATGTAATTATCAATGCCATGATAAATTTTAAAAATTATTAAAGATCAGATTGGCACACATTAAAGGCCTAACAACACCAGCATTGGCAACAAGAGACACATATTCACTGCTGGTGGAAATGTAAATTGGTTTTCCCACTTGGCAGGGCAATTTGACAATATCTAGAAAAGCTGGAGATGTGCATGCATACTTAAGACCATCATTTGTAATCCTGGCATGTGCCCTAGTACTCTGATTTGAAGAGTGTGGTCCTTGGACCAAAAGCAATAGCATCATGGGGGAACTTGTTAGAAATGCAAATTCTCAGGCTCTATTGATCACGAACTTGGGTGTGGGGCTCAGAAATCTGTTTTAATAAAACCTCTAGGTGATTCTCGTATATGCTTAAGTTTGAGGACAGATGCCCTAGAGAACTCTTGCACAAGGCATAAGAAGGCCCATGTGAGAATGCCCATAGCAGTATTGTTTATAATACCAGAAAAAGCAGAATATCCTATGTGTTCCTCCACAGGAAAATGAATCAAACATGGCATATTCACACAAAGGAATACCATACAGCAGTGAAAAATGAGTGACCTAGAGTGACATGTTTTAACATGGATGAATTTCATAAATATTAGGTTGTGTGGAAAAAAAAACAGCTTGGGAAAATATATCAAGTATGATACTATACAAATAAAGTTGAAAATCATGCAGAGCAATTTTATACATTGTTTAGAGGTACGTTCATTTGTAGTGCAAGTGTAAAGATATTCATGGGAATGACAAATACCAAACTCAGGTGGGTGGTGACTTGTAGAGGTGAGGGTGGGCCACTCCTGCTCAAACCCTTGCTGGTTTCTCCTGATCTTCCCTATTTCTTAATGATGGCATGTCCCAAGGCTCAGTACTTGTGCCTTTTCTGTTCTCCTCTACTTTCTTTCTTTCTTTCTTTTTTTTTTTTTTTTGAGACAGAGTTTCCCTTTGATGCCCAGGCTAGAGTGAGTGCCGTGGCGTCAGCCTAGCTCACAGCAACCTCAAACTCCTGGGCTCAAGCGATCCTTCTGTCTCAGCCTCCCAAGTAGCTGGAACTACAGGCATGTGCCACCATGCCTGGCTAATTTTTTCTCTATATATTAGTTAGCCAATTAATTTCTTTCTATTTATAGTAGAGACAGGGTCTCGCTCTTGCTCAGGCTGGTTTCAAACTCTTGACCTCCAGCAATCCACCCGCCTCTGCCTCCCTGAATGCTAGGATTACAGGCGTGAGCCACCGCGCCCGGCCTGTTCTCCTCTATTTTCCATCTTTACTCACCCACCTGGTGATGAAATCTAATCTCATGTTCTTTTTTTTTTGAGACACAGTCTCACTCTGTTGCCTGGGCTAGAGTGCTGTGGCGTCAGCCTAGCTCACAGCAACCTCAAACCCCTGGGCTCAAGCAATCCTCCTGCCTCAGCCTCCAGAGTAGCTGGGACTACAGGCATGCGCCACCACGCCTGGCTAACTTTTTTAATGTATATTTTTAGTTGTCCAGCTAATTTCTTTCTATTTTTAGTAGAGACAAGGGTCTCGCTCTTGCTCAGGCTGGTCTCGAACTCCTGAGCTCAAGAGATTCTCCCGCCTCGGGCTTCCAGAGTGCTAGAATTACAGGTGTGAGTCACCACAACCAGCCCTAATCTCATGTTTTAATTGCATTTCTACACAGTTGAATGCATGGGGTGGAATTTAGAAGACTTATTATCCCTGTTCACACCACCCCCACCCCCTACCTGGATTTCAGTAATAGCCTCCTCACTGGCCTCTCTCCTTCTCCAGTCTATTCTATAATGTTGCAGCCATTTTAAGATGTTTTACAATCATATCATGTCACTCCTTTGCTCCCAACCTTTTATCAGCATCTCATCTCACTCAGAGTAGGATCCAAGTGACTTACAATGGTCTTGGGGTCTGTTAGCTCTGTGCTTCTACCTTCTCCTACTCTCCCCTCCCTCCCTCTGTTCCAGCCACACTGGCCTCCTTCATGTTCCTAGAGCACGTCTGACACACTGTTCCCTTGGGGCATTTATACTCGGGGTTCTCTTTTTCTTGGTAATTTTCCCCAAGTGACCTGCTTGGTTCACACTCCTATTTCCTTTAAATCTTTGCTCAAAGGTCACCTCAAGTGAGGTATCCTGCTTCTCCTCTGGCCAGTCAGCCAGTGTGCTGTGGGCCCTTGTCCCCACAGGATTTCCTGGTCAGAGAGGATTAGGTCCAGAGCTCAGAGTGAGACACACGAGGGCCTCATGTGTAGCAAAATGCTGTTTATTTTGAGCATCTAGGTGCAGATGGGTGGAGGCCGTAAAAGGTGTCCACGAGAGAAAAGGGGAGAGCCTTGGGTTTTCTAGAGGGTTTTTCTGGGAGGAGTAAACACAATTCTTTTCAAACAACCTGGATGGATAAGGAAAGTACGTTCCCCTCTTGCATTTCATTCCTTTATCTCCCTGGGGGTCTGGCAAAGGCTACGTGCCTAATATACTCCTAGGAAGGGGAGAGGGGTGGGTTTTATAAGAGGTTTGGATGGCATTTTGGGGAGGGCGAAAGCCTAACAGAGGGGACAGCCAGAAGGCTGTGGCTGCTCGCTACCAGTGGACACATCTTCTTAGAGTCGCCCCCATGTGGCCACTATTCGGAATGGACGTTTCTGCAGGACTTTGGTCTGAGACAGTCAAGAATAGAAGGAACACAAGCAGATGGTGGGAATTTTTTTATTCCTATGTTAATTTGCATAACTGAATAAGTTGTTAAATATTTTGAATATTTTGAATACTCCTTGTCATATAAATATTCATTATCATGAAACTACCATTGCTTTCTTAAGGTCTTAAGCTCTAAGTTGAGAACTAAGCTGCATATGTTATGTGGGAACTTGTGATATTTGAGTTATTAATTATAACTAATACTTATAATAATATTTATTTTAATACATGAACTATAACAATCTTTACAATATTTTCTTGGGAAATAGAAAATTGTTTGGATTAGTCATTTAAAAGTGTTTTATTTAATATTTTGTACATGCAAAAGAATATATGTAACATGCTGGCATATATTAGGTTTTAAAGAATATATGAAAACATGATAAAATCAATTATGTGCTTATGAGCTCCTTACCCAAGCAGGCTCCAGAACATTCCAATATCCTTGCTGCTGCCTGCGGCCCTCCCCATCTCTTACAGAGGTGACCACTCTTCTGATTTGGGGGTTTATCATTTTTTCTTGTCTTATAAAATAAAAATTTAACCATCTATGTAAGTATCCCTAAACAATATATTACTTATTTTTACTTGTTTTATTAGCATAATAAAATGATATCGTACTGTATGCAATCTTAAGCAACTGTGTTTTCTTTCAGTCAACATGTTGTTTTTAAGATTCATCCACATAGCATGTGGTAGTAGGTCTTTTCATTTTCAGTGCTGTATAGTATTTCATTACATAACTCTACCCCCAGATTACTTATGTGTTTTACTACTGACAGACCTATGTGTCCACCCATAAGATTTTTGCTTTTATGAGCAATGCTGCTCTGAATATTTTTCAGTCTGCCTCCTGAAACAAGTGTCTGGGAGTATACACCTAGAAGAGGAATCACTATCTGGGAGGGTACACAAATATTCAATTCTACCAGATAACACCAAGTGTTTTCCAAAGTGGGTGTTCCAAAGTACAGAAGTATTTCCATTGTTCCTTATTTTTACCAACTCTTGGCATTGGTAGACTTAATTTTTACCAGTGCGGTGAGTGTAATAGATCTGTTCTTATGCAAGAAAAGGCGATGAGATAGTCTGTTCGCCAGTGTTTTACACTCACTTTCAAATGTCAGTGAAGGCTTACTGCTCCTTGGGGGACTTAAGTGTGTCTAATAATAGTTCCACCTCCAGGATTCACCCCTACTCAGCCTTTTTCTTGCCTAGGAAGAGCTGATCCTCTTAGAGGTTTACGGAGGGAGAAGCCGTTTCAGGGTAACTCAGTCGTTTCTTGAAAGCTCATGGGCAGAGGGGTTTTAAAATGAACAATTTGAAGCAGTATTTTAATTAAGAGATTCAAGCTGTTTCTATTTTCCTAATGACCAGTGCTTGCTATCATTGTAAATTATATTTCCAGGCAAGATGACAAGGAATCCTTTGGGTGACTTTTTTTTTTCCCCTCTCTTCTTTCTGATTTTCTGGACTACAAATTAAGACAGGTGGAGTTTCTTCTTACACATTTCCCCACTGGGTTTCCTGGGACTCCCCCCACCCCACAACTGTCTTCTTTTTGCTTCACTGAAGAAGTGAAAAATTGAGGTGATTCTCTCAAATGAACATCTTTATTGATTAGGGCTGATTCTGACAGCATGTGGCCATCTGTTTAATTGGGTTTCACATCTAAGATGTAACTATACTTAGTAACGTGATTTATGAGAATTTCATTCAGTTCCCATTATCGTTTTCTGATTTATGTCACTTAAGTCTGCTTCTGCATGTGGTAGAGACTTGAGTAGAAAATAGAAAAACCTGGAGGTTTCCCACTCCCCCCCCCCTCCGCCACCCCCAAATCCATGCCTTTGTGTGGAATCCTATGATCTGTGGTCATCTTTCAATTTTAGATTCTTATAGGGTGGTTATAGCTTCTTATTTGTATACCCTTGTCAAGCTGAGTAGGAACGTCTTCAGACGTCGAGTGTAGTGTGAAATCATAATGATTTAAATCTGCTGTATGAGGAGTTATACTCAGAAGCGGTTACAGAATTTAATTATATTTGAATTAATAAGGTGGTTAAAGAGGAAAACAAGGATGTGAGATTATTGGTGCCCAAGCTTGTGCTTCTCTAGCCCATAGAGTTTAGGGGGAGTATTTAACGAGGTGACTTTGTAAAATGCCAGCCCATTGCCACTGTCAGGGCTCGTATATCCCAAACTGGCATGCCAACACGTCACAGGAGAAACAGAATGTGGAGATTGGCAGGGGGAATGACTTTGAACTTTTGCTCTCAAGAGATTTTATACATTAAAACAATATTTTGAATATTAAAAAGTACAACCAATTTGGAAAAGTATTTTGTGGTTTGTTGATATCTCCTATTATGCAGAAATTCCACTCCTGATAAGTGGATCCTTATGCCTACCAAAAGGCATGCACAAGAATGTTCATAGTAGCTTTATTCATGACAGCAAAAACCTGGAAAGAACCTAAGGCACATCAACAGAAGAAGAAGATGTAAATAAATTGTGGTCTATTCATACACATGTATAATATATAGGCATGAAAAAGAACAAACTGCTCTACACTACAATATGAATGAATGCTACTGACTTAATGCTGAGTGTAAGAAGCCAGGCATGAGAGTAAACACTGTTCTGTTCCCTGCATATAAAATTCAGGGACAGGCAAATAAATCTATGTGATAGAAGTTAAAACAATGACTACCTTTGTTGGGGGTATGGACTGGGAGGGGGCCTGGGAAACGTTCCTTGTCTTGATCTGGGTGGTGGCTGCACAGATGTCACATATGTAAAAACTCACTGTGTTCTACTGCTAAGATTTGTGCCTTTACTTTATGTAAGCGATCCCTCAACATAAATAGTAACACTCCCTCCTCCTCATAAAGATGTTTGGAACAACATTTAGTATGCATAGACATTTTGAGCTAATTACAGGTTGCCTCAGGCTAAGTCTTCAGAAGTGTAGAGCAGGGATTGGCAAACTTTTTCTGTAAATTGCCAGATAGTAAATTTTTGCAGCTTTTGCAAGCCATACTGTCTCCGTTGTAACTTCTCAACTATGCCATGGCAGCCATAGACAATTAATAAACCAACGAGTGTGGCTGTGTTCCAGTAAAACTTTATTTATAAAACAGGCAGCAGGCTGGGTTGGCCCACAGGCTGCAGTTTGCCAATCCCTAGAGTAGAGCGGTGTGAGAGGATAGATTCTAGGGAGCCATTGAGGAGTGCTCTGACCCAGCTGTAATAGTTCTTTGGATCTAATCAGATAGTGGTAGCGGTAGGAAGAGTGAACAGCCCATATTTGGTTTTTATTACTCCTAACATGCATTGATCTTTAGAATAAAATTTGTTTCCTGTATTCAATATCAATGTGTATTTGAGAAATGCTTCGTTTAAGTATTTAGTTTTTTATCTTCATGCATCTCAAATCATATTAAAGAATTATTTTAAACACATAAAATCTTGGCTTGAAAACAAGCATGGCCTAAGGGCTAAAACCAATGATTTTATTATCTTTGCTACTGTACACAAGGGATTTGGTTGCCTCAGTTTAATCACAGATATTCTGCTGAAGAAGATAAGCCTTTGTCCAGAGGCTGGGCTTATGCTGGCATCAAATTATAAAATTAATCCGGAAGCCAAACAGATTTGTTTTGCTGTTAAGGAAATAACTGTGTTTCAAACTGGGAGAATTTCTCATATGTCATTGGCTCTACCTAAAACCATAAAGTAGAAGCCAAGTTAGCATATACTCACCTGTGGCTTCTACTGGAATTGAATGAAATTAAATCCTTGAATGCACATGATGCTTCATTTGGGGACATGGGAAAAATAAGGCTGACACCCAGAATTTGGGAACAGTCTTCCATGGTTTTAGAGTTACAAGGAAATTTAAGTGGTTACTGAATCCAAATTTCTCATTATCTAGAAGAGATCCTGACACTCGGAGCAGTTGCTAGTAATTTTTTCCACTTACTCAATGTTCAAAGAGGCCCCAATGATTCTCACTTCCTGGTATGCATGTCCCTGTGTAGTCCCCTCCCACACTGAAAAAGCCTTACCTCTGTAACCAATAGGATACTATGGAAATGATAGAGTATGACTTCTGAGGCTAGGTCATAAAATACATTGTGGCTTTCACCTTGCTCTCTTGGATTCTTCACTCTGGAGGAAGCCAACCACCACATTGTTAGGGCACTCAAGCAGCGTGGAGAGAGGCCAACATGTGAAGGAAGTGTGAGGGCTCCTGCCCATTAGGAGCACCATGTGGGTGTACCATCTTGGAAATAGATCCCGTAGTCCAGTCAAGCCTTCAGATGATTGTGGCCTAGGCTGACATCTTGGCTGCAACTTCATGAGAGACCCCGAGATAGAACCACCCAAATAAGCTGTTTCTGAATTCCCGACCTAGAGAAATTGAGATAGTAAATGTTTAATTGTTTTAAGTAACTGTGCTTTGTGATGATTTGTTACACAGCAAGAGATAACTAATACAAGCATTACAGCATGCCAGGTACTAACTGCATTTGGTGCTAGGGTATTTAATATGGTATGGTGTAGTAAAGGGTATGAGCTCTGAAGCATGATAGTTTGATTTTGAATCCCAGCTTGATTACTAATAACTTGCAACCTTGGGCAAGTTACTTAACATCTTGAAGCCTCAGTTCATCTATAAAATGGAGAGGATAGTAGTAACCATCCTAGAAAGTTGCTGTGAAGATTAAGTGAGCTAATATATGTAAAATGCTGGAATGGAGTCTGCTTCATAGTAGATACTCAATAAATCTTAGCTATTAGTGGTTCTTGCTTTTGAGGAGTTGGGAGAAACTTGTTACCAGGTCATTTATAGCTGTAGTCCCCAAACCCCGGGCTGCAGACTGGTACCAGTCCATGGCCTGTTAGGAACCGGGCTGCAGAGCAGGAAGTGAGTAGTGGGAAAGCAAGTGAAGCTTCATTGTATTTACAGCTGCTCCCCATTGTTTGCATCGTGGCTTGAGCTCTGCCTCCTGTCATCAGTGGCGGCATTAGATTCTCATAGGAGCATGAACCCTACTGTAAACTGCACATGTGAGGGATGTATAGATCACGTGCTCCTTATGAGAATCTACTGCCTGATGATCTGAGGTGGAGCTGAGGCGGTGATGCTAGCACTGGGGAGCAGCTGCAAATACAGATTATCAGTAGCAGGGAGGTTTGACTGCACAGATAAATCAATTGCTTGCAGACTCATATCAAAACCTTATCAGGGAGTGGCACGTGACAATTAAGCTGCGTGTGGTGGGTGGTGGCAAGCTTTGTAGTGGCAAGTGAGCTGATGTACCTCAATTGTACAGCTGCATCTGGTGGCAGGCTTTAAGTCAGAATCCAACACTTAGTCTTTGTGTGGCCCACACACTATTTTATTTACCACTTCCATCTGCCCCTCTTTCCCCGCACTATGCACTTGTCTCAGTCACAGTGTTGGTAAGCCCACAAGCTAACCCTACCAAAAATGAGTAAAAAAACCAGATGTCACTGGAGAGCTTCTTTGATAAAGGGGAAAGACCCAATGATGAGACAGCAGAAGAGCGTAAGACTGCCAACAAAATGAAAACTGCATTTAAAAGAAAATACCAAGAGTCCTACTTAAATTACGAGTTCATTGCAACAGGTGATTCACATTCTCTAAGCCTGCTTTGTATAATCTGTGGCAGCCAGCTATCCAATGAAGCCATGAAACCTTCAAAACTCCTTCACCACATGGAGACCAAGCACCCTGCATTAAAAGACAAGCCTTTGGAGTTTTTCAGAAGAAAAAAACATGAACACGAAGAGCAGAAGCAATTACTGAA
This sequence comes from Microcebus murinus, assembly GCF_040939455.1. NCBI lineage: Eukaryota > Metazoa > Chordata > Mammalia > Primates > Cheirogaleidae > Microcebus > Microcebus murinus. The sequence goes on from NC_134136.1 coordinate 97,246,169, forward strand.
GGCCACCACTTTATCAAATGTGTCTGTACTGAGAGCGCCATTCCTAGTGGCTACCACATTGCTAAAGCTAAGAAGCCCTTTATTGTTGGTGAAGAGTTGAGCCTGTCTGCTGCTAAGGACATTTGCCGTGAACTTTTAGGAGAGGCTGCAGTTCAAAAGGTGGCACCTGTTCCTCTTTCGGCTAGCACCATAACTAGATGAATTGATGAAATAGAAGAGGATACTGAGGCACAATTGTTAGAGAGCATTAAATGAGTCACCATGGTACACAATCCAGGTTGATGAGTCTACCGATGTTGACAACAAGGCACCAATGTTTGTTTTTGTGCGATATGTTTTTCAGGAGGGTGTGCATGAGGATATGTTATGTGCACTTTTGTTGCCAACCAACACCACAGAACTATTCAAGTCTTTGAATGATTACATAGCAGGAAAACTGAATTGGGCATTTTGTGTTGGTATATGCACGGACAGTGGCTGCCATGATTAGACGACTTTCTGGTTTCACTACACAGGTTCTGGTTTCACTGCACAGATATAAATCTGTGCATAGGTCTCTTCTGGATGTGAGTCTATGCACTGTGTCATGCATAGAGAAATGCTGGCTAGCTGAAAAATGTCACCTGAACTAAATGTTTTGTAGGATGTGATTCAAATTATCAGCCACCTTAAAGTACATGCCTTTAATTCATGTCTGTGCTCACAGCTCTATGAGAAGATGGACACAGAGCACACATGTCTTCTCTTATACACAGAAGAGAGATGGCTTTCTAAAGGTAGATCACTGGCCAGAGTTTTTGAGTTATGAGAGCCACTCCAGAGATTTCTTGTAGAAAAGCAGTCGCCACTGGCAGCATATCCCAGTGACACAAAATGGGTCACAAAACTTGCTTACTTGTGTGACATATTCAAACTGCTCAACAAACTCAATCTGTTACTTCGGGGGAGAACGACAACTGTGTTCAAATCAGCAGATAAAGTGGCTGCATTCAAGGCCAAACTGGAATTATGGGGGTGATGAGTGAACATTGGGATTTTTGACATGTTTCAAACATTAGCAGAGATTTTGAAAGACACCGAGACAGGGCCTTCTTTCTCCCAGCTGGTGCGTGATCACTTATCTCAGCTTTCAAAAGAGTTTGAATATTAATTCCCAACCACAAAAGACCCCCGAACTGGGAAGGAATGGATTCACAACCCAATTGTGAATAAGCCAGGTGAATTTACTTTGTTCTTGGTAGAAGAGGATCAACTTCTTGAGATTGCAAATGATGGTGGCCTTAAAAGTATGTTTGAGACAATTTCTAATCTCCATGCATTCTGGATTAAAGTCAAGGCAGAGTATCCTGAGATTGTCACAAAAGCACTGAAAAGCCTGCTTCCATTTGCGACATCCTATCTTTGTAAAGCAGGGTTTTCTGCAGTGACAGCAACCAAATGAGATTACAGAGCAGACTAGACATAAGCAACACATTTCAGGTGTCACTGTCTGCCATCACACACAGATGGGACTATCTTGTTGCAGGAAAACAAGCTCAGGTCTTCCACTGATTCTGCATTATGGTGAATTATATAATTATTTAATTATATATTACAATGTAATATATACATTATATACAATGGAACCAAGTAACCTCCTTGTATATAATGAGTGACCTCCTATATATATATATACACAATATATATAACATTATATACAATGTAATATATAATGAAATATAAATATATAATGAAATAAAGTACACAATAAATGTAATGCACTTGAATCATCCTGAAACCACCCCCACCCCGAGATCCATGGAAAAATTGTCTTCCATGAAACTGATCTCAGGTGCCAAAAAGGATGGGGACAACTTATTTAGAGGACATCATGGTGAATGTGTAACAGAAGGGTGTGTAGTGCATTCTGAGAGCCACAGTGGAGGAATAATTAGATCTGGGGGCTGAGGGATTGGATTCCCAGTGAAAGTGATGTTTGAGTGGACTTTGAAAGGAGATAGTTCTCTAGGCAGAGAAGAGAGGTTGGGTCATGTAGGAAGAAGCACTGGTTGGTGTAGACAACAGATATGGCAGAGCATGACACAGGAATGGACCATGAAATGATCACAAATGCTGGGGCACAGATAGTATTGGTGGAGGAGAGAGCAAAGGGAATGATGGGAGATGATATGTGGAAGGAGGACCTTGTAGGTCAGGCCAAGGAACAGGCCATGGGGAGCTTGTATTATTTTTTGTGGGAAGGCAAAAAAAAATTTAAGTTTTACTTCCTTAGTCTTAAAGATTATGGTTGGAGAAGGGATAAATTTAAGCCACTTCGACCAGTTAGGAGTTTTGCAAATGGCTCAAGAGAAGGATGAGAAGGGCTTAAACTTAAGCAGTGACAGTGGTAAGGGGGACAAGGAAGTGGATAAATTAAATCCTATAAGATCATTCTTACATCACTGTGTGGTAATAATACAGATAGTATAGTAGTCCTCCCTTTTCCATGGTTTCACTTTCTGTGGTTTCATTTATCCACAGGCAACCGAGGTCTGAAAATATTTAATGGAAAATTCCAGAAATAAAAATTCCTGAGTTTTAAATTATGCACCATTCTGAGTAGTGTGATGAAATCTCGTGCCACCCAGCTCCATCCCACTCAGGACATGAATCATCGCTTTGTCCAGAGTATCCACACTGTATATGCTACCCACCCATTAGTCACTTAGCAGCAGTCTCAGTTATCAGATTGACTGTCGGAGTGTAAGTGTCCACCAACCCTTATTTCATATAATAATGCTCCCAAAGCACAGGAGTAGTGATGCTGGCAATTTGCATATGCCAAAGAGATGCTATAAAGTGCTTCCTTTCAGTGAAAAGGTGAAAGTTCTTGACTTAATAAGGAAAGAAAAAAATTTTATTCTGAGATTGCTGAGATCTATTATAAGAATGAATTTTCTATCTGTGAAATTGTGAAGAAGAAAAAAGAAATCTGTGCTATTATATATATAGGGTTCAGTACTATCCAAAGTTTTAGGCATCCACTGAGGGTCTTGGAACAGATCTGAGGACAAGGGGGGACTACTGTATTTTTTTTTTTTTTTTTTTTTGAGACAGAGTCTCACTTTGTTGCCCAGGCTAGAGCGAGTGCTGTGGCGTCAGCCTAGCTCACAGCAACCTCAGACTCCTGGGCTCAAGTGATCCTTCTGCCTCAGCCTCCCGAGTAGCTGGGACTACAGGCATGCGCCACCATGTCCCACTAATTTTTTCTATGTATATTAGTTGGCCAATCAATTTCTTTCTATTTATAGTAGAGACGCTCTTGCTCAGGTTGGTTTCGAACTCCTGAACTCAAACCATCTGCCCGCCTTGGCCTCCCAGAGAGCTAGGATTACAGGCGTGAGCCACTGCGCCGGGCCAAAGGAGATTATAATTGTTCTGTACAGCCACTCTTTGCTGAGAAAGCATTAATGTCCCAATTATTGTACCAGGTACTTTAATGTATGTTATCTGTAATCTTCCCAATAGTTCTATAGGCTTGGTATTATAGGCTCATTTTACAGAGAGGAAACTGAAGCTCAAAGAGGCGAGGTTAACTCGCCAAAGACCAAACAACTAATGAATTGCAGAGCTGAGAGTATAACTCAGCTTATCTGATTGCATGCTGTTAATTGTCATACTACATTGTTCAAAACTGGATAAAGAAATGTGAGAATGACATGAGATGACACACATGAACACACTCTGAAAGGTGAAAAGCATGATATAAATGTGTTAGAGTAATCATTATTATATCATATCTTCTTTCACCAGTGGGGGGATTGTTTCTGTTTTGATATGAAAACAAAATATAGACTCTGAGAATAGCCAGGAGGTGATGGTCAGAATGTTGGATGGTCCCCAGGTCCTGCTGATTCCATGTCCAAAGGGGCTGGCATTGAGTAGTTCGTTATTGCCTCCGCTAAGAGTGCTGTTGTCTGCAAGCCCTTTGGCTAAGGCCATGATCTCTTTGAGTGGAGGGAGATTACTTGAGAGATTCCATAAGCTACCTTATAAAGAATATTTAGCTTTACCCTCCAAAAAATTTTACTTTCAAAAATTTACGATGAGATTTTAAAAATGTTGTTAAGTGAGCCAAAGTTAAGTCATGACCAAACTTGGAATGGTTGGCAAACCTGACAGATGATGCACTTAGCAAAGTTGTGGGACACTTGCTACAACTATTTTAAGACTGTCTTCTTCTGGTCTAGCTGAGAAATTGGGGGTCCGGATACAACCTCCAAGTTTCCGAGGCCTGACCAAGGAGGCAGCTAATAAGAGTGTCCTGGGTAGCGTCACAGGAGGACAAAGGTGCCCTCATCTGGGAACTCTGCAGTCTTCTGAGATTCCCATTACCATGGCCAATCCCAGGACCAATGCCTATAGGGACATGATTTGCCACCTGTGGGGCATTTCTGAATGCTGTTTTCAGACATAGTGGTTCGGGTAGCTTTACAGTGGGGCTGGTAGTAGGAAGCACGAAATGATTATCAGAGTCAATCTGATTAACCCTTTGCACTCGGATGTCGAGTGTGACTCGACACGGTTAGCATCGGTAGCAGCTCATATGTTGAGCCACACTCGACACGTAGTTTCCCTCGGGGGAGGGGGAGAAAGGGGATTTTTGTCTATTTTTCCAGTACCTTTTCTTGTTTTCATTAGCATGAAAGGACAAGTAAAATGTAAATGCAGAGATGGTACACTAACTCCCAGGGGTACATTATTATCCATTAACTTAGAGCAACGTTTAGATGGAAAGCTCCATATAATCACACCTCACCCTAACAAAGAACACAAAGACCGTGTGGTTTGTTCTAACAGAAAAATCAAAGGAGGAAGAAGAGAGACGATTTATATTTGCAAAACATGTGAATGTAAACCAGGTCTTCCTGTGGGTGAATGTTTCAAAAAATATCACACGATGAAAAATTATAGAGATTAAAATTACTCTTTGAATGTATCAATAATTTGAAATATAAAAAAATCCAAATAAATATGAAAAGAAAAGTTTATATGAAAAGAAACTCCAGTTTTTTATTCTACTGCTGCGATTCGTAAAATCTGGGGTATTTAAAAAATTAAATCCCAAGTAGAATAAAGGAATCGAGAAAAAAGCAAGAGAGTGCAAAGGGTTAAAGAGACAGAGGGTGAGTGGGCCATTCACTGGGAATTACCTGGATGTGAGCCAGGGTGAGGAGAGCATCAGGAAGTTGGAACACAGACATGGGACCGGGAGACAGGAAGTCGGGAGAGGTCACACTAATTTATCTTGATGGTCACAATCTCACTTGTCCTCCCTTTGAAAAATCAGTTATCTTTTATCCTTATCATAAAAGTAGTTCATGTTGGCCGGGCGCGGTGGCTCACTATAATCCTAGCACTCTCGGAGGCCGAGGTGGGTGGATTGCTCAAGGTCAGAAGTTCGAAACCAGCCTGAGCAAGAGTGAGACCCCGTCTCTACTATAAATAGAAAGAAATTAATTGGCCAACTAAAAATATATAGAAAAAATTAGCCGGGCATGGTGGCACATGCCTGTAGTCCCAGCTACCCGGGAGGCTGAGGCAGAAGGATCACTCGAGCCCAGGAGTTTGAGGTTGCTGTGAGCTAGGCTGACACCACGGCACTCACTCTAGCCTGGGCAACAAAGTGAGACTCTGTCTCAAAAAGAAAAAGTAGTTCATGTTTATTATAGGAAAGCTAGAAAAATGTTAGATAACCTACAAAATTTAAAAGCTATTATCATTTAAAGATAGCTATGTTTAATACTTTTGTTGAATACTACTCAAATATGTTTATCTACAAACATTTTAAAATTTAAATTAAATATAGCCTCATCCAGTAGTACTGCTTTTCCCCCTACTGAACATTGTAACACGAATACTTTTCCATTTGTTACATATTCTTCTAAGTCATCATGTATAGTATTCTACTAACAAAAGCACTGTAATATCTTCTCAAAGGACATCTAGGTTGTTTCACTATTGTTAAAAAACCTTTGTGTTGATAAGTTTTGTGGTTACGTCTTTGTCCAAATCTAAGACTAATTCCTAGAAGTGGAGGAGTTGCTAGGTCAAATGCTATGTCCCATTTAAGGTTTTTGATTTTTTTTTTTTTTTTTTTGAGACAGAGTATCACTGTGTTGCCCAGGCTAGAGTGCAGTAGCATCAGCCTAGCTCATAGCAACCTCAAACTCCTGGGCTCAAGCAATCCTCCTGCCTCAGCCTCCCAAGTAGCTGGGACTACAGGCATGCACCACCATGCCTGGCTAATTTTTTCTATATATTTTTAGCTGGCCAATTAATTTCTTTCTATTTATAGTAGAGTCAGGGGTCTCACTTTTGCTCAGGCTGGTTTCGAACTCCTGACCTTGAGCAATCCTCCCACCTAGGCCTCCCAGAGTGCTAGGCTTACAGGCGTTAGCCACTGTGCCCGGCCCATTTAAGGCTTTTAAAATGCATCTTACCCAACTTCTCTTGAGAAAAGTGGTACAAATTTGTATTTCTACTAACAATAGGTGAGATGGTTTACTTTTCACAAGTTGCATCTTAAAGATTCTTTTGGAGGTGATGAATAAAGAGAGTCAGGTTTTTTGTGTAATTGATATGGGGGAAATGTTAGTCACATTTCCATTCGTGAGATCATTATCTCATACCCAGATATGGCTCAGTGAACTCATACAAGCATTTGATGAGCATCTACTATGTTCCCAGGTCTGGGCTGAATGTCACTGCCTCTAGTGTCAGTTTTGAATACCCAGGACAGCAATTGATATATGACAGAACCTGTTGGAGTTTGAGTAGGATATGAGACACTGAGCTTCAGGGTGGGAGGAAATTAGTATTTTCTCTGCCAGATGTGGAACAATAATGGTGGTTCTCAAAGCATGTTCCCTGGACTAGCAGCATCAGCATCTTTGTGATAGATGGGTATTATCTGACCTCACCCACTGAATCAGAAACTTTGGGCGTTGGGCCCAGCAATTTGTGTTTTGATAAGATTTTAACCATCAAACCTCTGCAAGATGCCTAAGATTGAGAACCATAAAATGCTGAGCTATAAAAATGCAGCCAATGCAAAAGAGGTCGAACTTAGTTGGATAAATGTGACTAATTTCTCCTGGTTTGCCTGGGACCAGCTCAGTTTTAACACTGCAAGTCTCGCATCCCAGGAACCCCTTCGGTCCCAGGCAGACAGAGATGGTTGGTCACCCTAGTAAAGGCGGGGGGATTCTCTTTGTTGCAGCCCAAAGGTAATTATGGCACAAAAAGAATAGAAGGACCAGCAGAGAAGGTTTCAAGATGGAAGGCAGATTTCAGAAGCTGATTTCTGCTTGTCAGCTCTAGGCTGATAGATGTGGTGGCAGGAGGTTACCTGCAGGAAGCCAGCAGATGGCCAAGGCATCTTGCTGAATCCCTTGACAGGAGTCACAGCTGTTAGAACTTGATACTTTCTGGAAAGGGGAAGGTTGGCATTCACCAAACTACTGCAAGATGCCAACTTGAAAAAAAAAAAGTCACTATTCATCTTAGCAATGATGACAATGAAATCTTTTTACAGCAAAAAAAAAAAATAACCAAAAATGCTTTGTAATTGCAGCAATTTCCATGTCCCGACTGACTGACCACCCCCTGCCCCACGCTAGATTCTAGAATGGTGTCCAGCTTATCTGATTACAGGAACTAATCCTGAGTAAGATGTCACACTCATTCTCTTTCAGAGTAGGCATTCACCTTGGTTTTTCCAAAACAGTTACAATTAAAGCTATTTTTGTCTTTCACTACAATCATAATTTACTGGCCATGTAAAATTTCAGTTTTGAAAGTATAATGTGTAAAATTATAATAAAACTATCTAATTGTATGTTACATGCATGGTATTAAGGAGAGGTGAAACAGTTTAAGTAGGATTGGTATTAGTTCTTCTTTGAATGCTTTGTAGAATTTAGCAGTGAAGCTATCACCTGGGCTTTTCTTTGATGGGAGACTTTTTTTTTTTTTTTTTTTTGAGACAGAGTCTCGCTTTGTTGCCCAGGCTAGAGTGAGTGCCGTGGCGTCAGCCTAGCTCACAGCAACCTTGATGGGAGACTTTTTATTATTCTTTCTGTCTTATTACTTGTTATTGGTTGATTCAGGTTTTGGATTTCTTTCTGATTCAATCTTGGTAGGTTGCATGTGTCTAGGAATTTATCCATTTTTTCTAGTTTTCCAATTTATTGGCATATAGTTGTAGTTGCTCATGGTAGTCTCTAATGATCCTTTGGATTTCTGCAGTATCAGTTGTAATATCTCCTTTTTTTTTTTTTTTTTTTTTTTTTTTGAGACAGAGTCTCGCTTTGTTGCCCAGGCTAGAGTGAGTGCCATGGCGTCAGCCTAGCTCACAGCAACCTCACACTCCTGGGCTCGAGAGATCCTTCTGCCTCAGCCTCCCGAGTAGCTGGGACTACAGGCATGCGCCACCATGCCCGGCTAATTTTTTATATATATATATCAGTTGGCCAATTAATTTCTTTCTATTTATAGTAGAGACGGGGTCTCGCTCTTGCTCAGGCTGGTTTTGAACTCCTGACCTTGAGCAATCCGCCCGCCTCGGCCTCCCAGAGAGCTAGGATTACAGGCGTGAGCCACCGCGCCCGGCCAATATCTCCTTTTTCATCTCTGATTTCATTTATTTGAGTTTTTCTCTTTTTTTCTTAGTTTGGCTAAAGGCTTGTCAATTTTGTTTATCTTTTAAAAAAACCCAACTTTTCATTTTGCTGATATTTTATATTTTTTTGGCTTCAAATTAATTTATTTCTGCTCTGATGTTTATTAATTCTTTTCTTCTAATTTTGAGTTTGGTTTGCTCTTGTTTTTCTAGTTCTTTGAGATCCATCATTAGGATGTTTACTTGAAGCTTTTCTACTTTTTTTGATGTAGGTACTTATTACTGTAAACTTCCTCTTAGTACTACTTTTGGTATATCCCATAGGTTTTTGATATTTTGTGTTTTCATTTTCATTTGTTTCTAGAATTTTTAAAATTTCCTTCTTAATCTCTTCATTGACCCACTGGTCATTCAGGAGCATATTACTTTTCATATGTGTGTATAGTTTCCAGTGTTCCTCTTCTTATTGATTTTTAGTTTTATTCCATGGGGTCAAAGAAAATACTTGATATGATTTCAATTGTTTGAATTTTTAAAGACTTGTTTTGTGGCCTAATATATGGTCTATCCTTCTGAATGACATGTATTCTGCAGCTGTTGAATGAAATAGTGTGTAAATATATGCTAGGTCCATTTGGTCTATAGTACAGAGTAAGTCCAGTGTGTCTTTATTGATCTTCTGTTTGGATGAAAAGTCCAATGCTGAAAGTGGGGGTGTTCAGGTGTCTAACCATTATTGTATTGGGATCTATCTCTCTCTTTAGCTCTGATAATATTTGCTTTATTTATCTGAGTGCTCCAGTGTTGGGTGCATATACATTTAGAATTGTTATGTCCTCTTGCTGAATTGACCCCTTTATCATTATGTAATGACCCTCCTTGTCTCTTTGTACAGTTTTTATCTTGAAAGCTCTCTTACCTGATAAAAGAACAGCTACGCCTGCTCTTTTTTGGTTTTCATTTGCATAGAATATCCTTTTCTTTTTTTTTTTTTTATTTCGGCATATTATGGGGGTACAGATTTTAAGGTTTCAGTAAATGCCCATTTCCCCCCTCCCCCCACAAGTCTGAGTCTCCATCATGACCATCCCCCAGATGGTACACATCTCACTCATTATGTATGTATATACCCGCTCCCCTCCCCCCTCCCACCTGCCCAATACCCTATTACTGTAGTACCTATGTGTCCACTTAGGTGCTACTCAGTTAATACCAATTTGCTGGTGAGTATATGTGGTGCTTGTTTTTCCATTCTTGGGAAACTTCACTTAATAGTATGGGTTCCAGCTCTAACCAGGAAAATATAAGATGTGCTATGTCACCATTGTTTCTTAGAGCTGAATAGTACTCCATGGTATACATATACCACATTTTATTAATCCATTCTTGGATTGATGGACACTTGGGCTGTTTCCACAGCCTTGCAATTATGAATTGTGCTGCTATAAACATTCGAGTGCAGGTGTCTTTTTTGTAGAGTGTCATTGGATCTTTTGGGTAGATGCCCAGCAATGGGATTGCTGGATATCCTTTTCTATTCCTTTATTTTCAGTCTGTGTGTGTCTTTATAGGTGAACTAGGTTTTCCTGTGGACAACATATAGTTGCGTCTTATTTTTGCATCCATTCAGCCACTCTATGTCTTTTGATTGGAGAGTTTAGTCCATTCACATTCAAAGTTGTTATTGATAGGTAAGGACTCACTATTGCCCTGTTGTTATTTGATTTCTGGTTGTTTTGTAATCCTATCTTCCTTCCTTCCTCCCTCCCTGTCTTCCTTTTGTAAAAGTGATTTTCTCTGGTGGTATGTTTTAATTTCTTGCCTTTTATTTTTTGGATATATGTTATAGGTTTTTTGATTTGAGGTTACCATAAAGGTTGCAAATCTGTCACCTTTTTTTGGACTGAACTTACTTTGCCATTTGCCCCTGGCTGTGTCACTTCTGTCCCAGAGGCTGCTGGAGGGATCCTAACTGAACAAATTCCATAATTTGAATTCCTTTAAAGGAATCAAAAGAGATGTCAAATTTAAGAATGAAATGCTTCTAAATTTATATAACTTTGAGTTGCCTTGCAATGTGTTAGTAAATTAACAAAAGTTTGCTATGGAGAAGGGGAAAAAGCAAGTGGTGTCTGGGTTTTGAAGACTGGCAATGAAAGTTGGAGGCCTCCCATTTTGTGAAATCTGACCAAACATGGAAATAACAGGAGAAGATATCTGAATCTGGACTGACAGTTGTCTTAAAATCATAAGCGTTAATACTCGAAAAATAAAACTTCCTAATAACTTCAAACTTTGGAAGGTTTGAAGCTTTCAAAGCATATGCTGTATAGTAACTTTCCTGAACCATACACTTACGGATCTGGAACTTAAAATTAATGCAACAGTAAAGTGAAAGCAACAAAGAATTTAGGGAAAAGAGATATTAGCTCAATATTCTCATGGCCAAGGCCTTTGATCTAAGTCAGTATTTTGTCTAATTGTCTCTTTTCAACATGTGTCACAACAGAGAGAATATTCCTTGGGGTAGGGACAGATAAGAGAACACAGAAATGATGGAACTTGCATAAAACTGAGCAGGACTTTTTAGCTTGTTAATATCTGTATTCTGATTGAAAGTTTAGTGGCAAAAAATATGCTGACCTCAAAACTACACTAGTTCTGCCATAATAGCAAGAGAATGGAACCAACAAACTCATATAGGAAGAAAATAAAAACAAGAACTAGAATAATGGAACATATCCAGATCTGGTACTGCATATAGAACATTCAGGAAGTAATATATTGGTACTATTAATAGTATCATGTAATGTTTTAGACTTTGGCTAATGAGATGTACTCATAATGATAGGTAATACTTCAACCCCAATCATCCCTTTGAGTTTTACAAGGTACCGATTCCATTCATTCAACAAATATTTATTGAATGCTTACTATGTACCAGGTATTGTAGCTCTGTATATCACAGTGAAGGAATAGTAAAAATAAAATAAAAATCACTTTTGTTATGGGACTTTCATTCTAGTTGGGGAAAGGCAGACAATTTTTACAAAGGAAGTCAAATGTTTCATAGATGGTGGTAAGTGTTATAGTGAATTATAAAGCAAGAAAGTGGGCAGTATAACACCTCACTCATTAAAAAAGCACTAGGGAAAACCCTAATGAAAAGATGACATTTAAGTAAATACCTGAAGCAAGCCATACAGACAGTGGTGGAAAGAAAGTTCTAGGTTAGATAGAGAGGATTGGAGTGAAAGGGAAATTATTCCTTTCCTTTCCGTGTCTCTCTATATAGTGTGATTTTGCTAGTCCTGAGTATATTTATTTATTTGTTTTCTTGAGGTCTGAGCTGTGGGATAATGGGCTAATTTTGTTTTCTATACTTTGTCTTTCTTTCTTTTGGTTGCTTTAAAATTTATGTTATCTGATACAAGAATGGCTACCCCAGCTTTCTTTTGATTTCCATTTTGCCTGGAAAATTGTTTTCTATCCCTTTGAGTCTGAATGAGTCCTTGTGGGTTAGATGCATTTCCTGGAGATAGCAGATACTTGGCTTGTGTATATTTATCCATTCAGTCGGCCTATGTCTCTTCAGTGGGCAATTCAAGCCATTCACATTTATTGAGAGAATTGATATTTCGGGTGGATTTCTGTTCATCTTGTTGGGTGGACTCTTATTGTTTTGTTTTACCTCTTGAGCCCTTGTGGAATCTGGGTTCTGGACTTTAGCTTTTGTGTGGTTTTACACTGTTGGGTGTCTATTGCTCTGGTCAGTATGTAATGCAGGTCTGAGTACTTCCTGCAGGGCAGGTCTGGTCTTCACAAATTCCATCAGTGATTGCTTCTCTGCAAGAAAGTCTTTATTTCTCCCTCATATAAGAAGCTTAGTTTTGCAGGATAAAGAATTCTAGGCTGGCCATTATTCTGTTTTATAAGACTGAGGATGAGTCCCCAGTCCCTTCTGGCTTGTAAGGTTTCTGTTGAGAAGTCTGCAGTTAATCTGATAGGTTTTTTCTTTGTAGGTTACCTGGTGTTTTCACCTTACTGCTTGAAGGAGTGCCTCTTTTGTGTTTACTTTGGCCAGCCTATCTAATTAATGTGACTTACAATAATAAAATGAATACCAAAACCCAGACACATTGAGGCATTTAACTTCTCTGGGAAAGTTATAACTATGGTCAGGATATGACTTCATAACTATAAAAAAGAAATAGTTGAACCTGGGGTAAGCATCTACCAAATATGATCAGTTCTTTGACAGTTATATCATAAACAAAAAGCACTCTGTGTCTTTTATGGTCAGTATTTTTGCTAAGCTCTAAGCAGGTTAGTCTATATTCACTGAAATGAGAATCAGAAACTCCAGTGAAAATGAAAGGTTGACCCCAGAAGAAAACCAAAAGCAGGCCTTAGTGGTTTTTCTAAATACAGATTTGAAAAAGAGACATTATTACTAATAAATAATGAGGTTATTATAAATACCAATATTTTCTTTTGTCAGAATTTTAGTTATTGACATGATATAACCACAATCTATATTTTTTGCTTGAAATAGGAATGGAATTTGCTAACGTTAACAAATGCAAGAACAAAATAATATTATGTAAGCTTAGTTAACTGTTAACTGGTTTTGGATAGCCTTTAGAAGAATTTTCTGTAATACAAACATATATACTTATTTCTAAAAGAGTTAATTTTAATTACACAAGTTCATTACCTTTGAGTAATCAAAATTTAAAACATTGCATTTAAATCCAAAGCCCTTTTGACTACCCACCACCCCAAATCTCAATTTTCTCCAAAAGGCAACCACTGTGATCACTTTGATATGTATTTTACAGAACTTGTCTATGATTTTACATTTATATATACACACGTGCATATATATATATATATATATATATATACACACACATACACACACATATATGCTCATACCGATAGGATAGTTATTTTTAACACATTAACTGCCATGTGAGTTGTATTTAACTAAACCACTTTAGAGCCTGGGGCCTCATTAAGCATATGTAACTCACATGTCTCTTCACCCTGGGAGCCATGAGAACTATTTTTCAAGTTGCATATAAGTCACACATAAAAAACAATAAAAAATAACAAAATTTTCAGTAAATTAGAAAGGATCATTTTGTTTTCGAAGTTTTTATTCTATTTTTGTAATAAAACATCATGATCCCAAGGAAAGAATTTTTTTTCCAGTGTGGCAGTCAATGTGTTAAAAGTGGTATTTATATATCTGTACCTTGCTTCATTCCAACAACATGTCTTTGGGGATTTTTTACATGGTAGAATATTAAGACCTACCTTTTTCTTTTCATTTGCTGCATAGCAGTCCACAGTGTGCTTATACCATAATTAATTCCCCTCCTTTTGGACATTTAGTTTGTTGTACATTTTTCTTAATTACAAGCAATTCCACAATGAACTCAGCAGTGTACATGTGCAAGCATGTGGCTTTTGCAGTGTGGTACCCAGAGCATCAGTATCGGCATCACCTGGGAACTTGGTAGAGATGCAAATTCTCATCCCTAACCCAGACCTACTGACTCAGAAACTCTGAGGGTGGGGCCAAGCAATCTGTAGTTTAACAAGCTCTCCATCGTGACGATGCATGATAAAATTTGAGAACCACTCACTGGCAGGTGCGTGTGTGTGTATATATATACACATGCATCCATACCTATACATATATAGTCAGTTCTGCTATAATGCAACATCTGCATTCTTAGACATCACTGTGCTATGCAAAAGTTATGTATTAGTAATAAAAGGGCTTATGGAAAAAATAGGGTTAGAGGCACAACAATCAAAAAGTCATTGCGGAGAGAGAGGAACACTCCTACACTGCTGGTGGGACTGCAAACTAGTTCAACCTCTGTGGAAAGCAATATGGAGATACCTTAAAGCGATACAAGTGAATCTACCATTTGATCCAGCAATCCCATTGCTGGGCATCTACCCAAAAGATCCAATGACACTCTACAAAAAAGACTCCTGCACTCGAATGTTTATAGCAGCACAATTCATAATTGCAAGGCTGTGGAAACAGCCCAAGTGCCCATCAATCCAAGAATGGATTAATAAAATGTGGTATATGTATACCATGGAGTACTATTCAGCTCTAAGAAACAATGGTGATATAGCACATCTTATATTTTCCTGGTTAGAGCTGGAACCCATACTACTAAGTGAAGTATCCCAAGAATGGAAAAACAAGCACCACATATACTCACCAGCAAACTGGTATTAACTGAGCAGCACCTAAGTGGACACATAGGTACTACAGTAATAGGGTATTGGGCAGGTGGGAGGGGGGAGGGGGGCGGGTTTATACATACATAATGAGTGAGATGTGCACCATCTGGGGGATGGTCATGCTGGAAACTCAGACTTTTGGGGGGAGGGGGGAAAGGGCATTTATCGAAACCTTAAAATCTGTACCCCCATAATATGCCAAAATAAACAAAACAAAACAAAACAAAAAACTCATCTGTGACACATAAAAACAAAAGCTGGGAATCTAATAAAAACCATAGCATACTTTTATACATGTTAAATGAGCAAATACAAAAATGCTACTGGCATTTTCTCTTGAAAAGACCTGAAGTTTGCTTGTGGAATATGGCGTTGGAGGGGTTACCCCTTGTGAGTTACTACCAAGTGGTGGAAGGAGGGTTATCTATCATTGGAAGGAAATTTTAACGCCAGATGTGGTGGGTGTGGCTCCTCACCCACATGGTGAACTGGGGCAGTTGGTCATGTTGAAGTATGTGTGTCTTTTGTGTTTTCCTATGTGGCTTAGTTCAGTTGAGTGCAGTTTTCTGCTTTCACCTAGCATTTCTCATGGATAAGCAAATGTGAAATTGGAGTTATGTCCAAATTTTTCCTTACTGTATCAATTGCATTGGAACAAATTTGCCTTTTCAATACAAGTGTTATAGCAGAACTGACTGTATATATGGAGGGATACTCTTACAAATATATTACACAAAAGGGACTTCATACACTGTACTGAATGCTTTTTTTCACTTAATGTCTCTTAGAGCTTTTTCCATATCTGCACATAGAGTTACTCATTTTTTTCAAAAATGGCATTTAAAGCATTAAGAGATGACTAAATTGATCTCCAAAATGCTTGCAACAATTTATACTCCCACCAACATGCTTCCTACACCCTGGCCAATATTACCTATTATCAAATTTATTAATTTTTGTCAACTCAGTAGTTAAATATCTTTTTTCTCCCTCTTCCCCCTCCTCTTTCCCTCTCTCTCCCCCTCCCCACCCCCACACATTTACACTGTGAGGAATGCCTCCCTAATAGAAAAAGGAGCTTGAAAAGTGTGAAACGGGTGGTGAGGTAGTGCTGAAATGGAAAAAAAAAAAAAAGGAAATAAAATGGATATGAAAGAAAACATAAGAAAAACCTATTCAAAAGGGAGAGAAAAGGAATTCCCTTTTCGCTTATTCTTTATTTCTACCTTTGCTAACTACAACTTATCCACTTCATGAGATAAGATATTGAATTGACCCTGTTGGGATTCCATCTATCACTCTAGCTGGTTGACATCTCCAAAAATGCAGCTTACACTGTTAATCTATTCACTTCAGCAAAACACACCTAAGGGCATCAGATTCTTCTGTTTATCAGTATTGGGTTCCATGGCCCCGACAAGCTGAGCAGATACAGCCTATCAGGGTAATGTGACAGCTTCAGCACTTGAGTCTGGGGCCTCTAACAGCAAAAGTGGCAGAAATAGAGGCTCAAGCAGGTGTCAGATGTTTTCCTGCAAAGAGGTTGGCAATGGACATAAATGCTTCCAGCTGGGCACATTACCAGGCAGGGGAGCCATAATGATTTAATAATTAAATCACATTGGTTTGTGATCATTGTTCTTATTAGGAAATATCATTGCTTTTTGATGATTTATTGTGTGAAACGGAATTTTCACATAAACACTGTGATTTGCATTTATATGTAATATTAATATATATTTGCATATATATATATATTCAAGTCAGAATGACTTACTAAAAGTAATCACCCAAAAAGAGGATGGAATATTGATGTAAAGATGCCAAAGATATTTAAGGAAATGGAGAAATTACGAAGATTAATATGACAACATTGGTCCTTCAAAATCATATTGACACATTTTCCTTTATGTGAAAACAGCAGGAAGAGAGAGAACTACTAACTGGATTTATCTCTGTTTTGCAATAGGGTTTTTGCACTTTGGAATCTCAAACTATGATAGTAGTAAAATATGAAGAATATATATGAGGGTTATATAGAATCAACGTTTTACGTCTAAATTAAGGACTTGCTTTCTTGCCCTCATGTCTCCTCGTAGTGTCCTGGTATAGAGGGCAAATAGAAAGTTAAGAGGGAGGAGGAACATTTTAACTTATAAAGGAGCTTTGAGTCTCATGGGGCCTAGAGCAATTGCTTTGGAGCAGTCAAGGATATTCCCGAAGACCTCTCTCTCTCTCTCTCTGTTTGCATTGTCAGCTGTGATGACTTGTAAGTGCACTTGCTAGGATCAACCCAGGGTACAAAATTTAGTGAGTTGCAAGGGCAAAACAAAGCATGTCTCCCAGTCATACTTTGTCACCAGGGCCAGCTACATAATTTGGGCGGCCCAGTACAAAATGAAAACGCAGGGCCCTTTGTTTTGAAAATAGGAAAAAGTGCCATTGAAAGTGGTCAAATATAAAACTTTGTCCTGTCTTCCATGGCCTTTCTCTTTTGACTTATCGTGGTACTTTTTATGTGCTATTCAACACTGTTATAACAAAAATTAAAAATGTAAATCATTAGCATGAATTTTATGGTTCATCTTTATACTGTGCAATGCCAGTTTTAAATGCAAATATAAGAATGTTTAACTTGTATGTGGAATCACCAAAAATACACAGTTTGTATTTTGTAGCTTATATGTGTGTATGTATTTTTTTCTTACCAGCATGGTGGAAATGCTGTACAAAACTAACTCAATTGTTTTTATTTCACTCCGTAATACACATGCATTCTACCAACAGTCTACTTTTGGCTTACTGATGTGTAAGGAAGGGCCGAAAGGAAAAGAAACTATGGGTCACCATATCTTTCCCTTTCCTTCTATGCCATCATTTTCAGTGTAAGTGGTTGGCTGATACAGGGAAATAACAGGAGGAAAAAGAGGATATGATAGAGTGGGTTCCTTGGTCATTCTTGTTTCTTAGAATGCCATTACCTTCTTTTAATAATTAAAGCAAATTCTGATTCAAATGGAAATAATGGCCTCTTGGGGCTGTCAGAGGCCTCCTCTTACTTAGTTCTAGACATAACATGCTTACCTTGTACTCCATGTCTCGCTGAACTCCCATGCATTGCGAGTCTGCCAGAATCCTGTGCTCCTGGGGCATCGTAAATGTTCAGTGTGAATGTGGCTCCCAGGAACCGCAGACACATATATTGTGCATGTCCCCTCTACTTATGCACATGCTCTGTTGTCCCCTCAGGCTCCACTTATGAAATATAAGCTCAAAGATAAAATTTTTAAGAATTTCAAGACAGTGACAGCAGAGCATTAAACCAAGTGCAGGACTCTCGTGTGTGTGGGGCCCATGTGACTGCACAGGTCACACACCCATGAGGCTGGCCCTTTCTGTATCAGGGAAGCTGCTGGACAGCCTGAAGCCTCATGCACATGCTATGTATGAAGTGGCCCAGTTAACAGCAGACTGGACACTGCCAATAGTGTATTTGTGCAAAATGGTTTCCTTGAAATGGTTTAATACACTTATTTCAAACTCAGTTGAATTAATATCATCCTTGAGATGGTTGGATCTCTTAAGGGCTCCAAGTTCTGCAAGGAGTGCCTTTCAGATGGGTCTTTGAAATCTCAAGGCTGTAGCTATAACCAGGTACTCATCATTGTATCGATATTTCTATATCTTTTAACATCTTTTGTTTGTTTTTCTCACAGGATTTCCAGCAGGAGAGCTCCAGAAGCCTTTCTTTTGGGGAACAGAATATCCTCGGTGGGTAAATTAGTAAAAAATCTAGTTGTTGACAAATTAGGAGGAAAGAACATGTTGCTTTGGCAAAACACAGAATATAAAGTTAAAGAAACAAATTCAGTGGTTGTTCAGCAGAAAGAGGGCATGGAACCCCGCATGGGTTGGCTCTACTCTTACCATTTTAGGGATTTGCTTTCTGATCCTTGTTACCAAGGTGTATGAATGGACAAGAAAGCGAACTTATACATAGGTGGTTTTCATTTTTATGTATTTACCAGCAATAGTTAAACCTTGAAGAATCGCTGGGATTTGAGTTGATGGTGATGGGTCTAAAACCATTCCAGGTAGAAGAAACAATGTGATAAAAGGAAGGAAAAGTGTTTACAGAATGACAGAGTCTAGTTTGGCTGGCCCTAGTGGTATATGAAAGGAAATAGTGGAAGAGAAGCCTGGAAAAGAAGGTTGAGGTTTGATATTGGAGGGCTCTGAATGCCAAGTAAGGAGCTTGGACACGAGTAGGCAATAGAAAACATTGTTTTTTTTTGTTTGTTTGTTTTTTTAGCAAGTAAATAAGTTAATCAAATTTGTCTTTAGAAATCTAATTTGCATAGCTAAAGAATAAGTCAAAATTGACAGTGTCTGGACTTTGAGATATCAGTTTAAAGGCCATTAATGCCAACATACTGTAACTTATGTAATTCAGAATTTCCATATATAGTAGAGATTCTGATAATATTCATTGTCAATAATATCACCACTTTCATTACATGCCTTTGCTTGCTCTGGCACTTTAACGAATGGAAAATTTAGTCTTGATTTTAGAAGGTGAGTCTCTGGTGTTTTGGTTTGGATATATGACGATTTAAATATGATTATTATAGGTTTAAAAGATATGGGATCCCATACATACATAAATAAGAGAAATATGGTTGCAATGTTTTGATTTCAGCTTCCCAAGAAGCAGACCCTGTGATAAGTATTGAAGTGCAAGTAGTTCTTTTGGGAGGTGGTACCAGGAAACACCAGCAGGGGAGTGGAAAAGTGAGACAGGGAAAGAAGCAAGCCAATAAATTGTGTCTTATGAGTCTTCTATGGCTGTCAAAATGAATTACCACAAAATCACTTAGTGGCTTAAAACTACATAAATTTATTAGCTTATAGTTCTGTAGATTAGAAATTCAACCTGGTTCTCACTGGGCTAAGATCAAGGTGTCAGCAGGGCTACATTTCTTTCTGGAAGCTCTAGGAAGAATCTATTTCCCTGCCTTTTCTAGCTTCTAGAAGGGGCCTACATTTCTTGACTCATGGCCCTCTTTCTCCTTCTTAAAACTTCCATAGTCACATCTCTTTGTGATTCTTATTTTCTACCTCTCTCTTTTACTTTTAAGAAGGCTTGTGATTATATTGGGCCTGCCCAGATAATCCAGGATAATCTCCCTGTTTTAAGGTCAGCTCATTAGCAACCTGAATTCCATCTGCAACCGTAAGTCCCTTTTGCTGTGTAACATAACATGTTCACAAGTTCCAGGGATTAGTACATACATGGACATCTTTTGAAGGCCATTATTCTACCTACCACATTTGTATTACAAGCCAGTTATCACCACGAGCAACTAGGGTTCTGTCTTGCTGGGGAACTGTAGAGCATGCTTCAGAGTGATACCACCTCAGAGTAAAGGGAGTTGGAGTATTTATCCTCCAACTCACTTTCCATCATTGATTGAGCTGTTATCCAGGGATATTAACTTCCTGGCAGTGCCCAGCCTAGATCAAGACAGCTCTAGTAGCTGAGAAAGTTTTTTTAGGCAACTAGTTTTAGGTGCTGACATTCGGAAGCTGTCAGATTGGTGTGCTCAAAAAAAAAAAAAAAAAGAAAAAAGACTGCTGAGGACACATGGCAGTCATCAATAAAACCTACTACAGAGAAGTACCATCGTAGAATAAATAAAAATTCTAGGTTTATATTTCACCAAATCCATTAATACCATCCCAGGCCTCAGCTGTCTAGTTTTCTTTAGTGTTTAGATATTTGGAATCAATTTTCCCTACATTTAAGGTTAGAAATTTATATACATTTTCCATGAAATTAAAGATTTAGGCTAAATATTTTCTAAGCTCCCTTTAAACTAAAAATAGTCCTAGAAATCTTTGATTCTGCTTATTGCTAACAATTTAACTGAGCTTCTATTGTTGTGGTTATATAGCTAGGGACTTGGAAATAGCCTGATTAGGTTTTGAAGTTATTGATTCAATGATTTGTTTACTGGGTTCAGGAGCACGATTTTCTGCCATAAAAGTCAAAATCATAGAAACCTAAGAATTAATGTTATTGTCTATTAGTTCTACCTTAGGCTGAGCCATAGTTGGTACTTAAGTGGGAGAGACATTGGGGGTTTTTTCCTCTAAAGAGTTCTATGTCCTCACTAAATCCATTCATTCTCTACTAAGATATTCACTCAATGAATAA
Organism: Microcebus murinus; assembly: GCF_040939455.1. Taxonomy (NCBI): domain Eukaryota; kingdom Metazoa; phylum Chordata; class Mammalia; order Primates; family Cheirogaleidae; genus Microcebus; species Microcebus murinus. The sequence continues at coordinate 97,267,321 of NC_134136.1, forward strand.
CTATTAAGTATCATTTGAATACTTGACATTGGAATTATGGAGATGCTGAAAAAATGGGAATCACGGTCCAGTGAGATAGTTTCCCATACATCCATCTATTCTGTATTAATAGCTTAATAGATACCCAAGAGAGTGGATATCCTTTCTGCTCACACTGGTCAGCTTAACCCTTACCTAAGTGTTGAGTCTAATTATGGGGACATGAACAAGCTGTATTATTTCCAGAGGAGAGAATCAGAATTGTAAATGGTGTAAAATAACATTTCCCAAAGTGTGTGTTCCATGACATAGTAATAGAGTTAAGTCCTCCTCTCCTTCCCTCTGTTTTGGAGAATCACAATACTTATCAGCATAGAAGTGCCCAAGAAGTTCTGTAAGAAAGAAACCTATTTAAATGTGTTTAACACAGAGATTCCCAGACTCCCCTTTTCCTTATGTTTTGGGAAATGCTGGTCTAGAATTCATGACTGAAGAATAAGAGTTGAAAGAACTTGAAAACAATTGAGGGGAAACCTCGTAAGTGTCTTCATATATTTGAAGGAGAGTTAAGGTAGCAGAACGATTTACTATATTTAGGGAGGTCAGCAGGTATTCAAATGTAGACTACTCTAGGCCTATAGATGGAAGACATAAGAAAGATCAGCATTAGGCAGAGCTGTTTTATTTAGACCCACACAAAGAGGGAATGGGTTACTTCAGAAGGGGGTGAGCTCCCAGTCATTGGAAATACCCAAGCAGAAGTCTTATGACCATTTGAATGGGTTTTTGTAGAGAGGAATCATGCCTCTAGTAGGAAGTTAAACTAGATAACTTTAAAGCCACTTGTAACTTGGAGATTTTTATGAATTTATGATTCAGGCATGGGGTAGTCCTTACTTGATAAGTGTGAAATCATGGTTAGTACAGACAGCAGTATAGTTGTTTTGTTGTTGACAACAAATCCTGTGTATGTTAAACCCATTGAGTAGTAAGAACAAAAGAGAAACTCAGTAGGTAATAAAATTGTTGTCTTCCCTGTTTTATGTTTGGAAGGCTAGAAACTGGAATGCAAGATGTATTCCAGTTTCTGGCCAGCCAGTCGCATTTTAAAAAGCTATGACATGCTAATTTAAAAAATGTCGATTGATAAAATGGAGAATGTGAATTTAATATTATGAAATACTATTTTCAGGCTGACTCATATAAAATTACTTTTTCTTTGTCTCTTGTCCAAAGGATTGTGATCCTGTAACTGAGAATTGAATCTTACAATGAGTCAATCATTTTGCAGCAGTCCCTCTTAAGGGACATTTATTGCAGAGCAGTTTCTAGAAACTTCCATTGTTCGTCCCTTCACTTCATCCAGTCAACAGCATTGACTGAGGGTTGCAGAGTCCTGAGTACTTAGTCTCAGGGCTGAGAGACCTGGAAAAACTAAATGTTGCAGGCTGCATAGTGGTAGCTACTGCTGCAAAAATTAACACTATGTAAAATTACAACTTCATCCCACACTGCTATGATAGCTCTATGATTGAAATGCATAATTTCACTCTTACTTCTTTAATGAAGGTTTGCAATGATGGAAAAACAGTAGGAAGCATTTTTTCAAATGCAAATTACCTTGCAGGAGAGAAATAACAAAGGAAAGAATTGCCACCAAGGGGAAAAATTAAATCTTACAGCACTTCCTTGGGTATAGTTGAGATAAACAATTAGCATGGTAAGGATCATTATGTCCTGTAATAACATGTTGCTTCAGAAATTTCCGTTCCTTCCAGTTATGGGTCCTATCTATTTGCTGGGTGACTTTGATGTTGCATGTCAGGAACCAACTGTGAAATATTTTTAGCATAATTATAATACAAATCACATGAAGAATCCTCACAATAAGGATTCTACATTGTGTATAATTTTCATCCACAGGTTAAATGACTAAAATGAGATACATATACTAGTGTTACTTGCATGAAATGGGGAAAGTTAACTAATCAATGAGTTAAATCATTGTTACTTTCTTGCTGTATGCTAGGTACAGAGAATGTAGCAGTGAGCAAGTAGATGAGGGTTTGACCTTACTGGAACTTTAAGTTGAGAGAGAAAATCCCAGACACATACATATGGAAACCCCATTAATGATTTCTTCATATATTATTAAATTGCTTTTTTTTTTCATTTATCTATTGCATTGTAACAAAGTACCACCAAAGCACCATTTATTGGCTCATGATTCTGCAATTTGGGCAGGACTGAGCTGAGACAGCTGGTCTCTGCTCTGTGTGGTGCTGGCTGGGGCAGCTTCACTAGGGCTGGAGGATCTAAAGTGACTTCACTCATGTGTCTGGTGTCCCAGTTAGGCTGGCTTTAATGATGGGGGCTAGCAAGGACCTCGCTTTCTACCTTTAGAATCTCTTGACTTTTCGGGTCTCTCACTTGCTTCACTTGGCTTCTTTCCCTCAAGCTAGGTAGTTGAACTTTACATTGCAGCTGACTTCCAAGAGGGCAGAAAATGGAAGTTATAAGGTCTTTTAAGGCAGAGGCCCAGAAGTCACACATAACCCCTTCCACTGCATTCTGTTGATCACAGCAAGTCCCAAGGCCAGTCCAGATTTAAGGAGAAGGAAATAGATTGCCTTTTGATGGAAGGAGGAGGCAGGTGCATTCAGGAGTGGGTAGAATTATTGGTGGTCACCTTTATAGATAATCTACCATGTTTTTTCACAGGTGAAGAGAAATAATGTAACACCTTTTCCAAATCTGGTTAAGACTTTATAATCTTTGCTATTCAGTTGTCATCTTGTCTAAAATAGAAACAGAGGAATGTGACTTCCTTTGAAAACAGAGTGATCCCTTTTAATCTCTGCTCTATTCTTTTTTTATAACTACATTTGAAAAACAATTTAACTTCTGAGATTATAGTGACTTTTCAACAAGTTTTCAGATAAAAATAAATGGCATATTTACTGACAGGATCTTTTCAAGCCCTGTTTTAGCTTGAAATTTATTATATTCATAAATATAATATGGAACTAGAACAGACATAGAATCATAGAAGTCTTAGGGCTGAAAGGGACTTTAGAAATCATCTCTTTCATATCCCTAATTTTAAAGAGTAGGACATCAAAGCCCATACATGGTCATAATGACAATGTGTTAAAATTTATATTTTCTTTGTCCATTTCAACTAGAAGTTGTATTTAGATTTTCCTTTACAGTTTTATGGGTATGGTTATTATATTGTTATTACCACGGTTACTAGAAAATAGATTATCTTGGTTTTCCATTGAAAAATGAAAAGATTATGCTCTGAGATTCATGCTTGTAATTTTCTCCAAATTATGTATTTATGCCATAGATCTCTGAGTTACGGTGCTATAGGAGTAATTGTTGGACATGAATTTACACATGGATTTGATAATAATGGTAAGTACTGGTTCATTTTATAAGCTGCTGCTTTTGTAATAAGGTTGACTATATGGATGTTAATTGTTGTGATTATCTTTGCATAGCAGTGCCATCATAGTTGAAGATTATCCAAAGCAATATGATTGCTGATTGAAAACTTTTCCCCATGTCTTGCTGTGATAGCTTGCAATAAATAAACAGTTGTTCCTGTTGGTGAGGGGGTAGAATGAAAAAAAGACCTTGTAATTTCAATGAAATAAGCTTCGCATTTAGATCAGGATTTCTGTAGCTGCCATGATAGTTACAGGAATTGCTTTATGGCTTCTCCCTTTGTCATTTCTTTATGGAAATGACATCTTGAGATGTCTCTGGAGGTGTGAGCTGTGCTCCAATGATGATTATACATGTTGGCGAATTAAGACTCATGAGTTAGGATTCTAGAGCTTGGCTGACTGGTTCCTTTTTATGATTTCAAGGACTATGCAGTGCTTAATCTAGATTTTTCTTTACACTGGCATATATTCAGATTTTTCTTTAAAAAAACTATGCTTTCCTAATAATGCATAATATAGAATATGCTGTGCATCCTGATAACATTTAAGCAGAAATGAAGAGCAGAATATGACATAAACTAAAGAAATTGTCACCTTTGTGAGTCCTCATCATTCTTAATCAGCACTCCCTTCTCCTTTAATTTTGGAGTATTATTGGAAAGCCACATGAAATCTCTGAAATTTATGGATTAGCAGCAAATTACTATCACTTTCACGAAATGATTTACAGGCAGACTCAACAACTGGGAAACATTATATAGAAGGGGACCTTCTTTTTTTCCATGCCTGTAGGGTTTCCAACATCCTTTCCTGGATGCCCACCTCAGGACCAGAGACCCTTTTGGCTTTTCTTCTGGATGATTCTTCCTGTGTTCCCACCAGCCCTTCCTAATCACCTATGTGTTTTGCTCCCCTGCTTTCTCCTTCCCTGTTAAAAGGTAGCTGCCTTGTAGTCATCTGACTCTCCAGGGCTAGGCTTTCTGCCTTTGGGTGTTTGGCTTATCTGAGAGGAGAGTCTTAGCTAAGAAGCAAAAGCTAGTGGTGTCTTGGTTCTGGGCCCTTCTTCCTAGGAAATTTAAATACAGTCTCCCCCCACCCCAGAAGTTTCTGGAAATCTTCTGGAGTCCCTCTTAAAGGAAAGAATCTAGTAATGGGAATTTCACTCTGTAACTAATACTTAGAAGAGTACATTGCACATATAAGTACATGCCCAGCAATTATTTAATGATTGGTTGGTTAGTGAGTGGAGGATAGTAACTCCATACTATCCCAGGGGGTGATATTAGTAGCATGTAGCCTTTCTAAAGAGCTCTGGATTCTTCCAATTAAAGACTTTGCTTAGGAGACTTTCTGGTAAGCTCTCTACATAATTAAATGTAAACGATGCTGTTGATTCCAATAGTAATCTTGAATATAGTTAGTCTAGATGCACTCTAAACTTTAGAGAAAATGAAGAGTGAGCACATAACAAGAAAGCATGTCTAACTAATCTTTTTCCCTATTATGTTTTGGAGATTTCCATTCTTGTTCCAAGTTTTCTTTTTGGAGCAACCTTCCTTGTCTAAGCTGGACAGATATCTCTTCCATCCACACTGATAGCTGTGGACTGATTCACAACAGAGGTTTTATGTGTTTTTCAGCTCCTGGCAACTTGGAGGAGACAGGTTTTTACAGGGCTGAGTCAGGGTCTATGTTCACACAGTGTGGATGACTCACCAGGGCTATTCCTATGGATCATTTGGAATTGCATTGGTAGTAATGCTCTGATTCCCTCCATGGACTTTCTGAATGAAGCCATTTCATTTCATGATCCAGGGAACATTTCAGGTCAGATCAGGTGAAAACACAGAATCCAAGATTGGATAAAACTGGTGCATGCCATAAATTGATGAATCTTATTTTAAAAATGCTCTTTGTTCCTTAGAAGGAAAGAACTTCTTCAATCCTCTTTCTCCTTTTCCCCCTTTTTACAATTAATCTGTGACATTGGAGAGAAGGCAGGAGCTGCTCTCAGGAAGAGTGTTCCCCGCTGTTGTGACTGCTTTATGAAGGCTTGTCGGGTGGGGGAAAGGAAAGATGAAGAATTTAGTTTCCATAAATAACACAAATGTCTTCTAACTTTCCTTTTTGCTAGGTAGAAAATATGATAAAAATGGAAACCTGGATCCTTGGTGGTCTGCCGACTCAGAAGAAAAGTTTAAAGAAAAAACAAAGTGCATGGTTAACCAGTATAGCAGCTATTATTGGAAGAAAGCTGGCTTAAATGTGAGTACAAGTGTGGTGAAGGGGGCACCTTGTGGGTTATTTTTCCTCATTTGGACATTAGCTTGCTTTAAACCAAGTGTGCTTCTGAGATCATCAGCATCTGCCTTCCCTGGGAACTTATAAGAAATGTAATTTCTTTTTTTTTTTTTTTTTTTTTTTGAGACAGAGTCTCACTTTGTTGTCCAGGCTAGAGTGAGTGCCGTGGTGTCAGCCTAGCTCACAGCAACCTCAAACTCCTGGGCTCAAGCGATCCTCCTGCCTCAGCCTCCCGAGTAGCTGGGACTACAGGCATGCGCCACCATGCCCGGCTAATTTTTTATATATATATCAGTTGGCCAATTAATTTCTTTGTATTTATAGTAGAGACGGGGTCTCGCTCTTGCTCAGGCTGGTTTTGAACTCCTGACCTTGAGCAATCCGCCTGCCTTGGCCTCCCAAGAGCTAGGATTACAGGCGTGAGCCACAGCGCCCGGCCAAGAAATGTAATTTCTTGAGTCCTACCCCAGACCTGCTGAATCAGAACCTCTGGGGTTGGGGCCTGGTAGTCAGGCAGTCTGTCTTTCACAAGTCCTCAGGTACCTCTGATACAAGCTGAAGTTTGAGAATCATGGGCCTAACCAGTAGTTTTCCTATATTTGGATTAATGTAGAAAATCCTGTAGTGTAGATAAACAATAACATTCTTATAGATCTTCTATACCCCATATATCATTAAAATATTTTTTTCTAAACTACTGCTTAGATTTAATTCACTGAAATAAAACCTCACTAATTTGATCTGGTGGGTCTGAGAATTGGTTAAGAGTTCTTAGTTATAGAAGTTTGAACAAAAGAAATGTCCTTTTTTTTCTTTTTGAGACAGAGTCTCACTCTGTAGCCCAGACTAGAGTGCCGTGGCATCAGCCTAGCTCACAGCAACCTCAAATTCCTGGGCTCAGGCGATCCTTCTGCCTTAGCTTCCCAAGTAGCTGGGACTACAGGCATGTGCCACCATGCCCAGCTAATTTTTTCTATATATTTTTAGTTGTCCAGCCAATTTCTTTCTATTTTTAGTAGAGATGGGGGTCTCGCTCTTGCTCGGGCTGGTCTCGAACTCCTGACCTTGAGCAATCCACCTGCCTCAGCCTCCCAGAGTGCTAGGATTACAGGCGTGAGCCACCGCACCTGGCCAGAAATGTCTTTTTTAAATGTTTGTTTTCTATTATTTATACATATATAATTTTCCATAAAGGCATACATGAAATTTTATACATGCTTTTGTCTATGTGAAATTTTGTTTCTTTTTTGTGTGTAACCTCCATCTCCTTCCCCTTTCTCTCTCATCACTCTTACCTTCCCTACCTGTAATCAGTCTTTTTTTTTTGAGACAGAGTCTTGCTTTGTTGCCCAGGCTAGAGTGAGTGCCGTGGCGTCAGCCTAGCTCACAGCACCCTCAAACTCCTGGGCTCAAGTGATCCTCCTGCCTCAGCCTCCCGAGTAGCTGGGACTACAGGCATGCGCCACCATGCCCGGCTAATTTTTTCTATATATATTAGTTGGCCAATTAATTTCTTTCTATTTATAGTAGAGACGAGGTCTCGCTCTTGCTCAGGCTGGTTTCGAACTCCTGACCTTGAGCAATCCGCCCGTCTCGGCCTCCCAGAGAGCTAGGATTACAGGCGTGAGCCACCGCGCCTGGCCCCTGTAATCAGTCTTAATAACTCAGATACACTTTTCCCCATGCTCATGTAAAGATAGATACACACACCCCACAACTTTAGTTCATTATTTTCAATGGCTGCCTAAGAGTCCCTGGTGTGAATGTAATATAACTTACCTGACCTCTTTTTGAGGGGTTACACTTCCCAATTAAAATGCTGCTATAATAAATACCCTTATTATGTACATATTCTTTTTTCCCCTATAAGATAGATTCCTACTGTCACCAAAAAGTTATAACATTTCATATTTCCACCAGTGATAGATGAAAGCATTTATCTGAGTTATTTTCTTGTCAATTTATGAGAACCTTTTTAATATTACAGATGTTAAGATTTTGTCTATCATTGATATTATATATATTTTTTCCCAAATAAATTACTCATCCACTGGACTTTTTATATGGTATCTTTAGTCATATAACATTTAAACATTTTTTATATAGTCCAAGATACCTATCTCTCTTAAAAAATAGTTTCTGCATTTCTATTCTTGGTTAGAAGGTGGCAATATTTGTAACCCTAACAATATTTGTACCTCCATAATATGATGAAATAAATAAAAAAAATAAATTAAAAAAAATCAAACATCTGTATCATATGTGGAATCTCCTAGCTTTTCTGGGAAGGTTTTCATGGTTTTGTGATTTTACATTTAAATCTTCATGTAAAATTTATTTTTCTGTGGGGTTTAATATGAGATTTGGGTTTCTTCCAAAAGGATAGCCAGTTGATCCAGCATCATTCATTAAAATATATTTTTTCTCCCAGTCAAATTTTTATCATAAATTAGAATCTCATATACACTGAGAGTTAAATTTTGGAATTATATATTCTGCTGATTTCTATACCAACTACCTATTACTGTGGCTTTATGGATTGTTCTGATATCTATAATACAAATTCTCCCTCACTGTTCTTTTATGTACTTGGTCATTCTCAGGCATTTATACTTCTTTATACTCTCCAAGATCATTTTATCCGTTCTATCTCCTCCAAAGAAAATCCCACTGGGATTCTAATTTAAGCCATACTAAATGTATGGAATTGACATTTTACGACATGGTCTTATTGTCCAAGAACATGGTTTGCCTTTTAATCTTGTTCTTGTTTTGGGTTTTTGAATAAAGTTTTAGAGTTTTCTACATATAGTTTATCTGCTGTACATTGTTTTTACTTCTTTTCCTTATTTTTCTGGGCTGATCAGGTTAGTTTTTATGCTCTTTCCCCAGTATCACTTGTTTTCTTATACTTTTCCATTCCACTTCTTATTCCTGCTTTCATAATTATAAGACACAGATTTCACTCGTCGTATTTGACAATAAGATACAAACAAGAGAGAATTGTTGATAGGTTATGGATCTGCAGGAAGACCTTCCTCTAAAACACACATGAATACAGTATATGCTGCCAATTTATCTAGTCAAAAGCACAGCACCTAAGAGAAGCAAGGTGGCCACAGAACTGGAGTAGATCAGTATATCTTATATGGTTTTCCTAGGTTCCCTTGGCTCCTAACCAGACATGAACTCTGTCCTGATATCTTACTGGAGCTGGAAAAATACCTAAATACTTGCTATGCCTCAAGTCTATTATGATTGAAGTTTATTTCACCCTTCCAGATGAATTTAGGTAAAAAACCATATGCTTCTGTTAAAGGGAATGTTTATAAACACCGACTTGGTTCTCTTGGTTCTTAAATCATGCTCAGCACAAATGAGACCATTGCTCATTCAGGTGGAGAAACCAGAGTCAGTGTCCTTTAATGGTGTCTCTAGCTCCTTTACCAGTACCCTGGAAGGACATTTCTTTGCCCATATATTTTTAATACCTATAACTTTGACATGAGAAGACCTAAAATGGGTGCTTTTGTGTATCTGTATTCAATTCAGGTGTTTTCACACTGTGAAAACTCATCTGGAGTATATGTTGCTGCAAGAAAAGCGTGGCAGCAAGTTATGGTGAGGTGCACCTGTAGTCCCGGCTACTCGGGAGACTGAGGCAGGAGGATCCCTTGAGCCCAGGAGCCCAGGAATTTGAAGCTGTAGTGAGCTATGATCATGCACTGCACTCCAGCCTGGGTGGAAGAGCAAGATTATATCTCTAAATAAAAAAAGAAAGAAAGAAAAAGAAAGAAAAGCAGAGCACAGGAGTTCTGGAGTCAGATGGGGGTCCAAATCTTGGTTCAACCAATTACTAGTTTTATGAACTTGGGCAAGTTACTTAACATTTTTGAGTCTCAGTGTCTTCAACTGTGAAATGGGTAAATATTTCTGAATTCATTCGTTTGTTGTAAGAATTAAATGAGTGACGTAATATGAAGCACGTGTCAACGGAAAAAAGCCAAACTCTGTAAAATAATTTTAAAGAGATTTATTCTGAGCCAAATTTGAGGACTATGACCTAGAGCCACTCCCAAGAGGCCTTGGGCAAGTGGACTTGATGTGATTGGGTTACAGTTTGGTTTTTATACATTTCAGGGAGACGGGGGTTACAGGTAAAGTCTTCAGTCAATATGTGGGAGGCACACATTGGTTTGGCCCAAAAAGGCAGGACATTTTGAAGGGGGGGGGCTTACAGGTTATAGGTGGGTTTAAAGATGCTTTGGATTGTAATTGGCTAAAGACATGAAACTTTGTCTAAAGGCTTGGAATGTTTTAACATAAGGAGTTATTATCAGAGATAAGCCACCAGGACATAGATTTGTTGTGTAAATTGAGGACCCTAAGGGTTGTCTTGCATACCATTAGGCCTGTTAATGAGTTATAAAGGATGTCTCCAAGAAGGGAGGGGGGCATGATGAGGCATGTCTGACCTGCCTCCTCCTGGCAGACAATTTAGTTTTAGGACATTCCTTTGGCCATGAGGGGGTCCATTCGGTCAGCTGGTGGGGGGGGGGTGAGCCTTAAAATTTTATTTTAGTTCACACACGCAATGCCTAACACGCAGTAAGTGCTCAATAAAAGGTAGTTAATATTCCTTATCCTTTGTGATATATTCATAGGTACCCCATCCCAGGAAAAAAAGCCCAAAGACTTTGAGGCTGAAAATAACAAAAAACAATAGAAGGGCAGTTTTCTTGGAGGAAGAGAATTCGTATTTCTTGGTGGTTATTATACGTAGGCATGGGAGTTAGACTTTTCGCTTCATTGAAACAAATGTAATCCTCATACTGGTCCTGAGAGGTGTACAGATAACTGGGTGTATGCATTTTACATATGAGGAAACTGAAGTTCAAAGAGATTAAAACCCATGGTGGAGTCTAGATTAGAGTTTAGATCTGTATGACTCCAAAGTCCAAACACTTCCCCGCATAATGTGCTCTCAATCTTATTTTAAATTCATTTTATACCTGGGTGATGTGTGGGTGGACTTTTCTTCACCATCCATTTTGACTAAAATGTCAGATATTGAAACTTAATTCTGACAAATGTGTACCTTTGTCACAAGGACAATAGAAAGGGCATACCTGTCTCAGCACAAATGCACTCAACCATCAGAAAACAGCTTTAGTCTCATTCCCACATGACAGTGGGTAGCTTCCTTTGTGGATATAAAGGGCCATGCTTCATTTTTCTGGCTTCGTTTGTAGGGGCCAGTCCTCTGTGCCTGAAGCTTTCTTTGCAGGGAGTTGGAGGGAGCTCAGATGGAGAACCACAGAAACAGACTGTCAGCAGCTGTTGAATCTTGAGAGCCCAAACCTAGGGCCATGTGATCTACTGAGGGAGTCCAGAATGTGAGGAGCCAGGGGAGCAAGGCTACTCCAAAAGCCTCTAACTTAGATATAAAGCTTAGAGTCAAAAGGAAGGAGATTAAATTCAAGCATGAGTGGCTATAAACATAAGCATCAAGAGTGAACAGGAGTTGAGGTTGAGAAGGTAGCATATTATGAGACAGAGGCTCTGGAGACAGAAGACTGCTTGGGTTTGAAGCCCTGTGAAATGTGAGCAGTTTACTTAATCGCTCTGTTAAGAGCCCAAGAAGGGGTTCCTTAGGTCAATGATTTATGAAGGAAGTAGTTTGAGTAGAAACCTGTAAAGGAGTGCGGAAAACATATTCGTTTCAGGAGAAGTTTAGGCTTACCCTGATCCACCGAGATTTCTGGAATATGGATTGCACCACAGAAATTGTTCAACCCAGGGGCAAGGGACTGGGCTATTTCTAACTGCACATCAGTCAGTTACTGGAAGGTGGGATATAAACTCCCAGTAATCTCCAGGTGAGACTACTCCCAAAAGCTAAGGTTAGTCTTCCTGAGCTGTTAGCAGTTGCAGGAATGGGTGCACAGTCCTGGTAGACAAGGGGATCTGGCAGGGTCCTAACAATAACATCTGCTACACACACTCTGAGGTTTAGATCCTCATTTGTTAAACAAGGATGACAATAGTAGCACTCACCTCATGGGGCTGTAGAAAAGAAAAAAATGTATGTAAAGCAGGAATGGTATAATAACCTTTGGGGACCGAAGCTAGGAGAGTTCTGAGGGATTATAGTGAATAATATTTTCCAAAGATTTGTTTTTATTTCTTGGTATTGCTTGATACCTGGGTGTTTGAGCTTGCTTAAGAGTAAAGAGTTGGTAAGCTCCATGGCTTAAAAGTTTAGAGCAAGGTGTATTAGTTTCCTATTGTTGCTTTAACAAATCCCCATAAATTTAGTAGCTTAAAACAACACAAATTTATTATCGTATAGTTCTGTGTGTCAGAAGTCTGACACAGGTCTCAGTGGCCTAAAATCAAGGTGTCAGCAAGGCTGTGTTCCTCTGTAGAGACTCTAAGGGGAGAATCTGTTTCCTTGCCTTTTCTAGAGGCTGCCCACATTCCTTGGCTCATGATCCCATACTTCTTCAAAGCCACCAATGGCCAGTGGAGTCTTCTCACATTGCATCATTCTGACACTCACTCACCTGCTTCCCTTTTCTTCTTGGAAGGTCTCTTGCAATTATATTGGGTCCACCTGGATAAGCCAGGATAATGTGCCCATCTTAAGATCATTAACTTAATCACATCTTAAAAGTCCCCTTTGCCATTGTAAGGTAAAACATTCACAGGTTCCAGGCATTAGGATGTAGACATCCTTCAGAGGCCATTATTCTGTCTACTACACAGTGGTTGACAAACTTTTCTGTAAAGGGCCAAATAGTAAATAATTTAGGCTTTGTAAGGTATACGTTCTCGGTTGCAACTATTTAACCCTGCCATTGTAGCAAGAAATCAGCTATAGAAAATATATATTTAATATATGAATGGGCATGACTGTGTTCCAATAAAAGTTGATTTATGGACACTGAAATTTAAATTTCATATAATTTTCATGTGCCATAAGTATTATTATTTTGATTTTTTTCCCTTTAGTCATTGAAATATGTAAAATCTAATCTTGCAAGCTGTACAAAAATAAGTGGCAGGTTGGATTTGGCTTGTGGGCTATATTGGTTTAGAATATTTTTGTCCTAGCTCATTTAAGGTTTTAAGAAACAATCTTTGAATTTAGGGAAGAATTTCTTCACCATGCTTGGCTGGTTGTCATACATATTGCAAACCTTGACCTTGTGATCTGTGCTACTTCTGTTTGATTTTTGTTCCCCCAGGATAACTACCCTCTTTTTAATTTTTCCTGGAAATTGCTGAAGGTAAAATGATGATGGTCAGTCTTGATATTTTGTTCCTATGTAGATGGTAAATTTTTGGAAACACAGGCACAATGAGAAGAATATTCAAATTATGTGAGTTTATCAGTGAAGGTAACCTGTGTATTGACATTTCTATTTTTTTCCCACTAAACCAAAGTCACTCAGAATATTGTTAACATTTTATGGGAGCTGGCTAAATTGGTGAGCATAAAGAGGTATGTGAGAAAAAAATGTGTAGCATAATAAAATAGAAATTATTATATTCAGGAGCACTTTGCCAGGGTTAGTTTGCCATTTCACAAGTCATAACAATATGTTATGACTACCTTTGATTTATTGAATGTAATTATCTCTTTAAAATATGACACTGTTTTTTGCTATACTATGTATACCTCTTGCTGAATGATAGTTGACCATGAAACACTCTTTGTTCTTCTTTTTTCTTTTTGTTAGGTGAAGGGGAAGAGGACCCTGGGAGAAAATATTGCTGACAATGGAGGTCTGCGGGAAGCATTTAGGGTATGCACTGCTACACTTGCTGTGGTTTTAAATATTAAGCTATAAAGCACCATATGGGTGCACTTCAATTTATACCACAGACATGTTCTTGAGGAGTTAGCTATTATGGAATTTCTGTAAATAGAATTGTATTTCCCCATTGACTCTATTATACTCTATCATATAAATGGAACTACATTTCTTTCTTTTTTCTTTTTGGGGTATAAAGTCACCCTAAAGAATAATATTTGTTATTAAGAATCATGCATTTAAAGGATAGCTTTCAGACAACACATTCACAATCACATCAAAGCATGCTATAGAAAGCTCCTTGAGGCTAGGTTCATATGAGTTTTCCTTGAGTACAGCTCTCTCTATAGTCCTCCTTATAATTTTCTCTTAAAATATCAAACTTCTAAGTGATGACCAAAGGGTAGCGGTTCCCATCTACTGGAGCAGGTAAGAGTCCAAAATAACGTTTTCATCATCTGTTGGTCTGTGGTAAAACAAGAAACATAAGGATAATGTGGAAAGATTTTCATAAAGCTTAAATGCATTCAATTTAAAGACCAGACTGTTATTCTGAGGTTATATCTTTCCTATAGTCTTAAAATATACTTTATTTTATAAAATGATGGTGATAGAAGACGATAGTTTTTCCTCTTACTTGGAAAAATTTAAAAAATGGTAATATGTTGACCCCAAAATGTATTGCCATGGGGGCCTTGCCATTGTGTTGGATTTGTTTGTCCCCTGCTAGGAATAGAAAGAACAGCTTTGTTTTGAAAGAGTTATTTAACATCTGAACACTTTGGCCCAGCTGCATTGGTATCTATTGAGTGTAAGGTGTTTTTGCAAGTGCACCTGCCTCTCTGGTAAACAGTAGGACATGGGCTTACATTTCCAGGTGTTTGTTTTCTTAAAGGAAAACTTGACATGATGCATTTTGCATATGGCCTGAGTATTTATTTAATATCTCTGTGCTGGATAAGAAAAGAGAAAAACCACTATTGCAGAGGCTCATCTATTTTGCTTCTCTCACTAGGCTTACAGGAAATGGATAAATGACAGAAGGCAGGGAGTTGAGGAACCTCTCTTACCTGGCATCACATTCACCAACAATCAGCTCTTCTTCCTGAGTTATGCTCACGTGAGTAGACTGAGGAAGGGGCATCAAAGATAAAATGCAAGACTTTAGCTTGCTCCCTTGATCAGGTTTAATGGCATGACTTTGATTTCAGGCAAAATTTTATCTTGCTGATGATTTCTTCAGCATAAATTTCACCTTCTTAAAGTTCTATAGCGCATAAATAATTAACAGATTGAATCAAGGTTTATTGGTATTTTTATCAAGTGGGTTACCAGCCCCATGGTAACTCACTTGGGTACTTCAATATATCTTGACTTCTTAATGTGTTTAATATTATTTGTAACTGTTTCTAATAACTCATTATTTGGTTTTCATGGTCCTGCCCTTTCCTATAGTTCTCCTTCCCCTTTGCCTCATTTGCTGACTTTGACCACTCTCACCCTATGGGGGACCCTCAGGGATGTGTTTCCAACTGTTGTATGAATATGCAAAGACTACTAGAGCTGAAAAAACAACAACAAAGGCAAGGAGAGTCATGTCACTTTCTTGTGAGTTTAATAAGCTCTTGGAGCAGAAATTGAAAGAAAGATGTGCACTAAATAAAGCACAATTCTGAATTTCAGCCTCTGGCTAATGAGGCAAGTGCCAATTCTTCTTTGTTATTGGTTATTGCACTGGACTATGTCGGAAATATATAGGCAACATTTTCAAAGAAGTCAGGGATGGATCAATAAAGGTCTAATGTACGTCCTCACAGTGGGCAAATGTGTATGTATATGCTCAAAGCCAGACAAAAATTTTCATCAGTACAACCTTTTATTCCTAAGTCTTTGCATTCACTCCTCAGTAAGCTCATTCATTCACAAGTCTTCTACAATTGACCCTGAGTAAAGGATTCTCACCTACCTGAGGTCTTTTATTTCTTAAAGCTGACATGACAATACTAAATAACTTATTATTTAGTAACCTTATGCCAACAAAACTGTAGTTATCAACAAAATGCCTTTCATTTCTAGTTTCCTATTCCTATCAACATACTCCCATCTTTGGGTTTTCTTGGTTAGAAAGCCTGGGTTCTTAGGTCTTACTTCATTTATCTGTCCTCATTTTTATGTCATGTGTCCCAAAAGCTAGATGTTTCATCCTTTGAAATGCTTTGCAGATTCAACCTCTCCTTCTCCCCAGTTTTAGGCAGTTTGGGTTGCTAAAACACATATAATAATAACATTCATTGGGTGTCAGCTAAGTGGGAGCAGGGAGGAGGGGATGGGTATATTCATATCTCATGGGTGCAGTGCACACCATCTAGGGGATGGACACACTTGACACTCTGACTTGGGTGGGGCAAAGGCAATATTTGTAACCTAAACATTGGTACTCCCATAATATGCTGAAATAAAAAATCCACAAAGTACCATAGACTGAGTGGCTTATAAACAACAGAAATTTATTTCTCATAGTTCTGGAGGCTGGAAGTTTGAGATAAGGGTGCTAGCAGGGTCAGGTTCTGGCAAGGGCCTTCTTCTGGGTTGCATATAGACTGCTGACTTCTTGCTATGTCCTCATGTGGCAGAAAGAGCTAGCTAGCTGCCTGGTCTCTTCTTAGGAGGGCACTAATTCCATCCCAAAGGCCCCGCCTCCCAATACCATCACATGGGGATTAGGGTTTCAACATGAATTTTGGGGGAATGCAAACATTCAGATTATAGCATCCCATTATCCTACCTCATCATCCATAGGCTCAACCTTCTTATCTTCTACTCTGGATTATTCCAACAGCCTATGGCATGTTTTTTTGACTTTAGCATCTTTCACCACTATTTTACATGCTACTGAAATACATCACTTTCATTTCATTACCAACCTGTTAAAAGAACTACAGTGGATCCCAAATGCCTACCACACTGAGGCCAAACCCTTCCATCTGGCTTCTAAAATTCTCAATCTGATCCAACTCCACCCAACCCACTTTAAGTTACCACAGCACCATGGGATGAAAAAACTCACCTTTCACCAGACAGGTATCCTGACTTCCACCCCATGATGTCATGCCCATTACTGTCTTTGTAGCCTTGCTTCTTATTGTCCTTCTCTAATGTGATCCCCTTTCTTCTCTTGCCTTTTCAATCTTTACTTCATCTTTCAGGATCCATGTCGAGTTCCACCTTCTCCACGTCTTCCACAAACTCTTCCCCAAGGACTCTAGCCCTTATTATTTTATCTTCAGCTCCTTTTATATGTACCTCTGTTACCATGCAGTTGAATACTGAATTACTCTGAAAATGTTTGAGAATTTTAGTTTTACCTCCATAGCCAATCTTCTGAATCTTTACACTTATGTATCTCCATAGCACCCAGCAAAGATGTTGGGTATATTGAATACACTTGATATTTTTTTAGATTAATTGCTTGAAAGGAATAAGGCTAACACAGTTCAACTAAGGAGACTTACTTTTGAGTCAGTACTGGTCAGTCAGATATCTAAAATAAGTACATAAAAATAGTTAGAACTTTCTAGAGTTTGGGTTGGCAAACTAGGGCCAAATAATGGCCTGCTGCCTGTTTCAGAAAACAGCCTCACTCCTTTATTTATCCATTGTCTGTGGCTGGTTTTGTGCTACAATGCCAGAGTTGGATAGTTGAAACAGAGAGCTTATGGTTTTCAGATCCTAAAATATTTACTATCTCTCTACAGAAAAAGTTTGCTGACCCCTGCTCTAGGGGACAAAGTATAAGGGTCCATCAGTTCTTACTATTTATATCCTACTCACTAATGTCTTTTTGTGGATGAAATAAACTAATTGATAATGATGTTACAGTCATAATTTTGAGATGTCTCCAAATATAATACCAAACCATATCTGATATATTTTAAACTAATGCGATTTAGAGGAAAAAAGTAGAAAGCTATTTTATATCACTAACGAGAAATTTATCTTGGAGGTTTTCCCACTGATAGAATGAGATTTTCAATCTTTTGCACATTGGAGTAAGTCTCCTTATAGGGAGTAAAGTTATTTTGCCTCTTGGGAAGGTACTAGGAGAACAGTAACAACCATAATGTGTTTCCAGAAATCTCTTAAATGATATGTGAAACAAAGGCAATACTATATAATAATGTAAGAATATAAGAAGAAATAACATACAAAGAAATGAGGTAAAATCAAATGCCAGAAACAACTTCACATTATCTAGCTTCTGAGGAAATTAAGGAATCACATTACAAAAACATCTTCTAAGTCAAATTCAGAACCACAGTGACTGATGGTTTATCTTCATCAAAAGGCATAGCATCATATCACCTTTCCTGCCTCCTGTATCCCTGTGGTTGCTGCAGCCTGCCAATTTTTTTCTCAGATATTTTTCTCATCCTTCTACTTCTTTCCATTCCCATTGCTACTTATTTAGAGGACAGCCATTGAGAACCTTCCTAGTGCCTATAAATAGTCTTCTAACTAGTCTCTAATTTCTTCTTTCTATTATACATCCCTGCCAGATGAATATTTTAAAAATCTGGATTTAATCATTTTCCTGCTCTAGAACAATGTTCAAATATAGTTTAAACACTCTGGCCAGTTGCTCAGGGCTTCAGAAATCTGGCACCATCCTCCTCATCCTTCTGCTGCCTGCTATGCAGTACACACTCCAGCCAAGGTGAATGTCTTGCTTTCTTTCCCCTCAAACATGTCTTTGCTCCCATTTCCCCATCCATTTAGAATGTTTTCTGCTATAATCATGTGTCCTAGTTCTATTCATACTGCAAGATTATATTGTATCCCAAGACACATGGCAAGTCAGGCTTAAGTAGGTTATGCTGCAGAAACAAAGACCACAACAAAAGTTTCCTTCTTGTTCATGCTCTGTGTCCAGCATGGGTCAGCAGTGGGGCTCTGCTTGGAGTTTTGACTCAAAAGTTTGGGTTTGGGAATCTTTATCTTGATATGTGCTTCCATGGTCACCACAGGAGTAGAAAAGAAATATGAGGAAATGTGCGCTGGCCCTTAATAGAGCACCTTCAATTGTTCTTAAGGCTCTTAAAGGAAGTGACATATAGCATTTCCGCTCACATTGCATTGGCCAGAGCAAGTAAGATAGCTATGCCTAACTTCAAAGGAGGTGGAGGAGTGTGTTCCTAGTCCAGGCCCAGACTAGGGTGAGGCAAGCAAGGTACCCAGGGGGCAAAATACTAACTGCTCATGCCCATACTCGATAATGGGTGACTGATTTTGTTGATTTAAATGAGTATGGTTAAGTTTGATAGGAATCATTTCAAACATTAAATTCATTGCATGAATACACTGGTCGATTCCTGGGCACATATGCAATTCTCTTGATTTAAAGCACTTGTCTGGAAACCTTCCTAATTTCCTCAAATTGTGAAATTATTCACATTGATAAAAACCTTCTACTCTGGGGATCAGAATAATAGATGTTATTACTGATGAAGGTTTTATCTGATCTGCTAAAACTGTTTGTCATTCACTGATTCTAAAATTATTCTTCAGTATAATTTGGAGCAGTTAAGACAGCAGAGAATGTATTATCTGAATGGAAGCATAATTATTGGGATACTTTTCTCTTCTAGGTGAGGTGCAATTCCTACAGACCAGAAGCTGCCCGAGAACAAGTCCAAATTGGTGCTCACAGCCCTCCTCAGTTTAGGTAAATGGGCAAATGGGTGACACTAGTTTTTAACTGTGCATCTCCCCTCTTTCTCCCCAACTCAGCCATCCCAGGGATCTACCAGATAGGTGATCTGAACAAAAGCCTGTATTGTGAACTGTGTGATATCTATTTTGTAGACCAAAAAAAAAAAAAAAAAAAAAAAAAAAAATTTAGCCAAACAGAAACTAAGCATCTTTTCTTCTTTCATTAGCAGTAAGCTGGTTTAGTCAGCATTTTCTCAACTAAATTTCTGCTGGTGGGGACTTGTGCCTACCCCTAGTCTAATGCCACATTGAGAGGTCCATGAGACTGTACAAGCCTCTAAACATAACTTGGAATCCAAATCATGGCTTTAGTGTTAGATTTCATTCATTATCTTTCAGCTTTTGAAAGGCAGCAATCCATGGGTGAGCACCATGTGTGCTCAGTAAACTGGAATATTTGATTAATCCAACTATCTACTTTTTTTGTCCAGGCCAAAAATGGTCTTTATTATCTTAGGAAAAAATGAGATCTGATGTACCCTGCCTTAAAACACCTAGAGCTCTGATTTATTCTGTGTTAAAGAATATCTTGTTTAATACCTCTTGTTCTTTTACACAATCAGCCAACAAACAAATGAATGCCCACTTTCTGAATAGCTCTGAACACAAAGGATATATGGTGATATTTAGCAATTATAATTTATATCTAGAGTTAGAGACTCTACATTTTGGCTTTTAGTTTGAATCATATTTTGAAACAATTGCTTATATATGAAGGGGAAAGGATTATGAATTATAGTCTAATTGTTGGAATGTGTAAAATATTAAATAAAAATAAAATTGAGGTTAATATTACTTATCCTGTACTAGGTTCCATAGTTTGAGACAAAATTTCTATAGTAGGGGACATATAAGTATAATGAAAAATCCAAGGAACCATAATAATTTATATTTATTCATTCTTTGCTTAGGTTATATTATATCCAGATATATTTATATTTAATGTTTAAATGAATCTATTAGCATATTGCAGGAAAGTCATCTAAAATTTCTCCTATATTTTAAAATCTTATTCCTAAAAACTTGCATTAGAAATGCTTCAGAAATTGACTATAAATTACCCACTAGCATAAAAATCTAATCACTGTGTTGGAAATTCTCCCCCACTGGGCTAAACTGTCATGAAGGCTGACAGTCTCTAATGGACTAAAATGTGTTCTCACTGACAAATGGTGCGGATGAAACCACACAGAAGATTAATTACTCAATAGATAAGTTTTTAGAAACTAATTTCCTTTTACTAACTAGTTGCCTGTAATGTTGGATTTTAGCTGATAATTTTACAGAGTGTGCTTACTAATTATCAGCTATATTCTATCTTTAACATTTGCCTAGGGTGAATCACACTATGAAATATGCATCCCTACCCATACATTCAGCTAAAACACAAGAGGTTATGAGGATTTTTTGGATACAGGCCATTACATTTATTCAAATGCCCGTAGGTAACAAAGTCATTAGGGAAGAAATAGTCAGTGACTGAAAATGCTGAGTCTCTTAGTCAACCCTTTGAACATGCAGTTGAGCAAGAAATAGATGAGGGGGCAGTATTTTTCCCTGGCTTGTTACTGGTGTCTGCAGTAACTGTAGATTTTGAGTGCAGCAGAAATCAAACAATGGAAATGCCACTTCCAAAAAGGCAGTTATAATCAAAGTGCTGAGTAAGAATCCAGTCTTTACTGCAGTTGGGAACTTACAAGAACACCAGATTCGGGAGCTAACTCCAGTGAAGGATTACTTATCCATAAGAACCATATACCATTTGTTAACTGATTGTTGCATTAACCAAATTCTAGGCAAATAGGCACCTCCAAACCCAATAGGAATTTAGAGAAAATGTTTTTGTAGATTGAATGAATTCTTTAAAAACTATTAGAGACATTATCTTGAGTGAAAGAAGTCAAAGACCAAACAGTACATACTATGGATTCCATTCACATGAAGTTCAAAAACAGGCAAACCTATGGTGATAGAGGTCAGAATAATAGTTATCTTTGGAGGTGCTATTGGTAGGGCACAGGAAGCAGCTTTTAGGGTGCTAGAAATATCTATGTCTTGATCTGTGTAGTAGTAGCATGGGCCTATACACATGAAAGAGCTGACAAGTTCTACATTTACTATTTGTGGTTTTTATGTCAGTTATACTTTCCATAGAGTTATTTTATTTATTGATTGATTGATTGATTGATTGATTGAGACAGAGTCTCACTCTGTTGTCCCGGCTAGAGTGCCATGGCGTCAGCCTAGCTCACAGCAACCTCAGGCTCCTGGGCTCAAGGAATCCTCCTGCCTCAGCCTCCTGAGTAGCTGGGACTACAGGCATGCGCCACCATGCCCGGCTCATTTTTTCTATATATATATTTTAGTTGGTCAATTAATTTCTTTCTATTTATAGTAGAGACGGGGTCTCGCTCTGGCTCAGGTTGGTTTCAAACTCCTGAGCTCAAACAATCTGCCCACCTCGGCCTCCCAGAGAGCTAGGATTACAGGCGTGAGCCACCGTGCCTGGCCTACATTTTTAAAAAGCTAGAAAAACTAAGTATTGGTGATGATACAGCTTTATGGGAATTTGAAGACTGTTGGAAGAGTAATAGGAACATTTGCCTGGCATTCAGGAGATGCTGGTTCTAGTCTCAGCTCTGTTAATTTTTTTTGGAAATGTGTTCAATCATTTTGGGCTTTAGTTGCCTCTACTGTAAGCAGATTAAATGAATGCCAGCATTTCTTCTAGCAATGTACTGCTACAATTTTATTCAGAACCTGTTAATGTATAAGAATTAAATGACATGTGCTTTGACATATCTTTTTTCAGGGTCAATGGTGCAATTAGTAACTTTGAAGAATTCCAGAAAGCTTTTAACTGTCCACCTAATTCCACGATGAACAGAGGCATGGACTCCTGCCGACTTTGGTAGCTGGGCCACTGGGTTATGCCATCCTGAGAGAGCTGCACAGTGTTAGCACACTGCCTACTGCTTTAGGTCTATATTCCTCTGAAGAATTTTATGCTTAATGCATTTTCATTATTTGGGTAGATGACCTGCTTGGTTCTAAACAGTATTTGCTCAATGTTGTAAGGCTTAAAAAAATGGAATACAAGAGATGAACCAAATATGTTTCTTTACAAAACCAAACCAA
The DNA here is from genome assembly GCF_040939455.1 of Microcebus murinus. Taxonomy (NCBI): domain Eukaryota; kingdom Metazoa; phylum Chordata; class Mammalia; order Primates; family Cheirogaleidae; genus Microcebus; species Microcebus murinus. The sequence continues at coordinate 97,289,783 of NC_134136.1, forward strand.
TAAAAATAAATTCTTAGGCCGCTTTTGTTAAATTGCTATCTGTTGAATTGTTGCTATTGTCAATTTCAGTGTGTTAGCCACAGCTAAGTGGTACATACCATTTCAATCTATAGCTTTGCAGGGAGCCTAAGGAGAATGTATCCATAAAAAAGTTCAATCTATTAAACTTGTAACCATCAATGATGAAGGACATGTACATGAATACCTGGGAGGTCTTGCTACTCTAGAATGTGGTATGAGATTTTATGGACAGTCATTACATAGCATTTCTTTCTAAGGTAATTAAATTAGAAATATATTGGATCTCCATTTTATAATTTTTGATGAAGTTCTTGCCTTCAGCTTTGGAGTCTATTGGAATGAAAATGTGCCTCACAGCTTGCATCTGATATAGCTGATTGCCCTGTTCAAGTCAGCATGAACAAAGCTGGCAGAAAGGCTACTAGGTAAAGGATTTGAGCTTATTAAATAGAAAAAAAGGGGGGATATATTTTTAAGTCCCAGAAGAAATAAAAACCCCTAGTCACATAATAGCAGGGAAACTAGGAGATGAAATCTCCAAAATTTTATCTAGTCTGTATGACCTTCAGTGATTGTCTGTCTGCTGACCACTTTTCTTTAGCCCAATTCCTGTTTGTTTCATTACTCTCATATGTATACACTTTCCTGGTTCTGAAATGAGCAGACATTGAGAAAAGGATTTTTTGATTCCAAATCAGGAACTTATGGCTTTCATTTCCCTTTAATGCAAAGGAACAAACACCACATTGAGGAGGGAGCAAAGTGCCCTTGTGTTTCAGCTTAGTTAATGTTATCTCTCTTTAAAAAAAATCGTTTAGAAATATTTCTTGATTGAAGATATTTTAAAATATATTAATTCAATTTAATATTCCCTGAAAAGTCCAAAGAAACATAATTTTTATTCTTCAAGTCTTCTAAAGAGTCTGTAAGAAAGAGCAGTATTATGTTTTTGATCCTTAGAGCATTATCCTTTTAGGTGAGCTCCTCTATTTCTTATTAGTGTGTGTACGTGTAGGATAAAATTGTAATGGCCTTAAAGAGGTTACCTGGCATTTCCTGTTTCTTAAAATAGTCATCCTCTACCCCCTTCACATTATTCATTGTATATGAGGTGCTGGGTTAAGTGGGCCAATAGGAAAATCTGAAAAGCAAGATGACAAATTCAGATGAACTACAGGAGGCCATTTTACTCCCTTTGATTTGTCATTTTTTTTTTTTTTTAAATGTAAGTGTGTGCCATGTCCTTTTGTAACCACAGGAACTTTTGAAGGGAGAAAAATGGAGGGGCACCATCAAGAGGGAAACAATTATACTGCATTAGCTAGAGGAGAGTGATTTTCCCCTTGACTTCCTCCTCTCTGAATGAATAAACTTCTGAAGGGCAGCTACCTTTTCCTCCTCTTAACCATGGCTTAATGTGACCTTAGTTTGTATGTCTAAAAACAAGCCATATTAGGTTAGGGGTGCTGGAAATGTATGTCCCTTTTCTCTGATTTGGTTTAGACATACAAGATACTTCTTGTTTTATTCTTGCACTTGGGCACTTAAAATCAGCTGAGGTTTGTCATGCTTATATGAATAGTGTTTTCTTTCTAGACTTCTTTCAAAAACTCCGAATAAACACATTCCTGCAGGTCAGAGAAAGTGTTTGATAAAAACAGAATTATGGCTTTGGAAATGGAAATTAAGTCACTTGTTAGTTTAGAAAAACCGGTTGATGATCAGTTGGGGCCCTCATAGTTTCTAGATGACAGGGTTACCTTGTCCTGATTAACTTTACTCAATGTAACTCAGTTATACTGAAAGTTGTAGATAGGGTGGCCACTATTAAACAAAACAAAACAAAAACGAAAACTAAAATAAAAGCAGCAATACCAAATCATCACTACTAATTAGAACAATTTTCTAGAAGGATTGGATTTCCAAATATATGTTTGTGTTTAACTCTTCCAATTACAGTCTCATTGTCCTGTCTCCTGAATACCGATTGTTCAAAGAAACAGACACTAATTAAGTTGTAGAAAGAAGACAGTAAAATGCAACTGGAAGGGAAGGAAAAAAAAAACTAAGAAGAAGCTGGCCTAAGGATGTGGCTCTGAAGAGAAGACAGGATTTTGGCAATCCTTGCTAAGTGCATCCACTGGAGTGAAGCCATAAAGTTTTACAAAAATAATTATGGTAAATTAAAAGGAAATTAGATATTGGATCTCAGACTATGGCTGCCATAACGCACTTCTCTGATTCAGATACCAGATGCTATGCCAGTGAACTATTGTCTGGGCATTGGAAAGAGGTTTTTTTTTTTTTTTTATGAAATTCTCCTGATTTAGTCAAAATTTTTTCTGGCAATAAAGTGGTCCTATTTGGGCTCATCACCATTGCCCAAAGCTTGTTAAGGTTTTCACCAAGTACTCAACACTGGCCTCCTATTCCCATTTATTCCTTTTTATGAGATGGACTTGGACATGACTAGTGCAAAGTCAGGATTCATAAATTATCCTGAAGTTTATTTAGTGCCTTGCCTCAATGGAGCTTAAAGCATAGCACATAAATTTTTATCTTATTTAGCTCTGGAACATCACTAAGAAGCAACTAGGAACTATGGCTTGCCAGACAGGTTATGTTCATGCCAGAAGAGCTGGAGAGGTTTGAAATCTCTTGTCAAGTGTCCCAGAGTCAGGAAAAGCAGAGTCTTTGTGCTTTGTGCTACAGACCTTTGGAATAACCTTCGTCCCTTAGATTACCCCATTTCTAAGTACATGTATTCAATCAGTATTTCTATAATCACTTAGAATTTTATAGGCTTTCTCCTTGAAACATTTAACATAATGCCTCAGTTGCATATAATTTAATATATGGAAGAATATATGATTGTTTCATACAACAACATTCTCATCACCAGTGGCAGTGCCTCACTGGTTTGAAGAAAGATATTCTTGGACTATGCATTTTATATCAAAATGGTCATTGTGAAACTAGTTTGGTTGTATTTTCTTTCTCTACTTGTGAAACAATGTGAACAATCATTTTAAGGGCAATAAAAAGTTGGTTGAAGATTTTCTGTTTCTTTTTAAAAAATATTATAATCTATTACATCTATTAACATATTCAGTTCTGTTTTACACAATGATATTTGCCAAAAAGTATACAAAGCACTGTAGTATACTAGCTTTCTTGGCTTAGGAAAGTACGATTTGAATGCAATAACTTTCTCCTTAGGCAACGAGAGATTTGCAAGGTGGTCATTATATTTTCTTTCAGGATGTAAGTCAGAAGATGTGGTTTATTGCCTTTTCAATAATATTCCTATTGAGGAAAAGAGATGCCACTGAGGAAATTATCAACCATGATAGGGCTGGTCTTATAAAAGTGACAATGGACATTACAATTACTATCAAATCCCAGAATCTCTATGTGCTATTACCATTCTTTAACAATCTAGTAAATTTATAGTCATTCATTCAGCACACTAACTGAGCACCCATTATATTTAAATCACTAACTATCTGTATATAGGTGGATAATATACACACTCTGGGCTTCAATGAATAGTCTGGTCTAACATGGGAGATGGATATGTAAAGTGTTAGAATTACCTTACTGAGTGAGGTATGATAATATATAAATAGGTTGGTTTGGAACACAGAAAAGAAATCATTCAACTTTCCTCTGGTGGATACTGTCAGTGCTTCCTCTACCCAGATCCCAGCAAAACCCTTTTATAGGTACCCTAACCTTACCTTCTGTGTGCTTTTGTTTCTAATTGGCTGTGGCTATCAAGGATGGCTGTTGTCATGCTACTGGAACCTCTTTGACCAATGTACTTTCAGAGAACTGGAAGTGCCTGGTGACCCTCAGACAATGACTAAGTGCTAAAGGACTCTGAAAGCCTGACTACCTTGCCTGAGTCCAGACAGATCCAGAGGCATACCATAGAATTTAGACTACTTTGTGGAGGTTTTTGAAGTTAGGCCAGCATTGCAAGTTGAGTCCCCTGTTAATGATTGGGGCCTTTATGGCACCAATATGTTCTAAGATGTGGAAAAGTGCTGGTTTGGAGGATCCTAGGTGAGCCCATTTGTGTAGTAGGTCACATTGTCATGTATAGGAAGTAGACATCAGATGATAGAGAGTTAGTGCATGATAAGAGGCTGAGTGTGACCTTGTTGGTGCCCCTTTGGGAGAGTTTACTCTAGTTTCTGAGCTGATCCATGAAATAAGAACTTTTGTCTGTAGGATAGTGGCAGAAGGAAAGATGCATATAAATGACAGAGTGATCTCTAGAGTGTGGACAGGAAGTAGGGGCTTTGGAGGAATGGAGGCAAGAAGCCTAGAATCTCTCTTGCTATTGTCTATGTAATAGATTTTATGAGAACCAAGAGATTCTGCTTAGATTTTTAGGTATATATCTAAGTGAACCTGATCAAAATTTGAAAGCAGCCAATTAGGTTTAAGGTATTTGCATGTCCCTCAGTTCACTTGCTTTAAGATCACACAGGCCATAAAACAGATAAATTCAGTGGCTTAACCCAATTTAAGTTTATTTCTTGTTTTCATTAGATATATAATGGGTATTAATGATCAGTGAGTTTCTCTCCTCTAACTGGTAACTTGGAGATTCAGGCTGCTTCCATATTGCGAGTCTGCCATTTTCAACACATGATTGAATACATGTTCATCTGCAAGAAGCTAATGGAAGGGGAGAGGCCACGGAATATGCTGAGTGGAAGATTGGGCTTGTCAGTGGAAGGTGTATATATTACTTCTGTTCCTGTTCCATTGGCTAGAGCTCAGTCATGTGGCCAAATCTAACTGAAGGGGAGGCTGGGACATGTAGTCTAGCTGTGTGCCCATAAAGAAGAGGAAATGGGTTTGGCTCTCAGCTAGCATTCTCAGCCATGCCTTCTAAAGTGAAATATGGGGCAGTAACTTTGAGCTCTTCTGAATTTCGAAAATTGCTTTTGAACACAGCACAGTGAAAATTGAAAATGCCATTGGTAGCCTGCAGTTTATTCCATAGGAGTCTTTTTAATTAACAGTTTAATTGGATAATTTAATCCCCTTTAGAATTAGAGATATGAATATGAAAATGAGATACTCCCTGTGATCTGACAATACCTTGCTTTAATAAACACACCAAAGTGAGCCCGGAAATGAGACTACAAAAACATTACTATGATTTGTGATCAGTGAAAGAAAACCTGATCTATAATTTTAATTATTCCTAAATGGTTTAGATACATGTTTCATTTGAATGTGTATTTTGTTTTGTTAATTGGCTCAATTAGGAAGGTAGCTGAATATAAGAATCTGTGGCTAAGCCATGGTTCACAATATGTTCTTAGCTTTTAAAATATAGCTCATTGTGAAAGTAAATAAAGTAGCCCATGAAATAAAATATTGTTGCAAGTACAACATAGTCTAGTATTTTTAGAGAACTTATATAAAACTGTTTTTACTTCTCCATTGATTATGAGATGACAAGTGCTACTCACCTTATTCTTGTTTTATGCTTTCTCCACTTGAATGAGAGATTGAAGCTCAGAATCCAGGAAACAAAGATGAATGTCTATGCCACAAAAGTACTGTTCTAATTAATTCTGGCTTTAGACTCCACTTTACAGGGAAAGGAAAAACTAAATGATTAAGTTGAAATCCCCAGTGGAAACGCTACTGAAAATATTAAGTATCATTTATGTTGCCAGTTTGACTGAAACGTCAAAAAGAGAAGCATAGTTTCCCATGTAGAAGTACACTGTGTTAATCTCCAGATTGACTTAGAAGTCAGTAAAATCAGTACCCAGGTAACAGACAACCCTCCCCCCAACCCCTGTGACATGCGATGAATGGCAAAAATAGTCCAAAGTATATTTATTCCAAAATTGACCAAGTTTTCAATTGGCATTTGCAAACGATTTTGGTCCAAAAATAATCATCATGGAAGTGACTTCCATTTGTTGACCCCCTACTATGTCCTAGGCACCTGCTAGGAGCTGCCTGCATTACAGCTAATCCTCACAACAATCTTGCAAATAGTTGTTGCTATTTTCACTTCATAGGTGAGAAATACTTACATGATTTGCCAAGACCACATTAGTAATTAGAGGAGCCAGGAATAAAGTCAATTTTGTCTGACTGCAGAGCCCATTCTCTAATGCTCTACTGGACATATGGAACAATGTTCACAAATCTGATTTTGACCTGTGGCTTACTGAAGATTTCAGCTTATGCTTCTTTAGTAAGCTGTTAGAAAATAATATGGAGAAAGGAGTCAGTTTACAGGAATTTAGACTTGCTGGTAGTTTCATCTTTTTTTTTTTATTGAAAAAATTTTTTATTTCAAAGTATTAAGGGGATACAAATGTTTTGGGTTACATGGATCACTTTTGTATTGCTTGAGTCACAACTGTAAGTGTGCCTGTCACCCAGATAGTGTTCATTGTATCCGTTAGGTAAGTTTTTGCCCCTTCCCTGAGATTTTTTTTTTTAAAGTTCTAAAAACAGTAGACAATACTGTTCCATGGATTAGAATATTGTAAATGTTGGTACATGCTTGATAAATGGTAACAAGAATTATCAGTAAAGAGCACCTTCTGGAGTCCTTTCTGAAGGACTCAAGATGAAACTACCAAAATGTTAAATTACTGATAACGCTTGTTACCATTTATTGAGCATGTACCACATGCCAGACATACGCTAAATGCTTTATTTATATTATCTAATTTAATCATTACAACCACAACTCGAATATATATTATTATCCCCATTTTACAGGTAAGGGACCCAAGGCTTGGAAAGATTAATAAATTGTCCATGATCACTTAGCTAGCAAGCAGCAGTGCCAGATTTGAATCCACTTTGGTCCAAGTGCTTCCTTAGGTAAACATTTAACTATGGTGACTCTGAGTCCTAGATTGCCAGGCCAGGGCATCCCCTCAATTTAGTTGGCAGGCCTCCTGCAAATCCACCTGAGTTCAGCCCCATGATTGCCCACACCCTCTCTGTTCAGTTCCTAAAACCAGGATGTCTCCAGGTAACTTTCTCCAGAGAATAGAACCTTTGTGACCCTGTGTGGGTAGTTGAGGGACTTTCAAGCAATCACCTTGTTTTTAACTCTATCATGCATTCCTTTCAAAAATTTACAGGTAATATTGTATTTATCATCTACAACATGATGTTTTGAAGTATATATAGACACCTTATGGAATGGTGAAATCTAGCTAATTAACAAATGCATTACCTCACATATTTTTGTGGGGAGAGTATTTAACATTCACTCTTTGCATTTTTTAAGAATACAACAAATTGTCATTAACTATAGTTAACCTTGCTGTACAATAGATATCTTGAGTTTCTTCCTCCTATGTAACTGTTATGTATCCTTTGACAAAGCTCTCCCCTTCTCCCCTCCCTAGTCTCTATTCTACTCTCCACTTCTATGAGAACAACTTTTTAAATTCCACATATAAGTGAGATCATGCAATATTCATTTTTCTGTGCCTGGCTTATTTCACTTAACGCAATATCCTCTAGGTTTGTCTGTGTCACAAATGACATGATTTCCTTTTTTATGGCTGAATAGTATTCCATTGTGTATATATACCACATTTTCTTTATCCATTCATCTGCTGATGGATACTTAGGCTGATTCCATATCTTGGCTATTGTGAATAGTGCTGCAATAAACTTGGAAATGCAGATATTTCTTTGAGACATTTATTTCATTTCCTTTGGATATATACCCAATAGAGGGATTGCTAAATCATATGCTAGTTCTATTTTTAATTTTTTGAGAAACTTTCATACTTTTTTTTATGGTGGCTGTGCTAATTTATATCCCCACAAACAGTGTGTAAAGTTCCCTTTTCTCCACTTCCTTGCCAGCACTTGTAACCCTATCATGTGTTCCGACATTCACTGTTACCTAGAGCTTCCAAGTCTTGAGGCTTCTTGTATTCTACAGGGTACCTCAACTTGCTTCTAGTAGGGGGTCCATCATTTTTGCCCATGTGGGCTTAAATCTTTCTTTAAAAATATATTTAGTATTTTTGTGAGATGGAGAGTAGATCTCCATCTGAGTCCCTCCATTTAACTGGAAGTCTACAGTTTTTTAATGGGGAAATTTAACAAAAATTTAATTTGAAAGAAATGCTGCTATACAGTTCTATACTAAATTATTGCCTTTTCCAGTAATATCTTTAAAGAGTCTGAAGATTCCTTTAAACAGCTGACTATTAGGAGATTATATTTTACAGAGAAGCTAATTCTATTTTTTCTTTCTTCTTCTTATTTTTTTTTCTGAGACAGAGCTTCTCTGTGTCTCCCGCCGTGGCATCAGCTTAGCTCACAGCAACCTCAAACTCGTGGACTCAAGGGATCCTCCTGCCTCAGCCTCCTGAGTAGCTGGGACTACAGGCATGCATTACCACGCCCGGCTAATTTTTCTATTTTTTTAGTAAAGACGGGGGTAGGGGTGTCTCGCTCTTGCTCAGGCTGGTCTCAAACTCCTGGGCTCAAGCAATCCTACCTCGTCAGCCTCCCAGAGTGCTAGGATTATAGGCGTGAGCTGCTGCGCCCGGCCCCTATTTTTTCTTAATAAAACAAGCATGCATAAAAGTTTGGTATTTTCCATTTCTCCTAAAGACGTATAACTTAGCCCTTGGAGAATTTATTTGAGATGAAAGGAATGTATCTCTGTCCACTTTCCAAAGTTGCCTAGGAATATATCTAGGAGAATGCTAGAGTGGATTTGTCACAAATGCTCTAGAGGAAATTTTTACTTATCAACAAGGGCCAAGCTCAGTCCTTAGAGATTCACAGTTCAACTCTTATTTGCACACACACAGAGGCTCCAGTGCAGATTGAGTTTGAGTTAATGCACATAGCTTGTTGGGAAGAAATCAATCAAAACCCTTTTTAAGCATAAATGGTTCTTTAGGAACTGAAAGTTCAGTGCCTCAATTTTATTGTAAGCATTGAATAAAAACCATTTTAAAACATTCAGCATATTAAAACTACAAACAGTAGTGACAATAAAGGTACACTCCCTCACCCAGGTCCATTGGTAATATGTATGAAGTGATATTTACTGTAAAATAGGGAAAATACCAACTGTCATTTAATGTCTGCCCACAACATGAGGCAGAGTGCTAATTGCCACACTGCATTTTGATTAATCCAGGACTTTGGTGACTTTAACCTCAAACTTCTCAAATAATATTACAATAATAGCATTGTCATTCCTCTGCTTAAAAATCCTTTAGTGATCTTTTCAGTGCATTTATAATAAAATACAAACAAGTCATCCTGACCTGAAGGCCATACATGACCTGGCTCTCCACTTCTGCTGTCACTTCTTCATTGCCTTTTCCTAGCTGCACTGGTCTTCTTTCTGTTTTTCTAAATTTACTGAGCTTTCTCCTATCGTCTCATATCAGAGCCTTTTCTGCTTTGCCTAACATGCTCTTAGTATGTCTTTTACATAACTCTATTGAAATTAGGCCCCTTAACTATACAGTCCATCACCTCACCTGGCTTACACCTTCCTAGATCTCACCACAGTTGCTAGTATACTCCTTCCTTCCTCTCTTCCTTTCTTTCTTCTTTCCTTTCCACTTCCTATTGTTTGTCTCCACTGCTTTGTAAGTTCCATGAAGTTAAAACTTTCTCTTGTTCACTACTGTATTTCTAGCATCACTACTATATTTCCAGCACTCAGAACACAGTGCCTGACACATAATAGTCTCTTGGATATGAGTTCAGTAAATTTGTTCTTTCATTCTGCAAATAAATATTGATCACCTACTATGTGCTCGGCACTGTTTAGGGGCTACAGAGGATAATTGCAGTAAACAAAACAAAGTTTCCTGCTTTTACAGAGCTTATATTCTAGGGGACAGATGATAAGCAAAATAGGTGAAACATGATATGGTAAATGGTAATAAGTGTTACATAGGAAAGGGAGAAGGGGATATATAATATGCGGAGGTCGGGGTACTGCAAATCTCAGGGGGATGGTCAGGAAGACATTTGAGCAAAGAACATATCTGGGCCAAGAGCCTTTCAGGCAGAGGCGGGAGTGAGTACAAAGACCTGGAGGTAGGAACTGCCTAGGATGTTTGCTGAAGAGCAAGGAGACTAGTGTGGCTGGAGCAGAGTGAGCAAGGAAGAATGAGCAATAAGAGGATGTCAGGATGAAAACAGGCATTCAGCTGTGGTCATATAGGCTGCTGTAAGAACTCTTATTTTCATTCCACATGAGATGGGAAGCCATTGGAGATTTTTTGAGCAGAAAAGTGACAAGATCCAACCTATGATTTCCACATTGACTCTGGCTGTGTTGAGAATAGACTGGATGAACAAGGGAAGAAGCACAAAGACCAGCTAAGAGGTGGTTGCCATCATCCCAGCAAGAGATGATGGCAGCTGTGTCCAGGAGAGGAGCAGGGGAGGAAATGAATGAACAAACAATAACAAAGTTTAAGAAAGAAACTCCTCCATAATCCTGCTACCTTGAAATTTCTATTTCTTTTATATTTGTCTTTTTCCATGGACCCATGCATAATTATGTGGTATAATTTTATTCAGAGCACATTATGATTTTGAATATTTTTTTCATTTAATAGCACTAGCCTGCATCTATAGGTACTTCATACTCTTCCATTTTTATTTATTTATTTTATTTTAGCGTATTATGGGGGTACAAGTGTTAATGTTACTTATATTGCCCATGCCCCATACTCTTCCATTTTTAATGGCAGTATAATATTCTTTAGAGTTTCTGTGACATAATTTATTCAATCATTCCTTTATTGCTAGAAATTTATTATTGATTTCATTTTTTATTTTGTAAATAATACAGATAAAAATCTTAATGTGTAGAATTTTTTTCTTTCCTCTCAATTGTTTCCTTTAAATAAGTACTTGAGTGAATGTACTTGATTAAAAGAAGCATGTAGATGCCTTTGTGGCTTTTGAAATGTACCAATGAATTCATTCTAACAAGGCTGAATGTGTAAAGTACCAGTTTTACAACAGAACTGGATCAGAAATGAGTCTTGTTCATAAGAAAGTTACAATACATTGCGGGAAGTAGATGTGTAAATCAACAGCTATAATACAAAGCACAAATGCCTAGCAACAGTGGAGAAAGTAAATAATTGAATGCTAGTCTACAATAACAAGAGCAAACTACAACTATATGCATCAATATGAGTGTTTCTCATAAACATAGTAGTGAACAACAGAAGCCAAAGTCAAAAGAGAACATACTTTGTGATTCTATTTACAGAAAATATAAAAATATGCAAAATCAATCTAATACTATTAATAAGGAGGTGGTTACCTTTTGGGGATTAGTGATTGAAAGGGCCCACAAGGGGGGCTTTTTTTTTTTTTTTTTTGAGACAGAGTCTCGCTTTGTTGTCCAGGCTAGAGTGAGTGCCATGGCATCAGCCTAGCTCACAGCAACCTCAAACTCCTGGGCTCGAACGATCCTTCTGCCTCAGCCTCCGAGTAGCTGGGACTACAGGCATGAGCCACCATGCCCGGCTAATTTTTTTTTTTTATATATATATCAGTTGGCCAATTAATTTCTTTCTATTTATAGTAGAGACGGGGTCTCGCTCTTGCTCAGGCTGGTTTTGAACTCCTGACCTTGAGCAATCCGCCCGCCTCGGCCTCCCAAGAGCTAGGATTACAGGCGTGAGCCACCGCGCCCGGCCAAGGGGGGCTTTTGAGGTCTTGGTATTGTTGGGTTTCTTGACCTGGATGCTATTTACACTAATGATTTGTGCACTTTTATATATGCATGTATATTTCATCAAAATTTAAAAAAACCAGTAAAATAAATACAAGAAAGTTCAAGGAAGTTCTCATTTTTTTCCCCCATGATAACCACTTCATTGTTTTTTAGGGGAAATACTGAATATCGAATTTGTTTAAAAAACTTTTCTGCCCTTGTTTTTGGAACCCTTTGCTGGTACTTGTAGGTAATCCTGCACTTGTTATAGGAATGTAGGTAAGAGACTATACTGGGTGTGAAGTCCTGGCTGGGAAGCTTTCCTGGAAGAAATGAAGCTGGACCTGAGTTTTATAGCATCCACTGGAGACAGTCATGGAAGCAAGTGGACTGCAGACTGTCAGGCAGAAAGGCCAGGCCACTGGAAAGCACAGAGGTATGGTGTTGGGGGGGGGGGAGAGAAAGAACCCATTGGAAGGGGCTGGACATAGCTTGATGGAGCTAGAGCTTAAAGAGTAGCTGAGCAGGGGTTAATGATAAGCAAGACTTTGGCAAAGGTCAGATAGAGAAAGGTCTTGAAGGGTCATGATACTGAGTTTGGACTCAATCCTGTAGGCATCTGGGAACCACTTACCAATTTAAATCAAAGTGGTAACACAATTAAGTTTCTGTTTAATAAGGAGTAAACTTTTTTCAATAGATGGTGATGGTGTGGAGAATACTTGGAGAGGGATAAGACTGAAGGCTGGGGGACCAGTTAGGAGGCCATCGTGGTGATCCATGGGAGATATGATATGCTGGCAGCATGGGATAGAGAGGTAGGGACAGCTGTGAGAGCTTTTGAGGAGACAGAATTGTTCTGACAGGACTTGGTAATTGATGGATTTGGAATTGATATGTAGGCATAGTACTTTTTTTTTTTTTGTAAAAAAAGTGGTAGAATCATTATTTTTTTTTTTTATTTCGGCATATTATGGGGGTACAGATTTTAAAGTTTCAATAAATGCCCTTCCCCCAGAATCATTATTTTGATAAGTGATGTAATGCATCTAGTCTTTGTCCTGTCTTTCTTTTCCCCTTTAACACCTTTCTACCACTGTATACATCAAAGAAGTTTGCTATGATCTGCAAGAGAAAGCTTACCAACTATTTCCCATTGCCTTTTGGAAGGAAAATCTAATGATATTTCAAAATTTTGCAGTGGAGCATCATGTAGGCCATCTTATGCACTAGCATGCAGACTTCTTGATTTTGCCAAATCAGTCAGTTGAGAGGAAAAAGGTAATTTATCCAAGTAGCCTTGTATTAATCCCATTCTGGAAATGGAAAAAAAGTGATACCTATATATACTGTCATATACTATTATAAACAAAAAATAATCTGTGTGTGTGTTTATATGATTACACAGGTACAAAATTATGTACATGCATATGAATAAACATACATGTATGTATACACACACTAGAAGCTTATACAACTATGTGATACTCTTGAGATTTTAGAGAGATTATCAAGGTATATAAAGAATAACAAATTTTTTATTTAATTTTCCCTCTCTTTTTTTAATAGTTACATTTGGGTGGGAGAGGATTCAGAGGATATTTTCCTCACTTTAGTTACCTCATTACATTTCCTTCCTTTCAATTTTGGTTTTTATGAACGTGAATACTGTATTAATCCATTCTAATTAAAAACCAGCCATGCAACCCTTCAGTTAAAGAAACAATTTTGAGTCTGTCTAGGATATCATTTAGTCATAAATTGCCTCTATGGCTTTTGGAATTATCACCACTACAGTGCTTCAGTGGCCACTGGGGCAATGGCTTTACAGGCTGATTTTATTCTAAAAATATCAGGAATTGGCCAAAAGCCCTTGCTCTGGAGAAAGGATCAGAGCTCTTCCACGGGGCCTAACAGAGTGTGGGAATTTCTATTCCTACGGTAAAATAAGAGGGTGGGGATTATCAATGGGGCAAGAAAGAATGACCCAAGTTCACTTCCTGCTTGTCCACAGAACACCTCACCTTTCGGCTGCTGAGGGAGCTCTGCTATTCTTAGCCAGCTCTGGCGAAGGCAATTACACAAAACCCCTCTGATATCCATTTCCACATTTGTTCAAGAAATTCTTTTATCTTACGTAAATCCCCCATGCTGTAACTAAGCCCTTGGTCTGCCCTTGGCAGGATGGGAGGACAGCCAGGCTTCCTGTCTCCAGCAGAGCCCTTTCTGTACCTGAAGATTATCTCATCATCGTGCCACCCTCCCTCCCCTTCACCAGACTGAAAATTTTCATCTGCAGCTTTCTCCTTTTCCTTCTCCTTCTTGTCATTTCTACGATCCCCTTCCTTTTAACCATTGCCAAACGCTTTTCAGAACTGGACCCAGTATGAGGAAAAAAGCCCATCTGATCTTGTTTTCCAACTGATAGGGATAGGTAGAGTTAAAGAGGATCTGAGAGAGCAACAGTGAGAATAGGGGCAGGTGCCGCTTACCCACAGTTCTGGAGCACAGCTGAGTCAAGTGAGTCCAAAACCAAGGCCCCCAGGCTAAGGTAGCATCCTCAGAAAAATGAAGCCAAGCGCAAAGGTCTTGTCAGTCCAAAATCCTGGGGAGAATCCAGCCGAATTCTGAACACAGTGAGGGGAGCAGCTTGGATACGGGCTGGATGGTGGTGAGTGGGCAGCTGCAGCCTTTACAACAAATCTGGGTCCTACAGTCCTGGGGTGGGAAGGGGCAGGCATCTAACAAACAGCTTAAGTAAATATCCCTCCATGTCAGTAAACATAGGCCTCAGATCTTCCAGCAGACAAGGACCAAACTTATGAGGATGTAGAGTAAGCAGATGGGCTCCAAGCCAAATGGTTCCTCCCTAATTAGACCATGTAATGGTCTTGTGGGCTTGCAAACTTGGAGTTCTCTCTCTTTCTGTCCTCTCTTTCCCTTGCCTTAAGTTGCCAAGCTGTTACTTCAGTGTCTCTCTCATGCTCATTCTTTTTGGCTTCTATTTTTCCTAGACCTGAAAAATTTCAGTCCTGAACTGTAAATTGCTTCCTAATAGGACTTTTGATTTCTGTCCCAGTTTGCCAATCTACCCTACACTCTGCTCTCTTTTATATTTTTACTTGATCATTTTGAATTATCTACAGAGTTAAGTTTATACTCCTCAGTAGTCTGTTCAGACCCTCCAACATGTGGCCCTAAACTGTCTTTCCCAACCATATTTCCCACTGTTTCCATGTAAGAGCCCTCTATTGGGTCAAGCCCATTGCCCTTTCCACTTCTGTCTTTGTCCATGTTGTTCCCTTGACTTTGAAGGCCACACGTTCTCCTTTCTGCCTATTTAAATTCTATCTTTACAGATGCAGATTCAATCTTAGTTCATTTAAGATCACCTTGGCCAAAAATTCTCTATTTCCCCAGAACTCTTACAGCACTTTCTGTTGGGTTTCCTCATCTAATCCTATGAAGTACAGGCTGTTGGATTTCTTATGTGTGTGTCGGCTTCCCTGACTAGAGTTTTAAATACTTTGATGGCAAAGGTGGGCTTTTAGAATTAAGGATATCCCTCCAAACAGCTTAGCGTTTTCCTGAAAGCACTGAGTTTGCTGTGGCTTCAGTGTAGTTACAATGCTGCAGTGAAGTGATTCTTAATATTTTCCAAGATGAGGATCCTTTTGTTCCCTTTTCATTGTCAAAAAACTATACATCTGCCACAAGTGTGTTGTAATTCATTGACTAAAAATTTTAAGAATCCACCATCATAAGCAGAAGCTTTTATAAATTTTCGAATGCTTTACAATGAAGTTTTATTTAAATATAGCATCACCCACATGTGTTTGGAAATTAGTAGTGCTGTACCTGAATTTGTAAGATGTTTTTATTTATTTGTCTGCAGATAATTTTTAGCCAACATGTGGTTTTGCTGACCTTGGCAATAATGTTGGCTCTTCATGTGTCTTGCTGTCCCATTATTTGGGCATATGATTATTAGAATTACCTTGTGGGCTATTATGAGGATTAAATAAGATATATATTAGGTGCATGGCACAGTACTTGGCATTTAAGGGATTTTGATCTTTCTTTCCTTTCCTCATTCCACCATCAGCTAATTTAGAAGATAAGGAAATTCTGGGACCTTCTGGGCAATTTGAATTGGCTGGGACAGAGCTTGGAGCAGTGGACGTGGAAAGGGAAGTCAGTGTCTTTGAGAGGGAAGGTGAAAGACAGAGCGTTAAAGATCACCTAGAGCAGCAGTTCTCAAATGTTTTACTCTCAGGTTGCCATCTTAAATATTATTGAGGACCCCAAAGAGCTTTTGTTTATGTGGAGTATATCTATCAAGAAACTTTAAAAAATGTTTTCAAATTCATTAAAAAATAACAACAACAAAACCATTGCATAATAACATATATAACATTTGTTGTTTGGGGACTTTTTGCTAACAGCCATTCTCTCTGGAGTTAAGTGATATCTCATTGTAGTTTTGATTTGCATTTCCCTGACAATTACAGATGCTGAGCATTTTTTCATATGTTTTTTGGCCATTAGTCTGTCTTCTTTTGAAAAGTTTCTGTTCATGTCTTTTGCCCACTTTTTAATGGGATTGATTTTTTTTCTTGCTGATTTGCTTGAGTTCTTTGTAGATTCTAGTTATCAGCCCTTTATTGGCTGTATAGCTTGTGAATATCACTTATACCCTTGACTCAAATGATACAAAAGCAGTTTATGTGACCAAAGCATTTGTACCTCCGTAATATTCAGAAATTAAAAAAATATATAACACATTTTTATGAAAATAACTATATTTTCAAAAAATTAGTGAGAAGAGTGGCATTGTTTTAAATTTTTGCAAATCACCTAATGTTTCATAAAAGACAGCTGGATCCTCATACCTGCTTCTGCATTCAGTTTCTTATCATATAGACAATCCCTGACTTAATGATGGTTCGATTTATCAATAGGATTTTTTAGACTTTACAATGGTGTGAAAGCAATGAACATTCAGTAGAAACCATACTTCAAGTGTCCACATAAGCATTTTGCTTTTCACTTTTAGAATAGTAATCAACAAATTACATGAGATAGTCAACACTTTAGTATACAATAGGCTTTGTGTTAGATAATTTTTGCCCAACTGTAGGCTAATGTAAGTGTTCTGAGCACATTGAAGGTTGGCTAGACTAAAGCTATGACACTTGGTATTTTAGGTGTATTAAATGCATTTTCAACTTATTATATTTTTAACTTACAATGGGTTTTTTAGGACATGGCCTCATTATAAGTCGAGTATTTGGTTTTGGTGAAATGTAGGAAGAAAATCCAGGTTCATACATATATTATTAGCAAAAGGGTGGGG
This sequence comes from Microcebus murinus, assembly GCF_040939455.1. Taxonomy (NCBI): domain Eukaryota; kingdom Metazoa; phylum Chordata; class Mammalia; order Primates; family Cheirogaleidae; genus Microcebus; species Microcebus murinus. The sequence goes on from NC_134136.1 coordinate 97,306,900, forward strand.
TATTTGAATGATCTTTCTGATAATTGTGGATATTCTTCTTTGAAACTAAATCAAAACTTAACAAGTAGTAGTTAAAAAATTGTTTTAAACTGTAAATTGACAAATTATAGTTGTGTATATTTATGGGGGTACAAAGTGATGTTATGATTAATGAATACAATGTGGAATAATTAAATCAAGCTAATTAATATATTCCATTATCTCAAATACTTATTTTGTGTGGTGAGAACATTTGAAATTTACTCTCTTAGCAATTTTGAAATATATAATACACTATTATTAACTATTAAATGTTAGTGACAATATGTAATCTAAAACATATCAATGAAATTTTCATGCTGTTACATGAAAATCCATTGCTATCTGAATTTTACATGAGTCTTTTAATTATTTATGATTTTGTAACATTAAACATTGGTCATTTGGAAGATATTGGTTTCCTGAGTTGTGTAAATCTTCCAAAAATTAACACATTTCATTATATAATTTAAAAAAATCACATTCATTATTAATCATCACTGATCTTATCAATAAGTCTTTAGTGCTGGGAAGCTGTCATGCTCATGGTGGCAGATACAAGATTTTTAAAAATTTTAATTTTCATTTAAAAGCTTGAATTTTATCACTGGCATCAAATAATGTCAGGTATTTTCTTTGAAGTGATTGGCTACCTTTGTTCATTGTTGAGGAAATTTCTGCTAAATACCCAATTTTCAATAGCCATAGGCTGGCTGTTGTTCATTCAAATAAAAATAGTATTCCCTGAAAAAAGCAGATAGTTCACCTTCCAACTCAAATGATGGCACAAATGCTTTTCCTTCTATAGCCATCGTACTTCAGTATGCGGTAAAAATGCTTTATGTGCACATTCCATTCATCACAAAATAAAAAAAGATGTATATCCAAGCTTGAGGTTTAATAAAATTAATAATTTTCAGAGCTTCATCAAGGAGAATCTTACGTGGAAATTGCATTTTCTTTTTACTGTGTGGAAGTAAAAAATACACCAACTGCTAGCATAGTTTTGGTCCCATTGCTTTGACTTGTGCTAAGGTATCAGCACTTTTACCCAGCATTGCTTTTGCACCATCCTCACAAATGTCTAATGGTGAAAAAGGCGAATAACATCTTTGTCCTATTACAGAAATAGTTTTGATCTCTAGGACTCTCAGAAAGGGCCTTGGGGAGCCCCAGGGGTCTGTGGATCACACTTGAGGACTACTGCTCTAAATTTTTACGAAGGGCCAGCCCTTTCAGGATGCGAAATACAGCTACTAGTACATTTGGGAGGAGAGGTGAGGTCTCCTTTACATAAGGCAATATGCCTTACTTTTTGGAGTCCAAGATCGACTTTTTATTTCTTTGCGAAAGTAAAGGCATCTGGCTTGGGAGCACGATTATTCTCCACTCACCTTTAAACTGCTTCAGCTATTACTAAGTCTCTGGCAGTGATATGTTGATTATGTGAATTTAAAGCCCACAGGAGCCAGAGGAATGACAGATCAGATTCCCTTAAATGAGAAATAAAATCCAGGAGCCTGGCAGCGGGACATACGGCTCTCACTCCTGCCGACCTTTGATGTCACTCTGGTAGAATGACTGCTTCTGGGCCAGATGGCATGTGGCTTAAATGGAGATGTCTCAACCTGTTTCCTAGTATTAATTGTGCACATTGATACTTCTTCGTTGTGCAGTCCATAATTCTTCATCGTCAACCTCATTTAGATTTTTTTTATAAGAGGCAGCTGAACTCTAGTAGGCCTCCATGAATCCAAGCCATTTCAAATTTCTTTTAAGTCTCCAAACCCAAACCTTTTTTATATCCAATCACTGTTACAGGCTGACGGAACTGAATCTCCTTTTTGTCAATTGAATGTAAGTCTAGTAACTTTTAAGAGCAAGAAGATTGAAGGACGGAGTCAGTCTGTATGCTCTAAAGGAGGCGGCTGAATGGAAGCCCATTTAATTTTTTGTTTAAAGGCACTAAATAAGGATCAATTTGTAAAGGCAGCTTTTCAAGTGTAGCAAGATAGCTTCTGAAATCTGATGGGGATAAACAGAAGGTCAATACCCTCTTTCTTATCAACAATTTCACCAAATAATATTTATTAAGGGCTTTCAAGTTGGGCTTCTTAGCTATAAACAAGCAAATATACCAAGCAGGGATATTGGAAGGGCAGATCCTGGGTACAGAGTGTCTGGACTAGAAGCTAACATTGCTTGTTTATAGTAAAGCATGCTTTCATTACTCAGAAGCTGAACTTATAATTTATTTCTAAATTAATTTGAAGTAGACTCAATGAGCAACAAAAGCAAATTTAGTCCATTAGGAGAGAGAGCTAACTTTTGTTGCTCAGGGTCAGTGTCAGGACAGAATTCTGTCATATGAAAAATGTCTCAGTTTTGACAAAAAAGCACTGCTTCAAGGAAAGAAGAGAAAATAAGTGATGGATATTATATTTGACAGATTTTCCCCTTTATATTCACAGTATTTGAATTACATACATATCACTAAAAAAATACTGAACCCTCATAAAAAGCCTGACCAGCAAGTAATTATAATTGTGAAATAGGGGCATTTGCATATATTTTAATGCTATAAGTTTTAGTTTTTGCTCAAAATTCTGGTTCACTGTTTATAATAGGGACCACATGTCTATGCTTTTATAAGAACCACTTTGGCTTATAAGAAAATACAGGATGGCTTTTTAAATTTCTAAGCCAACAAAATTTCAAATGTTCTAAAGGTTAAATCAGCATGTAATGAGAAGCTTGGTTTGACAGAAGAATTGTGTTGGCCTAGTGTTTAGGCAGGTTGGGTGTGTTCAGAAACTCCTTGAGATGGGACCATAAGAAATTTATTTGCATGAGGGATGAAGTTGCTTCCTGTAAATGAATTAATCGTAAGAGAGAGTAGCATTGCTGGGATACTGAAAAGGTTGAAGAACTAGGGGAGAGTGTCAGAGGCAAGTGGCATTGTACATTTGCATTTAAACCAGCCACTGTGAACTTGCACTATCTGAGTCCTTGGCAGGGAAGTAATAATTAAGAGCAAGTAAAATCTAAAAGAGCTATTTCAGAAAAATCTCCTTTAGACATTGGGGAGTATAATTCTGAAGTGCTTTGTAGGCTATAAAATAGAGTGAAATAAAAGGGGGCATGGCAGCCCATTTATTTTCTTGGACTCAGCCGCACCTTCAGGGGTATTGTGTCTTTGTTGGGGCACTTATGACTTCAGGCCTTGGTAGACACTGGTGCCCTTGGTGGTTACTGGGGCATTGCTGTGTTTTCACCATTAGTGTAGCCAAAAATCAACAACTCAACAAGCCAGAGCCAGAGAAAAGGAAAATGATTGTTGCTGTGTGGTAACTGAGTACAGAAACCAACATAATTCCCTGTCACTGTGTAAAACAATAATGGACCTGGGAGTAGTTTTCTGTTTCCATGTTAATCAAAATTCTGTGAATAAGCAAACTTAGCCACTTGCTTCAGAAAATATCTTTACTTGAAAAATAAAATTGCAAGCCCACTGAAAGAGTTCACTTAGCAAGAATAACATCTTCCCTGTCAAAACTTGCTTCGATATTCTCTCCTGTGTCCACCAATCTATAGCTGTCATGTCACAAAATCTGTCCTGTCCCAATTAGATGCTTGCCTTGCAAGACCTGCCCTAAAATCACCCAGCCTAGTTCCTAATATCCTCTTCTGCCATCCTTCTTCTGAGATACTATTTAGGCACTGTTATGGTAGCGTTCTCCCATACTGAAGTAAGTCTATAGCACTTTGCTTTGATTGATCAATGGTTTTTCCTGTTCTTTTTTGGGGGGTGGGGGCTTGACAGCTGACATAGCCAAAAAGATGAATGTTTGCACATTCAGGAGAGCAGAGGTGTCATAATTATGGGTAGGGGTAGAGCCAGGAAAATACGATGTGTTGCTATTTTTGTGATCTGGTTTATACTTACGGGGAAGTGAGAGCTGAAGAAACTTGGCCCAAATACCCCTAACCATACTTTACATTAAGCAAGAACACAAATGTCTAGCACAGTGAAGTTGCCATATATATTTTTTACATGATTTTTCCTTGATAAGATAAATGTAATGCTCTCTTTCTTACAAAGGTGATTTTACATTTATTGTATCATGAAATCACAAAATCTTAAAGGTATGTGTTTTGTGTACACACACCCCCCATCCCATCCTATTTCAATGAGGGATTTAAGGCAGCTTACGAAAATGCAATAGGGCAAGGCAGTCCCAGGAGGCAAGGCTCTGTGGAGCCTGGCCGGAGTTTATTTCCCATTGTCATCAGTTTCTATTTCCACAAAGACCATTTTCTCTTTCAGCACTGAAGAGCAGTATTAGCAACCTCAAAACTGAAGCTTTTTCTTCCTCTGCTCAAACTCCCTCACCAGAGTGGTGGGATCAGGAAAGTGAGAAGAGAAGGAAGCCCTTGAAGGTCAAAGATGCATGAGGGTGGCGGGAACGAGGGGTAAGAGCCTGACCACACTTGTGCCTCCTGGGTGTGGGAAGGTGGTGCGCATGCGTTGCTGCTGGCCATTGACACGCTCCCAGGCACCCAGCTAGCCTAAACGTGGGTCCTGCTGACGCTAATAATGGATTACCAGGCGCTCACAGTTCTGCATTGTTGTGTGGCCTTGATGTTCACAGATGAATTCCTTTAAAGCTGATTTCTGAGGATATAAACAAAGCCAAATCTGTATCTCAAACTCCAAGGGCTATGAACAGGATGCCTGCTGGTGAAGAATGTGACTATAACGAAGAAGGGCAGTATGACCATAAAGGGAATGAATTGTTGGGGAAAAAGAAAAACTTTCCTGATTGTCTTTGGGGGACTTTAAGATAAACATCATAGGCGAAAAGGTTGATTCACCAGTTCATTTCTGTGGCATATGTGATTTGCCTATTAAAATCTATGGACGAATAATTCCATGCAAGCATGCTTTTTGCTATTACGGTGCTAATTCATATGAAAAACATGGAGATAAGATACGTCCAGGCTGTAGTAATCCTGTCCTGCAAATTGAGGAGCATACACGAGGTTCTGTCTTCATGTGTGGCACTGTTCAGGGATGCAAGAGAATGTACTTGTCTGAGAAAGACTTACAAGCTCATATCAACCACTGCTATGAGACAGCTGGAAAACTTGTTACCTGGGCTTCACTTGAAGAAGTTTATCCTTGTATTGCTTCACCACTACCTGAAATCCACACAACGCTGCTAGGCAAGGGCCATATAAGTCATACTCCACAAGAGCAGCACACTATGATGTCACCACCTACAGTACAACATGCGCCACACAAGCACTGTAATCAGCCACATGAGGGTATTCATGCTCCTCCAGCAAGATGGATTCCATCTCCACCTTCTTCCATCCATCAGGAAACTGTATTTCAACAAGAGAACACAATTTAATAATTGTTCCTATTAAGGATGATTCAGATTCTGGTGCTAAGGATCCATCACCTCCTGCCCCAGCACCTGCTCACCATCATCCTGAATATCAAAGTCAACCAGTGGTATCACACTCTCATTGAATTATACCTCTGGAACAGTATTACACACCACCTCCACTACCAGTGAACCACCCTGTTCCATATTCTCCTTAGGATGCAGGTACTCATGACTTGTTTGTAGCCAACTGCCATCTCCAACCATGATCTTTGATCTATCACCAATAATCTCTTCCCCTGGATATATTATTGCTGAGGTGCCACCTTGGATGAATTCTCTTCCAGGTTCTCCCTAGTCTCAAAATAGTGATCCATCTGTAAGTGAATTCCCTCTGGACAATTATAGTCCTAACTCTTTAACCCAGTTTACTGAAGATCAAGAAACTCTGAGCCCTTCATATACACAAACAGATGGAATAAGTCCTGGTATATGGCCTATATCAAAAGAACTGCCACCTCGTCCACCAATACAGGGTCCACCTTCTCCAACCCTACATCCTGGATTACATCATTCATATCATATGAGATGCAGATCATATTAACTATGATAATAGTATTTTGAACTGAATAGCTGATGAGGAAAAAGACTTTAAAGGTAGTCAACCATATAATTAAATTTTGTTTTGGGAAGGAAAAACACCTTTTATAGAGATGGCTATAAAATACTCAGGATCTTGTCTCTTAATATGGTTAGACCTTGACTTTGGGATTTGAGTTCTATACTGTAGTGTGGATAAGTGACTCAGTTGAGCACAGCTGTATTTTAACAACTTTGTTCTCCTAGTGTGGTAAATTGACCCACAGGTGACCTTTTGTAATATGATTTCCTGAAATAAATGTACATTGTTCCATTTTCAAAGTATTATATTTACTTTTTGGTTTCTGTAGTGATTCATTTTGTTAACCTGTATAAAAGGAATAAATTTCAGCATGGTTGTAAAAATGCTATTTCGTGTGAATTTAAGCACAGTCACATGCTGTTTTTTTAAAACCATGTTTTACCACTAATTTCCCAAAGTACAATAAAAATCCTAGAAGTAAAAATCTACTATAATGTATTGTAAAGCAGACAGATAAATGGTAATGGTAGGGAATTATTTCGCATTTTAGGAACTGAAATTTTGGGGTATTATAAGTGTATAATGCATTTCACTTGGATGCCTTTTCAGTTTTAGGCAGCCCCAGAAGCACCAAAATACCCTGGAATTCTAATACTAGCCAACTGCCATCTCCAACCATGATCTTTGATCTATCACCAACCAGATTTATGTTTGTAATGTTAAAAGGCACTACTAAATCATTTGGAAAGATAAGGCCAAAGTAATTGAATCTGTAGGCTCCAAGCTGGTGGGGACATTGCTACTTGTTAATGCTTTTTTAACAGAATGGTTGAAATCACATAATGCACCACAGTTACTAGTCTTAAGAAACATTATTTTATAGCACTATTTAAATGGTGTCATTTAGATGAAGTGTGTCCTACTCTGCTCATCGTCCTAAACTAAATATTTAGGGCTGAATAGACTTTATTATAATTCTTCATTTCATGGTAGAATTTAATCCTGTTCTTATGTGGTTTTTTTTTTTTTTTTTTTTTTTTGCTTATTGGATTTTAAACTACAATTTGAATGCCATGGAGGAATTTGAATGATGTATTAATGAGGGGCATTCTTACAGTTACAAACTTGTACTTGCTTGGGTTTCATTATTGTTTGATAAGTTTGATATTGTTTGATATTGTTCATATTGTTTCCTCTAATTTGAAACTTAAAAACGATTAATTCTTTCCAATTTCTCTTGTTGGTAAAGCAATCTAAAAACCTGGAACATTTTAGCATGAAGTTAACATGAAGCCTACCAGATGACTTTGTATTGGAGAAGAGAAAAATAATGACTTATATGAATTTTACTGCTTAATTAGGTGTCTTTAGAATCAACTTTTGCATTTTAAGGGCTTATTACATTCTAGCTAAGATGACCACTTACACTTTATACAGAATTTGTATGTGTGAATTAACATTCTTAGGATATTATGATATATATCATTTGAATAAACCCTTGTGAAGTTTCCCCCCCAATGGGGCATAATATAATCATGAAATATGTAGTATGCATATATCATTTTCTAGACATTTTATAATATATCAATTTAGGAGATATTTCTTTCTGGCAAAGGATGAACTGATTGCTAATTTATCATTGTATTTTGTCAGGTACAGGCAAAACAAATTCCTGTCTTGGCCAATCAGATACAAACACATCTTGAGCTTAGATGGAAGTTAGAAATATTAATGGCCATTTTAACCTTGACTAGCCTAAATTAATAGACTATTTTCAATTTTTTTATTTCAACATATTACAGGGGTATAAATGTTTAGGTTACATATATTGCCTTTGTCCCACTGGAGTCAGTCTTCAAGCGTGAATAGAGTATTTTTTAAGTAAGTGACTTTTCACACCTATCAATATGAGAGTCCAGTGTTGATCCAATATTTCTAGTGAGAAAAGCCTTGTTATTAGAAGCACGGAATGGGATAGTGTGAAATGTTGGTTGGTAAATGCTTCTATCATATGATTGTAATTACTTAGACTTGTGCACACTGATTCCCTTTCTTGCCCCTGTTTAGGAGCTGTTAAGATCCAATACCATTCTTTGTTTCATGTAGTAAGAAAATAGCCAAATTCACTTTAAGTCCTCTCAACTATCTATGAAGAGCTCTTCTGTTTTTATTGCCATTCACTAGGGTTGAATGTGGTATAAAACCACTTAGACGATGTATTGGACCAAAAAAGTCAGTACCATGATAAAATTTCACATGTTAAAAGAGTACTTTAAAAAGGATTTATTTTCATTTAGGTTTAGGAAATATATATTTTTCAGCAAAACAGATCAGATGAATATATTGTAGCATTTATTAAAATACTTAAATGGTATTGTGTGTGAACTCATCCAATTATTGTTTGAATGACAATAGTGGGTAGAAAGATAAAAAAGTTAGTGTTTCTTTCTTTAAGGGAAAAATAATGTAAATCCCCACCTTATATCAGAGAAGGCTTTGAAGCTATAATGGACACGAATCTAAATTAAATGTATGTTTGGTGCATTATATTGCTCTGAGGACTACTGAGGTGGCAGTTTAATTCTTAAAAACAATAAAATGGATGCATGAATACTAAAAAAAAATCAGGTAAAGGGAAAACAAGGTAGGATAAATAGTAAATTTTCATCCAAGGTAAAGTTGAAATGAAAAAATTTAAACCATTAAATCCTGCACTGTTGTTAATGATGGATGAAATGTGGTTAAAGCACAAAGAGGCAAGATAAAAGCATGCACATTTCATGGAGAATGTTAAGTAAAAGTTCTCTTGCAGGTGCTCATAAAATGGTCACTGTGTAAAATAGGGTGGTGATTTCTGATTCCGACAGCATGAAAGAATCTCTTGGAGAGTCAGCTAAAAATAGCCTCCTTTGCTTTATACCCATAAGATTTTGAATCAGTTTGGGGGGATGGATGGGGCTTAATAATAACTTGTCCTTTCATAAGTATCCCTGGTGATTTGGATGCAACTGCCTAACAAATTTAGTCACTAGTCACCCAGTCTCTATTCTAGGAAGTCTACTATCCGTTATGTACCCAGCAACCAAGGTACTCATTTGAGAATGGAGATAAGCTCTCAAATGGTTTTGTACTGCGCTTCATGTCCAATTCCTTTTTCATGACTGTATATGATTAGACTATTAGAATCTTGGTGAATTTTCCAAACTCATGAACTAGCCATCTCTTTCCATTCCCTCTATTCTAACCATACAAAAAAATCCTTAGACCACCAAGCTCATTCCTGCCTTTGCATTTTGCACTTGCTGTTTTTTTCTCCCTGAACCATCTTCCTACAGATCCTCTTAAGGCTGGCTTTTTCACTTTGTGTCTCTGTTCAAATGCCTTCCCTAGCTACCCTGTGGAAAATAGTACCTCCTCTGCCCCTATATATCCTAGCCCTGCTTTATTTTCCTCCATGAAAATGTAATTTCCGAGAGAGGTGGGTCTTTGAACTGGTCCATTAATAGAAGTATGAAGAGTGATATATAATTATAAAGCAATTTTATTTTTGTTTCTTGTGTTTTCTTCTTTTTTTGTCTTTCCCAGGTGAAAATTGGGGCCATCTTATAACTTTTCTCTACACTCTTAGATAAATGCAAAGCCCTCTGGTTAGTAATTAAAACGTCCAGTCCGATGTGATGATCAAACTTTGGAACTGATTTAAAGTTGAGAATTTTCCCCACTTCCCTAGCTGTGGCTGGTGGAAGACCAGCAGTTGGGGAGAATGTTGTGGTCATCTTGCCTTACCTACTTTTGCTTTGATTTCTTCTCTCCTGTTACATTAAGTGGAGTTCTTTGTCCTTCAGAGTCGGAGTGCAAGGGATTGGGTCAAGAAAGGTGAAGGAAGTATGAAAGGTCTTGGTTGGTACTATATGAACCTGGATTAGTGCTTTCTGGGTCTGACTGCAGGTTTTAAGATTAATTATTTCATTAACACTTTCATGGTTGGTAAGAATTGCTCTCATTGATCTAGATCTCTACCTGCAGTTCCCTTGATAAAGATGAATGCATCTTTCTTCCAATTCATTCCTTATTTCTTCCTCAGCCCCTGAGAATCTGGCAGTACTTACAGCTTTCTCAGTTGAGTTGTGTTCATCACCCAGGTGACCTTCTGGTACAGGACCTAAGATGACCCCAACATTGGATCCCTCTAGTGAGGTGCAATATCTGGCCCATGAGAAACATAGCTCCTTTTCCCCAATAAACTCTGGGTGTGTTGGCCAATATCAATGAATGTTGCCAGCTCTTTCCCTCCACTGTCAAAGAAATTAGGCTATCTCCTGCCCTTTAGATTTTTCTAGACAACAGTCCACAGTGTCTCTAATGCTCCAGAAAACACACATGTAGCCATTTGTGTGGTCTTATTAAAGTGCTTCTTTCCTGGGAGATGATGTGGGAGGCATCCTTCATCCCTTCTTCCAAGAGGGGAGTGGTAGCAGAACTCACAGCATAGCAACATCCACTGTCAGGCTATGTTTTGATTGGTCAGTATCTGTGCCATACTGTTTGTTAAATATTTTTATTATTAATACTCTGGATCCAGCTATACTTGATTTTCAAATGACTCAGGAACCCCAGACGGGAAAATGCAATCTGCTTGGATTGTTTCTACAAAGCAAGGGAAGGGGAAGATGTGGGTGATTAAGTGGATAATTCAGAAAAAATGCCTCAGGTATTGGAATTTTCTTGGCAAAGTTTTAGTGTCTGAATCACTCTGAAAAGTGTCAGAATTTGGCACATCTCATAACAGTTCCAGCAACATTATGCTGAGTAAAATAATATACTTTTTTCTTTGACAAAATAGTTAATAGATATATTTTATTTCCTATAAGAAGAACTCAGTCATATTTTAAGTATCTTTTGAGGTCATGCCTAAGTAAAAATGTGGTCTAGATGGAAGTGCATAGTTGGCTGGGATAAAATGCAGATACAGAACTTTTTTCCTCTGTTGAATAAAACTAGTCTTTTTCATCACATATCGTTACAGAATAGAAATAAATGGCCTGCTTACTTCACTGACCATCACTCCTTTGCATTTAAACTTTCCCCCTAATATTTGATTTGGATAGTCTGTTTAGTTTATGCATGTGGCAGACTGCAAAATTGGCCTCAATTTTTTACCCCTTCCTATGTGTCTTCAGAGTTCCCCTTGAATATGGGCTGGCATTGTGATTTGCTTTGGCCAATAGAATGTGGTAGAAGTGTCATTGTAACAGTTCTGAGCCTAGAGGACTTGTGTCTTTCTACTGTCTCAGAACTCTGACACAATAAGAATAAACTTTGCCTACTTTGTAGGAAGATGAGAGAACACATTGAGAAGAGCTCACTTTTTCCCCATTTATAGCCATCCTAGACCATAGACATCCTTAAACCATCCCTGGGATGAAAACCACTTGAGTATGGTGGATTATCTCTTCGCTGTGTCATTGAATTCGGTTTACTAATATTTTGTTGAGGATATTTGCATCTATGTCCATAAAGGATATTGGTCTATAGAAAAAACTACTTTTGGCCGGGCGCGGTGGCTCACGCCTGTAATCCTAGCTCTCTGGGAGGCCGAGGCGGGTGGATTGCTCGAGGTCAGGAGTTCGAAACCAGCCTGAGCAAGAGCGAGACCCCGTCTCTACTATAAATACAAAGAAATTAATTGGCCAACTAATACATATAGAAAAAATTAGCCGGGCATGGTGGCGCATGCCTGTAGTCCCAGCTACTCGGGAGGCTGAGGCAGCAGGATTGCTTGAGCCCAGGAGTTTGAGGTTGCTGTGAGCTAGGCTGACGCCATGGCACTCACTCTAGCCTGGGCAACAAAGTGAGACTCTGTCTCAAAAAAAAAAAAAAAAAAAAAAGAAAGAAAAAACTACTTTTATTTTTTAAAAGCCTATCAGTAAACATTTTTATTTGATTTGAATATTAAATTTCATTTCTGATTTGATGTTCTGGTAACTCATAAGTGTTTAAAATTACCATCTGACCATCTTCCCTTGCATATAATCCTGGCACCTTACCCCAGTGAATCCATAACTGAATCATCACTTTTCCCAGCCAGTGGGCTCCTCCTCTCGGCTTTCCTCTCTTGACAAATGGTTCCATTAGCCAACCAAATGTAAAAGCCTGAACCTTGGTGATCATACTCCAGTCCTCACTCCACCCTCCCTTCTCATATTTAATTGGTAACCAAGGTCTGTGGATTCTACCTTTTCGTTTCTCTCATGGCTGTGCCACCCAAGCCATTGAGTTTACCATAGTGCTGCCACTCATTGCTTCTCTGGTGGATTCTTAGAAGAGCTTTCTTATTGCTTTCTCTGGTTCTGATCTCATCACTGGCCCCACTCATCCAATACAGCTACCAAGTATGCCCTCTAACATGTAAGACTGTTTATAGACACTGATGGATAGCTCTAGTATTTGAGATAATGTCAAATTTCTTTGCTTAGCACAGAAAAGCCCTCATATCTGGCCTGTCTCCCTCTCTAGCCTCATTTCTCACCACTTGCCCGTGGGCATCCTTTTCTCCAGTTGTGTATTTTCAGTGTCCTAAAGATAAAAGCAGTTTACCCCTTTATGTCTTCTCATATGGGTTGCCCTCTGCCAGATGTATTCCTATCCTATTCCCCCCCACACGTACTTTTCCATGTCTTTTTTGTTTGTTTTCTTATACACATCTTTCTAAAATCTTTCTCCAGCCAAGTGCATGGTTTTCATGCCTCTGCACTGTGATCACTGCACTATTTGTGTGCTTACATCATGCCAGTCAACACACTGTCTTTAAATTCTTTACATGCCTTTCTCTTCCACTAGACCCGTGGGACTCAAAATGTGCTCTCCTGAGTAGCAGTATCAGCATCATCTGGGAATTTGTTAGAAAAGCAAATTCTCAGGTCCCCCCAGATCAGAAACTCTGGGGTAGGGCCCTGCAATTTGTGTTGGGGGAAAATCATTTAATATCTTGTGATAAGGGAAGACTAGTTGGCCATGGTGGCATTGCTGGGGATGATTTGGAAGAAGATGCATGAGTACTCCATGAATAGTGTCCTCCATGCTAGCTTTTCTTAAATAGACTGGCAACATTGAAGAAGTCCAAAATGCCCCAAAGCATTTCAACACTGGTATTAATTTGCTGCTACAACAAATTGCCACAATTTAGTGGTTTAAAACAACAAAAATTTATCTTACAGTTTTGGAGATCAGAAGTCTGAAGTGGGTCTCATTGTACTAAACCCAAGGTGTTGGGAAGGCCAAGCTCCTTCTGGGATCTCTAGGAGAGAAGTTTTCTGTGCTGTTTCTAGCTTCTAGAATGCTACCGGCATTCCTTGGGTCATGGCCTCTTCCTCCATCTTCAAGGCTAGTAGTGATGGCTGTCGAATCTTTTTCATGGTGCCATCTCTTTGGTTCTCACTCTTCTGCCTCTTTCTTCCCCATTTAAGAACCTGTGTGATTACATTGGACCTACCCGTATAATCCAAGCTTAACTCCTTATTTTAAGGTCAGCTGATTGGCAACTTTAATTTCATTTTCTTATGTAAGATAACATATTCACAGATTCCAGGGATTAAGACATGGACAATTTTTTGGGGAAGGGGAAGGCATTATTCTGCCTACCACAATATTTATTCTTGACCTTTGAAGATTTGATTAAAACTGATATTGCCTTTTGCCTTTACATATAGGCTCTTTGAAGAAATCTAGGATTTCCCTTTTTCATTGTCTTTCCTTGTGAAGAAAGTCGTTTGAAAATTTTGTGATGATTTAGAACATTTATTGAAAAGGGGATCCCTCTCCCAAAATTTATAATTGTGATTGATATGAGGGAAGGAACAGCCCAACAATAAGCAAGTTTAGACCTGCATTGGGCAGTACAGATACGTATTTGTAGATAGTGTACCAGTAACATGATGACAGAAAGTATGTTGCAACCAGAATAGGCTTGCTATCTTTAATTATCCTTAAGCAATGGTTCTATCAATTTTCTGGTAAGAAAGGAAGAGTAGTTAAACCAGGATCCTTCTGAATCTCTTTGTGACTATGCATACTCAATATCTATAGTTGCCCTGTTTATAGAATATGCTTCAATTAACTATTAACCAAACTGAATTTATTCTGTACTGTGAATTCAATACTTAAATTTGTCTGTCTTTACAAATCCTGAATTGAAAGCTGCTTTCAGATATTGTTAAGGAGAACAATGTGTACTAGGTAGGAAGCATCTGACGTTTCTAGTTATCATCTTACATCAAAATAGAAAGACCTGGCAAACAGCACCTTTAGTCATTGAAGTCGGCTAGAACAAAATTTTCTTCAGTTTAAATGTGTTGAAGATAGTAAGGATTGTGATTTTAATTGAAGGAGGAGAAGTTGTGAGAAAATTATGTGGCAATCTAAGCAGAAATCCCAAATTCCTTTCCTCATATGTCTTTTATTTTAGGAAAATACATTGTTACGTTCTGATCTCGAGGATAACATTTTGGCTTTACTCTGCATGTGTTGTTAGAGCCAAAAATGATCACCACGATCATTATGATTGCAGAAATTTAGGAGCTATTAGGGTTATAGATTCACTCTGGAATTGTAATGTATCGGTAATAACCCATGCAACAATGACCTAAGAAGCTAAGAAATGTTACCTTAGGTTTGATCCTTGGACCACCTGGCTATATAGGAATATAGATTAGGAAAGTGGTGTAAGAGGACATTGATTTTTCCACATTTCTATAGTATTTTAATAAAGGGCATGTATAGGACATTTTTTTCTTTTAACAGACCAGCTTTTATGCCCTTTGTTCATGAATTTGTCTCAGAGAAGAAGTTCACACTTCTAAGAAATGACTTTGTTCCCTCCCACCCAGGCTCTAAATAGAAACTTCTCAAGGCCATATTTGCTATGAAGGATATTTATCACGAAAGTTAAATAACTTATGCTTTAATTCAAGTGTCCTCTCAGCATTGAGAATAGGCTATTTTTTCCCAGAAGGCCCCAGCAGTTTCCTGTTTTAAAGAAATTGAAAAGAAATATATTGCTTTCAACAGCTCCCAAATCAATACAGCTTCAAATATGGATGGGACCAAGTTTCTTATGCTTCCTATGTGGGCTGAAGAATGGTGCTGACCTGAAGTCATGTGTGATCATAATACTTAGACTGAAGCCATTGTGCTCTGGGGTATGAATTATTGTGTCTCTTCCCTTGTGATTCCAGATTAAGGTGACCAACCCTTGTACACACCGTGTAATGATGGTCTTCCATCCATCCATCTTTAGAAATGACCCTATAGAAGAGATTTAGGATCAGACCATTTAAACATCAAAATGTATTTCTTTTTGTTCACCTCTTAAAAAACAACATAGGAATAATCTTGGGGCACTGCCAGTCAGTGCTTTTTTGACTAAAATAACATGTGTGATAAATATGGCTATAAGCTAGAAAGTCCTTGATAGTAGGGGATCAATGTTTTATTTATTGTCCTATTTCCTTCAGAATCTAACTGTGGCTTATAAAGCAAATTAGCTCGATATATGCCTATTAAATAAATGAATCAATAATTTCACACACCAATGCTACAAAGAATGTCCACTTGTTTTTGGATTTGACATGAAGATTTTTGGTGCTGGGAGAAAGACCTTGATTCTTTTATATAGTTTCCATTTCTCTGCTGTAATTCTGAAAATTACTTTTTGTCTCTTTGAATTTAGTAAGCATATTTATTTTAAAGTGTTTATCTGGTAACTCTAATATCCTTCATTTGTTATTCTAGTTCTATTGTATTTCCCCCCACCCCCTGCTGGTCTTAATTCATGTTGTCTCTGGCCTGTCTGCTTCTGTTTGCATGTTGGACCTTGTATTTGAAAAATTGTTGGTAGAAATAATCTGAGACCCAAGATGATGCTATTTTCCTCCTGAGAAGATTTCCATCTGCTTCTGGCAGATGCCAAGAGGGACTTGCAATCTTGATTATCTCTGTCCAGTTTCAGGGATTGAGAAGAATAAAAGGTGACCTACAGTCCCTGCAACAGTTTACATATTTTCAGTTCATACTAATCTTAGCATGCAGACCTTTGGTGATCCAAGTTAAAGTGAGGAAGGTTAACCAGTGCCCCCAACCCCTCACTCCTCAGTGGCTCCTGAAGCTAGTCTTTTCTTTTAGCTCCACCAAGTTGTCTGAATTATTGCTTAGCCACTCAGCTGTCCCTTGTAGGACCATCAAACATGCCAGGAGTAGAGATTCCAAACACAGGGTTCATTTTTTAGAGCATACATTCTCTCCTGGATTTTGTCCAGGGAATACTTCTCTATCTTGTAACATTATGAGGCCTTTCAGCGGATTAAAAAATATTTTGTTATACCTTTCTAGTGGTTCTTAGTGGGAGAGTATATCTGAATTACCTAATCCTTCATTAGTAGAAGTCCATTCATCCTATTTTTGATTATAGTTGTTTTTAAAAAATATCTTTAAAACATCCTTTATTATTTAGTCTGTTTTATTTCTCATTTTAATGAATCTATTCTGACAATTAGAAATGTTCATGTATTTGTTTTGGTGACTAGCTTTATAAATTCATATAATGCTTTTAATTTCCCATTTCTTCACAAAATATCTATTAATCCCTTGTTTGAAGAAATGATAAAATTAGTATACTTCTTTCTCATCCCACTCTACTACTTGATTTGAATTGGCTGTATCTTATTTCTCAGTGTTTATCATGTCACTGTTAAATGTTTCTATTATTTAATTTGTCAGTTTAAAATAGTAGTATTTGACATACAACTATTAATAAGGACAGAATATAAGTAATACATGTGTGGAGTAAAAGAAAAGCAATAGACTGGGAAAATGTTTTAAAGGAAAATATTACTTTGAAGGTCTAATTTTTATACTACATAAATAGCTAATTAAACATAATCCTCTTCCAATGATTATGGATTTGTCAAATTCTCCTTTTAGATTTGCCAATTTTTACCTTACATGTTAAGCATTGTTATTGGCTTCTTTTTATACCTTCCTGGTGTATTAACTCCTTTATTATTATGAAATATTTTTCTTAATCTCAAATATTGCTTTTTGCATTAATATCTACTTTGTCTGATATTAGTATAATAGCACTAACTTTCTTTTGGTTATTATTTCCATGGTATATCTTTTTTTACATAATTTTAATTTCAATCTTTTTGTGTCCTTACATTCAAGTTGTTTCTCTTATAGGCAGCATATAGTTGGGAACTGATTTTTTTTTTTTTGAGACAGAGTCTCACTCTGTTGCCCAGACTAGAGTGCCATGGTGTCAGCCTAGCTCACAGCAACCTCAAGCTCCTGGGCTCAAGTGATCCTACTGCCTCAGCCTCCCAAGTAGCTGGGACCACAGGCATGCACTACCATGCCTGGCTAATTTTTTCTATGCATTTTTAGTTTGCCAATTAATTTCTTTCTATTTATAGTAGAAACGGGGTCTCGCTGTTACTCAGGCTGGTTTCGAACTCCTGAGCTTGAGCAATCCTCCCATCTCGGCCTCCCAGAGTGCTAGGATTATAGGCGTGAACCACTGTGCTTGGCCGGGAATTGATTTTTTTAATCCACTAAGACAAATTACACTTAATACAATTACTGTTACATTTGCATTTATATCCTTCCATATTACTAGGTTTTCCAATCAATCTACCTGTTTTATGATCCTTTTTCCTCTCCTTTCTTACCTTCCTTTGGATAATCAATTTTTTTTTATTAATCAGTTTTACCCTTTGATTATCTTGTTAGTTGTACATCCTTTTACTATTCATTTACCAGTTATCTGAGAGACTATGGCATACTTCCTTAATTTACTAGTTTAACAGAAGTTTTTCCTTTTTCCACTTCCCTGACAACACTAGGATCTTAGAAGACTTGAACTTTGTTTCCTTCCTTTCTGTGTTTTGTGATATTGTCGTCATGCAATCTAATTATGCATATATTTTAAACACCACAAGCATGTTTATTGTTTTATATATTCAGTACTAATATAGATTTACCTTTTTGTTATTCTTCCTTTCTTCCTGTATTTCTATGTTTCTCTCTGAAATTATTTTCCTCTTTCCAGAAAAACTCTTTTTAGTGTCTCTTGTCTTGCAGTCCAGCTCATCTGTGAGTATAATGATTAAAATGTGAATATCTGGTACTTTATGCCCTGCATTATTTTTAATTTTGTTTGTTTTATCTTTAAAAATAGATTTGCTCATTTCCCCAAAAGGAAGTCTTGAATTAATCAGTTCTGTTGTTAATAATGTTTTCATAATTTTTTTTATAGATTTGTTTTATTTATTTATTTTTTTGGAGTTATTTTTGCCTTTTTCTTACGGTGAAACCGATCTGGCACATTTGGTTTATTTCTTTCAGTATGGGCCTCCTGTATTACAATCACTTTCATTTCTACTCGATGGTAGCAACCCATACCCATAGTTATAATAGCTAATACTTACAAGCTATCTACCATTAACTATCCTCGGTACTTTATATACATTAACTCGTTTAATCACCATAGCACAATTTATGAGGTAAGTATGATTGTCAACCCCATTTTACAGATGAGGGCATTGAGTCACAGAAATATTAAGTAACTTGCCCAAAGTTACACAGCTATACATGGCGGGGCTGGGTTTCAAACTCTGACAGTCTGGCTTTAGAGACTGAGCACTTACCTGCTCTGACATCTACCCCTGCCAATGATTCATACTCTCAAATTATTCTCTCTGACTACAATATCCTCACTTTATACCCCTCTGTACCAAAATTTGGTTCCCAGCCCCTTCCTTAGATATAAGTCTAATAACTTCCCCCAAGATCCACTCACATGATCACCCAGACTGAATCTTAGGTTACCTTAAGGTAGGGATCATTTTTCTGGGTTCTCTGATCATGTGACCCTCTCGAACCTCAGCCCTTTGCCCAGACTGCCTTTATGTGTATTTTCACCTAATTCTGGGCTGCTGAGCCCCATGGGAGATGATCACAAGCCTACCTAGATGAGCCTCCTTACAAGCAATGCTTGTCAACCTCATGTAGGTTCTAGTTACTCTGACAATTCCTTGTGTTTTCCATTGTTTACTCACTTTCCCATTTCCCCACTGTGACCTTTCTAAAAATTCCTCTCTCTCATTGAATTTTCTGCCCAACCCTGCCTCCCACAGTCTTAGCAGATAACCTCAACTCCTATACCCTGAGGGGAAAAAGGTCAGAATTGAGATTTCTAAACTCCTTCTCCTCCTACAGAAAGCTTATCTGTAGCATGATCCATTTTTTATAATTTCCCTCCTCCCTCCCTTCCCTGTTAGCTTCCTCCCTCCTTCCTTCCCACTTTTCCTTCTTTCCTTCCCTCCATATATATTTGTTGATTGTCTCATATATGCCAGGCACTGTTCTAGATTCTGTGTATATCACAGTGAATATAACAGAATTCCTGCTCTCCTGTAGCTCACACTCGAGTAGCAGAGACAACTGAGAAAGGAATCAATGTATATCATCTCTGGTAAGGATCAGAACTTTGAAAATAAATGATTAGGATAAAGGAGATAGAGAATTCTGGGGTGGGGAGGATGCTTCATTTCTATATTTGATAGTAGGGGGAAGACTCTTCTGAGTAAGCCCCGAAGGTATGGCTGCCAGATTAGCAAATAGACAGAATTCAGTTAAAATAAAAAATAAATATAAAAAGTCCACTTAAATTTAAATAACACATAAACAACCCAATAATTTTTTTTAGCATAAGTATGTCTCATGCAATACTGAAAAACTATTCATTGTTTATCTGCAATTCAAATTTCACTGGACATGCTGAATTTTATCTGGTAACCCTCTGAAGGAACTATGGTGATAAACCATTTCTAGAGCTGGAGGACGAGGTTTCAGGCAGAGGGAATGTCTTGGGGATGTTAATTTTATGGCTGCAATTGTGCTAGACACTGTGGAATCAATAAGATAGGGTTTTGCCTCCTAACTGGTCTTGCTGCGTCACTCCTCTCTCCCCTCTAGTCTGTTCTATATACAGCAGCCAGAGTGAGTCTTTGAAAATACAAATCATGTCCAGCCTCTGCTCAAAACCCTCAATGGCTTCCTGTCTCTGAGTAAAAGCCAGAGTTCTTAAAATGGCCTTCAAAGACCTAGGTCAGTGGCTCTCATATTTTGCTGCACATCCATCACCTGGGGATCTTTAAAACATTCCCATGCTTGGTTGAAGTTGCTTGTGCTGCAGCTCGGAATTCAGGTTTTTTCAAAGCTTCCCAGGTGATTCTCTCACAAATCGGAGTTTGAGACTCTACCTTAGGGGACCTCACCCTCCTGCTACCTTGTAGCCCCTGGCTCTGGCAGCTCCCCCTGGCTCTCTTCCCTGCAGCCCCACTGGCCCTGTGCTCTTCTCCACACTCTCCAGTGATGCTGTCACCTAAATGCTCCTTTCAGGATAGCCACGTGGTCCCTTACCCCATATTCATGGGGTCTCTGCTCAAATGTCACTTTATCAGCAATGCTTCTCTCATGCTGGTGCCCCATCCTCATTTTTTCTGCTTAATTATTCTGCAGAGTTCTCAAGATCGATTTTCCTGGTATATATTCTTTTGTGTGTCTTTATTTATGCCTGTCTCCCTGCTCCCTAGTGTAAGCCCTACAAGGGCAGAGTACTTAGTTTAGTTTACTACTTTAGTGCCTAGAATAGTGCCTGACACATAGGTTGAGCTCAATGAGTATAGGTTCATAAAGGAGTTCAGAATCTAGTGGAGAATTTAGACTCATAAACAACTAACTATAATACAACAGGATACACTATCATTAGAAAGTTTGAAACAGAATTCCCCAGGGACTAAAATGCTTTTGATTCCTGACTCCACCCCCTTCTCCCTCTAGGATGTTGTTTTCCAACTTTACCTTTAAACATCTTGCTCTCTGTTGCTTCTATAGCCTCCTTCTACAGACCCACTCAAGCCTTCCTCTTCCCCAAGCCTCCCAAAGCTACCATGTAGTGAGTATGCCAGGCATTGTATTAAGCACACGATGAAGATCATCTCATTTAATTCACAACGATTCTGGCACAGGTATTAGTATTATCCCCATTTGACACATGTGGAAACTGAAGCCCAGAGAAGTTAGGAAACTTACTGAAAGCAAGATGCGTCTTACTTCAAAGCCTGTAGTCTCAATCACTCTGCTTTGTAGTTTCTCAACCTGGCCTCTCCTTTGTCAGTCCCAGCTTTCTTTGACCTGCATGCTGCTCTCTGAGACTCCTTCAGGCTGAATGTGTGGCTGTCTGCTCCCTTTCCCTTACCCCATTGGCCAGCACTCCTCAAATGTCTGGGCCCATCATACAAGGGGGTAAGGTGGGTGATTAGGGGGTTGTTAACTGACCTGGTAGGTCAGACATGGCTGATGGACTCTTCCATTACTCCTTGAGATGCTTTGCTGCCATCGTGTCCCCTGGCTTGAGGCAAGGCCTTACAATGCCTTTGACTTCATATCTTCCCAACTCATGGCATTCTCCTTGACTTTTTTTTTTTTTTTTTCGGTCAACTACCAAGCATCCCAAATGTCAGAGCTGGTCCCAAAGGGCAGAGTGGGGGCTTCTTGCTTTCTTGCTTAGGAGTTTGATAAGGGGTAGCTTTTCTTTTGACATTCTCTTTGGTGTGGCTTCCTTTTCTCTTTAACACACCAACTCCTTTTTGTGTCAAAAGGACATCAAATGTTCATATTTTATCACAACATCACTTTCTGAGCTGTGTGATCCGAAAAATAATGATATAATTAATACCGGTCCTGATTAATATCTGGACTTTTATTTTTTGCCCCGTTTCAGATCGTGGTATTTTGCCTCCTTCTTTTCAACTCTTGCAAATTTTATTGATTAGCTTTTGCAACTGGCTTGGAATTTCATTATGTTTCCAGTTGCCTTCCATACTGCAACAGAGGCTGCGGAGGTCACTGCAGATGGTTTAGTATCTACCATCAGGTTTCTGTGGCATTTTCTTGCAGCAAGTCCTTACTCAGCCCCTGTGAAGGGCAAGCTGCAAGTGCCTGGGAACTACTCTCAACTTAGCAGGGATGGGAGTAAGTGCATAAATGCCCCAGCTTCCTTGCCATCAGTCAGACAATTCTGAGGTGTGCTCCACATTGTTTTTAGAGGGTCTCCAGTGGGGATTGTGCCCCAATTACCCACAGCATTAATCATCTCATGAATGCATTGTTGACTTTTTTTCCCTTTTCTTTCTCACTCCCCCCTCCCTGCTTAGAATGCTGCCTGGGATTACCTCCCACATAAACTATTGGTACCCAAATCTTTGACTCAGGTTCTGCTTCTGGGAGATCGCAAAGTGACACAATATCATACATTTTGCTCTCTCCTCTATAAAACAGAAAAAAAAAAAATCTCCCAAAGAGCCACCAGCACCTTCTCAATTGCTACTTGAATTGGGGGAACTAAGCTCGCCTGCAAAGACCTTCTTCTTATGCTTTGACAACCGACTAAACATCTCCCTGCACACACCAACCTTCCTTTTGACCACTGGGGTTCTAGCTATTTTTATAGATTTCCTTTTGTAACTGTTTTGAAAGTCAATCTTGGTCAATTTTATAATATTAGTCACCATTTGATTCATAAAAATGGATGAAAATTTTGGTTTGACCAGTGTGGAATCTGGGGATGCTGTTGCCTAGGTAACAGCTTACGTGGGTGTGGAATTAAGGATAGTAGGCCTAATACTACATATGAAAAGAGAACAGATTGCCTGGTAGAAGGAGGCGCATTAGATTTCTCAAGCAACTTGAGATGCCATTTAGTTCTCTGGAAGAGGCCATTTTCTAGGCAGTTAGAGGAGTAAATGACTCAGTAAGAGATGCTGTTTGACAGTAGGGATTTCTGTAAGGGGATTTTCCATCACCTTATTCCAACTTTTTCCAGTTCAATGTAGTTGTGGGGGAAACTATGGTGTACAGACACACACATAGGGAAAATACAGATATCTGAGAAAGAAAAACATAACCAGTGCCTGCCCATGTAGGTCATTCCTTCCTGTGCATTGGATGGAAAGTATTCCTACACAAAGGCAAATAGATGAAATCTCAATTTTGTCTCTCTGCCCAGGGATAGCAGTCGAATCAATATTCTGTGCCTCTAGGAGGAAATAAAGAGCATTTATGCTGTGGACTCAGCTAAATGTGTATATATATTAGGATTTGTTGTGTTTCCTGGCCCTAGTGGCACAAAACAAGCACCATAGTGCTTAGTGCTTCCCAGACAGCTTTAAGTGTGAAGTAAGAAGATTTGTTCAGCCAGCTTCCACACCCCAAAAATCTCTTGGCTGTGTGATTTGCTCACTTACCTTTCAAAGTGCATGTATAACAGCAAGTGCCGCATGTGGGATTTCATGGCACTGAAACACAGTGGAAGTGGATTTTGTGGAAGATTGCTGTTTTCCAGAGACTTTTAAGCATCCCTTGAAAATGGAGGCATTGGTGCTGTGATCTCAAGAAATCATAAGCGAACAGGTCTAAGGAGTAAAATTTTGGACATAGCACCTCTTCACATGTGATCAGGATTTTTTTTTTTTTTTTTTTTTTTTTGAGGCAGGGTCTCACTCTATTTCTGGGGCTAGAGTGCCGTGGTGTCAGCCTAGCTCACAGCAACCTCAAGCTCCTGGGCTCAAGCAATCCTACTGCCTCAGCCTCCTGAGTAGCTGGGACTATATGTACACATGTCACCACACCGGGCTAATTTTTCTATTTTTTATAGAGACAGGGTCCCATGCTTGCTCAGGCTGGTCTCCAATTCCTGGCCTCAAGCAATGGCCATCTTGTTGGCTGTGATAAGGATTTTGATCAGAACTTCAGAGTTTAGATAATGTTATCAACACTTTAGGGTTTTTGTATCTAAAATGATAATTTCGTTCCAGTTGTAAATGCTCTGCCTTCTCTTGTCTAATCATTTGTGTCCTTCTTCATCACATTCAGCCTCTCCATTAACCTTGCCTGAACAGCAAACCCTAAACCCTGTTTTTATATTTTCTCCCAATGTTTTAATTTGCATGACATTGCTTAAAGTTTTTAGTATGGTGCATTGCAAGGATGCTTCAGGATGATAACCAACAAATACACTGACATTATAAGGAAATGATTTGGTCCAGTTAAAGAGATTTTCCATTTAAAGAAAAATTTGTATGCACATCACCATTTTATTTAACTCTTTGATGGGCATCTTTAATAATGTATTTCCCTTCTCTTTTATTTCTTCACTCCAGAATTCTGAATGTAGTGTAAATGTTTTAGATGATTTAGGATTGCCATGAATAACAATGACTGTGCTGTCTTCAGGCTCTACTGATGTAATCAAAGGGCTTTGATTTCTTAAAGGGCCTGTCATTACTATATCTTTTTTTTTTTTTTTTGAGACAGAGTCTTGCTTTGTTGCCCAGGCTAGAGTGAGTGCCATAGCATCAGCCTAGCTCACAGCAACCTCAAACTCCTGGGCTCAAGCAATCCTCCTGCCTCAGCCTCCCGAGTAGCTGGGACTACAGGCATGCACCACCATGCCCGGCTAATTTTTTTCTGTATATATTAGTTGGCCAATTAATTTCTTTCTATTTATAGTAGAGACAGGGTCTCGCTCTTGCTCAGGTTGGTTTCGAACTCCTGAACTCAAACGATCCGCCTGGCTCGGCCTCCCAGAGAGCTAGGATTACAGGCGTGAGCCACCGCGCCCGGCCCTATATCTTTTGAATACTACTTAGGTTTCCCTTTTTGAGTTTCTGTGTCTTTTCTCTCCCTATTACCTGAGTGAGTGTGCCCGTTTCTGCTAATTACCTTCACCCTCCTGCCCCACTTCAAACTTACAGCTGTTAATCTTTTTGTTATTGTTTAATATGGCAACTAGGCAACTAAGTTTGTTGGAGCAGCACATAAAGCTAGAATGTATAAATTCTTAACAAGAACCTGAGGCTCCTTTCTATGAGTGAAGTGTGTGAGCTTTGTGCATGAACTTAGCACTATTTTGATTGCTTAGAGTTTTTTTTTTTCTTTTCCTCATAATTTTGCAACTATTTTCTGTATAATTGAATTAGCTAAATGGGTAATGACACACTGGAGAATTGAGACCATATTCTTTGTGTGTGTGTGTGTGTTTTCCCCAGTACTTCTCTCATAGATTATTGACTCGGAATTTAGAGCCCATAATATTTTTTTTTTCCAGTGCTTCAGTAGTTGGCTCTCCATTGCATTTCTCTCTCTTTGAAGCATTAATGCTCACCAAGCCCTTCAAGTCTGATTCACTAAATGGATGGCTTCTATGGCTCTGATTGGAATTTGAGAAGGTGTAGCTCATACAGTACTATATACCAGGGCAGGCTGATACTTTGTAGATGTTCTTTGTTGTATTGTTTGTTGTACTGACAGACTCACTGGAAAGTAGGAGAGTAATGTAATGGACTTTCTGGTTGGGTTTTAGGGCTCCATTCACTTCCAGGGCCCAACCCTTTGTCGGAGTTTCTTGGGCAATGATTACGCTTACTAATTTGTTCTTATGTATGTATTTTTACTTTTCACTTTTCTTCGTTCATTTAAGTCAAGTCTGTGTCTTTAGAGCTGTGAAATTTTATATAAAAGTCTTCCGAGTTCTCCTTCCCCAGTAAGTATGGTTTACAGATGGTGACACCGGAGTTCTAAGGTTAAATGATCCAATCAAGTTCCAATTCTTAGATAGTGACAGAGATGAGACAGAATTGGGCCCCCAGATTAGTTTTGTTATCTAGTATTTTTAGCACTTTAGTCACGCGGCTCTTCCTTGTGAATTGTGAATTTTAGAATTTGTGGAGCCAGAAACACACTTGGAAAGTGCAGACCAGCTATGTTGTGAAGAGTTCCTCATTAGCGATGGAATGGTGGGAGGGCCCATATTCACCACACTGCAAATTCCTGATTTATTTAGTCAAGGATCAGAAACTTCACAGAAGAGAGGGAGGCACTGAAGGTATAGAAAGAATAGCAGATGCAGGGGATCTCAGCAGAGCAGCCTTTGATATGTTTGCTCCTGAGACAAGGTTTGGTCGTGCTGGCCTGGGAGAGATCCATTTTGGGCTGTGACTGAGTATTTTATATTTGGCCAATGTGACCATCCAGGGAGAACTTCCATAAGCAATGTGTACCCTTAATAGGAAACACTGACAAGTGTCTGAGCCCCTCTTGGATCTTAAATCAAACTCAGGGTCAGCAGCCTGCGTCTTCACCATGGGGGAAAAAAGTTGGGGGTCTAGGCCATGAAGCATAGTGGTTAAGCATGTAGATTCAGGGTCTGGACTCTCTAAGTTTGAGTTTCTCATCTGCCACTCAGACCCTCAGAAACCTTGGGAAAGTTATTTTTAACCTTTCAGTACCTCAGTTTCCCTGCTATAAAACAGTGATAATTATAGTATCCACTCAGATGGTAGTTAGGAGGATTAAATGTAGTGTTATTTGTAAAGTACTTAGAACAGTGCAGAACGACGCTTGGTATAACATAAGGATGATATAAGTGTTAGCTGTTACTATCATGTTTCCTTCTTTTCCAGCTTCTCATTTGCCTATAAGCTCTACTCAGGGAAGATGCTCAAATTTGAATAAATAATTAGCTTTGGGAAGAGATGTGTAAATAAAAGTACAAGTTATGAACTTGATTAATGTTTTCTTCCATCGTGGATATATTGCCAATTTTGTTTCTGTACAGATACATAAATCAAGTACAATAAACTTATATTTCTCGATTCCACTTATATGAACTACCTAAAATAGTCCAACTCTTAGAAGCAGAGTAGAATGCTGGTTACCAGGGATGGGGGAAGGGAGAAATGGGAAACTTCTGTTCACTATGTATAAAATTTCAGTTATACAAGACAAATAAGTTCTAGAGATCTGCTGTATAACACAGTGCCTCTAGTTAACGACACTGTATTGTGCACTTAAAATTTTGTTTAGAGGGTAGAGCTCATGTTGAGTGTTCTTACCACAAAAAAGGAAAGAAGTATAAAGGATGGAGGAGGTACAGTTGGGAACCCTATCTCCTTGATGGCCTGCAGATAAATGAAAAATAAATAAGAGCAGTACAATGCGGTTGCAAATATATATTTTAATAAACATCGTCTAGGAATATGCTCTTTTTCTTTCAGCAGAGTACATTAGAATGAGTCATCCATTGGGTATCTGCAAAGTGTCATCATTAGTCAACATGCTTTTTAAAATAAAAATTATAATATTTGAATGAATGTTTGGTGACAATAAGATAGACTATTTGAAACTGGGACTTCATTTTCCAGAAAATGAAAAAATATGGTTATTATACATATTCCTATGGGGTACTTATCTATTTTATTTAGTCTATAGGAAATAATTTTATAAAGAGAAAATGCAATTATCTAGTCCAAAATTTTCTCAGCATTGAATCCACAGGGGTGTATATGTGTGCTAAATATACTGGAATACTCTTAAAAACAAATAGGCTTTAAAAAAAAATTACAGGAATGCTCTGAGTCTTTGTTATGACACACTTTTGCTAAATATATTTGACAACTTGAAAAAAAGGGTGATGCTGATAAATTTTATATTCCATCTAGCCTTCAGAGAATAAAAAACAAAACTGAACAATGTTATAGAATGCATAATTTCCAAAGTACTCTTGCATTACTATTTGATTTGATGCTCACAGCACTTTGCTAGGATATTATTATTAGCCCCATTGTACAGGTAAGGATTTTGAGGCTCAGAATGTTGCAATGACTTGTCCTGAAATGAATTGCCAATGAATCTGGACTCGAATCCAGGTTTTCAGTCCCTGAAGCCCATGGAAAATTCCTCTCATCCATCTTCAGACAAATAATTTTCAAAGAATCCTAGTGTATTTCCTTCAAACCAAAAAATTGTCTTTCTATCATAATTCAAAGGATACTTCAGGATATTGTAAACTTCAACCACCATTGTGAGCATTTATTATTGTGGAACATTACTGCAAAACAGTTCTGGCCATTAGTATTTTCTAGTGGTATACATGCTGGATAAATGGAAACTTTACCAGGGTAAATGATAATTTGTGATTAGAGACTAGAAACAAAGCTGATTTTATTATTTAACCATGCTAGTAAGTTATGAGAGAGAAATAATAGTGCAATGTGTGTGTGTATGTAGAGTTATGTTTGTAAACTTGCTGTTAGAACTGATATAGGAAATGAACAGGAGAATGGGTCAAGGAAAAAAAAGCATGTGTCTGTTTAATGGAAAACTTCAAAGTCCGTAAATCTTGTTTTTGCTTCAGAAATTGTCACCTCGAATCCAGTTGCTGACCCACACATATAAACAGGCTGCAAGCTGTGGCTTTGTAGACGCTTTCAGAATTCCTCCTCATAAGATTACCAGATAAACATGATTTTTTATTTCTATTACAAGATAATTTGAGTCTAAATGGTCCTCTTTCATTCTCTCCCACCTGATTGCAATAAAGAAGCTTGCTTTATCTTATTTGGGGCTCTTAAAAATGTTTTTAAATTGATTCTCATACCTGCATCCCTTCATATATTATTCTGGAGAGCGATAAATCTAATTTTTATTAGCTGAGACCTATGAGTCATTCTGCTAACTGGCACCACAAACCACCTCCCCACCAGACTGGCCTTTGCTGAAGGCTCTAAATTTAGAAACTGAATGAGATTGCCTCTGGGTTACATAAGGAGGGGAGGAGGTTATTTTTAGCATGCCATTATTATACCTAGAGAGTCCTGTGCTTCCATCTGATTTGTTAAGCACAGGCTGAAAGAAAACGTGATTTCTGATTCTCTCCATGTGCTGTTCGGGTGCAGCATCCCTCAGTACCAAATGACATTTGCAGTTTTGTTTACCTGCAGTTCTTCATGTTTATTTCGTCTGTGGTATAAACACACTGGAAATCAATTGTCTTCAAACACAATGACGTTGTCTTTTACTGCCTCCTTCATTTGGGGAAAACCTCCCCAATATGCACTATAATTTTATCCTTTCTCTCCCCCCCCCATCTCCCTCTCTCTTTCTTTTAAGAATGGAAGGGAAACATTTTGGCTTCTCCTTTTCTAAGGCTGTCAGAGCTGATGATGGCACATGTCTATCTAGACCAATGAAGCTTTGTTTCTGTTTTCCTTGCCAGGCACTTGTTTTTACTTTCTTTTGCAAGGGGACTGCTGCAGCTGATTGGGAAAAATAAAAAGTGGCAAGGCAAACATTAGGAGGCAGGCTGTCATTCGGGCAGAAAATTAATGGATGCAGTAGTGGCCAGAGAGAAAATCTGGACAGAGGCAATGTTTTCCTTGTCAGCATATCCCCATTGTTTCCCAGCCCAATATCAAAAGTCAGCATTAGCTCCTTCCAGGTTGTATTTTAGCAATCAAGTACATCTACCTTGCTGGAGTTTTAATGCAGTGATGGTGTGTCAATCTTATTTACTTATTTTTATTTTTAATTATTTGTTTCAGGGATTAGATGGTCATATGGCTAGTTGCCTACTAAATGTATCTACTTAGAGTTACGTTCCTTTCTGTAATCAGTGTAGGTAGCTGAGGTTTTTAGCTGGTGTATATGTGCAGAGCAAGATGACTGTTGTAAGAAGGAGAAGTGAATGGTGCACAGGAGCGTAAGAGTGTTTTTTAGCAGCAAAATTAGAACTGCTTGCTGAAATAGTCCACCAAGACATTGCTAAAACATTAATGTTTTGCAGTGGTTCTGGGATGCGAGGAGCCAGATTGTACAACAGTGACCCAGGCAGCTCACTCTGGGTGGCCTGATCAATGAGCTGGCTACTTTCTACCAGTAGGAGTGTATAGGTATCCAATCTTTACTTGCTAATCCGATCTCTATCCTTGCTCATAAAATTATTTTTGAAGACATAAATCCAATTATATAATCTCATTTGTTAAAAAGCAAATTGACTATAACAGTCCCTAAATAATGATGAGAACTAAATGGCAACTAAATAAAAAGCAACTTATCTGTTTCTCAATAGTATGATTTACATAGATATGAAAACAGGCTATATAATATATGCAATAAGTCATTATATTTCTCAGAAACAGAGAGAGAGAAGGAGAGAGAGAAATTCTGACAGAATATTACATTCCTAAATATAATTTGGATTCAGCCTAGTTAGTGCTATTTCTCCCAGTGAGAGTGGCTGTACCCAAGCTCAGCTTCTCATAGATCTGTGGGTCCCAGGTCCCAGGCAGCTCCTACAAACAGATGGGACCCAAATCCAGATAGCTTGGTTCTCAGGAGTGCACTTGTGGCCACTTTCTCTCATATTTGCTCTAAGATTGAGAGTGAATGGAGCAGAGTCTTTTTCCTCGATGTAAAACCATGCCCTGGCCCTGGGATGCCTCTCCATGTGGCTAATGGGAGGATGGGACACTTATACTCTCTATTCTCTTGTGACCCTGGCCTTGTAAGTTTCTACTTTTTCTATATGGTGTGACATTGTAGAATTTGTTTTAAGCCCTTTAACACAAGAGGTGATAACCACAAATAAACCCACCTGGCACATCAGGTGGGGAGAATTCCTGTTTTCTAGCAGGAAAGGATCCAGTGGGCCACCCTGGAACCAGAAGATATCCCTCCTGAGGGGGACAATGAGGTCACTGGAGGGCTGGTGAGCAGGGTCATTTGGGATGAAGGAAGGCCACTGTATGACCATGGTGATCTCGATCACCACAGCCCCTAAGAGAGCAAGCCAGGCCACTCAGCCCTGGAATGGGCAATGAGCCAGTGGCTTTGTTGTCTAGCAGAAGATTACTAGGACTTGGAATAGCTGGTCACTTGGAAGTCCTGGAGTGGTGACTTGGAAGTCCTGCTCTCCCACTGGGAGAGCAGAATCCTGGGTGCTGAAGGGTGGCAGTAGATGGCTGAAGAAGCCCACCCTCTCCCCTCAAGAGTCTGAGAGCCCAGAGCCCTAAAGATAGAGGATGAAAAGTCCCCATCCCAGGATTCTATCTGGACTGCTGGGGCATCCTAAACATATCATCTAAGAGCTGTTTGGGAAAAATTAAGTTTAGGTAGAAATGGAACATTACCAAGAGATAGAATCTGGCCCCCTCTAGAATAGCACCTCACTCCTAGCCAGAAAAAAATGCCAGAATCTTGAGTGCTTGTTTTCATCTGTAAATCTGAATGATGGGAAGTAGGGAGAGTTTAATGCAGGACCTCCTACTGCAAAACAAATTGCTAGATTGAGTGTATTGGACATACCTTGTGTCCTACCTATATCCTCTTGGCCCACCTATTTTCCTGTGGCTGCAGTCAGCTATATGAAGGTAGAAGCTAACATCACTTTACCGTTACCCTAGCCATACTAGTTATCTCATCCAAGGCTTGTGTTCTGAGGGAATGCACAAACCTGAGGGGAGTTAACATCTGTGGGAAAATTCTTCACCACTGGGGGATGGCAGTCAGTAGATAAATATTGGTCCCTAGGGCAGATAATTCTGAGGAGCATTGTACATGGCCCCTCAGGAAATCTCTAGAAGGATTGAGCTCCAATTGTCCACAATAATGACAGCTTACAAATGTGCCCTTAATTTGGTTTTCCATCCTCCCTGTTTTACTCTTCCTAGTACCACCATTTCTGTTTCTTGTGATCGCTTTCCAAATTAGACTACCTGTCTGCATGTCATGCCTTGACGGGAACTAAAATAAAAAAAAATGGCAATATGGCAATATGCTTACTCTACTGTAGAATTGGATACAGGGAACAGAGAAGACCTTTTGACATTCCAAACATACTTGGAGAGAGATTGTCATGTTGAGATAGTCCCTCTAGTACAAGGTTTCTCATCCTTAGCACTGATATTTTGGATATCTCTAGAGTGATAACTCTATTGTGGGGGGCTGACCTGTCCAATGTAGAATGTTTAGCTGCATCTCTAGCCTCTACCCCCCAGATGCCAATAGCCCCCCAACCCCAGTCATAATAATCAAAACTTTTTCCAGATACTGCCAAATGCCTTTGAGAGGCAATTTACCCTTGGTTGAGAACCACAACTCTAGGGGAACACAAACCCATGATGCGTGTCCAGCAGATTGTTAAGTCTCAGCATGCTTCTCTGTGGGATAATGGGAATATGGGGGACTTGTGGCTTCCTTTTTGCCTGATGCTGGCTTGTAAATTTCCCTTTCCCTAATAAACCCCATTTCCCATATCATGTGACACTGTGGAATTCATACTGAACTTTGGCACATGATTGACAGTGGTATCAACAGATTTTATGTGTGTGTGTATGTGTAAAAGCATACATACATAGACAATCTCTTCATGATCACCACTTTCATAAAAGCTAGCACACTGCTATGTCATAGGGCCATATCTGTCCCCTCCTCCACAAGACTATGCTGGTTTGTGCTTCTTATATAGATACAAATACAGATACAAATTAATAATAACACCTCACAATTCAAATGAATATAAGAAAGACCTTTCTTGAGTTTCTAAGTGAAACTCTAAAAGGTGGCAATTTTTTAGGAGGTAGAATGGATTATATCCACATTGTGACTGCTTAATATAGTTACAAATTATTTGATTTTTTTTGAGACAGAATCTTGCTCTGTTGCCCAGGCTAGAGTGCTATGGCATCAGCCTAGCTCACAGCAACCTTAAACTCCTGGGCTCAAGCAATCCTCCTGCATCAGCCTCCCAAGTAGCTGGGACCACAGGTGCATGTCACCATGCCCAGCTAATTTTTTCTAGTTTTAGTCATCCAGCTAATTTTTTTTTTAAAGTAGAAATGGGGTCTTGCTCTTGCTCAGGCTGGTGTCGAACTTCTGACCTTAAGAAATCATCTTGCCTTGGCCTCCCAGAGTGCTAGGATTAAAGGCATGAGCCACTGCACCCAGCCTGATATTTTTTCTAGTAAGAAGCAAGGTCTATGTGCCCTCTCCTTGAATATGGGCAAGCTATGTGACTGTTTTGACCCACAGAATTCCTTGGAAATGATGCTATTACAGTTTCTGGGCTTAGGCCAGAAAGGACTGGCAAGTTCCATATCCTGTCCCTTGGAATACCTACTCTTAGAGCCCTGAGCTGCCAGATCACAAATTTGGTCATCGTTAGACCGCCATGCTGTGAGAAGCATAGCCACATGGGGAACCTTGGAGGACAATATACTATGTGGAGAGAGAGAAAGAGAGATTGAAAGAGAGACAGAGACTATGCAGCTTCAGACATGTGAGTAAAGAAGTTATCTTGGAAGCCCATAGTCCACCCTCCTCTGTTGTTGATACCATGTGGATCAGAGATGAATTATCTTGCTCAGCCTTTCCTAAATTCTTTTTTTTTTTTTTTTTTTTTTTTGAGACAGAGTCTCGCTTGTTGCCCAGGCTATAGTGAGTGCCGTGGCGTCAGCCTAGCTCACAGCAACCTCAAACTCCTGGGCTCAAGTAATCCTTCTGCCTCAGCCTCCCGAGTAGCTGGGACTACAGGCATGTGCCACCATGCCTGGCTAATTTTTATATATATATATTAGTTGGCCAATTAATTTCTTTCAATTTTTAGTAGAGACGGGGTCTCGCTCTTGCTCAGGCTGGTTTCGAACTCCTGACCTCGAGCAATCCGCCCGCCTCGGCCTCCCAGAGTGCTAGGATTACAGGCGTGAGCCACCGAGCCCGGCCCTGAATTCTTGACTTACAAAATTATCAGCAAAATAAACTCTTTGTTTTGAGCCATTACATTTTGGAGACATTTGTTATGCAGCAATTAATAACTGAAACACCCATTATGATGGCTATAAATTATTTAAGACCAAATTAAACTTAGGAGGTGATCAGTAAAAAGCAGAAGAACTTTCTCTGAGCAAGATTTTAAAAACTCTACAGGTTTGAAAAGCAAGAAATTTGATCTTACAAAAGTGAGAGTTTGAAGAGTCATTAGTACAATCCCAGATGGTGCCCTGGAAGAGAATAAAAATAAGAGAAAACATGGCCGCCAAAGACCTCTGGAAACAGAAGCCATATTCCCCAGGATTCTAACAGAAAACAAAAAGCAGGACTGTCTTTTGCCCAATTTATTCATAGTTTGCTCCCCAGGAAAAGATTTAAAACATGAACATATAAGGACAAGATCTCACTGTTCACATCTTGTGGGCGTTTCATTAATATGGGTCCACTCTACTTCTGCTTTGTAGTGATAGTTCCCTCAGAGGACTTTCTTACTCCTGAATTCACATATTCTGCTAAGAGGACTTTGGGATTCTTGTAATTATTTTATTAAGGGTTCTGACAGCTCAGAAATTGTCTTCAGACACCATAAAACTCATACTGTAATTACCACATTTTCACTTTGAATCATTATTATCCCATTTATAATAAATGTGGTGATAGATGATTTATCTGTAAGACATATAAAACTTGAAACATTCAAGCAATAATATAGTCTTATTGGGAGTTTAAAAGGCCACAATAACAATCACAGAATGGAATATTATGCTGCTATTAAAAATGAGCAAGTTTTCTTTGTCCTGAAATGGAAAGATCTCCAGAATATATTATGAAGTTTTAGAAAAAGTAAAGTATAGAACAATGGGTATAGTATGCTATATTTTGTGTTAAAAATGAAAAAATTACAATGCCATATTTCTAGCTGTACAAAAATATTCTTGAATTGTATTTAAGAAATTAATTATATTTAAGAAATTATATTCAAGAAATTAATTTCCTTATAAATTTTCTGTGTGAATTGAGAACTAGATGTTTTAAGGAATCATCTTCCATTCCATGCTTATCTCCAGGAGGCCCACTTTTGTTCTCCAGAGTAGAGGTTTTGTTTCCTTACCCACTTATTAATTCCTCCTCAATCTATTCTTATAATGTTTATCTACTTATTAAGGTCTTTTAATTCCAAGTTTATCTGAAATATTTTTCTTTCACTATCCCACCCATCACCTCCCCTTTAAGAGATCAACAATAAACCAACCAGAATTGTTTATCAAAAATCTGATACATACTTAGCCACATTCTAGTGTATTAGATACAGAAAACATTCCTGCAAGCCCCTACCCTCAGGAGCTCATAATTGAATTTTTAAGTTGGATTACATATTGAACTCTGTGATACTGACTTGGTGTGATAGTTCACAGGCAAGAGCAATTTTTTAAGGTAGAGATAGTTAAGACAAAGGTAGACCTTTGTGTAGAGGGAAAGGAAGAGGAGAAGGTAGGGCACTACTGGAGGGTGGAGCAGTATTGTCAAAATCCCAGAAGCAAGAATGGGTCTGGAGAGGGATAAGACTGCTAAATAGCTGAATCTATTTCATACCTAGAAATCCAAAACCCATAGGGAGACAAATAGAAGTAAGCAAAGACATGGCCTGGATATTGAACAGGCTCTGGTAAATATGGCTTTATTGTCCATATCTTGACAGCTAGTGTGCTGACCACCAGGCAGGGAAGCCTGCACCAGAATAGCCCTCAGTCACACATGCCTTTGTGACAACATTGAAACCACTTGATAATAATGGTGCTTATTCCCGTAGGTCCCCAGCACCACTGCAGTGTTTCACTGTCCAGAAACCCTTTCACTGTCCAGGACTCAGAAATCATTTTTGGTTCTTAGACTGCTGATCTCTAACATTCCCCAGACAGAGGACTGTGCTGCCACTTGGGGCCTACTTACCACTGCAGGACTGGGCATCTTCTTTTCCAAAGTCCTCTTGTGGACAAAAAATACATATGTTAAGATAAGTATTGTCTTATTAGGTAGAACTTTACTAAGGAGACATCTTAGGCTTAGAAGCAAACCAGAGTACTCTACTGGGGTTGAGGTTGAATCTTTGATATACCAAATAGCCATGTGACCTTGATGTGGTTAATTTAGCTTTCTGGGGCTCAGCATCCTCATCTGGCTGCTTATTAGGATTACTGGGGATGCTTAAAATAGATCTCAATGCCCAAGCCCCACCCAGATCAATGCAATCACAATGTCTGTGGATGGGATCTGGGGAATCAGTACTAAAAACAAAATAAAACAAAATAATAATGGGATTTTGATGGGGAGCCATTATTTTTATTGTTCTTAAAAACCTCTGCTACCTTTAAGATTGGACAATTCCATAGGGTAGCTATAATTATAATAATAGATAGCTGTTATTATTATTGGTGAACATTTGGTGAGTGTGTGTTATATGTCACTCTACTAAACATTTTATATACATTATCCCACTGCTCACATCCTATGACAGAGGTACTAGTTTTATTCCATTTTGCAGGTGAAGAAACAGGGTCATAAAGAGGTTAAAGTTGTTTCATCCAAGATTACATTGCTAAAGAGGGAAGGTGTTAGGGTTCAAATATGGAAGTCAACTATCTGACTTGAGTTCTTTGATTGTTTGACAAAAATCTATGCAAAAATTACAAACATAACCCCATAGGAGATAAAGATGAGGCTGGATATATCATAGGGGTGGAGGCACGTGTGGTGGTGAGGGAAATACTAAGTCAGGCCAGCCTTACTTGTTCCCCAGATTCATATCCAATATTTTGAGTGCGTTTAGATGGAGCCATTACATTTTGCCTGAGGTCCATGTCCTTCAGGTGGTAAGTTCCTGCTATTCCATATTTTGTAACTTAAAAGAACTGGTAAAAGGCTCAACATGGAATGTGACACAGACTGCCTCTGCTAGGGAAATTTCTACTATGAAACAGGCTTGCCAATTAGTTTCTAAGGCTCCGATGTGCTGATAATCCACACTCCCTCCTTTTGGCTTGGCTGCCTTGCCACCTCCCAATGCCTGCATATTTAAAGCAGTCTCTGTGAGGGGAAAATTACAGGCAAAAGAACTCCACTGCCTGGTGATCTGATGGTCATTAAAACGTGGTCATTGACCAAAACTCTTAATGCCCAGAGCTCTTCAGTTGGCTTAGGAACTCACTTTTGAGAGGATTAACTGCAAAATGTGTTTAATGGAGGGCATCTCACTCTGTCTTAAGCAACACAAATGCTATGCAAGTTTTACATCCTTGAGAGGAAATGCTTGTCATACTATGCAACAGAGGTTGTTCATTGTCATTCAATATACGAAATGCCACGGTGCATACATTTGGGCATTTAGTTCTTGTTTAGCAGATTTCTGAAGAAACAAAGTGGTGAGGAGAAAACATTGTAAATTAAGCTGTCAAGTCCATGTGTTTAGTTTAATGTAAATATGCATATACCCTGTCATTAAAAGCTGAGTGATGCTCTTGACCACTGGAGGAGGAGGAGACATTTTCTGTTAGTTTAGGTTTTCTGTTTTCTAAAGTTTGCTTTTTTAATATTAATGCTTTTCCTGCAATTTCAAGGATCCTGTGACCAGCTTGCTGGCTTGAATTCATTCATTCATGTGTGCATCCATCCATTTGTTTATTGATTGATTGTTTCAACAAATATTTATTGAATGTCAACTAAGTGCCAGTGCCTTGGTCACATTTCAGTGTGGCTGGAGTTTTCCTGAATATGGATAGTGTTTTCTACTTACATTCCTTCCCAAGGGTAAATAACTGCATCTTCTGTGCTATAATTATCAAAGTTGCATGCATCTCATTATTAAGTTTGTATTATAAAACAGACGCAACATTTTAAAAGGCTATTTAATTGCAATTTGTAAAGTAAACCAGCCTAAGTTAAAACACTTCCTTTGTTCGCCATCTGATAACTATGGTAATGGCTGGTCTGTTTCTCTCTTAACTTTTACATTTTTAGAGAGGGAAACCTTTGGCTCCTTTTTCTCATCTGCTTGCTGTGGTGCTGAACTCCCTGAGCTCATCCTGGCTTTACTGCTCTGTGACTTTGCTTTGATTTAAAGTCTTCAGAGCTTCTTCATTCACAACAGGACTGCAGCTTCTCTCTCAGCCTCTGTCTCTATCAGCTGCCAGAGGAGTCCTGCGCAGGGCGGGAGGGGAGAGAATGACACAGCATCTCCTCTCTGTTTCCTTTCCTTGGATCTGTGTTGCCCTCTCTCTCTTTTCCCCACCCTCCCTCCCCCTGCCCTCATCCTCCTGTCTCTTTCTTTCTTCCTTCCTTCTTGCTTATTTTTCCACTAGGCAGAAAAAAAAGAGGAGGAAAAAAGTCACACGTATGGTGTTTTAGATGGATAGAGTGATTTTCTCATTCCTTCCCACACCTTTCTCTTTTTCCCTCTCTAAAGGAATAAATGACTTTATTCCTTTTGACTCACCTACCTTAATCCATTTTCATCTTGATTTACTTGTTGGGGTGAAGTAGCAGAGCTGGATACAGCTTCACTAACAAGTAATACTTTCCTTGGTAGTCCTAGCAAGAGGTTGCCTGCACAAAAATGTATAATGTGAATAATAGAGTTATTCAGAAACAGTTTTTTAGAAACCCATTATCATTCACGCAGTGCAAAACACCTTACTGACATTTAAACAATATTTTAAAGTGAGATTTAAAGTGTTTTCCTTACACTCATTACCAGTGTTAAGATATTGCCCCAGTAGTATTGCTGAATTTGTGTTGATCTATCGACAGGGTGAAACTCAGCTCCCCTTTAGACCAAGGATTCATTCTGTCAAGGTGGTAAAGAAGGAAGCTAAGAGGTCACTTAACACTCACTAGTGTGGACTTTTAATGGAGTCAGTCAAATAGCTATATTGATACCATTTGGTTATTTGCTTATGAAAATATCCCTGAGTAATCTGGATTTATAATGCATGATTTTATATGTTAGTACTTGAAATAAAATAATCCAAGGTTATAAACCATGTGTTGATTGTCAACTGAATTTAAATATATGTGTTATTGAAATTTTAGTTAATGATTTAAATCACAGATAGATTGTTAATTTAAGAGTAGCACATTTTAAAATAGGAAATTTCCTTTATGGCCAAATTTTTAAATTCTTATAAAGTTTAATATATTACAATTTAATTACAATGCTAAACTTTTGTGCCTTTTGATTTGCCCTAAGAGAATTAAAACTGTGTTTTAATGAGATAGCTAGAAATGCTTTAATTAAGGTACTATATTTCTTTGGGTTACAATTCTTGGCACAGAGTGGTTATTCATTAATATTATTTTTATCTTAAAAAACTCGGTGAAATTAGTGATCCATTTTGGGGAAAAGTATTTCTATTCAACTTGATAACTCTACCTATGAAAATGGGGGGAGTCTTTCAACGCTGAGAGCCACAAATTCTCCTGAATTCACAGTGTTCTAGCACAAAGGAGGGAATAAAATGGGAGCATTTGAAACTGTCAAAATGTAAATGACACATTTAAGGTACATTCATCTGGCACAGCAACACTTTACAATTTTTTTTTATCATACCGTACATATTTGGTTTCCATCATTTTCAAAATGTGACATTTTAATATAGAATTTTATGACTTTGAGTTTTTGCCCATTTATAGACATCTATCCTGATACTGTACAATAAAATTCTGTCTTCTTTTCATGGACTAGATTTGAAGCCTAGGTTAAGCTGGTGTTGAGACCACCTCTCCTATGGCTGCCTGTAGGACCAAAGAGAAGCCCTTTGGGGAGTCTCTTTTTGGGGAGCACACTAGGGGTGCTCCCTCCACTTCCCATCCTGCCATCCTCACCATAATTTGCCAAGGAGATTAGTCCAGAGAAGAGAGCTGTGAATAGAATTGCTTTTCCATCTCATCGGGATCAAGCCAGTGATATCTGACATCCTTTAGTCATCACCAAATGGTTAATCTGCCCAGCTCCCTCTTGTCACCCTTTTCCCATAAGGCTTTATTTATCTCCTACCTTGACTCAACTCTCCACACCTTCTTTACTCCTCAAGCCCTTCCACTCTGCCCTCTGGAGAAAAACCCTTCTATATGAACATTCCCTTTACCTTCTTGATCTGACTCAGGGTTTCTCAACCCCAGCACTATTGACATTTTGGGCTGACATTTGGGACATTTGGGATCATTCTTTGTTGTGGGTTACGCTGTGCATTGTGGGATGTTTGCAGCTTCCCTGGCCTCTAAGTACTAGAAGCCACTAGCATCACCCCCTCCCCCCATATTGCCAAATATATTGCGGGAGGGGGGCAAAATCACGCCCAAATGAGAAACACTGATTTAATCCATCTTACTTTTGGGTCTGCTGAAATTGTGTCCTTTTTGCTCCTCCTTCTCCCTCAAAAATCAAAGCTCCTTTGAAGCACATGCCACCATCCTACTAGTCTTTTGTTCTACTCCTGACCTTTCATTATATATACTGACCTCCTGGTCCCCTCCTCTCTTTCGATGGAGATTTTAAGCCATGGCTCCCCCCTCCCTCCCTCTCTACTATCACTCTGGTGATTGCTCTCCTGCAACTTTCACATCTCAAGCCTCTGGCCTCTAAGTTACCCGATCCTCTTGATCCAGGTTAAACCCAAATCTGTGCCCATATTACATCTGAGGAACAGAATTTCATTAGAGAAAAATGCGTAACCCTGCTGCTACTGACCTCACTTCACATTGCTGACTATGGATTTCACCTTCCTTGACCATCCTATAATATTACTATTTCCCTGGTCAGTTTGCTCCTTCACTCACTGAGACTATTCCATACTCTCTTTTTCCTTAAAATACTCCAATATTACTTCTTTCCCTCACTCTCCTTAATGCCTTTGTGTCTTAATTCATTGAGAAAAATAGAAGTACTCAGAGAAGGATAGCC
Source organism: Microcebus murinus (assembly GCF_040939455.1). Lineage (NCBI taxonomy): Eukaryota > Metazoa > Chordata > Mammalia > Primates > Cheirogaleidae > Microcebus > Microcebus murinus. Next base: position 97,347,611 of record NC_134136.1, read on the forward strand.
TCATCTTCCTACCAGCAACTCAACTCCTCTCTCAGGTCAACCTGTCCCCTTATACATCTCCTTCATCCCTTTTCAGTGACCCAAGGGCTTTGTTCCTTTACTTATGCCCCTTTTCTTGTGCATCATTCATTCTCCTCTACCATCAACATATAAACCGGCTGTACTATCTCCCATCTAAACAATGACAACATGATCTCTATATATTGGTATGGTTCAGTCTTATGCTTTTCCTGCTCCTCTCCTCCTCTCCCTTCCCCCCCCTTCTCTCTTTGCCTTCTCTATCAATATTGACTCTCTGAATGGTCTGAACCAGCCCTGTGACTTTTAATAACATTTATATGCTAATGATTGCAATTTATACTTCTACCTTTCCTTTAAGCTATAAATTTATATATCCAACTGCCATTTAATTTGATGTCTCACCAGCACCTTCAACTTAACATGTCCTTTACTTTTCTAGTGTTAACCCTTTCTATAACTTAAAAAAGGTGCTTTGGCTGAAAATCCAAAAGTGGTGCTGATTTCCTTCTTTCCTTCCCACCCTACATCCCTCATCATGTCTTATCAACTCTACCTTCAGATTAGATCACAAATTTGACCTCTATCCAATATTACCCCCTAGTCTAAGCCACTGTCATCTCCAGGGCCACCACAATAAACCTCGTAACTGGTATCTCTGCTTCTACTTTTTCTGCCCTAGAGGATCTTCTTCACATGTCTGAGAAAGTAATCTTGTAAAATTTATAAATCAGATTTTGTCACTTTCCTGCTCAAAATTCTTCACCAGGTTTCTATTTGAAATAAAAGCCTATGTCTTACCATAGGCTTTTAAGAAAGATCTGGCCCCTATTTGTCGTGGTCACTTTTATGTGTCAACTTGACTGATACACACACAGACACACACACACACACACACAGAGTCATGTGTTGCTTAATGACAGGGATACATTCTGAGAAACGTGTCCTTAGGTGATTCTGTGACTGTGTGAATATCTCTGCCACTAGATGGTATAGTCTACCATATACCTAGGCTATATGATATGGCTCCTAGGCTATCAACCCTTACTGACTGTTACTGTACTAAATACTGTAGGCAATTGTAACACAATGGTAAGTATCTAAGCATAGCTAAACATAGAAAAGATACAGTTAAAATACAGTATTATAATTTTATTCTGTCCATCATTGACTGAAGTATCCTTATGCAGTGCATAACTCTTATCTATTTCTTTATCTCTCTATCTCCCATTAGTTCTGTTTCTGTGGAGAACTCTAATTCATTACTGAATCTCTTTTTCTTATCATTCTCCTCCTCCCTCACTTTGCTCTAGCCACACTGGTCTTCTTGCTGTTTATCAAACACACCAGGCTCCTTTCAGTTCCTTGGCCTTTGCTCTTACTGCTTCCCCATCACCTAGGATTTTTGCATGCTTGATTCCCTCACCAGGAAGTGTGGATGTGACAAAGATGAAAGCAAGCATGGCATTAATTGGCATTGCCATGCTAGTCAAAGAAATATTTATGTTCCTTGGACTTGCTTTACTGATATCCGGGTTAGATCATCAGGGCAACTTGAAAAATGCAACTTGGAAATCACCAGCCATTGCTAAGGATTTTCTTATTTAAGTGGCTTCTACATGACTCTAAACCTAATGCAAGAATTTCAATGCAACACATCTTGGGCCACTTTGAGAATTTTGACTGTGCTTTTGTAACATTACTCAAACAATGACCAATGCCCCAAAAGACTTTATAATCCCCTCCCGCACCAATTGAATAATGCCTTTCAGAATCCTGTCTTATTTGACAACAATTTCTTTTTTGACCCTATTCAGGCCTTCTGCTTAGGGACACTCAGAGAGACTCACTGAACTCACTTTGGCATGACACTATTTTCCCTTGTCTGGTGAGCAATAAACTCAGCTTTGATTTTTCAGCCCTGCTGATCTGGTTATTTCAATATGACAGTGCCTTAATGATTTCATTTTCTTCTCTTTTACTGTTTTACGCTTTAAGAGAAAATAAAAACTTTTTTTAGGAGTTCTGATACTTACCATTGGCCTCTTGGTTTTCCCAAACTCCTTTGTGGGAACATGGTGCATTCTCTCCCCAAAAAGAAGGATTTTACTGACCTGGATTAGGGACAATCCCTTAACTGTTTCAGGTAGTTTGTTCTTCCAAAAAATTATCATATAAAAATTCATTCTTGAAGCCCCATCAAATCTGAATCCCTTTCAGGCATTCCTGAACTACCCCCCAACAACAGAACAAAACCAAAAGCCCCTAAACTTTAATTACTATAGCTATTTATTTTGGTTCCTCTCTGTGGGTGAGATTTACATTAATTAGAGTATAATGAAGCCTGCCCTTTCAAACAAATGTATTCCTTTGTTTGCACTCATTTGAGCAAACCTACTGCACTGTGTGTGAGCTCACAAAAGGAAGGCACTGAAAACAGCTTATACAAAACCAGACCCCCAGACCTAACTTTCCCAATCCTCCCCAAGACGCCTGCAGCTTTACCCACTTGAGGTTTGTGAACAGAGACCTGTGGGATTTTTATTGTCTTGTTGTTTTCCTACCTGCAGAAGAGACACATTTTCTCGGAAAACATTTCCTTCTCTGCAGCTTTCTGGTTAGTATTCAGGCCACCACCTCTGTTATCAGACGGTGGCAACAAAGCTTTTCCGCCTGAATCTTCTGCGAGGTGGCAGGGGAATGGATTGCACAGTAATGAGCTGTTTTTGCAGGCTTCCTTCGGGAGCCTTTTCTTATATCCCTTGGCAAGAGGAACTAATTCAAAACAGCAACCCAACCCTTGGGCATCTAAAATTCACAGAAATTCAGCTGACTTGACAGGAAGAGGGTCTCCCTGAAAATCAGTGCTGTAAATCAGAGCTTCATTCTTGGAGGGGTGGGGGTGGCTAGAGGTTTTCTGGAACTTCTTATATAACCTTATATAAGACTTTTATCCCTATTGCTGTTTTAAAGCCAACTGAAGATGGTAGGGAGCATGCTGGGAGCTGCTTTGCTTTCCTGATTATGCTGTTTCATCCTCCAAGCAACATGAACTGAGACTCTCAGAGAATTTCCTCCCAGAGAGGCAATCATGGACTGTTTTACTCTTCATGAACTTGACCAGATAGACTTGATCTTTTGAGGGCAGGGCCAGCAATTTTTATCTTTATACCTCCAGTAGCTACCACAGTGCCAGGCACTTAGTAGATCCTCAGTGTATGCTCAATGGATGTCAAATGACTGGTTGTTGGGGCTAGCAGTGGCTGTGTTGATTCTATTTACATAGCAAGCTTTGCTGCTGTCTTGCTGATGTTATGTGCTCAAGTGTGACCTCCACACATGCTTCCATTTCTTCTGGCTACAGCCTCCAATTGTCTTCTTCCATGTCTCCAGCTGTTAGTTCTCTTTCTTTCCATCCTGTCTCTTCTCCCTCACAATATGGTGTCTCCACCCTGAGGAATCTACTTAAAACACACACACACACACACACACACACACACGAAGTCTGCTCATTCTTTTGTAGGTTCCAAACTCCTTCTCTTCTTCCTTAAAACCTTTCCCTTCCTCCTTGTGGGTCTCCTCATTCTTGAGAGCTTGTTTTGAAGGTTCTAGCAGGGGAGCACAGCTACTCATATACCTTTGACCAAAGAATGGTCCTCCTCTATCAGGGAAGGTAGTCCTCTTTGACCAAGCATTGAGCTTTGGGAGGGACACACATGGAGTGGTGAGGGAGAAAGGGGACACCTGCCTAGCCAACCAGAGCAGCCAAATCAACACTGGTGATCAATGAGGTGATAGATGTCACAGCCAGATTGCCCTCACATCCTTCTCATTCTTTCAACTCAGACTGATCCTCATTCATCCCAGGTTCTGCTATGTCTTCTGCCTTCTCTTAGCTTCCACCTCTATGACTTTGATGAGGTTTTACCCCTTAATTCTTTGTCAACTTCACTGTCTTTACATATTCCTTAACTTGCTGGAGGTTGGTCTTTACCTTTCTGATTTGCATTGCTATAAAGTGAAATACCCAAGCGATGATAGTTTTATGAGTACAATGGTAGAAATTGCATATATTCCTTTTGAATGTGTGGGTTAGCCGGAAAAAGTCATAGTATTTTGTTTGATTTAAACTAGTGGTTCTCAACCAGGGACAGTTTTTCTGCCAAGGGGACATTTGGCAATGTCTAGAGACATTTTTAGTTGTCACAACTGGGGGCTGGAGGTGTGGGTGCAGAGAGATGCTATTGGTATCTAGTGGGTAGAGGCTAGAGATGCTGCTAAACATCCTACAGTGCACAAGACAGCCCTCATGACAAGGACTTATCAGGGCCAAAATGTCAACAGTGCCAAGGTTCAGAAACCCTGGTTTATACCTTCTCCTCCCTTCTTACCCAGGCCTTCCTCTGTCCTATTTCCTGATGCCCAAGGTCCTTACAACCTAATCCTGTCATTGTGTCCATGGATTCAATTGATGTGTTTCCCCACTGCCCAGAGAGCACCCCATGCTTGGTTTTAATCTTCATAGCAAAAGCTGACCATGAACACTCTTCAGTTCTTGGAATCCTGGCTAGTGGGAGCAGGAAGGGCCTTTAGAAGTTTTTATAATCCACCTTCTAATTCTTCAGAGGAAAAAGAGAAGTGACTCTGCTAAGGTCACACAGCTACCTATGGGCTGCTCAGGGGGTTATGGCTCCTGTGTCCCTATTTCCAGCTCTCTTCTCTTCATATTCACTTATTGCTTTTATTCAAATAAGAAAAATACAAGCTAACTGCCTGGGCAAGGAGGAGAATCGTATTGATTGGTCTTATCCAAATAGGGACACAATAATGCACTTCCCAACTTGCTAGATTGCTATGAAAACATATTTTTTTTCAGGATTGCATCCTCTACTGCTCTCTGAAGGGTCATTGTGCCAGCTGCACAATGTGGCTCATGCACTTTACTATCCTCATAGGAAAGATGTCATAACTTGGCCAGGTAAAACACAATTTGAGGGAGATCATTAGGAACAATGGTTTTGGGTAGGCAGACCTGCCCCATCTCTTCATCTCAGGCCGTGCAGCCAGCTATGTCCTGGGTCAAGAAGTACCTGAATCTGGAGATGGAAAGGAGTGGAAACCCAAACTTTCTGTAACCAAGAGCCACAATTTGAAACAATTACAAGACAATCTGGACAACTTCCATGTCTTGCTTCTCTCTCTTACCTCTTCCCAAACAACCACATTATTGGTGTCTGAAATACTTTGTAAAAATAATAATAATAATAAAAGAAGAAAAAGTAAAAAGAATAAAACCAAACAACCACATTTTATCACTGAGCCAAAGTATTGTGGGAGGGAAGCAAGAGGGGCTGGGCTAATGTTTTTCCAAGTAAGGTCCTTTGACCTAAAGGCCTCAGAATGGCATGGGACAAGTATAAAAATGCATCTTGGTAACACTCCCTAGACCTACATTTACCACCTCTGGGGGGTGAGGCCAAACACTGAAAGTGTTAGTAAGCTCCTAGGGTGTCCTTCTGTATTCATAAGTTTAAGAACCACTGACCTAGACATTTGAATAATTAGGCTTTTCCCCCAAAAAACAATTCTAGAAAGTGAAAAGCTTTTTGGAAAACGTGTGAATCTAAGAGAGAAAACCTGCTACTAAAAAAAGAAAAAAAAGCCCACACAAAAACCTGACTCTTTGGTCATATAGCGAGGTCATAAGGTGACTGAGCTTGTTTGGAGCTTTGAAGGCGTAAAGGCCACATCTGGCAACATGCACAACTTCCTAGGGAAGGATCGGGCTTTGCTGTTGTCTAAAGTTTTTAAAGGGCAGGAACTGGGCTTCTTTTGCTCTCTAGGCATCTTTTGGATACCCTTTGAGGAGACCTGTTAAAGACAGCCTTTTCCTTGAGGGCTGTTTCTTACCCAGCGTTCCAAGGGCCCTCAAGGTGCCTGCTCATTGATCCACCTTGAACAGGTATCTGCACGTTTTCATTAAGAGCATTCACAGGCCTTGAGCACATTCCTCATTGTGATGATAATGCTCATTGGTTTTTCACTTTCCCCCTGAGCATGAATAATTTTCTGGGGGTGGGGGGTGGGTAACACCTCATCTGTGCAGATAGCCACATGTCCTGGGTTAGTGCCTCTGTTTATTCACTTGTGTTTTGCTGACCAAGCTTCAGACTTAGCTTTCCTTTTCCTCTTTCTAAAACCCTTAGTCATTAGCAAAGTGGAAGCTGCCACGTTCCCTTGCTATACCACTATCTAATAAGCACAAGGTTTCCCTAACCATGGACCATATTCTGTTTTCCTTTCAAAAAGAGAAGCAACACATAAATTCTTCTGTTTTGTGAAAATAAATGGTGTGATTATCTGACTTTAGGTGATTGTTACTTTATTTCTTATTTTTGAGTGGAAAGCAGAGAAGCAAACAGGGTCACAATACCTTACCTTTACGAACTCCCCAGAAACCCCTAAAATGAATTTCAAAATTTTGAGATCATTCAAATCTACTAGATAGTCACTTATTCTCTGTTGCTTATCCATGTCTTTACCCCAGGACCTTTGAACTTGCTCTTTCCATGGCCTCACGTGCTCTTCATCAGATAGCCACTTGGCCAGTTCTGCCCCTTTGCTTTCTTCAGCTCTCTGACCAAATGTCCCTTTTTCATGGAAGCCTTCATTGACCATCCCTTCAGTGACACTCTCTTCCCCTTTCCCTGCTTGCTCTGTTCTCTCCCCACCACCTATCCCCACCTGACGAATTATGTACAGTTTTATGTGTGCATTTCTCCCATCAAAAGGCAAATTCCATCAGGGTAAGGTCTTATTTGTTTGTTCACTGCGGTACTCTCAGTAACCTACAATGCTGCCTGGCCATATAGTAAACTCTCAAGCAATACAGGATGCATGAATGAATGCATAAGTGGATGTACAAATAAGGTCCAAACTACTATCTTCTTTGTATATAAATTCCTGGAATGAACATGCATGTAAGGAGAGAAGTTGTGAGCTATAGGAGTTTGCAAAAATATGAACCTTCAACCTACCTCTATGCCTGCGGTGATGGTTTCTCTTCACTAGCAACTGCTGTTCCCAGAAACCATGGGAAAGACTTGAAACAAATAATAACAATGGTAAAAATCCTTTCACTTGCATTGGTAGAAACCTTTGTATCAAGTAGGCATAGCAGAAGCTGTCTGTTTTCTGCCTACTGAATCAATATTGCAATCTCAGTATTCACTATTAAGCATGGAAGATTGGGAAAGATATAAAACTAAATAAAAGTATTCCTTGCCTCCTTCATTAACACTATTTCTCCCAGATTATGCCATAAGCCACATGCACACACCTTGTTTTCAATAATGCCACTTTTCCACACATATCAACTAAAGAACTAAATATTGTGTGTATTTATAATATATAAAAATCTATATAAAATATCAGGATGGATCATTCTTTATTGTGGGGACTGTCCTGTGCATTTTGGGATGTATAGCAACATCCCTAGCCTCTACCCACCAGAAGTCAGTAGTACCATCCTTCTAGTTATGACAACCCAAATTGTTTCCAGATTTTGCCAAACGTCCTCAGTAGGGGAAGGGTGTGTGGCAACATCACCGCCAGGTGAAAACCACTGAGTTACACCAAGAAGACAAGATTCTCAGGGCTTTGAGTCAGTCACCCAGGAATGGGGCCTGGGAACATGTGCTTTAAAGCAGCTCTCCCTCGGTGAGTGTAATAATCCACCAGAGTTGAGAACTACCTCCCAATTTATTCCCTTTGGCGATGACAGCACGTTCCTCATTCTGAGGTCCTGGCAAGGATCCAGTTTTCAACTAACTGAAAGTGGAGTGTCAGAAAAATATACATTCAGAGGAAAAATAGAGGAAAGTAAGTTATTGCCAGTTCCCTTCCTCTTTTCCCTCTCCCTGAAGTGAGAGACATTGACTATGACACAAACCAAATTGTCAAGTGCCAAAATCGGAAGCAGTCTAGTCTCACGCGTGAAACGAAGAAATAAATAGAATTGGAAGTGTGTGCTTTTATCAGTCTGTGAACACCTGGGCACTCTGACTGATACCACGGGGAGACCTGAGACTTTCACTCTGTGTCATAGTGATGAAGTTTAGAGCCGTCTCTGAGAAAGTGGACAATCAACAGTCCACTGAGTTAAGGATCTAAAAGCCCATGGCAACTCAGAAGACATGGGTCTAGAATTTGACCCTTTAGCCATTCATTTGGACATGGCTGTTTTTTAAGGGCTTCTTTCCATTCCTGCAGGTCTCTAAATGGTGACCTGGTACATGATGGCCACTTATTTTTCATTGCTGAAAGTGAATGATCAGAGATAGCATTATAGAGATGTAGAACTCATGTATATTTAAATTATCCTTATGCATAATGCTTCTGTTTTCTCTCTTCCCTGCTTTTCCTAGTAAAAATGTGGGTATATTTATATTTAGATTGAACTATAAATATTAGAATATTGGCAATTTTGTATAGCTAATCCTAATCTCTTTCCTATGTCTCTGTCTTGCCCTAGTACTCTTCTCTCTCTCTCTCTCTCTCTCTCTCTCTCTCTCTCTCTCTCTCTCTCTCTGTCTTTCCTCATGACTCCATCTTCTATTTTCCTGCCTTTGCAAGCACATGTGCACTACCCAGAATACCAGCTGTGAAGGTCAATAGATGTTACTGGGAAAAATTAAGAAAAAGAAGAAGTTTCTAAATTTCAATAACTATTAATTTGAAAACTCACTGATGCACTTCATATATCTGGAGGGGAGGTCCTGTGGTCCAGCATAACCAGTGGCATGTAAAATTCTTGATCCTTCCAAATGGACCAGTTCTGATGAGAATTTTAATTTGTTTGTGCCACTGTTCCTGCATTTGCAGAGTATTGTTTTTTTCTTTGTTTGGGCTTTCAGATTCAAAGGGACTTTTCCAGGTGTAGGGATGCAGTATTAGAGGAATTGTTAATAGAGTAGTGACCTCAAGACCCTGTAGGGCAAAAATCTTTCTATATGTGCTGACCAATAAAGCAAATCTGGCAAAACAAGCTTTGTTGTCCTGACCCACCAATGATCCAGGCACCTGGTATCCATTTTACCATCAGAGCTTGTCTTCTGGGATGGAGCTCAGGTACTTGTGGCATCTTTGTCAGCTTTTGCAAGTGGACCTTGTTGCCTGTCCTTCCCCTGCTGGCCAACCCCACTCCTGTTTCTTGGCTCACAAATGGAATCTATCATCTTCTCATGGATGTTACACCTCAAGTCAAAATGCCTTTGTTCCTCTGTGTATAACGTGTTTGTTTTCTCTTTAGCCATTATGTACATATGTGTATTCACGCATGGTTCATATAACCACATTTTTGGTAATTTACATTTCAAATATTATGTTTTCCTATTGTGATTTGGAAAATGCAGGAAAGCATAGAGAAGAAGATTATAATCACTCCTACTCCAAATAAACGCTATTAATTTAACATTTTAGTTCATGTTCTTATAATGTTTTAATGTATATATGTTGCATTGGGGTCATACTGTTCTTAATATTACAACATCTATTCACTTCAAATCATCTTTAGAATATTTCCCCTTCATTTACTATTATTTGAAAGGATGCTTTTTAATATATGCACAGTATTCCTTTATATATAAGTATATGCATATATAGGTATATGATGTATCTATTCTTATATTATTAATGTCTTAGGTTATTTTTAATAGTTTGCAAATTATGGATTTTCTTCTATATATATTTTATTGTATTCCTCATTATTTTATTAGGATAAATTTATAGAAATTGTATTATTGGGTTAGAGGGTATGAGCTTTGTCAAAGGTCTTGATATATATTTCTAAATTACATCCTAAAAAGTTTGTATCCATTTATATTGTCACCATCAGTATAAAGAGGCACTTGTTTCTCTGTATTTTCCCCAATTTGATTGGGAGAAAATATCTTATTTAAATTTGTACTTTGTTGATTTCAAGAAGAACTGAACTCTTTCATATATTTACTTGTTCTTTGTATTTCTTTTGTGAATTGTCTGTGTCTAGACTTTATCCTGAGGTTGATGGGAAGACACTGGAAATTTTTAACTTGGGGAGTGACAAGATTAGATTGATATTTTCAAAATCTCATTCTGATAATAGGAGGAGAAGGGATAAGACTGCAAACAGGAGCATGAGTCAGGAGGCTGGTAGTGATCTTGGGAAGAGGTGATGGTGACCTGCCTTAGAGTGATGGTAATGGGACTGGAGGAAACTGGATGGTTCAAGGGCTATCTATGAGGTAGAATAGACAGGGGATGTTTTAGACATGGGTGGGCGGGGCAAAGGACTACTCTAGGGTTTCTTGACCCTGGCACTCCTGACATTTGAGGCTGGATCATTGTTTGTTGTAAAGGAATGTCCTGTGCATTGTAGGCTATTTGGCAGCATCCCTGGCCTCTACCCACTAACTGCAAATAGCACCCCTTCCCCCAGTGTGATGATCCAAATGATCTCTAGACATTGACATATGTTCCTGGGTGCCAAAATAGTCCCTGGTTGAGAACCGCTGGACTACTCAATGATGATTTCTGGGAATTGGGCTTAGGTAACCCAGAGAGGGAACATGGGGAAAGAAGCAGATTTCAGTGGGGAGGGAAGCAGTGATTCACATTCCACTTGGACATATTGATTTTGAATTTATTGTGGAAAGACAGTAGTAGGCAATTATAATAGTTTGGGCTCCAAAGATCTGGCCTGGAGATATAGTAAATGGATTTTGGAGTCATTGGCATACAGACGATGATCAGTGAGAAGGGAAGAGCAGAAAAAACATTTAAAAAGAGAAAAGTTTACTAAAGGAACTCAGAAGGAGTTATCAGAGAGGTAGGAGAAAAATCAGAAGAATGTGGCATAATGGAGAGCAAGGTAAGAGATTGAGAAGTAGCAGAAGCATTTAACTGTGTCAGATGCTGCTTGAGGTCAATTAGGATAAGAACTGAGGAGTATCCACTGGAACTAGTAGCCAGGAAATTCTTGATCATCTTGGCAACAGTTGTTTCAGTTGAGCATAGGGGTTGGAAGCTAGACTGAGGTTGGTTAAGTGGTGACTGGGAGGTTGAGAAGTAAAAGCAGAGAGTATGAACCATTCTTTAAGAAGTTTTGCTGACAAGATTTTCTATTCAGTCCATAGACAATTAAGTGAGGTTGAGGGAAGGTTCATTTATTTAAAATTTTTAAAACTAAACTTTTTATTTTGATATAATTGTAGATTTGCACACTTTTGTAAGAAATAATACAGAGATCCATGCCACTGTATCCGGTTTACCCTAATGGTAACATCTTAAAAAACTATAGCATAGTATCACAACCAGGATATTGACATTGATACAATCCACCAATGTTATTCAAATTTGCCCAGTTTTACTTGTACTTGTGTGTGTGTATATTGTATTTAGTTCTATGTAGCTTTATCACATGTAAATTTGTGTATTCACCACTGCAGTCAAGATACAGAGCAGTCATTACCTCAAAGTTCCCTCATGTTGCCCCTTAAAACTACATCCACCTCCCTCCCATCCTATCACCCTGATCTTAACCCCTAGCAACCACTGATATGCTTTCCAACTCTATAATTTTATCATTTCAATAATGATGTATAAATGAAATCATACAATACATAGCCTTTTTTGATGGGCTTTTCACACTCAGCAAAATTCCCTGGAAATTCATCCAAGGTATTGTGTATATCAATAGTTCATTCCTTTTTATTATTGAGTAGTATTCCATGGTATGTTCCATGGTATGTTTATATATCATGTTATGTTTAAACTTTCACCCACTGAAGAACATCTAGATTATTTCCAGTTTGGGGCTATTACAAATAAAGTTGCTTGAACCTCAGTGCACAGGCTTTTGTGTTGGCATAAGTTTTCATTTCTCTGGAATAAATGCCCAAGAGTGCAATTGCTGGGTCATATGATAATTGCATGTTTAGTTTTATAAGAAACTGTCAAATTGTTTTCCAGAGTGGCTGTACCATTTTAAATACTCACCGGCAATGTAGGGGTGATTCAGTTTCTCTGCATCTTCACCAGTATTTAGTGTTGTCACTATTTTCTATTTTAGCCATTCTAATAGGTATGCAGTGATATTTCATTGGGGTTTTAATGTGAATTTTCCTAATGGCTAATGATGTTGAACTTCTTTTCGTATGAGTATTTGACATCTTCAGTGAAATATCTGTTTATATCTTTCCTCCATTTTCTAATTGAATTTTCTGATTTTTTTTTCTGTTGAGTTTTGAGAGTTCTGTATTCTATATACTCATCCTTTGTCAGATATGTATTTATAGTTTGCAAGTATTTAACCTCAGTCTGTAGCTTGTCTTTCATTCTTTTCAAGAGATTTTTCACAGAGCAAAAGTTTTAATTTCAATAAGTCTAATTTATCAATTTTTCCTTTTATGGATCATGCTTTTGGCATCAATTCTAAGGACTCTTCACTAAGCCCTGGGTCCCAAAGATTTTACCCTATGAACTTTCTGAGAGTTTTGTACTTTTATGTTTTACACTTAAGTCCCTGACCCATTTTGGGTTAATTTTTGTATAAGATGTGAGGTTTGGGTCAAGGTTTTTTTTTTTTTTTTTTTTCCACCTATGGATGTCCAATTATTTCAGTACAATTTATTGAAAAGACTGTTTAATTTTTTTAAGATGCAAAAGATTCAAGCATATATAAAGGCTCATGGAAAGTAGACATTGGAACATTGTGAGGTCAAAGACACAGAAATATTGGAGTAATACGGGTACAGGTCCTTGAGAAGGTGAGAGTAAATGAGGTCCAGTTTCAATACTTAAGGTATGATGGGTGACAAGTGCAAAGAAGATGTGGAATGTCATTGTCATATTTTCTTCTTGTCAGAATCATTTGGGATTATGGGGATTATAGTCAGAAGTGCAATTTTGAGAGTCTCACGATGTATTTGATTCATCTTTTCTTTTTGAATCTCATACTATGGAATCATGTCAATCTTTTACTAAAATATTATTAGAGTTAATAAATTCAATCCTGTGGTTATTAATTTAGCACATATTTCATGTTCAGTATATAGTAGTCTATGTGGAGAGTTGCCACATAAGACATGGTTCTGCTCTAGAAGGATTTATAATCAAGTTAAGAAAGCTGAAAACAGTTAAATGAAACAAATAAAATATATAAATATGTTGAAGTGCTAAAGACATGCCTTAAGTACTTTATCTAAAACATTTAGAGCCAGAATTTCAGGATTGATATTTTTTTCTCATTTAAAAATATTATATGATTTGTAGACTGTATAATATGAAGCAACTCCAGTGTGGTAGGACCACAGCATCTAATAACCAAATTGCACATATGATAAAAATATATATAATAAAAGCTTGTGTAATAAATGAAGACTGTAAATACAAGTTTGTTGTCAAATGAATTTGAGTCAAACTTAAGAGAAAAAATTCTCTTTTCTGAAATGTTTGGGTTTCAGAATTGTGGGGAGGGACTGTGGACCTGTTTCATAGGTATTAACTGATATAGGGAAAGAAAAAGAACATTTATGGTACAGGTAGAAACTTCTCAATTTTTTTCAGCTATAGAATCTGAGACTCAAAACAAGGAGTAATTTTTTCAAATGCATACAACTCAGCATCATCTGGAAATTCGTAAGAAATACAAATCTCAGGGCCCACCCCAAACCTACTAGAATCAAAAACCTTTGAGGTGGGCCCCAGTAATCTGTGTTTTAGCAAGCCTTCCAGAAAATTCTGATGCACACTAAAATTTTTTATTGTATATGTTTAAGGTATACAGCACAATATTTTGATATATATAGTGAGATCATCAGTATGATCAAGCAAATTAATATATCTATCCCCTCGTGTAGTTGCCCCCTTTTGTGTTGAGACCCACTGGCATAGCGAGTAGGTGACAGAGAACCAGGATCCAAACTCAGGTGTTTCTGACTCAAAACTCAATGAGCTTTTGATGCTATTTCCTTTGGTCTCAGTAGAAAGAAGCAAGAGATTGATATAAACTCAGATGGTATTGGTGACTTTAAAGAAGGTATATTGAAATATACTTCATTTTAATTTAATATTAATAGATAAGAACAAAAGAATTTTGCAATATATACCCCTAGAAAATTATTCTGTCTCCTACCAATTGTATCAAGCAGAAACATAAGCATTGATAATTCTTTGTTTTATTTCCTCCATGTTAGCATCTTAAAAATGGTACAATTTATTTTGCTATTTCTATAAGATCAAATTAGTAATTTAGCTTAATTATTAAAATTAAGAGTTAGGTTCTATGAAAGGAAAAGAGGTTCTCAAATACTCCTAAGATGGCTATTGACCTATTATTTGATATCGTTGATATAAACATATTTTCATGATAAGTTGATGTGTCTTGCTTTTTTACTTGCAGCATAATTCTCAGTGTACAAGTTGACAAATTTAAGAAAAAAATCCAATTGAAGATCATTAAAACATCCTTTTGCAAGTAAACAATGATTATTTGTGTGGTTCCAGCTCTACTTAGAAGGCAAGAATCCATATCAACTAGGATATTATAGGTTTGAACTTAAAGGGTAAGGGCCCCAAGAAACGAGGGAAATTGAGGACACTGATCATTTTGCTGCTTCTTCACTGACAAACAGGATGACTTAGTTCTGAAAATGAGTGGGTAGAAATTAATATGGATGTGCTTAGAACGAGACCTAGCAAAATACAAACCTAATATGCCTCTCGGACATGTCCCAATAACTCAGTGTCATATTGATCTCTTTCAAAGAGGAATACTGTGTTGGAAAATAAATCACCACAGAAACAAAAAGGCAAGAAATGCTACCAGACTCACACCCTTTTTGAATTCTTTTTTTTTTTTTTTTTACCTTTGTGAGTCAAACTTTGTTCTAAGGGAGCATATGAATATAGTCCAGTATCTTCTAATAGCAATTAATCATATCAGTTTATGGCAGCTGTTGCAGTTATCTTTTGCTGCATAACAAATCACCTCAACACTTAGTAGCTTAAAACAATAACAATAATTATTCTCACAAATCTGCAATTTGGTAGGGCTCAGTGGGACCAGCATATCTCTATTCTACTCAGTGACTGATGGGACCACTTGAAAGCTGTGGGCTAGAATGATCTTATGGTGCATGCACTCATAGTCCTGGCTAACACAGCTGGGGCTTTCAGCTGAAATACCTACATGTCACTTCTTCCTGTGGCCTGGGATTCTTCACAACATCATGACTGGGTTCCTAGGGTAAGTATCCAGAGAAGGAGAGTGAGCCAGGTAGAAGCTGCATCACCTTTTATGACCTAGATCCAGAAGTCATGTGCTATCTATTTTATACATTGAAGTTGTCATAATATCTTGCCCAAGTTTAAAGGGAGGGGAAGTAGATTGCACCTCTTGATAGGGCAGTAACAAGGTTCTAGAGAAAGAGCAAATGGGGCTATTGTTGGAAAATACAGACAGCCACAGGAGATTAAGAATTACATCTCTGATTTTTTTATTGTTGTTGTTTTAAAGTTTTTATTTCAAAATAATTTAGACTTACAGATGAGTTACAAAAATAGTACAGAGTTCCCCTATAGTACCTTTCACCTAGTTTCCTCTTATGTCACATCATACATAACCATAGAAAAACTGTAAAAACTGAGAAATTAACCTTGGTACAAAACTATTAACCAAACTATGGAATTTATGTAGATTTCACCATTTTTTCTCCTAATATACTTCTTTTGTTTCAGGACCTAATCCAGGATCCCACATTACATGTAGCTGTGTCTCCTTAATCTCTTTCAATGTGTGACATTTCCTTGCCTTTCATGTCTTTGACCCTTTTGAAGAATACTGCCCATACATCTACTATGCTGGTGTTATACTACCTTGCCATTATTAATTTATCATAGGTTGTATATTTGAATACTTATGGAGTCAGAGAGATTTCATAAATAGGCCAATTTTGCTGAATATTGGCAATAAGTGAAGTCAGTGTATACTGTGTTTTAAGGTAATTAAAATTAAAATTTATATGTGTCTCTATGTGCCTATGTGTTGATATGTGTATATATATATATACACACACACATATATATGTGTATGTGTGTGTGTGTATGTATGTGTGTGTGTGTATATGTATATATAAATCTCCTAACCTAACAAGACAAGCAAAACTGCTTGCTCAGAGCACTATTAGGGACAACACTCAGGAGCTTATGATCCCTGATTCATTCTGTATGGGGTTTGGCTGTGAATTCTGTAAGCAGTGGTCAGTATGGTGCCAGCAGCAGCACCTAGTAGGTGTTCAACAAATATTTATTGAATGAAAGACTGAATGTCACAAAATCTGGCAGGAAATCCAAAACCATAACAATTAGATTAAAACACATTTTTTCTTTCCTTATAATCTTTGGGAACACTAATGGCTTTTATATATCTTGTGGAACTTCTTGTCTTATCACAGGTTTTGACAAGACCTCTATGTCTACATGCCATGAAGACCTAAAATTAAAATAAAATTAAAATAATAAAAGGATGAATTTCAATTTTCTATAGCAACAACACATGGGCTATTTCTACATCAGTTATTGAGCCAAGTGATGACATGGAAGTATTTACTTTTTTGCCATGTAAAATAGCTAGTTTGGGCTAGTGAATGGCAGCAAGAAATGTCTTTAAGATTAAAAATTCCCTAAGCACCACTCATTACCACATGCATCATTTCATAAATTCTTGTAGGGTATGGGACTATTTAATGGAGGATATTTCAGAGAATCAAAAGAGATAGAATGACTGTTTAAGCTGCCATTTATTCCTAAGGTGCAGTTTGGAATTTCAGATTAAGATCAATACTTTGAGGTACATGCAGAAGTGACAGGTAGAGTCTAGGAATCACACTGGAGTTTAAGCTGGATGAGTGTTTTAAAGAAAAACTGAAGGGACAGCAAGAGATTTCTTTTTTTACTTCTCAGTTGTCATTTTATCTCTAAAGGACTGAGGAACTTTTCTTGAGGTAGAGTGGGAGCAAGAGGAAAATTATAGGTTAGGAGATCAAAAGCTTTTGGACAGAGGAAAGATTGTGGTAATGGAGATAGCAGATCTCAAGGTGGGAAGGGTACATTTATATAGAAGAAAGAACTCAGCTCTAACAATGAATTCCCTGGGGCAGGTAAGACATAAGAATAAATTTAGTACAAAGCACAAGAATCCCTGAAAAATTGTAATGTGAATGTAACCATGTTTTTTTTCTGAGCCAGACATTCTGTATCCACTTAGCTCATGATTACCCATAACCAATACGGCATTGGCCCAGTTGACATTAGTCAATCAACATCATGTGTTTTCTATCTCTGTTACTGCTGCTTAAAAAAGGGCATCTTATTCATGCTACTGTTTACTGTCTGTACTTCTTTTCTCTGGCTTACTTTTTAACATACAAAAAAATACTGGTCTGCAGTAAAATTCATCTGAGTCGGTTTTATCCTAGAGTTTCAAATACCACATATCCACACAACCAAAGAATTCTTCATTCCTTGATGTAATTAATGTATGTTTATGCCAAGTTGATCTGAAATCTTGCTTTAATTTTCCCTTCATGCAATTAAATACTTAAGAATTAGGTCTCATAGGCCAATTTACATAAATAATGAAGAACCTGATTTACCCTTTCCACATTGGCCCTTCCCTCTATTGTGTAAATAAATGTTGTAATATGCATGCACCCCATATTGCAAGTCCTTTACCTTTTCTAGCCCTTACAAATATTAATACTGAAATACTAAAGAGTTCTGGCTTTCATGGGTACATTGCTGCCACATCTTATCAGTTCACAAAGGAAGAAATATGAATTTCATGTGAAAAGGCAGGGTTTGGGAGGATGCTATTTATAAATGACAATGGCTGAAAGGCTAATGTGTTGATCAGACTTCTAGGGCTTTGAAAAATAATGGAGGCACTCTCTCTGCATGGTTGTCACTAGGACATAAATCCGCAGCATTTAAGATGACAAGACCTTGTATTTACATAGAGACTTTCTCCAAGGAATTCACATCACTCCTTAGGATCGGCTCCATTAATTCTTATAGCTTAGGGAACTAGAGTGGGAAGATATATCTTTATGGCCAGCTGTCATAAATGAAGAAACCATGCCTGAGGTAGGTTTGTAACTTTCTCAAGGTCACTCTAGCCAAACGGAATTGCCAGAAATGTGGAAATCCAGAGTAATATCAGTTTCCCATGTGGGGGAAGGACTGTATGGGTCACGTGGGATAGGGAGGAATATGGCTTTTCAAAAAGTCTTCCATCATTTTTACTCCTCTATGTAATCTGTGTCCGAGAGACATTACCTTTGGTTTGGTTAGTTGTTCCCAAACCATGATCCTCTGAACACTGGGCTATGCGAGACACTAAATGGGTATTCATTGAAAAAACAAAAAACTTCCATGGCCATGTAAGTTTGAGAACTGCTTCATGCTATATCGACTTCTTGGTGATTCACAATTTCACGATTTATATTAGTGCAGTAAAAGTTCTGAGAAGTCCTGTAGTGAAGAAAATTACCTAACTCTCTTTAAGCCACAGTTTCTCAGACTTATTTGACCAAGGAAATAAAGTTTTTTTACATAGCACCTCTTAATGGCTTATGAAACTACTTTTCAGTGGATCACATTCTGGGGAAATATACTTCTTGAATAAAGGCTCTGGTGAGGAAATGCCACTCTAATTTTTAAAAAATTCTCTGATATTGCCAGGCCTACACTCTGTGTTGAGGCCTCATTCACAGATGAGCTGGATGGTGTTTGAGCCTTAGAGGTGCAGCAGAGACTCAGTGGTGGTAGCTAAGGTTCAGTGGGAGGCATGGGATGGTGCTGGAAAACAACCTAGCAGCAATGCCATCGCTGCTCCAATCTCCTTCCTATTCTTGCCTAGTTCTAGTCTATTCCACACCCTTATCCAGGGCCATTTGCCCTGTGTACTGGGCATTGAGGGGATGAGCAATCACAGATCAAGTAACAAATCTGATACAGACCAAGAACAAAGGAGGAGTCAAGAACCAGTGAGACAAGAACTATTGTGTTTCCCTGAAAATAAGACAGGGTCTTATATTTATTTTTCCTCAGGAAGACACCCCAGGGCTTATTTTCAGGGGATGTGTTATTTTCCCCTCAAAGCCTCAGCTTGCAGCACGCACAGGATAGCCAGGACCTGACAGAGGGAGCCGACCTTGTTGGTGGGGCTGCCCAGACCTTTTCCAGTCACCTCTGGGATAGTAACTGTCATGATGGGACAGATGAGAAGGGCTGCTCATCTCCTTTACCGCTCTGCTACGAAATGCATGGGTTGTGCAGATAGGCTGCGTAGCCACGCCCATCACTAGGTCTTATTTTCGGGTAGGGCTTATATTGCACAAATGCTTAGAAATCCTACTAGGGCTTATTTTATTGGTAGGTCTTATTTTGGGGGAAACCCGGTAAGAGGAATCTAGCACTGTGCACAGAATATAACATGGCTTTGGAAATTCAGGGTAGAGATAATAGGGACTACAGAAAATGGGGAGACAAGGAATATATCATTCAGACAGAGCAGTAAGAGTCTTCTGTAGAGCAAACCTCGATAGACCAGCATATGGCTTCCCAGGTAAGGTTTCAGGGCTAGGGCAAGGGTTCAAGATGAAGTCACATCAAGAGATTTCATTCAGGTTGCTACTGCAAATCAGCATTACCATATTTTGGCCATTATCCTACAGGCTGTGACAAAAATGCTGCTTTAAGAGTTCCTAACTAAAAATCATTTGGAAAAACAGGTGTCTGTCAATATGGAGACTGATAGCAAGTGGAAACTTATTTTTATAGGAAAGAACGCTTTGTTGAAATGTCTTAATTGGAAAGATAGTGGGAGAATGCGTAGATGCTGGGCCATATTCAGATGCTAATTCTCCTTCCCTCTTTCTTCCTAGTCAATCAGTGCTGTCCTCCGTCCCCAAACATACATCTTATCTCTATTGTGGTTAAGCAGGGCAGGAGCTGTTATTCTCTAAATGCTATTTTAATTCTTTGGGAATTACACAGTAAGGAAAAGGCAGCTGGAAGGTAGCACTGGAGAGTGACAGGAGTTGGTGGGGGGAATGTTAAGAAGGTACATTGGAGCCGGTTATGAAGGACTTTGGTTCTAGTAAAAGAGTTGTGTATCATTTTAAGGAGTTTTCGTTGTCTGGAATTTTGTTCAGATTTTGTTGTCTGCTTTGTTTGTTTGCTGATTGGATTTTGTTATCTGGAAGTGAGGAGTCTACAAAGTTTTGAAGCTTGGTTGTGCCATTATTAAATGTTACCAACCTGCTCAGGTATTTAGCAGCCTTTGCATTTCCCTCACCTTGTCACTCGCATCAGTTGAAGGACCCTCTCCTCTGGGAAGCAGTCTGAATCATAGAGAGAATGAATTAAATGAGGTATATAATCATACTTAGTGAGTCTTGGGTCACGTTTAAACATGCCAAGTAAATGGGATGACAATATGGATTTTCTTTGATTATTACAGTGCTAACCAAGAGGTAGGTTATTATTGTTATAATCAATTATTATGCATAATTATAGCAATCAAATGCAGATAATTTAATTTAATTTAGGCTAGCCCAAGTATTTACTGGGTTTACTTAAGAGTAGGTTTTCTTGAGAGCAAAGAGACCATTCTTTTCTGGGCAGTTGACCCTAAAGATAGGTCCAGCTGTCTGATGGCCTTCAATCCCACGTATATATTATGTATGGATGTATAAGTCCAAATCCTCTAAGAAGCAGATGTCAAGATAGGATTAAATGTGCATGGCTTTGGAGCTGCGAAAGGCTAGGAGAGCCATTAGGCCACAGTGCAAGTGTGACCTGAGTGAAAGGAACAAGAGATTGGGTGGAAGCATCTTACACTGATATGCAGTCAAAGGAAGGTTTGGCAAGGCTGTCAGGATGACCTTCAGTCAAGCTTGGCGATCAGAGTTATTCTGTGTCTCCTAGGAATGGACCTACCTTTGTACCCACACCACTCAGTCAATGGTTGGGAGCAGCCTGTGGGAGGTGTGCCCCATCCAAATGCAGCAATGAATTTCAAAGTGCAGCTGCTAGGGCTCAGGTCCCCAGTAGCTGGGAGTTTAAGAAGTGCATCCTATTGGCTGCAACAATGTAGGTGATTCAAACTTTCACTAAGACTCTCCAACAATCCTTACTTGTGTTTGCTTACTGTATTCAGTGGTTCAGAGGGAGAGTTTTATAAAGAAAAAAGGACTTTTGTTGATAGGAATGGGAGGAAAAAGGCAATTCAGAGATGATCATGTTGGTAACATCTGAACATGCCACTTGACAGCTTAAGCAAATTAGGCTGATTTACAGCTGGTCTTACTACACTCTGTTCTGGGAATTCCATGGCATCTAATGTCTTCCTGTTTAAAAAGAAAAATGATAACATAGAGAGGGAAAAGGTAAAATGTTATTTTCAATTTCTAGGTAAAGCTCTTAGATTCAGGAAGTTTTTGACACTTCATTATAGGTAGAAGCACTTTATATAGTGCTCTTTACATTTTATACTCAAGATAACTTTTGGACTGATACGATTGTTCTAAAATAATGCTCCCATCAAATGAGAGTCAAAAACAATTAGACAGAAGACACTTTTGTTTGAAATCAGTGTGACTGCATAAAATGTATTAATAAAACAACACAGTGAAGAATCTTGATCTCTTGATAAATTGCCTGCTCTAGAGAGCATGGGCAACCCTTGTAGCATCTATTGAGAAAACAAAGAAATCCTGTCAAGATGACATCTGCTTCTTCTGTGGAACATGTTAGGAGTCATGAGGTTTTGAATATGATGCAGTTAGCAGCATCCTATACTTAATCAGCTGGCAAAGAGGAATGTTTGTCTTCCTTCTTGGGCATCCATGGATTCTAGAATGTAGTTCACGTTTGGCTTTGCCTGAAAAATCAGTGGGACACTTAGCATGAAGAAGCTGACTGAAAGTACTGTCCCTAACCTAGCATGTCTAAGGGCACTGTCAGCCATGTGACAATTAACTGTGATGAAATGGGGCTAGGGTGGTGTAGCAGTTAACTATGGCCACAATAATGCTCTATAACAAACAACTGCAGCATCAAAAAACAAAATGGCAAACAAAATATCAGTAAACAACAAAAAGTAATTTTCGTTCACATATCTGGGGGTTGTCTGGGGATTGGCTGACTTGGGCTGGGTTCAGCTGGGGCAATTTGGTTTTGTTCTATGTGTCTTACACCTTCCTCTGGGGATCAGTGGGCCAGCCTAAGCATGTTTTTCTCATTATGATGGCAAAAACACAAGAGAAAAAGCATAAACACAAGTTCTCTTAAGGCCAAGGTTTACAACTGGCACACTGTCACTTCTGCCTCATTTTATTGGCCAAAGCAAGTCACCTGGCCAAAATGACAATCAAGAGGCAGAGAAATATATCCTGCCCACCATGAGGCCATGGCAACAGTGTGGATGCAGAGAGTTGTGATGAATGGCCAAATAGGCAATCTACTACAGGGAGAAATGAAACCTGTCCACTTGGATGTTTTGTTTAATCCAGGCTACCCAGGATAACCCTGGGTGTCTCAGCCTCAAGCAGGTGTTCTTGACTCTCCTTCTGTGGCAGAAGCCATTAGCTACTCACTAAAATCTATTGCCACTTCTTGGGAATACAGCTTTCCCTCATTTTCTGGCTTCCCCCGAAATTTGGTAAGATTATGTGACTGAGTTATAGCCAATGAAATTTGAGTGGAAATTTCAAGTCTTGCCCAAAAAACTCTCCTATTCATGTGCCTCTATGACCTTTTTCTCTTCCAGCTGACAGGGATGATGATACCCCAGATTACCTGGGAGCCATATATTGTTGAAGGTGGCAGAGCTGTTGACGACCTAGTTTCCAAAATAGATTGTTTGGAATAGAGCAACACCATCTTATTCTGCCTTAAACCTATACTTGTCATGGACTGTTACACGGGTGAGAGAAATGAACTTCTATTATGTTGAACCATGGTACTTCTGGATCATTCATTATAACAGCTTGCCTAGACTGCCCTGATACATCTGGCATATTTTCATCTTGCTTCTCACCTCCTATTCCTGTTTATTCCTGACCTCTGTCTCACCTATTCTCAGCTTTAGACTTTTGAATGTGATGATAAAGTAGTACTCTCTTTTTGGACTCATTTCTTCTTCTTGGACATTTTTTATTTAGACTCTGTGGCTTTAGTTGCTCTTGAAAACTACCATTCTAGAAGGATGCCAGCCCCCCAGGATTCTCTCTGTGAATTATCTAGTATAGCTTATCCCTGCTGCTGGTCTTTCACAACAGGAGATCAGCATTTAGCCCCCAAACTAAACATCTGCCATCAGGACCATATTGGTGTGGAAAGCACATATAAGGTGTAAGGTAGAACACACCTGAGTTTGAATCATGGCTCTGGTACTTACTGGTGGTGTGATTTCGTGCTCAATGCTTAGATTCTCCAGACCTGCATGTCCTTTTATTGGAAGTGGAGATATCTACCTTCAAAGTTTGTCTTAAAGATCAAGTGAGATAATCAATGTATTATTCTTAGTACATTGTTAGTACCTAATAAATAACATTATTTTTAGTACCATCTTCATAATAATTATTACTATGTGTGGTAGATTGATTGATTGCCCTGAATTTTCACTTTACCATGTAACTTTGAAGACCTTCCCTGACTACTTCATTGTGGATGGGGTATTCTCCCCTGTTCCTAGACTTTGGGCTTGGCCATGTAACTTGCTTTGGCCAAGCTGTGGTGCAAGCAGAGGTTTTAATCATTTCACATTGTATTAAAAATCATAACACCATTTTGTATCCCATAAATACATACAACTATAATTTGTCAATGTATAATCAAAAATAAATATAATGTGCTTCCTCAGTGGGGTCTATTCTGTTATACCTCTGCCATCTCCATTGGAAACACATATTACAGCCAGCCTTCCAGTCCCAGGAAGAGAGCTGCTCTAGCCAATGCAGGCTGAAGCAGAGCTGTCCTATACCGCTCAGATTGGTGAGAATTTTTTTGAAGCTGCTAAGGCTTGGGGTAATTTTTTACATAGTATTATTGTGATCATATCTGTTACATTTGGAATATTTAGAAGCCCATATTAGAAATTTTGATAACTCTCAAGGAACCCAAGGTAACCTCATTTCCTTGTCTTGGGCCTCCAGAGATGTTTAGGGTCATATCACAGATGCTTGGCGTCATGTCTGAGCTCCATGGCACTGCTCCACAAGCAGAGAGCATGTGTAGATGATGGGCAGTTGTGAGAATTGGAATTTAACCTTGCATCCTCTCACTGTGCTAAGAAAACCATTGCAGTTTTGTAGGTACTTGATAAATGATAAATTGCTTTAAATTGGTTACGTTTCAGCCATACCTTTTTATGTGTACCAGTGATCCTTAAGCATTATTACTAATTAGAATCACCAGATGAGTTTCCAAAAAACATTGCTGCTTAGGCTCTGCCCCTGATCTACTGAATCAGAATTTTAGGGATTAGGGCTGGAATATTGATGTATTTAAAAATTCGCCAGGTAAATGTAATGTACAGACGAGGTTGAGAACAACTAATATTTTCTCAGAGCACATTTTTTTCAATTTAGATGAAATCCAAAAACATAAAATTAACCATTTTAAGGTGTACAATTTGGTCACACTTATTAGATTCACAGTGTTGTGCAACCATCACCTCTATCGCTTATGGTTTTAAAACATTTTTATCACCCCCAAAGGAAACCCAGTACCCATTAAGCAGCCATTTCCCAGTTCTCCCTACTCCCTAGCCCTTGGCAACCACTAATTTGTTTTCTATTTATATGTATTTGCCTATTTTGGATATGTCGTATAAATGGAAGCATACAAAATGTGACATTTTATGTCTGCCTTTTTCCATTTAGCCTGTAGCATATATCCATACTTCATTCCTTTTAATAGTTGAATAATACTCTATTGTATGGATATATCACATTTTGTTTATCCATTCATCCAATCATGGTCATTGAGGTTGTTTCTACCTTTTTGCTAGCTGCTATGAATGTTTGTGTACAAGTACTTGTTTGAATACCTACTTTCAATTCTCCTGGGTATGTCCCTAGGGGTGAAATTACTGAGTCATATAATAATTCTATATTTAACTTATTGAGGAACCATCAAACTGTTTTCCATAGCAGCTATACCATTTTACATTCTCACTAGCAATACTACAAAGGTTCTAAGTTTTTAATTTCGCCACATCCTGGCCAACACTTGGTTTTTTTTGTTTTTTTTTTTTTTAAGTATTATAGCCATCTCATTGTGGGTTTGATTTGCATTTCCCTATTGCCTAATGATGTTGAACATCTTTTCATGTGCTTGTTGGTCATTTGTGTATCTTATTTGGAGAAATATTTATTCAAGTCCTTTGTCCCTTTTTAATTGAGTTGTACATCTTTTTGTTGTTGAGTTGTAAGAGTGTTTTTAAATATATTCTGGATACTATACTAGACTCTTATCTACTATGTGATGTATGCATTTTTTTCCCTGCCATTTTGTGGGCTGTGTTTTCACTGTCTTGATGGTTTCCTTTGATGCACAAAAGTTTTTAATTTTGATGAGGTCAAATTTATCTATTTTTTGTCATTGCTTGTGTTTTTGGTCATATCTAAGAATCCATTGCCAAATGCAAGGTCATAAAGATTTACCCCTATGCTTTCTTCTAAGAGTTTTATAGTTTTACCTCTTGAATTTGGGTCTTTGATAGATTTTGAGTTGATTTTGTGTATGGTGTCAGATATAGATCCACCTTCCTTCTTTTTTTTTTTTTTTTTTTTTGAGACAGAGTCTCGCTTTGTTGTCCAGGCTAGAGTGAGTGCCGTGGCGTCAGCCTAGCTCACAGCAACCTCACACTCCTGGGCTCCAGCGATCCTTCTGCCTCAGCCTCCCGAGTAGCTGGGACTACAGGCATGCGCCACCATGCCCGGCTAATTTTTTTTTTATATACATATCAGTTGGCCAATTAATTTCTTTCTATTTATATTAGAGACGGGGTCTCGCTCTTGCTCAGGCTGGTTTTGAACTCCTGACCTTGAGCAATCCGCCCACCTCGGCCTCCCAGAGAGCTAGGATTACAGGCGTGAGCCACCGCGCCCGGCCTCCACCTTCCTTCTTTTTCATGTGGATATCCAGTTGTGCCACTACATTTGTTGAAGAGACTATTCTTTGAGAATCACTGATTTTGATAAGAAATTCCCACAGCTGTTGTCAGTCAGGTAGCCTTAGGCTTTGTGGGTTTCTTGTTATAACAATCTTCAAGGAAGGGAGGAGAGGCTCTATGGAAAAAAAAGAGAGCAAGGACAAGGTGGAATGGGGAGGATGGAACTAAAATTGATATGGAGGTTGGCCTCTTGGAGAGATTATAGCAGTCTATGACTGCTACCAAAAGAATGTGATAATTTCTGTTTAACTTCTAGATGTTTTGTTATCAATGAATTCATAGGCATGTATAGAGCTGTTAAGAATTAAGATAGATGTTGAAAACTTGGCAAAAAGTTGGCTATTATCCAGTTTATTAGATATCTTTGCATATGCAACAGAATCATACTCAATGGACTAAGGGTTTGAAAATAGGTATCAGTCCTGGGGAGGAAGCCTGACCAGGGCGAGGGTAGGCAAGGTGTGATAGATTGATGATTAAAATGGCTGTACTTCTCCCCTTCTTGTATACAGACCTTTTACAATGTGACTCTATAGCTCCTTCCCTCAAGAGGTAGACCTACTTTCCAACACTTTGAAGCTGGACTGGCCTAATGACTCCATTTGGCCAATAGAGTGCATCAGAAGTGACTGTGTGCCATCTCTGAGCCTAGGCTTCAGGATGTTTTGTGTAGTTTTGCTTTCTCTGTCTTGGAACACTGCCTCCCTTTCATGAGAACAAGCCCTTGTTGGAGGACAAGAGACCTTGTGAAGGTGATCTGAGATGCCTCGGTCAACAACCAGTCAGCTCCCAGAAGCAGAAACACCTAGCCCACCCACAGCTAACCAAGAGAGAGCCAAGCTCAAGTTGCCAATCTCCAGAATCATGATATAAATAGTTGTTATTTTAAGCCACTAATTTTGGGGGTGGTTTGCTACATAGCAACAACTAATGATACACAAGGTATCAAAGTCCTGCTGAATGAACTGTGGATAAGAATGGGATTTCTTAGGTAAAGGACTAAGAAAGGGAAAGGGAGGTGCCCAGGGCATAGCATTTAAGGAGACACTCACTCTCAGGCTCATGCGAATGCACATTGGCACTTTTGTGTGCCTGAGAGTGAGTGCCTATTTAAGGATGAAATGCTCAGGGTACAAAAGTTAAAGAATCACTCTCAGGTACTGACCCTGTACTTGTCCTGGCCTGGGTCTTCTGTTCTAGAGTGGGCAGTGTTGAGAATGAGAGCTAAAGAATGCAAGGAAGGCAGACTGGACCACAGAAAATAAGAGTGATGGCAGGGAAGCTAAGGATCAGGTTACAGGCGTGCTCAGGTATTGTCCTGGGTTGCGGTTGGTGGGAAAGATATGAGATTTTAGGTGTGGTTGGTGTTCAAAGAAATCCTGGTTGCAACACAGGAGCCCAGATATTGTGTTTGGAACAGTGTATCCCTAACTTGGGCATGTGTCAGGAACTAGAGGAGGTTTGAGTCTGGGCTGCTAGGTGGCTCAGTTGATGTGCCATGGAGGGCAAGTAAGGACTTGGGAAGGGGGCCAGGTTGTCATCAGTTCTGTACACACTCACTTCTTGGCCTATTGCTCCTTTGACTTGCTAGAACAAAATGATTAGAATTCAAGAAAAAAATAGGCCACTTTTTTTTTGAGGAGAAGGAAAGAGGAGTTTAGTAATTTGCTGGCAAATGAGGAGGTTGGCAGGCTCCCATCTCAAAGTATCAATGTCCTGCTTCTGAGCAGAAGTACAGAGCTTTTAAAGTTCTGATTCACCCCATCTTTGTTTAAGACAATCTTGTGACCTCTGCCCAGATTCTGACCACAATTTTTAAGAAAAGAACTGCCTTGTAGAAGATGCTTCAGAACAAATAATTTTCATGATGAGCAACAACAGATTCTTTGCTCCAATTGCAGCTGCCACAATTTACACATTACATTGAGTAGTGACAAGCAATTTCAGAAGTGACATGCTTGCAAAACCTGGGTTAGACCCAAGAATGATAATTTTTAGACTCTTGAATCATCACCATCTTTATAGTAATAAATGGCAATTATGATGGCTTTTTAGATTTGGGGAGAGAGTTGCCCAAACAGGGAAGTGAAAAAGAAATAAGGGTATGTGTTCCTCAGCTAAGATGTGAACGGTTTTGAATATATGATTTACATTGTAAATACTGAGGCATCTTGAATAATAAAGGCATATTTGAGACTAGTTTTCAATTCTTAGCTTGTCAGTCTTTCTGGAATATCCTTACCTCTCTATAAATTGGAAAACATGTGCCTTTCCAGGCTTGGGTAGTTAATGAGAGCAAAGGAAGAAGAACCATTTTGTAGCCTCATGGTTCTATCTCCAGAAGCCCTGCCCCTCACTGACCAAAGGTGTACCCCCCACTCTCCCATACTCTTTGGTATTGTCTTTATCCAGTCTGGGACAGTCCTGGTCCTCAGTTTACCATTACCTTGCTAGTTTACCCTTTAATACTTCCCAGTCTTCCCTTATCCACATGATTCCATTGTAAATGGATGCTCTTAATCTAATTACACAATTGCCCCATTTCCTCCTCTCCTTGAAACTACAACCATATGGGTCCTGTTTATTACAACCACTCCTTGGTAACCTGGGACCTAGAGCTGGCTTGGCATTCTCATAGAGCAGCCAGGATGTTGCTCTTCCACTCTTATTAGGAAGCTACTGTTTCCTAATAAGGCTCACACAAACCAGTCATTCCTGAGACCCCTTTCTTTGCATTATCTACAGAACTCTTAGAGAGTCATTGACAACTTTGCCCTTGGTTTCTTCTCATCTTTATCCACTCCATCAAAGGGTGATCATTATACCATATGATTTGAATAACGGGTGGGATGGCAGAGACCATTTCAAAGCCATCTCTCTTAGCTCATGTGCCACTGGTGAAATTTGGTATTTTTTGCCTAATATTTCAAATCTCCACAATTTTTAACTGGATAAAGTTGGACTCACAGGACTTAAGGAAGCTTAAGGTTGCCATATTCTTTATAACTAAGTCCCTACCTACTGAAAATGCTTTCAGAACTCTGGAGAGAGGAATTCCCCAGTTCCCTTCAATGTGTTGCTCTTGTGTTTAACTCAGTTGTTTGATGGTAGTCTCCTGAAGTTAGAGACCATGTCTCATCATTCCCTATTCTCCATCATGGCTCACCTTGTGCCTGGTACAGAGTAAATTCTTGTCAGTATATTGGTATATTAATTCTTTAAAAATTAAACTTGGATGCAATGGGAGATGTCTTTTCCTTTAAAAAAATTAAAAATTCTGAATTCCCAGATTACTGTCATTGGCCTGGCCTTCATTCCCTATACAGAAGTATAGAGGAGATAGAAAGTAGAGTTTCTAATTGTCTTACCCAATTTTGAGTTCGAAAAAAATCTGATGACTGCTAAGAAAGAAAAACCAATGGGAAACTGTTGTATAATTTATTTGGTACCCAGTACCCACAGGAAACATCTGTTGTGATTTTATAAGCCTGCACAAATTCAAAACTAGATAAGTAAAGAAAATGTATCTATTTAAAAGACAGCATGGCAGTCTTCTCTAAGCACATTAAGGAGAGAGATGTCTGCAGCTTTATTTGGCAATTGTATATAATCTCACAGGCAACACAGCTATTTTATTCATTTAATTAAAAATGGAAAATGTATTATAATGAAAAAAGTAAGCTGTGGAAAATGATGAACCACACTCCCTGAGTTCCCAACCTATTTCTTTCATTTTGTGTGCTTAAGTTTTCCTGGCAATTAAGATGTTTAAAACAATGGAACGAAAATATGGAGTTATGGGATGGCTGGTTAATTTCCTCATAAAGTTATTTTTTTAAATCCCTTGCCAGTTACTTGGTAAGCAAAAAACTTAAACATCGATGTTAATTACCTTTATTAGTGCTGACAATTGCAGTTTCCACTAATGATCAGGTTTGTTCTCTGCTCCATTTGCTGAGCTGAGTTGTAAATTATTAATGGGTATGAGGGCTACTTTACCACAGATGGAAATACTTTTAGTCTTTGTTTTTCACAAGATGTCTCAACAAAATCCTCAATGTGCAGACCAGCTTTTTATGTCTATTCATAAATACCATGTAACAAAATCTATCTACCTGTCTGTTTACCTGAATAATCATTGTGCCCATCATCAGTGTGTTATAGCTAAAGGCAGTATGATTCTGCATATAATGCTGCATCAGGACTATGATAGAGTTCCTGCTTGGCTCTGAGTCATTGTGGAACACTGAGCAAGTCACTTTATATCTTTGGATTCCTTTGGCCCATGTGTAAAATGGGCCATGTGTAAAATGTAAATTAGATGCCCCATATCTTGAAATTGGACTGTGATATGAGGCCAACTAGGTTCAGGTCTTAAATAAAAAACTCCCCTAGCCCAGCCCAGGTGCTTATGAAGTCAACATTATAGGACCCAATTCTGGTTCGATACCCTAAAGAGTAATTAGTTTTAAGTCTCCATCCAACCCCCTAACTCCATGTAGTACTAGAGTGAGGGTCAGATAAATTACTAATTAATTACTACTCTTGGACCAGTTGTAAGAAGACTTATCAAGCCTTAAGTCGTTGTGGAAGAGAATCACATGCGGCAGCCCATGTCTAAATATAATAACCAACCCTTATATTTGTACTGTGCTTTGAGCTTTTCTAAGTATTTCCCATATATTTTCTCATTTTACCCAGAATAGAATGAAGGTGATATGAAGATGGTCTGGAAGCACATTTGCAGGGGACATGAGTTGAGGTTTTCAATCTTCAGGAAAATGAAGGACTGCATTTTTCCTCAGGGATGAGATTGCATTTATGTTGTTCTTCCTGAATTTCATTAGCTTCTCATTCCTAACTTAAAAGAAGACTGTGAAAGGCAAGGAAGACATTGAGATTGTGGCAGCAAATGCTGAATATAAAGTTGAAGAAAATGGAAGGCTTCCCTTTGAATTGAAAGAAAATAATGGTCTTCGCACTCTAATCATTGGGTTTGGGTATTGAAACAGCCTATGAATTGTCAAAATGAGGGAAATAGCATGAATCTGAAACTTGAAGCCAGAACTGCTTGGAAAGATAGATTCAAGAATGTGACCAGGTTGCTGAGATAGGTTGTATAAATTTAGCAGGAGTAACTTAATTCTTTTGTTCCTACTGTTCTTCAATAATGAAACCTGCAAAACACTAAAAGATTATCAGGGCTCAAAACAGATGGAAAAAGCAGATGCACCTTGAGTCTGCCTTTAGACAGAGTTCCTGAACACCCTGGGAGATAGGCAGAGAAGGATGTATTTTTGAGATCCCTGTGGATTTGTCCATCTCAAACCACAGGAATCTGGCTTGCCTGACCAATGGCAAGATTAATGATTGCACTTAAAACCTGGTTACATGATTTCTGTTATTATAAATAGAGACTGAATATATATACATATTATGAAGGTGTATATAAACATATATATCTATATATGTATATGCTTTTTTCTCTCCCTTAAAGAGGTGGTGATGTAGATTTTAGATTTGACTTGTCTTATTTCAACTTGCTTCTCTCAGGGTTGTTGGGAGTTTGAAAAGTCTTCTGGGTCTCCTTTGGTTATAATTATATTAATATGTTAAAGCCCTTCAAAGTGAGCTCTAAGACTGAGACTGAGTCTTAAGAAGCACAAATCCTATTTAAAATTAGAGTAAAAAAAAAGTACAAGGAAGGAACCATTTGTTATTAATTGATTTGATGTGTATATATGTGTGTGTGTGCCTCACAATGAAAACATCACCAAGCAGCTCCCTTTCTTTTTAATCCTAAAGCCTCCTTATTTGATAACCAAAAGGGCTAACATACACACATTTGTGTATTCCTTTGGTTCTCACAGTGTGGGGTGTGTGGTTGGGGGGGGGGGCGCAGGGCAGGATCCTTAAGTATCACTTGGGAATTCGTTAGAAATGCAAATTCTCAGCCCTACCTCAGAGTTACTAATTCAGAAACTCTAGGGGTGGAGCCCAACAAACTGTTTTAACAAGCCCTCCAGGTGACTCTGATGAGAACGCTTGGCTTTTGCTAATAGAGTGGGTTGCAAAGTTGTCTGAACATTAGAATCACCTGGAGAAGTTAAAAAAAAATACTCATGTCTGGTTCCCATCCCAGGAATTCTAATTCAATTGGTTTAGGGTACGACCTGATCATTGACAGTTTCAAAAGCTCTCCAACTGATTCTAATATTCGGACAAGTTTGGGACCCGCTAACTTCAACCTATTCTCTTATTAAGGGGTAATTTTCAAAAAGAAAAAAAAAGGAGACAGCATTAACAACAACGACAAAAAAAGCAAAATAGGAGTTTAGGGAAAGACAGAGCCAAGTGAGTAACAACATATACAGGATGCTTTCTGCTCTATCTAAAGGAATCTGAGTCAGTCTCCAGAACCTTTTCAACTGATGATTAATTTGCCAGGTAAGAACATTTTTCTCTGTGTGAGAAATAGTCTTGTTTTTGTGGTTGTCACACTTCAGAGTTTATGTCAGAAAGAAAGTTTCCTATGGGATTCCAAAGGCAAATAATATAAAGAAATGGTATAAATTGTTGAAAAAGTTACTTTGGAACACAAGAATATTGGTCAAAAACCACCTGCATTGCCCTTGTTTTTGAGGTCTTTAAAATGACAAAGTTACATTTTAAGTCTGCATTTGTTTTATTTCATTGCATCGTACAGTTAGAAGGGACAATAGAGGTCACAGGTACTATAGGAATACTCTGCCTTGTTTCTGTGGGTTGGTGACCTCCACTGGAAATTTGTTGGGAAACTTAACTGCATCACACTTGCACCGACCAATTATTGGAAAGTTCTTAGATATTAGCAAGTTTAAACTGAAATATTTCCTCTCATAAGTTCCACCTATTCATTTCAGTTCTGCCTTGGAGAACCATTTCTAAGAAGCAGGTTGTTTAAAATCCTTTCCAGATCAAGGAAAGACGCATAAATATAACCCAAAAGTCTGATGGGGGTTTGGAGGGTTGTGATCATGTGGATGATAATCATTCATACCATTTTCCCCGCTGGTTTTGAACCAACTGGAAATATACATAGAGGTTAGATATCATTGCAAGGTCAATGTTCTTTTAGATAAAATTGGGGCTTCAACCTGAAACCATCATCGGACTTTAATTGCTTCCTTTTGGACGGGACTGACTTCGTTGTAGGGCAGAGCAACCATCCCTGTGAGTGTATCTATCACAACCTCTCAAGGAAGACAGATCTTCCCACCAGCTCTAAAAGAGTGAGCCATCAAGGTCATGATCTATACATACCCAAGCCTTTTTTTCCCTCATTTCCTCTATTGTAAGGTATGAGGATGGGTTGAAGAGAGAAACTCAAAGAGTTCCTTTCATTCTGGAAGAAGAAAGGAAAATGGAGGTGGGTGGTTATAAATTCTAATTCCCTAACATACTTCAAGCCTTCTGGCCTTTATTTTTATTGATACATAATGTTACATATTTATGGAGTACACGTTATATTTTGTTGCATGGATAGATTGTGTAATGATCAAGTTGGGATATTTGGGGTATTCACCACCTTGAATACTTATCATTTCTATATGTTGGGAATACTTCAAGTTCTCTCTTCTAGCTACTTTGAAATATACAATACATTGTGGCTAACTATAGTCATCCTACTCTGTTGTCAAATATTAAAACTTATACATTCTATCTAATTGTATGTTTGTACCCATTAACCCTTCTGAACATTTTTATACTTAAAATAATTGAAGGCAATTATTATATGCCCTGTAAATCTTCTTTCTCTCCTTTAAAAAAATTCAAAATCCCAAGATTTTCAGGCCCTTCAGCATGCTGGTTATCCTTGTCTGGTTATGATTCACTTTGTTATTATTCCCCTTAAGGTATGATGTTCAGAAGGGGAGATTATTTATTAATACTTTCCTCTTTGTTTTTTATATTTTTCTTTTCAGAAAGAGTGGTAGGCACTTTTTGATCTTGTTTAATGAATCTTTTCTTACCCCAATGGCATAAAGATAATCTCTCATATTTTAAAAAAATATTTAAAGTATTTCCTTTTGTATTTAAGTCTGTACATTATTTGGAGTTGATTTTTATATCAAGGAAGGAATTCAATTTTATTTTCTTCCACATAGATAACCAATTGTTTCAGTATATTTGCTGAAAGACTCCAAACTTTCCCTCAATTTCTAATGACCCTTTGGTCATGTACCAAGTTTCCATTTAGGTGTGAGTCTGTTTCTAGGCTGTTTTATTACTGGAGTCAATTGGCCTATGCCTATGCCAAAACTATAATATTTTCATTGTTAAAATTTATAAAAAGTTCTGATATCTCATATGAGTTCCCACATCTTGTTTTTTTTTAAAAGTGTTTTGGCTATTCTTGGTCTGTTGTTCTTTGATATAAATCTGAGAATCAGCTTGTTAAATATTTTTAAAAACCCTTGTTAGAATTTTTATTAAAATTTCATTGAGTCTATAGGTGAATTTGTCCAGGAAAGAGAGCCTCATGAAATCATATTCTTCTTATCCATGAATATATTTCTCCATTGATTTAGGTCTTTGTTAATGTCTTCAAATTTTATTTTTTAATTTTCTCAATTAGGATCTAACACAACTTTTGTTTGATTTATTCCTATGCACCTCATATTTTTTTGTTACTACTTTAAATGGCGTCTTTAGAAAACCTGCATGTGCTATTTGTTACTAGTATGTTGTAGTGTGGTTGTAGTCTTGCTAAACTCTCTTATTAAGGTGAATTATTTGCATGTAGATGATTTTAATTTTTCTATGTAGACAATCAAGGCATCTATTAGGTTTATTTCATCCTTATAAAAGGAGTGAGTTCTTATAACTTTTGAGTTCTTATAACTTTTATTTATTTTTCTTAGCTAATTGCCCGACTAGGATATCTAGGACAATATTAAATGGAAGTAGTAATGGGGACCATACTTTTTTCTTCTTTTAAAGGATATTCTTTTAACTTTCACAATATGGTGTTTGTTATAGGGTTTCTTTTCCTTTCATTTCACTTAGGAGTCCAGCACTTGCTACCAACTTCTTGCAGCTGGAATCTCTAGACGGTCATTTCCATCATTGGTTGCTCTAACTCTTTCAGGGATGAGACACTCCCAAATCTTCTGTCTTCCAATTATGGGAAATATATTTAAGTGCTTCGAATGGAGCAATGGAAGTTCCTTTGATTAGACATGAAGTGGGAAGGTAGCACCACCTTGTCCTCCCCCATAGGGAAGTGAAAAATTACAACTTGGCAACAACTTTATTAGATAAAATATCTTCGTCAAATCTTGTCCCATTTTTACATACTGACTTCTCTTTATATCCTTGATCTGGCTGGGGGTATCCAAGGGTCATAGGACTATTTTTTTAAATATTCCATCAGAGATTCAGTATCACACTTACTTTGAGATCTGATATCTCTTTATTGGTATCTCAATTAAAAGTAAGGTAGAAGAATCCAACTGTACCTCAGTTATAGGTGTGTATTTAGCTTAACACGTTGCCCGCCATGTGAGTTGTGTTTAATTCACACTAGTTTTGACCCCGGGGCTGTATGAAGCAAAATCCTGCAGTTGGTTCATGAAAATCTTACTTTTGATGTTCTTATTGTTA
This sequence comes from Microcebus murinus, assembly GCF_040939455.1. Lineage (NCBI taxonomy): Eukaryota > Metazoa > Chordata > Mammalia > Primates > Cheirogaleidae > Microcebus > Microcebus murinus. The sequence goes on from NC_134136.1 coordinate 97,383,558, forward strand.
CAATTAATTTTGACAATTTAATGCTAAAAACGTGGATTGCATTGCACATAACTCATGCACAGAAAACAATAAAAAATAACAAATTAGAAAGGATCATTTTGTGTTAATAAAACACCATAGCCCCAAGGAAAAAAATTTTTTTTCCTACTGTGGCAATCAATGTGTTTAATGAAGCTTGAGGTTTAGCAGCAGTCACTTGGTTCCCAAAGAATATGAGGACTTTAGAAAGCTTTAACTTTCCTCACCCAATCCTGACTATCCTATTATTGTCCACTATTTTAATTACATCCTGTTTTCTGATATCACAAATTAGAAACCAGTTTGGTTTTACATAGACAGTATCTGTCTACAGTTACCCATAGTTGTCATAGTCTTTTTCTTTCTTTTTTTATTTCAGAATATTACCGGGGTACAACACTTTGGATACATATATTGCCTTTGCACCACCTGAGTCAGAGCTACAAGCTTGTAGTTTTCATAGTCTTGACTCGCCATTCCTTCTTATATCTCAGACTGGCCTTCTGCGATCATCCCCTTTTTCATGAAGTGCATCCTTTAGGATTTCCTTATTGAAAGACTGTTGCTTGCATACTCTCTCAGTGTTTGTTTGTTCTAAGTGCCTTTTTCTCATGAGCCAAATCAATTGCATCTCAAGACTGCCATTAGTGGGGACAAAGGAGAACAATTCTTCACCTGGCTTCCAGTTCCCATTGGTCTCAGTCTAACTATTTTTTTTGTTGAGACAGAGTCTCGCTTTGTTGCCCAGGTTAGAGTGAGTGCCATGGCATCAGCCTAGCTCACAGCAACCTCAAACTCCTGGGCTCAAGCAATCCTGCTGCCTCAGCCTCCCAAGTAGTTGGGACTACAGACATGTGCCACCATGCCCGGCTAATTTTTTCTATATATATTAGTTGGCCAATTAATTTCTTTCTATTTATAGTAGAGACAAGGTCTCACTCTTGCTTAGGCTGGTTTCGAACTCCTGACCTCGAGCAATCTGCCCGCCTCGGCCTCCCAGAGTGCTAGGGTTACAGGTGTGGGTCTCAGTCCAACTTAACGAGGTGTTAGCTCTCTCACAGGACTAGTGTCTAATGGGATCACTGGATGATGTAAGCAGGGAGCCTCAGAATGGAAGCAAGAAATGCAGTGCCCAGGCATGAAATGAGGTGTTGTCAGGTTGCTCCTGCTTTCACAAACATAGATCTAAATTTGTTAGAATCCATGCAGAGCTGGGCACCACAGTGGTAGTAAGAGTCAGGGAAAGCTGGGAGGATATGAAGTGGTGTGAAATAAGTGGCCTATTTCATTGTATGTTTTGTGATTTCCTCTTTTCTTCCCTTTCTGTTTTGGTGAGTAATATTTGTAGAAAATGGATCTGTGAGAATCCTTTGAAACTTGGGTTTAGTGTGCTTTCCTACAGAAAGCAATTGTGTTTAGTTCTGTGAGATTTCTAGATCTCTTAAAGTAAATCTCTGCCTCAGTTTTTTTTTCCAGTTCTCAGAAGTTGTGTATACCAGTGTACAGTTATAAATTCTCAGGAGAGACCCTGCCACTCCCACCAACAAAGACAGGGCTAAGGAAGGCAAATGTCCTCATCATAACTCTTCTGTGAGCTGGGTTTTCCCCCCCTTTTCATAGTGAGTACAGCTCCCGAAGGACTAGGCATTATAAAGGAATCTCTTAGCCAACTTTTCTCTTTGCTCAGGCTCAATTATTGTTCCTTTAAAACCCAAAACTCTAGGCAGCCAAGAATCCACAGATAACCTCAGGATAGCTGCTGGCATTAACATTTTGTTATCTCTCTGGATTTATGCTTTTGATGTTGTTGTTGTTTTACCACTAAGGACTTCTTTCATTTTCCTGCTAACTCATCTATCTGTCTGTCTGTCTACTGCAATGTTATATGTAGTCCAGCCTTTTTAGGTATTCTGTACCAGGAGTATTTTCCACAATATTATCTGTTCTAATAAACCAATATCAAACTGCTATTGAATTATACGTTAACCATTAAGGAATCAGTTCTTTCTGCTTTGCATTACCTGAAAATTGATAAGCACATTCTTTGTGTCTTTCTGTTGCTGAAGTCTTAGCATTTTTAGTGTTAGGATCTCTTGGAAGCCCCCACTGCTGTTCTATTTCTTAGAGTTCTTTTGTCCTTAAGGCTGAGGTCTATGCTGCCTAATTCCCTACATTCTGTCCTGTCCTCAAAAACAAGTACATAGACCCTTCTTATTTTAAAAGGAAACAGATGTGGGATATATCCCAGTTATCTTTTGCTATATAAAAAAAATCAACCCAAAACTTTATGGCTTAAAACAACAAAAAATATTTTATGATTATATTTTATATTATTATTATTATCTTTCACAGTTCTGGGGTTGACTGAGTTCAGCTGGGAAGTTCTCATTTGGGGTTTCTGATGTACGTGTAGTGGCTGGGATTGGAGTCATCTCAAAGGCTTCTCATTTACATACTGAAGGTTGATGCTCAGTATCTATTGGAATGTCAGCTGGGCTATGGTTACAACATGTGGCTGGAACTAGTGGTCTCTCCACTCAGCCTGGGCTTCCTCACGGAATGGCAGCCAGGTTCCAAGAGACAGTGTCCCAAGGGAGAGAATGAGTTAGAAGCTGTACTGCCTTTTATGTTCTAGCCTCAGAAATCATCACTTCTGCTGTATTTTATTTGTTAAAAGAGAATTACCAAGACTGGCCAAATTTGTGGGGAGAGAATTAGACTTCAACTTTTTGAAGAAGGATCAAAGAACTTGTGGACATATGTTACAACCACCACAGATTTAAGTAGCCCAAACATAAGAAGGTGTCAATTGTTAACAAATTCTAACAAATTTTTTATTTCTGTGTTCGTTGCTCTTTAATTCCTGATCTCTTTTGTTAGAAATACAAATGTGCATTTACTCTTCCTTTCATTCCTAACTGGACTGCTGCCTAAATCTTCTTGTGAACTTTATGTACATTCAAGATCTAAAGTACATCCAACTATGTACATTAATCTTTATGTACATTCAAGATCTAAAGATGCATCCAACCTACAATAATCTTTATTATGTCTTTCAAGGATTATTCGAATAATCTTTATCTGGTCTCTCTGCCTATAGTTTTACCTTCCTCCTCTATACTGATAGATTCATAAGCAGCACCTCTGATCAGGTCTCTCCCACGACTAAAATTCACGGGTGTCTCTTCACCTCCAGCTCCTCAACATGGTGCAAAAAGCCTTTCATGATTGGATCCTTATCTTCTTTCACACTGTATTTTCCATTTGCCCTCTGCACTCTAGCAGGGCTAGACACCATACCTTTTCATATTTCCATGACTTTGAATATGCTGACCCCTCCTTGCTAGAATGCCTATCCCTAACTTTTCCACCTGAAAATCCCAAACATTCTTACGGTGCATCCACAGAGATATTGGTGTTCTTGTATTGGTAGCACTGATTTTGCAGTCTACTTGCTAGACCTAAAATCTTTTCTTTCGAAATCTCTAAGTTGAAATCTGCTGTAATTCTATATTTCTTCTTCTTGACAGGATACAATCAATACATAAACCTCTTCTTTCTGACATTAGAAGCAGCACTTGTCAGCGCTGGGTAAGAGCTCAGGAATTTTTGAGACCCACCCAATCTTCAAAGAATGCTGGTCAATTTCTTTTAAGAATAGTCTCACTGCACTTTCCTTTGGTGACAGTACCCACAGTTGTAATCTATATTGTCTCCAACTGTGAGAATATAGCTTTACAGAATTTTCTAAAATATCCATAGAACCAAGACTTCCCTATAAAGACACAACTTAAAAGTAACAAATAATTCAACAATATAAAAGAAATGTAGCATTATAAAAAAGTAAATAGCATTACAGAAGCAATATAGCATATAAAATGTTTAAAGCATAAAAAGTAGGGAGAAGAAAATTATTTAAAATGGTAATTGTGGATATACCATAATTTCAATTCCTCTATTATTAGACATATCAATATTTCCAATTTTTCTTTATAAACAACATGGAAACAAATATCTTTATGCACAAAAACTTGTGTTCTGTTAATTTCTGATTATATCTTTTTGTATAGATTCTTTCCCAGGAATAGAACTTCTAAGTCAAAGGATATGAGTTCTTTTAAGTCTCTTGCTATATGTTCCCAAATTCACCATTCTTCCCAACAATGCATGAGAGTTCTGTTTAACAGTGCCCTCGCCAACTTGGCATTATTATTTTTTCTAAAAGTTTGCTAATTTGAAAATTAAAAAATAAAATCTTATTTTAACTTATAATTCAATCTAATTGAGATTTTTACACATTTCTATGGGTAAAAGATTGATTACACCTTGAAGGACAAGAGAAATTTAGGGGCACTTAGAAGAGATGGGGGTGAACATTATAGGTGAGAGGAATTGCATTAAAACAGCTTATAAAAAGGATTCTTTTGTATCCAAATTAATTACTTTCCTCAAGAAGATAGTTTGGTAGTCTTCAGGATTTTTTTCAAAGATGGAAGAATTGTTATGTGCTGCCTCATTTAGATTTCAAATATATCATACATAAGAGTTTATAACAGTTAAATATTCTTTACCTCCCTCAGATTTCTACTTAAAATATTCCTGTTCAATCTTATCCCTTGTGTGCTGAATAAGGTGGCTCATATTTATGGCATCTAATGGGTTCTACATAGCCTAATTATGAAAGAGAATGAAATTTACATTTTCATAAGTTGATGCCAATTAAACTATGTAAATAAATGTTTCCTGAAGTTTCTGTTATTGACTTCATGGCTTTTATTTTTTTCACTAAACTAGCTCTATATCTATTTATGGTGAAGGTACCACACAGGGTGTGTTAATAAAATGAAAATTTGGCTTTCTTTGTTACTACCTCTTTTGAGACTCCTGGGAAATACTCAGACTCTTGCCCGAGAAATAAAATGAACATGCCCACTGAGCCACTTGCCATATTATCCCTCTATCTTCAGACTTGCAAACTTTAATTTTTAAGGTCTCTTGGGAAGTGGTTCATTTAGTCTAAATCTTAGCCTCCAATCTCAACCAGCTGTTTCTTTTCCTAAGGTGTTTTTCTTCCTTATTTCAGGTTAATAGCTTGATTTAAATTAGAAAACAGATTCTTTGGCTTAAGGTATTCATGTCAGATTTTCTAGGACCTACTTGCAGCATCTGCTTCACTGTCTCCTAGAGAGATTGCCATTTTGTTCCTTCTATTGGTCATTGAACTAATTTACTAAAAAAAATACTGTGACATTGGAAGGTTTGGAATTTATAGACCAGGGGAGTGATTTTATAAACAGCATCTGTCCATCTGCTGTACAGAATGTTCACATCCTTACAAAACATGTTTTTCTGTACCCAGGTTCTTCATTTACTGTTCTTTTCTGCTTACCTACTAACGCATGCATTTTGAATTTTTATCTTGGCTAAATATACCTGTCTTTTTCCTCCCAGTACAAAACAACTTGTTCAACTCCAAAGGCCAACAGCAACAGCTTCCATACAGTGTTAGAAAAAGACTTTGCCCAACCAAAGAGCTGTAAGCTGTTTATTATGCTGTGGCAAACTAATTTAACTGTTCTGGGCCTTGGTCTCCTCATCTATAAGACAGAAGTTTGGAATAATCTTTAATGTCGAGCCCTGGTAGGGGATACAGTTCACCCCTTACTTTACCAATGACACAACTGATGACCAACCACCCACAGATCCAGGACATGCACTCAAGGCTATTGACTTCAGGTCTAGGGTTTCAAGGCTCATTTCAAATACTTCATTCTGACAGAAATTGGGTGACTTTAATTCATTTCTTTCTTTTTTTATTTGGAAGGTTTTTTTTTATTATTATTTTGTTTTGGCATATTATGGGGGTACAAATTTTAAGGTTTCAAAACATGCCTTCCCGCCGCCCCCAAGTCTGAGTTTCCAGCATGATCATTCCCCAGATGGTGCACATCTCACTCATTATGTATGTATATATCCGCCCCCTCCCCCTCCACCTGCCCACTAGCCTATTACTGTAGTTCCTATGTGTCCACTTAGGTGCTGCTCAGTTAATACCACTTTGCTGGTGAGTATATGTGGTGCTTGTTTTTCCATTCTTGGGATACTTCACTTAGTAGTATGGGTTCCAGCTCTAACCAGGAAAATATAAGATGTGCTATATCACTGTTGTTTCTTAGAGCTGAATAGTACTCCATGGTATACATATACCACATTTTATTAATCCATTCTTGGATTGATGGGCACTTGGGCTGTTTCCACAGCCTTGCAATTATGAATTGTGCTGCTATAAACATTCGAGTGCAGGTGTCTTTTTTGTAGAGTGTCATTGGATCTTTTGGGTAGATGCCCAGCAATGGGATTGCTGGATCAAATGGTAGATTCACTTGTATCGCTTTAAGGTATCTCCATATTGCTTTCCACAGAGGTTGAACTAGTTTGCAGTCCCACCAGCAGTGTAGGAGTGTTCCTCTCTCTCCGCAACCACGCCAGCATTTATTGTTTGGAGACTTTTTGATAAAGGCCATTTTCACTGGGGTTAAGTGATATCTCATTGTGGTTTTGATTTGCATTTCCCTGATGATTAGAGATGTTGAGCATTTTTTCATATGTTTGTTGGCCATTCTTCTGTCTTCTTTAGAAAAGTTTCTGTTCAAGTCCTTTGCCCATTTTTTAATAGGGTTATTTGATTTTTTCTTGCTGATTTTCGTGAGTTCTAAGTATATTCTAGTTATCAGTCCCTTATCAGATGCATAAGATGCAAAAATTTTCTCCCATTCTGTAGGTTGTCTGTTTACTTTCATGACTATTTCTTTGGCTGTGCAGAAGTTTTGTAGTTTGATCATGTCCCATTTATTTATTTTTGTTGCTACTGTGATTGCCTCTGGGGACTTCTTCATAAACTCTTTGCCTAGGCCGATGTCTAGGAGAGTGTTTCCAACATTTTCCTCTAGAATTCTAATAGTTTCATACCTTAGGTTTAAGTCTGTTATCCAGCGTGAGTTGATTTTTGTGAGAGGTGAAAGGTGTGGGTCCTGCTTCTACAAGTGGCTATCCAGTTTTCCCAGCACCATTTATTGAAAAGGGATTCTTTTCCCCAGCGTATGTTTTTGTCTGCTTTGTCAAAGATTAGATGGCTATATGAGGATGGTTTTATATCAGGATTCTCTGATCTGTTCCACTGGTCAATATTCCTATTTTTGTGCCAATACCATATTGATTTAATTACTACAGCTTTATAGTATAGTTTGATATCTGGCATATTAATACCTCCCATTTTGTTTTTGATTCCTAGAATTGCTTTTGATATTCGGGGTCTTCTTTGGTTCCATATGAAGCGTAAAATTATTTTTTCTATATCTGTGAAGAATGCTGATGGGATTTTAATAGGTATTGCATTGAATCTGTAGATCAGTTTGGGTAGTATAGACATTTTAATGATGTTGAGTCTGCCGATCTATGAGCATGGTATGGATTTCCATCTGTTTACATCCTCTGCTATTTCCTTCCTCAGTGTTTCATAGTTCTCCCTGTAGAGGTCTTTTACGTCCTTGGTTAAGTATATTCCTAGGTACTGTAATTTCTTTGTTTAATTCATTTCTTTTACATAGGGTAGTAGAGGAGAGATGGTGAGTTGTGGAGAAGAACTTTGCAGGCAGAGAAATTATCACGAAGAAAGGCCTAAAAGTGGGACAGATGTTGGTTTATTTGAAGAACTTAAAGAGAGTCAGTGTGACTAAAGTGCAGAAAGCGAGGGGGATAGAGTAAGAGAAGGGGCCAGAAAGGTGGCCAGGGTCCATGTCATATAGGACTTTTGGTGTAATATTAATGAGTTTGGATCCTTTTCAAAGTAGATGGGAAGCCATTAAAAGGTTCAAAGTAGGAAAGTGTCATGATTTACTATTTGCTTCATGTAAACTTCATCAGGGGCTTTATGTCCAATATTTAAGCTCCAATATATACCACACTATCTGGGACATAGTAGGCCCTCAAACATTTGAGGAATACATAAATCAATAGAAGAATAAAACAATCAATGTAGTTGTAATGTGAAGAATAAATCAGAAGCATGGGAGGGGAGCTATTAGTGAGCTATCGCAGTATTCCAGCCAGAGGGGTCTTGGTCTGTAATGGAAGCATGAGTGATGGAAGGAAGCAGATATCTTTCAGAAGTATTCTGTACTTAGAACCATGAGGACTTGGTGAGAATGTGGGAAGTGGTGAGGATGATTCTTAGTTTTCTAGCTTAACACATTGACTGCCACAGTAGAAAAAAATTTTTTCCTTGGGGCCACAGTGTTTTATTATGAAAATAGAATAAAAACTTGAACAACAAAATGATCCTTTCTAATTTAATGAAAACTTTGTTATTTTTCATTGTTTTCTATGCATGAATTATATGTAATTAAATTGTCAGTAATAATTGAAACAATAAGAACATCAACAAGCAAGATTTTCATGAACCAACTGCACAGTTTGGCTCAGGGGCCACCCGTCACATAACATGTATGCTACAGCATGGCAGCGTGAGTTGCTTGTGCACCACGCAGCTTTCAAGGTAAAGAGATATGTGAGTTACATATGCTTCACGAGGCCATGCACTCAAAACTAGTGTGAGTTAAATATAACTCACATGGCAGTTAATGTATTAAACAGTTTGGTGGCTAGAAGTAGCATTTCTTGAAATGAAGAAGAAAGGAAAAATAGATTTGAGAAAAGATCAAGGGCTTGAGTTTGAACATGATACATTTGGGATGCCTAGGGAAAGATAGCCAGATGGAAATATCAAGTTATCAATTAGATGAATCAGACTGGTAGTTAGAAAGAAGACTTGGGTTAGAGGTGTAAGTTTGAGCACTGTTTGCAAGTAGATATTTTAAAATAAACTATAGGCAAATGCTTAGAAAAGAGAAGTAGAACCTAGGCCTTAGGAATTCAACATTTAGAGTTCTGGTCGAGGTCTGGGCCAGCAAAGGATCTAGAATAGTGTTCGATGAATGAGGAGGCAAAGGTAGAAAAGCAAGAATTAAAAGTATTTCAGGAAGAAGGAGAAAGGGTTAACAGCATAGAGTTCTTCAGAGAGGACTAAATGATAATCAGTGTCAAGCTGGGATTAGAATGTACTATTAATAGATTATATCATGTGAAATTGCTATTTTTGTATTTTAACAATGGTCAAATATTGGCAACTTTGTATGGTTTGAAGTCATACATATTTATTTGAAAAGTGTATTTCAGGGGAACATCTCTTTCATTAAGTGGAAAACAACTGTAACCACAATTGTAATCTCCCTCCTTCAACTTCTCTTTGTCTATTTGTTTGCCTAACTTCTTTCAGTAAATGTTTATTTACTTGGCTTTTATTATGAAGCCTGGGGAAGCCATTGAAGGATTGTAAGCAGAAAGTGACAAAATCTGATTTGGTTTTGTTTCATTAGACTGTAAACTAGGGGACCCATGTCTGTTTTCACCCATAGCTCTTGGCTTAGCATATAGTTCATAGCAGTAATTCAATGTTTTTTTATATACCAGAGAAGTTCTTCCCTCAACTCCCTCTAATATTTTTGAATATTATGGGAATTTAATACTCATTATACAAATGATATGATATCTGCAGTTTACCTATCATTGCTTTCATTATCTAAACTATGAATTTTGTAATTTCAGTGTAGAAATGTCCTGAGTTACAAAGTCAAGGCCAGTTTCACTTTGATGTCAATACAGACCCTGGACCAAGAGTTTGGAATCCTGGCATCTATTTACTGCATCATGAGCAAGTTCGCATCACCTCTGAAGGCTTCAGTTTCTTTAGTTTTTCCTCTCTTTTCATTATTGTTAAAATAACTAGATAGAACTTGATAATTACTTTTAGCTTTATTTTAGCTTTAACATTTTCTCCTTCTTTCTATTCAATGATTTAATATACAGATAGAATATGACAGATCTATTCATTTATATTTTGTCTTATGGAAGATGTAAACTACCCATCGTCCAAGACCTGAGGCCAATGTTGACATACTTTGTTTTTCTCTCAAAATACTTTTTAATGTGAGCCAATATTCTAAAATTGGGAGACCTCACATTAAAATTTAGATTTTTAGTTTCTCTAAAAACTCGAGAATGTTGGCCACATGGGGCTGGGATTCTTGCAGGGAAACATTTGGCTGAGTCTGAGTAGCAACTGTCCCCTCTTAGACTGGTAGTTCACTCTCTAGTTCACAACTCTCACTGTTCTGTGCTGCTTTTCATGCCCTGCACACTTCCCACATTTACTCACTTTCCCATTTCTTGTAGATATTTGTATTCGATCCACTTAGGATGACCCAAGTTGGAAAAACACCTCAATGATGAAACTTCATTGTGATGTCAACCCAGTCCAGATGTGCAGCTCAGTTTCTCATATCTTTTTGCTAAGACTTCAGAGAGTCACATACAATTATGCAAGGTATTATCTAAAAATAGTAAGCAGGAACATGGTAATTCTAGCTAGTTGGTGGGACTTGAGTCAGGAGGATCACTCAACCTCAGAGTTCCAGTATCAATATGGTGACCTTCTTCCCAAGAGCGAGAACCACCAGGTTGCCTAAGGAGGGGTGAACTGGCCCAGGTTAGAAACAGAGCAGGTCAAAAACTCCCCTGCTGATCGGTAGTGGGATTGCATCTGTGAATAGCTACTACACTACAGCCTGGACAACATGGTGAGACCCCGTCTGTTAAAAAATAAAATAAAATAAAAATAGTAAGCAAATTAAGGGAGCAGAACCTTGCTGTGTTTAGTCATGCGTTTCACAAATGCCTCAGAGCAGTATTTCTCAACTGTGGCTACACTTTGGAGTCATCTGGGGAGCTTTAAAAAATACCCATGTCCCCTGCACTCGAATGTTTATAGCAGCACAATTCACAATTGCAAAGATGTGGAAAAACCGAAGTGCCCATCAATACCTGAGTAGATTAATAAAATGTGGTATATGTATACCATGGAGTACTATTCAGCTATAAGAAACAACATGGCACCTCTTGTATTTTCCTGGCTAGAGCTGGAACCCATTCTATTAAGTGAAGTTTCCTAAGAATGGAAAAACAAGCACCACATATACTCACCAGCAAATTGGTATTAACTGATCAATGCATAAATGGACATATAGAAATAACATTTATCGGGTGTCTCACAGGTAAGGCGGGAGGGGATGGGTATATAAATACATAATGAGTGTGATGTGCACCAACTAGGGGATGGGCACGCTTGATGTTCTGACTTAAGGGGGGAGGGAAGCAAGGAAAATATATATAACCTTAACATTTGTACCCCCATAATATACTGAAAAAAATAAATTATTGTTTTTTTTATTTTTTATTTCAGCATATTATAGGGGTACAAATGTTAAGGTTATGTATATTGCCCATGCCCCCCTTCCCCCTCGAGTCAGAGCTTAAAGCATGACCATCCTCCAAACGTTGCACATCTCACTCATTGTGTTTGTATATACCCATCCCCTCCTCCCCTTCCCACTGGCCTGACACCCGATAAATGTTTTTCCTATATGGCTACCTAGGTGTTGATCCATTAATACCTATTTGCTGGTGAGAACATGTGGTGCTTGTTTTTCCATTCTTGAGATACTTCACTTAGTAGAATGGGTTCCAGCTCTATCCAGGAAAATACAAGAGGTACTATATCATCATTGTTTCTTTTCTTTTCTTTTTTTTTTTTTCGGCATATTATGGGGGTACAGATTTTAAGGTTTCAATAAATGCCCATTTCCCCCCCTCCCCCCACAAGTCTGAGTCTCCATCATGACCACCCTCTAGATGGTGCACATCTCACTCATTATGTAACATCATTGTTTCTTAAAGCTGAATAGTACTCCATGGTATACATATACCACATTTTATTAATCCACACACGTATTGGTGGGCATTTGGGTTGTTTCCACAGCCTTGCAATTATGAATTGTGCTGCTATAAACATTCGAGTGCAGGTATCTTTTCTGTAGAGTGTCATTGGATCTTTTGGGTAGATGCCCAGTAATGGGATTGCTGGATCAAATGGTAGATCTACTTGTATCACTGTAAGGTATGTCCATATTGCTTTCCACAGAGGTTGAACTAGTTTGCAGTCCCACCAGAAGTGTAGGAGTGTTCCTCTCTCTCTTCATCCAAGCCAACATTTATTGTTTGGAGACTTTTTGATAAAGGTCATTCTCACTGGAGATAAGTGATATCTCATTGTGGTTTTGATTTGCATTTCCCTGATGATTAGAGATGTTGAGAATTTTTTCATATGTTTGTTGGCCATTCTTCTGTCTTCTTTTGAGAAGTTTCTGTTCATGTCCTTTGCCCATTTTTTGATAGGGTTATTTGATTTTTTCTTGCTGATTTTCCTGAGTCCTAAATAGATTCTAGTTATCAGCCCTTTATCAGATGTGTAGCTTGTGAAAATTTTCTCCCATTCTGTGGGTTGTCTATTTGCTCTCTTGACAGTTTCTTTGGCTGTGCAGAAGCTTTTTAATTTGATCAGGTCCCATTTATTTATTTTTGTTGCTGCTGTGATTGCCTTTAGGGTCTTCTTCATAAATTCTTTGCCTAGGCCAATGTCTAGAAGAGTATTTCCAACATTTTTGTCTAGAATTCTAATAGTTTCACACCTAATGTTCAAGTCTGTTACCCAGCATGAGTTGATTTTTGTGAGAGGTGAAAGGTGTGGATCCTGTTTCAGTCTTTTACATGTGGCTATCCAGTTTTCCCAGCACCATTTATTGAAAAGGGATTCTTTTCCCCAGTGTATGTTTTTGTCTTCTTTGTCAAAGATTAGTTGGCTATATGAGGATGGTTTTATACCTGGGTTCTCTGTTCTGTTCCACTGGTCAATGTCCCTATTCTTGTGCCAGACCCAAGCTGTTTTAATTACTACAGCCTTGTAGTATAGTTTGAAATCTGGTAAATTGATACCTCCTATTTTGTTTTTATTGCCTAGGATTGATTTTGCTATACAGGGTCTTCTCTGGTTCCATACGAAGTGTAAAACTATTTTTTTCTATATCTGTGAAAAATGATGATGGTATTTTAATAGGGAATGCATTGACTCTGCAGGTCACTTTTGGGTAGTATAGACATTTTAACAATGTTTCTGCTGACCCATGAGCATGGTGTATTCTTCCACCCCTTTACATCCTCTGCTATTTCCTTCTTCAGTGTTTCATAGTTCTCCATGTAGAGGTCTTTTACCTCCTTAGTTAAATGTATTCCTAGGTACTTTATTTTCTTTGTTGCTATTTTGAAGGGAATTGAGTCTTTGATTTGGTTCTCACTTGTACTATTGTTGGTGTATATGAATGCCTCTGATTTCTGTGTATTGACTTTGTATCGTGAGACTTTACTGAATTCGTTTATCAGTTCAAGGATTGTCTTGGCTGAATCTTTGGGGTTTTCTAGGTATAATATCATGTCATAAGGAAAGAGTGAGAGTTTGATCTCTTCTGCTCCCATTTGGATGCCCTTAATTCTGTTCTCTTGTCTGATTGCTGTAGCAAGGACTTCTAGCACTATGTTGAATAGAAGTGGAGATAGTGGGCAACCTTGTCTTGTTCCAGTTCTAAGTGGGAATGCTTTCAATTTTTCCCCATTCAGTATGATATTGGCTGTGGGTTTGTCGTATATGGCTTGTAACATTTTTAGGTAAGCCCCATCTATGCCTATTTTGTTGAGCATTCTTATCATAAAAGCATGTTGAATTTTGTCAAATGCTTTTTCTGCATCTATTGAGAAGATCATATGGTCTTTGTTTTTGCTTCTGTTTATGTGGTGAATTACATTTATAGATTTGCATATGTTGAACCATCCCTGCATCCCTGGGATGAAGCCCACTTTGGTTGTGATGGATTATTTTCTTGGCAAGCACCTGGCTTCGACTGGCTAGGATTTTGTTGAGAATTTTTGCATCTATATTCATAAGGAATATTGGTCTGTAGTTTTCTTTTTTTGTTGCATCCTTTGCTGGTTTTGGTATCAGGGTTATGTTTGCTTTATAAAATATGTTGGGGAGGATTCTATCCTTCTCGATGTTGTGGAATAATTTCTGCAGGACAGGCACCAATTCTTCCTTGTAGGTGTGGTAAAATTTGGGTATGAAACCATCTGGTCCAGGACTTCTCTGTTTAAGAAGGTTTTTTATTGCTGTTTCAATTTCAGTACTTGATATCGGTCTGTTCAGGAATTTTATTTCTTCCTGGTTGAGCCTAGGGAGGCTGTGTATTTCTAAGAAATTGTCCATTTCCTCCACATTTTCCAGTTTGTGTGCATAGAGGTTTTTGTAGTATTCATAAATTATATCTTGTATCTCTGGGGCATCAGTTGTAATTTCTCCTTTATTGTTCCTGATGGAGCTTATTAGAGATTTTTCTTTTCTGCTTTTCATTAGTCTAGCCAAAGGTGTGTCAATTTTATTTTTTCAAAGAACCGACTTTTTGTTTTATTAATCTTCTGTATGGTTTCCCTGTTGTCAATTTTGTTTAGTTCTGATTTGATCTTAATGATTTCACTTCTTCTGCTGGGTTTGGGGTCGGTCTGTTCTTTTTCCAGCTCTTTGAGACGATTCATTAGGTTGTCTATTTGTGATCTTTTTGACTTTTGGATATAGGCATTTATGGAAATAAGCTTTCCTCTCAGAACTGCTTTAGCTGTGTCCCACAGGTTTTGGTAACTTGTGTCTCCTTTGTCATTTAGTTCAAAGAATCTTTTGATTTCCATCTTGATTTCCTCATTTATGAAGTGATCATTCAGCAGAAGTTTGTTTTGTTTCCATGACTTTGTGTAGAAATGAGGACTCCTGTTAGGATTGATTTCTATATTTATTCCATTGTGGTCTAAAAAGATACATTGTATAATTTCTATTTTTTTAAATTGTTTGAGACAATTCCTAGGATATGGTCAATCCTAGAGAATGACCCATGAGCTGATGAGAAGAATGTATATACAGTAGTTTTGGGATAGAATGTCCTGTAAATGTCAGTCAGGCCCATTTGTTCTAGAGTTCTGTTTAAGTCCATTATTTCTTTGTTGATTTTCTGTTTGGAGGATCTGACCTGTGCTGTCAGTGGGGTGTTAAAGTCTCTGACTATTATGGTGTTGTTGTTTATCCATTTGTTTAGTTTAAGTAGAGTTTGCTTTATGAATCTGGGTGTGCCAAGGTTGGGTGTATATATATTTAGAATTGTTATGTCTTCTTGTTGAACTGTACCCTTCACCATTATATAGTGACCTTCTTTGTCTTTTATTACTTTTGTTGATTTAAAAGCTAAGTTGTCTGTGATCAGCACCACCACGCCAGCTTTCTTTTGGCTTCCATTTGCTTGAAATACTGTTCTCAACCCCTTTACCTTTAGTCTAAATGCATCCTTGTAGGTTATATGTGTTTCCTGAAGGCAGCAGATACTTGGTTTGTGTTTTTTTACCCATTCAGCCAGCTTACATCTCTTGAGTGGGGAGTTTAAGCCATTCACCTTTATTGAGATAACTGATAGGTGGGGCAGATTTCTGTTCATTATGTTGGGTTGAACTTTGTTGCTTTGTTTTCTCTCTTGAGCCATTGTGGTATCTGGGCTTTGATCTTTAGCTTTGAGTAGATTAACATTCATGAGTGTTTATTGTGGTGATCCGTGGGTAACACTGTTTTGAGTACTTCTTGAAGGGTTGGTCTTACCTTGGTGAATTCCCTCAGTATTTGCTTATCTGAGAATGTCTTGATTTCTTCTTCATATACAAAACTTAGCTTTGCAGGGAATAAGATTCTAGGCTGGACATTATTCTGTTTCAGAAGAGTGAGAATGGGGCCCCAGTCTCTCCTGGCTTGTAAAGTTTCAGTAGAGAAGTCTCGCATTATTTGGATTGGCTTTTCTTTGTATGTTACTTGCTTCTTTCATCTTACATCTCTTAGAAGGGCCTCTTTAGTTGATATTTTGGTTACTCTGATGACTGCATGTCGTGACATCTTCTTGTTTGCATTGAATCTTGCAGGGGTCCTTTGAGCTTATTGAACTTATATCTGGAGATTTTTAGCAAGGCCTGGGAAATTTTCCTCTATTATATCTTCAAATAGCTTGTCTGACCCTTGAGTGTTTTCTTCTTCCCCTTATGGTAACCCTATGACCCTCACATTAGGTTTCTTCACATAATCTCACATCTCTTGTAGGCTTTGCTCTTTTCTCTTGTTTCTCTGTTCTATCTCTGTGACTGATTTATTTAATTGGAAGATGTTTTCTTCAATCTCTGAGATTCTTTCTTCTGTTTGATCTACCCTGTTCTTGAGGCTTTCCACTGTGTTTTTTAGTTCCCTGAATTGATTCTTCATTTCCAGGAGTTCAGTTAGACTTTTCTTCATTGTTTCAATTTCTTTAGTGAATTTTTATTCCAGGTCCTGAACTCTTTTTGCTTTTTCTTTGTGTTGGTTATCCAGTTGTTCTTGCAAGTTGTTGAATTTTCTTATGATCCACATTCGAAATTCTGTTTCTTTCATTTTAGTGGTCTGTTTTTGGTTCGTGTCCATTTCTAAGGGGCTGGTGCTCCTCTTTGGGGGTGTGTTTTCCGCTTGGTTCTTCATATTTCCAGAGTTCCTTCACTGATTTTTTTCCCATCTGGATCAGTTGTTGCTTCTTGCCTTTAGGTTTTCATTTGGGTATTGACACGCCTTGTTTAGTCTCTGAGCCAGTAGGTGGTGTTTGTGGGTGAGATTCGACCACACCTTGTATGATTAGTCAGTAGGTGCCGTGAAAAGGGTGTGCAGAATGTCCTCCCTGTCAGTAGGTGGCGCTTGCTGGGAGGAGCAGGCTACACTGTTGTTTTTGTGTCCTGTAGCCAGCTCTTGTTCCTCTGGAGAGGCACTCTAGTGCCTCAGGTGGTTGGTGGTGCCCTGGGACTTTCAGGTGTGTCCTTGTTCTCCCCCTCAGTGAGGGCTGGTCTGGGAGAGAGTTTGGGTGGAGCTGGGTTGGGTAAGCCTGCCCTCAGGCACCACAAATGCTGTTAGCAGGGGTCAAAGTTCTGTTCTCTGCTTCCAGGAAAAGCTGTCAGGGAGGGGCTGGAATGGCCCCGCCCAGTCAGAAAGTCTGTGTGTGGGGGTGGGGCTGTCTCAGCAGGCCAGACCTCATGCTGCTGGGCCTCCCTTGGCTGTGATGCTGGCCAGGAGGTTCCCTGTGCAGGATCGCTACCTGGGCTGGGCACATGGCCTCTGTCTGGGAGGAAGGTTGCTCTCAAGGACACTGACCTGCCCCTGAAGGCACACATACCTCAGTAGGCTGAGGTGTGTGTGCCTCACAAATATCCCTTCTGTGCCCCGGGCAATGCGAGACCTGGGTGCACGGGATCTGGTCTGCAGTTCTGACCTCTGGGCCCTGGAGTTCAATCCCTAACCCCAGCAGGGAGAGGAGTGCCAGTCCCAATTCACCCATAGGGAGCCCAAGCTGGGTCTATGTCTCTCAGCCTCAGGGTCTGCCCCATTCTCCTGGAATCACTGGGCTGGCAGCACCTGGGAGGGCGTGCGGGTAGGGAGCTCACGGTCTGAGTTCTCCTCAGTCAGCTGTAGGGCCCCCAAAGGGAAGGTCCCGTTCCCTGGAGGTGCCTCCAGCTGGTGGCTATATTGTCTTTCTTGGCAGCCACGGATAGGGATGGGAGAGGGGAGAGTGAAGCGATATGATACCTGCTGTGCAGCTCAGGTCTGTGCACATGGAGGTGCCCTGCGGGAGTTGGGAGCCTGGTGCTGCATTTGCTACTGGCTTACCGCTCACTGATGGTGGCCGTCTCTGGGCTGGTGTCCGCAGGTCTCTCCACCTGTTGGGGAGCCCACCAGAAATCCGATATGCAAGGGAGGGGAGAGTTAACCACCCAACCTACCCTTGCGGCTGATCTCTAGGCTACTCCAGAGGTCTCTACTTCCAGTTCTCCTCCATAACCTCCTCCCATGGGGTCTCCCGTGGTCTCAGGTAGCCTTCCTTCTGACTCTTGTCCAATGTATGCATGTCTGCTTGCTTCTTTTAATTTCTCCTAGAATCTGTCTTTTCTGCAGAGACACTCCAAAAAAATAAATTATTAAAAAAAATACCCATGTCCAACTTTTACTGCAGAGCAATTAGATAAACATTTCTGGGGAAGAGACCTAAGCATCACCATTTTTTAACAAGTCAGATGTTCTAATGTATAGCCAGGGTTGAGAAACACTGCCATAGAAGTTGCAAACCCAGCATCAAATACTGATGTCATCAGTCTAGAGAAATTCTTAGAAAGTCTGGGGAGTTATTTATAGCTGGTTTTGCAGCCTCTATGGTGTCACTAGAAACTATGCTTAAGAATATCCTCCCTCCTCCAAAGCTGGGATGCCCACTGGGCTGGAGTTTCCATCACACCTGGTAGCATTGGTGAGATGCACTCCCAACATGGGCCAATTTACCAGCACTATCTTCCTCCATTTATCTGAATATGTGAGATGGGGTGGGGGTGGGAAAAGGCCTAAATAGTGTTCAGAGGTGATAAAAAGAAGGGGGAGGTGGGGTCTTGGTGTCTTAAAATCCACATGGCAATTTGTCTATTAGGGAAGAAGGTGAATTTAATATCTTAGGTTTTAAGGTGATTGAGGAAAAAGTGAAAAATAAACTGGTAGTAAAACAAAGACAAAACATAATTTGAGAAGAAGTTGCTTCTATTTGAAGTATTGGTTTCTGTTCAAGTGTTCTCATTTGGGTTACTTTGATCTGGAACATCTGAAAAATGACTTCCCTCTTAGACTATTGTTAAAAAATTAAAAGAGCAGGGAAAAGTCCAAAGTAATGCCAAACTGATCATTGCTTCCAAAGTTTCCATAGATAAATTGTTTTTTCAAATGACCCAGAATGATAGGGTGAGAAGAAGTGCTTTAAACAATAGCTATTCAATGACATTTTCCTTGTCTGCCTTCCCAATAACGTCAGAACAATAAGCTTTGAATCCAAGCCTAATATGGAATTGAAAAATTGCAGACTTAGGGGTTATGATGAACACAACCCAGCTGGAGCATTCTGTGAACAATGGCAGGAGGGTTTGGTGAAGCCAATCTGGCCTGCTGTGGTTCTGCCACAAGGGAACGATAGGTTTTAAAGGACACAGCCTAATTTCTCTCTGCAGCTGGGTGTCATTGACTAATGAAAATATATTGGCACGCTGCTCACGGGTTATTGTTCTATGTAACTGTGCCTCTTAGCTGGGGATTTGTAAGCAGGCCATGATTGAAAGCAATATGACTGTGCTCGGTTATTAAAATATTCCAAATACAGCCTGCCCTATTTATTGGAAACAAAGTTTGACAAGATTATGTTGATACGAGGAGCGGATAATGAAACATCCCTGTGCATAGGCACTGCCAATGTCAACTGGGCAGAATTACAGTCCTTAAATATTTATATAGGAAAATGAAATACAACTATTAATACTTCCAGGAAGTGATACAGTGTGAGAGGAGAAATAGACATGAGGAATAGGATCCTGGGCTACTTCTAACAGGCCAATTTATCACTTTTATAAAATGGCTGCATGTCTCATTTGTGGGAAGTCTTCAAAGAATGAGAAAAAGCATAAACACCTCTAAACCTCTAAAAACGAGGCATGTTTAAACAAAAGTGTCCAAAAACCTGACGACTAAATTAATGTTTTAGATAGGCTTCATTTTTAAGTGTAACTTCTTCTGGGCTTATTTAACCTCTAGCCTATTTATTTATTTAGTCAGTTAAAAAGCATGCTTTACTAACTTGGCTAATATAATTTTGTTTTATTTTGTTTGGTATTGTTTCGAGGCGAAATCTCTGAAGTACACAAAGGTAAATGCCCAAACCGGCAATAGAGTCACCTTAAAAAGCTACATAAAGCAATAGAAAGGCATTAGTCTAAGAATCAGAGAATATGAGTATTAATTGGAGGTTTGCCTCTAGCTGGAATTGTGGCAAAGTTGCTTTCTCATTCCATGCCTAATTTCTTCACTTTCTGTTACGTTTACTTTCCATATTTTGTATTTTGGGATTTGACTATGTCTTTATGTTTCTCTAAATGTTTTAGGGGTGCTTGCCTTACAGTCAGCAAAATTCCCCATTTCCAAAACCTGATTTCTTATAAAGTTTACATGCATTCATGCAAGGAGGGCTGCAAACAGCCAGAACGTCCCTGGATTCTGGGGCTTTTGGATCCCTCTGCCCTTTAGTTCTCCCTGTCTCTGCCTTTTGTTCTTTCCTCACTTTGTCACTCAGTCTTGAGTGACATGCTTTCTACCCCTCATCCTTTCTCCATCCCCTCTTTCTGCCCCTTAGCAAACCCCTCTCTGAGGTGGGCAGCCCAGGGGTGCTTTTTGCAGGCTTGAGGTCTCCCTCCCTGCCCTTGAGTTGTAGGTTGATGGAGCAAAGTCACTTGTACTTTGCTTAAAATGTTGCTTTGAAGGCAAAATGAAAACCACTCAACTAAAATTTAGAAGTCTTTAAAAGGCTGTTAAAAGCATCACGTTCAATACAAAATGCTCTGAACCATATAGGCAAAAGAAACACATTTTTAAATAAATCAATACATCTGGTTGATCATTTGGCAAACTGCTCAATTGCTGAATTAATTTTCTTTTTTTTTAAATTAAATATATTTTTTTCAACCAGAGTCATGCTCTGTCACCCAGGCAAGTGTGCAGTGGCACCATCAAAGCTCACTGCAGCCTCACACTCCTGTGCTCAAGCTATCCTCCTGCCTCAGCCTCCCAATCAACTGGGACTACAGGCATGTACCATCATGCCTGGTTAAGTTTTTAATTTTTTATAGAGACATTTACTATGTTGCCCAGGCTTGTCTCATATTCCTGGCTTCAAGCAATCCTCTGGCCTCAGTCTCCAAAAATGCTGGGATCACGGGAGTGAGCCACTATAGCTGGCTCTTGCTGAATTAATTTTCAATGAATTGTATTAGAGCTGAAACTGAAGTCTTATTTTTCTTTTTCCTTTCCTTCTTTCCATTCTCCAACTATCTCCTTTTTATTTCTTACCATCTTCAGTCAACATTTAGTTGGCTGATGATGATTTCTGATATTGAACTGATAAAGTAGTTGGTGGGAATGTAGAAGATATAAAAGGAACATGGCTTAATTGCAGCAGTTTCTGAACTATGTCCCAAGCAGGATTTTCCAAAGCCTTTTCCAGAGTTCGGTTCAAGAGCAGAAGTTTGATTCATGAGCATTCTGGGGTTACAAGGAGAATTCTTAAAACTGTTACCACTGCAGTTATTTTTCTGAATGAATCAGGATTTTCTCAATACTGTGTAATAAAAAATAAAGAACAATTGTATATACTGAGACTGATTTGCTGACATCCACATCTATAACCCACAATTTCAAAAATTTCCAAAAATCTTATTTTTCTCTTTGAAGTTATAAGTAAATGCTGTACATAATACTTATAACTATACTAAGAAAATACAGCCTTTACTAGGGGGAAAATGGTTCCATTGTTAACAATTGCTTAAAAACCACTGATAATATACAGAAGAGAACTTTAGACTTGGCAAATGAAGACTTGGTTTCATATCCGTACTCCACCAATGACTAGCTCAGTGACCTTTAGTAAATCATTTAAAACTTTTGGGCTTAATTTAAATCTATGACATGAGAGAGAATTGTATTAGCATCTCTTTGAAAAATCAAGAAAGGAAAAAAATAACTTGTATGAGGATTAGTAATCCAGGAGATATTTGAATGTTTAGGAAGAAGCTGGTTGGCCCAAAGAAATGTCTAGTAGTTGATGAACATAAAGGAATAATCTTTGACTGTCTCAGATTCATCTTATTTGACTATACAGCACTCACCTGCTCTTTCTTTAACTTAGCTAGTGGCCCTACTTACCATGTTGCTCAGAAAAATATAAAGGCCAGTATGGGCCAGTATGAAGAATTCATGAGTACCCAAGGTAAACATTGTAAGGTCTATTCTATTCTTACTCATGGGGACCTTGAAGTTGACTTTCACTAAATGCTGAACATACATAATGAGATTCTCATATCTCCCACATTTGTAAATACCACTCATCTGCAGCATGCACTTTCCTCAGTAAAATCCAAACTCCTCATGAGAGTTATTGCTAAGCAATCCTGAGAAGACAATAATAGCCTTATAAGTGTTCAGGTACTTCTTCAGTCTGCCTTACTTGCTAACTAAGCAGTCTTGATTCAAATTCCTGCCCCATCCAAATTACAAGTGACTGCATATTGTGGATCTGTGGAAGCATTGTAGAAGTGTTAGAACCTTAGATATTAAGTCCTAGGCTGCTTAGGACCTTTTGGACAGGCAATAAAACTTAGTATTAAAGGCTTGGACTCCAGATTTAAAGACATGAATCTGAAGGCTGGTTCTGCACTTACTACCTAGATATCCTTGGGAAAGCTAGTGGACTTCAGATTCATCCACTATAAGGCAGGAATAAAGAAAAAGTTCTAGGTCCAAAATAAGATTCTAGTAAAATTGCTAAAACCAATTGGCTGAACAGCTGATTTGTTTAATAACAATATTTTTCAAGTGACCTATTAGCCTGATTTATGAAATTCATCAATTTACCAAAAACTTACTTCCCCATTATTAAATCTAATGGTCACTGCTTTTAATATTGAATGGAATGGTCCTAACAACTTTAGAAGAATTCTGTGAAATTTTACTTGACTAGTTTTCTTCCTGTCCTCATAGTAGCATTTTAAAGGAATATTCAGTTTGTTGCAAAGTAAGATTGGTAGGGCAGTTTGATATTTGTACAAATACATTTAGTAATCAGAAAAAGTATATTTTTCTATTATATACTTTAGAAGTTCCAGTGGGTTTTTTTTCCAGTTTATATTGAATTCCTTTGGGTCTTCTGGAACATCATTTTCTCTTTTGCCCCTCTTTTACCATTTTTAGAATTTTTTTCATCCCGTTTTCAGATAACATATTCACTTCTATTTGACCATTCGGAGAGCCAGATATTTGGCAAATTGATTTTCAACACACTGTGTCACTTCTGTTAAGTTCAACAAATATTTCTTGAGTGCCTATGATGAGCCAGCCTTGGCTTTGATCATACTATGAGGACAAGATAGGGCCCTGCTCCCTAGTTTCTCATTCCAGTGGAGGAGACCAGCAATAAACAAAAGGTGATAATTGGGATGAAGAAAATAGGATAGGGTATCAGAACAGACAATGCTACAGTGCTGGGGCAGGGGATGGTATCTTAGATAAGGTTGTTAGAGAAAGCTTCCAGAGAATAGTTCTGAACCATGGAGCAGGAAAATATTAGTGGGGTGATAGGAGAACCAAAAGCAGTGGCCAAAGACAATATACACTTGCTTTGCTATTGTGGTTGAGGCTTGCCCAGCCTAAATGTGTCTCCTTTTATTGTGGTATGTTTGGTTTACCATTTGTTCATTTATATAAAGACTGGATGTTAGTGGTTGTGTTATTTTACCCTCTATTGCTGTATAAATGTTAAATATTGCCTATATCCAGAAACACAGCAGCAAAAATGGGAACAAAAGATATATGTATATACAAAACAATCAATCAAGCTGGACATTTTTGGCAAAAGGTTTCCAGAATACACTTTCATTGATATAGTTTTAAACTGCTGTAGCAGCATTTTAGTGCCTGATTAATGGGTTCATTTACTTCAAAGCCTGCTTCAAACCATAATGTCTTTGAAAAAAATATATTGAAAAGAAGCTTCAGAAAAACTCATCAGCATTATTTCATTTACAAAACTTTCTTGTGCTAATCTTCACCCTAATAAAAATGTCAATGGATACTAATTCTATAGGGATTTATATAGGTAAAAGCCTTTTATTTCTGTACAAAATACGTATACGTTGCCTACGGAATAAAATGAAAAATAAGATATGAGATACACATCATACTGCCATGTTGAAAATATAGGTAGAGGATGACACAGAATCATGTCTTCTCCTTAAAGAGTATCTAAGTTGGCTTCCAGGTAAATCACAGCAAGAAGGCTGAAGAGTCACTTGGAAAATTTTCAGGTAAAGCATTAAGTCAATGTATTGTAGAGAGAGTCGGTGAAATGTTCGTGTTGTTTGAGAATCTTTGAGGGATTTGAACAGCACACCTTGTAAGCCTTATTTCAGTAGGTTGGAAACCTGCTTGTTTATCTGTCTCACCTGGGAAGCTTGATAAAAACAGAGATTTCTGGGCTGTATCTCAGATGTATAGTTCACAATCTCCAGAGTAAGGCCAATAAAAACATAAACAAATACATCCCAGGTGATTCTAGTGCATGCACAGCAAACAGGCTTATATTTAGAAACCATCTCTGTATGTTAAAAGACAAAACCAAATCCACACAAGAGAATTCGAGAAGAATGGCTTATAAATTGTGTTTTCATAGTAGGACAGCAGAGGTCACCTGAGTTGGCAATGGAGGTGGCAGTGGTAAGGGGGAGAGAGCCAAACAGAGAGGGCTCTGAAGCCCCTCCCCCTACTTCAACAAAACAATTCCATTTTTATCTGTCTTCATCTTTATGTTTTTCACATTGAAATATTATGGTCTTTTACATAGTCGCATTGAAGTAATAAGTGCCCAGACATGCTGTGTGAAGCATAGATGGTAGCAGAAAAAAGCCCTAAGATATTGTAAAGCAGGGCCTGACATAGGGAGAGATCTCAAGCTGTATTTGTTCATTCTATGCAAACATAAGCGTTGTGGGCTCTCATTTCCACCACAGCATCATTTTCCCTCTGGTTGTCCAAAGCCCTGATCTCTGCTAGGAGGGCCTGATAATTCAACTAAGCTTTTGATAGGACAATTGTGCATGTGGTTGGGTCCAAAAAAATTCTTGGGATACAGGCACCGCATCACTCTCACTAGGCATTGATGAGCGATGTATAGGCTGCTGTTTGGATATCCTTGCTGCTTGGCGACAAGCAGGCTAATTATTATAGCTCCTTGGTGCAAGGATGCAGTGTGGGACCACCTACTCTTTGTTGGATAGTTTTGGGGGCTAGCTTAGCTTTCTTATGGTCCCTTAGTTCTTTATGGCAATGGGTGGCTCTCACTTGAACAGAGGCCATGATTTTTCTTGAGTGCTGACTCACCTCCTTTCTTTGTGGTTACTTCAAGTCTAGTCCTCTCATTTCTTCTCTCTTCTGGGAAATGTTTCTCCTTTTCTTTCCTTCCTCTGCTTGGAAAACCTTGTCTAGACCTTGTGATGAATGGTCTGGATTTTCCTCCATTCTCTTTCAATTAAAACATAAACTTTATGTATTGTTCCTTTAAGGGTTGGCCTTTTAGATTCCAAAATTTCTAGCTCTTGTTTATCAAACATCTTGGATTTCAAGATGATACCTCTGTTATGAATTTCTTTTTTTTTTTCTTTCAGGTTCTCTAAACATTGTGGTTTTTTTCTTCTTTTATTTCATCATATTATGGGGGTACAAATATTATTAGGGTTACATATATTGTCCCTGACACCCCCCCTCACCATGCCAGAGCTTCAAGTGTGTCCAACCCCCAGGTGGTGCGCACCACACCCATTAAGTAAGTACGCACTCTTCCCCTCCTCCCCCTCCCACCTGCCCACCACCTGATAAAAGTTTTTTTTTTTTTGACATTTTGGTTACATTGTATATCTTTGCCTCTTCCTAAGAAGGGTTAGAGGTATTCCCTTCCCCCCCATAATGCTCGGCACATCCCTAAGATGTGAGTCACCCCCCCCAATCTCTGGTGCACACTACCACCATTTGAGCACCATAGTTTTAGTCAGTCAGTACCAGTTTGATGGCGAGTACATGTGGAGCCTATTTTCCAGCTCTTGTGACGCCTCACTTTGGATAATGGGCTTAAGCTTAATCCAGGATAGCCTAAACGGTGTTAGCTCACTGTCTGCACCCAAATGTTTATGGCAGCACAAGTCACTATTGCACGGTCATGGAAACAACCCAAGTGCCTATCAACTCATGAGTGGATAATTAAAATTTGGTACATGCTCACAATGTTATGAATTTCAAAGCCAAAAATTTGACTAAGGTTTCTGCATTTGGTTGTGTCAGATCTCCCCCAAATTTCAGTGGCCATGGTATATTTTTATTGGGTGGGTGTGCAGAATGGGTAGGGTAAAAAAAGGGATTTCTTGGAATGAACAACTTATTGGCTAATTTATGAAAATATTACCCTAATTGGGTCCTGGCATGAACCCAAGCTTGAAGACAGAAGAAATGTTTTAAGAATGTAGTAAATAATATTTTTTAAAAACCAGCACGACTACTACTACTACTAATAAAACTGTAGAAACAAATGAGAGTGGAGGACTTTGAAATGAAGAATCATTTTTATGAAAAAACAAAACAAAGCAAAACAAAAAAACCTTTGGCTGGGTTGAAGGATAAGGCCAGAGTCATCATACCAGGCATTGGCATCAAACTAATAAAGAAAGCTAAATTTGAAAAAACCAGTTCCAGATTTACTCAAGAATTGGAAAGACATATTACTTATGTATCAACCACTGTGTATATGCAATTGTATACACAGTTTGTATATACCATAGATGACAGGATGATGGTTATTCCAAGATATTAGCTAGTGGCTATGACAGGAGGAAAAATAAACAAATATATTTTGTTGTCTTGTCTCTTTGTGGCTTCCTTCCAGAGGAAATTTATTTAAGTAAAGCTTTATGCAATGTGCGGTATTAGCCTAAAAAATGTTTTGAACATTTGCTAAGGAATATAATTTTGAGTTGTATGCCATGCAATATCTTTCAGTAGTTTGTCCAAGAGAAACATATTCATAAAAGGATTATTTGAAAGACATGGAATCCATTTGTTTCTTTCAGAAATTCTCAATGAGGCTGTGATGGTCATTTGGGATGTTAGAAATCTTTATTGTGTGGAGCCATTTTATGTACTATAGTACCTTTAAAATCCCCAGAACTTGCTTACTAAACACCAGTGGGGCCCACCTCCCATCACTGTGGCAACTAGCAATTGTCCTCCCACAGTTCCAAAGTTATGCCATTCCTGGTTACGTACCACTGCTAGACAATCTAAAATATATTAATTGATAACCCAGAGAACTGAGTACCTGAATTGATTATATAGGCAACCCAATAGACTCCTAGCTGGTATAAAAAAAATTTAAGTCCTAACGCAAGAAACTTTTCACTGTTTACCATAAAGATACTTTTGTCATTACAATTAAACTGATCTTTGGGAGACAGAATTGGGAGATATTTTGTCCTCTGGTCTTAGGAGCAGCAGTAGTTTTCCTGAGTAACTAATTTATTGTTTCCTTATGGATTCTGTAGAATTTGAAATTGCAACCGTTTTCCCATTAGCATTGGGAAACCTTAGAGCCCAAAGTGTTGCTCTCCCTCTGGCATGAGTGGCATGGTGTTCCAACCTTACTTCTGCCTTCCTATTAGTTTCTTGTCATTATTTGCCCTTTGGCTCATATTTTTCTTATTTTTAGTGAGTTTTTATTTTGCTATCTTACAGGGATTTTTGTAAATGGGTTCAAGTTCTTTATGAATCAAGGTAAGATAAAAATGTGTGCACATATTCACATATATTCATAGAGTTCATGGAGTGTGAAATTTGTGGGATGTAAATATAAGCATATTTGTGATAGCAAAGTAATTTTACTTTCTAATCTCTAACAAAAGTTGGAAATCAAAGTAAAACTTTATAGTGGAACAGCTAAATTGGGGAATTTAATTATTACAACAGTACAATTATTTAATTTGCTAATTGCAGTTTCTGGGTACATAATCCTTATACATTAAAAAGTATAACCTGATGCTTACCAGGGATCTTTCAATTATTTTGCCTCCTCTAATTATCTAAATTTTAGCAGAGTCACAAACTTAAGAGGATAAATAAGGTAATTTATATCATGGCATGTGTTTGCTAATAATATTAGCTGATTTTTTTTTTACAAATTATTATTTGTATGTAAAACAAAGTCTTTATTTTCAGCCACTTATATTTCTAAAATTCTCAGCAGCTAAAAAGATAGACTAACTTTTCCTTGGAGGTGTTGGTAAACAGTATTTCTATTTAAAAAGTGAGAATATTTGTGGGAAGAAGTAACTGGGTGGAGAGATGCAAAAAAATCTACCTCATATTGGAAGACGTTCTGAGCACAGGAAGTTTCACTAATTTAATCACCATTGGCATGGAGCATAGAACAAATGAATAAAGTTGAAAATATAAAGATTCAAGCAATAATTCAAGATGCTTGTGTGCTTAAATTACATGTTCTTGAAGGTCAGAATGCTTTTATTTACAAAGATCTCTGTATTTTAAGTAGGAGAATGTTCAATATTGATCTGAAAATATAATGATTAGGACTCTATTTAAGGTCACTGAATAATAAAAATAACCAAAACTCCAAACTTCTTTCATAGTCCAGAAAGCTAGATGCTTAGAAACAGAGGAAAGAGAAACAACATATCTGAGCTTAAATTCAGGCAAAGCTCTTGATTTGATATGTGCATGTGCATG
The DNA here is from genome assembly GCF_040939455.1 of Microcebus murinus. Taxonomy (NCBI): domain Eukaryota; kingdom Metazoa; phylum Chordata; class Mammalia; order Primates; family Cheirogaleidae; genus Microcebus; species Microcebus murinus. The sequence goes on from NC_134136.1 coordinate 97,412,086, forward strand.
CATGTGGGTGACATCTGACATTTAAATGGTGTCTTTGATTTGGAAAGAAAGAACATGCTTGAAAACTACAGCTTTAAAAATCCAAATCACAAGTTTCAGGCTGTTATTAGTATGTTAGACTAGATAGTGAGAGAGGGACAAGGCAAATGCGTCACAATGACATTCAGAAATAAAAAGATATGCTGCCAAGAAAGAACTCACTGAGCTGTTAGCCTTGTGTTTTTTCCCCTAATAAAATGAGTTTTGAGAGACCACTCAGCCAGAAAGGTAAACCATTTCACAATTTAAAAGTGCCAGTCATCTGTAAAGCCAGAAGCCAGGACAGAAGGAAATTTATGATGATGAATAGGTTGTCACTTAGATTCACAGCAGTCACCAACCTTTTTGGCACCAGGGACAAGTTTCATAGAAGACCATTTTTCCACAGATGGGAGTGGGGGTGGGTAGGGGATGGCACGGGGTGGGGGCAGCTCAGGTGGTGATGTGAGTGAGCAATGGGGAGCGGCTGTAAATAGAGATGAAGCTTTGCTTGCTCGTCCACTGCGAGTGCCCCCTCCCACCACCCCACTTTCCTAAGTTTCACACAAGACAATTTTTCCATGGACGGCGGGGGCGTGGGGGTGGTGGTGGAGCTCTGTGGCCCCATCCCTAACAGGAGACCTGGCGGTTAGGGACTGCAGGACTTAGAAGTTAGAAGAAGATGAGAGAAACACAGTGGAGCCTCTATAACCAAGTCAATTACTTAGGGGCTTGAGCTCTGCTTCTGGATTTTCCCTTTCCTGGAGCTTTTCTTCTCTCTTCCTTCCTTTGGCCTGCCTTTTAACCATTAAACAGCCCATTAGAATCATCCAGGGAAAGGAAAGGAGGAATGATACTAATCAAGTCTGTCCTGCAACAGTAGTTTGCCCAAAGCAATATACTTTAAAGGTAGAACAAAATAGTGAAGTTTTGCTCTTTATCTCTCTATTTTGTTTTTTTCAAAATCAGATAATGATCATTTAATGATCTGTCAATCTAGTGAATACAACTGCAGTACTTGAGTGTGCAGGCGTGGGCATGGAACAGGTCTGGGAAGTCTGCAAGTTGAATTGACCTATTTTCTCAGAAATAGGGACAGCCAGTGAAGCAGAACCTATCAATGTGGGCTGATACACAAATTGCTCAATTGGACAAATGTATTTGCATTTACGGACATTATGATGAAGGATCAGGATAAATCATTCTGCCTGTGTCACTCACCCTAAAAAGACTTTTGGCATGCTATTATTTTAAAAATAATAATGATCATTTAGAAAAGTAACCTTTTTGTTATAGAGTAGTGTTAGATTTACAGAATCATTGTAAAGATAGTACAGAGAGTTACCATATACCCCATATCCAGTTTCACGTGTTCTTAACATCTTTAGCATGGTACATTTGCTATCATTGATAAACCAATATTGATACATGATTATTAACTAAACTCCATATGTTATTCAGATTTCCTCAGTTTTTCCCTAATGTCCGTTTTCTGTTCCAGCATCCCTTCCAGGATACCATATTACATTTAGTAGTTATGTCTCCTTAGGGTCCTCTAGGTTGTGACAGTTTCTCAGATTTACTTATTTTTTGATAATCTTGACAGTTTTAAGTATTACTGGTCAGGTATTTTGTAGAATGTCCCTCAGTTGGGATTTGTCTGATGTTTTCTTGTGATTAAACCCTGGTTATGGGTTTGGGGGAGGAAGACCACGGAAGTAAAGTGCCATCCTCAACACATTATATCACAAGTACATGCTGTTGATATGACTTTTCACTCTTGATGACTTTGAGCACCTGACCGAGGTAGTGTTTATCAAGTTTCTCCACTGTAAAGATACTCTTTTTTTTCCCCTCCCTTTCTATATTATACTCATTGGACAAAAGTCACTATGTGTAACACATACTTAAGGAGTGAAGAGTTATGCTCTTCCTCCTTAAGGGAAGAGTATCTAGGTAAATCATTTGGATTTCTTTTGATTGGGAGATGATTTATTATGTCCGATTTATTTTTTAATCATTTACTTGTATCAATTTGGATTCATGGATATTTATATTATACTTTGGGTTATAATCAAATGCTATTTTGTTTTATTGTTCCAATTGTTCCAACTCTTTTAGTTGGCTCCTGTATTCCATTGACATACTCTCATTGTTGTCTTTTTCTTTTCTTTTTAGCACTTTTTAACTTTCTAGTACTATGAAATGCTCCAGGTTCATCTTAATGTTGTGGATCTCATTGACTGATTTTTGATATTGAACCAGCCTTGCATACCTGGAATAAATCCCACTTGATTGTAGTATATAGTCCTTATTTAACATAGTTGGATTTAATTTACTAAAAATCCTTGTTAAGGATTTTTGCATGTTATGTTAGTAGCTAACTAATTTTATTATAATTAATTTAAATTGTTTTCAGCATTGAGGTAAAATCGACAAAACAAAAATTGTATATATTCAAGATATACAGTGTGATGTTTTCATATCCATATAGATTGCAAAATGATTACCAAAATCAAGCTAATTAACATATCTATAACTTCACATAGTTACTTTTTTTTGTGGTGAGAATACTTAAGTTCCACTCTCTTAGTAAATATCAAGTATATAATACATTATTATTAACTATTGTCACCATGCTGTACATTAGGTTTCCAGAAATTATTTATCTTAACTACAAGTTTACATATATGTTAATAAGAGATATTGGTCTGTATTTTACTTTTTTTCTAATGTCATCTTGTTTTGGTATCAGGGTAAAGATAGCCTGATAGAATGAGTTAGGAAGTGTTCCTTCTGCTTTCTGAGGGGGGACTGTGGAGTATTAGCATCCTTTTCTCCTTAAAGGTTTGATAGAATTTGCCACTGAAACCATCTGGGCTTGGAGATTTTTTTAATGGTTATTTCATTGATTCATTTTTTAAAAATAGATAAGCTCAATAATCCTATATCTATTTCTCCTTGTATTGTGTCTTTCAAGGAATCAATTCATTTCAGCTAAATGGAGTTGTTCATAGTACTATATTCATATATCATCTTTTTGTGTCCACGAAACAGTAGAGATAACCCTTCTTTCATTTCTAATATTGATAATTTCTCTGTCTCTCTCTCTCTCTCTCTCTCTCTCTCTCTCTCTCTCTCTCTCTCTCTTTCTCTCTTTCATTAGTTTGGCTAGGGTTTTTTTTTTCCAAAGAATTATTTTGGTTTGTTGATATTTCCCTATTGCTTTCCTATTTTTAATTTCATTGACTTCTGTTCTAATTTTTATTATTTCATTTCTTCTGCTTGCTTTAGGCTTAAATTACTTTTATTTCTCTGGTTTCCTAAGGTAGAAACTTAGGTTACTGATTTTCTAATCTTTTTTCTTTTCTAATATATTCATTTAATGGTATAAATTTCCCTCTTAGCACTGCTTCTGCTGTATTCCACAAATTTTGATAAGTTGTATTTTCATTTTCATTTAGTTCAAATATTTTTAAATTTCCCACTAAGACTTCTTTAACTCATGTGGTATTTATAAGTGTGTTGTTTAACTTCCAAATATTTGGGATTTTCCAGCTATCTTTGTGTTACTGACTTCTGGTTTAATTTCACTGTGGTCTGAGAACACGCTTTGTATAATTTTTATCCTTTTAAATTTGTTAAGGTATGTTTTTATGGCCCAGAATGTACTCTCTCTTGGTGAGTGTTCCATGCAAGCTGGAGAAGAATGTGTTTTCTGGTGCTGTTGGATGGAGTCTTCTATAAATGTCAATTAGATTAAGTTGATTGATAGTGCCATTCAGGTCAACTATATCCTTATTGATTTTCTGCCTGCTTCATATGGCAATTACTGGTGGGGGTGACAGAGGATGAAACTTCCAACTATAATGGTGGATTTCTCATTTTATCTTTTCAGTTCTATCAGTTTTTGCCTCATGTATTTTAATGTTGTAGTTTTAGGTGCATACATGTTTGGGAATGTTATGTCTTCTTGGAGAATTGACCCTTTTATTATTATGCAGTTTCTCTTTTTATCTCTGATAATTTTCCTTGTTCTGAAATCTGCTTTTTCTGAAATTAATAAAGCTACTCTAATTTTCTTTTAATTAGTGGTATCATGATATATTTTTCTCTATCACTTTTCTTTTAACCTATCAGTCTTCAAATTTAGAGTGATTTTCTTATAGACAACATACAATTGAGTCTTGTTTTATAGCCACCATGACAATCATTGTCTTCTAATTGCTGTGTTTAGACCATTCACATTTAAAGTGATTACTGATATATTTGGGTTAATATCAACCATGTTTGTAACCATTTTTTTTAATTTACTACCAGAGGCTTCTTTTTCTGCCTTTTCTGGTTTGAACTATGCATTTAATTTATTTCAATTTTTATCTTTTCTTTTAGTGTAGCAATTATACTTCTTTAAAAAAACTTTTTAGTGGTTGCCCTAAAGTTTGCAACAAACATTTTTAACTTCCACCTTCAGATAACCCTGTTGCATTTCATATGTAGTGCAGATAACTTATAATAGTGTATTTCCAATTCCTTCATCCTATTCTTTGGGACATTGTTTATCCACATGCTATAATCATATAATTGCTAGTATTGTTACTTTAAACAAGCAGTTATATATTAGATCAATTAAGAATAATAAAAATAAAATATTTTATTTTACCTTCATTTATTCCTTCTGTGATGTTCTTTTCTTAATGTAGATCTAAACTTCTGACTTTTAAAATTTTCCTTCTGCTTAAAGAAAATCTTTTAACATTTATTGCAGGGCAGGCTTGTTGGCAATGAGTTATCCCACTTGTTGTTTGTGAAAAAGTCTTTAATTTATGAAGAATAATTTATCTGGATATAGAATACCTGATTGGTGATTTTTTTTCAGCACTTTAAATATTTCACTCTACTCTCTTCTTGTTTGCGTTGTTTATGATGAGAAGTCCAACGTAATTCATATTCTCATTGCTCTATAGGTAAGGTGTTTTTATTCTCTGGTTTCTTTCAACATTTTCTCTTTGTTTTTGATTTTCTGCAGTTTGCATATGATATGCCAAGGTATAGTTTTTGGTATTTATCTTGCTTGGCATTCTCTGAGCTTTTTGGATATGGTTTTCAGTCATTCATTTTGGAAAGTTCTTAGCCATTATTATTTCAAAGATTTATTCTGCTCTGTTCTTTTTCTTTTTCTTTTTTTTTTTATTTTGGCATATTATGGGGGTACAGATTTTAAGGTTTCAATAAATGCCCATTTCCCCCCCTCCCCCCAAAAGTCTGGGTCTCCATCATGACCATCCCCTAGATGGTGCACATCTCACTCATTATGTATGTATATACCCGCCCCCCTCCCCCTCCCACCTCCCCAATACCCTATTACTGTAGTACCTATGTGTCCACTTAGGTGCTACTCAGTTAATACCAGTTTGCTGGAGAATATATCTGGTGCTTGTTTTTCCATTCTTGGGATACTTCACTTAGTAGTATGGGTTCCAGCTCTAACCAGGAAAATATAAGATGTGCTATATCACCATTGTTTCTTAGAGCTGAATAGTACTCCATGGTATACATATACCACATTTTATTAATCCATTCTTGGATTGATGGGCACTTGGGCTTTTCCACAGCCTTGCAATTATGAATTGTGCTGCTATAAATATTCGAGTGCAGGTTTCTTTTTTGTAGAGTGTCATTGGATCATTTGGGTAGATGCCCAGCAATGGGATTGCTGGATCAAATGGTAGATTCACTTGTATCACTTTAAGGTATCTCCATATTGCTTTCCACAGAGGTTGAACTAGTTTGCAGTGCCACCAGCAGAGTAGGAGTGTTCCTCTCTCTCCGCAACCACGCCAGCATTTATTGTTTGGAGATTTTTTGATAAAGGCCATTCTCACTGGGGTTAAGTGATATCTCATTGTGGTTTTGATTTGCATTTCCCTGATGATTAGAGATGTTGAGCATTTTTTCATATGTTTGTTGGCCATTCTTCTGTCTTCTTTAGAAAAGTTTCTGTTCAAGTCCTTTGCCCACTTTTTAATGGGGTTATTTGATTTTTTCTTCCTGATTTTCGTGAGTTCTAAGTATATTCTAGTTATCAGTCCTTTATCGGATGCATAGGATGCAAAAATTTTCTCCCATTCTGTAGGTTGTCTGTTTACTTTCATGACTATTTCTTTGGCTGTGCAGAAGCTTTGTAATTTGATCATGTCCCATTTATTTATTTTTGTTGCTGCTGTGATTGCCTTTGGGGACTTCTTCATAAACTCTTTGCCCAGGCCGATGTCTAGGAGAGTGTTTCCAACTTTTTCCTCTAGAGTTCTAATAGTTTCATACCTTAGGTTTAAGTCTGTTATCCAGCGTGAGTTGGTTTTTGTGAGAGGTGAAAGGTGTGGGTCCTGTTTTAGCCTTCTACAGGTGGCTATCCAGTTTAACCAGCACCATTTATTGAAGAAGGATTCTTTTCCCCAGCTTATGTTTTTGTCTGCTTTGTCAAAGATTAGATGGCTATATGAGGATGGTTTTATATCAGGATTCTCACATCTGTTCCACTGGTCAATATTCCTATTTTTGTGCCAATACCATATTGATTTAATTACTACAGCTTTGTAGTATAGTTTGATATCTGGCATATTAATGCCTCCCATTTTGTTTTTGTTGCCTAGAATTGCTCTTGATATTCGGGGTCTTCTTTGGTTCCATACGAAGCATAAAATTATTTTTTCTATATCTGTGAAGAATGCTGATGGGATTTTAATAGGTATTGCATTCAATCTGTAGATCAGTTTGGGTAGTATAGACATTTTGATGATTTTGAGTCTGCCGATCCACGAGCATGGTATGGATTTCCATCTGTTTACATCCTCTGCTATTTCCTTCCTCAGTATTTCATAGTTCTCCCTGTAGAGGTCTTTTAGGTCCTTGGTTAAGTATATTCCTAGGTACTTTAATTTCTTTGTTGCTATTGTGAAGGGAATTGAGTCTTTGATTTGGTTCTCAATTAGATTGTTGTTGGCGTATATGAATGCCTCTGATTTCTGTGTATTGATTTTGTATCCTGAGACTTTACTAAATTCATTGATCAGTTCCAGGAGTTTCTTGGTTGAATCTCTGGGGTTTTCTAGATACAATATCATATCATCAGCAAACAGTGAAAGTTTGATCTCTTCTGCCCCTATATGGATACCTTTGATTCCATTTTCCTATCTGATTACTGTAGCCAAGACTTCCAGCACTATGTTGAACAGAAGTGGAGATAGTGGGCAGCCTTGTCTGGTTCCAGTTCTAAGTGGGAATGATTTCAATTTTTCCCCATTCAGTATGATGTTGGCTATGGGTCTGTCATATATGGCTTGTATCATTTTTAGGTATGTCCCTTCTATGCCTATTTTCTTCAGTGTTCGTATCATGAAAGGGTGTTGAATTTTGTCAAAAGCTTTTTCTGCATCTATTGAAAGAATCATGTGGTCTTTGTTTTTGCTTCTGTTTATGTAGTGAATTGCATTTATAGATTTACGTATGTTGAACCATCCCTGCATCCCTGGGATGAAGCCCACTTGGTCGTGGTGGATTATTTTTTTGATAAGTGTCTGGATTCGGTTAGCTAAGATTTTGTTGAAAATTTTTGCATCTATATTCATTAGGGATATTGGTCTGTAGTTTTCTTTTTTTGTTGCATCCTTTCCTGGTTTTGGGATCAGAGTAATATTCGCTTCACAAAAGGTGTCGGGGAGATTTCCGTTCTTCTTGATGTTGTGGAATAGTTTCTGCAAGATAGGTACTAGTTCTTCTTTGTACGTGTGGTAAAATTCAGGTGTGAAGCCATCTGGACCGGGACTTTTCTTTTTACGGAGATTTTTAATTGCTGTTTCTATTTCAGCTGTTGAGATTGGTCTGTTCAGGGAATCTATTTCTTCCTGGTTGAGCCTAGGGAGGCTGTGTGTTTCTAGAAATTTGTACATTTCCTCCACATTTTCCAGTTTGTGTGCATAAAGATTTTTGTAGTATTCATAAATTGTATCTTGTATCTCTTTGGGATCAGTTGTGATATCTCCTTTTTTGTTCCTGATGGAGCTTATTAGAGATTTCTCTTTTCTGCTTTTCGTTAGCTTAGCCAATGGTGTGTCAATTTTGTTTATTTTTTCAAAGAACCAACTTTTTGTTTTATTAATCTCCTGAATAGCTTCCCTGTTTTCAATTTCATTTAGTTCTGATTTGATCTCGTTGATTTCACTTCTTCTGCTGGGTTTGGGGTTGGTCTGTTCTTCTTTTTCCAGCTCTTTGAGTCATTTCATTAGATTGTCTATTTGTGATCTTCTTGTCTTTTGGTTATAGGCATTTATGGAGATAAACTTTCCTCTCAGAACTGCTTTAGCTGTGTCCCAGAGGAGTTGATAACTTGTCTCTCCATTGTCGTTTTCTTCATAGAATTTTTTTATTTCCATCTTGATTTCTTCATTTATGAAGTAATCATTTAGTAGGAGGTTGTTTAATTTCCAAGTTTTTGTGTAGAAATGTGAGTTTCTGTTAGGGTTGATTTCTAGTTTTATTCCACTGTGATCTGAGAAGGTACATGGTATGATTTCTATTTTTTTAAATTTCTTGAGATTTTCTTTGCGTCCTAGGATATGGTCAATCTTAGAGAATGTCCCGTGAGCTGATGAGAAGAACGTATATTCAGTGGATTTTGGGTAGAATGTTCTGTAAATGTCAATCAGACCCAATTGTTCTAGAGTTTTGTTTAAGTCCATTCTTTCTTTTTTTTTTTTTTTTTGAGACAGAGTCTCACTTTGTTATCCAGGCTAGAGTGAGTGCCGTGGCGTCAGCCTACCTCACAGCAACCTCAAACTCCTGGGCTCGAGTGATCCTTCTGCCTCAGCCTCCCGAGTAGCTGGGACTACAGGCATGCGCCACTATGCCCGGCTAATTTTTTTTTTTATATATATATCAGTTGGCCAATTAATTTCTTTCTGTTTATAGTAGAGACGAGGTCTCGCTCTTGCTCAGGCTGGTTTTGAACTCCTGACCTTGAGCAATCCGCTCGCCTCGGCCTCCCAAGAGCTAGGATTACAGGCGTGAGCCACAGCGCCCGGCCCATTATTTCTTTATTAATGTTCTGTTTGGAGGATCTGTCTCGTGCCGTCAGTGGGGTGTTGAAATCTCCGGCGATTATGGAGTTGCTATTAATCCATTTGCTTAGCTCCAGTAAGGTTTGCTTTATGAATCTGGGTACCCCTAAGTTGGGTGCATATATATTTAAAATTGTTATCTCTTCTTGTTGGACTGTGCCCTTCACCATTATATAATGACCCTCTTTGTCTTTCACTACTTTTGTTGGTTTAAAAACTAAATCGTCTGAAATTAGAACTGCCACACCAGCCTTCTTTTGGCTTCTATTTGCTTGGAATATTGATCTCCACCCTTTTATTTTTAGTCTATATGCATCCTTGCAGGTTAGATGTGTTTCCTGAAGACAGGATATACTTGGCCTCTATTTTCTTACCCATTCAGCCAGCCTATGTCTCTTTAGTGGAGAGTTTAAGCCATTCACATTTATTGAGAGAACTGATAGGTAAGGTAGATTACTGATCATTCTGTTGGGTTGGATGTTGTTGCTATGATTTCTATCTTGAGCCATTGTAATATCTGGCCTTTAATATCTTTGGGTTTTGGTTGTTTTTATATTCGTGGGTTATTATTATGATGTTCCGTGCGTAACGCTGTTTTAAGTACTTCTTGTAGGGCTGGTCTTGTCTTGGTGAATTCTCTGAGCCTTTGCTTGTCTGAGAATGTTTTTATTTCTCCTTCATATACGAAACTTAGTTTTTCAGGGAATAATATTCTAGGCTGGGCATTGTTTTGTTTCAAAAGAGTGAGAATGGGGCCCCAGTCTCTCCTTGCTTGTAAAGTCTCATTAGAGAAGTCTGATGTTATTTGAATTGGCTTTCCCTTGTATGTTACTTGCTTCTTTTGTCTTACAGCTCTTAGAAGGGCCTCTTTAGTTGATACTTTGGTCAGTCAGTCTGATGAGTGCATGTCGTGACCTCTTCAGTTTGCATTGAATCTCCCAGGGGTCCTCTGAGCTTCTTGAACTTGTATATCAAGATTTTGAGCAAGGCCTGGGAAAGTTTCCTCTATTATATCTTCAAACAGCTAGTCCAACCCTTGGTGTTGTCTTCTTCCCCTTCTTGTAACCCTATGACCCTCACATTAGGTTTCTTCACATAATCCCACAGCTCTTGTAGGCTTTGCTCTTTTCTCTTGTTTCTCTGCTCTATTTCTGTGACTGATTTATTTAATTGGAGGGTGTTATTTTCAAGCTCTGAGATTCTTTCTTCTGTTTGATCTACCCTGTTCTTGAGACTTTCCACTGTATTTTGTAGTTCCTTGAATTGATTCTTCATTTCCAGGAGTTCGGTTACACTTTTCTTCTTTGTGTCTATTTCTTTTCCCATATCCTGGAGGCTTTTTGTGGTTTCTTTGTGTTGGTTATTGAGTTGTTGTTGCAGCTGGGTGAGTGTTCTTATGATCCGCATACGAAATTCCTCTTCTGTCATATTGGTTGCCTGATTTTGGTTGGTGTCCGTTTCTAGGGGGCTGGCGCTCCTCTTTGGGGGTATGTTTGCCGTTTGGTTCTTCATATTTCTTGAGTTCTTTTGCTGATTTCTGCCCATGTCAATCAGTTGTTGTTTCTTTCCTTAAGTTATTGTTTGGGTATTCACAACCCTTGTTTAGTTTCTGAGGCGTTAGGTGGTGTCTGTGGGTGAAATTGGACCACTCCCTGTATATTGAGTCAGTGGGTGCCGTGGAAAGGCTGTGCAAGATGCCATCCCTGTCAGTAGGTGGCGTTTGCTTGGAGGAACAGGCTATGCTGTTGATTTTGTGTCCTGTTATCAGCTCTTGTTCTGGGCGGAGCTGGGTTGGGTAAGCCTGCCCTCAGGCCATTAGCAGGGGTCAAAGTTCTGTACTCTGCTTCCAGGGAAAGCTGTCAGGGCGGGGCTGGAATGGTCCCGCTCAGCCAGAAAGTCTGGGTGTGGGGGTGGGGCTGTCTGCAGTCTGGAGCGGGCCTCGCTTCTTTCCACCCTCCCCAACTCTGCAGCTACTCCTGGGCCTCTGCCAGCAGGCCAGACCACAAGCCACCAGGCCTCCCCGGACTGTGATGCCGGCGGGGAGGTTCCCTGCACAGGAACGCCACCTGGGTTGGGCGCACGGCCTCCTCCTGGGAGGAGGGTTGCCCTCTAGGACGCCGATTCGCCCCTGGAGGCACACACCCCTCAGTAGGCTGTTCACGTATAACCCTTCTGTGCTCCGGGCAATGCTAGCCCTCGGTGCAGGGGATCTGGTCTGCAGGTCCGACCTCTGGGTCCCAGAGTTCAAACTGTATCGCCACCAGGGAGATGATTTCCAGTCCCAATTCACCCACAGGGAGCCCAAGCTGGTTCTATGTCTCTCAGCCTCTGAGTTGGCACCGTTCTCCTGGGAACACCGTGCCAGCAGCACCTGGGAGGGCGGGCGGGTAGGGAGCTCACAGTCTGAGTTCCCCTGAGTCAGGTGTAGGGTCCCAAATGGGAAGGTCCCGTTCCCTGGAGGTGCCTCCAGCTAGTGGCTGTATTGTCTCTCTGGGCAGCCGCGGGTAGGGTCGGCGGAGGGGAGGAGGAGGCCATATGGCGCCTGCCGCTGGACTCGGGTCTGTGCACACGGAGGTGCCCGGAGGAAGTTGGGAACCTGGTGCCACGTCTGCTACAGGCTCACCGTTGGCAGGTGGCGGCCGTCTCTGCGGTGGTGTCCGCAGGTCTCTCCACCCACTGGGGAGCCCACCAGCAGTCCCGAATGCAGGGGAGGGGAAACAGCAAATCCACCTACCCTTGCCGCTGGTCTCCGGGCTGCTCCGGTGGTCTCAGCCTCCAGTTCTCCTCCGCAGCCTCCTCCCGTGGAGTCTCCCGGGGTCTCAGGTACCCCTCCTTCCGGCCCTTGTCCGCTGTATGCTCGTCTTCTTGCTTCTTTCCTCTAATTTCTGCTAGAATCTGTCATTTCTGCAGAGACACTCTGTCTGGCGGTGTTATTCGTCCGCCATCTTGCTCCAACTGCTGCTCTGTTCTTTTTCTTTTTGATATTCTAATTACATATGTTATATCTTTTGAAGTTTTCCCCCAGTTCTTAGATGTTCTGTTTAGTTTTTTCTTTTCATTCCTTCCTTTTCTTTACATTTTAGTTTGGGAAATTCCTATTAATTTATCTTTAAGCTCATTGATTATTTCCTCAGCTGTAGTGAGGCCACTGAAGGCATTCTTCTTTTCTGTTATAGTGTTTTTGATTTCTAGTATTTCTTTTTGATTCATTCTTATAGCTTCCATATCTCTGCTTACTTTACTTATCTGTTTGTGGATGTTATCTATTTTTCCCATTAGAGCCTTTATCATATTATTTATAGTCATTTTAAATACCTTGTCTGGTAAGTCCAACATCTGTGTCACATATGAATCTGGTTTTGATGCTTGCTTTATCTCTTCAGACTTTTTTTTTTGTTTTTTTTTTTTTTTTTTGCCTTTCAGCATGGCTTGCCGTTTTTAAATCGAAAGTTGGACATGTAGTAGGTAATAGGGTCTGAGATAAATAGGCCTCTGGTATGATGATTTATGTTACTCTGGGTAGGAGTTGGGCTTTGTTTTATGTTTGCTATAGCTCTAAGTGCCAGAGTCTTCAAATTCCTCCAGTGTCCTTGTTTTTGTCTCTCCTGTTGACTTTGGACTTCCCTAAGTACTTCTTCTAAGAGAGGAAGAGAGGATCCATGTCTTTCTGCTCTTTTAGCTGTCATCTACTGTTATTATACTGCAGCCTTGTTGGTATGGAGAGGTGTAGAGGAGGTGAAGCATTCTATAATCTTCCAATTAAATCTCAGTCTTTTAGCTGACTTGTGTCTCTGACTAGTGATCACCAGTTTTTCTTCCTGTATAGCTTCCCCCCTCCCAATTAGGTGAGACAGAAGTGCTAGAAGGGGTTATAGTGTGAGGATCTCAGGAACAAGGATATGGTAAAGTCTTTTCCCCTGAAGAATAAGCCTTTGTTATGGAGAACATTCTGGAAATATTTTGCCAAGATTGTTCTGCTCTCTCTATCTTAGCCACGAGGGGATTTTTCTTGGCTCTTCCCCATTAGAACCTAATAGGGATCCTAGAGATAAAGCTCGCGAAAGTGTGGTGGACCCAAAAGTTTCTCAGTCGCAGGCTAGTCCACATTCAGCTTCCAGTTACTCGTCCAAATGACTATCTAAGTGTCCTTACCATTTTATGGCTCCAGTGGCTTCTTTTCTAGGCAAGCAGATTGTGTCTGTGACTCTCTGCATTTGCCTCTGTCTCCAGATTTCAGTGTGGTGATTTGCCCTGCAAACTTAATATCTCTCATGAGTCCAAGACAAGCCATTGATTTTTAACTTTTCCAGCTTTTTCTTGTTGTAAGAATGAGAATGACAACTTCTAAGCTTCTTATGTGCCTGAACTGAGACCAGGAGCCATAATGATTATTTTTAAGGACAACATTACCACAAATTTTCATAACACCTCAGAAAAGTAGTTATTATTTTCTTTATTTAGCAAATAAAACAATGGAGTTTTCATGAGGTTAAATTGTGTGTCCAAGATTATATGTCTGCAGGTCAAATTGGTTCTAAATCTTATGTACCTTAGTTTCTTTGAAAATAGCTTTAAAAGCCATCAATATTTATTATGCATACATATGTTTATACAATGAAATATTTCTTCTTTTCTTGTTTGTGTCTACATTTGGGGAAGCTCAGAGGGAAGAGGTTGAGTAATAATAAAGAGAAAGTTATTATCATTGGTTCAGGCAATTCATGTATCAGTTTATTCTTTTTTCTCCCATTCCCCCTCTCCTAGCTCACACCAAGGGCAATCATTGAAAAATGGCTAATATGTATCTTATTTCATGACATTTCATTTTAAAGACTTTATTTTTAGAGCAGTTTTAGGTTAACTGCAAAATTCAGAGGAAGGTACAGAGATTTCCCATCTATCCCCTGCCCCCGACAACATGCCTAGCCTCTGAAAGTATCAACATTTCCCTCCAGAGTGGTACATGTGTTACAACTGATGAAGCTACTGGTTAATATGTACTTTTTAATTCAAATATACTCTTGCAAAGTGTCTTGTATTACGTGCATGTATTTTTAATTTACATAATTGCTGTTTTCTTATTATATATTTTATTCAGTTTATTTCTTTTTAATCTCAGCACTATTTTTTAAGACACATCCATACTGCTCTGGGTTGACATAGTTGGTTGGTTCAAACTACTGCATAGTACTACTGCTTTAGCCTTATTATTTTTATAAAAATCTTATCTATTCACTGTAGAAAGACTCTGTACCAAAAAGTAAAAATAAAGAAATAATGGTCATTGGAAATGTTATCATCAGAGAGCTAGAGTTGTCATTTTGGATAGCTTCATAAGATATCCTTTTGCACATATATAGAAATGCATTATGTATATTCAGTTTTACTTAGGACTGTCCTTCACATATTATTTGATGATTGGCTCTGCTCATTCATCACTCTTTCATGGACCTCATATCCTGAAACAAATATAGATCCACAACATGGCTTTTAACGACCACTCAGTACTGTGTTGTATGGTTGCACCATACTTAAACAGTTCCCCCATTTACAGACATTTTGTTTTCATTTCTTTTATTTATTATTGTAAGCACTGCCTCAGTAAAGAGCCTTTTGCAGACATCTTTTCCCACTTGTGCAATTATCTCTCCAAAGTAAATACTTTTTGTCCTCCACATGGATTGGGCTAGGTTTCATGCCACCCACAAAATTCATACTTTTTCTACTGCTTTATGTCACCGAAGACTCAAGAGCTAAAGTGGCTTCAGCTATTAAATTCTGTGAGTTTATAAGTTTATGAACATTTGCTGTGGGGGAAGAAGTCACAAGATAGGCCATTTTACCAGCTCTGCTCAAGTAAGCAGGACTTTTTTTTTGTTTTTTTGTTTTTTTTTACTTTGTGGCAGAATAAATGCAAATAAATAAGCTGTCAGAAATTAGTAGTTTACATAATTTGATTAAAATTAGAGTTCAACACTAACTTTGATGGAATCAGATTCTGTTGTAAGTGTTGTTGATCTTGACACTAAATGTGCCAAAATTATTTAGAGGAACATTATTCTCCCAGTATTTACAACTCAGAAAGAGGTATGCCAAGAAAACTCTTTGGTATATCTGTTTTCCCAAGATATTTTGGGCCAAGATTTGAAAACTCAGGAAATCTAGACACATATGTTTGAGTATGTATTCTTAAATAAACCAAATGTTTTCTTGTTTCTTGTTTCAATGTTTAACATGTTTGTTTCTTCTTTATAGTTTATGGAAATCTAATTCAGAGTTCTGATAAATCAAAATTTTATCAGCAAACTGAATCCTAGTTTGCTTTTCTGGGAGGGGTGAGAAACAAGGCTTTTGTTCAGTGCCTCAGTGAAGAGTCTTCTGAGTGTTTAAAGAAAAACTGCCTTGCTTATATTATTATATAATATTATGACTTGAAACAATTTTTTTTTTGTCATGGTGGAGGTGAACATGCAATGCTGAAATACTTAAAGACAAACTGATTTTAGCATCACAAGCCATTTAAAAACCCTAATTACCTATAACCAAGGTGCTAGTGAAAACAGCATTTTGTCACGGCAATTAGCCAATTTGACTTACTTAACTCGGCTTCCATTTTTAAAATATTTAATTAAATTTCACATTTTCACTATTCTAGAATAAACTAGCAGTTGGAATACTGCTGACTTTGCTATTTACTGTAATAGAATGGTTTATTTTTCTCCTGGGTCCATGTGAGGAAGTTATATTTATTTATTTATTTAACAATTTTCTGGCAGTTATTTTATTTTTTAAGCGATAGTATATAGTCAAAGTACTATGTTCAAAAGTGAATTTGAAATAAAAGAAGGAACACTTAAAAAAGTTAATTAGATTAATTCTTATTTTTTCCCCTTCAGTTTGATTATGCCATTAATTCATTTAAAATGTATTTCAATTCATTTGTTTCCATTTAAATTCAATTTGGGGGCCTTTCAACAATTTATCTTTGTTTAATATTAAATATTGAATATGAAAAACATTAACTCAACTAAAAACTTAAAATTATACATAAAAGCATTCTTAAAGGATTGGCCCATTCTCCTATATCTCTTTTGCCAAATTCCCTCCCAATTCTCATAGACAACATATGTTATCAGATGCCTTATGATGTTATTCTGGGGGTCAAACTGGACCTTCACCCCTTTCCCTCCTCGCCTCCCTCCATCCTCTTATGTGATTGCTCCACTTCCCCACTATGATCAGGCTTGCTTGGACGTCTTTTGCTCCCACTATCGTCTGTGCTTCTGCTCAGCTCAGAGATAACTGGAGGGTAAAGAGATTTTTCCCTTCCAATGGGAAGCTTCTTCAGCCAAAGGCACATAATCTGACTCCTACATGATCACTCTTCTTTTTGACCACAAACAGTAGCCTTGCCCTTTCAATTTGGTAGTTTTCCTCTATCCAGGGACTCATACCACCTTCCTCTGGGGCTAGGTGGCCATGGCTATGAGTTTGTCCAAACCTTGTCACACCTTAATCCATGTATGGCCTGATACATGTCCTCTGCTGTTCCTATATCAGTGCCAGTTCTCTGCCTTCCTGCTGGAGAGTTCCTCTCCATGATATCTCTGGAGTGGACCAACAACCCCTAAATTCCCTTCATGATATTTTATAGGGGGCTAACATTTTCTAGGACCTTGGGCAACTTACTTAGCTTCTGTGTGCCTTGGTTCCCTAGTTTGTGAAATAAGGATAATGAAAGTGCCCACCTCAAGTGGTTGCTGTGAGGATTAAATAAGTTCATATTTGTAAAGCACTTGCAGCAGTGCCTTGATCATTGGAAGGGGCATATGAAGGGTTAGGAATTAGAAATGCCAAAAAAAAATTCTAAGATCTCAGAATTATCAAAGCTGGAATTCTGTTCTATGGTTCACACCCCCACTGTGACCTTGATTACTTGGGCATAACGAATAAACATTACTCTAATTTGATCGCAAATGAGAATCTTTAAAACAAATATATAAAGGAGACTGTATATTAAAATTTAGGAGCCTCAATGGCTCCCTTCCTCTGTCTTCAAAGCCAGCAGCATAGCATCTTGAAATCAATTTCTCTCTCTCTCTTTCCCCTTCATAAGGACTCTTGTGATTACATTGGCCTAAGTAGATAATCCAGGATAATGTTTCCAGCTCAAGATCCTTAACTTAATCACCCTTGCAAAGTCCCTTTTGCTAGGTAAGGTAACATATTCACAGTTTCAGTGAATTAAGACATGGACAGCTTTTGGTGGGCAGGGAGGGAAGAGGGTTGCTTATTTTGCCGAGTGCAGATGCATTTCTGAATAAGACCTTTAATGCAATCCAGGCATTTGAGTCTCCCTACCTGACTTTTGTATGAGTTTGAAGATAGTAACTATGATAAATTCCTACCAGTCGTTATGGCTCCTTTTTCTCCTCTCCTCACAAGTCTTTCCAGGCATTTAAATAAGTCAAGTAGCTTTTAGTGTGTTCTTAAATGATGAAAACACTCTGAAGTTTTGTAGGGAAGGATTTAATGAGGAAGACATTCCCACACTCTGTGCCTGTCCTTGACAGCTACGTGAAGAAAGCAAAACTTGACTCTGAAAGTAGTACATCAGCAAAGAACTACATGATGCCAAATGATGACATGGATCTTTGAAGCCACTTGAGAAAATGTATATGATTTTGTGTTTATAATTTTTTCTGGAGGGAAAGTTAGGAAAGCTGGGAGTCTGAATTAGCAAATTCAGAGTTCCCAGAGGGAGAGAGAGAGCTTGAGGACAAGTTCAGTGGCTTCCTAGGCTCTGCGTTTCCAGCCCTGAGCACAATGCTTGGCGAGTTGGAGGTGATTATGAAATGATTAGTGAACAAATGACTTATTGAAAGTATCCAAGGAACAGCTTAGGCCCTGGGAAAGATCTGGCCTTTGAAATGTGACCTGCAAAAAAAATAATGGGTTTAATATCCTCAGGAAAGAGTGCACCACCACATTCAGTTTCGTTTCTAACTGCTGACTCACACAGCCCTTCCTCATTGATTCCTGCTCCCTTGATGCAAAAGAAAATAAACCCCTGGTATCACTTTCCTCTGTCCTTATTTGAAAGATGAAATAGCAGAACTGCTTCTCTGTTTATTTTGCTCACACATTACTATTGTTTGAAACACGATTTTCAAATTCATTTCTAGCTTAGTGGATTGATTTTTTATTACTCGTGCTGAGCAGTTGACAGTAATGATTTATTGCATCTCTGGGATTTTGGCATCTCCTTACGACTCATGGTTTAATTCACAGTTTTCCCTAATGGCTTTAGTGTCTGTGGTGTTTGCTCCTGTAATGTGATGCACCACTGGGAGCGGTACCCTCCTGGCCCTGTTCTCTGGCCTCAGTTTTCTTTTCCCTTTGCTCTGTGACTGTGATGATTGGAACAGGGGAGAGAACAGTCACAAACAGGGGAGACCTGCTGCTTTCTACTTTCCTAGGAACTTTAGCCATTGTAGCTCTGTGCTACATGCTGGAGGCTGATTGACTTGAAAAGAGGCCTAGGGTAGAGCTGAGAGAGAAAGGTAAATGCATATATCTTAGGGAGATGGCCTACTTTCCATGCTTCATAGCAACAAGAAAAATAGCAACCTGCTGTGCCAACCATGTAGCATGTATTAGTCCAGGAACTGGCAAATTACAGCCTGTGGGCCAAATTTGGGCCACTATCTGTTTGTGTGAATAAAGTTTTATTGGAACATAGCCACATCCATTCATTTACCTAAAGTCTATGGCTGTTTTTATGCTGCAATGGCATAGTTGAGTAGTTGCACAGAGACTGTATAACCTATAAAGCCAAAACTATAGGCCCCTTTCAGAAACCATTTGCTGACCTTGTCTTAGTCCTTTTACATGAAGTAGGTTTTGGTAATAGCAACACAATTTTACCCTGAGATGATAAATAACATGCCCAAGATCTTACAGCTAGTAAGAGGTGCAGAAACACGTCTAGAAGCCAGCAAGTCTATAATATACTGTCTTGGAAAGTTACTCAGAGAATGCAGTAATTGCTAAACCTGCCACATTAACATGTCCTATTTCTTTCCATCCTCACAGGGCTTTGCTTTGTGAAATCTTTCCAGATCATTGTCAGTTGTCTACTGGCTTTGCAGGACTCACATTTTAAAATTTTCCACTCAGAACTGCTTATTAACTGTTCAAACCATTTGGGTGGACCATTGGTTGTCACCCTCACCACTAGGTCCCATTGCTACCATGTCACAATTGAGTTTGACTAGGCTGGGTGCTGCCTGAGCACGATGCTTATTAAAAACCCCCTCAGGTGATTCTAATGTGCAACCAGAGTTGAGAACCACTAGTACAGACATTTGTAAGTTGTCTCCCCATAAATGATGTGAGGTCTTCCCTAGTGAGTAAACAATCAATACAATAGGAAGGAGGAAAGGAGGGGCAAGTAACTCAGATTAGAAACACCAGCCAATCTCAAAAATGTTGCAAGTTGGTGAGCCTAACTGCAAGCAATATTCCATCCACTATCTACTTTGTGATGATGAAGAAAGTTGTGTTACATTTTAGAGTTAATTTTCTTATTTGTGCATAATTATACTGACTTTTTTTGCCTAGGGCAAGAGGAGACACTCACAGTTGGAGAGAAAGAGTGGAAAAATTGAATATCCTCCTTTAAAAGGATACGTATGGCTTGTGCATTCACCCAAAGGCTGCAGTAGATTTCTACAAAATGTATATTTTGAGTTTCTCCATGTTGTAACCTTTGCTGAAGGGCAAATTAAACCAGGGCTGATTTAGATTCCCAGGATTTGTTAGCTGATGGCTGCCTCATGGAATTACATCATAATCATTACCAGCAAATATTGAGTAAGCCCTCATGGGGGACTCTGGCACTGTGCTGGTTCCTCATCTCCCAGAAAGTGCACCTTCATTGCAGTGCCTGGGGAAACGTAATCACAGCTGAAATTCCAAATAAATATCTCATTCCTCAGATTCTTTCCACTGTTTCTATTTGCACTGATGATGGAGCCAATGTTGTTAAAACAGCGTGAGACTGAGCATTTACCCATGAGCTGAGTTCCACAAGCTGTCTGTACCGGCTGGTACATCATTCTAGTAAGAATAATGAAATTATTAAACATCAGAGAGAGGTTTACAAGATTTTTCTGAACTATCAAAGGTCAGGCATGTTTTTTTCTTTTTTTGGAGGCTGCAAGAGAGAAGTGGGATATGTACGTACATAAAATATCTGAGACATTGAGCAGGTTTATGTCTGTGCAAAAGTGCCTCCCTGTTTTCCTTTCTTAGGCATGACTGTCAAAGGAGCACAAGCATTTCTCTGTGCTCTGGCTGTTGGAAAGGAACTGTATGTTTTAGACTTGGAACATAGGAGATTTATGGGATGTTAATGTGTCAAGTCTTAGTAACCTCTCAAGAAGGCCACTTGTGAAGTCAGACTGTCATCAGTCACAGAAACTGATGCATCTGTCTTCTGAGAAATTCCTCAGAAATGTCTTCCAGAAAGATTATGAAAGATGAAAAATCTCAATACAGTGAAAAGGTATTCTATAAATGTGAATTTTTGCTGCTTCTGGCAAGTTCTTAGCAGTCCCTCAATGGAGGAATGGCAAAGTGATACATGCATAGAATCTGTTGAAGAAAACACTAAAATTTATGAAAGCCAGCTGTATAAGGATCAATTGTTGCATATTTATGAAACTTACCCATCAAAATGAGGCGACACTAAGTGTTTTTAAAACACACACTCACACAACAGCATGATATAGACTTAGACTCAGTTAGCTAAAATTGGGTAATGCTTCCTAAAGTCAACCAAGCAAAGCAATCTGACTTTATGTTCTATAAAAGTAGTTTAATGATGACATGAAGAGCAAGTCTATACAATGTTGAAAGATGTGGATGAAAAAGGATAATATCAAATATTTATTCTAATGGTAACTGGAGATCTGGGTCATTGGCATATTTTGCGTGTCAGACATAACAATATTTAAGGTTGGGACATGTTTTGTTGTTGTACAGACATAGTAAATAAAATAGAGATTTTAGCTAATATGGGCTACTTTCACTGAATCCAATGACCTATGGTCAACTGTGTCACTTTTATAACTAACAGAATAAGAACCCAGAGAAAAAAGCAAATATTTTGCTGTTGACCGTCTGTTGTTTGATTGAATTCCCTTAACCTCAGCAGTGAGTTGTGACTTTGACAGTCACTGACATTTCCCCATTCAGCCCAGTGTGGATCATAGGCCTGAACAATGTATATTTGCATAGCATATCAGAAAAGTATTTATAAAAAGAGAGCCATGATTAAGAATTAAAATAGAGATAAAAATTTGAACAACCTTCACATTGTGTGTGATATTATCCCCCAAGTCTGTATAGCAGTCCATATTAGTCACCATTTGAGCTCCAGTGTTTAAGGCCTAGTTACTTCTCTCTGACTCACTTAGAGAAAGAAGAATTAGTGCATGCAGCATATCATTGCACATTACATGGTAGAAAAATTTGATATATGTATGAATTTAAAACATCTATAATAGCCATATTTAATTTCCTTTGTCCATTCATTCTACAAAAATGTGTTTAGCACCTACTATGTGTCAGATCTTGGGCTTGTGGATGGATACACAGTAG
Organism: Microcebus murinus; assembly: GCF_040939455.1. Taxonomy (NCBI): domain Eukaryota; kingdom Metazoa; phylum Chordata; class Mammalia; order Primates; family Cheirogaleidae; genus Microcebus; species Microcebus murinus. The sequence goes on from NC_134136.1 coordinate 97,433,886, forward strand.
TTAACAAATCACTACCCTCATAGAGCTTATAGTCCAGTAAGGAGACAGCTGTTAAAGGCATGGTCCCCAAATAAACTAAGAATTATAAATTGTCATGAGCATTATAAAGGAAAAGAATGTTATGTGATGATGACTGAGATGAAGAGGTCATATGTTAGATTGCAAGGTCTGGGAAGACCTTTTTGAAAAATATTTAAATGGAAACCTGAAGGAAAATTGAAACATTTACCAGGGGAAGAGTGCCTATCAAAACTCTGCTGAGGCATGCTAGACTCTATGACAGCTAACTCTTTTGTGAGCTAAACCCTTTCTGTGGGTGAGATCTACCACTGTAAGGTCAAGTTATGACAACTCCCCATCTCCTAGCATTTTTTTCACTACTTGATGCCTCTGTTTATTAAATTGCAAGATGTTGCATGCTGCTGGGAGAGTACCAAGCCATTTTCCTGAAAATAAAAATGGTGGCTTAGAGCAGTGGCTTCCCAGTCTATTAGAGAGCAAGAAGATGATAGTTGAATATGGATGTACATTTATTTTTAATCTAAGATATAAGAAAGAAATTAATCTTTATTAATATTTAATTTATGGATTGGCATAGTATGTGTACACAGTTTATAAATATACATCTTCTGAGGATGTGTGTTAACAATATTTTTACTGATAAGTATGTGCACAATCAAAAAGTCTGGAGATCACTTGGTTAAAGTAAACAATGGATAACCATGGATCATTGCACAGAGTAAGCAGAGCCCAGACTCTCCAATCTTTCACCTTTTCATCAAGGGCATCTAGTCCTCTTTCGCAGTCCAAATTAGACCACTTCTCTCCGGTAACCAAAGAAGCTGCCTTCTCAGATAACTTTGACTCATACTCAAATTGTCCATATGCCTGACAGCTCATCGTGCTCCTTATTTGATTAAAATATTTTACTATGTTAGTAATACTGCCCTCTATTGCTTTCTGGTGTTTTCATCAGCAATGGTCTTGTCTTTCTAGGTAGACGTAGGTTATTCTGGTGCTAGATTGAGTCTAGCCTATTTTATGTGACACAGTGCTGGGAAAATAGAAAGTACTCAATGAGTAATGCTGGACTACATCTTCCAGGATCTTGCTATTCAAAGTGTGGCTAAAGGACCAGCAGCAGTAGCATCACCTGGGAGTTTGTTAGAACACGGTCCTATCTCTGTGTTTCCATACTTCTGCCATTTCTCCTGAAGGCCCATCATACTAAACCAGTGCTTTGTGCATGAATCACCTGGGAGGATCCTGTTAAAATGCAGATTCTGATTCAGCAGTTCTGGCTGAGACCCAAGATTCTGCATTTTAGCAAGTTCCCAGGTTACTCTGGTGCTTCTAAATGACATTTAATACCATGTGTCTAAATGGGGCTTACACGTTTAGATTTTAGGCTGTAGAACTATGCTGTCCAATATGGTAGCACTAGCCACACATAGTGATTGAGCCCTTGAAAAATGAGATTTTCAAGACTTAGTATGGAAAAAAGAATGTAAAATATCTCATTAATAATTTTTAATATTGATTATATTATAATGATACTATTTTGGATGGATTAGGTTAAATAAAATACAGTATCACATTTAATTTTATCTTTCTTTTTATATTTCTTTTTAATTTCTTTTTATATTTTTAATGAAGCTACTGGAAAATGTAAAATTACACATGTGGCTCATGTTATATTTCTGTTGGGCAATGCTGCTCTAGAACACTCCTCTGGTATTCTTAAACACAGAAGGTGTGAAGGTAGTGTTATCCATTGAGAATCCACCTCAAATTCCTTTTGTTAAAGTAGCACCAGTATAAGGATAACTGAAAAAAACTTAATTACAAATCACAAAAATATCCTCAGAAAGATTTTCTTTCTCATAGAAGTATGTATACTATAAATGCAACTTCTATTGCTCAAAATATTGAGATTTTGTCAACATTTCAGGTTTCTATGTGTATGTGTGATTCATAATATAGGCCTCCTCCTACATAGATGAATATGCATATAAGTATTAGATTAGTCATCTGTAATTAACTTCTTCACAAATGGATAATGGATGAGAACGCTGTTGTTGTATCCAAAGTGTAATATAATTGTCCCACAGTTGTTGAATATTATGTTCCATTTCTCTTCAGTCTTTTTTTCTCTTTGCATTTCAGTTTTGGAAAGTTCTATTGACATATTTTCAAGTTCACTGATTCTTTTCTTGGATGTGTTCAGTCTACTAATGAGCCCATCAAAGGCATTCTTCATTTCTGTTACAATGAATTTGATTTCTAGTATTTCTTTTTGATTTTTTTCCTTAAAGTTTCCATCTTTCTGTTTATATTACCCTGTTATTCTTATATGCTGTCTACTTTTTCCACTAGAGTCCTTAGCATGTTAGTCATAGTTATTTTAAATTCTTGATCATTCCTATGGATAGATATGGGAACAGTGGTGGCTTCAGAATTTCTATACAGAAGGTAATCTGATCAGAAAAGGAGGGGGTAGAGACTTGTTTTAAAAATGTATTAGAATTGAAAACCCATTGTTTGTAACTTGTATTAGTGGCTGGATAAAATGGTGGGTAAACTGAGATGTGAAAATATGACTAGGAGGCAGCTAGGGCAGGGAAGAGGGAAGAGTAATTTGTCAAATACATACATTTTGGTTATCTATGGCTGTGTAACAAACCTCCCCAACACTTAATGGTGTAAAGCGACACTCATTATTTTTCTTTACAGTCATGGATTCTGTGGGTCAAGATTTGAGACAAAGCATTGGGGAGAGGGATTTTGTTGTTGTTTTACAGTGTCTAGGTCCTCATCTGGGAAGACTCAATTGGCTGGGCTGGCTTGAGAGCTGGTGGCTGGAATCATCTGGGGGATTCTTGCCTCACATACCTGGGATGGCTCAAGGACTGGGTTCAGCAGGACTGCTGATCAGAGACCCTACACATGGCTTCTTTATGTGCCTTGTGCTTCTCACAGAATGGTGACTGTATTTCTAGAAAAAGTATCTAAGAAAAAGCATCCCAAGAGAGAGTATCCAGAGAATGAGCATTTCACAAGCCCAAGGAAGAAACTACAAACTTCTTCTGATCTACTATTGGAAGTCACACTGCATTACTTCATCTACATTCTATTACTACAAACAAGTCACTAAAGACAGCCTGGATTCAAGGTGGGAATTAGATTCTATCTCTCAATGGGACAGTGGAAAGGTCACAGTTCAGAAGAGTGTGTAGGATAGGAGATGATGTTGTGGCTATCTTTGGAAAATTCAATCCATCATGTGATACTAATAGAGTGTGGTGTGTTTAGGGGGACAGAAAATTCACTCTGACTGGAGCATAATGTTATCCTCAAATACTTTATTTGCTTCTCCTTTTCCAAGGGCTGTATGCTAGGGAAAAACACTCCTTTGATTGTATAATAGGCAGCCTGGTATATTGGAGAATCCATGGGCTGTGAAATCAACAAAACCTGGGTTTATTTAGTTTCGTTGTTTTCTGTATTCATTGCATAACTTTTTATTGTCCCTTCAAATGTTGTTTTTATCATACTTTCATACAGAGGGTAGTAAACAACTTATGACATTCAGTCCTTGGCTTGACTAGAGCCCATTAACCCTTAGCAAAAATACCTAGTAGACACAGCTATATTTGTATCTATAGTTATAAAACATGCAATAATGCTTTGAAAATCTTAAGTAACAATAGAATAAAAGACTCAAAGTTGATAATAATGATCTAGGCAAGCTGGTATTTGTCTTACTTTGTGTTAGGTATTTGTCTTACTTTGTATGTTTCTCTTACTTTTCTCTTGGATGTATGTTTCTTCATATCTTTTTATATGTCAGTTATATGTAAATGGCTGTGTTTCTGAGTCTTTGCATAGGTTTCTATGTATTTCTATGAGTCATTTTGTGGGTGTGTCCTTCATATTCTCTGTGGTAGATTGAATTTTCCAAAGTGACTAAAAAAAAAAAAATCTCTTATTCCACATGCTTTTCTATAGTGTGATATTCATTATTTCTTTAGTGGGAAATGAGGTTTATGGTCCATTTTGAATCTTAATGGGCCTGTTACTATGGCAAAAATGATGGCACATGACTTCGTAGGCTAGGTTATTAAAGGTGATACATCTATGTGGCTTTCCTGGGGCATTTTCTCTTAAAAATCAGTCACAGTATTCTAAAGAATTCCAGGTCATATGGAGAAATCATGTGTAAGTGTTCTAGCTGATTGCCAGCATCAACCACCAGGCATGTGAGTGAGCAAGACTTCAGATAGATTCCAGCCCCTAGCTACCCAGTGATCATGAAACATTAAGCTTCCCCAGGTGACAATAAGTAGAAGAGAGATGAGCTGTCCTTGCTAAGCCCTTCCCAAATTGCAGAATCTTGGGTAAGACAAATAATTGTTGTTTTGTACCACTACAGTGTGGCATGATTTATTGTGCAGAAATAGATAACTGAAACATTTTCTGATTCTCTATGTATGTCTTTCTCTATCTTTTACCTGTATTTTATTTTCTCTTTTCCATTTTGTCTCTGATCCTCTTTTACTTCTTTTTTTTTCTTTTCTTTTTTTTTCATTTCAGCATATTATGGATGTACAAATGTTAAGCTTACGTACATTGCCCTTGCCTCCCCTCTCCCCTCGAATCAGAGCTTCAAGTGTGTCCATCCCCTAGATGGTGTGCATCACACTATGTATGTATATACCCATCTCCTCTTCCCCCTTCCCACCTGCCCCACACCCAACAAATGTTTGTTTTTCTTAAACATTTTGGTTACATTTTATATCTTTGCCTCTTCCTAACAAGGGTTAGAGGTATGCCCTTCCCCTCCACAATGCTCACCACATCCCTCAGATGTGGGACTACCCCTCCAACCCCTGAATCCCTGGTGAACACCACCACCCTTTGAGCACCATAGTGATAATCGGTCAGTACCAATTTGATGGCAAGTACATGTGGAGCCCATTATTGTGATCTTGTGTCACCTCACTTTGGATAATGGGCTTAAGCTCAATCCAGGATTATATAAGTGGTGCTAGCTTGCTGTCATTTCCTAGAATTGAGTAATATTCCATTGTAAACATATACCAAATTTAAAAAATCCACTCATGAATTGATGGACACTTGGGTTGTTTCCACGTCCTTGCAATAGTGAATTGTGCTGCCATAAACATTCGGGTGCAGACGTCTTTATAATAGAATGTCTTATGCTTTTTTTGGTGGATCCACTTTTACTTCTTTTTCCTCCTCATGTTTATTTCTTACTCTTAAATTTCTCTTATATTTTCCAGTCTTTTTATTTTTAAGATGCTTTAATATAGAAGAGAGATATAATTTTATTATAAATTTTATATGTTGGATAGTAATATTGTGCTCCCTTTTGTTAGTTTCTAAAGCAGAGTTGAGTATTTAATCTTTCACTCTAAAAACAATAAACATAAAGTTATTATTTCTTATGGAAGCTTTGATTGATATTTTAGGATATTCTCTATCCTACCTCTGGTGCTTCAGAATGGATGAATGTATGGATAATGTTTTTCTGGTGAATACAGTTTTCATTTTTATTTTTTCAGTTCTTGAAAAATGGTACTAATGTACTATCTTTATGGTGGTGGTGTATTTCTTAAAAATATTTTGCTGAACTCTTCCCTTCCATTTCAGATGGACTAAAAACCTGCCCTTTGGACAATGAAGGGGAGAAATGTTTTCTTTCAACAGTTCTTGAGGTAAGTAATTTATGCTAGCCCTAGTATAAAACCTCACAAGGATTGTGGTAAGGCAGCCTCTGACCTAAAACTTGGAGGACTGAGTTAGGAATATTTTGAGTCCTTCCCATGTGTGGTGTTTTAGAATTTTTTATTTCCATAGATCTTCTTTTTATATATTATTATCAGTTCTACAAAATACTATCTAAATGCAAAACTCAAATATATCACCATATTCATTTTACTCCTTTATGGGAAGGATTAGTTACTTTCTACCTGATTCTTTACTTTTAATTCTATAGTGTGCAAGCACGACACCTTTTATAATAATACTTCACATAAAGTAGAAGCCAATATCATTGCTGAATGCTCTCTATGACCGAGACACATTCCAGGATTTCACCACATTTATGATTCTACCTCCTAAATATTCTTGAATACAATTCTCTTTAGCTTTGGCTGGAGGCATCATGGTGTAGTAATGAAAAGAACAAGGCTTTGGGGACCAGATAGTCTTGGGCTTAGTCTTGGGTCTAACGCTATGACCTGGGGTGAGCTTGACCTGGGGTAAAATTGATTCTCAATTTTCATATCTGTATAGTGGGGATTAATAATGTCTACTTCATAGTGTTTTGTGGTAATTAAGAGTTACAAAGTATCTAGAGCATGGTGAACCTTTACATTTTGGCAACTATAGCAATCAATGGTCAAGTCCCATCCTTCATTGATCAAGGGCTGCTCCCTGGGGCATTAGCTCCTGACATTTGGGCCTGCCCTGTGTTCTAAGCTAAGCCTGAAAAGACCCTAAGGTGGAAAGTTAGATGGCTATTGAAAAAAAGCCAATGTTGTATGAGGAAGGACATGGCGTGAGCTAAGGAGAGGGTAGACGGGGGAATCTACTGCATCTGCAACAACCAATTCCTACAAAATAATATGTAATGAACAAATTTTGGTTTAATGACAGTAATGAATGAATGAAGCTTATATATTTTTTGTGTTTTTTTTTTTTGATGAAGCCCAAATCATGAAAAAATAAAAATGTCTTTTTTGAAATCAAAAAGATTTGTGTTAGAAAGCATGTCTTTTTAAATCAGAATGTGTGATATCTACTAATGTATTTAGTCATCTTTTATTATTTTCCTCTCCTGAATGCTTTTAGCTTTCTGGTAAAAATATCCCACAAAACATTACCAGAATGTTATGCAGTATCTGATTGCAATGCTTTGCTTTTGAACACATTATATATAAAATGGGACCCATCCATTTTACAGGAAGAAGTTTGAGGAATTTGGGCAAATTGCATTGGATGGAGAACTGTCTGAAGGTTTTGGCACAGATTGCATTAATACATTTACTGATGCATCATTATTTCATATTAGTTGTAAATTATTCTTTCATTTATAAATTTAGTTCTGCCATTGAGAGATTTCTGCAAAGATTATACTATATTTTATTCTTACTTTATTTATAATAATTTACTTCAAGTTAATTTTCCTCAGGATCTGCAAAATTACTTTAAAAATTAAAAAGCAAACATTCAGAAAGTTAATTTATGCACAGTAGACACCCTAGAAAACAGTGATGTTGAGAAATGAACATATCTATTAATGTTAAGACAGTATATCTCCCTGGACTTTTTAACATAGTTGTGATGTGACTTGACTTATGAATTAATCAGTACAGTAATGAGGCATATTTTAACAAAGCAAGGTTCTCAAACTTTGGGTGAATATCAGAATTACCTAGAAGCTTGTCACAAATATGGATTTCTGGAACCCATCCTTCTGAAATATATATTTAATATGCAAACCACATCGGTCTGAAGATCCTCCAGGTTTGAGAATTGCTATCTAAAAGGCATGAAAACCACTTAGCCTGTCTGAATGAAGTTTGGTCCACCTAGATGATTAATTCCTTATGGAATGAGGCCATGTTTTATATTGATTTAGCTTTCCCTGTAACGCCAGTACAGTGTTGGGTATGTAGTAAACCCTCAGTAAATACTTATTTATGACAACTATTTTAAGGCCAGCCTATTTGAAGTTGACTTGTTTGGTGGAGAAATGGTATTTTAGGAAAAGGGGTATCTTGGATAAATATATAACATTTCTACGATTTTATTGCTAGATTTGCAATTTGGCACCTCAGTGGAATGTTGATTCAGTTACTTTGCTATTTAACAGAATTCTTTGGATCATTCAGTCAAGGGTAACGGAAGGGAGCTACCATATATTAAGTGTGTTCCACTGACAGGTACTTTCTATAGCTTATCTCATTTAATTCTCACAACAATGCTATGAGGAAGTACCTATTACTCTCATTCTATAAAACAGTTTAGGGGCGGATAAGTAACTTGCCCAAATTATACAGCAAGTAAGTGATGGAACTGGAATTAGAGTCCAAGTTCATCTAATCTCAATGTTTATGCTCTTCTGAAGACTCAAAAAGACTCTTCTCAAGCCAAAGTCTAGTGCAAAACAGTGTTTGATTAGGAGGATGGGGGTGAGGGAAGCAAAGTTTAGTTCTTCTTTAGTCAGATTTGATTCTGAGCTAAGAGAAGCAATACATATTAAATTTTTAAAACATGATTAAGATAACTGTAGTTGATTGAGAATTTTGGGTGGCTACAATAAATAGAATCCACATGTTCAAGAGGGATTTAGGTTTTAAGAGGGAGTATTGCAAGAGTTGACACAGAAGAGGTCAAGATATATATGGGGATTTCAGTTCTATTGGGAGGTCAAGGTGAGAATATTTTCAAGTAGCATCAAAGGGAACATGAAAAGTAGTCTCAGAGATAAGAGAAATGTGAGAATTGCCAAGCATGGATCATTCCTAGATTGCTAGCTTGGGAGCCTTTAGGGATAAAAGGAATTAGGACTGGCTATACTTAAATTCCATCCTGCAAATTGTCCTGAAACAGAGATGGCTGTCAAAGTCAGGCAGGTCATCTGATAAGAGACCAAAGTGTGGGCCAAAGGGTGTGCTTGAGTCATACATTATCACGGCCAAAGTCACATCCTTAGTTGCTGTTCATAGTGAGAAATCTAAGTGTAAAGTTAGCAAACAACCAAATGAATTCTTGCTCAAAAGGGTGAGCAGAATGTCTGGAAGCTTTAAGGAATGTCAAAGGCATATTCCACTTCATATTACTGTCACTATTTATAATGGCTGTCACTTGTATTTTATGGCAACATTGGTCTCTTTTTTCCTCTCTCACCTTTCCCTCCCCAGAAATTTTGTTTTTTTTCTTTTTATCTTATATAAGAAATAACCCATATCTAATGACAAATTTTCCTCCAAAGGCTCTAACGAGGATGTGATCTGAGAGTAAACCCAGAGAAGTCAAGTAAGGTAGTTTCAGCAATTTCTTCTGGTATTTATTGATATGATTACTCATCAAACCTCTCTCTTTAACCTCACCCTTCAATATGTGGAAAACTCCATACTTATTCCACTCTCTGTCTGGCCCTGTTCCCTCTCCATGTGCCCTCCCCCTTTGGTACCTGGGAATTTTACAGCACAAAGAATGACATTTTCTCTTTCTTTTAAAAACATATCATTCTAACCCTCCTTGATCTGATGGGGAAGATAGGTAAGAGCATGAGGTGGAGACAATCAATTAGGATGGACGTTTGAGGGGACAGAATTGGCTCCTGGAAGGTTACAATAGTAAGGAACTTGACGGTCATGCCAATGGCAGAGGAGCTGATAATTTTTCTGTTAATCACCCAACTAAACCGCAAACTTCATGAAGGCAAGATCCATATTTGTATGAATTATTGCAAACATTTTCTTCTTTGTAGCAAAATCCCGGCACATAGTAGGTGCTTAATAATTATTTTGTGAATGAATGAATGAATGACTAAAGACCTTCAGTCATAATTACTAGACACCATTACAATAATTTAGACCCTTGAGGCTGACCAATTCCATATTCATCTTACACTCAGAGCCTAGCTCTCTATATATCATTCACTTTCTTGTACTATTGGCATTTATCCCTCTCACCTACTGTATTTTAAGCATCTTAAAGGGTAGGGCTATCAAAAAGCTATCACTATTCTCAGATCTCAGTTCCTAGCATAGTGGGCTGTATGTAATAGGAAGTTAGCACATGTTTTATAGATGAATTAAACAACTTTCATCATAATATGATTTTGAAGGGAAACTTTCAGGTACCTGAAAATGATATTCTGGGTTATTTTGGGATCAGACTTCAGGAGATAATAAAAACTGGCCTCTAATGATTACCTTGAGTTGATATATGCTACTCTTCAGGAGAAATTGAAAATTCTAGCCTGATACCTATGATGACTATTTCATTGGCATCTTACTTGAACAAATGTAGGTTAAATTTGGAAAGGATATACTCTAGTAATAAAACTGTCAGAAGATCAGCTTTTGATGGTCTAAAGCTTCCATAGTTGGTGAAATATTTGCAAGGGTATTGGAAAGATATGATAATTCATTTTCTTGAGGAAAGAATTTAATTAACATCTTTCCTTGGTGCAGACATGGATTGCCATTTCCAGAGAGAATATATTAGGACCTACTGGGTACATGATGTTTTCTGCTTATTCTTAGCTTCCATAAACACGTCTTGTAAATTATTCCACAAGAGGAATGACACAATTTGGGCTTGTGTCAAAGAACAGAAGTCCAAACAGATCAATATACCACTATTTTATCAGAGGTTAAAGATTACAGATCACTAATAATGAAAGGGACCTAGAGATTACTGCATTAAGAGGAAGCCTGGTTGTGGTTAAGGGTCCCAACTTTAGAGCCAGACTACTTGAGTTCCTAACCTGGATCTACCATTTACTACATGCACAACCTTATTCAAATTACTTAATCACCTTGTGCCTAAGATTTCTTCTCTGTAAAATGGAAATAATAATAATAGTCCTTATCTTATGTCACGAGGGTTATGTGAGTGAATATCTGTAAAGCATTCAGAATGGTATCTAGCATGTAATAAGGCCATATATGTGTTTTCTGTTATCATTAGCTTAAGACCTCAATTTACATAGAAGAAATTGAGGTCCAGAGCCATTAATCATTGCATGTAAAGTCATAAAGTTTGGACCAGAATCCTGATCTGCTCATTACAAATTCAGGGCTCTTTTTACTCTGCCATGATGTCTAGCTATATAAATAAAAAGATATCTATAAGCCCCAAGGATTTGTAATTTTATTGAATATAATGGTTTTTTCTAGGGTAACAACCACAAGCAACCAGTGATACTTGTAACTGGTATCAAGAAATATATATTAATTCTTTGGTCTTAAACATTGTTGCAAATTATGTATGTGTTGGTGTTTCACCCATATTTCACTACTCACTTGGACCAGTGTGTGCGCTCAGCATCCTTCTGCAGGCACTTGTGACTTTTTGCTTGTGGGATTTTTCTTGGCCTTTGTTGAGCAGGGCAGACATATTCAGGTTTTAATGCTCCCTTGGGGACCAATGGTGGAAAAGACTTGAAGAATAAACACCCCAGCTTCTTGTTCCTCAGCTGGCACAACGCTGAGGATTATTCTACCCCAGGGGTCCTCAAACTTTTTAAACAGGGGGCCAGTTCACTGTCCCTCAGACGGTTGGAGGGCCGGACTATAGTTTAAAAAAAAACTATGAACAAATTCCTATGCACACTGCACATATCTTATTTTGAAGTAAAAAAACAAATGGGCAAAAAAGCCTGCATGTGGCCCGCGGGCTGTAGTTTGAGGACGCCTGTTCTACCCTCTCTCTCAGAAGTCCCCAGCCGGATTAAGCCCTAAAAGCTCATGGTAGACACCTGCTCACTGATAACACACCTTGAATTGATTACTTTTTCTTCCAGTCTTGCTGCACTTCTATTCTACTGGTGTTTCCTGGGATCATCTGTCACATATACTACTTGTAATCAAATCGTCATCTTGGGGTCTGCTTGACCTCGTTGAATAACAATTAGAACTAAGGAAGAGATCTAGGTTCTCTTTGGTTTGGGGATAGATACACCCAAATTATTGTTTAGTATTTTTATTCAAAAAGTAAAAAAAAAAAAACAACTGTGAGGCTCGTCAGAAAAAAAAAATGGACGTGTTTTTAGACTACCTTTTTTCCATACATAACTAACTGGGCCTACTTAGAAATATAAAGTTCTCTGAAACTTTTAAACCCTGAAGGGAACTAGAAATGTTTGAACAAATAAAAATACTTACATAGCTTATATAATTTTTAACACCCTTCACAGATCTAAAGTCACTTTGTTAATTTAGGAACATAAAAATGCATTATGTATAACTTGGTTGGCTCCTAAAAGTATCATGTTTGATATCTTGAGAGATGTGAAGTCCTGGAAAATTTGAGGGGCAAAAAGAATATTTTGAAAAGGAATCTTGAAATACCACGATTAAATAAAATTCCAAGATTATTCTATAAGCTGTTCAGGTATAATCTGCTGGTCTAGGTGAGATCATTCCCCTTGCCCTAAAATTGCTATAAGTAGGAGTTTGATTTTCAGGAAAATTTGGGGGCTAGATCTGTGAGGTTGTGTTATCAGAGTTCTGGGGTTTGCTGATGACCTATAGTTTTGATTTTTGGGGTACTTGAGGGCTTGGGGATTGAGATGCCCCATTGTGATGCATTATCAAACTCCAAAGAGTGGGCCTTTGACATTCCCTATGCACCTCAGTAGACATTCAGGCTCCCCTAGATGGATTTATAAATCCATCTACAGTGTGAAGACAATGTTGAGTAAAGAAAAGACAACCATGTTAAGATGCAGATGCTGGGTAGTCTGTAAGACCTGCACACTGGCCAAGGGATTTGTGTCCTCACACCAGTATCACAGACAGTTGTATGCAACCTTTGTATGCATTCCTTTGCAAAGTCACAAGATGAAATCAATTGGCAAATGACATTCCCCTGGCCACAGGGATTAGTTTTAATGTGGTCTTTCTAGCTCAATGGTCAACGTTTTGTTGACTGGTTGAAGGAAGCCTCCTCTCATATGTAAACAAAAAAACATGTAATTCTGATTGCTGCCAGAAATCACCCTTTGAATTGGCTTGAAGAGAGGGCAAACCTAGCTGAGAAAATTGCCTAGCATTTAGGAAAGAAGTAGAGCCAGAGGCATGATCAAACTGTACCTGAAACTGACACTATCTATGGTCTTCTCAGTTATACGTTAAACTATAATTATATAGTTATATATAACTATAGTTATGTATATAATTATATATAACTGTACTTATATAGTTAAACTATAATAATTGAGGAAAACTAAATTCTCTTTAGTGTTTCAGCCTATTTATATAAGAACTTTTATTTCTCTTACCAGAAGGCATTCTTATCATTCCACTTAGACATTATAGGGATGTGACTATTAGAACTTATTCTTTGAAAATAATTTAATAAAAAAATTTGCTTTAACTATAATCTATCACAATAAGCTGTGCTCTCAAGCCTCATTTTATGGATTTTTCTGGAGTTGATATCAAGAATAGCTGAGAAATCTGAGCACCATTAGGAATTCAGCAGAGGGCAAAGTCCAAAATTCTTCTTTTTTAAAAAAAATAAATTTTGAAGGGGAGGAAAGATGGCTGACCAGAGACATCAGTTGCCAGATTGTTTCAGAATGAAGGAAAAGTTTTAGATGAAAGGAAGCATAGCCCAGGTATAATTTTGAGAGAAAAGTGCCAGAAACCTACTGGAGATTCCACAGGAAGAAGTTGTGGAGCAGAATAAGAAGCAAGATCTAGGCAGAGATCAACCCCTTAGGAATTTAGAGCCCTATGGAAAGGGTAGGTGGGGGTGTTTATTTTTCTTCCCCTCACACCTCTGGCAGACTGCAGGCTCCCAAACTGGTGGAGAGCTTCTCTACTCTCATGAGCCCAAATGCTGCTGCCACCAATAAACTGGCAGTTTCTCGACAACAGAGCACCAGACTGCCAGCCCCCTCAAAGTCGCTCTTCCTCACTACAGACCCGAGCCAAGACAGTGGGCACTGTACTGCTTTTTCATTCATTATCTGCCTTTGTCCTCCCAAGGAAGCTTCAGCCCTTCAGTTTTCTTGTCACTCGTCTCCACACAAACATTTCTCAACTCCTGCCCAGACTGTAGTAGCCACAGGAGGCCAGTGGATCCCAGGGGCACTGTGTGATCCCAGAGCTTGGACATTCAGGGCAGGTTGTCTTCAGGGGAGAGGAGAGTACAGCAAGCCAGGGGAGCCCCTTGGGATAAAGGAGACCAGAATGCCAACTCTCCTCCATTCAGACTCTGTTGCTCCTCCTCCCTTCCCCAGCTCACAGCTGCTAATGCAACTGTGGCAGTTCCCATATAAGTCAGCACAAGTGCCCCAGAGGACAATTGAGCCAGGGCTCTCAGGAGTGGCTCCTTCCTCTCTCTGGGTACACCCACCACACTGAGGCTTCCACAGAGAGTGGGGATCACTTTCTTCCTCTAAAGATCTGTAGCAGACCAAGGGGTACTCAGATTATGAGACCATGAGCTCCCTGCCCACTGGCCCTCCCCAGTGCTGCCTGCCTGGCTGCTCTAGTAGAGCAGGGCATACCTGAATCAGAGTGACATTAAGTCTGCTCGGGTACTCCACAGGCAACTTGGGACCAGTATGCTTGTTTCTGGCATGGTCACAAATTGAACTTAGGGGATCAGAAGACAAGCCAGATCCCCTACCCTCAGGACTTGATTGTGTTGCTCAGGGCATGGATGAGAGATTTGTGAACTAATATTGCGAGGTGAGGGAGCCCACATGGGCAGAGTTAAAAGGAGAGTATGGTGTGGGTATGATCCACTGTGAACTTGTGGAGCATCCCTCCACCCACAGGAAAGTGATGCTTTTGGTCCAGGGTGGGATCCTGGGCAGGGAAGCTCCCAGCATGTGGTACCATTGCTGGTGAGTTTAGCTAATTTGTGCTGCTGTTTTGGCCAGACACCAGAAGGAGAACCATGGGGCCAGGGAAGAGGGAGAAGAGCAAAACCCACTCCTGCTTACCAAACTGTGAATCCCAGACTGCTCCTGTCCCATGAGCAGACATTTTGGCTTGGTAGGGCCAATTCAACTCCTCACTGGTGGTTTTCTCCAGCAGCATGGGAGCAGACCCTTGTCCCCTGCTGAAACAGCTCTTGTGCCCACCTTTGTGGAGCCCAAAGGCAGGTTCACTTGGCCTAGACCCACCCACTCTCACTCCTCTAGCCACCTCTGCTGTGTTGGAGCACAAGAAGAAGCCCCTGGGGGCTCCAGGTCCCCATCGACTGCCTGGGACATCTGAGCACTTCTCCTGATTGATTAAAGCCAATCACATGTCCAAATAAAACACCAATGCAGCTGGCTCTCTCCTGCAAGCACTACCTATGGACAGGGAGGACACCTTGTACAGCCCATTACAGCATTTACTGATTCAGTCACACAAGGCATAGCTGATTTTTACCTACAATCGCCGCCTAGTGACTTAGAGAGTAAACTGGCATCCCAATATAATTCAAAAAGGCCACAAGGCAGGGGAGAAAGGGGAGATTTTAAAGACCGCCATCTCACCTTGTCAACAAGAGACAGGTGTACCATGCACATAGTACACCACCACTACAGCCTAACCAGCAATTTAGAAAATCACCACACTTAAGATATCTATAGTCAACATATCCATCCAGAACCTATATGCCCATCAAAGTACCCACAAGCAAAGCCAAATGTCCTTAACCAACATATGTTACAGACATACCCTTAAGAGTGAGGCAGGAAAAAAGTCCCATCTAAACAAAAGAGAACTCCAAAACAAGAATCGACAACTGCTCCAGATATGAAGGAATCAACACAAGAACTCCAGAAGTATGAAAAATCAGACTGAAAGGACACACCCACAGGAGCATACCAGCTCTTTAGGAATGAATCCCAATTGAAATGAAAACACTGAAATGACAGATAAAGAATTCCAAATATGGATTGTAAGGAAGCTCAAGAGAAAATGGAAAACCAACTCAAAGCAACCAGGAAAATAATCCTGGAAATCAATGAAAAATTTACTAGAATAGATAAATATATTAAAAAAATAGAACTTCCGGAAATGAAAAATTCATTTAGGGAAATAAAAACACAGTGGAAAATTTTAAGAATAGACTAGTCCAGGCAGAAGAAAGAATTTCAGGGCCTGAAGACAACTCTGTTGAATTTATGAAATCAGGCAAAAAATAAAGAACAAAGAGTCAAGAGGAATGACCAAAGTCTATGAGAAATATGGGATTATATAAAATGGCCAGATATAAGAATCATAGGCATCCCTGAGGATGGAGAGAAAACGCAAAAGGCCTGGATAATCTATTTGAGGGAATAATTGAGGAAAACTTCTCTGATCTTGCTGGAGATTTAGACATCCAGATGCAAGAAGCTCAACAAACACCCAGGAGATTCATTGCAGAAAGGGCATCACCAAGGCACATAGTCATCACACTGGCTAAAGTCAAGGTGAAGGAGGAATTCCTATGAGCCAGGAGATGAAAACATCAAGTAACTTACAAAGGAAAACCCATCGGAATAACAGCAGACTATTCAAGAGAAATCTTACAAGCCAGAAAGGAACGGGCTTCTATCTTTAGGCTCCTTAAATAGAATAAGTGCTAGCCAAGAATTTTGTATCAGACAAAACTAAGTTTCACAAATAAAGAAGAAATAAAGTCTTTCCCAGACAAGCAAACACCAAAGGAATTTGTCGCTACTAGACCTGCCCTACAAGAAATGATTAAAAGTGTTATATACATGGAATAGAAAAATTGACACCCACCAGTGTAAAAACACCCCAAAGTTAAAATTCACAGCTCTTATAAAACAGTAACACATGAGAGGGAACAAAGCAACTAGGTAACAATCAAAATGATGACAAGAATAGTATCTCACATATAAATACTAATATTGAATGTGAATTGTCTTAATATCCCCCTTAAAAGATGTGCATTGGCTGAATGAATTAAAAAACACAACCCAAATATATATTGTGCCCAGGAAACCCATTTAACTCGCAAAGATTCTCATAGTTTTAAGGTAAAGGGGTGGAAAAAAATATTCCATGCAAATGGAAGCCAAAAGTGAGCAGGAATAGCTATTCTCATATCAGATAAAATATACTTTAAATTAACAATGGTAAAAGAGGACAAAGATAGTTATTATATAATGATAAAGGGTTCAATTAACCAAGAAGATATAACAATGTTAAATGCACCTAACACAAGAGCTCCCTGATTCATAAAGCAAATTCTAGTAGATCTAAGGAAAGAAATAAACAGCAATGTGATAATATCTGAGGACTTCAACAATCCACTGACAGAACTAGACCAATCATTGAGGCAGAAGACCAACAAAGAAACATTGGACTTAAATGGGACTCTAGAACAAATGGACATAAGAAACATTTACAGAACAATTTACCCCTGAAGTGCAGAATATACATTCTTCTCATCAGCACTTGGGACATTTTCCAAGATAGAACATATGTTAGGCCACAAAACAATTATCAACAAATTTAGAAAAACTGAAATCATACCAGGTATCCTCATAGAACACAGTGATTCCAGAGAATAAAACTAGAAATAAGTCCAAGAGGAACTCTCAAAACTACACAAATACATGGAAATTAAACAACCTGTTGCTGAATGATCCTTGGGTTATTGATGAAATCAAGACAAAAATAAAAAAAATTTGGAGCTTCAGTATAAGTGGCATAGCAGAGGATATTGTCTTGCGATTGATAATAGTTTATCATTTTGCAAGCACATTTCATAAAACTAACTGGCTACATTCTAATTTGAAAAAGCAGATTAGAATAAACAATTCCACCTGGCTTAGATACCTATTTTATTTGGGCAATTGGCTGTTCTCTTGGCATGTAGTAGTGAGCATTCAACAGCTGGTGCTCTCCTACCCATGGGGCCTTTCTTTTTAGAAGATAATTACTTCAGAGATTGACAAAGAACTAAGATAAAATCTGGGATCATTCAAGACCAAAGATGTACCAAAATCTTAGGATATCACTATTTTAAATAATGATGGGTGTGCATAAAAGTCTTTTCTCTTTAAGACACATTGTAAGCATTTTCCCCTGAGTGAAGAACATAATTTTAAAAGATTTTTTCCTTTATATATCAATTTGAGAAAATACTTAAACTTATTGAGTGTGACCCTGTGCCCATGACAGAAATTTTCTCTTTGAGATGTCAACAATTCATAGAATACAAAACAAAATGAAACATGGTTTGCCCTCATGCATTTTTTTTTTTAACATATGGAGTGTTTTTCATTCTATTAGGCTCTCTGCCTGGAACACTCACCATGCCCCAGTATACATACACATTGCAAACTAGAGAGAATGTCTCAACTTGAGCACATTTGAATCCACTTGTGTTTTTAAAAGCAAGCTTCTTTGTGTGGAGGATTAGAATAGGAAGCCTAACTCTGGTTGTGTAGCATGAAGCACCTTGCTTTGAGGCCTGGTGACTTACTCTTCCATTTATACTTAACATTTGGAAAACATGGGAGAGAATGGCCTTAGAATCTCACCCATAGGAATGATTTCTGTGCTCAGTATCCAGTTAAACATTTTTTTTTGTTAATGCTCATTTTTCTCTAGAAGATGATCAGCTCATCTGGCTGGAAAGATAGCACACTGTTCTCTGCTTGAGTGACCACACTGAGCTCTTCATGGATAGCTTGGCATTGTGGATGGAAATGAGAATGGTAGAAAGATGAGTGGGCAGCAGACTTTGCAATTAGGCCTCTTAAGCTGGAACACATTGTCAGCCTTCATCATATTTCACAATTGTCTTTGCTTTTTAAGAGCTAGACGTGGCATTTTTTAAAAAGTTTACTGGGTGCTATGGAATAATTTCACCCTGTGGAAATGTCTATCGAGATGCTGCTTGAAATCATTTTATAACAGATTTTTAATGGAGTACTTAAAAATGTTGAATTGCTCCCTCCTTTTCCTCCTTCCTCCTCCATCTTCTCCTCCTCTCCTCCTTTTCTCCTTTTTCTTCCCTCCCTCCTTCCCTCTTTCCTCCTCCAAACATTTATTGAGCCATTTATTGAGCCTTATACAAGGCTTATAATATCCCATATCTCATGAAGCTTATATTATAAAGTACATATGGGGATTGTTTATAGAAATACACAGGCAAACAAAGTAAAAAACAAAATATCCAGTTTTAAATGGAAAATTGTGGTGATACAATACAGAGGGATTAGTGGGTGAATTTCTTTGGTTGGGTGGACAGGCTAGGCCTTTTCATGACATTTTAAGATAGGATGAGAAAGACTCAGCCATGCAAAGCTCTAGTGGAAGAGAATTGTAGGCAGAGAGAACAGTTAACGCAAAGCTACTTAGGTGGAAGTGAGCTTGGTGGGTTTGAGGGACAGGAGTGAGTTCACCATGACTGACTGTGGTAGAACAGGGTTGAGGGGGGACAGGCTTTAGATATGGGCAAGGGCCAGATCACATAGGGCCTTGTGAGCCATGGTAAAGAGTTGTCACTTTATGATAAATGTAATATATAGCAATGAGATGCTTTTAAGTAAATAAATGACAACAATTTGATTCATTATAAAAAGGGGTACTGGGTGATAGGTATATATGTATTTATTATATTAATCTTTTTTCTACTTGCAGTTTTGAAATATTTCACAATTTTAAATATAATTCTTATTACTGTATGCAAAATTAATTGTTAGAGGGCAAGAACAGAGGAGGCCACTGTAGTTCAGGTGACAGATAAAGGTGGTTAGAACCAAGGTGTGAGGGAGAGAAGTAGACAGACTCAGGATGTAGTTTTGAAGGTTGTATTGATAAAACTTGCTGATGGTTAAATATGGAGCATGAGAAAAAAATAGGAATAAAAGATACATTTTGCTTAAGCAATTAGGTAAGAAGATGATGTCATTTCCTAAGATGGGGAAAATGGCGGGGACACAGGTTTGGGTAGTGGTGGGATGATGGAAAATTCTCTTTGGGCCATCTTAAGAATGAGATGCCTATCAGATCTTCAAGTGGAGATGTCAGGGTTGGATAAAGTAGGCTAGAGATGAAGCTGTAGGGTCTTTAGCTTATCAATGGTCTTTAAGGCCATGGTGGGATGAAATTACCTAGTTAGAGTATAAAAGGGGTACAGGAACGAGCCACAGAGCACTCCAATATGGAAGTCAAAGAGAAGAGGAGAAACAAACAGAGGATATTGGCCAGTGAAATAGAAGGACAATCAGGAGAATGAAAAGCTGAGAAAACCAAGAGAAAAATATTTCAAGTAAGAGGGAATAGTCAACTTTAACTAAAGCAGCAGTTTCTAAACATTTTTGTGCCTTAGCATCTTTTAAAGGCTGCTGAAGCCTATGGGCCACTTGTCAAAAAAAATGTTTTCTTAATGCACAAAATAAAATACATGGGATTACACAGAAAACCAATGATGTTGGAGTTGTCAAATACTTAAAACACAAATTTGATGTTAATATGTGTTTTTAATTAACATATTTTATAACTAGATCTAGAAGTGGGTCTAGTAAGTATTTAACTCTTTAAGTAGTGATGAGAAGAAATTATATTTTGAGATATCTGCAACATCTTCAATGTAATATTAATATTATGTATAAGTTATAAAAATACTTATGATTTTTCTTTGTGACAAAGTCACAGATACTACTAATACTTCTGTAATTTGTTGACTATATCTAAAACTCAAAGAAATGCTAAATTTCAGTTAGTGATTAGGGAAAATAAAGATATATTTTTTCCCACACAAGTTCCCAGACTCTGATTTCAAACCACTGGTCCAATGTTAAAGGAAATGGCACTCAGTGATATGGATTCTCCCAAATGGTGACTGATTTTGCTATACTTGCTTAATCTTGAGCAATAACCTTAGGCTTGTCAATGTTCTATCTCACTGTTAGACAATGACATTAAAAGGGCATAGGAGCAGTGACAGAGGGAGTGGGTGGAGTGGGGAGGAGAATGCTGAATATTCTTTTCTGTAGTTACTTATGTTGAAGAACATTAATATTCATAAAGATGTCTAATATTAAAACAGATTTGGAAGTGAATTCATTAGGGCAGAAAATGTTTAAATCTGCCTCTACTCCCATTATTTGATATTCAGAATACTCTATAGGGAAGAAGGATAGATATTCCTATAATGGTTCTCCCTTTAATTTTTGTTCTTTCTATTGCCTTCTTTTGAAAGTTCTAGAATATCTTTTATATTCCTCTCTCTCTTTAATTAGACACAGATATATAACATACAGGTAAATTGGGGTCTTTAAAACACAATGCCCAATTTATGGATGTGCTGTTAATTTTGGAATTTCAACAGCAGATGCTTAAAAATATTTGTTTGCTGACTTCTGGATAGGAATAGTTTAACTCCTCGCTCTACCACATACCTCCTCACTAAAGTAGTGTTCTAAAAGTCTAAACATTTATACATGTATTCAGTATACCACCAATTCCAGGATGAACAATGTTTCATGTTCAGTTTGCTTACTGTAGTACAGGATTGGCAAAAATATGGCTTGTGGGCTGTTTTTGTTCAGCCAGTGAGCTAAGAACACTTTTTACATTTGTATAGGGTTGTAGAAACAAAACAAAAAAAAACCTCAAAGAATATGCAACTCAGACCTTATGTAGCCTGCAAAACCTGAACTATTTTCTGTCTGGCCTTTTATAGAAAAAGTTTGCTGATCCCTGCATAGTGGCGTGTGTGTGTGTCCATGCATGTGTGTTCATGTGTGTCCATGCACGTGTGTACCCATATACGCAGATGCCTGGAAGCTTTCTCAGCCTCCTTCTTTAAATAATAGATTTTGCCCCTTGATCAATGTCGTGGCCAAATAATCAGACCTGGCCAACCCTGGTATGTCATCCCCCTAACAACTATGATTGGTCCAAGAGATGAGCATGTGAAATCAGCAGGGGCCATCAATGTCCTTCTCACAGAATTGATATGTACATGTTGTAGAAAAATCCCTTCTCTTTCACTAGAGCTGCTAAACCGAGATGAGGTAGGACTGGACATGCTGGTGGACATCACGAAGGAGCATCTGCCATGGGAGAGAATAGGGCCAACACACAGAAGAAAGTAGGTCTGATAGATGGAGTATAAGAAGGCACAGACCACAGGATTGGAGTCCTGCTGCTTGAGGCCAGATCCCTGCTACTACCTTATCTATCAGCAATTTCCCTTTGTTTTTGAAGTTCATTTGAGTTACAATTCTATCACTAGTAAGCAGAATGCCTCTTTGTAATTCAAATATGTCACAGTTCTTCCAAAAGTTCAATCAGAGCCTCAAGTTTTTCTTTCTTGCTTAATTGGAAAGCTGCAATAATAATGTATATTGCTAGCAAATATTGAACACTCTCAACATTCAAAGCACAGGGCTGGCTGGTTGTTTTATAACATAATGAAGTACGTATTATTGTGCCACATTACAGAGGAGGGAACAAAACTCAGAGTTTAAGTAATTTGATTAAGATCTCACAGCTAAGTAGGTGGCAGAGCTGAGATAACATTCACATTCTTTGTGACTCCAAAATTTGCATAAATTTTATTGTTATCATGGGATTTCAGTGACATGACAAAATAGAACCTTATCATGGTCTTCCCGCTTAACATAGCATAACAATAAGTCAAGGCCTATTTCCTCCTTGACATTTTAGGGTTTAAATGGAGTGGCATTATTTTCTCATTGCATATAAATGTGAAAGTTTAAAATACATGTTAACAACTTGGCTGTTATTGCTTTTGGGACTCCAAACATCATGATGTGTATAATGTACTGTACCCCATTATTTGGCTGAGAAATTCATGCATTTGAAAATGTAGGGATGATTTCTAACTAGCTGTCTTAGCTCAGCTTCCCTAGAGCCTGAGGCAAGGATTAAGTGCTGATATTTTATCTGAGAGGTATAAACCCAGAGCACTTAGAGCTAGGGCAAAGAGGGAAAGGAAGAAAAGAAAGGGAAACTGTGCAAGGTCATGTGTGACAATGCATAGCAATGATCCACAGAGACAAAGCAGATTGTTTTGCAGATGTGTCCACTTAGCCAGGATGTTTATGGATGTCTGTGTACAAGCTGTGCCTATAAACAGTCCATGAGAGGAAGGAGGGAAAGAGAATTTATGTGTCAGGCTCCCTCCCATCTCCTGTTTGCCATTGGTTAGAGTTTGTTCAAAGGGAAGTAAACTGTCTCACACTTCTAAGTTGTATCACCCTGACCTTTTAGTAGCCAAGAGGATGCTCCCTCCCATGCCCCTTAGAGTGGTGTTCCATCCTAATTCAGTGTGGGATGAGTTAGAAATGCCAGGCAAGTGCCTGGTCACCCGGCTGCATAGCAGAGGCCAAGGCAAAGCACCCAGCACTCCTGCGGCAAGTAACTGATTGATCCCAGGTGGTGGAACAACACAGGCCTGAGGGGAGGTGGTGGGCCATGAAAGTGGCTGAAGCAGAGCAAGCAGCTGTGGACCCAGATGGCAATGGTAAGGAGAGATTCTGAGTATGTAGAAAAATATGATGCCATATAACCATTGCACAACCCCGTAAGCCATACATTTTCAAGTTCTAATATATTACATCAGCAGATCATGAACTCCTTAAGGAAATGAGTGCTAGTTCACTTTGCATATGCAATAAGATAAGCAACTCAAATTTGGTCTTCATCAGATATTAAAGAATTTTTCTTCATGTCCAACAGAGATGATTTATCTAAGTCTGAACATTTACTAAAGCTTAATTTAGGTTGATGCACTAGACTGTTATTTTTCATTTTTAATGTAGTGAACTGTTATTATAAATTAGATCTTTCATCATGGAAACAGCAGCTTCCAATTCTTGAAGACAGCCAGTGGTGAATGGTTATTTAAGTAGTAGCTCATCTATCAGCATAGACTGGAGTCAGGGTGTATATATATATATATATATACATACATACACACACAACACAATGTATATACATATATATACCATACAGTTGTCTCTTTGTATCCATGGGGGATTTGTTTCAGTATCCACTGTGACTACCAAAATCATGGATGCTAAGTCTCTTACATAAAATAGAGTTGTATTTGCACATAACCTACACACATCCTCCCGCATACTTTAAATCCTTCCTATATAACTTATAATATCTGATACTAATACAGTTCCTACCCATCACTTCATTCGTGTAGATTCAACATAGTACTCGACACATGGCAAGGTCAAATTTTGCTTTTTGGAAACTTGTGGAATTTTTTTTCGGAATATTTTTGATCCATGGTTGGTTGAATCCACAGACACGAACTTTGCAGATATGGAGGGCTGATTTTTTTGTGTGTGTGTGTGTGTTACCATCTCTCCACTGGTAACATGGTGAAAATAGAACTTTCTATTTTCCACCTCTGGCTTCTCATGAGGACACCTAAAAGGCATCTACACTGTCACAGTGGCTTGGCTCTTTGTAGCTGGAAAGTTGAAAAAGTCATTGACTGTTTCAAATAACAAAAGTATATTCTCCCTCATAGTCTCAGAGGTGAAATCTGAAAAATGAAACATTTACAAAGGCGCAATTTGATCTTTCACATGAAGGAGTCTAAAGTTGATAATACAGTCGGGAATGCACTCCTATTGTTTTTATTTTCCCCTTCCTGAGCATTCTTCCAGCTCAGCTGTTGTGGGCACCTCTGATACTCCCTGAGCAGGGATTTTAAATGACTCCACAACAGATTGGTCTCAGACTGAATTGTGCACAAACAAATCTTGGGAATTTTAGTTCATAGCAAATAAATAGACTCCTTTAGGGTGAAGAAAAAATTCCCATATTCACTTAGGATATTTTCATTTCTCTTATACATTAAATTGGACCCAAATGGTTTAGGATTATTTTCTGAGAAAATATGTTTTTGTGGACTTTGAGTCTATGGTTTTAATGATTCCTGCAGAGTCTGACAGTTATTGCAATATTTTACCCAGCAAAAAAGGCAGCCAGTGTTTAGTACCTTGAGGACTGAAAATTCATAGCCATGTGCATCTGTCCTTAAACAAAGACTACTGGGGGTGGGACGAGGTGACCAGAAAGCAATCAGATGTAATATACATTTGTATCTTCAAATCACTCTGTCTCCCTTCAAAAATCTCTTTTAAATTTTTTTTTAAAAGCTGAGCTCTAAAGTAATGCTAACATTCTTCACAAAGCAGTATCATCACCTCCTCCTACCGTAAACCCTGGCTTAGTGAACCCAAATGCTGGGAATTGCTTTGGCCTCGACTTATAAGATAAAGAGGCCAATGGCCAGGAAACCAATTGACATCATGGATTTAGCTAATAAAACAACTTCCAGGGAATGGTCCTGGGTCAGATCCATTAAGGCTGATTGTTCACATGTTTTATATCTCTCCATCTCCATCTAAAGTGTAGTCACCTTTGCAATGAGGACTTTAGGGCACTACATAGCCTTTAGTTGATAAAGAGTAACTGACATTTATTAAGGTTAAAAAGGGGAAAAAACCAGTTTTAAAAGTTTGAACTGCAAATGGTGAAATAAAGTGAGTTTTCGGATAAATCCTTAATTGTTTTCTGGAAACACCCCAGTACCAGAGCATTTTAGTTAATCAGAGTCTTACTATTAAAAACCCTAGGCTTTATTTGTGATATCATACTTGTTAAAACTTTCCACTATAACAGATGAGGACCTTCTGCTTGGCAGACTATTACCAATATTCTCTTGTAACAGAGTGTTGATGTTCAGCCTCCTAGAAGCTCTATTCAAAACACATCATCCTGCTTTTAAGCCTCAAATTATACTCAATACTGCCATTAGTGAAGGAATGATGATGTTATTACTTACTTTCTAAAGGAAAAAATATATGGAAAATGGGAGAAGGCAAATGACATTGCTTATTTATTTTTGGAGCACAAAATAAAGGAAGAATGAATTACCAGCGAGTTCTTGCCTCTGCTGTGGCAGTTTTGCCCCACCATTTGATATTAACATTCATGAAGAGATATCTATAATTCTCTGGAGCCCAGGAGCAATATCCCTTCCCATTTAGGTAATCCATCACTCTGAAGGGTGGGTAGATAATAGGAACGTATGTTTCATTTATCGCTCCCTGCCAGTAGAGGAAATGACAGTCATATTGAAACTCTTTAATATCTTGCTTGACGTGTAGGAGTGGGTTGATTATTTGCCCAGGTTCCCATTCTGCCTGAGGTGCGGTCAGCATTCATCCTCTCTGAGATGTAGAACACAAGAACAGGAGTGTTCTTTTGAGCTGTCTTAGGTTGGAGCCAAAACAAATCTGTCTAGATCTGTGGTTACCAAGATATATGTACATGAGGTGGAAGGACAGGTAGATGGAGGGCTTGTTGTATTTTAGTATCTCTGACATAGAGAATACTGTATAATTTGCAAAATCACCACCACCACCAAAGTTGGAAAATACTAATCAAGTTTGAGTTGGCATTGGTACTGAAGAAAATAGTTTTCTCCACTGAAGCCCTAGCAGTAACAAAACATGGGACATTCAGGGGTCTCCCTCTGCATCCAAAAAATCCTGAATGCTATATTGCAGACTAAAGAGACTGTGCTTTCATTCTACTACATGCCCAGAGCCCAGCACTTGATACATTGTAGGACTTTGAAAGTTATACTCTGAATCATTAAATAAAGTTAGAAATGTAATTAAAGGGTCTCTAAATTATTGTAGTTCTTGTTACATGAATAAACTTGCCATGGTCTATTTCTACCATTTCTTTTTATTTGCCTCTTTTCTCTTTCCCATTCTTCTTTTTTTTCTTTTGTTATTCTCTGACTATAATGTCATCACGGCATTGGAAACTAACTTTAGTCATGTGGTTGTAGAAGAAATCCTTGGCAGGTAAGGAAATGGAGGCTCAGTGAGGTGAATCCAAGGTGACTCAGTTAATGAGTGTCAGAGCCAGGATTCAACCTGAGTTCTGTCTACTTTCTAGACACCGTGATATTTCTTCCTCCCTACGCTACTGCCAGAGAATATTTATATTTTTTATTTTTTTTATTTTTTATTTTTTTTCCTTTTTTTTTATTTCGGCATATTATGGGGGTACAGATTTTAAGGTTTCAATAAATGCCCTTTCCCCCCTCCCCCTATCCCAAGAATGGAAAAACAGGCACCACATATACTCACCAGCAAACTGGTATTAGCTGAGTAGCACCTAAGTGGACATATAGGTACTACAGTAACAGGGTATTGGGGAGGGAGGAGAGGAGAGGGGGACAGGTATATACATACATAATGAGTGAGATGTGCACCATCTGGGGGATGGTCATGCTAGAGAATATTTATATTAATATGACTTGTACTAAAAAGTCATCATCTTTGAATTAATTGATGCATCTACTAAACATGTATTGAAGAACTCTTTGTATTATGCTGAGCACTGAGGATAAGATGAAGAAGAGAAAGTTTTGCTGAGATTTGGAAAAACCACCTTCCCTAGTTAGCCAGGGCTAAAATAAAACACATGGTAATATCATAAAGATCTATAAGAGTACTGAGGATGGAGCCTCTAACTCTGCCTGTGGAGTCTGGAAGGCTTCACAGAGGGGGCGACTTTTAAAATTGGTCGTGAAAAAAAAAGTAGGATTAACTAACTACCTGATGTGACCCTGGGCAAGCCAATTGAAGTTTCTGATTGTTAGTTATCTGTTTCTCTCAAGATTGTTTTGAAGATGAAATGAGATTTTTAAAGCACTTTGAAAACTTTCAGGTCATATTCCAAGAAGTATTACTATTTTCAAAACTATAGCACCTAAGGATAGGAGATGAGGCCTGGTCCATTAGAAAAATAAGATGTACACACTATTTTTAGAAAAACACCAGGCTTTGATGCTACTGTTTGGGAAATTCATAGTCCTTAGTGCAGCTTATATGGGCAATTGTCAATTTTCTATACCATATAAGTAGCCCTTTAAACAAGATTCAGATAATTTCTAGGAAAATTGTCTAGCAATCAGAGATGGACAATTATACTAGCATGGAGTAGTTATAGGCATGCTTTAGGAATAGCCATGGGTATCAGCTATAGGGGAAGGGCTTTGCTTTGGACCTAACTCATAGAATGTACATTTTTCAGGGTAAACACAGATATGCCATTTTTACCTTCTTTTTATCACCCAGGATAATTCATAGGTAGATAAAAGGAGCAGAAAAATGTCCCTGGGCTGCATGAGTCAAGGATGTCGTGGCTGAGAGAATGTTTTAGCAATAGAAAAATGCAAAGATGGGGGGAGCTGAAGTGGGCTGTTTTGCAATCTTCATATAACAGAGAATAAAAATTTAGAATCTAACCTTTCATAAGTCATGGATAGTGTCCAAACTTATCCTTTTCATCTTTGATAGATCAAATAATAAAGGAACACACTGTATCATGTTATATGTGTGTATGCGTGTATAGTTCACCTAGTTATTTATAGTAGAAAGCCATGTATCTTTCTTCCAGGGCACTTATTTTTGTGTGTAAGCTTTGCATAATGTTAGCTTACTCATGATAAGGGATAAGTCCTGTATCAGTTAGCTATTGATGCATAACAAACCACTCTAAAACTTAGTGGCTTAAAATAACAGCCATTTATTACTGTTCATGAGTCTATAGGTTGGCTGGATATTTTTTCTGAACTAAGCTGGACTTTGTGGGACTTACTTAGGTTTTTGTGGTCAGCTGTGTGTCATCTAAGATGAAACTGAGGTTATTTTCATGTCCAGAAAGGATAATAACAGAGATATAGTTCTATGGAGGAATCATCTATACTGGGGTTTTATTTTTTCCATTATGGGAGGAGCCAATTTCACTCTACATAGATCAGATGAAACAATGAGTGTGGTTAAATTTCTTACTAAAATGAGATGTAAAAGCAGGCATTATCTTTGTTTACATAGCCCATTAAATGGACTAAATTTTAACTTATGTGGACTGCTTTTCAGGAAGCCCCCTTTAGGTTAAGCATTACTTTATTTATTTATTTTGATCTACTGCAAAAGGTAGAGCCTTTGAGAGCTACAGAACTTAAGTGATTGTCAATCATTGATCTTTCTGAGTATGAATATGCTGGAAACTTGGTGGGGGAAAAGGGGGATACTGAAAGGTTAAGGGGCATGAGACAGGAAGATAAAGATGAAATATAATCTGATTTCACAGTTTTGCCCTAGAGCAGACTCTTAATAGATCCATTCCACCCTGTCAGCCTTAGATTGGTCCTGTTTTGGAGTTCAAGTTAAGAGGGTGGTTAGGATGTTTAATGAGACAAATTGAATGGATGTGATAGAGACTAGTGGAAAAAGGTAGAAGGATTCTGGAGGAAAGCAGAGGCTAGTTAATGCCACAACTAGAGCACTAAGCACTGGGAACACCTACAATTCCATTTCCTTTTTTCCTTTTTTGAAAGGGAATTGCATGTTTAATAGGATAGGCTTGAGTAGTATACAAAGAAAAGGAAATAACTCCTTCTTATAACCTCCTACCAAACCTCTCTGATTATAATTTGGTTTCATAATTATATTAAATCAGGTTGTAATCCCTTAAAAACTCAGCACCCTTTACCTCCTAATAGTGCAATCAGTCTAAATGCCATTTATAGTTAGTCTAGAGCTGAAAACAATATTTAAAACCAATTTTCAGTCTCAATTCATGAAAAAAACCCCATCACTCTATCTTATTTATAATAAACTCATTCGAGTAGATCCAGGCACAATATAAACAAGTGATGGAAAATCCCTAGGAGGTTTTGGCTCATACATTCTGAGCAGACATGCTCTGGAAAACACAGACATTCTCAGAAAACTGCAGTCTGCTGAAAATGCCAGGAGATTTCAGGAGATGACTCTTCATTAGGCTTTGGCATCTTTCATTGTTTTTGCATAGGGAATGGTGTCAACAATTTTTATCTAAACATCTGTATGGCCAACTCTTTTTTTCCAATTCTGTTTCAAATTAACAAGATCTGAGGGCATAAGAGAAGATGTACGCATGGGACAAAGGTATGGGAATGCTGCAAAGTGATCCAAATCATGACCCATGAGAGCTCACTTTTGGTGGTTAAAAAAGGAGGCCAGGCAGTTTCCATGGAGGGCAGGAAATGACAGTGAATGACAGTTCAATGTGATAGAGTAGAGTAATGGAAAGTGCAGAGGCTTTGGAGCTAGATAGACTTGTTTGAATTTTGGCTCTACTATTATAATTTATGTGACCTAAACCAACTACTTACCATTCTGAGCTTCAGTTCTTTCATCAGTAAAATGGAGAAAAACATATCTATCTGTAAATGTTGCTAGGCTATTTAGCTTAGATAATATTACTAAGCATCTGGGACATGGCATTCCTTGCTGTCTGCCTTCTTCCTTCCTTCCTTCTTTTGTCCTTCTTTTCTTTGTTTCTTTCATTGAACAACTTTAGTATACAAACAGTTTATTAAACACTGCACCAGAGGCCATCAATGCTCTGTCCATATTCCCTTGGATCCTTTTACCATTTTTGTGCACATGGCTCCTTGTGTGCTGTTACTCTCAGAAGCTAGCATCTGTGTTGCATCGTCAAAGGTTTGCCTTCTAGCTGCCAGAACCTACTTTGCCTGAGGAACCAAAAGTGCCTGGAAATGTACATTCCCCCATGGGCATCCCTTAAAAAATAATTGATAGGTGGGAAGGAATAAATGCTCCAGTCATCATGCCCCCTGATGGGGACAATGCTGAGGTGTGACCTAGACTCCCTCCAGAACCCCTCTGTGGGATTGAGATAAAGTTATCATCTTTGGGAATTAGTAATTCCATCCTGGCTTGGTTTCCTTACCTTCTTAGTCCAATTTCCCTAGTCCCCTACTGGTTTCCTGAGAGCATCTCCTAATAATCCATTTTCACATGAGTCCTTATCTCAGGGTTTGTTTCTGGAAAACTCACCCCAAGTCATGCACCTTTCATGTATTCCATACTCTTCTAGGTGCTAGGAATACATGAACAAGTCAGACATAGTCTTACTCTCATATTCTATTATCTGGAAACATCATAGTGAGAACACATGTTAAATAGGTTACTGCAATAAAGACTGCGTTTTAGACATTCTGAAGAATTCTGCACTTCCTCTATGCTGGAAAAAAGATAGGTTTAAGAGTTAGAACTTCTGAATTTGTGTTCCTATTCATTCACATATTAGCTGAAAAACCTTGGGTTTGACTTACTGAGACTTACTGAGGCTCACTTTTTTCATTTAAAATGAATTTACTAATGCCTGCTCTGCCAAACTCACAGGATTGCTGTAGGGATCACTAAAGTAGGATACTTGAAAGCCTTTTGAAATCTATGGCACATAACCCCAAATTTAGTCATTACCTAGAGATATTACGTCAGGCACAAGCAAGGGCTTTGAAAAAAATGAAAGTACATTGTGTCGTTTTGTAGAACATGTTACATATTTTATAAGGCATTGCTTTAAAAATTAACTTTAATGTTTCATCCTTGCTGAATTTAAACAAGTATGACTTGGTAGGGTCAGTACAACATCATAAGCTTGGTATGGTTCAAAGGAATATCAGGCCAATGCATAACACAGGCAATGCTATGGGTGACAGCAAAATATAAACACAATTTTCGGAGTTCTGCTAAATGTAAAGTGTTGATAAAGAACAGAGTAATGAAGCAAGTCCCTTGAAGAAGCCCTGCACTTGACATGCCCCACTCTACACCAGTGCTAGGGAATTAATAGCTGCCTCGTGTAACTCCATCCTTTGTGGAAGGGTTGCCAATCTTCTTGTCTCCTCTGATTCTGCAGAAAGATTTCCTTTGACTTACTCCATCCTGATACTGGAGAACCAGGCTCGACACTTTTTTGGGAATGCCTGTGCCTGCATGGTGTTGCTTTTGGAAGCTAAAGCACTGAGATGCCTGATTGGGATTTTCCAGAGTTAATTATGCCCACAGATGATTTTGATGGTAAAATCCAAATTGGGGTGAGCAAAATGGGACATTACCTGAACAGACACAAGGATGACTCCAAGATCTGAAGGGCAAGACATGCATTCAGGCCTCACTAGAGACTGGAAATAGGTCTTGGAAAGTCAACATAAGTTAAGGCAAGACCTCTCTTATCTGTATTCATCTCTCTCTTTGGGGCTCACATGGTCTTTTATATCTGCTAATCTCTGTTAGTGGCTTCATATTTCTCTTACTCTTCAAGGCTGGTTCTTTTGCCATGTTTATATATGGCATGTCATAGTTGCCTCTAAATAGTGGCCTCCAGTCAAGTTTATAAGATGACTGCCTACAGTTAATTATCCTGACCTTTCTGTGTCCCAATAGCAAATGGTGAAAGACATTTTTTTCCTGCCAATATAGACTCTGAATTTGTTTCCTTGAGTCAAGTGTCCACTTTTGGCTCTATCAGCTGGGGTCAGTGAGTGGTCAGAAAATAGCAATGATAAGGTTTCAGGGTCTTACCTCTCAGGGGGAGGAGGATTGATTAAGTAGAGCTCAGGATGGGTGGGCATACATTCTAAAACATATTTACTACAGTGATTCAGATGTATTTCTGGGGTTGCAAGCTATGTTTTTATTACCCACGTCTATTTACTTCTCAGAAAAAAAATCTCCACAAACCAAGCAGCTGAAGACAAGTCTGACAGAACCATCTGGACTCCGTGAAATTTGACATCATTTTGGCTTGTCTTAAACTCATCCTTCTTTTGAAACCTCCGGTCTTTCAATAATTGGTTCCCAAGTAAGGAAGACTATATTTACATAGGAAAGGGTACTATTGAGACATTTTACTAATATAGAGTCTGTGATTATTCTGGCATATTTTTCAAAGGAATTTCTAAAAAATTTGATTCTATTATTTTCTTGAAAAGGGTTATTTTTCCATGAATTTTGGTGGAACATCTATTTCAGTGAAGAATAAACAAGCCCACATTGCTGTCAACTATTTCATCAGTACTGGAATTGGACTTCATTAACATTGAGATGGGACTTTTAATTTCTGCAATCTGATCCATGTTTCATGGCCAAAGCACAATACGATAAAAAGGAGAAAAAGAGGGAGAAAGAGAGAATCTTCTTTTGTAGCTGCAACAGATCTTTCCAGTTTGTTTTCTTGTAAAGCTCTCTGGGGCAAAACACTATTTCTTTCAAGCAAGCCACACTTACAAGAAGCTACAGAAAGTTATTGTTCTCTACTAGAAAGCTTCTTCTTCAAAAGAAGAATCCAATCTTAGAAGAGGCCAAGTTCTTTTGTCTTCACAGGAAGGAGCCTAGGCACCAGCAGATTTGGTCACTGTAAAGAGCTTGGAAACTTGCAGGTGGGTTGAGATATGACTGGGCTGTGGGTGGGACCACTTGAATCAGCCACTCACACCATTCAGTTTTGGAGTGGAGATATTTTCTTACATAAATCAGACTTTAAAATACAATATCTTCCACCTCAGACAAAGCTCAAACATGATAGAGGTGCTTCTCTGTGGCTTTGAAAGGAAAATTGGACTCTGATTATTTTGTCCTCAGTACAGGGACTCTTGTTCTTTTTCTCATGGGGACAGAACTGTGGAGACCAGAGATGAACAAAAGATTTTGTGAACCAGGGGTCAAAACTGGGCTTGTCCTGCCTTTGTTTGCATGGAGGTTGTCCTGCCTGTGAGTAGTGGGCTGGATCTTTTCCATTTGCCACTCCAGGCCCACTCTCTGCTCTTTTTCCATCCTGCTCCATGCTAGCAGGCTGATTTTATGGCCTGCCTCTATAAGTTCCATTTTCCTTTGGCTTCTAGTTAATTTCAGCCATTAAGTCCCAGGAAGAGCTAGGTGGGCACAAGGAGAATGAGATGAGGGTTTTTATTCCCCAGCTCCCTCCCTGCCTGGTTATTGTGGGTTGACCTCTACTGAAAGCTATAGCTTCTATCAGATAACCTGTGCCCTTGCCATTTTAGACTTGAGAGTGTTAAAGTCCATCCCCAGGACACTGGATTGTTGGGTTCCCTTTAATAGTCCTTTGTTAAAATCACCCTATTTGAGTGTGTCTTTCTCTTCACTGCCAGGCTCCTGACTGACACAAGTAGAGATGGACCTCACATTCTCCCATGGGTTCTTCTCACTAGATCTGCTTTCAGCACTCTAAACTCCTTCATGTTCAGACAAAAATAAGTCAATCAATATGACATTTTTTTCAGGAATATTGGAAGGATGCTCTACAAAATATATCCTCTTTGCCCCACTTCCCTCATAATTTCTTTCTTAGGAGATTAAATCTTTTATTCTATTTAGAGATAAGGTTTTAATTGCAAAGATGTTTAGGAGAGGCATCACATTTAGTAGTTTAAGAATAATTGAGAGGGGGCTGGGCGCAGTGGCTCAGGCCTGTATCCTTAGCACTCTGGGAGGCCAAGGCAGGCGGATGGCTCAAGGTCAGGAGTTTGAAATCAGCCTGAGCAAGAGCGAGACCCTGTCTCTACTAAAAATAGAAAGAAATTAATTGGCCAACTAAAAATATATAGAAAAAATTAGCCGGGCATGGCACGTGCTGTAGTCCCAGCTACTGGGGAGGCTGAGGCGGAAAGATTGCTTGAGCCCAGGAGTTTGAGGTTGCTGTGAGCTAGGCTGACACCACGGCACTCTAGCCGGGGGAACAGAGTGAGACTCTGTCTCAAAAAAAAAAAAAAAAAGAATAATTGAGAGGATTAGGGCTAGGTTCTTTCTAGACATTGAGAACATAAAGATTGTCCCTGGTCTCAAGGTGTTTATAGCATAGGCCAATAATTGACATTAAATTATTTCTTTTTTTTTTTTAGGTTTTTAATTTTTTATTATTTTTTATTTTTTGTTTTACAATTTTTTTTAATTTCGGCATATTATGGGGGTACAGATTTTAAGGTTTCAATAAATGCCCATTTCCCCCCTCCCCCCAAAAGTCTGAGTCTCCATCATGACCATCCCCCAGATGGTGCACATCTCACTCATTATGTATGTATATACCCGCCCCCTCCCCCCTCCCACCTGCCCAATACCCTATTACTGTAGTACCTATGTGTCCACTTAGGTGCTACTCAGTTAATACCAGTTTGCTGGAGAATATATCTGGTGCTTGTTTTTCCATTCTTGGGATACTTCACTTAGTAGTATGGGTTCCAGCTCTAACCAGGAAAATATAAGATGTGCTATATCACCGTTGTTTTGTAGAGCTGAATAGTACTCCATGGTATACATATACCACATTTTATTAATCCATTCTTGGATTGATGGGCACTTGGACAGCCTTGCAATTATGAATTGTGCTGCTATAAACATTCGAGTGCAGGTGTCTTTTTTGTAGAGTGTCATTGGATCATTTGGGTAGATGCCCAGCAATGGGATTGCTGGATCAAATGGTAGATTTACTTGTATCACTTTAAGGTATCTCCATATTGCTTTCCACAGAGGTTGAACTAGTTTGCAGTCCCACCAGCAATGTAGGAGTGTTCCTCTCTTTCCGCAACCACGCCAGCATTTATTGTTTGGAGATTTTTTGATAAAGGCCATTCTCACTGGGGTTAAGTGATATCTCATAGTGGTTTTGATTTGCATTTCCCTGATGATTAGGGATGTTGAGCATTTTTTCATATGTTTGTTGGCCATTCTTCTGTCTTCTTTAGAAAAGTTTCTGTTCAAGTCTTTTGCCCACTTTTTAATGGGGTTATTTGATTTTTTCTTCCTAATTTTCGTGAGTTCTAAGTATATTCTAGTTATCAGTCCCTTATCGGATGCATAGGATGCAAAAATTTTCTCCCATTCTGTAGGTTGTCTGTTTACTTTCATGACTATTTCTTTGGCTGTGCAGAAGCTTTGTAGTTTGATCATGTCCCATTTATTTATTTTTGTTGCTGCTGTGATTGCCTTTGGGGACTTCTTCATAAACTCTTTGCCCAGGCCAATGTCTAGGAGAGTGTTTCCAACTTTTTCCTCTAGAGTTCTAATAGTTTCATACCTTAGGTTTAAGTCTGTTATCCAGCGTGAGTTGGTTTTTGTGAGAGGTGAAAGGTGTGGGTCCTGTTTTAGCCTTCTGCAGGTGGCTATCCAGTTTTCCCAGCACCATTTATTGAAGAGGGATTCTTTTCCCCAGCGTATGTTTTTGTCTGCTTTGTCAAAGATTAGATGGCTATATGAGGATGGTTTTATATCAGGATTCTCACATCTGTTCCACTGGTCAATATTCCTATCATACTGAATGGGGAAAAATTGAAATCATTCCCACTTAGAACTGGAACCAGACAAGGCTGCCCACTATCTTTACTTCTGTTCAACATAGTGCTGGAAGTCTTGGCTACAGCAATCAGACAGGAAAATGGAATCAAAAGTATCCAAATAGGGGCAGAAGAGATCAAACTTTCACTGTTTGCTGATGATATGATATTATATCTAGAAAACCCCAAGGATTCAACCAAGAAACTCCTGGAACTGATCAATGAATTTAGTAAAGTCTCAGGATACAAAATCAATACACAGAAATCAGAGGCATTCATATATGCCAACAACAATCTAATTGAGAACCAAATCAAAGACTCAATTCCCTTCACAATAGCAACAAAGAAATTAAAGTACCTAGGAATATACTTAACCAAAAGACCTCTACAGGGAGAACTATGAAACACTGAGGAAGGAGATAGCAGAGGATGTAAACAGATGGAAATCCATACCATGCTCGTGGATCGGCAGACTCAATATCATCAAAATGTCTATACTACCCAAACTGATCTACAGATTCAATGCAATACCTATTAAAATCCCATCAGCATACTTCACAGATATAGAAAAAATAATTTTATGCTTCGTATGGAACCAAAGAAGACCCCGAATATCAAGAGCAATTCTAGGCAACAAAAACAAAATGGGAGGCATTAATATGCCAGATATCAAACTATACTACAAAGCTGTAGTAATTAAATCAATATGGTATTGGCATAAATTATTTCTTGATAGTATGTTTTGATATAGAGAGATAGGCTTTGGTCTTTTGATGACAGAGAAAAGCTTAGGGAGCGTGGCTTATAGCTCCAAAGACAGATAATCTAGTTATTTCTCCTCCTTTCTTCCAGCATCTTTGCATTTTTTTCAGAACTTGAAGGAAACTTGATGATAATTTACTCAATGTTTCTCCTTAACAGATTGGGAAACAGAGGGCATCAGAATTAAAGTGGCTCATTCAAGTCATACAACTAGATCCTTGACTCCTAGCTTTTTCAAAACGCCTTGATGAAATTTCATAGCATAGACTATTGAGGGATTGGGTTGTGGCTGAGATTGGAGATGCCTATGAAGCAAGGATCAAGAATGTCTGGTGATGAAGAGGGAACTGGATTAGAAAGAAAGGCATATCTCTGGGTGAGTCTGTGAGAAAAGAGGCTTTTTATGTAAGTCTTATTTATGATAAATAATAAAAAGGAGGAAAACAAAGTACTCATGTTTAGTGTCTTAAAAAGTATGTACTATGTCTTTTTTGGAATTGGGAAAAAATTAACACAGGAGTATAAGAACTTAGTTGGGACATTTTCCCCAGAGCAGTCTTACTGACATGTGACAGAACTGATATTTCAGATCCTTGCCACGTATCCCAGTTGCATAGATATATACAAATTGAGTTTGGGGATCTGGCTCCACTTGGCCACATTGATATGGTCTTCATCAATTAAATATCTTCATAGCAGGTTCTCATCTTTATCACTTCACTTATCTATCTAACCTTGGTATTCATATTGTTGGGGAAGGCTTTGGAGAGAGGAGAAGCTGCCAGCCTTGAGGTGAGACTCCCAGTGATAACCAAAAGCATGCAAAAGGAACATTCCTAGAGTGATACAACCACACAATGAGTGGACAGAAGGTTGGGAGACAGGCCAGATAAGATAATGTCTTGGATTAAGGCCATACTGATAAGGGGAGTTTGAGGCATGGCTTCCAGGTGGTGTGTTTATTGCTTTTAATTATGTTTAGAGGGTATTTCTGTCCAAGAGAGGTAAGTTTGGGAAGAAGAAGCCCTATATTATCTATTTTGATTAGTAGTTTGCAGTGTTGAGATCACAATTATCCAATCAATGTATTTATACCACATGTGTTTGTACATATACACACATGTATATATCAGATAATTATAAGAATTATTTAGGTTATAGAACTTATAGAGACATAATAACTGCAGTCTGAGCTTTCTCCCACTCTTTGGGAGGCTGCGATGACAAAGCAACAACACCTCACTCTCTATACCCCAGGACCTCAGGGGCTGAATCGGGATAGGGTAAACTTGGAGGATGATATGGAGGAGGATCAGGTACCTGGGCATTGATTTGACTGGAATGTTTTTAGAAGGCACTTATCTTGCAGCTTATCAAGGTTTATGATTCTATGTAATAAATCATATGCCTACTAACAGGCAGGACTTCTGGGGATTTCTACGATTTATGTAGAAGACTATTGATACTTCCAAACTGTGACTTAGCCGAACACTTGGCCCACTTCCCCAAGGACCTCAGGTCATGAGAGAGAACCACAGGACCTCAGGCCTTGGTCTCCCAACCTTGAGAGATTCTGTTTAAACACCAATACACAGCCATTTTGTATGTACATTCATCACCAGGTACCTTATGTCCTTTGAAATGCATGATTTTCAATTTTCATGGCTGTATCCTTAAATGGGCTTTTAATCTCCATAGTCTTTGAATTGCAACAAGCTTTCAAAAGAAGAGATCACAAACCAATGGCTTGAGCACAGTTTGAAAGGAGTGCTTAGTTGCAGACATTAGTCCCCCAGCAGGGCACTGGCAGGCAGCCATAATACACAGCCCCACATTACCAGCAAATGTAGGTTCTCAAGGGGGAGACTAAGGAGTCATTGTTCTCTGTAGGGCCTAGGATTACTCTCTGTGTTGTAAAGTGTAATAGAACATGTGAAATGGAAAATGTGTGGATCTGAGATACCTGTATTAAAAAAGTTGTTCTAAGTTCCCACCTTTGGCCAAGTGATTCCCTGAAACTTGCTGAAAACAAAAACACAGTTATGGCAGCAGTGCCCCTTTTTCTTGATTGGATGGAGGCATCCTTTTCATTGTGTTGAACTTTCTAACTTTTCTTTGTTCTCATTTGTCACCTCGTCTCTGTTGACTCTGCCTTCTAAATTAATCTTTCTGTCCATGTGACTTCATCTCTTATTGCTAACTCTTCTCCTTACACAACCTCATCTGTTTGAATTCTCTAGTGTCAATCAGTGCTTAGGGAACAGAAGAGATGGAAATGGCTTCTCATATCTCTTTCATTCCCTTCTCCGGCAAGATTATTCTCCCAAGGGGGCCTTTTGAGAGGGAGCTTTGGCCTATTCAAAAGCACACAGTATTCACAGACATGTACAAGGTCTGCCCCTTGATATTTAATCTTCAAAAATATTCTTTGCATTCAGCTCTAGCCAGTGATCCAGAGATTTCTCAGACCACTTAAAATGAGGCTGGCTCATCCTTGGTATCTGGTGTTTCCAGATGTTCAGAGTTGCTATTCTTGTTTGGTTGATTCAGTCTCTTCCATTGAAGTCTCAGCGGTAGCTGTTGTTGCCTTCCCCTGCCTTCTCATGACTCATTCCAACCTTGGGGAAGTCACTGCTGAAACATCCCCAAAGGCTAGTGTCCTGGAATCTGCAAAGTCACAAAGCAGTCATCCACCTGCATTCTAACCTTCCATGTTATCTGGTCTATTATTTTGTGGAAAAGCTGTATTAATATGGAGCTTAACTATTGTTCTCATCTTCTACAAAGGGGGCAGAGGGAGGCCTGAGGAGGCTTGTGTTCTGGTGATGATGGAATTTTCAGGTAGAAGATCTGAGTTTTATCTGTTCCTGCTGTGAAGTCTTAGACAAATCACAGCGCCTCTAGGCTTCAGTTTTGTCGTTTGTGAAATTGGAATGATAATAATAACATTTGGCTCGTCTTCCTGGGTAGTTGTAAGGACCAAATAAGTAATATATGAACTCTAAAAAAGTCTACAAATCTAGTTGCTAATTAACCAGCAAATTATTTGGTAGATTTTATTCCAGAATAATTCTGGTTACTTGGTATTTAATTCCACTCATCTTCTTGTTTATGCTTTCTGCTAAGGTTTTCCTGTGTCACTATATTGCTGAACAAACCTAACCATTAGCTTTGGAATCATATATAATTTCTTATTCATACAAAATTCCTATTTCCATATGATGTATTCTTCTTTGCTCCTGTAATTCCTATGGTTGTAGTCAGAGTAGTTCTTTCATGCAGTATCTAAATTTGTATGGGCGTGTGAGAAAAAGAGTTACGAAAGCCAACGAGAGAGGGAAAAACTCCTCACAGATAAGGAAGCAAAAGCAGCAGATGAATGCTACTCAGTATTTCTCTCTGGAAGATAATAAATGTATCCAATATACCTGTATATGTCAGGCACTATATTAGTCACAAATGAGGTGACAGATACTCCAGATTTAGCTTGAGAGGCCACTAATCTGATTTGAGAAGATGCAATCATCTTAAAGGCTATGGTAGAGTTGATCTGTTTAAGCTACTGACTAAAATTGTTCAAGGTCTGTGACTTGATAAAAAACCATGTTGGTAAGGCCAATGATGTGAATTCAAATTTCTGAGGCTTTTTCTTTGAGACAGTTCTCTCTCTGTCTCCCAGCCTAGAGTGCCATGGCATCATCATAGCTCACTGCAACCTCAAACTCCTGGCCTCAAGCCATCTTCCCGTCTCAGCCTCCCAAAGTTCTTGGATTACAGGAGTGAGCTACCATGCATGGCCTATATTATTGAGGCTTTATGCTAAATATAACTACAGACTCAGTCATGGGAAGCTGTTTTGCAAGTATGGAAGAAAGGATAAGATAGGGCAGAAAGGGCAAAAAAAAAAAATGGCATGCAGCCAATTCAAAGTTTACATTATAACCTAATTAAGATGGCACAGGAGAGTTTTGTATTTTCTATCTGTGAAGGGACAGTGAGAATAGAACATGAAGGCAATCTTCAGAAAAGCCATTAGTAGCTTGAGCCTAGGTGAGGAAATTGACAAGCAGACAAACCACTTCAGTTGTCTCAAATAAGTTGTGGTCCATAGGGAAGGCTGCAAGGTTTAGAGTAGGAAACTCAGAAAGAATCACATTTTAATCTAGAACATCTTCATTTTTCAAGTGAGAGAAATAAGAAGGATTAAATGGCTTACCAATGTGAATGTGCTTGACATAAGCAGCTGGTGCCATTAGTGGTACTTCTCTAATTTCAGGTGATGACTTTCCTATAGAATGTTAGAATCAGTTTCCTTTGTTATTCTCTCTCAAGCTTTGTGTCAGTGCAGTCTTGTTTGTCTCCACCTTGGTGTCTTCAGGTTAATTTTCCTTTCTTTAATCCAAGGCAACTAGAGTTTTTAAAATCTATTTCATAAGTATTTATTGAAGGTCTTCTTTATGCAAGATCCTATGCTAGCAGCAGGTGATACAATGGCAAGCAAGACATTGCAATGCAAACATAGTTCAGTTATGACCAATCAACACAAATGGACAATCTTTCACTGAGAGTTTATTCAACTTACGTAAATTCAATAGAAATCAAATTTTGGTATTACAAAGTGATCCACTCTTCTGCAAGGTACTATTTCTCCAATTCAAATTATCCAAAGAGAAAAAGCATATTATGTTGCTTAGTGATGGTGAAAGTTTATTGTTTTCCTTTCACATTTATTACTGAAGTTGCCTAAGGGGCCGAAGACAATATTCAGTTTTCAATTTTATGAATTTATGTCCTTGAGGTTTGGATGCAAAATGAATTCATTTGCTGTAGGACTTCGCTGGAGATTTGGTTGGTTCAAGATTATGTTCCAAATAGATTTGTTTAAGAATATCAAAACATAATGAAATTGTTCTATTCATAGCCATGCCACCTGACTCTCCCCATTCCTTCCTGCCTGGGCCAAAAGTAAAGCAAAACACTACAAACACATTTTATACCCCTAAGTAGCATATTGATGCCCGCTGTTGAGTTTGACTACAGTATCTAAAGCAAAACTATAATTTGCATATTCAGTTAAGGAGAGCCTGAAATGCTTTTGTAAGATTGTTCCAAATGTAAAGCAGCTTGAAACTTGAAACCTTTTAAAAATGTAAGGATGAGTAGTTGGAAGATTCTGTTATCTTGAGAGAAGCAAAGAAAATAATGAAGACATTTATGTCTTCAAAAAATCTCTCAACTTTCGCTGCTTTTCAAGTAGAAAGATTATTGTTTGAAATATTTTGAAAAGCGTTTGTTTCCTTAGAATTTGTGCTATCATAATTAGCAGTGTGATATATATTCCCAGATTTTTCATAAGGAACTCATGGTATCAAAGAGCATTAAACACATCACTTCTGTGCACACCTAGTAAAGTGAAGTACAAGGCTTCCGAAGAGAAGCTATGATTCAAGTCAAGGTTAACAGGCCTCCTGTTTGGATGAAACTTTCCCTTGGAATAATATAATGGGAACATTAGGGAGAGCTCAGTGAACATGCAAATAAAAAGAAATTCCTAAGCCTACTGCCAACCCCCTCTTGGCCATAGGAACCCCAGAAAAATCTTACAACTAAGTTCCTTGCCATAAAGGGAAGGGAAGTCAGACACGCCTCCTTATACCTCTCCTTTTGGAGTTTAAATGCAATTGACCAGCATTTTTGTTAAAATAGAGATCATAAAACTGACAAAACAGACTTTGTGACAATAAGATACTACGTTATTAACCGGACCTAAGGCCATGCAAGGCAAAGGTTAAATCATGCCTACAGAACATAAATTGGCTTAAGAGGTCACTTGAGTTGGTACCTTGTGGCTTATCCCTGATTAACCAACTTCCTTTTCCTAACTTAAAACATTGCAAGCCTTTAGACAAAGCTTTATTTCTTCAACCAATTACAAATCAAAGATTCTCTAAAATCACAAATAACCTGTAAACCTCTGCTTTGAGATTTCTTTCATTTTGGGGCCAAACCAATGTTTACCTTCCATGTATTGATTTATGATTTTTACCTACAATTCTTGTCTCCACGAATATATTGAATATGAAACCAAACTGAAATCCATCTGCCTTGGGTGCATTTTCTCAGAATCTCTTGTGACTATGTTTCCTGAGCCATTGTTGCACATACTTAGCTCAGAATAAACCTTTTAAAATTATTTTACAGGCTTTGGGTTTTTTTCTGTTCACAATTCACACTGTAAAATTTTGGATCACTGCATTTATTTTTTACAGCACACCAATCATAGCTTTTCATTAATAAAGCAACTTTAGTATTTTTGGTCATAACCTTTCAAATTAGGATAGTTGATGGGAACTCATTGTACTGTCCAGTGGTGATATTTGACAGAACAATGAATGACTATTGAAGATCTGCTAACCAGTAAGGCAGCCTAAAGATGACAACCCTCTTTAAATTATCCATATGTCAAAATAACTCTGCACTTTATCAGAAAAAGTCCCAATTAAGAGTCAGATCAAAAGGAAATGTTTCATATACTCATAGTATACAAAAGAGGGAAAGGTGTAGAGAGAGATTTTCTGATTACAAAATAATTTTTAAAAATTTTTTAAATTTTTAATTATTATGGGTATATAATAGTTGTATATCTTTTTTTTTAT
Organism: Microcebus murinus; assembly: GCF_040939455.1. Classification (NCBI taxonomy): domain Eukaryota; kingdom Metazoa; phylum Chordata; class Mammalia; order Primates; family Cheirogaleidae; genus Microcebus; species Microcebus murinus. Next base: position 97,477,268 of record NC_134136.1, read on the forward strand.
TTTGAATGTAATTTTTTTTCATTTTTTTAGAATTATTTTATTTTATTTTTTTTTATTTTGGCATATTATGGGGGTACAGATTTTAAGGTTTCAATAAATGCCCATTTCCCCCCCTCCCCCCAAAAGTCTGAGTCTCCATCATGACCATCCCCCAGATGGTGCACATCTCACTCACTATGTATGTATATACCCGCCCCCCTCCCCCCTCCCACCTGCCCAATACCCTATTACTGTAGCACCTATGTGTCCACTTAGGTGCTACTCAGTTAATACCAGTTTGCTGGAGAATATATCTGGTGTTTGTTTTTCCATTCTTGGGATACTTCACTTAGTAGTATGGGTTCCAGCTCTAACCAGGAAAATATAAGGTGTGCTATATCACCATTGTTTCTTAGAGCTGAATAGTACTCCATGGTGTACATATACCACATTTTATTAATCCATTCTTGGATTGATGGGCACTTGGGCTGTTTCCACAGCCTTGCAATTATGAATTGTGCTGCTATAAACATTCGAGTGCAGGTGTCTTTTTTGTAGAGTGTCAATAGTTGTATATCTTTATAGGACACATGTGATGTTTTGATATAGGCATACAAGGTGAATTAGTAAAATCAGAATAATTGGGGTATACATCACCTCAAGTGTTTAACATTTCTTTGTTTTAAGAACATTCCAATTCCACTCTTTTAGTTATTTTAAAATACACCCTAACTTATTGTTTTTTATAGTCATACTTTGTTGTGATATCAAATATTATTCATTTTATCTAACTAGCTAATTATATTTTTGTACCCATTAACTGTCCCCCCTTTATCTCACCCTCTATGCTACCCTACCCAGCTTCTCGTAACCATCATTATACTCTCTGTCTCCATGAGAGCAATTGTTTTTAATAATTATATTTTTAATATTATGTTTTTAATAATTAATAACACATGAGTGAGAACAGGCAATATTGTCTTTCTGTGCTTGGCTTTTTTCACTTATAATGTTCTTCAGTTCTATGCATGTTTTTGCAAATGACAGGACTTGATTCTTTTTTGTGGCTATATGATATTCCATGTGTATATATATACCACAATTTCTTTATCCATTCATCTATGGATGGTTGATTCCAAATCTTGGCTATTGTGAATAGTGCTGCAATAAACATGGGACTGCAGATATCTTTGATATACTAAATTCCCCTTCTTTGGATATATACTCAGCAGTGGGATTGCTGGGTCATATGGTAGCTTTATTTTTAGTTTTTCGAGGAATCTCCATACTGTTCTCCATAGTTGTTGCACTAGTTTGCATTCCCACCAACAGTGTATGATGGTTTGCCTTTCTCCACATCCTTGCCAGCATTTGTTATTGCCTGTATTTATTTACTTATTTATTTCGGCATATTATGGGGGTACAGATTTTAAGGTTTCAATAAATGCCCTTTCCCCCTCTCCCCCCACAAGTCTGAGTTTCCAGCATGACCATCCCCTAGATGGAGCACATCTCACTCATTATGTATGTATATACCTGCCCCCCTCCCCCCTCCCACCTGCCCAATACCCTAGTACTGTAGTACCTATGTGTCCACTTAGGTGCTGCTCAGTTAATACCAGTTTGCTGGTGAGTGTATGTGGTGCCTGTATTTTTTGATAAAAGCCATTTTAACTGGGGTGAGATATTATCTCATTGTAGTTGTGATTTTCATTTCTCTGATGACTGATGATGTTGAGCATTTCTACATATACCTGTTGGCCATTTGTATGTCTTCTTTTGAGAAATATCTATTCAGCACCTTTACCCATTTTTAATTGGATTATTTGACCTTTTCCTATTGAGTTATTAGAACTCCTTACATATTCTAGTTATTAATCTTTTGTCTGATGGGTAGTTTGCAAATATTTTCTTCCATTCTGTGAGTTGTCTCTTCATTTTGTTGATTGTTTCCTTTCTGTGCAGAAGCTTTTTAGTTTGATGTGATCCCATTTGTCCAATTAGCCTTTGGTTGCCTGTGCTTGGGGGGTATTACTCAAGAAGTCCTTGCTCACACCAATGAATGTCCTGAAGCATCTCCCCGATTTTTTCTTTTAGTAGTTTCATAGTTTCAGGTCTTAGATTTAAGTCTTCAATCCATTTTGATTTGATTTTTGCATAAAGTGAGAGATAAGAGCCTAGTTTCATCTTTCTGCATATAGATATCCAATTTTCCCAGCACAATTTATTGAAAGATTGTCATTTCTCCAATGTATATTCTTGGCATCTTTGTCAAAGATAAGTTCAGTATAGACATATGGATTTATTTCTGGGTTCTCTAGTCTGTTCCATTGTTCTATGTGTCTGTTTTTATGCCAGTACTATGTTGTTTTGGTTACTACAGCTCTGTAGTATAATTTGAAGTCAGGTAATATAATTCCTCCAGTTTTGCTCTTTATGCTCAGGATGTCTTTAGCTCTTCTGGGTCTTTTGTAGTTTCATATAAATTTAAGGATTATTTTTTCTATTTCTGTGAAGAATGTCATTGGTATTTTGATGGGAATTGCATTGAATGTATGAATTACTTTGGGTAATATGGACATTTTAACAATATTGAGATGCATAATTAGGATGTTTATTTGAAGCTTTTCTACTTTTTCAATGTAGGCAATAATCGCTAAAAACTTTCCTTTTATTAATGCTTTATTATATCATAGGTTTTTGATATGTTGTGTTTTCATTTTCATTTTCTTTGAGAAATTTTTAAGTTTCTTTCTTAATCTCTTCATTGATCTACTGGTCATTCAGGAGCATATTGTTTAATTTCCATGTATCTGTGTATTTTCTAATGTTCCTCTTGTTATTGATTTCTAATTCAATTCCATTTTTGTAAGAGAAAATATTTGGTTTGATTTCAATTTTTTTTGAGTTTTACAGACTTGTTTTGTTCCCTAACGTATGATCTATCTTTGAGAGTGATCCATGAGCTGAGGAGAAGAATGTGTATTCTGCAGGTGTTGGATGAAATGTTCTGTAAATATCTATTAGGTCCATTTGTTCTATAGTGCAGATTGAGTCCAATATTTCATTGTTGATTTTCTGTCTGGATGATCTGTCCAATGCTGAAAGTGGAATGTTGAGGTCTCCAACAATTATTGTATTGGGGTCCATCTCTCTATTTAGTTCTGATAATATTTGCTTTATATATCTGAGTGCTCCAGTGTTGGGTACGTATGTATTTAGAATTGTTATATCCTCCTCCTGAATTGACTCCTCTATCATTATATAATGACCTTCTTTGTCTCCTTTTGCAGTTTTTGGCTTGAAATCTATTTTATCTGATAGAAGTAAAGCTACTCCTGCTTTATTTGGTTTCCATTTGCCTAGACTATCTTTTTCTATCCCTTTATTTTCAGTCTTTAGAAGTGAAGTGGGTTTCTTGCAGACAACATATAGTTGGCTGTTATTTTTTTATCCATTCAGTCACTCTAGGTCTTTTTATTGGAGAGTTTAGTCCATTCACATTCAATGTTATTATTGATAAGTAAGGATTTACTACTGCTATGTTGTGATATGATTTCTGGTAATTTTGTGGTCCTCTCTTTCTTATTTCCTTTCTGTCTTCCTTTGTTAAAAGTGATTTTCTCTAGTAGTGTGTTTTATTTTCTTGCTTTTTATATTTTCTATGTATGTGTTGTAGGTTTTTTGATTTGAGGTTACCATGAGGCCTGCAAAAAACATTTTATAACCAATTATTTTAAACGTGACAATTCTGCTTACAAACCAACCAACCAACCAGCAAAGACAAATCTAACAGAAATTCTATACTTTAACTTCATACCCCCCTGCTTTTTAACTCTTTGTTGTTTCCAAACATATATTTTTATACTGTTTATCTTTCAAAATGTAGTTGTAGTTCTTTTTTTCTTTTTTTATTTCAGCATATTATGGGGTTACAAATGTAGTTGTAGTTATTTTTGATAGATTTGTAGTTTAGTCTTCCTACTCAAAATATAGGTGGTTTATACACCACAATTGCAGCAATAGAGTATTCTGCATTTTTGTACTTAAAGTTGCCAGTGAGTTGCATACCTTCAGATTATTTCTTATTGTTCATTAATGGCCTTTTCTTTTAGATTGAACAACTGCTTTTAGCATTTCTTTTAAGATAGGCCTGGTGTTGATGAAATCCCATAGCTTTTGTTTGTCTGGGAAAGTCTTTATTTCTCCTTCATGTTTTAATGATGCTTTTGCAGAATATAATATTCTAGGGTTAAAAGGGTTAAGGTTTTTTGTCCTTCAGCACTTTGAATATGTCATGGCACTCTCTCCTGGCCTGTAGAGTTTCCATGGAAAAGTCTTCTGCCAGATGTATTGGAGCTCCCTTGTATGTTATTTTTTTTCTTGCTTTCCTTAGGATCTTTTCTTTATTCATGACCTTTGGGAGTTTGATTATTAAATGCCTTGAGGTAGCCTTGTTTATGTTAAATATGGTTGGTGTTCTATGACCTTCTTGTGCATGAATAGTGATATCTTTGTCTAGATTTGAAAAGTTCTCTGATACTATTTTTGAATAAACTTTCTACCCCAATCTCTCTCTCTATCTCTTCTTTAAGGCCAATAACTCTTAGATTTATTAAACAAGACGCATAAACGTGCAAAAATGATTGATAAAGTTAAATGCATTAAAATTTTAGAATTTCTGTTGGACAAGAAGATGTCACGGTGTGTGTAGAGCAGAGAAATAGCCCTTTTGAGGCTATTTTCTAGATCTTATAGGTATGCTTCATGTTCTTTATTCTTTTTGCTCTTCTGACTATGTATTTTTAAATAGCCTGTCTTCAAGTTCACTAATTCTTTCTTCTGCTTGGCTAATTTGGCTGTTGGGAAACTGTGATGCATTTCTCAGTTTGTCAATTAAGTTATTAAGCTCTAGAATTTCTGTTTGATTTTTTTTATTATTTCAGTCTCTTTGCTAAATTTCTCTGATAGGCTTCTGAATTCCTTCTTTGTTTGGCTTGAAGTTTATTGAGATTCCTAAGGACAGCTATTTTGAATTCTTTGTCTGAAAGGTCACCTATCTCCATCATTCCAGGATTGGTCACTGGTACCTTATTTAGTTCATTTGGTGAGGTCATGTCTTCCTGGATGCTTGTGGATGTTTGTCTATGTCTGGACATTGAAGAGTTAGATATTTATTTTAATCTTTGCAGTCTGGGATTGTTTGAACCCCTCCTTCTTGAGAAGGCTTTCCAGATATTCAAAGGGAATTGAGTTCTGTGATCTAAGTCTTTGTTCACTGCAGCTGTATCAGCACTGGGAGTGCCCCAATCCCAGTAATGCTATGACTCTTACAGACTCCTGGTGGTACCGCCTCTGTGAACTTGGGTAAGACATGAGAGAATTTCATGGATTACCAGGCAAACTGTCTCGTTCTCTTCTCTCATTCTTTGTGCTGGGCTGCTGGAGTTGGTGGAAGAGTGACATGGACACTCCCTCATGATCACCAGCACTAGGTCACACTAGAATCCATCCCAATCTCACCCAAAGCCCGTGGTGATTGTTGTCTGATTTCCTCTGATGTTTAATCAAAGCCTAATGGCTGTTTAGTCAGCAGGTGGTAAATCCTAGCAGGACTGGGTCCTTCCCTTCAGGGCAGCATGTTTCTCTGGCCCAGTGTGGGTACAGAAATGCCATCTAGGAACAAAGGCCTGAACACAGGGGCTAAGGATTCTGCTTGGTACTTTATTTTACCATGGCTTAGCTGGTGCCAAAGTTGGTAAACAAAGTCGTATGAGCTCTTCCTTTTCCTTTCCACAAGTGGAAGTAGACTCCCTGAGCTGTGTTGCCTGGAGTTGGGGGAGGGGTGACACAGATACTGGCTTGGCCATAGCTGCTGGTGTCTCATTGGGTCACATGCACCCCATGTCCACTGGCTCTAAGAAAGCACAGCTTCAGGAATTACCCAAAGACTGCAGCATTTGTGGCCCAACTGCCTTACAAATTTAGTTCAGGCCCCTGGCTGCTTTTTGTCGCCCAGTCCTGGTGCTAGCAGGAACTCAGGTTTTAGGGTGGAGAATTTCCCTCTGGCTGGGCTGGTCTAAATGTTCCCTTTGTGAGCACCGGCAGAGTTCTGCCCTGTCCTGTGTTTCCCTGTAGCAGAAGAGCCCTGAGTGTCAATGCAAAGCCAAACAATCACTTTACTTTCCCTCCCCCAGCACACAGATTCTCTCTTCAGTGAGTGCACTCGCATGGCCCTGTTGGGGGATGGAGGAGGGGGTGGCATAGGCAATGCAAGATTGTCTTTCCTGCCCTCTTCAGTGCCTCTTTCCTTGATGTAATGTTAAAACCAGGTAGTATGATCATTCACCTGATTTTTGGTTCTTCTGAAGGTGCTTGTTTGTGTGGATACTTGTTGAATTTGGTTTTCACATGGAGGGATGATCACTGGAGGTTTCTGTTTGTCTATCTTACTCTACCCTGTCTGATTACAAAATAAATTCATGTGCAATATAGTAAATATAAAAAATAAGAGTACAAAAAATATCCATAATCTTACCATCCAAAGGCAAACATTGTTAGCATTTTGTTATATTTCCTTCCGTACTTTTTTCTAAGCATATTTTACCTAATTGAGATAATCCGACAGATCTAATTTTAGGCTACATATTTTTATGTAAAATTATAAAAGCACATTTCCTTATTCTTCACATATATAGTGTTAATGGCTGCATAATCTTTCATCTTAGTAGCATACTACAATTTATTTAAGAAATCTCTTTTATTATTAAACCTATATGGTGGGAGTTTTTAAATTTAATTTGCTGTTTTAGTGACACTGTATAAATATCTTTGGCTACAAGTCATCTTTGGACACCAACTCTTGCCAGCAATAGACAGTGAGATGATAGAGTGGGAACACTTGAATACTAACAAATAAATTCAAGTGTCTGTAATCATAATTATTAATCCTATCACCTTCTTTGTTGAATTGATAATATTAATTCACTAAATTGGTATATAAGACTCTAAGCATAAAGTTATAACTGATGGTTTTAAATCAAACTGGAATATTGGATCAAATACTAATTGAGTTTTTATTTGTCTACCAAAAAACTTTACTGCATTATTTGTTTCCCGTCTTTGAAGGTAAATTTGGTTCAAATGCAAAGAGCTGCCAATATTGGTGAATGCCTAGCAACAGTCTTTATTCATGGCTCTCCTTCTTGACTGACATCCTCTGCTTTCTCATTTCCATGTTTAAGATGTTTATTTTTCTAAGGTGACATTTAAAAAGTAGAAACAATTCTAAAAATTTCTTGCCCAGTTTGACAGACTGGAAATTTGTGGTTATCATGGGGTTCTAAAAATAAAATTATATTTTCTACTTGAATTATTTTATTTTTGCCACTTGTAAATCTTATTATACATTTTTACGAGTATGATCAAAAGTTGAGGTGCTGAGTAAAGAGCTAAAGCCACCTTCTTAAGGATTTGCTGAATGACACTCTGTTAAGCTCAATTTCCCTGTTTTTGATTGGCTAATTTGACATAAGATAGATGAGATTTGTCTTGGAGACTTTGCTCTTCTTTAGATAGAAAATGTCCTTCATTTCTCTGAGGTCATATATCTTTATTTCTGTTTGAAAGCCAGCCAGAAAAAGAACTTTAAACAACAGAACTTCCATGTAATATTTCCTTGGAACATTTAATAAGGTTTTACTCCAATTTTTTTCTTATCATAATCAGAGCTTTGGGTTAAAACTTTGTCTTTTTTGCACTTAAAATACATATATGTCATCAAAACTAAAAAGTGTTAATTTCAGAGAATTCCACGGGAAAAACAATACTTTTAGCCAATTCAGTGACCTCCTTATTAAGTACGCAAGAGACCACCATTAGAATTAATTGTGATGGGCAAAAGTAAGATTTGTATATATCTTTCCAAAGACTAATGTGGGAAAAAACAGGAAATAAAAATAACATAAGGGGAATAAAATCTCTCTATCAGATTTATTTATTGTACTTCTGTCTATAATCTAATATATGATTACATTTAAGAATACTTTAGATTGTTTTTGTCACACTAGATAACTATAAAAATCATCTTGCTACAAAGCACCTAGAATTTTGGGGGGAGGAGGAGGCAATATCTTTTAAAATGGATAGTTTAGTTTGTAAGCAATTAAGGAAAAGCCCCAAGGGGAAAAATCCTAAAGAAAACTGAAAACCAAAGTTTACATATCTTAACTGAAGATGCTGGAAGATGCTCTGGGTGAAGATGGGATGAATGCTGGTATTGGTAATCTAGCAACTTAGTTTTTAATGCCTTCTTAGGGATAGGAAACAAGGCAATAGGCTTGTCAATGAAACAGAGCTGGTTCTATAGAAAGATTGACAAAATAGACAAACTTCTAGCAAGACTCCCAAAGACAGGGAGAAGACACACATTATTAATATCAGGAATGAAGCAGGTATACTACTACAAAGCCTGCAGACCTCAAAACGATATTAAGGGAACTATGAACAACTCTAAACACATAAATTTGACTACTTAGATGGAATGGAGAAATTCTTCAAAAAGCACAAGGTACCACAACTCAGACCAAATGAACAAGATAAGTTGAATAGTTCTATAACTATTAAATAGATTGAACTCCTAATTAAAAATCTCTCCCAAAAGAAATCTTCAGTCCCACATAGTTCCATTGGAGAATTCTACCAAACATGTAAAGAAGAATTAATATCAATTCTACACAGTCTCTTTGAGAAAATGGGGAAGGGGGACACTTCCCAATATACTTTATGAAGTTACTATTAATATTACTCTGATACCAAAGATGGGGCAAAAAAAAAAAAGCAGAGACAAAACCAAAAATGACAGGTGAGTATCTCTTATGAATATAGAAGCAAAAATCCTCAACAAAATATTAGCAAAGAGAATTCAGCAATCTCTATATAAAATTATGTACCATGACCAAATAACATTTATTCCAGGGATACAGTATCTTATAGATAGATAACTAGAAGGGGATTACTGGATGAATACCCTTCATCCAGTATGCATATGTAATTTTGATAGATCTTGCAAAATTCTCCTCCTTAGTAGTTGTTTTATTTTTCATCTCCACCACTACTATATCCGAGTTAGTTTTAAATTTTGTTACTCCACTCATTAAGGAGCCACTACACTGTAAAATCCTTCTACATTCACAGCAACAGATAGGATATGGAGGTAGCTATGGAAAACATGGATCCCAATTTGTAATTATAGCTAAAATTCTGGAGGTCTAAGTATACTGTTCAGTATCAGCCCTTAAAATAATTTCATGGAATGGAAGATTTAATATTTTTAAGATGGTAATACTCCCCAAATTGACCTACAGATTCAATGTCCACCAAAATTCCATGTGTCTTTTTTTCTGGGGCTAGGGGAAGAAATTGACAAGTTAATCCTGAAATTCATATGGAAATGCAAGGGGACTAGAGGAGTCAAAATCATTCTTGAAGTAGAATAAGAAGGTTGGAGGAGTCATACTTCCAAATTTCAAATCTTACTATAAACCTCCAATTAAGACAGTGTAGTGCTGGCATAAGGATAGACATAGAACAGAATTTAGAGCCTGGAAATAAACCTATACATCTATAGTCAATTGATTGTTGACAAGGGTGCCAAGGCTACTAAATAGGAAAGAACAGTTATTTAAACAAACAGAACTGAGATAACTGGATATCCACAGATAAAAAAATGAAGTTAGATACTTACTTAATAGCATACATAGAAATTAACTCAAAGTGGAATAAGGACTTAAATGTAAGAACTAAAACTATAAAACTCTTAAAAGAAAACATAGGGGTCAGTCTTTGAGAGCTTGGATCAGACATACATTTCATAGATATGACACTAAAACCCAAGCAACCAAGGGATTATAATAGTAAATTTTATGTTATGTATATTTTATTATAAGTAAAAATTTTAAAGAGACATTTCAAAAAACAGTATCCTAAGAAAAAACACTTAAGAAATAATGCCAAGTCAATTTCATGGTATATTTCTCCCAGTTCATACATGGGAACAAAGTCACTCTTTGGCAAAGAAAGTGTGCTGGTAAACTTTCTTTAAAACATAGTCAATTGTATAATAATCAGTATAATGCAGCACCCACTCGTTACCTCTTACTTGAGAGTAGGTGAAAATCACGTAGTTACATTTTGTTTCCTGATGGATAACAGTTAACACCGTATTATTCTGTTGTCCCTTGCCTTTCAGTTTAAACAAATGGCATGAGAGAATAATGACATGGAAAGGTTCAGGGCTGATAAATAGGAACCATCTCCCTCTACCTACTCCTCCAATTTCTTAATAGTAGCCTCAAAGCAAGATGCATAGCCCCAAGGAGATGTCTATGGGAAAGTGTAAATTTCTAAGGATCTAAAAATAGAATAGTGAGAAAGGTGCTAACTACCAAAGTTTAAGGGGAATTTATCAAATATGGAGGAAAATACTCTGAATTTCCAAAGTTTCTCTTTCACTTCTGATCATATAGTCTGAGACAATAAAAACTCAGTTAGTTATAATCTTGCCATTACCACTTGCCAGCTTTCATCCCATCACATAATTTCTCAGTGCCTGTTGTCCTCTCTGAAACCTGAGGCCAGTATCAGAACAGCCTTCTTGCAGCCACCCTGAAGAGTAATGAATAGAAATGAGTTATAAATATAAAATGCTGTATAAATCTTTTAGCACCAAAGACTTGGGATGTTTTAAATACACAAAGGACAGACTAATAAGACTATCAATCCTGTCTCCAATGTATAGACATTTGGAAACTGGGATTCCATCCATCTCCTGACTCTTAGAGCCTCGGTTTTAAAAAAAAAATCCATGATTTTCATCAATGTAGAGAAATGCAACCTTTTGACTTTCCTTCTGGGGCTAATTCAATGAATTTTCCTGTATATGCTAAAGCTATGTCAGATGAGGTTACATTTTATCTGCAATGTAGTTACACTCATTATGAACAGTTTTCCTAATTCAGAGAGTATTCAGTTTTGCCCTTCTCTGCTAGCATCTGGCTACATTGGAAGCATCAGAGTGAGTGAACATTAATAATGAGGTTTTTTTGCATATTATATAGCTAACATGAAAGCTATTATATAGCTAACTGAAAGAAAAACAATTCAAATTTATAAGAATCAAGGCTGGAAGTTTAAAACCTGAATAGGGTGCTATTGTAAACTGCATTGAGTTTTAATATTGAATAACTTGGTCTTCATTGAGGACCAAATATTTTAAATTACATTTCTCTGAGGAATCTGAAAATAGGGTAAGTTTGACTGTCACTTTGTTTTTGAAGTAGCGAGTAACTCTCAACTGTGTTCAACTATATTTAGGTAATTTTCATAAAACAATCTATAGGCATATACCTAGAAAAATATTACTTGTATATAAGAGATCCATGTTAAAGAGGAATGTGTGTTTATGTGAAACTAATTTAAGAACCTTTGCATAGAACCTTCTGGCATAGAGTTATAAAAAAAAGAAAAGCAATTAGCAAGTAGTCCTGAAACCAAAACTACGTGCATAGTTTATTAGAAGATGTCTTCAATGTCCAGCATTATTTTTTGAGGAAATATAGGAAGGGAGATGAATGCCCCTGCAAGTCTAGTCCCTATAGCAAAGTTGGTGCCATCCTACTCCAAATACATCTTCCTCTCAACCTCCTATTCTTATGCTACTCTGGATTCCTACAGGGAATGTTTTGGCAGTTTAGGGAGATATCAATAGAGACATTTTTCTCTTCATTTTCCTTTATGAGCCAGAGAAACAATGTCCCTACAGCCTTCTTAGGTGTAAAAGAAATAATAAATTAAACTAGCCCTGTCTTTTTTTTTTTTTTACTCTAAGTCAAAATTGAGCTAATAAAACTCTTTCCAGAAGGAGTAAAATATTCCTGACTTCCACTTTCCTTTCTGTTCCCATTTCTCAGAGTCCCCCTTTCCCCTGGGACTAACTTACTCAACAGAAGATATGTACAAAAGTATATAATATAGATAGAACACTGGCTGAAATTGAGGAAAGGACCTTAGAAAAGCCATCATTTTACAGGTGAGCAAACTTATTCACAGAGCCCAGGTAACTTCTCCAAGACCAGGTTGAGCCACCTTCTCAATTGAGTTAAATCTGTGTGTGCATGTATTCTATTTATAGTCAAACTCAATAAAGGCCACAAAAAATTTAAAAAATGAAAACATTGTTAAATCATCAACTTCTCTATCAGAAAGACAGCTAGATACTATGTTGAGCGTTATCAGAGGCCATTTTGGGTAAATTATGTCTTGCATATTTTTCCCCATCTCAGCATCACCACGTAGGTAGATTAAGCCACCTAATCCCCGGTGATTCATCAGTGACTTTTCCTTTTCAAAATAGCCAGTCTTCTCATTATCATTTCAAACCAAAGAGCTTATTAAAATACCAGCCACTTCTCTACAGAGATGCATTAGATCAGGGAACAATAGCAAATAAACTCTGAAGTCTAAATCTGAAAGAAGAGTTTCAGTGATAACTATAAAAATATTTTCAGTTACTTAGTGAGAAAAAAACACCCCCATTTGTATCTGTGGATCATCAGTGCCATTTATGGTTAAATTGTTCTTCTCCCTAGTGATTCTTAACTGGAAATGGGTTAATGGGAATGTCTAGACACACACATTCACAAGAAATCTTACTTATGAGCTCATAATTTGTTCTAAAGACTTTTCTGGATAGTGTTGAAGACAAAAGTATATTTTAAAAAAGCAAAAATCAACTTCAAAACCCAAGTTTCAGATTATCAAGTGTTACTTCCTCCTCCTCTAATATGATTAAAATTTTGGAGTCCCAGCAACAGTAAGAGGCTTATAATATTCCATTTAGCAATAACTAGTCCCCTATAATTACAACTTTAAACTGTTTTCTAGGTCTCATATACTTGTTCAGAAAATGAGCAATTTGAGGATTCATAATAAGGTATTGTTCAAGGGAAAAAAAAAACACCACTTCACCTTCTGAAATTCAGGTCTTTGTGGCTTTTCACAGAAATCTGGCTCTTCCTCACAACATTTTGTGGTCAGGGTGAAATCAATTATTCAATGACCTGGGCATGGAGATGGTTCTCTCTCATTTCAAGGAGGGAAGAATGCCAGGACCACAAGCACTCCCAAGTGAAAGGCTGTGCTTGACGCGTTTATCATAGGAGTTGGATGATGTCTCAGGGCACAGATGCCAGGAGTTTTGTTTTGTTTTGTTTTTAATTTCATCATGCTTTTAAAACCATTTTTCTTTCTACAGGCCCCGATAATGCCTTTGAAAAGATCTATTCTCCTGAGTCATCCAAGTGGAGGGAGAACAGTATGAGGTTTGAGTGGAACAGAATTCTCCCTCCTCTGACTGGTGGGAGGTGGCTCTCTGAGTGTCTCATATGCTCACCCTTCAATTAATTCCACTCACACTATACCCCCGCTGGTAATGAAGACAAATAGTCTTCTGCAGTCTTTGGATACATCCTCAATGTTTACTTCTGATAACAACCAAGGATATACCGCTCAGACTCTGGGAACTATAAAAATCATTTTGGAGAAGAAATCTTTGATTCTACCTTTTCTTTCTCTGCCACAGAGAATGACCACAGTCATGGTTAAGGAAAGTTAAACCAGGGAGGGTGCATAGAAACTGGATTCCCTCTTCATCTGACTTCAGACACCTTATTTTGTAGAGTTAATTGCAACTAATACTTATCAAGTGTGCCAGATGCCCCCTCGTCCCCACCCATATCCCCTTAGGCCTTGTCATTTCAGCACCAGCATCTGCCTCTCTTTGCCCTTCAGCCTTCTCTGGCCTTAAATTCCTCAGGGCTTCTACTCCCCTCATACAAACATGAGACCAGAAGGGGCAGGAAATAAATGCCGCCTCATGACAACAGCCTTTGACCAATGATTGACCAAAGTTGGTGTATAAATACCTCAGTGCCTTTGTCCCTCAGGTGGGATAACTCTGAGGTGTTGTCCTACTCTGGGACCCTGGGCTCCCCAGTGAGATTAAGCTCCAGTAGCCCACAGTAATAATAACAGCCTTTATTGGCTGGACTGTCTTCCTTATTTCACTTCCCCACTCTTCTATTTGTGTCTCCTGAGATCACAATCTCCATAAACTACTTGCACTTGAATCTATGCCTGTGGGTCTCCTTCTAAAACACAAAGGTTTGGGATGTGGACTTAAGAAAAAGAGGACTAGCTGCTTTGCTAATTGAGGTTCATATACATACACTCCACCCTTTTCTCTACACCTCCTCCAGGGGCTGTTGTCCATTTTTGATAGCTTTTCCTCTTGTGGTTAAATTTTGCTTGATTCCATTTGGATAAAAACAGTGGAGCTGGCTTCTGCCTCATGCCCAAAGACCTGTTTCATTTACCCCTGTTCCATGTTGATATACTTTCTGATGTCCACCCCTACCCTACTCATAGGATTAGCCTCAACTCAGCTTCTGAGTCTCCTAAAGGTCCTCAAACACCCCCCCCACACACACACACATCCAGGAGTTCTTAACATTTGTTATGCTATGTACTCCTTTGGCAGCTTATGGACACATCCAGAATGTTTTTAAATTCATAAAATAAAACATATAAGATTACAAAGTGATATAGTTTGGATATTTGTCTCCTCCAAATCCCATGTTGAAATTTGATCCCAATGTTGGATGTGGGGCCTGGTGGGAAGTGTTTGGGTCATGGGGGCGGATCCTTATGCTTGGTGCCCTCCTTGCAGGTAATGAGTGAGTTGTCACTCTAATAGTTTACACAATAGCTGGTTGTTTAAAATGGTGTGGCACCTTCTCCCTCTCTCTGTCTTGCTCCTTCTCTCACTATGTGACAGGCCTGCTCCCCTTTGCCTCCTGTTATGGAGGGAGGCTTCCTGAGGTCCTCACCAGAAACAGATGCCTGTGCCATTCTTTTTGTACAGCCTGCAGAATGATGAGTCAAATAAACCTCTTTTCTTTATAAATTACCCAGCCTCGGGTATTTCTTTATAACAATGCAAACAGACTAAGACACAAAGGAAAATAATTACAGTGAAATATGATTAGTAACCTGGAGTCCAAATAAGCATATATTCCTACATAAATACATAAAAGCTCGAGGAACTTTGGCCTTTATCACTTCTCTTCATTTCCCCCATAAGGCAGGGAAACATATCATTAAATCATGGTTTCACACATTGTTAATTTCCAAGGCTTTAGTGCTAAGATCAGAGTGAAGATTTGGGGTTCCAGAAAACAAGTCCTTATCCATGTTGCCCCTGAGTTAACATCCCATTCTCACCTTTTTTCTCCTTTTCTAGGTAGGTCCCACTCACATTATTGCCTTCTCTATATAGTGTTGAGTTGTCTGGCTAGCTTTCTTCCCTGACATGAGATTGATGCCCACCTTGGATCTCTATTTGGTTGTTGTGGCCTCAAATTTTTCAATATTTCCCCCATTATTCCTCTTCATCATACCTGAAGCTCACTGGCTAAGGTGCTCTTAGTTATGAACAGAGATACCCTTAACAATATCTGTAATTTTTTTCTTCTAAATTTATTTTTTAATTGACAGATAAGCTTGTGTATATCTGCTATATAAAACATGTTGTTTTGAAGTATATATACATTATAAAATGACTAAAGCTAGCTAATGAACATATCAATTACCTAATATAGTTATAATCTTTGTGTTGAGAACACTTTATATCCATTCTCTTAGCATTTTTCAAGAATACAATAAATTGTTAACTATAGTCACCATGTTATACAATAGATCTTTTGAACTTATTCCTTCTGTCTAACTGAAATTTTGTATCCTTTGACCAACATCTTCCCCAACTACCATTCTACTCTCTACTTCTGAGAGATCAACTTTTCTAGATACCACATATGAATGAGATCATGTAGTATTTGTCTTTTTGTGCCTGGCTTATTTCACTTAAAATAATGTCCTCTAGGCCCATCCATGTTGTCACAAATCACAGAATTTCCTTCTTTTTATGGCAGAATAGTATTCCATTGTGTATATATACCACGTTTTCTTCATCCATCCATCCGTTCAGGGACACTTTGGTTGTTTTCATATCTTGGCTATTGTGCAGATATCTCTTCAGATGTCTGAAATTTTCTTTAAAATACTTCAGCATGAACTTCATGATACAAATGTATTAGTTTTACTCTATCCTTAGGAGCAATCAGTGATTCTATTCAGGAATCCATATCCCAGGCATGGTGAGGTAACAATTAATAAGAAAAGGTACTCTGGAGATGGCAATTGCAAATGTCTTCACTATCTTTCTCTTCCATCAACACTAGACATTTTTCTAATTAGTGTAATTAATAGTAGAAATGAATTTTCATTGTTAAAGTTTATATCTAGGTAATTACACTAAGAGATGTTAGAAGTGGGCTGATATAAGTGAAATTGGTGGTATTCAAGATGTATTTCTTGGCTACAATATTTTAAAGACACTATCCATCTTTGAATAAACTACAAGCCTTTTACAATTACCATTAGTTTTGGAACATTATGTTTAACCCTAAACCCAGAACCAAGCTGTCATTCTGAAATATTCTGGATCACCTCTAGAATGGATGATTTATCAAATCCCACCACTATAATAATATTGTATTGCATTTGCCTCAGGTAAACATATTATGCAAGTTACTTATGGAGCACCATAAAGGACAGAATTCTAGGATTTCTTTGGTTTGGGATCATATGGCTCTTCTTGACTGCTTGCTACCATCTATATGTGTAGCAGGATTTGCTCTGAGACTTGTTTTTATTACCAAGTTGTAGAGGAGATGCCAACCTCCACCTACTTCTAAGTATTGTTGGTTTCTAAAATCTTCCAAAATGAGTCTAAGAATTGTGATGATCAAATTGCCTTATACCTCCGCCCTAATCACAGAATAGTATAGATTTTCCATTATGTATATAAGACTATCATGTTAAATACCCTGGTGCCAACTATTTTCTACAATAACAACCAGTATTGTTTCGTCCCATTGGGCTGACCTCTTTGGTCCCAACTCTGGTCTTGGGTAAGTCTTCTCTAACCTTCATCTTGTTTTGGATAACAGATTTTGGCACTGTTATGTCTAGTTCCTCACAATTATTGGTATTAGATTCATTCATTCATTAATTTATTCAACAATTATTAATTGAACAGTAACAGCTTCTATGTATCATGCAGTGTTGTAGACTCAGAGGACATTTCATTCAACAAGACATACAAGATCTTATGAGTGACGATTAGTAAAAGAGTGAACAAATTAATAAAATAATTTCAGATAGCAGTAAGTGCTATGAAAAAATTAAATAAGGTGTTGAGGTGTGGCATTACAGCAGGGGGTTGGCTATTTTGGAAAGGATGATCAAGGAAAGCCATTTGGAAGGATAATAAGAAATATATTAAGCAAAGATCTTATGCTTTCCACCGAGCTTTACAGAGCTTTAATAGGATTAGTAATTAGTATGATTTGCAATGAAGAGTGGCTCTGAGGGCTGTATGAGTTCATTTTTAACCTTTTAGGAACATCCAGATTCTCATCAATGCCCATGCCTCACCCATGGTCTAATAAAAATGTTAAAGAATCCCTTAAAAAAACAAGATCTATTTAGCTATCTTGAAGCAATATAATGCACAATTAGCACTTTGACTTTTTTCATTGAATTGATCAGTTGGATCAGTTTGTATAAGATGATTAGTTTAGCATTTTGTAGTCCACAAATAGATGAAGAAAATCATTGAAAACCCAGCTTAACTTAATTAGTATTGATGAAGCACTGAGAATCATAAAATCTGAGATTTAGAAGTGCCTTTAGAGATCAGTGTGCCCAGGAAGAAGAGGAATTATGCAAAATTAACCCCCAAATGCTCACCTTGTACTCTGAAAGCTCTCATGTTTATATTGTAACTTACCAATAAAGATTTTTCAAAGATTTTTGGCATTTATATTTCACTTACTTTAAGACAGCTTGTAAAAGAACTATTTTTATATTTTTATTTTTAAATTTTATTATCTCAAAATATTAAAGGGGTATAAATATAACAATGATGAGATGGGGCAGGGACTGCTTCTAGGGGCCTACTGACCTCCCAAACTAACATAGAAATAAAGGAAAATCTTGAGTTCCTTCAGAGAAAGTTTCAGGCACATGGCTAGCCTTGAAAAGTAAATGGGAAACTTAATGAGAACAAGACCCTCCAAGTGAGCCAGTGTCATTAGATGTTTTAGTTCCCTATGGAAACTAAAAGATGGCATCTTAACATATATTTTTAAAAATTTATTTTATTTTTTAAAATTTTTATATGTTAATGGAAAAGTATATTAATTAAAAACAACACCTGGGTCATTTACTGACTGGTTAAAATCAAGAATACATGAAAAAATTTAAAGGACATCATTCAATTTTCTTTAGAAGCCAAACCTCTCATTATATGACCTAGAAAACTCCTGATATTTTTAAAATTAATTTTTATTTCAAAATATTAGGGGGCACAAGTATTTTTGTTATTAATACATGGATGAATTGTATAATGTATTTGTACAAGTCAGGGCTTTGTTGAAAATCAGTTGGCCATAGCTATATGGTTTTATTTCTGGGTTCTCTATTCTGTTTCATTGGTCTATGTACTAGTACCATGTTGTTTTGGTTCCTATAGCCTTGTAGTATTATTTGAATTCAAGTAATATGATGCCTCCAGATTTGTTCTTTTTGCTTAAGATTGTTTTGGTTATTTGAGCTCTTATTTGGTTCCAGATGAAGATTAGGATTATTTTTTCTAGATCTCTGAAAAATGACATGGTGTTTTGATGGGGATTGCATTAAATCTGTAAATCACTTTGGGCAGTATGGACATTTTTAACAATGTTGATTCTTCCATTCCATGAACACGGGATGTTTTTCCATTTGTTTGAGTCATCTAGGATTCCTTTCATCAGTGTTTTTTAGTTCTCCTGTAGAGATCTTTTACCTCCTTATTTACATATATGCCTAGGTATTTTATATTCTTTGCAGCTATTGGAAAGGGTTGTGTTCTTGATTTGACTCTAAGCTTGACTGTTATTAGAATATAGAAATGCTACTGCAATAAAAATGTCTTCAAAATTGTCAGTACCCATTTTTACTTGAGTTTACTAGTCATTTTTATATTTGAAGGTGTCAGGGTTTGGCAGAAAGGTTATAAAATTAAAAACACAGCCAAAACATAATTATCTATGTTTGTATGATTTTTAATAAATAAGACTAATTTAATATTGCTTGTTGAATAAAAAGAGCTAAGTCTCCTGAGTTACCAGCAAAAATACCCATGTGTTTAAATTTAAGGTTCTTACTCAGGTAAAAATGTAGACATGCCTAAACAAAAATAAGTGTCAGTAAATTAGAATAAATAAAACTTTAAGCAAACGATAGCACAAAAACAGAAACTTATGGTCAAAGGTTTATGAAGATATTTTCGTTTTGGTTACTCTTTCTGAGTACTGGTTGCAAGTTAGCCTGTTAGGTGTACATTGTGTTGCCATAGCAAAGGCCTTTGCCTAGAAATTTTTTAAAAAAGAATCCTTGAACAATTAATTGTTGTGTAGTAATTTATTTTAAAGTGAATAAAATGGTTATTCTTAGAATCCGAAGATAATCTCAAACAACCTTATTCTTTGGAAGTATTACATATAATTGAATTTACACTTAAGTAAAAAAAAATGTTTTATGGCCAGTTAGATTGTTTTTAAAATAACTTGATCTTGATGCTTATGTAAAAAAAAATATGACTTTGTACCATTATTTGAGATGCTAAGGATTGATATTAGAGGTTTATTTGGTCTACCATTCAGTGATGTCATGTCAATAAATTTTATTTTGGGATATTGGTATTAGAAAGATCAAATTAATCAACATCTTTAAGCAGGATGTGTTCCAAAACTTCTACTATATTTATAGAACTTAAAGATGTTACATTGTTCAGAATAGCAAGTCTACTACAATACATACATTTGTTATTTTGGTAGTTTTTTTTTTAAGTTTAAAAGTAATAGTTAAAATGATATTTTGTTACTGTTTCTTCATTTATGTTTTAAATTTCATTTCCCAGTTTTATTTATGAAAATGTTTAGATATTAAACTTAAGACATTAAATTACTTTATTGAGAGTATAGTTAATCACATTGTTTGTATATCTAATATTCACAGGCTATCAAAATGGTTAAGTAAACTGCTAAAATAAATTAGGCAAATGTAAATGAGATAAATGTTATAAAATTGCTTCTTTTGAAATTTGCTTCTTTTGAAACTTCTCAGATCTATATCTCAGAAGTCCAACTTTTGCTGTGTCTTACAGTTTTCAGCTTTTCCTCCCCTTGAGAAGGCCTGAGATGACAACTCTCTCCTTCAACCTTTTTGTCAGCTCCTGTAACCTAATTTTCCCTTTTGGTTCTAAGTCTGCTGTTAAGGGCTGATGCTGAAATGTTTATTGATATGTCTGAATTTTTCAACATGGTCAAAAATCTTCCTATACTGTTACTAAGAGTTGTGTATTCCCCTTCTCAAGGTATTTGTTTTCTAGTTTCTTGTTTCCTTGATAATATAATGTTGCACAGTCTTCTTATGACTGATAAATTCTGGTATCCTTTTCATGAGGCTTGACTTCCAAGTTGTTTAAATTGGCTTCCCATAAGAAAAAACAATTATTCACTTAAGCAGAGAACTAAAAAAAAGAAGAAGTAAAAAAAAAAAAAAAAGAAAAAACAATTGCACTAAAGAAGGTGTTTCCTTATCTTTGGTAACTGGCCTAATAAACAAAGATTTGATGTTTTATTAAGGTAATTCCTATGTTATCCTTATTAGGTTTTTGATTATTTGGGAAAACAGCTTTCAGAAGTTAGTTTTTTTCTGTATGTCTTCTAAAGTCTTCTGATTATCACTCTTGGTTAAGTGTGTTGCTATTCTTTTTTTTTTTTTTTTTTTTTTTTTTTTTTTTGAGACAGAGTCTCGCTTTCTTGCCTAGGCTAGAATGAGTGCCATGGTGTCAGCCTCGCTCACAGCAACCTCAAATTCCTGGGCTCAAGCAATCCTCCTGCCTCAGCCTCCCAAGTAGCTGGGACTACAGGCACGAGCCACCACCATGCCCGGCTGATTTTTATATTATATATATTAGTTGGCCAATTAATTTCTATTTTTATGGTAAAGACGGGGTCTCGCTCAGGCTGGTTTCGAACTCCTGACCTTGAGCAATCCGCCCGCCTCGGCCTCCCAGAGTGCTAGGATTACAGGCGTGAGCCACCGCGCCCGGCCTGCTATTCTTTTACAACAACCTGTGATTCTGTTTTGATCGTATGTTTTGAGCCTTTTAACATCTTTGGGAAATGTCCATAAAATCTAGATAATTGGAATGTTTAGCTACCTGTAAGCTTCCATTTTCTTGTCACTGTTGGAACTAGGCAGGACTTATAACCTTTTTTGTTTAGAATGTTGTTTGATCATTCTGATCCAAGAGTCTCCAAATCACTAGCTCAAATGGTTTTAACAAATGCTTATGTTTTGTATAGCAAATTCCTATGAATCTGACAGCAGCTCAATGCTTATAGACAGGTTAATATTATAATCTTGCTTTTGGTGTTTCGTTTCTTTGCTCTTATGTTGCTTAAAAGGTTTTGAAGTTTGATAAATGCATATCAACCTTTATTCTAGCCTGGCCTAGAACATTTAATTGGCTGTAAGTGTTTTGACTTTAAGTCCCTTGGCCACAGGGTCCCACTGAGGGACAGGATGGAATCAGGAGAGGTGGCCACATCACCCTGGCAACAATGGGACAAAATAATAGTTTGGCCATTGATGTTGCCTCTGGCAAATCTTGGCCAAAATGGTGAAGCCTAGGCACCTCCCCCACTGACTAAATGGACTCCCTCTTACCTAAGGAGACCCTAAGGGAAAACAAACCTTAAAAATGAGTTCCTGGCCATGAAGAGAAGGGAGGTCAGACACATCTTGTTATACTCCCATTCTGTTGGTCAAAAGGAGAAAACCTGGAACCCAGGAATACCAGTTTGTTCAAGATCTAAGGTCAATAAACCAAATAGTAGAGGATATTCTTCCTGTGTTACCTAATCCTTACACCCTTGTCACCACTTCATCTGGAAATTTTGCCTGATTTTAAGTAATAGATTTAAAAGATGCTTTCTCTTGCATTCCTCTGGTTCCCAAATCCTAAGTACTATTTGCTTTTGAATAGGAAGACTTAAAGTCTAAAGCCAAATGCCAGTACTGCTGGACTGTCATTCTTCAGGGGTTTAAAAAATAACTCCCCAACAATCTTCAGAAAATTCTGGCCAGAGATTTAAGGCAAATAGTTTTAGGCAATGATTTTACAGTATGTAGACAATATCCTGATAGCCAGTGAGACTGAAGGTGAATCAAGGTAACATGCCATAATTGTATTAAATTTATTGGCTAACAAAGGATATAAAGCATCTCAAAAAAGAAAAAGCTCAGATATCACTTCCCACTGTCAAATACTTGGAGTTTGAATTGTCTCTTGAAACTCAGAACCTCCTTCCAGATTGGAGAAAGTCTATAAATTGAATAGCAGTCCATACCACCCACAACTAGTTGGGAGGATTCTTGGGTATGGCTGGGTTTTGCCAGATTTAGATTCCTAACTTCAGACTAATATCAAAACCCTTCTAAAAGCCTTAACAGGGGAAGAAAAAGAACTACTCACTTGTACCAGGAATGCCACAAGACTTTTTAAACTATTAAAAATTAATGAATACCAATGCATTGGGCCCCTGGACATATATAAGCCCTTTGATTTGTTCATTCAAGAAAGGTAAGTAATTGGACTCAGGGTATTGACACAAACTTTGGGGGATCATAAGCAACTTTTACCTTATTTCTCTGAGCAATCGGATGTGGTAATAAAAGGATGATCCACTTGTTTGAGAGCAGTAGCTGCTATTTTACAGGAAGCTGAAAAGCTTACCCTTGGGCAACTGATGATTGTTCACACCACGCATTTTGTATTACCCCTACTAGAACAAAAGGGAGGCTTTTAGTTACCAGGAAGTGCATGGATGGATAAATATCAGGCTATTTTGTTAGATAATTCTAATGTAACTCTGAAGCTGATGTTCACCTTAAATGTAGCCACCTTGCTGCCCAGGAACTCTCATTCCCCATTCTATGATTACATTCGGATTATTGACCAAGTGTATTCTAGTCTCCAGGATTTAACTGATAGGCCCCTGTCAGCTCTAGATGAGGAGCTCTTTATGAATGGAAGCAGCATTAGGAAACAAGGACAATGCAAATATGAGTATGCTGTGGCTACTGGCCAAAAGGTAATTGAGGCACAGGCTCTACTCCCTGGGATGTCTGAAAACATATATCCTATATGTCTAGCTTGTCCTTTGGAGATTTTCACTGGCCTGGTAAGACAACTCTTTAGTTAAGATCTCTCAGTGCATTGCCTCTTCTGCTGACATATCTTAATGCTGGATCAGCTACCTAAAACCGTTTTCATAAATGACTATGGGAATTTTAGGATGGAGATTCTATCTGGGGAATACTGGGCCAATATTTCCTGGGATGGATCCAAGATGGGGATGGGTACTTCTTTTGATATACTTTACTACCTTGGTGGGGAGAGGGTAGTAACTCAGCAACATGTACTAAAAACTTTCAGTTATAGGGCCAACATGTTCATTCTTCCTCATACCCCAACTATGTTCCATTTCAGCAGGAAGCAGACAGATAGATTGATGTCCTGATTTTCCCAAGATTGAGGAATTAACTAAAAAGAAGGGGGGGAGTTGTAATCAGTCCCCTATTGAACAAATTTCAACGACCCCTATATAATTCTCTCCCTTCACTAACTACTTGACCTTTTGAGTTGTTTCCCAGAAATGGTGGATTTTCTGCAAGACAGAGGAGCTGAGATTCTGAAGGCATCCAGTCACACTTCCTGATAAGATTTACCATCCCACACAGCCTGCCCCTAATGAATGTAGCCCCTTGTTAGTTACACCATGACCTACCCCAACACATGTGAACCCTCCGTTAAAAGCCCATGATCTATGTTAGTCAGAGTGAGGGATTTGAGGCAGCTTCTCCCATTCTCCTGAAAAGGTATCTGTCACATTAAAAATTCCTTTCTTTCTTGGCAATCTATATTGTCTAAACAATTGGATCTTTGTGCAATGAGTAACTGGACCTAGGCTGAAAGTCTCTGGTAGTTTCATAACAAATATAAGATCTGAAACCATAAAAATACTGGAATAAATCATAGGAAAATCTCTTCTAGACATCAGCCTAGGCAAAGAATTTATGACTAAGACCCCAAAGGCAAATATAGCAACAATAAAAGTAAAAGTGGGGCTTAAAATATTTTCTTGTGTTGTTTTTCAGAAACTCCCAATGGTTGGAAAATGCAGTTAAGGGGGAACTGAGGAATTGAAATCTGACTGTCATTCTTTGCTCTAAATTTACCCCTAAGGAGCCTGTAATAGCTATTTTAACATTCCTTTCTGCTAATCCATGAATGTCTGAATCTACCTATGCCCCCTCACTTCAGGATATCCAACCTTTTGGGGGCAAGCCAATGTATAACTTCCATGTATTGATTTATAATTTTGCCTGCCTGAAATGTCCCTCTTCGTTTAAAAATCCTGCCTTGTAAGCCATCCAAGAGTTCAGTTTTGAAGTGTTAGCTGCCCTTACTTCTTGCATGGCACCCTGCAATAAAGCCTCTTTCTCCTGCTACAACTCTCACTTCTGTGTCTGGCTTCATTGCACTTGGTGAGTAGACCCCAGTTTGGTTTGGTAACAATAATGTGAGAACATTAAAGTCTAAAAATAAAATAAACAAATCACCCATCATATTTATAGATGGCCCTTAACTTAGGATTTTTCAACTTTACAATCATGGGAAATATAAAAGAGTATCAGATTCAGCATATATTTACCAGCATTCAGTATCTTCATTTTTAGGGCTTTATTAATTAAGTGGGTAAAAAATGTTACCACTTTTTTATTGAGCATAAATTTACTTGTTGAATTTTCTCTTTAGTGTATTGTCTGTTCACATCTTTTTCTTATTTATTTGTTGATCTATCTATGTAGATGTTTGCCTTCAGATATTTTTGCTGCAAATATTTCTCCCAGATGGCTTTTGGCTTTTTATTTTCTCTTATATAGAATATACAAAATTATTTGTCCATCTTTTTCTTTGTGACTAGAAAGTGCTTAGAAAGTCAGTATCCTATACAAAGTTTTTGATAAATGATAAGTAAAATTCAATTTCTTTCCCCTTTTTATTTGTTAGATTTTGCTCCTTTATTGATATTAGAAGTTTATTTATATAAAACTTTTTATTCATATTTAGTGTGATATATATGTTCATGTTATTGTTCATTTGTTAACAAATTATCCCTATTTTAGTTATTGTCTATTCTTTTCCCATCTTAAAAAGATTAAATGACTTATTTATAAATTTATATTAATATAATGTGTTCATATATTTTAGTAGCTTTATTGCGGTATAGCATATGTACAATGAATCACCTATACTTAAAATGTACCACCACCATAATCAAAATAATGAATATATATTAAATGAGTACATATACCACTCTCCAAATGTTTCTGTGCACCCTTTTGTATTCTCTCCTTCTTGTCCCTCTTTCTCCTGATCCTTTTTCCCATCTGCAGGCTACCACTAGCTACTATGGATTAGATTGCATTTTTTAGAATTTTGTAAAGCTGGAGCCCCATAGAATGTTCCTTTTTGGTCAGGCTTATTTCATTCTGCATAATTATTTTGAAATTTATCCATGATGTAGTGTGTATCAATAGTGCAATTATTTTATTGCTGAGTAACATTTCCTTGGATGGATATACCCTTGATTGTTTATTTATTCATCTGTTGATGGCCATTTGGTTCAATTAAAATGTTTGGCTACTACAAATTAATCTGTTATGAACATTCATATACAAGTCTTTGTATGGATGTATGCTTTCATTTCTCTTAGGTAAATAAGAGTGGAATGGCTGAATTGTATTGTCAGTAGATGTTTGATATTTTAAGAAACTGTTTTCCATAGTGTTTGTCTCATTTTATATCACTACCAGTAGAGAAGGGGAGTTTCAATTCTTCCACATCTTCACTAATATTTTATATGATCAGTCTTTTTTTAAATTTTTGCCATTCTAGTGGATGTGTAATGGTATTTCATTGTGACTTTAGTTTGTATTTCCTTAATAACTAATGATGTTGAGGATCTTTTCAGGTTCTTATTTGCCATTTGCGATAAAAGTTTAGAATAATCATGTTCTCTTGATGAATTGGCCCTGTTATCATTATGAAATAATCACCTTTTTTCCTGGTAATATTTTTTATTCTGAAATCCTTAATATTAACATAGCTACTCAAGCTTTATTTGATTAGTGTTAGCATGGTCCACTTTTTTATTCTTTTACTGCTAATGTATTTGTGTCTTTGTATTTATGATATGGTTTTGTATAGGATATTCAATTTTTATCTAGTCTAACAATATCTAAATTTTAATTTGGACAATTAGAATACTTACATTTAATATAATTATTGTTATGGTTAGGTTTAAGCGTATTATGTTGCTGTTTCTCTTTTGTATCATCTGTTCTTTGTTCTTGGTTTCCTCTATTATCTGCCTTCTTTTGAATTAATTGAATATTTTTTATTCCATATTATCTCCTTTGTTGTATTATTAGTTTATAACAATGTTTTATTATTTTGGTGATTGCTTTAGGGTTTATATTACACATCTTTATTTTATCTGTTTACCTTCAACTGTATACCACCTCATATATAAATAAATACCACTTCACATATAGTATTAAAAATTCTACTATAGTAAGTTTATATTTTTCCCTCTTGGTCTTGGTGTGTGTGTTGCCACAATACATTGTTATTACTTTTAGTATACTTAATTATCTTTTTTTATTGTGGAAAATATACATAATATAAAATTACCATCTTAACCATCTTTAACTGTACAATTCAATGGCATTAGTACATTCACATTGTTGTGCAACCATCACCACCACCCATTTCCAAAACTTTTTCATCACTCCAAACTGAAACTCTGAAACTCTGTACCCATTAAAAAAAAATAACTCCATATTACCCTCACCTCCAGCCCCTGGCATCCACTATTCTATTTTCTGTCTCTATGAATTTCACTAAGTACCTATTATAAGTAGAAGCATACAATATTTTTCCTTTTGTATCTGGCTTATTTCACTTAGCGTTCTGTTTTCATGTTTCATCCATGTTTTGGCATGTGTCAAAATTTCATTCCTTTCTAAAGCTGAATAATGTTCCATTGTATGTATATACCTTATCCATTCATCCATTGGACATTTAGGTTGTTTCTACCTTTTGGCTATTGTGAATAATGCTGCTATGAACATTGGTGCACAAATATCTATCTGTTCAAGTTCGTGCTTTCAGCTCTTTTGAATATATACCTAGAAGCAGAGTTGCTGGATTTTATGGTAATTTTATGAAAAATAGTTAATTATCTTTTGAAAAGATTTAAATAAAAATTTAAATTGTAATTTAAATGGTGACTTAAAGATCTTCTTTATTTATCTATGTAGTTAACATTTCCAGAGCTCTGAATTCTTTTGTGAAGATATACATTTCCAAATATTTATTTCTAATATTTATAAAAGTTAATTATTCTAACAGTTGACCTTTAGAATATAATTGTCAATTTTCAGGAAAAAAACATTATTTAGGATTAAAAATTGAATTTCAGGTTATCTAAAACATAGAACAAAGAGAAGACATTCAGTCTTTCCAACCCACAATTTGTCAAGATTTTCCATTTATTCAGATCTTTTTTTCAAAGCACCAATAAAATTTTGCAACATCATTTTTCAGCTTCTGTACATATTTTATGTTTATTTCTTCTTGCTTTTAAGATGTTATATTTCTATCAAATGAATTTTTAAGAAAACTATGCTTTATTTTTTTTAATGAATGCACAGAATACTATTGACTTCTGAATATTTATCATTTACTATTTCCTTAAGTAAGCTTTCATTAAGACTAGTGATTATTATTTTTAGTTTGAATGCCTCAGATTTCTAGGTATATAATCATGTCATTGCAAAATAATAACCTTGTGTATTATTTTGCTCTCATTTCTTTTAAATGACTCACTGCATTAATAAAAATTTGCAAAATGCTACTATAAAAAAACAACGAACATAAATATTTGTTATTGTTGTTCCTGAGCTTATGTGGACTTTCTCTAGAAATTTGCTATTGACTATAATGATGACAGGTTTCTGATAAGGACTATTAATTATATATATTAATGGGAAAACCTTCAATCCCTTTTTAAAAATACCTTTAAATGTTCAATTTTAGCAAATGCCTTTCTGCAGTTATTGTATTATCGACATAATTATATTAGTTCATGTTCTTATATTTTATCATTCCTGCATTCCTGAGATAAGCCCTGCCTTACTGTAGCAGGTTATTCTTGTCTTAAATTGTTATAATCTCTGTGTTAGTATCTTCTTAAGGTGTTAGTTAATCTGCATTATTGGTTTTAGGGCAGCCAAGAAGCAGAGAACCTCATGCAACTCCACAATTAGTATTGAGGGAGAAAATACATAAGAATAAAAAGGGTGGTGGCCTCATTAAACTGCAAAGGAAAAGATATTCTTTGCAGCATTTTCCTTACCATAAGGCCTTAAAGGCTGCATTCCTTAAAATTATGGTGATTAGCATAACTATAGCTGGCAGCTCAGGCTGGTCTCGAACTCCTGACCTTGAGCGATCCTCCTGACTTGGCCTCCCAGAGTGCTAGGATTACAGGCTTGAGCCACCACGCCTGGCCATGTCCATTTTCTTATACTGATAATTCAGAATTTTTTTAAATCCAAATATGGTCCCTTTGGCAATTGAAGTTGCACGGTTAACATCTCTTTTGTTTACATAAACCATAGAAACTTCAGTTACACGATCTATTATCTGATTACAGCTATGATTTTAAAGTAATTTTTAAGAATGAACACGTTTTTTTCTAACAGTTTTTTAGAACAGTTTTAGGTTCACAGCAAAATTAAGAGGAAAGTACAGAGAGTTTCCTTATACCTCCTTCCTCCACAGTTGCATAGACTCCCTCATTATCAATAACACCCCCAAAGTGTACATTCTTTACAATTGATCAACCTGCACTGGTACATCATTATCACCTAAAGTCCATAGTTTACATTAGAGTTCACTTTTGGTGTTGTACATTCTATGGGTTTGGATGTATAATGACATGTCTCCACCATTATAGTATCATACAGAGTAGTTTTGCTGTCCTAAAAATCCTCTGTGTTCCACCTATTTATTCCTACCTCACCCATAACCCTTGACAACCACTGATCTTTTTACTGTCTCCACACTTTTGTCTTTTCCAGAATGCCATATGGCTGAATTTATACAGTATGTAGCCTTCCCAGATTGATTTCTTTCACTCAGTAATATGCCTTTAAGTTTCCTCTATGTCTTTTCATGGCTTGATAGCAGAATGAACACTTTGGGAAGAATTGTTGCTCACAGGCCAAGCCCAGGATTATAGAAGAGGATTTGCAAAGGTATTTATTAACCCTGTTCTTTTTCTGTTGGCTTTTTCCTGCTCTATTTTGTTAGTGCTTCATTTAGTTTCTTATTAGGCAAGAAACTACAGCAGGATTGATCTTAGTTCTACACAGAAAGAGCACTTAGCCAATATTGCTTTGCCAGTGGGAGAGCAGCAGTGGACTGTACTGTATACTCTTCTTTAGGGATCTCTCACACCATGTGGCATTCAGTTCTATAAAACTATCTTAAGAGGAATTCCAGAACGATCTTGTGAAAATCACTATGTTTCATCCATATCTTTGAAACGGTGACTTTTGGCTCTAATTAAGTAGCAAATTTTATTTTAGAAAATAAGTTTGAAGCCATTATTTAAGATCCATGTTTTTTATTCTGATTTTCAAACACTAGTCCATGAAACATCTCCATCAAAATCACATTGAAAGCTATTTAAAACCAAAAGATTTCCAAGCTGAGACCCCAAGATAAATGTATATTTTTAAAATTTCTTATTAAGATAAAAATTACATAACATAAAATTTATCATTTTAACTATTTTAAATTGTACAAGTGACTGTGTTCTTTTTAAATATTCACAATGTTGGCAATGCTCCCTGGTATCTAATGCCAGAATATTTCCTTCACCTCTAAAAGAAAGGTTTTACCTCCAACCACCCCCCCCATCTCCTAGCAACCAATAATCTACTTTCTGTTTGTATATATTTGCCTATTCTGAACTTTACCATAAATGGAATCATACAATATGTGGCCTTTTCTGTTTGGCTTTTTTTCACTTACATAAAGTGATCAAGGTTCATCCCTGTTGTAGCATGTGTCAGTACTTCATTTCTTTTGATGGTTGAATAATATTCATTATATGGATAGAGCATATTTTGTTCATCCATTTATTAGTTGTTTCCACTTGATTGTTTCCACTTTTGCCTGTTATGAATAAAGTTGCTGCAAACATTCATGTACAAGTTTTTGTGTGGACATGTATTTTCAATTTTCTTGGGTATATACCTAGGACTAGAATTAATGAATCATATGGTAACTCTGTGATTAACTTTTTGAGGAACTGCCAAATTATTTTTCACAGTGACTGCACCAATTTACATTTTCACTAGCAGTATATGAGAGTTCCAATTTCTTCACACTTGTCAACACTTGTTATTTTCCATTTATTTATTATAGTCATTCTAGTGTATGAAATGCTGTCTCCTCGTGGTTTTGATTTGCATTCCCCTAATAATGAATGATGTTAAGCATATATTCATGTGCTTATTATTTGTATATCTTCTTTGATGAAATGTCTATTCAAATAATTTGCCCATTTTAAAATTGGGTTATTTATCTTTTCATTGTTGATTTATAAGATTTTTTTGTATATTCTACATACAAGACCCTTACCAGATATGTGATTTACAAATATTTTCTATCATTTTGTGAGTTGTCTTTTCACTTTCTTGGTGGTGCCCTTTGATGAACAAAAGTTTTTAATTTGGATGAAGTCTAACATCTATTTTTTCCTTTGTTGTTTCTGCTTTGAGTATCATTTTCAGGAAACTCTTGCCTAGTCAAAGGTCATGAAGATTTCTACCACTGTCTTCATCTAAGAGTTTAATAATTCTAGCACTTACATTTAGGTCTTTGATTCATTTGGGTTAATTTTTGCATATGGTGTGGAGTATAGGTACAAAATTTATTCTTTTGCATGTGGATATTCAGTTGTGCCATTGATGAAAAGATAATTCTTTCCCATTTAATGATCTTGGAACAGTTGTTGGAAATCTGTCACAGTAGAAGAATGGTTTATTTCTAATCCACTGATCTGGATATCTATCTTCATGCCATTACACACAGTCTTATTTATTATAGATTTGTAGTAAGTTTGAAATCGAATAGTATACATCCAACAACTTTGTTCTTTTTTTCAACATTATTTTGGCTATTCAGGGTCTCTTGCATTTCCATATGAAATTTAATGTCAGCTTGTCCATTTCTGCCAAAATGACAGTTGAAATTTTAATTGAGATTGCATGGAATCTATAGTTCAATTTGGAGAGTATTGCCACCTTTGTAATATTAAGTCTGCCATTCTATGAACGCTGGAGTCTTCCCATTTATTTAGGACTTCTTTAATTTCTTTCAACAGTACTTTGTGGTTATCAGTGTACAGTCTTACACTTCTTTGGTTAAATTTATTCTGTAGTATTTTATTGTTTTATGCTATTGTAAATGGAATCTATTTTTAGTCTCATTATGTTATTGTTCATTGCTAGTGTACAGAAATACAAACAATTTTGTATATTGATATTGTGCCCTGCAACTTTGCTAAACTCATAAGTGAGTAGGCTGGAAACAGGATGGGCCCCAGGGCATCAGAAAAGATGGGCAGAAAAGATAACCAAAAGTGTTCTCCATTCTCCAGCAAGGGAGAAGCCTGATGGCCAGAAAGAACACAGGAACCACAGCACATAGCACTTGGACAGGCCCAGCTTGAGAATAAGACAATGGGTGAAAGAAGACAAAGTTCTGCAGCTCACAGGCATGCATTTGGGTCCAAATGATCCCTAGAATACCAGAAGGAGGGCAAGCTAGTGACTAGAAGTGTCTCTGGGGTACCAGTAGGCCAGGAAAGATGGCTAAAAGTTCAATTGGTTCTCCCAAAGCTTAAAGACTGCTGGCTTAAACCAACTGGGAACACTAGTACTAGGGCAGGCTAGTGCCTGGAAGGATCCCAAAGGCACAAGCTCAAGGCAATGATGGCAATGAAAGGAAACCAAGGTTCCACAGGCTGTGATCAGGTTCCAGCACATGAGCAAGCCACAGCCCGCAAGAGACCCTGATAACATGGCACTCAGGCAGCATAGTGGCCTGAAGGACCCAGGGGCCTTTCAAAGACAGAAGATATGTGGCAGGAAGAGTGGGTCCACAACACAAGGTGCATACTATAGCCAACA
This sequence comes from Microcebus murinus, assembly GCF_040939455.1. Classification (NCBI taxonomy): domain Eukaryota; kingdom Metazoa; phylum Chordata; class Mammalia; order Primates; family Cheirogaleidae; genus Microcebus; species Microcebus murinus. Next base: position 97,509,875 of record NC_134136.1, read on the forward strand.
GGGCTCTTATTTCCATAGGCACAGGCCAGTTGACCGTATGAAGGACCCATTAACCTTAGTGAGTAGGACAGAAAGAGAACTGAAGGGTCCCAAAGCACTACCACATGACAAAAGAAAAAGTGGGCAAAAGTTCACCAGTTTCCCCAGCAAGGGGGAAGGCCAGTGAGCTTAAGAACTAAAGGAACTCAAGCACAGAATCAGGGTGATACTCAAAGAATTCTCTGGAGGCACTATTTGGAAGATACAACAGTGGCCAATAAGCTCTGTGGAAAGCAATATGGAGATACCTTAAAGCGATACAAGTGAATCTATCATTTGATCCAGCAATCCCATTGCTGGGCATCTACCCAAATGATCCAGTGACACTCTACAAAAAAGACACCTGCACTCGAATGTTTATAGCAGCACAGTTCATAATTGCAAGGCTGTGGAAACAGCCCAAGTGCCCATCAATCCAAGAATGGATTAATAAAATGTGGTATATGTATACCATGGAGTACTATTCAGCTCTAAGAAACAATGGTGATATAGCACATCTTATATTTTCCTGGTTAGAGCTGGAACCAATACTACTAAGTGAAGTATCCCAAGAATGGAAAAACAAGCACCAGATATATTCTCCAGCAAACTGGTATTAACTGAGTAGCACCTAAGTGGACACATAGGTGCTACAGTAATAGGGTATTGGGGAGGTGGGAGGGGGGAGGGGGGCGGGTATATACAAACATAACGAGTGAGATGTGCACCATCTGGGGGATGGTCATGATGGAGACTCAGACTTTTGGGGGGAGGGGGGAAATGGGCATTTATTGAAACCTTGAAATCTGTACCCCCATAATATGCCAAAATAAAAAAAAAAAACAATGAAAAAAAAAAAAAAAGAATCAAAGTTCTAGGCCACAAGCCTACTGGTGTTCTTGGGAAATGTGGCTCTTATTGGCCACCATAGTACCTTCTGATGGTGCCCTGGATAATGTTCCTCACACCATCCTGCCCTGCTGCTAAGGTTCTGATCAACTTCAGACCATCAGCCTTCCCCCTTGCTGAGAAACCAAGGGCTCTATCAGTTATCTTCCCCTCAATGAACTGAATTGGGGGGATGAGAATGCAGTGCAGGGCCTGTTTGGTCTATAGCCTATCCACTCCTTGATGTTGCAGTGATCTTTTGGGCCACAAACTTGACCATGTGGCCTAAAGCATTCTCCATAGCCCGACCATGCTGGTAGGCTAGTGACTGAACATCCTGCAGGGCATCAGCTCACTGGAAGAAAGGTAGCTGAAAATTTTCCCATTTCCCCAGTTCAGGAGAAGTTGATGGCCTGAAGGACCACCAGAAACCTAGCACATGTGCATGCTCATGCCTGGATGGTACTACTAGGGCACCGCCTGGAGGAAACTACAGAGAGTGAAAGGAGGCATAGCTTCCTAGCACACAGGCAGGCTTGTGGAACAAAAGATCATAGGAATTCCACTGGGCAGGCAGGCTAGTGACCAGATCCTGGCAGCAGTGATATGCAGGGAAAGTAGCCTAAAATGCTCTCCATTCAGCAGCAAAGGAGGAAGCTGATGACTGGAACCATAGCATGTGTTCAGGCTACTGCTTGAAGGTTCTCCAGGCAACCAGGATAAAGATGAGATAGTAGGCAAAAGGAGTCACAACTTTCCAAGCATGGGCAGGCTTGTGGCCCCCAAAATACACAAAATCACCACAGGGAGGGTAGACTTATAACCATATGGGCACACAGGCCATTAATGCATGCGAAGAAGGTAGCCCAAAGTGATCTTGGTTCCCCAGCAATGGGGAAGGCTGATGGTCTGAAGACAATGAGAACCACATCACAAGTGAAGACTGGTGTGAGGATAGTAGTCCCAGGGCACCATGGTGCAGGAAATGATGTAACTAAGGGAGCCAGAGTTCTCCGGCACACAGACAGATCTGTAGCCAAAAGGATTCTTGTGGGCAGGGTAGTGACTGAAAGGGGCCCCAGAAAATCAGCAAGGAGTAGGAAAGGTAGCTGAATGCTTGTCTGTTTCCCCAGCAGGGGGCAAGATGGTGAGTATAAGGAATACTGGAACTCTAACACTGGAGCAAAATGGTGCCCAGAAGGCTGTCTGGGGTTACAAGGGCAAGGATACTGCAGTAGCCAACAAAAGCCATAGCTGCCTAGCATGTGTGCAAATTTATAGGTGAAAGGATCACCACAACCTCAGTGGGTTAGTAAGCTAATGAGCAAATGAGCCTCTGCAGGAATGAGTGCACTGAAGGGAAGGTGGCTGAAAGTGATGGTGGTTCCCCAGCAAGGGGGAAGGCTGATGGCTTCAAGTATACTAGAACCCTGGTGCTAGGGCAGGCTGGAAATAAGAATCTTAAACAAGGCACCATGGTCAATTTGCTACGTTGGCTGAAAAGAAGCCTGTTTCCCTAGAACACAAGCAGGCTTATGGCCCAAGTATCCCCCCAACCTCTGTGACTGGTAGACTTTGGGGCACCAGCGGCCTGGACTGAAGGTGTCTAAAAAAGTTCCCATTTCCCCAACTCAGGGGAAGCTGATGGCCTGAAGTACCACCGGAAACCTAGGACACATTGTACCAGCTTGAGGAAACTATGGTGAGTGGTGAGTGAAAGGAAGCATAGTTTCCCAGCATGCAGGCAGGCTTGTGGAACAAGGGATCACAGGAATCCCACTGGGCAGGCAGGGGAGTGGCCAGATGGGTTCCCCAGGCAGAAACACTATACAAGGAAAGTTGCCTAAAATGCTCTCCTTTCAGTTGCAAAGGGGAAGTTTGATGGCCAGAAGAACAACTAGAGCCATTGCACATATTCAGGCTACTGCCTGGAAGGTTCTCCAGGTGACCAGGGTAAGGATGAGACAGTGAGCAAAAGGAGCCACACTTTCCCAGCACACAGACAGGCTTGTTGCTCAAAAGAAACCTAAAACCACACAGGGAGAGCAGGCTAGGGAGTGGATAGATGCCAGTGTCAACAGCACCACAGAGAAGGGGTGACCAAAGCTTCAGCTGGTCCCTCAGTAATCTGAAAAGCTAGTAGTTAGTAACCTTAAGAAGGACTGGAGCCCTAGTGCTAGGAAGGTTCCCAAGGAACACTCATCAATGACAGTGGCTGGTGCTAGGAAGGTTCCCAAGGAACACTCATCAATGACAGTGGCTGAAAGGAACCATAGTTCACCATTGTTGATATTTTTAAAGAAGCCTGCCAAGGAATTATGATATGCAGCCTGGGTTTGAGAACTGAACTGAAAGGAGGGAATCAAAAGGTGGGGCAAAGAGTTAATTCCAGTTTCTGCTACTCTTCTACATAAATTAAGCAGACAAGTACAGGATATCAGAAGAAAGCAAGCCATCTATTCAAGTATAGGTATCAAAGAAGTAAGTATTTCATCAAGCTTCCCAAAGAGCTTAAGCTTTTGATCATTCTCTTGGGGGCTATTATGGCTGGTTATGATGATTCTTAGACTGCAGCTTCCATTGCAAATTCATGGAAGAAGCCAAGGTGGAGAATTGGGTCTCTACCCCATTGTTCTTTTTTCTTCAAGTTTCTTCCATCAAAAATAGAGACTTCTTTCTCATTGAAGTGTATAATTCTGAAACCATTCAAAAGGAGGGGAGCAGGGTTTCTCAACCTGGACACCACTGACATGTTGGGTTGGATATTATTTGTTGGGGTTGGCGATGGGAGAGTGCCCTTTGCATTGTAGGATGTTTAGCAGCATCATGGTCTCTACCCACTAGATTCCAGTAGCACTTCCTCCCAATGTGACAACCAAAAATGTCTCTAGACATTGCCAAGTATCCCCTGGTGGCCAAAATTACCCCCAACTGTGAACTACTGGAATGAAGATAGAATTCTTCAGTTCAAATGCTTATCTTTTTTAATGAGGCAAAACTTAGTAACATTAATAATTAAGATATTCTTGACATCAATGATGGTGGACCAGTACAATGTTATTTTACCTTTTTATAATATAGATTATTTTTTAATTTATTTTTATATAGATTTATAAGGTACATGTGTAGATTTGTTATGTGGATAAATTGCAGAATAGTAAAGTCTGGGATTTTTGTGTAAGCCTCACCTAATTAGTATACATAGTACCAATTAAGTAATTTCTCATTTCACACCTGCTTCCCTCTCCCCTACCATCTTGCCTGTCTGAGCATCCAATGTCTACTATTCTACTGTCTATGCCCATGTGTACTCATTATTTAGCTCCCACTTATAATTGAGAACATATGGCATATTTGGCTTTCTGTTTCTAAGTTATTTCACTTAAGATAATGGCTTCTGTGTTGCTGCAAAACACATGATTTTATTCTTTTTTATGGCTGAATAGTATTCCATGGTATGCACACACACACACACACACACACATACACACACACACATACACACACCACATTTTCTTTATCCATTCATTGGTTAGTGGACACTTAGGTTGATTCCATATCTTTGCTATTGTGAATATTGCTGTGATAAACATAAAGCATCTTTTTGATAGAATGATTTTTTTCCCTTTGGGTAGATGCCCAGTAGTGGGATTACTGGATTGAATGGTAGATCTATTTTTAGTTCTTTGAGAAATTTGCATACTGCTTTCCATAGAGGTTGTACTAATTTACATTCTCACTAACAATGTATAAGCATTCCCTTCTCTCTGCATCCTCACCAACCTCTATTGTTTTTTGACTTTTTAATAATGGCCATTCTGATTGGTGTAAATACAGATTATTTGGATATGAACACTTGCTCTCTTTTCCTCATCTCTAAACTCCGTGTGGGCAGAGATTCTGTCTTTTTCACTACTCTATCTCCTGTCTTTAGAAAATTCCTGGCATAGCATAGGTATCAATAAGCACTCATTTATTGAATAAACTGGGGCCAAGTCTCAAAGGAAGACCTTTATAATTATATATATTGTATTCTTTGTTTGTTCAGAGCTACTGTCTTACAAATGCCCACTGATTGCTTATCTAATAGATCCTTTAAATATACAGGCTATGTTCATTTCAGCAAATAGTTACATAGCTATCTAAATAAGATGTTTCCTTCCTTCCAGGTAACTGTATTATAAATCTTGATACAAAATATGATTTTTGAAAAGCCATAACTATTGCTAACAAATGCTCTAGAGAAGTGTTTCTCATATTTTAATGAGCAGATAAATCACCTGGAGAGCTTGTTACAAATTCTGATTTAGCAAATCTAAGGTGGGGCTTGAGAGTCAGTTGAGCTAATAAGCTTCCAGGTGATGCCAATGCTGATTGATCACTTTTGAATAGCAGAGATCTAGAGCTGCAGTTCCACTAGCCACATGTAGCTAATTCAATTTAAATATATGTAATTAAATTTAAAAAAATTTAAAATTTAGTTTGTGAGTCTCACTAGCCACATTTCAAGTACTCAATAACCACATGTGGCTGGGGACTACTGTACTAGACAAAAAGATATAGAACATTCCATTTTCACAGATAGTTCTCTAAGGAATAAATGACCATATATTGAGTGATTCAAGAAAGTCTTTGTGAATTTTGGCAGCAGTTGGAAATATGAGTAGAATTGTGTTAGAAGAAGCATACAGAATCCAGAGACAAGATGGCCTATGAGAGATATCAGCTGCCAGATCATATTAGAAATAAGGAAAAGTTTTAGATGGAAAAGAAACAAACAAACAATCATGGATTGGCGTGATTCGGAGGGAAAAATGCCAGAACCTACCAGAGATTCCACAGGAGGAAGTTGTGGAGCAGAATAAGAAGGGGCAAGACATCAGCACAGGACAACCCCCGAGAGGTTTGGAGTCCAGAAAAAGTGTAGGTGGAGCAGTGTCTGTCTCCCTCCCTCACATCTCTGGCAGGCAGCAGGCTCCCAAGCTGCTGGAGAGCCTTTCCACCCTCATAAGCCCAAAAGCTGCAGCTGCCAGTGAACTGGGAGCTTCTTAAAAACAAAGCACCAGGCTGCCAGCCCCCTTGGGGTACTTCCAGTCACCACAGACCCAAGCTGAGGTGGCAGAGGCCATATTGCTTCTTCACGCACTGTGCACCTTTTCCTCCCCAGGGGGCCTCAGACCCTCAGTTTTCATCTTGCTCATTCCCACACAAACATTTCCCAAGTCCAGCCCAGACTGCGGGAGCCACAGGGGGCCAGTGGGTCCTGGACATTCTGGGTCGGATACTTTTGGAGAAAGGGACAGAGACAGCCAGAATGCTAGCTTCCTTCCATCCAGACTCGTTTCTTCCCCTTCCAACCCCCCACCCATAGCTGCTAAAAGAGACAATTGAGCCACTACAAGGACCAGACTTCAAGCTATACTGCAAGGCTATAGTAACCAAAGCAGCATGGCAATAGTACAAAAAGAAAGACATAGACCAATGGAACAGAACAGAGAACCCAGATATAAAACCAAACACATACAGCTGACTGATCTTTGACAAAGCAGACAACAGTATACACTGGTGAAAAGAAGCCCCATTCAATAAATGGGGCTGGGAGAATTGGACAGCCACATGGAGAATATTTAAAAATATTAATTTTTTTTAAATTTCAGAATATTACAAAGGTACAAATATTTTGGTTACATAAATTGCTTTTGTACAGATTGATTCAAAGTTATAAGTGTGTCCTTCACCCGGATAGTGTGCATTGTACCCATTAGGTGTGAATTCACCCATCCCCTCCTCCACCTCCCACCTGCTTGATTCCCGTTGAACTTTACTACCATATGTGCACATGAGTGTTGATCTATTAGTTCCAATTAGTAGTGAGTTCATGTGGTTTTTGTTTTTCCATCCATGCAATACTTCACTTAAAAGGATGGTCTCTAGTTCTATCTAGGTTTCTACAAAGGCATTAGTTCACAATATTTTATGACTAATACTCCATCATATACATTTTGAAATAAAAAGAAGCAGCATTCAATGTGGAAATACTAGAAGGCAGTTTTGTGTACTGGAAATAAATGGAGCTCTGGGTTGAAAGAGTACCAGTATTGAAACCTGCCTCTGACATTTACAAAGCTTTGGAATTCTGAGGGAGTTAAACTTTCCCAGCCTTGGTTTACTCAGTGTAAAAATGTCTGTCACAAAGTAGGCATGAGATATATGTGTGAAAGTATCTGCAGTGTCAGTCCCAGTAGGTTTCCCGGCTCTGTAGCTCTCCTTTTTCTTTTCAAAACTGGGGTCACTTATTCCCTACTTATAGTCTCATCTCTGTCCTTGATTCCCAAGCTCAGAGTTATGAGTCCCCTAAGCAATTCTGGCCCCACATGTCCTTATTTGGAACCATTTACTAGATTTTTCATCATAGGGTGGTGAGATCCTCGAATTGATGTGAGCATTGAGTACCAAGGCTGAGAGGTCAGTGTCCACTGGATAGGCATTAAAGAGACAATGATTTTGAGCAAATTAATGTAAACAGTGAGATATGCTTCAGGAAGATTAGCAATAGCATTTAGCACAAATTATTTATGAGTAATATAACTCAATAGGAGGCTGAAGAGGAGAATAGAAAGGTTGGTGGGGCCACATTAGTGGAGAGCCTTGCTTATCTTGTTAAGGAGTTTGCACTTTATCCCATGGGCCATGTGAAAGAGCTGAGGAACTCTAATCAAGGACATACTCAGCTATCTGGTTGAAGTGGGAGGATATATTTGAAGGGATTAAAATTGGAGGAAGGAAGGGTACTTGGGCACTACTGCAATGGTCGAGAAAATGAAGATGAAGGCCTTAATGAGAGCAATAGTGGTAGGCAATGTTGGAAGAGAAGGATAAGGCTAAAGAAAGTTTTATGAGGCAAAACAAACAGGTCGTGGTGATTAAACCACGCAGGTAAGTAAGAGGAAGTGAGGATCTAAATCTGATAGTTCTAACTAAGGTGTCTACCAAATGCCAAAGCAGTGGAAGAAAGAGGATTAGGGATAAGACCATGATTCAGGTTTGAACATCTTTGAAGTACATGAGGGATATTCAAATAGATGTAAACATCCAGTGGGAGAATGGAAAGGTCAGAACTACAGCAAGAGATAAACAAGTAAATCTGTGGGAGAAGATTAAAGTATTCAGGAAACATATGGAGAAGAAAGAATTGTGGAATAAAGATAGATGCTTGGGAAGTAGTGACACTTAATACATGGCCAGAAGAGAAGCCTATAATTGAAAATTTGAAAGTAATCTTCATAGAGAATCCAGGATAGAATGAGAAATAGTATTAATACACAAGAACAACTGAGAATTATAAGGTTTAAACATGTCCATTGGATGGGTTCCTGGTGTCCGTAGGAAGAATGCATTAGTGGAGTGATGAGAGTAGATGCCATAAACCCTCTTAATGCAGCGAGGGACCAAACAAAGGCGGTAGCAAAGGAACTGGGAATGAAGGAGAGAGCATCTGCTCTGGGAGATAGAATAACAGATAGTACTAGATATCTGCACATGCAGAGGAGTCATTTTATTTTTCAGAACACAGGTTTTTGATAGAAACAAATAATATCACAAGGTAGGCCTGGATGTAAGGGAAAGTACATTAGTTTGGTTTTATACTTGCGGAATTTCCATGTTTCAGAAGGATATCAGCAAAGGGATGTCCAATGAGCAATTGGAAATCCAGAACTAGAAGTCACTGAAGCAAGGCTGCCTGAATTTGTTAATTTGGAAATACTTGTCATGGGAGTGATAGTGAAGCTCTAAGGATGATGACATTGACAAGGATCTGAATGTAGTGTGAAAGAAAGAATTACTGAGGAAGAAGTTTGAGTAATGATCCCTACATCAGTCAAGGTAGGAGAGGTTGCATTAACTAAAAAACCATGAAGTTTCAATGATGTAATACAACAAAAAATTATTTCTCACTTGTGCAAAGTTCCATACAGGTTCAACAATTCTCCAGGATATCTTTTGTCTATATGTTGCCTCAGAGACCCTAGAATGAGCTTTTATCGTATGGCTGCAACATCTCATCAAGAAAGCAGAGAGAGTTAGAGGGACACACAGTGACTTTTAAATTCTTCACCCTGGAAGTAACAGCCATCACTTCCTCTCACAATCTACTGGGTAGAACTAATCACATGGCCTTGCCTTACTAAACTTTCTGCCTTTTGGTTGGGTTTAGCCAGAGCTAAGCATTAGCAAGAAGTTCACAAATATAATATTTCAGAAACTCAGGAAGAAGATGAAACCTGGACATTGGTGAGAAGTAGTAATTTCTACCACTTTCATTTCATAAATTAAAATAAGATCAAGAAAAACAGGAGAGGGTAGTGTAGTGGCAGAAGAGTGTAGGGTTATGAGTGCCAAGAAAGAGGGAATCTCAAAAAGGTAGAGACTTGACAAAATGCTGCAAGGACTTCAGAGGAAGCCCCAAAACGTTGATCAATGAATTTGGCACCTGTAAGGTCATTGATGAACTTTGAGACAGTAGTTTCTGTACAGTAAGGAACCCACAGATGACAAACTTCAAGCCTACAGCTTCTGTCCCTCACTTGATTTGGCCAAGACAAGCATTCCTGCGCTTTTCCCCTAATGAAACTTCAAGATACTCAGTAAGATAGAGATAAGAGAGAATAAGGCAGGTCTAAGATTGAAGTGGGGGGGGGCATCCTCCAAAGTGAGGTATCACGAGAGTGGAAAACAAACACCACATGTACTCACCATCAAATTTGGCACTAACTGATCAACACTAAGGTGCTCACATGGTAGTAATATTCATTGGGGGCTGGGGGGTTGGGGCGTTAGCGGGGGTAAACTCACAACTAATGGACATTGTATGGGGAAAGGGCATGCCTCCAATCCTGGCTTGGGTGAGGCAAAGTCATAGCATGTAACCAAAATGTTTGTACTCCCATAATATCCTGAAATTAAAAAAAAAGAATCAAAAGAATCAGAAAAGGGTTTATAATATCTGTTGTGAGAAAGGTGGCAGAAATCAACAGGACATGAAGAAAGGATTACTGAGAGTGTTTTAGCTAAAACCATATGACATACATAAATACTGGTTTCAGTCAGCACTCCTGTGATTTTTTCTTTAGAAATATTCAGCTGCCTGTTAACAGGAACTACAAAAGCATACTACCTATCAGAGGCTATTCCAAGGATTAGGATCATATTAGTTTCCTTTTGCTGTGTAACAAATTGCCACAAATTTTGCAGCTTAAAACAACATATACTTAATATCTCACTGTTTTTATGGATCAGGATTCCAGGCATGGCTTAACTGAGATTGCTATTTCAGTGTCTCACCAGGTTTCAATTGAGGTGTCTGCCAGGCTCAACTGGGGAAAGATCTTCTTCCAAGTTCAGCTGGGTTGTTGGCAGAATTCAGTTCTTTGCAGCTGTAGGGATGGAGACCCTCAGCTTCTACAGACTGCTCACAATTACTTGCCCTGTGAACCTATCCATAATTCACATAGCCGTTCTCTACATGGCTGCTCACTTCTTCAAAGTGAAGGAAAAAGAGAGAAAGAAGCGGGGAAGGGGATGAGAGAGAGAGAAAAAAAAACTGATAGCAAGACAGTCTTATATAAAATAATACAGTCATTGGATTCACATTCCCAACACCTTTGCCATATTTTATTGATTAGAAGCAAGTCACAGGTCCTGCCCACACTCAGAGGATGGGGATTATACAAGGGCATGAACACCAGAGTGCAGGGATCATTGGGGGTTACCTTAAGGTCTGTCCACCACAGGAATTAACAAAATGCAAACAGCAGGAAATCAAAGGAGCAAAAGATTTGCTACAATACAGAATTTATCAGTCATAGTGCTGGCAGGAAACAGATGGCACTCTGAAAACCTGATAATTTAGAAATAGTTTAATAAAAGAACTATTTACAAAGTTATAAGCAGAGTTTAGGGAAATCATAAAAGATATTATAGTATACCAGGGCTAGCAATATTGGGGAGCAGCTACCACCCCTCTGAGGGTCTAACCAGACAAGATTAGGGTGTGGTTACTAGAATCCACAGAGGATACTTATAGGGTACTGGTTAGGAGATGTGGTCAAAAACAGCTAACCTGTGATGACCTGACAGAAATGCAAGGGAGAGAATAAATACCCCATTCTCACTCATCCTCCCCTCTAGCTTCTTGTCAATGCTTCCCATTTGGCCACATCCAACCAGAAAGCAGAAAATTCAGATCAGCCCCCCATAGCAACAGGACAAGGTGGAAAATGGTGAAAAATGGATTTGTGGAAGTAAATTGAAGACATTCAGCATACTGAGGAGTCACTGAAATTTCTGACAGGCTGATTGATGAATGAAATCAGAATGGAAGGGAGCGGGCTGGGAAAAAAACAGAAAATGAGAGTCATGATGAGAATAAAGGAACAGGTTCAGAAGAAGTGAAAGTGGAGAAAGAGAGGTCTCTAGTGAGAGGTGATTTAGGATTTAGAGATTTTTAAAAAATTGATTCCTTCTGAGTAATGACAATGGTTGTGTGCCTATCTAGGAATTAGAGAAGAGTGAAATCAATTTAAATATAAGCCTAGATATCCCATTATTTGAGAAGGTAGGTGAAATGGGCTTATTTTATTTTTTAAAAAATTTGTTAAGGAAGGACTCTAAGGAAATTTTTTTATGTTAGGCTTAAGGTATCTGAATTTCAAGCACTATAATTTGAAGCCCTGAATTTTTCTGAGCTAAGATGTGAAGCCATCATTTGTGATAGATCTGTACTTTTCCAACCATTATGATGATGAAAATCTTTCCCAGAATTAGTTTTCTTAGTCACAGAAAGCCAAATGCCTTCACATTTAGGGGGAGAGGTACTTATTTAATGGGTGCTACTGGAATATGTATATCATTGAGGAGTTGACCTCTAAATATTTGTGTGTGGATTATCTGCAACTGAGAGCAATGACAGCAGATATTTAATTCCTTTTGGCCATTTCCTTGCTTCCTGAGCTGTTTGCTTCCCTCTAATATCATCCTTTAGTTTGTCCCCATCCCTATAGTTGAATAATCCCCCATGTTAATATTGACCTGAAAGAAGTACCACTGAGAAGAAAATATAAAACCATAGACAGCCTGCCTGTAATATATTTGCAAGCAAATAAAAATGCTTTGGAGACCAGTCTCTAGTTGTAATTATCTACCTCACCTCTCTTCTGCTATTGAAAGGTGACAAGGCATTTCTTTCTGCCTATCTTGGTCTTCTTTGTGGTCTTCCTTTCTCTCTTATTTTTGAGCAGAATCATATATTTTGTAATACACTATACTATTTAAACGAATGAGAAGAAATACAGCAGCCTTCCTGTTAGGGTTGTGTGTGTGTGTGTGTGCGCGCATGCGCGCACATTTTAATGTACAAACCAATGACTAATATTTTAGGGATTATTTATCGCCTCGGCTTTAAAATAAACAGCTACATCATTTTTTCTATTTCAATTTCTACTATGTTGGGCCTATTCTGATTTTATGTCCAGGACAATTGTTCAGAATTAGGCAGAAAAATGGAGGCATTGGAATTTGAAGACCACAATATTGATTTTAAACGACTGGTTTATGTGAGTTTTTAAATGTTCAAGGACATTTTCAACACTTTATCTTTCAACTTTGATACTTTTGAAGTTTATTTACAGCCTCTCTCAAACCCTTGACTATCAGTTTTTCTGAATTATTAATGCCTGACACACACTTCCATGAGTATAGTTGTATTTACTACATGGTGTAGAGAGGCTCTCAGGCTCATTTGTGTTCAGCTGCAAAAGAAAAAAAATTGGAAAGCTATTTTCCTTTCCAGGTTTCCCACACAAAAGTCACTGCTCTGTGGAGATTACCATCTGTAAGCTAATTCTGAAGTTGTTAATGGCAAGAATCAGAGCAATTGGCATGTGTTGTAAAACACACGGTTTAAGATGATCTCTCCCACTCATTTGTGAGAGCTGTGTGACTTAGCAGTGTGTTCTCTCTAGGGGTTTCCTGCAAAGTCTTTTACTTCAATTGCTTTAACTGGCTTTTGGAGAATTTTTAGAGAGTGTAGATTAACTCCCAAACACAAAGCAAATCTCTGCCACTTGATTTTTTTGTAAAGCCATAACACGTTTTCCATTGATTTCCACCTAGCCACAAACATTCTTCAGACTTCCCCTCATTCCTGAGCTTGACAGAACTTGAGTGGAAAAGAAGCTGTGATTTCTCTCTCTTCAATAGATTCTGATTCCAGGTGCCCATGGGAGGAATGACAAGGAAGGGAGTCCATGTTTCTAAAATAATAGATTTCAGAAAAGGGACAGAGGTTTTCAAGCAATCTTGTATAAACTTTGCAACAATCTGTTAACAGGCAAATAAGTCCTATAGCCTACAAACTATCCTGAAACATTCTTACTCTTAACAGTGTTTCAAAGCAGGCACAATTAACAGCAGTGAGAAGCTGAGAGCTTTAACCAGAGTTTTTCATTGCTTTTTTAATTAAAACTTTACCTCTCTGTAACCTAAATTCCTTAGGATTTGTTCTATTTTTTTCAAGCCCTGGAGAATCTCTGCTAGTGTGTTCAACTCTTCTGCAAAGGAAAAGCATCTCACTAACATTGGAAAAATTAGTAATAGGATGTACACACACAAAACCGGGATTTGTTTATTTTCCCCATCTTCTTCCCTCTTTAATCAGGTTCCAGAGATCATGGGAACATCAGGAGTGCTCCCATGATGACATACATATCCAGATTTTACATGCAAAGATTTCAAAGAACAGAACGGGCAAACATTTAAAGCTGAAAACATACACAGAAAGTATATGGAAAATTCCAACAGAGCTTTGTCATTGTTGAGCCCTAGATTTGACAATCATTAATTTGCTATTAATAAGTCTTACTGTTAGGAGGACTCACTTCACCAGCTGTAGGAAGAGTTTGTTCTTTAGACAATCATTGCTTTAAGCGGTATGTCAAATTGATTCAGACTTTCAAGGTAAGGAAGAGATGTAATTAAATATTTTCAATAGACTGGCTAAGCATTCATCAACTGCCACTGATAGATACAATTTGGGGGTTTCTAGGATGTCTTTACCCCCTCCCTTAATGCATTTTAAAAATGTTCCTTAATGCCCTAAACACCTACCAACCCACAGCAGAATGGTGTTGCTTGCTAGTGTTAAACCATTTTGCAGTTAGAGAAATAAAGAAAGTTCACCTCAAAAAGATACCTGGATAGTTTTTCCTAACACTAGCAGTGTATGGCATATGTTACATGTATACATTGGTATTTTGTTATCTTATATTTGGATTAACATACAATAGGAATGAAAAAGATTAGATTATTCATCAAAGTAAGTAATTAAAGATTGTTACTCCATGATCTTTTCTGCCCAGGCATTGGAAATTAATGGAAATAGAAACTTCAGTTTAGATTTCTTGGGGGAGATGGGAGGAGAAGAAAAACACTGTGATTCAGGCAGGGAACTCACCTGGGAAATATTAAATTGACTCAGTGCTCTGTCTCTAGCTCTGTGTTTGGATCCCCTACCTGCTGTGGCCTACAGAGCTCACCTGGCAGCAAATGCCATCTGTCCTCACTTGCTCCCTGTTTCTCTTTCTCCCATAATACCCTTAGCTTCCCACAGCTCTGTCACAGGTCCTTGACCTTCCTACTCCAGAGAGGACAGAATAAATTTCAGGACTGTGTGTTTTACTACAAATGCATGGGAAAGACTGTACTGAGCATAGGTAAAGGTCACCTTGCTGCCTGTCCTGCTTGATCTGTGCCCTTTTATGAAGCATAATAGCAAATACATCAGCCCTTAACCTTGGGGCAGCTCTAAATATCAGATGCACGGATAAATCCAATGGGAAAATAGCACTTTCTTCATAAAAGCTTTTTCAGGCCTTGTGCTCCTAAAATCAGCAATTTTACCTTGAGAAAAAATGGCCTTTTCAGTTATGTGCAAAGACTGTTCTACCATGAATGGAAAAGTGTCTTAAAATGCCAGCAATGCCCCCAAATGAAGAATTCTCCACTTGCTCCATTCCACTGATTATTCAGGTGAGTTGCTTAGCCTCTATGCTCCTAAAACATTCTGAAATTGCCACTGAAATGCAACATTTGTCACTGAAAGCTATCAATGGTTCAGTAAAGACTTACTCCAATGTGCAGCACAAGCAAAACAGAGGATACTGAGTAGTTACAGTGGTATGCACTTTGAGGGTAACAAAGAAGTTAAAACATGAATCAAATTGTGCAAGTGTCTTCCAATCTGATTAGGAAGGCAACATATATACAAATGGAAAACCTACAAAGATTTACAAAGCAACAAATGGGACAACATATGTGGCAACTATTGTATCTGTCTGCTATTGCTACCAACAACCACAAAGTCTCAGTGGCATGCACTAAGAAGAATTTATTATCTGTGATTCAATTGGAGTTTGGCTGATATAGGCCATGAATTTGATTCAAGCATGTTCCACTTGTCTGTCATGCTTGGCCCAGGTGGCTACCTAGGCATGTTTTTCTCAAGGTGGCAGAGGTTAAAAGCTCCCAGAGAAGACAACAAAATAAGCAATGCTTCTTAAGGCATACTTCTGAAGTAGCACAGTCACATGTGCCAATGTAACATTGGCTATAGCAAATCACATGGCCAAGTTCAACATCAATGGGGCATGGAGATATACTCTTCCTATAAGGTAGGAAGCGGGAATGAGTGGGTACATACTGACAAATAATCTAATGTACCACAACTATATTTACTTTTCAGTGAATAGGTAACTGGAATATTGGAGGAATCAGCATAGTAAGTGGATTAGAGCAAGAGTTTTGAGAAATCTAGGAACTGTAGGTATATTCTTGGCAGTTACGGTTATAATCTATGACTCAGGGCCTATCCATAAATTGTCTGTAAAATTTTTCACGGTTTGTTCAGCTAGAAAGAAGATAAGTTACAATTTTTCTCATCTTCAATGAAAATGGGGGAAATGCTGCAAGTTCTTTAAATCAGAACTTATTGGAAAAGAAAACCTATTCTGCCATCATAAAGTTAGTGTAAACTAAAAACACCTAAAGGTATATTTTCAGTGGTATCTTTATGGAGAAGTTTGCTGATATTTTAAGCTATTCATGAATGCCTTCTTTTTTATTTGTTTTTAAAACGCATATATATTTATTTATAATTATAAATATTAAGAAGGAATAAAATAACATGAAATATATTAATAACCAGTTATACATTATAACTGATCATTTTTAGATAGTGGATCCTATATATTTATTTTACCTGTTATATATTTATAAAAACCAATTTTTACAAAAGAAATAATCTCTTATTTTATGTCCTGCAGTCAAATGTTAAACATACCTTCTAAAACCTGTTTTTATTGTAGTAAAATACACATTACATGAAATTTATCATCTTAATCATTTTAAGTGTACATTTTATTGAAGTATATTCACATTGTTGCACAACCAATCACCAGAACCTTTTTATCTTGCAAAACCAAAACTCTGTATCCATTAACCAATAGTGACCCATTTCTCTCTCCCTCTAGCCACTGGCAATTGCCATTCTACTTTCTGTCTCTATGAACTTGACTACTCTAGCTACGTCATGTAAGTGGAATCACACAGTGTATGTCCTTTTATGATTGGCTTATTTAATTTAGCATAATGTTCTCAAGTTTCATTCATGTTATAGCATATGTCAGAATTTCCTCCCTTTTTAAGGCTGAATAATATTCCATTGTATGTATATCCCAAATCTCGTTTACCCATTTACTATTGATGAACACTTGGGTTGCTTACACCTTACGAACACTGGTATATGAATTGAGACCCTGCTCTCAATTCCTTTGGATATATACTGGAAAGCAGGATTGCTAGAGCATATGGTATTTCTATTTTTAATTTTTGAGGAACCTCCATACTATTATCCCTAGTTGCTGGGCCATGTTACATGTTCACCAACAATGCACAAGTGTTCCAATTTCTCTATATCCTCACCAATACTTGCTATTTTCTGTTTTTTTTTTATTTTTTAATAGAAGCTATCCTAATGGGCATGAGGTAATATCTCATTGTGATTTTACTTTTTTTAAATTTGTTTTTTCAGCATATTATGGGGGTACAAATGTTAAGGTAACATATATTGCCCTTGCCCCCCTCCCCCCTTGAATCAGAGCTTCAAGCATGTCCATCCCCCAGTTGGTGCACATTGCACTTATTATGTATGTATATACCCATCCCCTCCACTCCCACCTGCCCAACACCTGATAGATGTTATTCCTATATGTCCACTTAGGTGTTGATCAGCTAATACCAATTTGCTGGGGAGTACATGCGGTGCTTATTTTTCCATTCATGAGATACTTCACTTAATAGAATGGATTCCAGCTCTATCCAGGAAAATACAAGAGGTGCTAGATCACCATTGGTTCTTAGAGCTGAATAGTATTCCATGGTATACTTTTACCACATTTTATTAATCCACTCATGTATTGATGGGCATTTGGGTTGTTTCCACAACTTTGCAATTGTGAATTGTGCTGCTATAAACATTCGAGTGCAGGTGTCTTTTTTATAGAGTGATTTTTGTTCTTTTGGGTAGATGCCCAGTAATGGGATTGCTGGATCAAATGGTAGATCCACTTGTATCGCTTTAAGGTATCTACATATTGGTTTCCAAAGAGGTTGAACTAGTTTGCAGTCCCGCATGAATGCCTTCTTAGTAGACCTTGCTAATTGTTGCCACCAGCCTCCAAGTTGTGCTCCCGTGGGTTAAAATTTGTGTTCCACTCACCACCACTCTGGCTCTCTAAATCAATACTCCTTAAAGTGTATTATCACTTGATATAGTCTGAATAACAAACACATCCATGGATGGTGGTATAGGGGAATATTTTTCTGATATTGCCACATGTTTAGCTTGTCTCCATTTACCCCTTTCAGGGGGGTATGCTTTATAAAACTCCAGAATATAGTTTAGAGTGGGTATGTATGTAAGATGGATAAAGAAAGATGTGGAAAGAAACTCTCATCCTTCCCTTTAAATAGCTATAATGAGATTAATTCATCTGGATGTCAAAAATTCATTAACAAAAGGACAAAGTCCAAATGTAGAATTAGGGCACCAATATGTGTAATTTCAGTGTAACAAACTTTATCTCTAAAGAACCGTATGACCTTTGGAAAGACACATTTTCTAGGGTACAGTTGTTCCTTTACCCGTAAAAAGTTTGGACTACATGGACTTTAGAAATTTAGTGCTAACATTCTGGTTCATTCAAGCAATAACATTTTATATTGTGGGATCAGGTTAACATACAATATAGGGAGCACAGAATCCAAGATAACATAGGAAGGAAAAAATGAACATAATCAGGTTTCTACCATCAAGGACAGAGGCACAATACATAGAATAATGGAGTTCAGACATAAAGGACCAGAGTTTCAAGGGGAGCCACTTGACCCACTGTGCCAGCGAGCCTGTGCATCAATGGCTTGATACTGGAGCTCAAGGCTACTCCTAGAAGAGCACTAGCATCAGTACCATAGGCAAGAAGATGCTGAATAATAGGGCTTTGTAGATAAAGTCATTCACTATACAAATTTGTAGTTCATAGCTTTAGCTGATGCTTTAAGTTCCTGGTTGTATATATCATAGACAATGTTTCTTTTTTCTAACAGATAGTTCGAAAAGATTTTTTTTTAATTCTTCATTGTAAGATTTTCTAATTCTATCTTTCAGTCTCCCCAGAGTTATGATTTCTTAAAGAAAAAAAAAAAACATTAGTTTCACTGAATCCTTGAAATGACTTGGAAAACATTTCCCATCAGGAACTCCTTGCTTTGACATAAAACACTGTATTTGGGTTCCTTTAATAATTATAATAATTTTATTTTTGAAAAAAAATTCATAAGAATATTATGAAATTTGTATGCCACTGTTTTCCTGCAGGGAAATACAAGAAAGATGGTATGGTGTGGATTTTTTAAAGTGTATGATGAGTCCCTATTAATTTTGATATTAGAGATAATATGAGGATCATGCTCAAGATCATTTGTAGGGCTTTTATCCAGAGATGTGAGGAAGCTGTGCTCCAAATTCTAGGACTCCTTATGCAGTGATGGGGAAAAACAATGTCCAAAGACATATGAAACATAGGTAGTTAGTAGATTTCTCTGCATAGAATTATCATTTTTTAAAATTTGAAACATGCCTTTAAGACATCCTGCATGTTAAGGTCAGCAACAATTAATTTAGAAACTGTGAATGTTAATTGAAGGCACAGTTTCAAAAGAAACCTTTTAAATATTTGGCTCATGCTGGTTAATTAGAAGGGCAAAAATTGCTTCACTATGTAAATACAGGGAGCGTTTATGCTTCCCAATAATATAGATACATATCTGTTGAGTTGTTTGGAAAGACAGGGTGTCATTAGGCTGGTGAATGGGCAAAGTGACATTGACTTTGAGGTTTCAAATTATTTCCAATATTAGGTTTTATTGAGCTGTACCAATGTACCTGGTCTTAATCTAACAGAGAGTTAAGAGCCAAAGTTGTAAAGCTATAAAAAGAATAGAACTCTACACTATGGTTTTGTATTTGTAAATGGCAAAAGCATTCTAGGATTTCCTTCTGCCATAAGTTTTAATTTAACTAATCAATTATGGAATCTATAGAACACCACAATTGGTCAAGTTGTGGAAGTATTAATTACTCAGATGAAGCCATTTCTTTTTATTTATTGTTGGTTTGACCAAACCTACAATTGAAGAGTTTTTCCAGAATTATCCTTGCATCCCTTTCAAATAGCCTAAAATAGGAGACATCTGTGAGTAGCTAAGATTTAGAATAAAGTCTTCAAATCCTCTCCAAATCTTTGTCAGTAGAGGTAACTTAAATAACTTAAATAATGTAAGTAGAGGTGACTTAAATAATCAAATGGAAATTTTATCAGGTTGAGAAATTTTCAACATGCAAAATGATTGTAGTATGTGTATACAAAGTGAGATACACTCAAATAGGAGTTGTTACAATTACTTGGAAGGTCCCTATGATCTATTGACCATACATTTTGTATATATTTTTAAATCTCATTTGATAGTAGAGAAAATCCACATATTTTATTCCCTCAATAATATCATTAAGGCAGAATGTGCTGTGAGGAGGAAATAAAAAAAGAGTGAAACATTTATTTTTTCATTGTAGAGTCCCACCTTCTATGTATAGAACTCTGTACAATATTCATGGGAATTAAAATAAATTTAGAATTGGCAATAATTGATTTGCTTATTCAAATAAATTCATATATTTGCTTTTAGATCAAGTGGGAAATGATTTTATTGTTATATAAATATAACAGAATGTTTTTAAAAATTTTAAGAAAGGACTATATTTAATAATCATTTAGATAAAATAGTAGGGGGTTTTGTTTGTTTTTTTAATATGGAACCAAACAATTTTTTTTTCCTGTTGAGTTGTTATGTAAGTTCCCAGTGAGTAAATTCATAGTGAGTTGTGCACAAGCTATGAGTAAAAGAAGGGACTGAATCTCTATATAAGGTCCCTATTCCTCCCATGAGTTAGAGATGGAGGCATCAAAGTAGTCCTTGGGTAAGGGAGAGGTTCAAATATATACCTTAAACTCCTGGAACCATACCACATTTGTACATAGTTATCTATTTATTGAAATTACTTTTAATGAATCATCAAGGTGAGCAATATGAGAGGTGGCTATAGAAAAGGAACCTTTCAGTCAATGTTAATAATTACATTGAAAGCACATGCTTTCTCAAAAATATTAATGCATCATAAAAAGTTTCTGAGAACATATGTAAATTCATAAAACCTTTCAGGGAGATGTATGCTTGGGAAAAAAGTACAATTATTGATGAGTGTTTTTGGTGTTTTATGCATAATGGAAAAATAGCTATATAAATATTAATTTGACCAAAGAAAATACATTTAAGCAGAGTAAGAGACCATCGCAACTCTTCTTTTTCACCCCTAAATAATAGAAAAAAGGTAACCTGACAGTGATCTCAAAACAACATATTCCTACCTAAGTGTTGTTTAATTTTACACCATGTATCCTTAGTAGAATTCTTCAATTGTACTCTAAATTTTTTAAATGGTTTTCCCTTGGAATTTTATGGGAAAAGGAAAAGATCTGTGGCATATGTTATTACTGCTGACAGGAAAGTACATATTTTAGCAATAATACTTTTCCCCAGGAATACTTAGGGTTCTATATAATAAAAAATTTGAAAAAGGAAAAGGATATGAGTTTATATAAAATAATAGGAAATCAAGATGGTGGAGTATAATATGGGGGTTTTGAAATCCACATGGAGAAGCCAATGTAGAGTCTCAAGTTGTGTCAGAAAATGATATTGTAATCAACAAAGCCTGCTCAAAATGATTATTTAGCTCATATAAACACACCCAACTTCTCATTTACCCTTCTGGATATCTATAAGAACAAGCCCATGCTGCCCTTGGGCCAGAGAAATGATCTTGATTCTCAGGGAAAGAAGACATTGTAATTTCTTTGCCACAGCTTTAAAGAGCATCTCTATTACCCCTTTAGTCTCCCAGGTAGGTTCTTCTTTTCTCCCATCATCTCCTTAATTAAAACTCCAAGTTTGCAAACTGTGCTTCTCAGTAAGCTTTGGTTTACATAAAGGATTCTAACCACAAATATGTAAAACTATTATATCAATTAATGGCCAGTAACTTATTCCTTTACCTTCTTTCCTCCAGAAATCTTTTCTCCATAGGAAGTATTAACATATATTTTTGATGAAACATTGTGTTAAGACACCCTTTCATTTACCTTACTTAATTTTAATGTTGAAGTCCAAACATCTTTATTTATTTTATTTATTTATTTATTTTGAGACAGAGTCTCACTTTGTTGTCCAGGCTAGAGTGAGTGCCGTGGCATCAGCCTAGCTCACAGCAACCTCAATCTCCTGGGCTCAAGTGATCCTGCTGCCTCAGCCTCCCGAGTAGCTGGGACTACAGGCATGCACCACCATGCCCGGCTAATTTTTTGTATATATATATATATATATATATATATATATATATATATATATATTTATAGTTGGTCAATTAATTTCTTTCTATTTTTAGTAGAGGCGGGGTCTTGCTCAGGCTGGTTTTGAACTCCTGACCTCAAGCAATCCGCCCGCCTCGGCCTCCCAGAGTGCTTGGATTACAGGCATGAGCCACCACTCCCAGCCCCAAACATCTTTAAGGGTGAACTATAATATAGGTAAAAGATCTAAAAGATTAGAGATACTTTTACGAATTCAAATATAAGTTAGACAACATATACTTAATTATTCCTTCCTAAATGAGCATATATGGGTGGGGAGGTAATAGGTCTTTTCATCCTTCATATATACTCATTTAAATATTTTAGGTTCAATTGTAACATAGCTATGAAAAAAGCAAGTTCTAATAATATTATACATGGAAATTAAGCTTTAATATATCATGTACTTTATAACTTTTAATAAGATTTATGCTTTTAAAATGGTTGACCTATTCTGTTAAGAAAAGGCATTGTAAGTGGAGAGAATGGCAGAAAATACTAGTAGTGAGAATGCATGAGATTTGTTGAGTGTTTATGAGTATGCTCAGGTGTCTAGGGGATTTGCATTAGGAAATAGATATAAGATTGGAAAGAGGGCTTAGAGCCAAATTTGAAATCATTGACTTTCAAAATTAGAAAGACCCAGAAAGTCATTTACCTATACCTTTTCGCTGATGCACAAACCCCCTCTCCAGCATCACTAATAAGCAATCATCCAGTCTGTTATATACCTCTCATGTCATCTAACACATGACTTCAAAAGGCAACCCATTTCCTTGTTTGATAGCTCTAATAGCTAAAACTTCCTTTTATTAGAGCTGTAACTTTCACCATTGGTCTTAGTTTTGCTCCTGGAATGTCAAAGAAGTCTTTTTTTCTATATCAATTCTTTCGAATGTTGAAAATAGTTAAAAATAATATGGTGATATATTTCAGTGTCATTTGTGGCAGTTAAATGCCATAAGTTATAACAATTTGACTTCATTATGCTCTTCACCCAGAAGACAGCTATATATATACTTAATATTAACATTAATAAACATGTTTGTATTTCTTATTATGTGCAAGCGTTCTAAGTAATCTACATATGCTAATGTATTCATCCTCATAACCTCCCTATGAAGTAGGTATAATTATTATCACCATTTTTTAAAATAAGGAAACTAAGGCAGAGAAAGGTTAAGTAACTTATTCAAGGTTATATACTTAGTGAGTGGCAGAACCAGGCCTATAAGGCAGCATGCTTCAGTATGAATGACTTCTTTATTGGCACATTTCCAGTGTCTTTGAATTTAAAGAGGGAACTAGGAGAAGAAAAGAAAGTAAAATACTGAAACTGAAAAACATTATCACTGGAATATCAGAAATTGAGTTTAATGCCCTTTTTCTTATTTCCCAGCTACTCAGCAATTAATGCAATTCTTCCCATTTAATATATGATACTTCATATCCTTGTTGTCTTTCAATTCATATTTTTGTTTAATTTCTTATCTCCAGTTACAGAATAATAGAGTTGAGAGTACTGCTTTACTATGTCTTAGACATCTTTTACATTGGTCTATTTATTTTCTCCCCTTTTCAAAATCAATAAATACATTATGTGAAAATCACAGGTCTTGGTACTGTCGTTTTAGGAAACAGTGACATTTTAGAGCACAGAATCTTCACATATATCTTCTTTTTCCAGATATATCTGAGTCACTTTAATGGTTTCATTTTAGTTTTCATAAGTATCTTTATAGTTTTAGCATTTGTTCAAAGGATTACATTACCATAGATCACCATTTACTAATGCTCTCAATATACAATGGAGGCAGTGTTGAGATTTGAGCCTTCTAAATCCCAGTAGATCTGTACACACACATACACACACACACAGAGGTTCCAAAAGAGGTGAAGAAAATCTGCTTCATTGAAACAAGTAACCTGTCTGATTTTAAGTAAAACCCTACCATTTTAAACTCAAGATACATGTCCAGTGGGTGTACTGCCCATGTCAGGTTGTGTGTATATATAGAGGAGGTTCGGCCAGAACTGATCTCTGCTCATATCCTTTGGGCACTCACAGTTCCAGCAACCACAGGTCTCTGTCTTAGGGATTTCTCTTCCCATGGAAGTATACTTGACCATAAAACAATACTGGTTGGAAGGGTCAGGAAGTTGACTAGAATTGGTAGATAACTACTGAACCCTCCTTGCTCCTCAGGTGGAACAATGCTGAGGCCTGTTCCACCCAGTCTCCCAGAGGCCACCAATAGGATTCAGTTCTGGTTGCCCACAAGTGGTAACCACTCATTAACACATTCCGTATTGTCTGCTTTTGTTTTTCTTTCTCATTTCCTCACTCCCTGCTAGTATTACCTCTTAAACGTATACAAAACTTTAGTCTAAAGGTTTTAGTTCTGGGAAACTCACGCAGATATTCTCTTTACACAAGGAAGCTCTATATAGGCAAAGTTGTCTAGAGAGAACTTTCCTTGGAGACAATGTTGTCTCAGTTTTTCTTGCTGGCATTTGGCAACTGTATTTGCAACTATGTGTATTATCTTTACACGTGCTTCCTCTTTCCTGCTGTCCCTTGCATTTTCACCCATATTTTTCATTGTTCTCTTTATTTCTATTTTATGTTTTATTTTCTCCTTTTGTCAGACTTAAAGCACGGGTGCACTCTGGCAGGGCCAGGTTCTAGGCATGCAGTAGTAAGATAGGTGTTAATATTTGTTCTCCTCCTTAATTTCCTATTAGAATCAACTGGGTCCCTAAATTGACTCTTCCCTCACCCTTGTCTCTGTTAATATTGCTAAGTTCCATCAATTAGGCCACACAGACATCAAAACAATTCAGTTTCCCACCCTCACAGACACACCCCCAACTTCAGACCTCATTGTTCCTTGAAAACCTCAATTTCTACATCAGTCCTTCAAATCTCTACCTACCCTCACTGTCTTTCCATTTCAGTCCATCATCTACCCTGTTTGCCAGAGTATTTTTCAAGATTATAAATTTGATTGTAATATATTCTGGTCTTAAAACCCTTCAGAGGGTCCCTGTTACCTTGAGAATGGTCTCTACTCCTTCTCTTCACATGGAACACACTACCTGGCTCCTGACCACTTCTGCACACGTCTCTATCCACATTCAACATGAACACTGCTATCCAGCCTTGGTGAGCCACGTTCAGTTTTCTGAACACATGGCAACCTTTCAAGAGGCCTTCCAAGCATGCCCGAGTCTAAAGCCTGTTCTCTTTCACCTAAACCACAATGCCTCCCATGTGCTATTTCACAAATGCAGCTTTAAGCAAAAATTTTCTGGGAGTGATAATGAGAAGGAAGGGAGTATTATTCCAAGGATTTTACAACATAATTGTAAACACTTCACTTGGGAATTTCTAAGTGCAATAGAATATCTGAATGAGTAGGTAAAATAGCTACATAAATAAAATGCACACCTTTTAGGTCACATCAGGAGATTGCCTTGAGGTTTAAATTGCTGAGATCATTTCCACGTTCTTCACAGCTAGCCATCTATAATTAAACAGCAGTGCCAGTCAGCACACATTCATCATCTCCAAAGAAAAGGAAAGTCACCTCCATAAATCTCAAAATATGGATATTAAAAGTTTGTTTTTATAATAGTTGGTACAAAACAATTTGTGCAAACACCTAATCAAAAGTAACTTCCACTGGGTGTGGTGGCACACTCCTGTAATACTAGCAATTTGGGAGGCTGAGGCAGGAGGATTGCTTGAGGCCAGGAGTTCAAGACCAGCCTGGGCAACATAGTGACACCCCGTCTTTACAAAAAATTTAAAAATTAGCTGGGTGTGGTGGTGCACACCTCTAGTCTTGGCTACTCAGAGGCTGAAACAGGAGGATAGCTTAAGCCCAAGGGTTTGAAGTTGCAGGGAGGTATGATGACACCGTGGCACTTCTAGCCAAGGTAACAAAGTGAGATCCTGTCTCAAAAAAAAAAAAAAATAAGTAACTTCTACTTAAGCTGAATCTATGTTCCAAGAGTCAGAATTTTCTTGTAATAAAGAAAGCCCACTACTTTTTTGTTGCTAAAAGCAAAGAGAAATAGACTCTAGTAATTAAATAATTTTAAACAAACAAGTTTGGATTTGAATTGGCATTGTAAATTAACTGTGTGATATCATGGAGATCAATTAGCTCATTACCAGCACTTCTAGAATGTTCTGCGCTAGTTCATACCTTCACCTCATACAATGCTCTTTCTCATTATCTTGATTGATTGTTGAAGAATAATGCTCTTAAATATAACTCCTTTTCTGAAATGCTCTGTGTAATTTTATAAAATTCTTTTGGAATGCCTTCTCTCTGCTTCCTATTCTCTTTATCAAAAAATACTCTTTCTACCTGAAATAACAATAGCTCCCAAGATATCAAATTTCTAGAAAGAAACAGAGAACAACTCATTCTACCTTGCTTGTTCTTTAGTCATGTTTCAGGGACTAACTCTATGTATAATTAATTACCTAGGCTTGAGGTTGGAAAATTTTCTATAAAGGGCCAAATAGCAAATATTTTAGACTTTTCAGGCCATACAGTTCTGTTATAACTAACCCACTCTGCCATTGTAGTATAAGCATAGACACAAACAATGTGTAAATGACTAAGTGTGGCAGTGTTCCAATAAAATTTTATTTGCAAAAATAGACAGCAAGCAGATTTGATCCATGGACAATAGCTTACTGATTCCTGATCTAGGTCCCTTAAATCCTCTCTGACCTCCTCTTAAGCTAGTAACAAAAGTATCAGTCAATTCATCTTAATACAATTTTGTTGAGCAAAGCACTTAAAAATAGCCCTTTTACTTTGAGGACTCCTAATCTCAGAATTATTAATAAATAAGGTAGACATAATAATACTAGATTTGTCCACAGCATATGAAATGATTAGAAACAAGACAATAAGGAGATTGAGTTATATATCATCAATTGCAGGTCAAAGGGAACATATGATTAGAGACAGAGCAGAAACTAGGAAAATTAATTCTAGCTCTTCCCTGTCAAGACTGAATGGGGATATGCTAACTCAGTCAATTTGGAAGAGTGGAATGAGTATGAGATTAGGTTCTAGGGCTGGCTTCTTCCAGGGACCAAAGGCCATCAGAATTTGAAAAAGTCACAGCATCACTCAGACTTCCATTTTTTCACCTGTGAAATATGTTAATAGATAATACTTGCTCTGATGTCTTTCTCAAAGCTGTTGCAGGATTATATACATGACAACACTCTTTAAAGAGTAATTCTCAGCTGCAAACACTAGCTTTAAAAACTCACTTCATGTGTGAGGGAAGCTATACATCTGATAATTCCTTTGAAGACATTTACTTGATTCCAACATGCTATAGAAACACCTTGATCATTTTAGTTGCTATTCTCTTGAACTTTTCCACCTTTTTACATCTTCTTCCAGGAACAATGATCAGAATTAAACAAAATAATACAAATAAACTTCCAGTTCAAAATAGCAGAAACTTTTAGGGGTTATGGAGTTTTAATAGTGGTGGGCTAAGTTGATGTGTAGTCCTTCTTGCTAAATAAGAAGAGAGGGATGGAATCACTTTAAAGCTACTACTCAGACAGCTACTTCTGCATAAAGGAGACCAAGAGAGAGTCAAGGCTATGGGATGAAACCTACACTCTCTCTTTCTCTACTCTCATTTTCAACCTTATTGGCCAAACCTTATTAACCAAAACTAATTTATTTAGCTGTAGGAAGGTCAGTTCCTGGCACATAATAGTTACTATATAGAAAGTTACATGAAGTTTTGATAAAGAGAAGATATATGACTCAGCCAAAATATACAAATCATTGGTAGGAAACACAGGGCTTCAACAAAACTAGATTGATTGAAATTCTGGTTAGTTCAAGCATTCCTTAATGCCTCACAATATCTACCTTGGTAAAGCTTGAAACAAATATTTCAACAAATTTCTCTGCTATTTCTTTTTTAATCCTGAGCACCTCTTGCTCATTATATGATCTCAATGCTTATCTTGGCATATCATCAAAGACATTACATTATTGGTTTTAAGGAGCTCTTGAAATTATTTTTTGGTTTGCCTAATTTCTAGTTTGCTCACACCTGCAAACATTTCTGAGCTTCCAGGTTCCTCACTTGAGGAAATCTTTAAAAAATAATAAATGAATGTTGATTGAGTTTTTCTCTCACCAATGATCTTTCTAAGTAGAGAAATCTTATTTAATATTCCTCAGTTCAAAACAATGTTCTGATGTTTCAACCTTTCATCTATAAGTTGACAATTTCTTTAACAGGAGATTCTGAATTCAAATGTAAACCAAAGAGGGAAGATCTTAGAGAAAATTTCACTAGGTCCCTACAATCATCTATATTGAGAAAAGTTAGGTTCAGTTAATAGAAATGGAAGACTACCAAAATTGCCTTAGCAACAGACTATTGATTTTAGACTTATGAATTATATTTCCCTCCTGTTTTACCATGAACATGAGTATTATATGTGATAAAAGACTAGGCAGTCTCTTTTAAAATATGCTAAATAGATATAAAATAGATAAATTTTAGGTATGCTAGCCCTACACCTTACATTAGAAGGCAAATCTATCTTAAATTCTATTCAAAGGACTTAATAACTAAAGTCCCCAAACGGCATGACTACAAAACAATACCATTCGTAAAACTGTATCTTGAAATCTGAGAAGAAAGACAACCTGAATTTCAGTATCTCACAGTCAGTATGTTTGCATTTTCTGTCTTTGACATTTCACTGCATATCCACATTTTGTCTTACTGAATTGGGGATTCTCTCTAGTGCTCTTACTCAAAAATGTGTCCTGTTTTTTATTTCTCTTGGTGATGGAAGTGCCAACAATCAAGAAGGGCATCTTCTGTACATCTGTTCATCATACTGTCATAGATGCAGCATAACCTGGGTGGCAAACTCATATCTATCATATCCATGTTGATTGCAATATGTTTCAGCAGCTTAAAAGCATGTTAAAATTACAATGATCTTTGTCAACTCCCAGAAATTGTGCTGCTCACCAAAGAATACTTTACCAGTGACGAAAGACTCTTATTTTGCTCTTTCCCTCGTGATACACCCAGGAGCTTTTCTTGTAAGCTGAGTGAAAGAGCTGCCAGACATCATCTCCTGGAAATGCCTGGAAGAGACATGAGCTAAGAGGAAAACAGCAAACCTTAAAAGAGAGATCTGCCAGCCTGCATCACATCAACCACCCCCAGCCTGGGCTCCTCACACTGACTCAGTAAGTGCAGTCTACTGGCAAATCATACACCATAATTAACTGTCCTTAATTCAGATGAACATTTTATGGGCCCACAGGGTCTGGAGAGAAAATCGTTAGCTTCGCTGACTAATTTTCAGTTAATCAGCAACAGTTCACTCAACAGAACACTAATAGGGCAGCCTTGATTAGAAGTATAGGGATATGATATTAATTGGCTTCTTCTAACAGGGATGAGGATGCTAAATGGCAAAGACCATCTGTAGCTCTGGAAAGGAAACACTTGAAAAGCACTTTTTGAAAGTAAATGATAACAAGAATCCTTTTTAATTTTTCAGCTCAGTCTACAAAATATTTTATTTTATGTTTCTTTTGTCATTATTGTTTTGATTCTTCCCATCAGAGGCAAAAACTTCTTTTGAAACCTATGGTTTTAAGTGACTTATACAAATATGGAAGCTAGGAGCTATTTAATCAAATATCTTAGTTTTTGACTTGGGGGCACAGTTTAAGAATATTGAATATATATAAAAATTGTGTGTATGTATATAGATATATATGCCTCCTAGCAGAACACCAAATACACAGAATTTCTTGGGCAAAATAGCCCAATAAAAAGATGAAGCAAAGGCAGTCTTCATGGCTGCTCTTTATTAGATGTGTCTTTGAAAAATTAAAAACAGAAGCTAAGTAGCATTTATTCCAAGCTTTGAATAAAAGCACAGGGAGAAATTTCCCACTTACTAAAAGTGCAGCCTAAATTTTTTTACTTACTGCAGTAAGATCTCAATTAACCAAATTACCCCAAGAATGGAAGGCTTAATTTAATTCTTCCACTAATTAAAATTTAAATCAAATCTCCCCTTACTCTAATTCTTATTGTTAGATATTTTATTTCTTTACCTTAGTAAGTTGAGTATAGGAAATATAATTGAATCATTGATCATTTAGGATTTTCACTAGGGTCATTTGGAAGATCAGTTTTCATGCTGGAATACAGTATAGGTAGGTACAACAGGCTGATTTAAATGAATAGTAACTTTGCTCTGATCCTAGGACTATTAGGCAGGTACATTCTCTCTCTTTCTGTCTCTCCCTCTCCTTTCTTTTAGCTAAATCTCTAAAATAAGCTTGTTTTATTCTCCTTCCCCTTTGGTTTTTATTAATGGATTATAAAAAGTACTTTTATTTGAAAGTGTCTTTAAGTTTTTTAAATTAATAAAATAGTAAATTTTTTAGTTCCTAAGGAAAAGTATCCTTTGTCTCAATATCTGCATAAAAATAAGTTAAACAACCAAGGTTTGAATCTACTGTTCATTGAGAGCAATTAGAAGACAACTGTAACAACCAGGGTCTAAGATCAAATGCTAACCTCTCTCTTTTTGCCTAATAAAATTCGTGATTTCTAGAGATTGATGAGGTTTTCATTTCTGTGTCTCCTGAAAGAATAAATGATGTAGTTCAGATTCAGTAACGTGGCATTGAGATAATATTCACCGCTCAACTAAAAACACACAGAAATTCTGAATAGAATATAAAGCAAAATAAATCTGCAATTATATTAGAATATTTAACGTAATTATCAGAAACTAACAGGTGAAGACAACAAAATGAATAAACATAACACATTGAATTTTTGAATGTAAATTTAAAACTTGATCTAAAATATATATGTAGAACCCTCCATCCAATAAATAAAGGCTGTAAATTGTTTCCAAAACACACTGAACATTTGAAGATGAAAGAAATCTTAAGAAATCCCCCCAAGTGTATAATACAGACAAAATTCTCTGAATATGTCACTTAAATTTAAAATCATGATAAGAAGATAGTCACAAAAAAGACTCACATATTTAGAAACTAAAACATATACTCTTAAATAATATCTGAATTAAGAGCAAATCAGAATGAATAAAACCTAAATATATACAACAAAATGATAATGAAAATCCTCCATAGTAACACTTATGAAAGTCAAGCAAAACAATACTAAGAGGTAAAGTTATAGCTTTACACATGCTTGTTTTGAAAGTTTTTAAAAATAAGAATTCAAATTTAAAAAGAGAAAAATATATAGCAAACTTAAAGAAAGAAGTAGGAGGGAAATAATGAAATTAAGAGAAAAAAATCTATTAAAAATAGAAGAATAGGGAAAAGGAGATAAATATAATAACATAAGCCAAACCAGGTACTTTCAGAAAGTAAATGAAATGGACAAGCTGATAGCAAGCTGATAAGGAAAAAAAAAAAAAGAGAAGCCTGAAATTTTTAAAAAATTAAGAAGAAAAGGGGGATACAACTATAGGTAGAGTGGAGATTTTAAAAATAAGAGTCACATACACAATTTTATGTCAATACATTTTAAAACTTAGAACAAAATAATTTTCTGGAAAAGCACATTACCAAATTTGTTAATGAAGACATATAAAACCTAATCATACCAAAAATTATTTAAGAAAAGAAATTAAATAAGAAATCAAAATTCTTCCTCATCCCCACCCAAGGTATCTTTTGCAGTTTTGTGGGAAAAGATAATATCCATCTTATACAAGCACATGTAAAACATAAAAGGAAGCAAATATATTCAATTACTTTTATGAAGCTAATAAAAATATAATATATCAAACCAGAAAAATTTTAGTACAATTTAAGGACATTATAAGCAAATCTAACTTATAAATATAGATGTAAAATATAGATGATTCATTATAAACTATAATTTAGCTATGTATTAAAATTCATAATGAACAAGTAGTGTATATTCTCCCAATTCAAGGATAGTTCAAGTTTAATCTTGAATATAATTAAATATACCATAATAAGAGATAATAGAAAAAAACATGATCATCCCAATAAATGTAGAGAAAAAGAATTCAATATTATTTAATACCATTTATGGTAAATTTTATCTAGAAACTCTTATAGTAAATATTATGTTTAATCTTAAAATTTTAGAAATGTTAAGACAACTATTTTTAATATTATCCTTAATACTTATCATTGTACTGGAGATCCTAGCCAATGTAGTTACTCCAGAAGTAAGAGGTATTCACATTGGAAATAAAAAGGCAAAATTGTTGTTTATCATAGATAATATGATTGGCTACATGAAAATTCAAGACACCTCCAAACTCTTAAAATCAACAACATCAAGGTTTATGTATATAAAATTAACCACAAAAGTCTAGGGCATCCTTATAGTTCATCAATAACAGAATAGAAAATATGAGAATGAATATCTTATCCAGGATATCAACTACATTTAAAAATATGAGAAATAACTTTACCAAATTTTGTACAATACTGTTTGCAGATTCTTTAAAATCTAATTCAATGATATTAAATATGATATGATTGAATGGAGACCCATATACCATGTTTTATGGTGGTAAAATTCAATATTGAAAAGATGTCTGTTTGCCTCAGAGCAATCTATACATTCAATGCAATTTCAATAAAATCCTGAGAATCTAGCAAGTTAGCTAAAATTCATATGGAAGGGGGAAGGATCCAAAAAACAATTTGGAAAAATAAAAAAATAAGAGTAAGTTCAGATTTTTTCCTCCCTTGCCATATATCAAGGCTGATAAGCCCCAAATTTGGGATACCTTACCCCTGTTGGAAGTGATGGGAGAGTGGTGAATACAACTGGGGAGAGGCACACTGGAAGCATTTAAGATAGTATAAAAAAATGTTAACATTAGTAATAAGTACAATGCTGTTCATTATAACTCTTATTCGTTATATAGATTTTCAATGTAAAATATTTTATTAAACTATAACATGTACAGGAAAGCATTCAAATCATAACATAATTTTATACAGTGAACAGATCTATGTAGGCCTATATAAAAAAATACATACAAGATATGTTTTATGTATTCTTTTTTTTTTTTTTTTTGAGACAGAGTCTCACTTTGTTGCCTAGGCTAGAGTGAGTGCCGTGGCGTCAGCCTATTTCACAGCAACCTCAGACTCCTGGGCTCAAGCGATCCTCCTGCCTCAGCCTCCCGAGTAGCTGGGACTACAGGCATGAGCCACCATGCCCGGCTGATTTTTATATATATATATATATTAGTTGGCCAATTAATTTCTTTCTATTTTTATGGTAGAGACGGGGTCTCGCTCAGGCTGGTTTTGAACTCCTGACCTTGAGCAATCCGCCCGCCTCGGCCTCCCAGAGAGCTAGGATTACAGGCGTGAGCCACCGCGCCCGGCCCTATGTATTCTTTTAAGATATAATATATTTTTAAAATGTTTTAAAGAGCAATGGTGTGCAAAGACATGGGCACATATATAGGTAATTATAATAAGCATTAACTGAAAAAATTAATAATTCTTAACTTAAGAGATGGTTAAAAACAAATGGCAGAGGCCGGGCGCGGTGGCTCACGCCTGTAATCCTAGCTCTTGGGAGGCTGAGGCGGGCGGATTGCTCAAGGTCAGGAGTTCAAAACCAGCCTGAGCAAGAGTGAGACCCCGTCTCTACTATAAATAGAAAGAAATTAATTGGCCAACTGATATATATATAAAAAAATTAGCCGGGCATGGTGGCACATGCCTGTAGTCCCAGCTACTCGGGAGGCTGAGGCAGGAGGATCGCTTGAGCCCAGGAGTTTGAGGTTGCTGTGAGCTAGGCTGACTCCACGGCACTCACTCTAGCCTGGACAACAAAGCGAAACTCTGTCTCAAAAAAAAAAAAAAAAAAAAAAACAAATGGCAGAGTAGCTAGCTTATAAGTCCAATGCTAAAATCAAGAAAAATTAGAAAATAGTGGATACAAAAATTTTAAATCTGTTTAAGGACATTAGAGATCTGCTGAGGCAGAAAAAAATGAGGGATAAATAACACAGAGATAAGGAAAACAGTGTGGAGATTCCTCAAAGAACTAAAACTAGACCTACCATTCGATCCAGCAATCCCACTACTGGGTATCTACCCAAAGGAAAAGAAGTCACTTTATTAAAAGAACACCTGTGCTCAAATGTTTATTGCAGTACAATTCACAATTGCAAAGATTTGGAATCAACCCATGTGCCCGTCAGTTCATGAGTGGATTAACAAAATGTGGTATATGTATAGCATAGAATACTACTCAACCATTATAAGGATGAATTAAAGCCTTTTGCAATAATTTGGATGGAACTGGAGACCATTATCCTAAGTGAAGTATCTAAAGAATGGTAAAACAAACACCATGTGTACTTGCTAATAAATTGGAACTAACCAATGAACACAGATGTGCATAGAGGGAAGTAAAACTCAGTGGAAATCAAGCAGGGGAGAGAGCAGAGGAGGGGAAGGGGCAAAAACCTACCTAACAGGTACAATGAACATTATTTGGGTGATGGACACACTTATAACCCTGACTCAAGCTTTACAAAAGTGATCCATGTATCCAAAAACATTTGTAGCCCCCTTAATGTTTTGAAATTTAAAAAAAAAAAAAAAAAACTAATGAAAGTTTTTCTCTTGAGTTAGGGAAAGATGAGAAAATCTACTACCACCTCTTCTATTTAGCATTTTCTAGAAGCCAGGGAAAGTACAATAAAGGAAAAAATAAGAATTGGAAAGAAAAATTGAGCTGTTATTATTTTTAGATGACATGATTGTGGAAGTAGAAAATACAAAAATAATAACAGATACACTATTGGCATTATATATAAATTTTAAAAAATCACAGAATTAAAAAATCAATTGCATTTATATACATCAGCAACAATCAATCAGAAAATGAAACTTAAAAAAGAATAAACTTTACAATAGCACTGACAAACATCAAAGACCTAGGAATAAATTTAATTAAATGTATGCATGAATTATATACTTGAAACCATAAAATATTATTGAAATTAAAGGCCTAAGTAGAAGAGTGTACCATACCATGTTTATGGTGGATGTAAAGATAGTAATTGTCCCCTAATTGAACTATTAATTCGACCTAATCACAATAAAAATCTCAGGAATGTGAGCGTGTGTGTGTGTGTGTGTGTGTGTGTGTGTGTGTGTGTGTGTGTATGTTTAAGTTGCCAAGCAGATTCTAAAATGTATAATGAAAAAAATCCTAAGACCCAATAAAAGCCAAGACAATGTTGTATAAGAAAAACAGAAGACTGTCACTCATAGTGATCAGATTT
Organism: Microcebus murinus; assembly: GCF_040939455.1. Classification (NCBI taxonomy): domain Eukaryota; kingdom Metazoa; phylum Chordata; class Mammalia; order Primates; family Cheirogaleidae; genus Microcebus; species Microcebus murinus. The sequence continues at coordinate 97,545,311 of NC_134136.1, forward strand.
ACTATAAAAGTTAATTAAGACTGTGGTATACTGCAGGATAGACAAACAGATGAATAGAAAATAGTCAGAAATTGATTTACAAATATGTGGACACTTGATTTACAATAAAGGCAGTAATACTGTAACCTAATGCAGGCTTGACTATCTGTTGCTCGAAAGCCAGACTTGAAAGACAATTGAGAGACAAGGGGTTCATGGAAGGAAAGTGGGTCTATTCAAGAGCTGGCACCCTGAGGAGATGGTAGACTCAATTCCTCAGACTGCCCAAGGGTATTTTTTTTAATTTCAGGAAATTATGGGGGTACAAACTTTTTGTTACATGTTATGACTTTGCTACTCCCAACCATGATTTGAGGCGTGCCCTTTTCCAAGGGTTTTAAGAGGGAAAGAGTTGTGGGAAACTACGGGCAGGCCAGCATGCCTTGTTCTGGTGGTTATCTTGAGTAATGGGCCATCTGGCAGTGGCACCAGCCAGACCACAACAGGAGTGAGGGTTTAGCTATTCAGCGTTCTTCCTCCAGAATGAGGGCTTTGTTCCACTATCTTGGCTCCACAGTTGACTGCTCAAGGCCAGTTCCTGGAATTCTTAATTAAGTAAGCACACAATTAGGCATTGTAAAAGAAAGAGTTATTAGTTAACTTTAAGGTGGAGCAACTGTTACTGTTGTTATAGTACAAAATTGTGAGAAAAAGTCTGGTCTTTTCAACAAATAGGAAATAATAATCTGGATTACCTGACACCACACACAAATATCAATTCCAGGAGAATTTGTACATCTAATGATGACAAGCTAAATAAAACATGGAGGAAAAAAAAATAGGAGAATATCTTCATGACCTTGTGACAGATAGACTGTAATTTCTTAAGACACAGAGGCAGTAATCATAAAGAAAAAAGTGGTTAACATTTTTTTTATTTTTAGAGAAGGAATCTCTCTATGTTGCCTGGAGTAGCCTCAGACTACTCTGAGTGATCCTCCTGAGTAGCTGGGACTACAGGTGCATGGCACCACACCCAGCTATATTTTTTAAAAGTAGCAATTTCATTACAAGAACCATTAAGAGAGTAAAGAGGCAAGCCACGATTGTTAGATGTTTGAAGACATATGAGCATCAAAGGGCTTATGTGTAGAATCCAGAAAGAATTCCTACAAATCAATAAGAACAAGGCAGACAAACCAGCAGAAAAAAAAGAGCAAAAGTCTTGAACAAGCACTTAACAAGAATATCCAAATAGAAAATAAGCATTTATAAAGGTGCTCAGTATCATTAGGCCTCAGGGAAATGCAAATTAAATCACAATGACACAAAGAAATGATAAATGCTTGAGGTACTGGATATCCCAATTACCCTGATTTGATTATTACACATTATATGCCTGTATCAAAACATCACAGGTACCCTATGAGTATATACAACATGTACTCAAAGTAATTAAAAATAATAAAAATAAATATTAAAATGCTAAATAATTAAAAATTTAAAAATCTACCTCATTAATAAAATACAATAAAGTCATAATGAATTCAGAATAATCCCCAGAATAAGTATAATCAAAACAATTAGCAATACCAAGTGTTTGTGAGAGTGTGGAGCAACTGGAAGCCTCACACACTGTTCTTGGGAGTGTAAATTGATACAAGTCCTTTGGAAAACTGCTTGGCAGTATCTACTAAAGCTGAACATCTGCATACCCTATGGTTCATCAATTCCACTCCTAACGGCGAATCCAACAAAAATACATACATTTGTGATGCAGAAGATATGTACAACAATGTTCATTACATAATCATTCACAATAGTAAAAAATGAAAACAAAACAAAAATCCTGGAACCAATCCAAAGGTCCATCAATACTAGAATGGTTAAATAAGTTGAGGTAAATTCATGCAAGGAAATGAGAATGAAGGAATTATGGCCAAACACAATATCATGTGTTTGATATGAATCTTACAAAGATAATGTTGAAAAAAAGCCAGGTCCAGTGAGTACATACTATAAGTTTCCATTCACAGTAAGCTCAGGAACAGGCAAATTAATCTATGGCATTAGAAACTGGGAGAGTGCTTGCTTTTGGGGAAATTAGATTAGTGATTAGAAGAGAGTGCGAGAATCTTATGAGGGCACTGCCTATGTTCAATTTTGTATCTAGGTAGTTAAATTAGTGTGTTTACTTATTGAAATTCATTGAGCTCTACTCTTGTCTGTGCTAATTTCTATATGTATACTATATTTCCAAAAATGCTAATGGAATGAAAATAATAGATAATAACAACAGGGATTGTACACAGAGAATAAGAGTTGAGTAGAAATATTGATTAACTTTAGCCTTTTCAAGTCAAGTATACATAATAAAATATCAAAGTAAGTGTCAATAATCTCCCTACTTAGGAAGCCTAGAGAAACTATGTTTTCTTCTCTCTCTCTCTCTCTCTCTCTCTCTCTCTCTCTCTCTCTCTCTCTCTCTCTCTCTCTCTTTCTGTCTCTGTTTCTCTATTACAGCACTTGTTCCCACTTTGTTTTTAGAAAGAGTTAAAATCAGCACAAAGGGTTTATTAATCTCTGTCAGAAAAATAAATACATAAAATAAGCAGAACCCCTCAACAAACCTCTGTATACACATACCCAACTGCCCTATAGAGAAACTTTCTACAAAGAGCTAATGAGGTTCATAAGTGTAATGGCTTCAGAAGTCCAAACAATTAAAGTTTATTTTTTAAAAAAGCATACAGAGGTCAATTCTTTGTGGCTCTTCAAGTCTATCCAATCTCTCCCAGAGAAAATTCTCATCATCTGGTGTGTTGGGATGGTTGATTCTCTTCTCTTTGCAATATCTTCTATGCACACATATGTCATACTCTCCTTGATTTGTTTGTGAAGGCATCTAGAAGAATAAGCAAAGTCTCATGTTGAACTTTAGGTTTGGGAAGTGTTAGACCTCTTTTCTATTTTTTAAACAATTTCAGTGGGGAGAAACTACAAATGTAGGAGCCATTTCAGGCAGTGGAAGTCACATTAACCTTTTTTTCTTCCTTTTCTTTTTTTCCCCTTTTTTAAAATTGACAAATAATAATTGTATATATAATCAGCCCTCCATATCTGAGGGTTCTGTTTGAAAATATTTGGAGGAAAAACAAAATATATATAATAATACAACAATAAAAAAATTTAAAAACCAATATAGTATCACAACTATTTACATACCATATACATTTTAGTAGGTATTATAAGCAATCTAGAGATTATTTATACTGGAGGATTGCGTGGGTAATATGCAAATATGATGCCATTTTATTTAATAGACTTGAGAGTCCTTAGATTTTAGCATCCACTGGTGTGGGTTGGGGGATGACTGTATAATATATTTATGGGTATAATGTGATGTTTTGTTATACATTTACATTGTGGAACAGACTAACTTTTTAGGGAGTTATTGGAACAAAGAATTCAGGTTGAGGCAGGAAAGAAATCTAAAATACAGGCAATATGTTTATTTTAGGTTGTAATACAACCAAAGTTATTAGCAAGTAATTAACAACTTATTAAACTACCACTATTTTTTTACATTAATCATATTTTATGATATTCCTAAATTATTTAAAATTTTTTTCTCACCAACTATGATGTCCCCACAATGCTGCATGTTTGGAGATCAGCTGGGTGAAACAGTTTGACAGCAAGAGGATCTCTTTACAAATAAAAGAAGGAAAACTCAACAGGGAAGTTTGTCAGTTAAGACAGATAGCAGAGTATAGTCTAATCTTACTTAAGACATTTGTTTCAGCACGCTTAGTTACCTTTTCAAAGCAATTTTTTAGTTTACTGGATTATAAATTCACCATTCTTAACAACACAGTCTAAGTTATTTTTAGATCATATGTGAATAATTGAGGGTCTGTATTTTAAGTCAAAGTGATTAGCTTTAATTTTTCTCTAATTAAAGCTGATTCTCTTATTAAAGAGAGAGTCATTTCTATTTTCATATTTTTCTTTTCTTAAAAGGAACATTTCCACATGTCCCTCCTCCCGTACACACCTTGTTGCTTTTAAGTACCATGTTGTTTTAAATTTGATTCTGCATTGAACCTGCAGTTATCAAACCATGAATACTTTCCGCATTATTTAAAATATAAGCATAAATTGTTTTTCAATTAAAGTATCTTCTCTTTTAGAGCCCTGAACATTAAGGGCACATACGCAATATGTAGAGTCATTTGAATAATGAATACTGAGTAGAAAAAGGTATATCATTTTGATCTTAATGTTTCTTTGACATTTACCTCCAATCTGGAATGGCAAAATCTTGTACCTTAAAATTGAAAGGTAGTAATTATATTAGCAAATCCAGGGAGATGAACACAGTAACTTGTAACTATTAGGGTGATTTTTATGTTTAATTACTTTAGTGGTTATTATTTCCGCACCACCCCCTGAAGACACTTGTAGTGTATGCTTTAAAGTAACCTTTGATTTTGTTCTTGAGGTGGTCTAGGTCAAATCAATGCCCTCCAGCTGTCAGGAACACACTTGTAGTTGAACAATGTTAGGTTTATTGGCTCATTGTAATGAAGAAGACAGTACATCACAGGCATCTCAGTAAGAGGATGTGAGAAACGACTTATTATAGGATATGGGCTTTTCTTTGGTGATTTTTGGGTTGGGTTCAAGGAAGCATGGTCTTCCTATGGACTGGTTGCCCTCAGAAGACAAGGCAAATTCTGTGATTATGACCTTAATTTTTATCTACAAGGTGGGTATTCTAAAGGACAAATTTTGGCCTAGTAGAAAATACATACAATTTATTTTTATGGCTGAAACTTAATACATGAAACTAAGAGTAAGGGACCCTTAGTGAGTGCAGTAGATATCTCACAGGGAAAATGAAGATTTAGGACTAGAGAGCATGAGACCTTGTCATTGGGTAAGTGGATGGTCTTGGTATGGTCGCATCCAGTGCAATTGAAGGGATGTCCTTTCTGCTGAATCTTGAAGTATACACAGTCTCCAGGCAGTAGCCAAATAGCATCTATTCTTGCAGCTACAAATTGAATGTCTTGTCACAAGCCATTAATATTTGTAATGGTGTACAAAATATCATCTAATGTATGAATATTTTCTGCATAGATGGCCACTGTATTGCAGCAGAAAATCTTATGATCATACCTATTAATATTCTCTGTTGATTATAGATCTCATGCTTGGAAACACTAGTAACTATAATTATTTTTTTTCATACTCCAATGTCACAATTTGACCACTGGAGCCCCTTTATTTTGGTTCCCTTTAATAGTATTCCAGAACTTTTGAAAGCATGCTTGCCTTTTTATAACAAAATAATCAAGACCCAACTTTGTTTTTCCCAGTTGATTGCTAGAGTCTACTAAAGATTTTCATTTATACTCTACTAAGAAATCTGACTGCCACACATGATGCTAAGTATATATGCAGTTGGAATGCCACCAAATTCCAGAAAGGGCAATTTGTAATCAGTGAGCTTATCATCAGTGTTGTCTTCATTTGATTGTGGCTTTCAATTACTCTAATCCTTGAGTTTTAATTATAAATGCTGTCAATTTAGCTTCATCATTATTAATTTAGCTTGGGAATGGGTGTTTGTTCACCTTACAGTGAGTAGGGATACATATTTGCATCAACAAGAGTTTTGATGTATAATTTTCCAATAACTAGAAGATGTGTATGCATTGAAGTTCAAATATGAATTAGTCATTCCCTCAGTTCTTGAGTAGTTGGATTCTTAAGCTTCAAAAATATACAAGGGCTCTAAAAGTCATGTTTAAAAACTCATATTTTTTTCTGAAAAGTTAATAAGTGACTCATATATGTTGCCAACAAAAATTTTACTACAAATTGTTTGTTTTGTTTCTCAAAAGTTCTTGGCTATCATATAATTCTTTTTCATTTGGAAAGTGGGAACAAGTAATAAAGATGGGCCATAGGCAGATATTAGAAAAACTTCCTCCCTTTATTGTTCTTTCTAACCTCACCTGTCTTCTACCTATATAAACTTGAGAATCACCACAGTTATTGGTCTCTTGTCCCTAAAGTTTATGAATAACTGAGCAGGTGGGAGGGGGGAGGAAGGGATGGGTATATACAAACACAACGAGTAAGTTGTGCAACATTTGGGGGATGGACACACTTGAAGCTCTGACTCGAGGGGGGGGGCATGGGCAATATATGTAACCTTAACACTTGTACCCCCATAATATGCTAAAAAAAAGAATGGTGCTCAGTATAAACAAAGACTCAGCAATATGTAGTATCTTTATAAATAAGGGAAATCCAAATGATCATTTCTGTACCTTCAGGCCACAGGATATTTTGAAATAATATCCCTGGAGCCATAGGTCAACTTTATGACTCAAATTCTCCTTTTCTTCTTCCTTTGACAAAATATCTTTTTAACAAACACTGCACTATGGATCAGTTACCATGGAGGAAAGAAATATCCCTGTGGTTGAATGCCACTTGGAATTGTATGACCAGGAGAAATAAGTAACAGGGCGCTTTTTTCCTCCCAGAAATCATGTTGTGTAGGTATTTGACTTTATAACATGTAAATGGCAACTTGTGTACTTTTATGTGTTCATATATTCAAGAGTACAGTGATATTGGCTCCCTCTTATGCTATAATATGTGCTATTGGGCATAAAAAACAATCATAAAATCTCAGTGGTATATACACAATAAGAATTTGATTAACTTACACATCTGCAACTCTACTGACCTTAACTGGACTCACTCACAAATCACACATCTGTGGTTGGCCTAGGTGGCTTTTTCAACTCACCTGAGCAATCTCATGTATCTGAAGATCAACAGGCCAGCTGGAGCTTGACTGATCAAGGATGTGGTATCTGAAGTAGCTATGTTTTACACTACAGTTCTGTGAGTTGGCTCCAAATGTTTCTCATCCTCCTCCTTGGTCCACTGAGGGTATGAACTCTTTATGATATGGCAGAGACACAAAAGGCCTTTTAAGGCCTAGACTTGGAATTGGCATACCATCACTTCCATCCCATTCTATTGGCAAAAGCAAGTCATGTGGCCAAAGTCAAAGTCAAGGGATGAGGAAATATAGTCCAACTTTTCAGAGTGGTAGCTGCAAAGTCACATGGCAAAGGGCATGAATATAGGAAGGGAACAGTAAAGAACTGGAACTATTAATGACAGCTACCACATACCTCTTGCATTTTCTATGCATAACACATGTCATACAAGTGGAGAAGTCTCATTAGTAATAATTCCTATCCTGATTCAGAGGTCAACACCTCAATCAGAAAGCAAGGGTATTGAAGAGTGATTAAAATCAGAGAGTCGGCCAGTAGCCAGACCAGGATTCAAATATCTGCTTTACCCCTTACTAATCTGGTAACTGAGCAAATTGATTTCTGTGAGGATTATTCTCCCCAACTAAATAATGACAAATATAATAGCACCTAACTGGAGTGTTGTTTTAGTATTGAGTGAGATAATGCTTGCAAATTGTTTAGCACTGTGACATGCACTTGGTAAGAGATCAAAGCATCATATCTGTTTTCTCTCTCTCCTTCCCTGTCTTTACTCATCTTTCCCTCTTCTCATTTTTTTCTTTCTCCTTCCCTTTCTCTTTGTCTCCCTCCTTACCTCTCTTTCTTTAGGATCTACTTCATGATTTGTTATACTCCATCTTGAATCAGCTCATTTTATATAAAATATATTCATTGAGGTCTTATCATTTTTCTTTTAAAGAAAACTTTTCAAAAGAAAGATTAATTTCCTAGGTTTGGCCCCTGAGTCTGAACAATACTTCTGAAACAAACTCAAACATAAAAACTGGCCTCTGAAAGCTACTGAAAAAAGGCATAGAGTCTATAAGTTCACCATAGGTCACATTTTATTGTGAAGGAAATATTGATTTTTTTGTATTCCCAACCATGACCTTGCCTTTGTGGTAACTATGGCAACTTCCCAAGTTGTGAGGTCTTGGTAAAGCCAACATGGCAAATTCATATTAAATTAGCTGAAGGAAACAGACAAGGGATATGTAATCAGCTACATAGGTGCTACAGAGATGCTATACAGAGATACTGATTTATTTAGCTTGAGAGGGAACCTGGACATCAGTATTTCTTGAAATCCCTCAGATGATTCTAATGGTGCAACCAAAGACGGAGAACCACTGCTCTGACTTAATAGATATCTTCTCATATGTGATATTTTAGGTAGAGACAAACTACCCAAAGGTAATTAATTATAACAGTATCCTCAATAATCAGTACAAATGCATCATATAACCAGTACAAATGCTAATCAGTATAAATACATCATATAACCTAAGAATTTTTGAAATAGACACCATAGAGAAAGCCAAAGCATTGTGTAAGTATAGGAAATGTCAAGATAAAGGTAGTTTGAACCCATAGCTTGGAAACACACCAATGAAGGTAGTGTGATGTTCTAGAATGAGAATTCGACTAGGATTCAGATATTTACCTCTGGTCTTAATTCAGGCACAAATAACTAACTACAGGAGCTTGGGTCAGTCACTGCCCATCTCGGATTGCATTTGCCTCATCTGCAAAATATGAAGACTTGATTCATTGCTTTATAATTCCTCTCCTTTACTGAAATCCTGTGATTTCTAAAATATAGAAATATTAAAACATGCTATGCTAGGGCCCCTCCTGAAACCAATTAAATCAGAATCCCCAGGAGTGGGATGTGGATGTCAGTAGTTTTAAAATGCTCCCAGATGATTCTAATATTCATTCTGGGTCACCAGCAGCTGGACTTTAACAACCTGCTATGGTGGTATTTATGTGGTATGGGAAAGGAGGAGAGGATAAGGACTAAAGTCTTTCAAGAGGAAAAAAAAAGGATAAAAATCAGTAACATTCTTATAGGCTAGTTAAAATCTCATATCACCTTTTTCCAACTCGTTTTGCTTGTTTTGTTTTTACCATATTCTTGGATAGTGGTTAAGTATCTGTTTTCCCTCTTCTCTCTTAAACCTGCCTTATTAAGACATTTCATTACCAATGAATATTTCATTTGAAGAATTGAGAAAGTGATCAAAAGTGGTACTGCTTGGGAAATGGAACTTACAAGATCTATTGCTAAGAGAGATGTCACCAAAACCATAATGGAACATATTTTATTTTAATTTTGCAGCTGTGAGAATATGTGCTTTCAGTTAGTGTATATTAAAGATAATTCACTGCAAAAATGTCAGCATCTGTAAAAAAAAAAGGAGAGAGAGAACTCAGGAAAACAGACTAAATTTAGTCAAAGGGTAAAGGCATCTGTTTTATTACATAAGGTGGTTGAGAGTATGGTAGCTCATCCCAACAAAAAGTCTTAGCAAATGGCCTGTGTCTGGTGGGCACCCCCCAATTTTTTCAGATGGACCACATTCACCCCTAAAATCTTCTTAATATCTTTGCCATTCTTCCCATTTTCCACCCTGTTCCAAGGAGACTGTTCTGAGTTTGCCATCCTAAATTATGTCTCTCAGAAGTCCTATCTAGAGCTATGATGCCCCAAATGGTAGCCATTAGCCACATGTGCCTATAGAAATTCAAATTAAATAAGCTAAAATTAAAATTTTAATTCTCAGTAACCACATGTGGCTATTGGCTACCATATTGGACATCACAGAACATTTCCACCATTACAGAATGTTTTGTTAGGGCTTTTCTAGGGTCTCAGCAGTGCAAAGTCCAAACTTACTTGCTAGCCAGTGATGATTCAGTGTTCTTTTAAAGTATCAGACATTGAGATTAATTCTGTGTCACAGTTTTCTCCTCTGAAAAATGGATATGAAAATAATGATCTTCTCCAAAGAAAGGGTTATAGAATTATGTTTCAGTGTCCTAAGGAGCATAATTCTGAATAAAAACTCCTGTACATGGAATGAAGTTATGTTATAAATCATAATCTTGGGAAAACTAAGGCATAATATATAGAAGAATTGCCATTATATCTCAAAATACAGTCCATATGCCTCTTGCTTTGGACTCCCCCTGCATTGTTTGTTAAAAATATAGATTTCTGTGCCTTCTCCAGTATTGCTGAATCAGAAAATTAGGGTAGAACCCATGACTTGGCATTTTAATAAATCCACTGATGATGCACATGTATACTATTTGATAAAATGCCTTTGTGGGAAAAAATCATTTCTAGCCCTTCACAGCATATTGTGCTTTGTGGTTACATTTTGATTTAACTGATTGAATTTATCACTCCTTTGGTCATTTGGTGTTTTGCAAACCTGTTTGGGAAGTGAGCAGTCTTTCCAACAATGAGATCACAACTATGATCCTGCAGGGAGAGTTAAATTGCAGCATATTCCACACTTGCTTTTCTTGTGACTGGGCAGTACCATTGAGTTTCCATAATGTTATGTAGTGTTTCTCTCATAAAGTGGTCATTTGGGGCTAGCCAAATGATTACCTAGGAAATATTTTGCACAGTTTCTGAAAAAAGCTGTTACAATTGGAAACAGCAGGAAAATACAGCCATTAAAAGAAAGAGAATGCCTATGTTTTTACAACAAAATAATTAGAAGCTATTACTGGCGCTGTTTAGATTTCAGTACCCCATCTATCTTACTTTCAATTAGAAACAATGTGGGCAAATAAGAGAAGGCTGGCTAAACATGAGTGCATTTCAACTGCACTGTTTAATAAAGTGAGACCCTCATCGATAACATAGTCTGTGAGATTTTCTTCTAAGTATGACTTTTGTTGGGTAGTACTAGTTTTTGAGGTAAAGAGCTAGGTAGCAATTTTCACTAATTTATATCCATTTATCCATCGTGATAATAGAATCTCAGAGATAGAATTTTTGAGCTTGTTAAGACCAACTTCTATTCAATGTCTGAATCCCTTATACAGCTTTCCCAGTGAGTGATTGCACTCCCATTTGGACACTTCTAAAAATGAGGTGATCATTTCTTCCAAAGGAAGGCATTCCCACTTTGGACTCGTCCTTACTCATGCAAAACCCAAATCATTTGGTTTTGGTTCTGCCTTCTTGGACTACATAGAGTAAACCGAATGCTTCTTTACATGACGACTTTTTCAATAGTGGAAAATTACCAGGGTGTTCCCCCTTGTCATCTCCATTGTGTGTTCAGAAATATCTTCTTTTAATTAACATATTCCAGCTTTCAGCTAATGGTGATGAAAATAGAACAAATCATTATAAATTTCTTCTACTTCAAAACACTTTCACATATTATACTTCTTAATTTAGACAAGAGTTGACAACTCATAGTTGCTAATTCAAAGAGATTTAACCCGACCAGCAAAAGAAATCGTCTTGACTAGTGGAGATTCTTAAGAAAATATATCCATTTCATCTACATTCCACTGGTCTATCGAATCTGTTTGGCAAAATCTCAAACTTTATTCATTAATACAGCATATTTATTAAGTGCCTGACTGCTGCATGTAGGGACTTAACCATGAACCGTAAGCTTAAGATCTAGGGAAACAAACATTTAGATGCCTGTATAACACAAAATTGCATTTTCCCTTTCATTTATTAGCACTCATTTGGAAGGGGCAGCAGGGAATGGGGGGAGAAGTCAAAGCAGCAGAAAGGGAACTAGACCAGTTGTCAGAGAAGAAAATCGAATTTTGTCAAACCAGCTCTGCTGTGTAAACATACGAAGTAGCCTTCAGCAAGTCACTTAACCTGACTCGGCTGCATTTTCTCTTTTGCTTACATCGTGGATTTGTGTACATTTTGTTTAATTTTAATCAGTTGAGATGATGCTTGTCACATGGCTCTCTCATTAAAGAGAATGAAGCATAATGTACTAAATACTAGATATAATAATAATCAGTATTTGCTGTATTACTTCACAGCTTACAAAGTGCTTCTCAAATATTGTATCCTTAAATATTTTTGAAGATTTGTGAACTCTTACCCCATTTGTGAGGTAAAGAAACTGCAACTAAGCTGGAATAGGCATTCAATCTAAAAATTATTACAATAAAATTTACCATTATCTTTTATGTAACCATTTTCAGGTTGTTTTATTAATGTCTGAAGAATTTTCTTTTTTGGCTCAAAGGCAAGTCCGCTGTCTACTTTGTAGATGTTACTAATTTGATAGATTGTATCTCTTCCTCTTTTTCAGCCTTAAATGTTTTTTACAATAATAAGCTGTTGTCAATTTCCATAATCTTTGCCAAACTGATCAAGTAACTGATATATTTTTTTTAAGTTTCATGAAACTTGTTTCAAATTTGACATTTTGCCTTCTACCATTTTAAAAGTAGCTGCTGAAATGCAAATATCAGAAGGAAAAAAAGACCTCTTGAATTGATCCCATTCTGTGTTAGTTCTCTTTTCCCAGAAATATACTTTGTAATGTTTTGTTAGTTGAGTTTTAAGTGTCTCAAGAGGTGGTAGATCTGGCACTTCTTTGGCAGCATATTTCACAGTCTAATAATCTTAATAGCTTTAATACCCTGCAATGTGTTTAATCCAGTCTTATTTGTTTATATAGGTTAAAAATTTCCGAAGGCCTCTCATCACCCTAGCAAAAGGAATTTTTTAATGGTCTCATCACTTTTTAATTGCTCAAATTTTAGCTTTTATTTGAAGTGTTTAAAATAAAAAGTTTGAAAGGAGCATTTTAGTTTGTCCCACAAAGGCTTTCAGTGATTATACCCAGGATCCTTTTCAGCATGTTTTGTTCAACTTAATTTCACAGCTTTCTTCCTTTGTCTCTTCCTAGCAAAATTAACCTACTTCTGTATATTCTTATGTAGGTTCAATAATTAAAATAATACCTATGGTTTGCTCCATGTTTACTATATACCAATGGTGGCTATGCATTTTAACAGGGTTTCCCAACATTGTTGTGGGGCTGTCCTGTGCACTGTAGGATGTTAAGCAGCATCTCTGGCCTATACTCACTAGATGCCAGTAGTACTTACACCCCTGTCCCCTCATTGTGACAACCAAAATTTTCTTCAGATGTTGCCAAATGTCTGGGGTCAGGCTGGCAAAATTGCCTATCTGAGAACCACTAACTTACATTAGTCCATTTAACCCTTACAGCAGCTTGTGAAACAAATGGTATTATCTTAATTTTATAGCTGAAGAAAATAAGGCTAAAAGAGGATCAACTATAATCTAAAATCACACCGGAGCAAATGGAGGAGCTAAGATTTGAATCTCTCTTCCCACTTTAAAACTAATGATTTTCCTGCTACCAACACTTTACTTTGATAATAATTCACAGGTTAGTTGCAAATTGTATGACATTATAGAATCTTTTCTCCACGTTTATTTTTTATTCTATCTAAAATTTTTAAATTCCCTTATGTAGAGGAAAACAGTTTTCTCCTACTTCATCATCTATATGAGAATTTTTTATATTATTTATTATTCAGTACTTTATCATTGTCTTCTTTGAAGCCAAGATGACTTATCTGATTTACCAAGACTTTGCTTTGTTTCGATTCTGACTTCTAAAGAATTTGAGATTCCTCTCAGCTTCACCTAATACACAAATTTTGTTAGTTTTTCCTATATTACATCAATAAAATATTTACTATTCCAAATGGCATACTCTTATTACATGTCTCGTCACAAAGTACATTTCTGTTTGGATTTTTGCCAGTTTAGAGTGCATAGATTCATTCTAATTCACAGTATCCTGATTTTCCAGAAAGTAGGTGCTGAGAAGAATCAGAGGAAAAGGATAATGAACAAATAAGCTGTGTGTTGGTAGTGGCACCAGCAGCCAAAGACAGAGCCTGGATTCCCTCATCTAGAGGCACGTGCCTTCGGAAAAGTGTCGAAGTACCACAAAATACAATTTGGATCCAATCTTAGTCAATGTAAATGAAAAATATGAAATACATGATTTATACCTTGGCTTGAGATGCTTGATGATACTTATTAGCTGCAGTGACAACATGACTTAGACTCCAGAAGTCCAACAATGGTCAAATACTTTCAGGAGAAAAGGAAAAAATTTGATATTTTCTATTTCATTTTCCTTTTATTAGTTCATCATTTTAAATTTAGCATTCCAGGCCATCCAGGAAAAGCCAAACAGATAACAAATATTTGGACTCACTGTTAGTTCTGGTAGCCACAGTCAATCTTTCTGAGGTCAACAGTCCAGTCTGTAACAGAATGACAGTCAAAGGGTTTGGATAATGTTAAAAAAAAACCCAAAAGAACAAAACTACAACTGTGGGCCATAATGTTCTGAGAAACATCTACTGAATTGCTTCAGGATTATAAAGTTTTTCTTAAGAGCAACCAAAATAATGTACTTGTAATATGTTTGGCTAAATTAAGTGTGAAATCTGCAACTATGATATGAAATGAAACTCATTTAAGTACTGGAAAACTGAGTCTATGGCATATGTTTCATCGGCCCTTTTCTCTGACCAGCTGCAACTATTTAATAACTGGGTTACTGATCAGATATTTTGCAAATGACCTGTGAGTTGATTGAATTCAGTCGGTTTCCTTTATCCAGTTTGCATGTGTAGGCACAAAGTAACCTGAATAATTGAATTGTGTAGGCTAAAAGGGTACATTTCCTTGTAGTATCCAGATAATCAGTACAAATTTGGGGACTTAGAGAGGTAGCTTGATTTGTGTTCTTAAAAGCTTCTATTTACTACTTTATTATGCATGTCAACAGATTGTATATGTGTTTAAAAGGCTCAGGAATGTTGAGAAAAGAGCCTTGTAAGTATTGTTTAATGATAATAGAAAGCCCAGTGTTGGAAATGTCATGGCAAACACCTAGTTGAAAGTAGAAAAAAAAAAGTGAGAGGGTCCCAAATGGTTAAATATAGAGTATATATAATTTGGGATGACTAGACTAAATATTCTGGTTTTACATTTAAGTTTTCTATTTTCAATTGCCATATGTCATGGAGACATTGACTTGAGCTACATTTAGTATTCAATGAACTAATCATGTTTGCAATGAATAGGTAGCTAACTTCCCAGGTATTCTTGTGACTGTATGACAATGTCACAAATGATAAGAACTGCTTGGAAGTGAGTTCTTTCAAAATTCAAATTGGTTTACCAATTCTCATGAACATTTATGAATATTTTGGTATCAGAGATATGATAATCCAGTGTATTGTTTAGCTATTGCCAACATTTGCATATTCTACTGGGGTTCCTTTTTGGTTATGATTAAGAAAATTAAGGAGATAGTTAAATAAAATTAGAAGTGACTTATTTGGGTCCATACAAACTATAATATATCTAGACCTCTATCTTAACAGTAGCACTTAAGTTGGGTTCTTCCAAAAGCAGATCCTGAGACAAGGATTTAAGTGCACACAGCTTATTTGCGAGGTTATCTCAATAATTACTGAAAGGAAAATGAGGAAATGGAACAGAAAAAGGAAGGAAACCAGAAGAGACTACGATATTAAGCAGGTTACCACTTGAGAGCAACTGTGGTACAATCCTGCTGGGAACTTCTGGGAGACAGTGGAGGAGATACCTCAGAGCTCTCCCATCAGAGAGCCAAGGAGGCCTGCAGTATTTATCTATCAATTCCTGTTGCCATTTATGGATGGCTGCTCCAGAAGGCCTAAGTCCCCAGAATGGGCCTGCCCTATGTACAACTTGAGCAAGCTCCTATGACTGGAGATTGACCTCTGGTAGAGAGACACAGTGTTTGTAGTAAGATACCCTTGGCTCACAAGTGGTTCACTGACAGAGCCTGTGATGGCTCTATTATTCCCTAAAACATCAGAAGCCCAATTAATGAAAAATCCAAATGGTGGGTCAGAACTTTGTACCATAAATGTGAAATCCAACTTCCATTAATTGCCCTTAAAAAAAGGAAAGCAATCAATATTTCCCCAATGTTTCTCTCAACAGCTGCTCATACAAGACAATCTAAAGAACCCTTGTAAACAGATTCCCTCACCATTTTTTTTTTCTAGCTGAGCCTGTTGTATGCTAGCTCAATTTAAACAGAAACCCTCACTGCTTCTGACTTGCTTTCCTGAATTTGCTGATGCCTGGGGTGCTTCATTTACACATGCACTTTATAACTAAAAGCGTGGTCCTTGGAGAGGAGTCATAGCAATCATTTTAATTAGCAGCAACTTGAAGACTGTCCTTCCTTTATCCCCTCAGTAACCCAAATGAACCAAGAGATGAGCTTATAAAGTTCTGCCCCAAAGGTTTCTCAGCTGGCAGATGATCAAAATATGCAGAGGCAATAATATTGGACAACTATTTCATACTCAGGCAGATTTTTAAACTGTTAATTAGACACCAGCTAAGAGGTGAAGGAGGTCCCATGGTTACTAGAATTTTTTCTAAGTTGTTGTCAACACTGTTTGGTCTACCCTGAAACCACAGAGATTTCAGAGAAAGAAATATTCATGTGCATTCAGATGATAAACTTTTTAAAAGTGTTCTTTACTCTCTGAAGAGCTTATCTCTTCAAACTATCCTTAATGTTTCTCGGCTCAGAATTGAAGAAATCCTTAAATATGCAATGAAACAGAAACAGAACTGACACTGAAATCATATAGCACATGATAGCAAAATGTTAAAAACACATTCACTCCCATCTGTACACGTTTGAGACCAGATTTACATTTTAGATGAGGTTATTAGGTCCATTCCATTTTAGCCTGATTGTGTTTATTTTGTTTCTTTTAGGATAACAATGTTTTATCTTGCTTTCCTCTTACTTTCTTTGGACTAGTCTTAGCCCAACTCTTAGAATGGATTCAAATGCTTCAAGAAAATGCCCCATTGCATGTCAGTACATTATTCTTTAAAATGGCTCAAACACCTGTAACCTGGGGCAGGTAGTACCAGGAAGAAATGTTAAGGGGAAGGTCTGATATGAAAAACAGAGCTCTAACAGCTGAGCCCTTTCTTGCAAGATAAGGTTTTTATAAGAGCTTTTTGTAATGGCATTTTATAATCATTCTTTTGTTTCCCAGAAACAAGTTGTCTGCTGCTATATTTTCACAGTAACTAGTATCATTTTAGAGATGCTCTTTTTACTAGCAAGTCAGATGGCACATTTTAAATCTTCTCCTCTTGTAAAATGCCACTATAGAGAGCATTATATAAATTCAAGGCATGTACAATACTATGCACAATTCTTATTGAATAAAAATAGATCTTAGAGCCATATAGTTAGTGTCTCACAATCCCATAACAACCTATGAAATATGAAACACTCAGGCAGTTAGGCGAGTTGTCCCAGCTCCATTAAACCAAGCATACAGCATTCTGATAAATCATTTAAATGCTTGATTACATTGTTTTCACATTTGGTCTGGTGAGTTGGCTTTGTGGCAGTAAAGCCCTGGAACCCCACTGATTCTCTCAAAATGTTGCTCTTATTTCTGAGGAATAATGCTCTCTTCAAGTTAGTTTTCTAACATTCCCATATTAATTGGCATAGACCTTGACTATGTTACATGTCTACATTAATTGATCACTGAGAAAATAATCCCAGGCTCATTTAAAGATGAAAAAATGTTTAAAACAAAGCTTTGTGACTATTGTAAAATGATATTAAACACTGAAATATCATGCTGAACCTGCGTTTTCTGGAAATATAAAGTCTGTGTTTTTGTTAGAAAATAATTTGAAAACTCTTTTGGACCATTTAATGAGATGCACTGCCAGATATAACATTTTGTAAACTTGAAGAAGTTGGATCATTTTTATTTTTCTTGTCCATTCCAGTTCTCTTTAAGTGTTTCAAACCAACATGGATATCCTTGGCATCTTTGCATGTGACTTTTTCCAGGACCATCTGATGGTACTATTGTAAAATGTGCTGAAGAAAGAAGTTGGTTGAAGGTTATTATCAATTAAATGAAAATTCAGATGAAAACTAAAGGCTACCAGGCTACTCAAATAGAGTAATGAATAATTGTCTAAACTTTTAAAAAGACATTTGGAATGAAATTGTGGGTTTTAATTAAGTTGGAAAATGGCAGAAGTATCAAGTTTACCCAGACACCGAAATACACATACCTCCATGACAATGCAATTTCCTAATCTGAGGAGTGGGGAATGAGCTGAAGTTGGAGTTAAAGTATGGTTTAAGCCATCATCAATAGGTATCTTAATGGGTCAAAAAAGCTCATGCCAAAGAATGGCCCTTTACCACTCCTAGTGGCCTCACAGGCCTGAGAATGATGGAGGGAAGTTCTCTTACATTTTCTTAATTTACTAGAGAAAATAACAGAATATCCATCTCCCGAGACCAACATTTGTCTCAACCTAATGGAAGGGGATTAGGTTCTTTGTTTGTTTTTCTAATGGGTTGATATAAAATACTAATTTTCCCCAGTTTAAAATTGTACTGCAAATATTCCCTGTGAGCATATAAGTGTATAAGAACAATTTAATTGTTTTGAAAGGTAAAATGCAGAATAAACAACTATCCACAAAATTGCATCCTTTTCTCATGTGTTACTTTAATTACAGTCATTTGAACAGCTTCACCAATTGCACATCCTATTTTTCTTAAAAGCAATATAATTGCATATAAATAATTCAGGCAAAGATGTGACCATGCAGGCCCAGAAACATTTGACTGGTTCTAGTGATCCCAAAATGAATAATACTTAATATTTATTATTAAATTTCATAACCAAAGGTGAAAGTATAGTCATGCAAGTCTTTAATCATTAAAAAGGAAAAAATATGGCAATCCCACCAGAAGAAATTGCATCACCTGGAATAGCCTACAAACAGTGGGAAATAAAAGAGTCAAAGAATTAAAATAAAATTCCCCATTAGAAGTTAGAAATCTGAAATTCAGATAATGTTAGTGATTTGGCCCAGATCACACATAAGAGTCTATGATAAAGGGGATTTTATATATTAGTTTTTATCCCTGTGTCTGAATTATAGAATGCTTTGTAAATAGACTGTATTGTGTCTCATTCAGAAGTGCATTGAGGTGTCCTAACATACAGAGCTTGAACTTCTAAAGAAGACAAAGCAGATAAATGCACCCATAGAAAACAGAAAAACTAAATTACATATCCATTTTGTAAAAGGAACTCTTCAGCAGCTATGAGTCATAAACTGAAAATTAGTTCTGTGTTTAATTGAAAGAAAACTAAATCCAAATTAAACTAATTTAGCATTATCATTTTTACACATTAAACAAATATTATTAAGGAAACAATTAACAGAGTGGAAAAGCAACTTACATAATGGAGAAAAATATTTGCAAACCACATATCTGATCAGGGAGTGACATCCAAAATATGTAAGGAAGTGATACAACTCAATAGCAAAACAAAACAAAACAAAACAAAACAATACAATTTTAAAATGGGCAAAGGTTTTGAACAGACATTTCTCTAAAGAAGACATACAAATGGCCAACAGGCATATGAAAACATGCTAAACATAACCAATCATCGGGAAAATACAAATCAAAATCACAATATCACCTCACACCTGTTAGGATGGCCATTATTTTAAAAATAATAACAATAACAAGTGAAGAGGATATAGATAAATTAGAACCCTTGTTGGTGGTAATATAAAAGGTGTAGCCACTATGGAAAATAGTATGGAGACTCCTCAAAAAATTTAAAACAGAACTACCACTACTGGGTATTTATCTAATAGAATTGAAATCAGAGGCCAGGTGCAGTGGCTCATGCCCATAATCCTAGCACTTTGGGGGGCCGAGGTGGGAGGATCACTTGCCAGGGGTTTGAGACCAGCCTGGGCAACATAGTGAGACCCTGTCTCTACAAAAACTAAAATAAAATAAATATCCAGCAAGTGATCATGATACTGCACTCCAGACTGGGTGACAGAGTAAGATCCTGCCTCAAAAAAATAAAATTGAAATCAGGATCTTGAAAAGATATTTGCACTCCCATGTTCATTAAAGCACTACTCACATTAGCAAAGATGTATAAACAATGTAAAATGTCCATAAATGGGTGAATAAAGAAAATGTGATATATACATACATACATATGAAGTCCAATTTATCAATTTGTTCTTTTATGGATCATGTTTTTAGTGTCAGTATAAAAAACTTTGCCTAACCCAGGATCACTAAGTTTTTCTCCTATGTGTTCTTTTAGAAGTTTTATAGTTTTAGGTTTGACAATTAGGTCTATGATTTATTTTAATATTTAGATATAAGGTATGGATAAAATTGCATATTATTGCATATGGATATCAAATTGTTCCAATATCTTTTTTTGAAAAAACAATCCTCTACACTGAATTGGACTTTTACCTTTTCTAAAATCAGTTTTTCATGCGTGTGCAGGTCTCTTTCTGGACTCTATTCCACTTACTCAGTTGTCTATCTTTGTACCAATACTACATGGTCCAGCTAATTATATCATAAGTCTTGAAATCAGGTAGTTTTAGCTCTTCAACTGTGTTCTTCTTTTTGAAAATTGTTTTGCTGATTCAGGATCTTTTGCATTTCCATACGACTTTTAGGATCAGCTTGTCAGTTTGCACAAAAGATCATGCTGGACATTTTGGATAGGATTGTGTTGAATCTACAGCTCAGTTGTGAGAATTGATATCTTAACAATAATAAGTGTTATGACCCATAACGATGGTACATATCTCCATTTATTTAAGTCTTCTTTAATTTCTCTCAATAGCATTTTATAGTTTTTAGTATACAGGTCTTTCACAAGTTTTGTCACATTAATCCTGAGGAGGTCATATTTTTATGCTATTTTAAATGCTAACTTATAAATTTTAATTTCTGGCTTTTTCTTATAGAAACATAAGGAAACATTGATGTTGCATATTGATCTTGTGTCTTGCAACCTTGCTAAACCCACTTTTTAGTTCTGGTAGTTTTTTGTAAATGCCATCAGATTTTATACATTGACAAACACATCTGTGAACAAAGACAGTTTTACTTACTCCTTTTACAATCTGGAAGTTTTTATGTCTTTTTCTTGCCTGATTTCACTGGCTAGAACCTCCCAGTATAATGTTGAATACAGAGCAAATATTCTTGTTTTGTTCCTGATCTTAGGGTAAAACATTTAGGTTTTTGCCATTAGTATGATGCTAGCTACTATAGTTTTTTAAATAGATGCTTTATACAAGGGTGCGGAAGTTTCCTTCTATTCCTATTTTGCTGTGAAGTTTTTAAAATTAGTAATAAACGTTAGATTTATGAAATGCTTTTTCTGTATCTATTAAGGTGATCATATAGTTTTTCTTTTACAGTTGTTTGCTCCGGTGGATTGCTCCAGGTCAGGAGTTCGAAACTAGCCTGAGCAAGAGCGAGACCCCATCTCTACTATAAATAGAAAGAAATTAATTGGCCAGCTAATATATATAGAAAAAGTTAGCCGGGCATGGTGGCACATGCCTGTAGTTCCAGCTACTCGGGAGGCTGAGGCAGGAGGATTGCTTGAGCCCAGGAGTTTGAGGTTGCTGT
Source organism: Microcebus murinus (assembly GCF_040939455.1). Classification (NCBI taxonomy): domain Eukaryota; kingdom Metazoa; phylum Chordata; class Mammalia; order Primates; family Cheirogaleidae; genus Microcebus; species Microcebus murinus. The sequence goes on from NC_134136.1 coordinate 97,566,765, forward strand.
GAGCTAGGCTGACGCCATGGCACTCACTCTAGCCTGGGCAACAAAGCAAGACTCTGTCTCAAAAAAAAAATAAGTCTATAGTGATATCCCATTTTTCTTTTAACTTCTACTTCCTTTTGTTGACTGATGTTGCATAAAGTATTTAGGTATTACTTTCTTGATATGTATCCAGCTTGGCAGATATAGTGCTTATTTAGTTTATGGTTTGATATCTTTCATCACTTTTGGACAATTTTCAGTCATTATTTCTGTAATAATCTCTGACCATCCTTATTTTCCTTTCTTTCTTGGAGTTCAATCATATATGAATTAGACCTTTTCATTGTGTCCCAAAAGTCTCCAATGCTTTTTTCTATATGTTTCTGCCTTTTGACTTTCTGTGAGTCAGTCTGGATATTTTTATTCTTATCCAAACTGCATTTTAAGTAATTCTAACCTTTTGCATCCAATTTGCAGCTAAAATAATCCACTGAGCTGGTAATCTTAATACCTTGGTTTTGTTTGTATAATTCCCATTTAACTTTATTAGTTTCCATTTATCTACCCAAATTCTCCATCTTTTCTTTAAATTCCTCAAATATATTAACTATTGTTAATTTGACATCTTTGAACAATATCTCCATTATATGGGCCTCCTGTGAATCTATTTTTATTGTCTGCCTTCTCTATTGGTTTTTGATAATTTTTCCTCCTTATATGCCCGATTGTTTTAAAATTGTTGAACATTCTATATTAAAAAACGAAGAGATAATTTGAGGTTCTAGATGATGCAGTCTTCCACCAGAGCAGATTTATTTTTATTTTGCCTCCACAAGCAGGTACTTTAGGGAAACTAGAAATCCCAGAGTAACTTAATTCAATCAGGGAATGATATTATTCAAAGCTAAACTTTATTGTCTCTGAGAGGTGGAAACTTCCATTTCACATTTACTCTTGAGTATAGTCCTATAGAATTATGTTAGGACCCCTCCTGCTTGGTGGTCTTGCACTCAAATTTTTGTCTGAGGATTCCTCTGAGTCTTGACTGGAAGCTCCATGCCACTTAGCAGGCTCTCAGCCACTGCTTTTAAATTGTCAAATGCCTTGAGGTAAAAAAATAGCACCAAACTCCAGGCTCACTTCTCTGGCTTTTCTTCTTTATAGGATCTTAGTGGCACTAATCCTTATATCTTCGTATTTCTCCTTGCCTTCAAACAGAGCCTTTTAATATTTTGTTCAAATTTTCTAGTTGTTCTCAGTGAGAGTGTCGTTACTTTGCCAGAAGTTGAACTCCCTTCCAGTCTATGAATGATAGATGTAGATTTAAACAACATTTATTGAGTGCTTCCTATGTGTTGGGTGCTAAATAAAAGGCTCATACATATCTTGACTCATATAATCCTCATAGTAATTCTGGATATGAGTATTTCCATTTTGCAGACAAAGGTAAAGACATTGCCTAAGAATGTATATCTAGCAAGCTCCAGATGTAAAATTTCATGCATTTAGTTCTATTTTTGTCCCTGGAGCTTATGCTAGATATCACCAATTATTTTCATGAGAAATGAAACAAGTTCACATACTAGAAAATGCAGCTCTAGTCACAGGTACAGAAGTTGAAACTTTCCCAATGCCTAGCATTCTGGTTAGGTAGCAGTAGATTTGTTTTATTATTTACTTCGACTTAGTTTCTTATTTTCTTCCAATTTTTATTGGGAAAGTTTCAAAATGCACTAAAAAATAGTGCACAGAAATGAACTCTAAGGGACCTATCACATAGTTTCAATCATCATAAATATTTTGTCATTTAAAAAATGTATCTCACTTTATCTTCCTTTTTGCCATAGCCTTTTAAATGACATTCTGGAATTTACCTCCTAACTACTTTAGTATGCATCCTCCAAACTAAAAATATTTTTCGTTCATATTTTTAAAAAGTTCTACTGAATGTATCTTGCTCATAGCAAATTAGAGTTCTATTTTTTTAAAAAAAGGATCGGCATCCCAAGAGCTCCATTCTAGGTATATATTCAAGAGAACTGAGTGTATATATTCACCAAAATACATGTACAAGAATATTCATAAAAGCTGTATTCCTAACAGTCAAAAGTTGAAAACTACCCAATATCCAACAGTAGAATGTATAAATAAATTAAAATATATTCATACAAAAGAACAAACTACTGCCACATACAACAACATGAGTGAATTTCACAGATATCATGTTGAATAAAATAAGCCAGACTAAAAAAATAATGCTATATTACTCTATTGATATAAATTCAACCAGGCAGAATCCATTCATGGGTGATAGATCTTTGAAAAATAAATAACTTTGGGAGGGAGGATTGATTGAGAGGAAGCCTTCTAGAATGCTGGAAATATTCTTTATTTTGAACTGGGTGGGGTCACACAGGTGAATATATATGTAAAAACCCATAGAGTTTGTGTCTTTTACCCTTTATTGAAGTATTACATTATACTTCAATACAAAAGCAATGTTAACAAAGGAGCAATAAGTATTCTCAGGAACTAGCAAAATTTGTTCGTGAAGGGCCAGAGAGTAAATACTTTTGGCTTTGTGGGCCATAAGGTCTCTATCACAGCTACTCATTTGTAGCACAAAAGCAACCCTCAATGATATATAAACTCATTAGCATGAGTGTATTCCAATAAAACTTTATGCATGGACATTGGTATTTCAATTTCATATAATTTTCACTTGTCATGATATATTATCCTTTTTTCTTTATTTTTTAATTTCAGCATATTATGGGGGTACAAATGTTTAGGTTACATATACTGCCTTTTCCTCACCTGAGTTAGAGCTCCAAGTGTGTCCATCCCCCAGACGGTGTACACCACACCCAGTAGGTGTGAATATACTCATCCCTTCCTCCCTGCTCCCATCTGCCTAACACCCAATGAATGTTACTACTATATGTGCATTTAAATGTTGATCAGTTAATACCAATTTGGTGGTGAGTACATGTGGTGCTTGTTTTTCCATTCTTGTGATACTTCACTCAGCAGAATGGACTCCTCATCAAATTAAAAAGCTTCTGCACAGCCAAGGAAACTATCATGAGAGCAAACAGACAACCTACAGAATGAGAGACAATTTTCGCAAGCTACACATCTGATAAAGAGCTGATGACTAGAATCTATATAGAACTCAGGAGAATCAGCAAGAAAAAAAAATCAAACAACCCTATCTTTTATTTTTTAATTAAAATATTCTTTCTTATTACAAAAATAATACATTTCTTAATGGAAAACCATTAAGTACATTTTTCAAAATGCTATAACTCTTCTCACCCAGAGGTCATTTTGATGTATAACTTTCTCTTTGTACTTTTTTTTTTTTTTTTTTTTTGAGACAGAGTCTCGCTTTGTTGCCCAGGCTAGAGTGAGTGCCATGGCATCAGCCTAGCTCACAGCAACCTCAAACTCCTGGGCTCAAGCGATCCTCCTGCCTCAGCCTCCCGAGTAGCTGGGACTACAGGCATGTGCCACCATGCCCGGCTAAATTTTTTCTGTATATATTAGTTGGCCTATTAATTTCTTTCTATTTATAGTAGAGACGGGGTCTCGCTCTTGCTCAGGTTGGTTTCGAACTCCTGAACTCAAACAATCCGCCCGGCTCGGCCTCCCAGAGAGCTAGGATTACAGGCGTGAGCCACCGCGCCCGGCCTCTCTTTGTACTTTTTTAAAAAAAATTTGAAAATGTAAAAACTACTCAGCTCATGGGACACACAAAAACACACGGTACACTACATTTGGCCCATAGGCTATAGTTTACCAACCCCTGCTCTAGATGTGTGTATAAACATATCAGGAATATATATATATATATATATATATATATATATATATATATATATGAATATGGGCATTAGAACTTGAGCAGTTCTAGAAAACCTGGAGGGTCAAAAATAGAACTGACATTCACATGAGGAAGATTTATTTTAGGCTTTCTGCAATTGCAGGCAGAGAATATAAAGAGCCAATGTTCCATGGTGATTGGTGACAGTGGTCAGTAACAGGAATGTATATTGTTATTTTCACAGTATGATTTACCATGAAAGTAAATAATGCTCTGAAATTGTTATCATTAGACTACTGTAAAAGCATTTAACATTTTCTTCCCTCTGTGCTCTTTATTTACCTGAAAGTTTTTACTACACACAGTGGTGACAGTAGTAATTTGGGATTTCAGGGAGATGGTACTAAATGCAGGCAGCTTGTGCCTGGAATATCTCAAATGAACTTCCCTCACCAGCCTATCTCCAAAGCAGACTCCTTTTATGAACATGTTTTTCTTTGGCTTGGAGGTATTCATGGAAGTGGTGATAATAATAAGATTTGGCACTTATATGGTGTTTTCTCCTTTCAAAGTGCTTCTTTCTAAAAAGAACCTAAAGGGTACATTTTAAGTCCATCTTCTTTTCACAGCAGTAGGAGCCACAATTTTTACTAACTCCAGAGAATAGCTGTAGCCTTTTTGAAAACATGCACTGAGTTTGCTACCAGAAAACTCTGACTGTGACCAGCTTTCTCCTTTCAAAAATGATGCATTTCACCTTTTTAATTCTGTCTTTTCTGTCCTTCCATTACACAAAATATAAGCAATTATATAAATGGAAGTTTACTCACCTAACACAATAATCTCTTTGTAGAACTTGACTTATTTCAATAGTTCTATTAATAAAAACATTGCATATCTGCTTAATCTAGATAATTATTTTTTTATGCTGGCAAAAATTATTTCATTCCTATGTGATAAGCACTACAGGAATAAGGAGGAATTGGATAAGAGGTTTCTCAGGGAACTCGCAGCCTTGTGGGAGAGATGGAGTTGGAGGATAGATCCCATCTTTGACCTTTGTAGCTGATTCTTTTGGATAATATATTCCTTCAGGCATATAGGTGGCAGCTTTTGACAATAGTGCCTGTTCCAAGAATTGCCTGGGATAACGCCTTGCTTTCTTAAGGTGGGTTTCTCTTCTCCCTGTCACCAAATCCTCGCCACTACCTGCTCTGGCCTTTTAGCTTTAAACATCTGCTTTCATTTTACCTCTCTGGCTTACTCAGCTTCCTAATCAATTCAGCTATGCATCCTCCCTTGATTTCAGCTGTGCTGAGGCTTCAGGGGAAAGAATTGCTCCATTAGTCTTAGACTCAAAGGATCATGATAGCCTGGTTGACCACTGGCCTGGGGAGAAGGTTCTAAGCATACACCACAAATAGGGATAATATAATTGAGTTGAACAATTGTGGCTACTGGTAATTGTCTGACCCAATTTAATGGCTTCCTAGTAGAATAAAAATCCTCATCCAAAATAGATAAACTACAGGCAATAATGATGATTTTTGGCCTCTGTTGCCAGCTTCAAGCATATAGGAAGCAAGTTTTCCTGCACATACATAAACAAGTAGAGTTTGAAATCTTGCAGTCTACAGTTTGCTGTTCCATTGATGAGTTCATCAATTGCTATATCAAATGTTTGAAATCAGGTTCCCTTAATCTTTGAGTAGATACCTATTCTCATGCTTCAAGCTCAGGAAGTTTCTCACATCTGAAAAGCTGTTTTTTTCTTCCATAGACACAGCTTATTTTTCATTAAGCTGAGCAGAGTGGCTGAGCCAGCGAATAGAGCATCCAGCAGGATAATAACAGTGAGGTGTTCTCTTTGTGGGACTACATCAATTCAAGCAGGAAAATCAATGCACCTGGGGGAGAGTACAACACCATTCCAGCATCATTAATGCTCAGAAGGCAACAAAAATCACAAGGAGAAAAATTCACTCAACTTTGGTCACGCAGAGAAACAACAGGTGAGTTGAGGTGACTAAGCTCTTTCTCAGTCACTTAGAAGGGAATGTCCATTTGAGAGGCATTCCCAAGTTTACTTTCAGTAACTCCAGCTGCTAAAATTAAAGCCACATATTTAAAGTACTCAGGGCTTTTTAAAGGCTTTGCCATTTTTTTTTTTTTTCTTTTCATCACACTGACTTTGGAAGGAAAGCTAGATAGTGATATTTTCCTTGCTTTCCTGGTAACAAAGCTTGAGAGATGGGGACTTCAGGAAGGAGAAAGTTGTGTCATTGAAGCCAGAAATAGACCTTATTAAATGGAAGGGTTCCACTCAGATGCCTTGCTCACTGAGTTGTGCAATTTCTGTTACACAAATCCTTAGTCTTTGAAGGTCTTCCTATTCTTACCACTACTAAAAGAAACTGCTTTGAAAGCAAATAATCCCTGTCTGAATTCCCCCATGTTAAGGGAAAACCAAAGGGAGCTCAGAAGAATTACGGGTCTCTCAGAAATGTACAGAGTCCTCCTAGAAAGGAGAAATCCTTCTTACATCACCCCTAGTTTTAGTTATTAATAGCTATGCTACAATAATGCTGAGTAACAAATTGAGCCAAAATTCTATGGCTTAAAGCAGGTCTGTGGATTAGCTATACCTTAGCTCTGCGAAAATGGACTCTAGGCTCTAGGTGTCAGTCACCAGGTTGGATTCAAGTGTGTTCCCACGTCTTCACATTCTCACTAAACCGGAGGCTATTTAGGATAGGCTGCTTTCATAGCAATCACAGGACACAAAAGGCTAAACACAGACATGTAAGCAAGTTTAAAACCCATGTGTTTGTCACAGCTGTTAACACTCCACTGGCCAAAACAGGTCACATGGCCAAGCTCAAGTTCAAGAGCTGAGGAAATACACTCAGCCTACCATGGAGCCAAAGTAAGTAGATGTATAAGGAAGAATACGAAGTATTATGAGCAGTGTCCCAATCTACCTTACCCTCCAAATAGAAGGGTTATTCTCTGGTTGTAAATGGAGGAGTGTTATAACAATAGGGAGTATTTTCTACCACACTGCAGGAAAAAGTATCTAGTTGCTGCTCACCTGACTAGCCTCATTACATTATATATATATTCCATTATTCTTAATAGATTGATGGAGATTGACTGCTTTCATGGCTATTTATACAATTCAGCTAAGTTAAAACAGTCAAAAGTGGTAACATCTTAATACAAATAAAAACCTTTTGTGGTTGTAAGATTTAGCTTATAAATCATTCAAATTGAAGTGAAAGAATTACTAGGTCATTGTTAATGACTTAGTCTATTAAGAATATACGTATTTTTGTAAAGGAAAAGCACTTGTAGATATTTAATCAGTACAACATACATCTTTTGCAGAAATGCTGCTTAGAGATTCTCTTTAAATATTTTTTATTTTTATGCTTAAATGTACTTTCTGTTGATCTATGGAATGTTCTGTACAAAGCTGTATGATTGTACTGTTGGGCTAGATACTTTTAAAAAAAAATCTGGACTCTTAGCCAAGTATATTTGACCATGTTAAAAATATAGTTATCTTTGTTATTAAAAATTTGATTGCATAATTAAAAAACAAAACAGGGGGAAAGATTTTCTTCCGGCCTTAAAAAGCCTAAAGCTGGGATGTCCAATATGATAGCCATTTGGGGCTATATGAATTTAAATTTAAATTAATTAAAATGAAACAAAAACTCAGTTCTTCAGTCACACTAGCTCTATTTAAAGTACTCAATAGCCAAACCAGAGTAATGAGGCAATAGAAAGAAATAAAATACATCTAAATTGAAAATGAAGAAGTTAAATTGTTCCTGTTTGCAGATGACATAATCTTATATATAGAACACCCTAAAGATACCACCCAAAACCTGTTAGAACTAATAAACAAATTTAATAGTTACAGTTCACAAAATCATCATACAAAAATTAGTAGCATTTCTATACATTAACAGTGAACTATCTGAAAGAGAAATCAAGAAAACAGTTTCATTTGCAATTGCTACAAAAAAATAAAATGCTTAGGAATAGATTTAACCAAGGAGGCAAAAGATTTCTATACTGAAAACTATAAACCAATGATGAAAGACACTGAAGAAGACATAAATAAATGGAAGGATGTATGTGTTCATGGATTGAAAGAATTAATATTGTTAAAATGCCCATACTACCCAAAGCAATAGATTCAACACAATCCCTATCAAAATATCAATGACATTCTTCATGGATATACATTTGAAGATAGAGGAAAGGGGCCATGAGCCAAGAAATGCAAGATCTGTGAGGGAGGGACCTAGTCTGTCTCATTCACTACTATATCTATAGCATCAAATATAATGCCTCTCTAAGAGCAGGTACTCATAATTATTTGAGAATTATTGCATGTATGGATATAAGGCTAACATAGCCCCAAAAGACCCTTGTAACAAGACACCTTCCATAATCATGAGCCACATATCCAAAATCTCCACCATCAGAGGTCATACATTTTTTGCTTTTAATTTCCAGAAAATCACTGGAAGAGATATCAGCTTAAATGAGGATAGTATATTGAGTGAGCAGCCACCAACATTAATTTATTAGTGAAGCAAATAGAAGAACAGAGTCATGCAGAAAAAAGGATAGTGACAATTTATAAATATCACATTTTCTAGGTATTAATAGAGGCAGCATGTTGGGTGAGGGGGGTAGGAAGGTGGAAGAGACAGGCAGAGGAAGAAAGGAAGGAGGGAAGAGAGAAAGAGCTGAAGCGAAGAAAGAAATAAAGAAGTGGGGGCCAAGATGAGACCAAATATTAATACTTTGTAATAGAAACATCAATAATGATTAGCAGATGTCTTGCACTTTGAAGTTGCAATTTACCTTCATGTTCTTTACCTTATTTGAACCTCGACCACCCATGTTAAATGAACAAGCATATATTAATCTCATCAACTTATAGAAATTGAGGCTCAGAGATATTAGCTATTATGCTCAAAGTACTGCAACTACAAAGTGCCTTGTGCTCAAATCTCATGACTTGAAACTTAGTTTTCTTTCCCTTATACTAGAAATGACATCATGTGCAAAATTGGGAAGGCACTGGAAAAATCCACCATTTCTGTTTCAAATTCAATTTAGCATTTTCTGCTCAATTTGAGTCAAGGTGTCTGGCAAATTTTAAGTCACAGAAGGCAACTGCAAAGAGAAGCAGGCCTCACACAGACTGGCTAAAACCACAGACCACACAGTCCTTGTATACACAACCAAACATACTCACATTTCAGAATTTAGAACCACAGCCTTCATTGAAGAGCAAACTGCCTGTTGTGATATATTTGAAAGAAAAGAAACATGACTTTTTAAAAACAAAATATAAATTTTATATTTGACCAATAAAAAGAAATGGCTATATTTTAAATGATACATAAGTTGCTACATTATAATCTTGACTTTGCTCCTTATCCTGTGGAGCCTAAAATATTTACTATCTTGCCCTTTAAGTAAAACTCTGTCAGTCCCTTTTCTAGGTAAGTTGCCCTGAGGAGGACAAAGGCACATAATGGATAGAGAAGCAGTATGGCACCTGCCATCTTGGTTCGGGTCTGTGGTGAGAGGGAGCAACTCCGAGGGGACTAGCAGCCTGGTGCTTTGCTCTCAAGAAGCTCCCAGTTCACTAGAAGCAGCAGGTTTTGGGCTTGTGAGGGTAGAAAAGCTCTCCAGCAGCTTGGGAGCCTGTACTCTGTCAGAGTTGTGAGGGGAGAAGAAATAAAACCTCCACCTTCCCTTTCCACCAGGCTCCAAGTTCGTTCCTCAGGGATTGATTACTGCAGAAATCTGCTCCTTCCTGTTCTGTTCCACAACTTCTTTCCATGGACTTTCCAGCAGGCACTGACACTTTTTCCTCAGAATTACACCTGAGCTATTTTTTTCATCTAAAAATTTTCCTTCTTTCTGAGATGATCTGGTGACTGATGTCTCTAGTCAGCCATCTTGCCCCACATCCTATTTTCTGACTATGAATTTGACAACTCTAGGTACCTCATATAAATGGAACCATATAGTGTTTGCCTTTTTGTGACTGGCTTAGTTCACTTAGCATAATGTCCTTGTTTCATCCATGTTATAAAATGTGTCAGAATTTTCTTCCTTTTTCAGGCTGAATAATATTCCATTAAATGTATATACCATATTTTCTTTATCCATGAACGGATATTTGTGTTGCTTCCACCTTTTAGTTACTATGAATAAGGCTGCTATGAATGTGGGAGTTCAATTAATCTCTTCCAGGACTCGCTTTCAATGACTTTGAGTATCTACCCAGAAGTGGAATTTCTGGATCATTTGGTAATTCTATGTTTAATTTTTTGAGGAGCCACCATACTGTTTTCCATAGCAGCTACAACATTTGCCATTACTACCAATAGTACACAAGGGTTCCAATTTCTCCACATCCTCGCCAATATCTGTTATTTACTGTTTTTTTTTAATAGTAGCCATCATAATAAGTATGTGGTGATATCTCATTGTGGTTTTGATTAGCATTTCTCTAATGATTAGTGATGTTGAACATTTTTTCATATATTTGTTGATCATGTATATATCTTTTTTGGAAAAATGTTCCTTTTCCCATTTTTTAAAAATTGGGTCATTTGTGTGTTTTATTGCTGTTATTGTTGTTCAGTTGAGTTCTTTGAAGTTTTGTAGTAAAAGTATCTCATGGTCAAAGAGTTTGTGAAAACCTGATTGTGTAATCACCTTCTTGAAGATGTGCAGTGTATCTACATTGTATTAAAGGCTCTCAGAATGACTACAGTAAAGAACATTGCTAATTCTGTGTAAAATAGTATTTTCTTAATATAACAACCATTTTGAACTGAACATTTATTACCACCTTGAGCCAGTGGGTAGCCAGTGAATACAATTTGTAGAAAGCACTCCTAAGGTGTGTGTTTTTATAAAATAAAACAATAGTTCATGAAGAAGCCTTTCCACAATAAAACGAATGGCTGTTTTAGCAGGCTTCATTATGCTGTGTGTCCCACCTGGAGAAGCTTTTCTCTTTCATTGTCTGTAGATAGTTATTGAGTGCTTATTCAGTGCTAGAGATGTGGAAAAGGTTAAGTTACAGTCACTTCTTTCAAGAATCTCTATGGAAAGGTAGATAATTACAGTAAAGTTTGGTAAAGATGCTGTGATAATGGTAAGCCATACAATCTTAGGCTATTCTGGTCACAAGTAACAGAAATCAAACTAACTTTAAGCAAAATAGGAGAACATATTATAAGAATACAAAGGTGTCTCCTGAAACTCAAGGGCAGAAATACAGCCAGCTTTGGAAAGACCTGGAAAGCAGCCAGGGTTCCTCATTTCTCCTTTCTATTTTCTCAGGGTCTGCCTAAATTTTCTACTATGCATAATATTATTTTGATATGACAGTCACAAAGCTCTTTAGTTTATATATTATAGTAGTATGCACTTTTTTTTTTCCAGTTCTGATTCTAAATCCCCAGGAAAGAGAGTGACTGTTAACTGTGGCCAGGGTGATGGAGTCACATATTAAAACATGCCTGGTATGGACCCAACATTCTCTCTAACTTCATCTCTTGTCACTTCCTCTGTACATTCCATCATTTCAATAATGATCATCTATGGAGGAAACAAAAAAGAATTAAAATGAAAGTTTACTATTGATAAGAAAATTCTGGATAAACTTTTAAAACCTTACCTACCTATAATTGTTGACCAGCAGTCAACAATTATAACATATACTGGAAAAGTACAATACATTAATAGTAATAATAAAAAGATATAATTTAAAGATTGTTCTTAACAAAAATGTTCAAGACTGAAAATTTCAAAATTTAAATGACAAGCTATTGAAATAAAAGAGCAAAAAATCTAATTTGGATTTTCTAGACATTGAATACTGAAACTTAGTTACTACTATCCTATGTTCCTCTCTCATTTACCCTAACTTGGATAAAAAGTGACAGTAGTCATTGAAATGAACCACCCAGCCTCAATGAGACAGACAGCAGATATTCATTTGCTGACTTACACTGTCATCTGGCTCTATATATGTTCACAACTAGAATTAATTGTTAAGGTAATGAATAAGTAAGAGAGGATTTAGGCAATCTCAGGAAAGACAGATTACCTCTCAGAAGCCAGAGAACAATAAATCAAAGTGAAACCCAGGTCTGAGAAGTTGGCAGAGAGAAAATTCATTCCATAAATAAAATATTTTAGTTAAATACTATTCACCTGTGGAGATCAGTTCTGTCGGTTCCTAATTTGCAATTTGAGGAGAAATTTGTAGATTCAGAAAAGGAAATGTTGGGAACATTATTTTATATATTTCACAGGGAAGCATCTTCATATTATGTTTTTTTTAAAAAAAATTATTCTATGGATAATTTCCCCCCCAAATATTTTATTTTTACTATAGGCATTAGACAGTTTTAGCTTAGGTAATAAAAATTCTAAATTGGTTACCTCATTCTTTAAACCTGTTATATTATTGTAGTCTGCTAAATGTATGCTTTTCACTGACACAACTCTTCTTTAAATAGTTTAAATGCATGAGGTTAGATACTAATATTTTTTCTCTTTTATCCTGTGAAGCTTTAATTCTTTAACCTTGTGAAGGCCTCTTATTTTGCAAAGATGCTAATTTCTTTAAGGATAGTGCTATTTGAATTTCAGGTGCTTAAAATTTTATTACATTGATTACTGCTGGCATTTGAAAACTATCATTTTTGAATCGTAATAAAGATAAATAGCTCATTGTTTATATTATTTAGACTCAATATTATTCTTTGGCAAAGTAGAGAATAAAAGTAATTAAAAGAAAACTAAGTGACTTTACCCCTTTTTGTTTGAAATTGGGTATAAATAGTAAATCCTGTGACTCAGGTCAAAACAGCAGAAGTATACATGGTTATTGAAACTCTCCCATTTGATAGTTTTAACAGGGAAGAATATTTTGGCATCATCAAATCTCTTGTAGACTGATTCATGCACTTATTAATCCATTCAACAAAGTAAACTGTCAACTGACTTCTGGCTTTCAGGATTTTTCATCTATGCTTTAAATAAAGAGTCAGCAAACTATGGCCTGTAGGCCAAGTCCAGTCAATTCCTTGTTTTTTTAAATTAATTTTTATTGGAACTTCACCAACACCACCTCACTCATTCATTTACATATTGTCTCTGGTTGCTTTGGCACTACAACAGAGTTGAGCAGTTGTAACAGAGACTATATGTCTCTAAACACAAATCTATAGCCACTTGCATAAAAACTGGGGGAAAATTATAGTTTTAGCTCCAAAATGTAAATATTTTAGAAGTTGTCACTCCTATCCTCACAACACCCATCCCTTCATCTGAATAAACTGAACCCATCAGTTCTTCATGGACCCATCAGAGAACTGAAGTTAGAGGGAAAACTGCCATAACGAAATCTGGAAAGAGGCAGATAAATGCAGAGTGTCACAGTCTAGAGTTCCTTACCTAGAGCAGAAGCCACTGGGTTATTAACTGGTAGAAAAAGTTAAATGGTTATCTTGACTAATTGTTGGAGTCCGAGTGTGGACTATCATGGGGGTAAGAAAATCCTAGAGTTTTTTGGGAGTTCCCACATTTTTATGGATTTTACCTCCAGAAACACCACCAGTGTCAAATGATGAGAAAGATGCCCTTAAGGCTCTGACAGGGGGAGGAGAAGAGTAACCTTAGTGAAATATACTCAGAGGGTTCTCCATAACAAAGGCCTCCTTTGCAGGGAAAATGTACCAGAGCTCTATCCCACACAGGGGAAGTACATTCTCCCCCTCTGGCTACCTCTAGACTTCCTTTGTCAACCCAAGGTGAATAAGCTAAGAAACACTTTTGAAGGGTACAACCTAGGGACACAGGTCCAACAAAAGACTGGAATTTAATCATAAAGCAATAGAATTCTTGCCCTCCCTCACCCCTTACTACCACACCAAACAGGAATCTAGGAATCTAGTATAATAACAGTGGATCACAGCTGAAAGAGCTGCAAGACACAGACTCTCTCTGAGAAGTAATACTTAGGGAAGCCCAAAGTCAATAGGAAAGGCAAATACAAGGATATAAGAGGATTTTGAATCCTCTGGCAAACATTAAACACAGCCTAACTCCTAGCCAGAGCAACATAAAATATTGTACCAAAGGCCTATTTCCTTCCTTTTCTATTACCCAATAAATCATGTCCAGCTTTTAACAAAAAAATTAAAAGGCATTCTGAAAGGCAAGAAAGAATGGTCTGAAGAATTTAGGCAAGTTCCAGAGCCACATTCAGATATGACATAGATGTTAGAATTATTAGACAGGGGATTTAAAAGAGCTACGATTAATATGTGAAGAATTTTATTTAAAAAAGTAGACAGTGTACAAAAACATGGATAATGTAAGCAAAGAGATGCACACTCTAAGAAAGAAACAGAAAACAACAGAAATTAAAAAAGAAAAGGGACTGCACTGGGAATAAAGAATGTGTTTGATAGGGCTGAGTAGAGAATTAATGAGCTTGAGGATAAACTTCAATAGAAACTTTGCAAGTAGAAATGCAAAGAGAAAAACAGAATGAAAAAACTTAACAGGATATTCAAGAGTGGTGGGGCAATTTCAAAATATTTAACATATGTACAATTGGAAAACCAAAAGGAGAAGAAAGAACAGAGAAGAAAAATATTTGAAGGAATAAGGCCAAGAATTTTTCAAAATTAATGACAGAAACCAAACCATGGATCCAGGAAGCTCAGAGAACACTAAGCAGGATGAATACTAAAAATATGACCTCATTATATCATGTTCCAACTGCAGAAAATCAAAGAAAGGAAATTTTTGAAAGAAAACAGAGGGAAAAAACACCTTATGCACAGAGGAGCAAAAATGGGAATTATAGCATGCTTCCAGTCATAAAGTGTACAAGCTAGAAGAGAATGGAGTGAAATATAAAGTGTTTAAAGAAACACCAATCCAGTATCTGAATCCAGAAAAATTATCCTTTAAGACAGAATGAGAAATAAAGACTTTTTCAGAAAAACAATTCAGCAATTCATCACTAGTAGACCTGTCCTGCAACAAATGTTAAGATAATTTATTCAGGGAGAAGAAAAATGATCAGAAAATGGTCATAAACTTGATATATGTAAATGAATAAATGAAGACAAAATAAAATAATTTATATTTATTATTTTTATCAAATTAAAATATTTCTCTTTATTTAATGTAACGGTAGTAAATTTATTGCATGATTATAGCATATGGAGAAGTGAACTAAATGACAGCAATGTCATAAGGGATGTGAGGGAAAAATTAGGAATACTCAGTTATAATATACTTATATTGCACCTGAAGCCATATAGTGTTATTTGAAGGTGGATTTTTATTAGTGTATGTATGTATATGTACATGTGTCTGTGTGTGTGTGTGTGTGTGTGTGTGTATATATATATATATATACACACACATACATAGATACATGTAGCACAAACTCTACAGCAACCATTAACAAATTATAAAAATAAGTATTATTGATATGTTAAGACTGGAGATAAAATGGCATTATATACATGCTAAATTAAAACTAGAGAAGGCAGAATAAAATAGGGGTAAAGAATAAACAAAAAACAGATACAATCAATACAAAGAAGTTACAAACAGGGTAGATATTAATCTATATCAATAATTGCTTTAAATGCAAATGGTATAAACACACAAATTAAAAGACAAAAATTGTCAGAATGGATTTTTAAAAGACCCAATTATATATTATCTACAAAAAAACCACTTTAAATGTAAAGACAGATATATTAAAAGTAATGGGATGGAGAAATATATATTATGCTAATACTAGTAAAAATATCTGGAGTAGCCATGTTAATTCCAGATAAAATTGATTTCTGAATTAGAAAATTACAAAGAGTAAAGAAAGGCACTACCTAATGATAAAGGAGTAAATTCTCCAAGAGGACATAACAATACTAAACGTGTATACCTAACAAGAGACTGTCAAAATATATGAGGCAGAAACTGGCAGAACTGAAAGAAAAAATACAGAAATCCAATATTATAATTGAGACTTCAACACTTTCCCCCAGTAGTAATCACTAAGTCAAGCAGACAGAAAATAGGTAAGGATAGATTGATGTAAAGAGGACTAGCAATTAACTTGATCTAATTGACATTTATAAAATACTCCTTCCAATGACAGCAGAATACATGTTCTTCTCAAACTCACATGAAACACTTACCAAAATGGACCACATTTGAGACCATAAAATATACTTAAAAAATCTAAAATAGAGATCATACTCTAGGTTATATTACTCAGACCAAAATGGAATTTAATGAGAAATCAATAACAAAAAGATAGCTAGAAAATCCCCAAATATTAGGAAATTAAACAAGACATTTCTCAATACTACATAGGTCAAGGAAGACAAGATAAATTAAAAACTATTTTGAACTAAACAAAAATGAAATACAACTTATCAAAATTTACAAGATATAGAAAAAGCATTGCTTAGAGGGAAATTTATGGCACTAATTGTATGTAGTCGAAAAAATATCCAAAATCAATTATCTAAGTAGACTTTCAGTTTAGGAAATTACATAAAGAAGAGAAATTTAAGCCTAAAGCAAGGATAAGAATAGAAATAATAAAACTACAGCAGAAATTGATGAAATTGAAAACAGGCAAACAATAAAGAATATCAATGAAACTGAAAGCTAATTATTTGAAAATATGAAAAATATTGATAAACCGCTCCAGGATAACCAAGAAAAAAAATGAGAAGTCAATAAATCACCAATGTTATAAATGAAAGAATCATTATTACTGATACCATGGACATTAAAAAACTAAAGGAATACTATGAACAATTTTATGCACGCAAACTTGGTAACTTAGAATCAATTCATCAAAAGACACAAAGTACTAAGATCTTTACAAAGGGAGATAGATTATCTGAATAGGCATATATCTTTTAAAGAAATTGAACTAATAATTAGTATCCTCCTAAAAAAGAAAGCACCAGGTCCAGAGGTGTTCATTTGGGAATTTTATCAAACATTTAAGGAGGAAATGATACTGGTTTTCTATGATCTCTTTCAGAAAATAGATGCAGAGGGAACACTCCCTAACTCATTCTATGAGGCCAGCATTACCCTAATACCAAAACAAAGACATAATAAGAAAGGAAAACTGCAGACCAATATCCCTTATGAATATTGATGCAAAAATCCTCAAAATAATCTTATGCAATGTATAAAAGGAATTTAACACCACGAACAAGGGAGATTTATTCTAGCTATGTAAAGGTGATTCAATATTCAAAAATCAATCAGTGTAACATATCACATCAACAGGCTAAAGAAGAAAAATTATATAATTGTATCAATTGATACAGAATTAGAGATTTGATAAAATCCAACACCCAATAATGATTTTAAAAAACTCTCGGCAAACCAGAAATATAAGGGAACTTCTTCAACTAGGTAAGTAACAACTACAAAAACCCTACAATTAACATTATACTTCAAGGTCATCAAAAATATGAGAATGTGTGAAATTGTCACAAGTTAGGGGATCCTAAGGGGACATGCCAACTAAATGTAATATGGTATCCTGGAATGAAAAAAGGACATTAGGTACAAAATAAGAAAATATGAATAAACTATGAACTTTAATTAATAAAAATGTATCAATATTGGTTCAAAAATTGTAACAAACATACCATATTGATATAATATGTTAATTATAGGGGAAACTAGGTGTCCAGTATGTGGGAACTTTCTGTACTCTCTTCACAATTTCTTTGTAAATATAAAACTGTTCTAAAATAAAAAAGTTTAAAAAAACTTTGCTGACCCTACTTCAAGTGAAAGAAAAATTGAAGTGATTGGTTTGCATATCTTTTTGTGGGAGGATAAAATATAGTGACTTTTTGGAGGATGATAACAAGAGGTTTTCAGATTATTTCCAATGATTGAAAAGTCAGTTTAAGCACTGATTACTATTTGTGGAAAATTAACTCTATTTCTTTCGGCATGGGAAGACAGCATATTGCATGGCATAAAAAATTGGAAATAAATATGCAAAATATTGTGATGTTCAACCCCAAATGGTTACTTACCAATATTTGTTAGGGATTTGTTACATATATTCTTCACTTTTAAAATTGCAATTTAAATTCCCAATTGTTATGTTTGCTTCTACTTAAAAATAGAAGTGTTTGTTTATAAAAATGAATTCTTATCAAGAAATGGAATTAAATGTGAATAAAGGACCCTTCTGATAAAAGACAAAAATTGGGGAAAAATACCTATTGCATGAAGTAAAAGCAATGGAAAATTTATTGCATTTTTGAAGCAACCCCCACAGAGTTAATTCCTTCATGGTGCTGAAGGCTTTTGCTTTGAAATTCATTTTATTGACCTAAAGCTTAAACTGCAGGGTGACTCAAAGGATAATTGACAGGAGGGAGAGAACATCATGCTAGCATTGTCACGTGTACCCTCACTTGGTTCCTTGTTAAAAGATGCATTATGTAAATATATCCCCCACTGAATTTTGCTAGCAATTTTTTTTGTCCCTGGTAAAGTATTACCTATGTTTGTCAAGGAGGAAGGGAAGAACCCACTCTTTCAAATGGTTCAGTGATTATGTCCCCACACTTTAATTTCTGCCTGAAATTCAAGCCCACATAAAAGTTTCAAAACCTAAAGGTACTTTTACTTTGTTCCTGAGTTATATGTATAATGTGGGTTTAGGAAAACTAAAGCATATCTAGAATCAGAAAATAGATGTAATTAGACCCTGAAACATGTTTTTTTTTTACTGAAATTCTTTTCCAAAGTTACATTGTAGTGTAGTAATATAGCTACAAAATCAATTTTCATCACGAGCCAAAAAAATGAACAATTATCTGTCGTTATGTATATGTCAACCAAAACATATACAGACACAGCAAGTATTATTGTGATTCACTTTACTGTGCTTTGCAGATACTGTGATTTTTACGAATTGAAGGTCTGTGACAACCCTATGTTGAGCAAGTGTGTAGGTGCCATTCTTCCAATAGCATGTGCTCACCTCATGTCTCTGTGTTACATTTTGGTAATTGTCACAATACTTCCAACATTTTTGTTATTATTATATCTGCTATGATGATCTGTTATCAGTGATCTTTGGTGTTATTATTGTATTTGTTTTGGAGTACCACAAACTGCTCCCATAGAAGACAATGAACTTAATCAATGTTATGCATGCTCTGACTGCTCCACTGACCTGTCATTCCCCATCTTCCTTCTTCTCCTCAGGCTTTTCTATTCACTGAGACACAACAATATTAAAATCAGTCCAATTAACCCAAGAATGGCCTCTATGTGTTCAAGTGAGAGAAAGAGTCACATATCTCTCACTTTAAATCAAAAGCTAGAAATGACTAAGCTTAGTGAGGAAGGCATGTCAAAAAGATAGGCTGAAAGCTAGGCCTCTTGTACCAAACAGTCAATTGCAAATGCAAAGGAAAAGATTTTGAAGGAAATTAAAAGTGCTATGCCAATAAACACACAAACGATAAGAAAACAAAACAGCCTTATTGCTGATATGGAGAAAGTTTGAGTGGTCTCAATAGAAGATCAAACCAGCCACAACATTCCCTTAAGCCACTGTAACCAAAATGTCTAAAAAAAATTTTTTTTTGTTAATGGGAGGTGAACAGGTGGAAGGAGGGAGAAGGGGAAGGGTACGCACTTTCATGGTGGGTGCAGGGCGTACCACTTGAAGACTGGACACGCTTGAAGCTCTGGCAGAGCGGGGTGGGGAGGGGGGGCAGGAGCAAGATATGTAACTTTAACAATATTTGTACCCACAGAATTTGGGAAGAAATAAATAAAAACAAAACAAAACAAAAACATTCCCTTAAGCCAAAGCCTAATCCAGAGCAAAACGCTAACTCTCTTCACTTCTGTGAAGGCTGACAGAGGTGAGGAAACTGCAGAAAATAGTCAGAAGCTAGGAGAAACTGGTTCTTGAGGTTTAAGGAAAGAAGCTTGTATATATAACATAACATTGCAAGGTGAAGGAACAAGTGCTGATGCAGACGTTGTAACAAGTTATCCAGAAGACCTAGCTAAGATCATTGATAAAGGTGGCTACACTAAACAACAGATTTTCAATGTAGACAAAACAGCCTTATATTGAAAGAAGACGCAGTGTAGGACTTTCATAGCTAGAAAGAAGTAGTCAATGAACACCAGGCTTCAAAGCTTCAAAGGACAGGCTAACTCTTTTGTTAGTGGCTAATGCATCTGATGACTTTATGTTGAAGCCAAGGCTCATTCGCCATTCCCCAAATCCTAGGGCTTTAAAGAATTATGTTAAATCTACTCTGCCCATGCTCTGTAAATGGAACAACAAAACCTGGATGACAGCATATCTGTTTACAGCATGGTTTACTGAATATTTTAAGCCCACTGTTAAGACCTACTGCTCAGGGGAAAAAACATTCCTTTCAAAATATTACTGCTCATTGACAATGCACCTGGTCACCCAAGAGCTCTGATGGAGATGTACAAGGAGATTAATGTTGTTTCTATGTCTGCTAACCAAACATCTACTTTGCAGTTCATGGATAAAGGAGTGATTTCAACTTTCAAGAATGCTTATTCAAGAATGCTACAGGTGCCATAAATAGTGATTTCTCTGATGGATCCTGGCACAGCAAATTGAAAACCTTCTGTAAAGCATTCACCATTCTAGATGCCATTAAGAACATTTGTGATTCATGGGAGGAAGTCAAATATCAACATCAACAGGAGTTTTGAAGAAGTTGAATCCAGCCCTCATGGATGACTTTGAGGAGTTCAAGACTTCAGAGGATGAAGTAACAGCAGATGTGGTGAAAATATTAATAACAAAAAAACTAAAATTAGAAATGGAGCCTGAAGATGTCACTGAATTGCTGCAATCTCATAATAAAACTTGAATGGATGAGGAGTTGCTTCTTACAGATGAGCAAAGAAAGTGGTTTCTTAATATGGAATCTACTCCTGGTGAAGATACTGTGAACATTGTTGAAATGACAACAAAGGATTTAGAATAGTACATAAACTTAGTTGATACAGCAGTGGTAAGGTTTGAAAGGATTGACTCCAGTTGTAAAGAAGCTATAAAGGGAGGTTTAATGTTGTAAATGTGGTACATAGATTTTCCTTCTTGTGTTATAATTAATATGTATGGGGAATAGAGGGATGTGATTAATATGTTAAATCCTATTAGGATTATAGTAAAGTTAGATCATGCAAATGATGCTATAGTAACAAGTAGTTCCCCAATTAGGTCAATGGTTGGTGGTGAAGTTAAATTGGTTAGGCTGGCTAGTAATCATCATGTTGCTATTGAGGGAGTAGCATTTGAAAGCCTCATGTTAATAATATGGTTTGGCTGTGAATTGTGGATAAAGTGCTATCAAACAACATTGAATACTACAGAGAAGTCATTCATGAAAGGAAGAGTCAATTGATGTGGCAAACTTCATTATTGTCTTATTTTAAGAAACTTCCACAGCCATGCCAATCTTCAGCAACCATCACCCTAATCAGCCAGCAGCTATGAACATCAAGACAAGACCTTCCATTAGCAAAAAGTCTTCACTCTCTGAAGACTCAGCTGATTGCATTTTTTAGCAATAAAGTATTTTTAAATTAAGGTATGTACATTATTTTTAAAGATATATTGCTATTGCACATTTAATAACACTGTAATATAGTGTAAACATAACTTTTGTATGCACTTGGAAACCAAAAGATTTATGTGTCTTGCTTTATTTGTGATATTCATTTTATTGAAGTGGTCTAGAACCTAACCTGCAATATCTCCAAGGTATAGCTATACAAATCACAGATACAGATATGTGAAAAGTTGAATGTAGCAACAGCATGTTAGGGTATTCATTAATTAGCATCCAGATTACTCTTCAATTTAACACTGTGGAAATTATAGGGAAATGCAGTGGTTTTAGATCTTTGATGGGGTGGTAAAAGTATTTCTCAATGAAACAGATTATTTCTATGAATAGTTGTTATAAGGCATAGGAGGAAGCATCACTGGTAGAAGAAAACAAAAAAGTAGTGGACTTTTATAAAAAATAGAACAAATGATGAATAAATGATAAATAGTTATGGTTTACTTTTGAGCTGGTTATCTATACATTAATATCAGCCTTTACTAATATGAGTCCATCAGCATTTTATTCTGTGTTTTAAGGCCATAGAGAAAACTCAATTAATACAGATGGATACATAAAAACTAGTTGAAAAAAATGCACTATATCCTTAGGTTTTAGAGATAAAAGATTACCTTTTGGTTCTCTATTTGTGGTGTGGTTTTTTGGCATTAAGGAAAAAAAATAGAATCTTGTTTTACAGTCTTAAAATATTTCCAATTTGCTCTTTTAGTATCAATGCATTTGTAGAGAAAGTGACTTGAGCAAAATAAAGTTGGTGGACTTTAACCTCAAACTGATGTTTAACCTGTGTTCTCCAGATGGTAGAGCTATCCTGCAAGCCCATTTTTTTTAAACCTGAGCATGCTCCATGTAAAATAGCTAGCTATAAATGAATCAGAATTGTGTTATTCTAGGACATATACATTTGGGGGGGAAGACTTGAAAATCAAAATCTCAAATAGGTGGGAGGGGGAGGAGGGGATGGGTATATACAAACACAACGAGTAAGATGTGCACAGTTTGGGGTATGGACATCCTTGAAGCTCTGAGTCGAGGGGGGAGGGGGGCATGGGCAATATATGTAACCTTAACACTCGTACCCCCATAATATGCTAAAATTAAAAAAAGGGAAAAAAATTAAAAAATCTCAAAACTTTTGTCAGTTTCATTTATGTTTGAGCAGTAAAATAATTTGAAATGCTTTCTTATAGCAAAAGGGTGATTAAACCTCTTTATCTTTGCTTTTTAAAAAGAAGGATTTGACTAAATGTAGGTCCATGTCTAGTGTCAAAATTTAGTCATGCAAGGAAGGAAGGACTTATTAACCAGAGGTAATAGATTCAGGCGTTAGTGTCTCATAGCTCTGGAGTTGAGCCATTATGTCCTCCCTGGGCAAGCTTCTTCCCTCATTGCTCCGCTCATTAGTATGCAGCTGGAAAATACCAGTGCAGAGCATGCCAAGGCAGACAAAGAAACGACTCAAGGGAGATTTAAACTCCATGACTATACATATTCCCATAAAGTTTAAAGAACATAACTACTCACAGCAGGGTAAAACCCCACAGTTTTCTTTCAGTGAAACAATCCATATTACCCCTGTGGCTAGAATGATGGGAAAATGAATTTGAAAATATCTGCAGAATGGTGCTTATAATCTTTGGTCAAGAAATAATAGCAGAAGCCCCTTCCATTTTCCCTGACATATGGCTTGCTCCTGATACAAAGAGGCCTAGTGAGGTTGCGATTGCAACCTTGCACTGGGAAAGCCTGGGTCTTTGGCTTATATTTACAATCACAAACTGTTTGTGTGCAGTGAAAGGAAAGCAGAAGATGGTGGCCATTATCAGGACAGTTAAATTCTCAGAACCGATTTTGCATCATTTATCGCAATATTTTGAGAAAACAATATTATCTTTTTTTGAAACTTTCTACCACTGACAGTTATTGTGTATTGAGTGCTGCTATTTGCTAGCTTGGGCGCTAATGGGATTTATGTATATTATTCACCTAACCCTCACAAAATGCTAACAGGAAGTTATTAATATTATAGTATGCATTTTGCAGATGAGGAAACAGAGGCTCACAGAGGTTAAAATTCTTTGTCACATGTTTTACAGTTAAAAAGTGGCAGATTCTTACTAAATCCCAGCTGTGTGTGTGTGTGTGGGGGGGGGGATCCAACATTCTTCATTGTACAGCTTTACCTAGTTGCCTAAATTCAGTTGCCTAAGTTCTCCACATTTTCCCAAGTATATGCACAACTGTGCAATAATAGAAAATGCCTTTGTTCTAGCTCGGTCAGGTTAAAACATGCTGGTCTGGACAACTAATTTGTTATAGCTTGGCAGTGGTAGTAGCATCACTGAAATTCTGAAATACTGATTGAAATGACTGGAAATAACCTCTGGCAAAGCGGTTCAATTGACTTTTGTGATATCATGGTCTCATTTTTGAAGATAATTTTGCGTTAACCTTTTACAATGTAATTTGCATTGTTCCGACTAAACAATGAGCACAACCATGACTCGTCTTCTTCTATTTCCTTTCTTTAAAATGACTCTAGATTTGTTTATTTCTCTGACTTACAAAGAGAAAGGGAAGAAGGTATTTTTATTGGAGCTCAACTCAATTATATAGAAATAAGTGAATGATACAAACATGAATCAATAGGCCCGAGTGCCTTATTGGAGCAATAAGCAAATAATTTCCAATTTAATAGAAAAGGAACTTTGATTTTAATTATACAAGTTCATGACTAGGCTATTTTGATCAAATTTACCAAATTTGCTCTTTATTTTGCTAGTAGCATTATTAGAGATGGTATCAATAGAAAACTTGGGGCAGCTATAAAAGTAGCACTAAGATATATATGACAAGTTAATGTAGAGACATTCCTTCCTTTCTTCATTCGTCATATATTATTGAATACCTTCTGTGTGCCAGGCACTATTTTATATGCTGAGGCTATACTAGTTAATAAAACCAAAAAATCCCTATTCTCGTGGAGCTTACATTCTGACACAGGGAGGTGTATATATACATATGTGTGTGTGTGTGTGTGTGTGTGTGTGTGTGTGTGTGTAGAGAGAGAGAGAAGGAGAGAGAGAGAGATAGAGAGAGAGAGACAATGTTAAATAATATTAGGTGCTTTGTAAATAAATAAGTCAGAAGTCAGGAAAGAGAGACTATGAATGTTGAAGATGGGAATAATTTTAGATAGAGTAGTGTGATAGTTTTAAAACATGTCCACAAATTCTTTGACACATCTCTGGAGAGAAGAATCCCTTGAATTTGGGATGGTCTTCATGACTCATAACCAATAAAATTCAATGCATGTGAAGTTACATGATTTTTGAGGGGAGGTCACAAAAGGCAATGCAGCTTACAATAGAGGCACAAGGGTTTTCCCGAATGCATCCTAGGAGGTGATAGAGCCCACCCCATCCTTGAGAACCACTGGTCTAGAAATTCTATTCACTTGAATATATTGTAGCTGATTTCTTCTTGACTTGAAAGAAGAGAGTTGACTTTCACCCACTTAGAAAAATAATATGATGGCTAGGTGTTCCTTTCTATTAATATTCATGTAGCTGGAGATCCAAGGAATGGAGAATGAAAAGAGCCTACATAGGACAGCCTATGGTTAGTTCTTAGGGGAAACTTGGGTGCTATATCATTTTAATCATACATTGTTAAATATTCAGGACTTCCTCCATCTGCTCAGAGGTCTACTCCACTCCCATGGCGTTTGGCTCATTCTCCAGACACAGATGTGTACCTTGAAAGTTGTCAAGTCCCAATGTCACTTTCTTCTTTCCACTTACAGCCAGAAAAACAGAATTTGCTCTATGTATATAAAGTATGAAAGGTTTGAAAAGTTTTAAAAGAGGAACTCAGAAGCTTATATAAACTTTGGAAGTTCTGGGGGAGCAAAGTTCAGGGAAGGGGATAGCAAAAATTTCAGGATGAAGCACCCAAGCAGGTGCTTCTTAAGAACTAACTTATAAACGGCTCAACTCAAAGAATCTCTGGAAGATGCCAATAAACATTTTAATCTACAACAGTGAGGTAAGAGATTCTCAAGGGCTCCCCTGGAAACTCTATTAATTTAGTGTTTGTTCATACATTTCTCCAAATCTCCCAAATCTCACCTGGGTGCCTCTTTTTGGCAGACTTAACCTGGAAACCAAACACAGAGGAGGTGTTCTGGGAAATTTAGTGTCCATATTCTCTGTAATGTACCAGGAGAACTTAGAAGGGGGTGATGATGAAGACAGGTTGACAACAGACAATCCAGCCCACTTTCTTCATAGACCCTTCATGATGTTTAAATGAAATGAAGCATATAAAATTATGAAATAAAATGCAATGGAATAATTGTTATCTGTCATTAGTATTAGTATATTATCATTGGCATTTGTATTACTGAGGAGTAAGATTATATGATCCTGTTATATTCTGATTTCTACTTCTTTACTTGGAAGTAGATATTTTGGCCAAAAACTCAAATTCCTTCTCTTTAAGAATTATACATTTCTTTTTAAGCCCAGATTAAGGTTCTTTTCCAGAAGAGGATTATGATATATGTATATATATATATATATATATATATATATATGTATATATATATATATACACACACACATACACACACACACACATACACTAAATGTGACTCTCACAGGAAATTAAAATGCCATCATCTAAAACTCTAAGCTGATATAGCTTAGGACTTTGCATACTAATTCAAAGACATGAAAACCTTTCAAGAGTCTACAAAAAGAGAGGCAGTTGGAAAATTATAATTGGAAAATTGGAATAGCACTTTACTGACATAGAAAATATTTTCTAGCATCACCTTCAAACTAGCAAATATGTATTTATTATTATAAAGTATCTAAACTGTTTTAGGAATTGTATTTCTTTAAGTTTGGGAAATAAAACTGAAGAAACACAAACAAGTTTTACTTTTCAGTTGTAAAGGAGATTATGATGAATTAATAGGTCATCTATCTAAATCTAGACACTTTTTTATGCTTGAAAATATATTTTATATTTCTCCATTTACATGAGGTAAGCACTAACTGTGGCTTTAATTGGAGCTTTTAGAATGGTTCAGTGAACACTTCATACATAATTTAAGAATATTCACATAATCAAGCTTTGCACCAGAACTGTTCCCTCTTGTGCTAACAAGGGCATGATCTGACATTTGGTTTGGAAAATATGACCAGAATGGTCAACACAGTGTTGCTACTTTTGCTCTTTTCAATTGTTGTGTTACTCTCTTTTCAGTATTCAAAGCAATTATAAAATAAAATAAATGAAGACAGTTCGAGAGAGGAAACACTTTCACTCCAGTATATGAAAGCTGAGTAATGTTTTCCCTTAAGGCAATCTCTTGCAGAAATGTTCCATGTCTTTAATGGGTGGAAAACATGGACTAGATTTTGTCAGTCTTCCGGGATTAAAAAAACTTCAACTTTCCTATCACTCCATCTGCATCAAGATAGTCTTAAAGATTATTGTGTAGGATGGCCAAAGAGTCACTTTGATGTTTCTTTTTCATCTTGGAAAAGAATCTATATTTGATATAATATAAAGTAAAAAGTGATGCAAAATGCTGTATTTATTTAAAAAACTCTTTGAAAAATATGGGAACTTAACATTGCTCATTCAAATACAGAAACACCATTTCAAGAGAACTATATTCTAAAGCTGATTTCACAAATAATACTTGTTTCAGGTTGGTGGTTACCGGTACAGCTAAAGAAGGTGATGCCTGTGAAAAGAGACAGGGAGGAAGCTTCACTTGTTTGGGTAATGATTAGTTTCTTAGGCTGGGTCATTGGTGCATGTGTGAGGTTCATTTAGGTTGATGGGGTTTTTTTGGTTTGTTTGTTTTTGTTTTTTTGCAAACAGATGTCCAGTTGTTCCAGAACCATTTGTTGAAAAGACTATTCTTCCTCCATTGAATTGCATTTGCCCTTTGCAAAAAAATAAGTTAGGTATATTTGTGTTGTTTCATTTTTAGGTTCTCATTCTGCACCGCCAATCTATGTTTCTACTTCTTTGCCAATAGATACCACACTGTTTTGCTTCCTGCAGCTACAAGGTTTATTCTTCCTTTTCAAGATTTGTTTAGCTAATCTACTGCTTGTGTTTTGCCATATCAATTTTACAATAAGCTTGCATATATCTACAAAAAATTTGCTGAGATTTATAGGAATTGCTTTAAACCTATAGATCAATTTGCGGAGAACTGATACTCTACTCTGCTAAGTCTTCTAATCCGTGGATGCAGTATTTCTGACTTTAAATTTTTGAGGGAAAATATTTATAACCTAGGCTTCTATGTCCAGTTATATAGTAGAATAAAAAGAAAATTTTACGATATGAAAAGTCTCAAGAAAATTTATGTATTATGCCTCATTTCTCAGGCAGGGTATGGTCCAACAAAATGAGGGGAAAGAAGAAATAGTTTCCACAAAATAGATTATTCAGCATGGAAAGAAGTAAAGGGAATACCAGAATAATAATAAAGGAATATATCAGGATAATAGCTATGCCCTAGGAGTAGAGGGAAACCACTCCTGCTTAGAGCAGGTCAGAAGACACCAGAGTGATTTCTTTAAAATGATTAAATTCATAGAATGGCTGCATCATCTTCATGTATTAAGGTGTGATTTACAGAATTGATAGAGAGTTTTAGGTTGAATTAATAATAATAATATAGAAAAAACAAAGCAAACAAAAAGCTAGATCATCATTACTTCCAAAGGAAAAAATGAGCAAGTATGCCACATTATCATTTATAGTTATGTAGTGAAAAAGCTTTTTATAATGATGATAATACAGATAACCTAATAGTAAGCTAAAGAAAATTAAACAACTTTAGTGTACATGTATGTAGTAGATACAGGGCATAAGAGTGACATACTACAACATTGAAGAAATCAACAAGGAAAAAATCCACATTATTTAGAAGTATGGAGGTATATTCTGAAAGAATCAGGAAGTGTGATGCTCCAGCTTTGTTCTTTTTGCACAAAATTGCTTTGGCAACTTGGGACATTTTGTGATTCCATATGAATTTTAGTGTTGTTTTTTTCTATTTGTGTGAAAAATGTCATTGGGATTTTGATAGATAGTGATTACACTGAATCTGTAGATTGCTTTGAGTAGTATGGACATTTTACAAATATACATTTTTCCAGTCCATGAACACATGATGTCTTTCCATTTATTTGTGTCTTCTTTAATTTCTTTCATCAATGTTTTATAGTTTTCAACATTTATGAAAACAAGGATGAACCTGGAGGATGTTATGCTAAATGAAATAAGCCAGACACAGAAAGAGACATACTACATGATCCCATGTATATGAGAAATCTAAAACAGTCAAACTCATAGAAGCAGAGAGTAGAATAGTGGTTGCCAAGAGTTAGGGAGAGGGAATAATGGGGAGGTATTAGTCAAAGGGTACAAAGTTTCAGTTATGCAAAATGAGTAAGTTCTAGAGATCTATTGTACAGCATAGTACTGATACTTAAAAATACTATATTGTATACCTAAAAATTTGTTAAGAGGGTAGATCTTATGCTAAATGGTCTTACCACAAA
Source organism: Microcebus murinus (assembly GCF_040939455.1). Lineage (NCBI taxonomy): Eukaryota > Metazoa > Chordata > Mammalia > Primates > Cheirogaleidae > Microcebus > Microcebus murinus. The sequence goes on from NC_134136.1 coordinate 97,595,960, forward strand.
GTAAATAAATAAAGAGGATAGGAGGAAATTTTGGGAGGTGATGGACATGTTTATGATATTGATTGTGGTGATGGCTTCACTGGCATTTACTTATTTTCAAACTCATGAAGTTGTATACATTCAGTATGTACAGCTATTTTTTTTATGTCAATCATACCTCAATAAAATGATTTTTAAAAAAAGGAATAAAGAAGTAAATGCACACTGTTCTCTGATTCTAAGTGATAACAACACTAAGAAGAAACGTGTAATAATACTCTTTACATTAAAGAGCTTGTAATTTTCATTGCTACTCTTTCAGATTTACTTATAATTTTCATCAGAACCTAAATAATACTCTCTTGAACTACCTACCAGAAAAAAACAAAACAAAACAACAATAACAAAAAAAACCTACAAAAAATCAGCTAGAGTTGAAAGTTGCTTCTGGGAGGGGAAAATAGGGTGGTGGTAAAAGAGTAGGTTTCATAAAGAATAGAATATAAGTATTTGATTATAAAGTATGTGAATATATGATAAATTTGATAAAAATTTGAAAGTATAAAAAAGTATATCTTTTTTGTTCATTATATTCCTTGTTTATAACGTCTTGTTCCTTGATTTCTGAGGTAGTTGAGCATTTTTAGTAGCGCCCACTGAAAGTGACTCTGTGCTGGGTCAGGTAACTGGTTTTGGTTAATGGAACTATAATAAATTTGAAAAAGCATCTGTGTATTTCCATTTCTGCTCTTTTCTGGCACCAGCTGTTGGTTATTTCTCTTGACTTTCCATCATGATGTCTTATTTCTTATGAGTTTGTGATATCTTTTTTGCAAGTTCATATTTGTGTGAACTTTCTTTGAGAATATTTTGAGAACTGGGTAGAAGTTATGTTCTTCCAGGGATGATTTTTATTTTATTTTTTTCTGCCAGGAACCTGTGAACATTACCACCTAAGACAACACTAATATAATTCCTTGGCTTAAGGTTTTTTGGTCCACCCTGAAAATATAATCTAAGGCTCCAAACACATCTTAGGGGACATTCTATTTATCCCTCTATCCAGATCCAAGGGTTAGAGGCAGAATAGTTTCCTTGTTGTCTCCTTTTGTGAGGAATACTTTAAAATCTTTCACTGAGGGTATAACCCTTGGGGCCCTGGATATATTCAACAACATCCAATTGATTCCACCCATTTCATGAACCTTCAGCTTTACCTACACATGCCATGTGACTGAAGTTACAGGGCAAGCAGTGACTTGAGAGATTGCTTACATCTCTAGAGTACTTATTTTACTTTATTTCTGACCTCTGAGGATTCCTCTTGCTTTCTGCTGACTCATTCACATATTTTCGAAGATTTAAAAATCTATTTTATCCATTTTTTTGGTGATTTTATTGCTAGAGTTTTTTTGTTTGTTTGTTTGTTTGTTTGTTTGTTTTTGGTTATCTATATTGTGCCCCTGCTCTATTTTTCAGAAAAAGAATTCCAAAGAGATTATGTGTAGACCTCAAAGTAATCTTGATCAATACTTTAAGATATATTGAATAACATTAGCCCCTTCTTTTAATACTTCTAATTCCTAGGAGAACAATTTTAGAAAGACATTGACTATTTCCAAAGTCAGTTTTTCCAGTGACACAAACACAACTGCTCTGTTGTCAAGCGACTTCTTCACTTTAGTGAGGGGTGGAAGCTTCCTTGAGTGAAAAAGTGTTAATATATTACCTATCTAGTTTTTAATAACATCAATTATAGAACTGCTGTAATCTTGAATATTATGTTAGACTCAAAAACTGTGGCAATGGATCTGATAAAATATTTTTTTCAAAAGGGCCAATTAAGTACATTAAAAAGTCAGAATTAACTTTATTATTACATGCTTATTGAGAATACTGGAATATTCTTTTCAGCTCTGGGTGAGAATGCTCAATTTTCCACATACTTGAAAACACAGGATTTGTATCCTCTTACTGGATAAAACTAATGGGTCTTTGATGTAAAATGACAATCTATAGAATTTAAAGCTCTGAACAATGACTTCGGGATTGTATGACATTCTCCTTTAGTAATTGAATAATTTCATAAAACATCTGGCCTTAAATAGAGTCAGAAGATGTCTTACTATAGTCAGCATGTATGCCCCCATGGATAATTTTTGTTTTGTTTTTAAATCATATTTAACTCTTGTCGACATATAAAACAAAATAAGAGTGCAACTGAGAGACCAGTTCAAAGTTTGAGTTCTAGAGTCTGTTCACTTGAATTGAACCCCAGATTTGCTACTGCTAGCTATATGAACATGGGAAAATTATTCAACTTCTCTGAGGCTCAGATATCTGAAATATTTATGAATTTGTCAAGTTATCAACTTTAAAATAAAATGTGATTAAGGAAGAAGTCCAAAATTTCCTTGAATCTAGTATGTCAACAGATTACCTTGATATTTTTCTTCATACAGAGAAAATAAAGTTAGCAGAAAGGAGAACAATTTTTACCTTACCCTAAAGATTAATTATCAAATAAACTGGACAAGCATATCTATATTGTTTTCAAAGGCCCTTATAAATTTATACATTAATTATATATAGGAATGTTTTTCTGTTTGTTAAATCCCCTCCCCTTTGTCAACTTAGATTTTCCCTCACAGAATCATTCATAAAGTATTTATATACTCTCTAAAAATGATTCATAACTCAAGTGGTATGATTCTCAATCTTGGGCAAGAATGCTATACAAGTCTAATAAAGGGGCTCCCTTCACAATGAGACTTTTTCACTATCCCAACAGCCAGCATTTTCTAAGTTTGCAAACTTTTTGTAACTAAACACAGGTTGTGTGACAGCTTCTATTATTTGCCAATAACAGCTCTTATATGCCCCTCCTTCTTAGGAGCTATGCCAATGTTTGATCACAGCTGTGAGCGATTTGAGTCAAAAAAGAAGATGATTAATTGGGGGAACCAAGTCATGGAGCATTGGGCGCCTGCCAGACAATTGATGAAGGACTTGGATTAATACCTGGGAATCATAGATTTATCTAATGCTTATAAAACCCAAGGCATAAAATATATAATATATGACATGTTCCCTGGCTGCAATGATCCTTCCCAGCAAAAAAAAAAAAAAAAAAAAAAAAAAAAGAATGTATTAAGACTTGTTTAAGTAGGCTTTACTCAGCATGACTGACTTTTATTGTAGCAGGTGTGATGTCCCTCTGTGAGACAACTCCAGTGAAAATTGGATTTGGACCTTACTTGATAATAGATACTAATAAACTCTTTATTTTTTAATGAGACATACTTTTGAAAAAAATCTACCCTTATAAAATATTAGAGTGAGGTGAACACTATTAAAAATTGTTGAATCATTTGGCAGATGAAGTACTTGTTTTGCAACTACAGAGATTAACCCAAAACTCATTTACCCCCATAATGGTCCCATGAAACATTACAAAGTTAAATTTTTTTCCAGCTCTTCTTAATTCTCCATTTGAATTACACTCTGCAAATACTGGATAGATTTTACTGCAATCCAGATGTCAGCTATAGCCTAGAAAAATTTGTTTAATCCTCACTGTCATGTTTTGTAGAAAGTGCAATATAATTTCCTAAATTTCTGCATATTCCTGGAGAGGTCATAATCTCTTGATCGTCTCTGGCTCTACTTTTCTGTTTATTCTGAATTAGTACTGGTATTAAAATGTTTTACCATCCAGTATATTCTGCATGGCGTTGTTCTTTCATTTATTCATTTACCAATTATTTATTGAGGCCCTACTGTTGTTAGACTATACTAAGTGTGAGGAACTGGGCTGGTTGTAGGGGAAATAATAGGCTAATATGGGGAGGAGACATTTGTTAAAAAATCACACAAATAAATAAAACATTATGAATGATAAATATTATGGGGAAAGTATGGTGGTACAAAAGCATATGAGTAGATTTTATCTAGCCTAGGAGGTTAGAGACAGCATCCCTGAAAAAATGACCATTAATATGCTATCCAAAAGAATAGTAGTAGTTAAGTAAGCTATAGGATATGATAAGAGAGTTCCATGCGTAGGAAACAATAATATACAAAGGCCCTGTGGTGTAAAGGAAATCATACAGGAAGGTCATTGTGGCTGAAGTGAACAAATCAAGAGGGACTGTGGTGCAAAATGATGCCAGAGAAAATGGCAATGTCAGATAAGAAATTGTAGGCCAGGTTATGAATTGTGGTCAGTATCTAAATAACAATGAAAATCCACTGATGTAATAGGGGTATGACATAATTAGGTTTATATTTCAAAACAGCACCCTGGATACTCAAATTTGGAAAGTGAGTAGAAAGAGAGGCCAAGAGTTTAAGTCAGAGGCTAGTTAGGAGTCTACTGCCATAGGCCACTTGAGGGTTGGCGATAGCTTAGGCTAGGGTAATAGCAATAGATGTAGAAGATTCAACATACATTTGGGAAGTAAAATTGATAGCTTTGTGATGAATTGGATATGAGGTTTGAATTTAGGGAAGAGCCATGGATTACATCTAAGTTTCTTCCTTATGTAAGTGGTTGGATGGTGGTGCCATTTACTCTACAGTTTAAGAGGATCAAGTAGGAAGATCATGAATTTGATTTTTGACATAAATTTGAGGCATCTATAGAGAGATCGTATTTGGGATCATAGTCTAGAGTTCCAAGGAAAGTTTTGAAATTCAATTTTAAATCACCAGATAATGGGTGCTAAATGAAACCCTGAATAAGATCATTTATTAAGAGAATATAGAATAAGAAGAAAAGAGAGCTTAAGTTTCAATTTTGAACAACTTTAACGTCAGGTGACAAGGGAATAGAGGGGTATGAAACTGAAAATAAGGTATTCAGTGAGAAGTCAGAGTGGAAGAAAAAAGGAGGGCAGTGTAATGATTTGCAAGCCAAAGGATTTAATTTTTTTCAAGAAGGAAGTGGTCAACAATGCCAAGTACAGCGAAGATCTTGAACTTTTTCAAAATCTATTCAAGGCTTTACATTTTCTATTGGATTTAGTGACATGACAATGATGGAAAAGAGTGGTTTGAGGAGTGAGGGGAGAATGAGGAAATGAGGACAATTTTCCCAGAAACTCTTTCAAGAAACTAAGTGATGAAGGAGAAAAGAGAGAGGGGGCAGTATGTAGTAGTAGCATGAGGCAGAGAAGGTTTTTTTGTTTTTATGCTTTTTTTTAAAATAGCAGTAATGTAAGCTATGATATGAAGAATTCAGTTCCATGAGAGAGTTTGCAATATGAGAGGAGAACAAATAGCATACAGTTCCTGAGGCATCAGGATTCATCTTATGTAGGAGCAGAGGCAGCCCTCTTTTCACAGAACAAAAGGAGGATACCACAAAGGTAGAGGTTCCTTGATTGGTATGTTAGGTGGGGGTGGGGGGAGATAAAAGAGTTACAACCTGATGGCTTCTCTTTTCTTCTGAAATTCCAGGTTATTTTCTGATAGGTAGAGAAATGGAGGAGAAGTTTTGAAATAGCTATTGCAAAGAATAGGAGAGTCTATGGGCACTGTTGAGAGCCCCTTTGAGGTTATAGATTTTTTTATACTTATACCTGGACTAATACGGCCTGTTAACAGGCCTTTCTCTGGCAGTGTTTAGCTACAGGAATAGAGAAAACAGATGGTTGTGCTATAAAAGGTTGGGATTTAATTAAATGCCACACACACAAAAGAATTGGCCCAGACAAGCAACTCAGCTTCCTTACTTGATTCCTCCTACTCCCACACATACATCCTCAAAAACCCATTCATAAAAGGCTTTTGATTTGTCCATTAGAGTTTACTTAATTTTGAAGGACAATGGAGGTTTGCATTGTAGCAATTCAGCCCATAATTAATTAGACATCTTTTTTCTTAAAATGCCTCTTATCATCCTGTTCTGTTGATTGGCTCTTCCCTCTTTCCCTCTCTCTACTTTCCATTTTCCTCTCCTCTGCTCCCTCCTTTCCCCCTAATTTCTGTTCATTTCTAATGCAAAGCCATTGAGCCATCCCTTTTGTTTTACTGCTTCCTGCTAAACCCAGCCCTCAGGGTGTCACCTTCTCCCAGAAACAGCTTATCAACCAGTTTTCCTAAACAAAGACAGTTCCTTATTTAAAATAAATTCAGGTGCCAGCAGTTAAGTGGGCGATTTTTTTTTCCACCCCTGACATGTTATTATTTAATTAACCCTGTCTTTTATCTGTGATAACCTGCTCCAAAGATGCCTTTGTTGTTTTCAATGACAAAATAAATATGTTTGTCCTCTCTTCTGTCATTAACCATCAAATGTGTGACTTTGGGAAAGTCAGGCCTAGGCAAGCTACTGCCTGAAGGACAAATCTTACCCATTGCCTGTTTGTGTAAATTAAATTTTATTAGAACATAGTCACACTTTGTGTATTATCCCTGGCTCTTTTAGTGATAGAACAATAGAGTTGAGCAGTTATGACAGACACTGGCTAACCCACAAAACTGAAAATATTTACTACTTGGCCCTTTAAAGAAAGTGTTTGCCAGTCCCTGTTCTAGATCCCACTATATCCTTCTGTAAAATGAAGGAATCTGAGAATATACTCTCTCATTATCCTTTCAGTTTTAATATTTGAAGATGTTAAAGTTATAAATTTTGGTCTCTGCATAAAAGTTACCTCATCTGACAGGATTTATCTATCATTGAAAAAGTAGCACTTCTGGACCCTATCATTCTCTATACTTTTATTCTACTTTATTTTCATTAATATTATATATTACTCTGTAGTGTTTTATGATATATATTTATATATGTCTGTTTCTCTCCATTAGAATATAAGTTAAATAAAAGGAAAAACTTTGTTCTGTTCATTGCTGTATCCAGTATCTAGAATAATCTGGCACGTAATAAATAGCTGCTCAATAGATATGCGTTAAATAAATGAATAATGTATGAATGAAATACTTCTCATTGGAATTTCCTTCCAGTTTCATTGTCAAAGACAGGAAAAACTACAAAGTAGATGGAAGCAAGGCCTTATTACTAAAGCTTTCTTAAATTGCTCAGGGCTCCTAGGGAATTGTTATAGACTAAATATTTGTGCCTCCCCACCCCAAATTCACACATTGAAGCCTTAACCCCCAATGTGACTGCATTTAGAAATAGGGCTTGTGAGGAGGTAATAAGCGAGTTCATAAGGGTATAGCTCTAATCTGACAGGACTGGTGTCCTTATAAGAAGAGGAAGAGACACCAGCACTCACTCTCTCTGTCATGTGAGAACACAGCAAGAAGGTGACCATCTGCAGGCCAGGAAGAGAGCCCTCACCAGGAATCATTGATCTTGGACTTCCCACACTCCAGAACTGTGCAGAAATAAATTCCTGTTATTTAGGCCACTCAGTATGTGGGATTTTGTTACAGCAGCTTGAAAAGAATAAATACAATAATATTTTCAAAGGATCCCTGGAGATATGTGTTGATGACATCTCCATACTCTTTTCTTCCCTGAGGGCAACAACATTCAGGCATACACTATTAATGCCACAAGCAGTGGGCTTTATGCATGTGAGATTTGTAAATATTAAAAATATGTCAAGCTTAACTGAATTAAAAATAATAATCACCTCTCTATGTTTTGAAATTAAGTACAGGGCTTTGCATCATATTAGTAGACATTTCCTCTTCACAAGTGTGTTACCCATAACTATATAAAATGGTGGTTAAGCATGTGAACTTTGGAGTCAGATTGATTGGTTTGAATCCTAGTTCTATTTAACTACCAATGTCATCATGGGTAGATGACTTATCTTCATTTCCTTTCTTTCTAAATTCAAGAAAATAGTAATAATAAGTACGTGTGTCCATCAGAATGGACTAGGCTCTGATTTACTAATAAATAATTCTTAAAATCTCAATGGCTTAATACAAAGTTTATTTCTTACTCCTAAATTTCTATTACAAGGTAGCTAAGAACTGTGCTCCAGTGGCTCCCTCTCTAAGACACAGGCTAATAGAGTACACTCTCTGGAGCATTCTTAATTGGACAGAGAGATCCTGATGAACTGCACATTGGCTTTTATATCTATGCCACATAGATATAACAATCATTACTTCCACTTACCTTTCATTGGCTAAAAGCAAGACATATGACCATATCTAACTCCAAGGGGTGGAGAAGGAGAAGAACAATCCTGTCATTGCCCAGAATAACAAGAAATATTTGTGATCAGTTCTAATGACTATCACATTATCTCACAGGATTTTTGTGAAAATCAATTAAGAAAAAGCCATCAAAGCATGAGGTACAGTTCTAGATACAAATAAAGAGTTTACTAAATATTAGCTATTGTTATTATCCAGTATTGAATTACACAAAAAACACTCCTGTTGGAGAAAAATGGAAAACTATTTTTAGCCTTCCAAGGAAACTCTGACCCCAGCAAATATAAGAGAATACAGATGGGGTTAACAGAAAACCTTTCTTTCTTTAACTACTTTTATAACTCCCCAGATGAGAACTCAATCATCTGACTGCAACATATATTTTCATTGACTTCCCTTGAAATTGATTTCTTGGAGAACACAATATAAGGAATACAACAGAGTCATTATTCTGTTATCTGATTTTGATTAGGTACCCTCAGTTTTTTTCTTTTAAGTCCAACATTTTGTTTGTTTCTAGCTACATGGAGTACTGCTTCTTTGCTGGGCTACATTAATATGTATATGCAGGCCCTTGAACCTCTTACCTCTCATACGTTAACATCATTTACAATTGGCTGGCCCGTGTTTTTTATTCTTATCAGTTTTCTGAAGTAGTAAGTAAAGTAGCAAGTGATATAGTGATTTGATCATAATTTACAGAAAAATGTAAAACTAGTGGATTGCATATTGACACAAGAGTTAAGCCAATTTGTTTCCAGCTCTTGATTTAACTAACTAGTTATACTACTATATCTTGATAAGTCACTTAATCTCTTTAAAACTAAGGTTCTTTATCTGAAGAATTAAGGGAGTTAATTTAAATCTCATTTACTTCCACCATACGATGTGGGGTGAAAGAAGATGATCTCTAAACTCTTCTCTAACTTCAAATATTAGTCCATGATGCTAATCCTTGGCCTGTGGTTATATTAGCACACAATATGTAGAAATTAAATTAGATTCTTCAATGCCATTTCAAGCTGATTTTCCAGAAGCTCAGTTGATTGGAATGAATTTAATTGCTCAATTGTTTGACTTTTCTTATCCAAGTGAAACCAAATTTCACAATCCTGTGCAATTCACTCATCAATAATTATCAACATCATTTGAAATATATTCAGTCTATAATTAAAAGAGAAAATGCCCCATAAGTAACAAAGTAAAAAAATGAGAATGATTCATCCAAACTGTTGAAGCTTGATTGTTTGTCAAAGGCATCCACATTAGAAATCTAATGATCATAGAGTCCAATGACATCCATTTAATTTCTCAAATCTCTATGTACTACATTATTTTTATAAACAATGGCACTGTTTTCGTTTTTTCAACTTGAAAATTTTGATTGTTTATGCATCTAATTTTTAAGTTAAAAGAAAAATAATTTCAATAATTTTTAAAATCTCTTTTCATCTTTTAAATTATTTACCTTCAATAAAAACCTGACATTTGTAATAATTTACTTTTAATTCATGGTAAATTTTTCCCCTTATTAACCAACCCAAAGATTTATGTACAGAAAGAACAGTTTATAGTGATAAGGGAAGTGTTCTCCCACAATACTTATTTTCATGAATTTTGTCTTCTAGAGTCACTTATTTATGGTACATGAGACAAGGATTCATAAAGTCTGATAAACTTAGTTTGCATGGCAGACACTCTTGGTTGTGTAGCCTAGTGGCCATCCCAACCTTCCACCCCATTCTTTTCTCTCATTATAAAGAATAATAATACTAAGAAAAAAAATCAGCTTATCAACCTTCCTGGATCTAGAAATCCAAGCAAGGAGATGTAAGGAGTTGTATACCAGTGTCCTTCTAGGAAAATTTTACTTGTCTAATAAAATGGACAGGTGTGGAAGTACCAACCTTTCCCTTCTTCCTGGACTTAACTGACAGAGCTGTAGTAGTCTCTTTGGTATCATGATGTCAAAATATAAAGACCAAAGGCCAACCCACCCAGGATGGTAGAGCACAAAAGAAGAAAGAATCTGGATCCTTAATAACATTAATGGGCAAGTGCACCATACTACTTATCATCATCTCCTCTGATAATCTTCTTGGGTGAAATTTATATTTCTTTCAGCCAAAAGTATCTCTCGCCAATATAGTTGGCATAGTTTGGTTATATTTGCATACTTAAAAATTGTATGCTTTATCTTTCACTCACTAAATTTATCATTCTTTCTACTATAACATTTTAAAGTGTTTGCATAATTATTTAGAACAAAAGGTCCTTAAGAAATTATTTAGACCTTTGTGCCTTCACATAGAAACAGTCTCTCAGATGCAATTATTTCACCCTGGCTTTAAAAGGAAAAATTCTACAACCTTTCTCATTAACTCTTTTCAATGGCTTTTGGGAACATTAAGAATATGGAAGAGGAGGTGGAGAATAGCCTGGAAAAGCTTCAACTGGCTTCTGGCAGTTGCTGTAAATCCTAAGAGAATGGCATAAAGTCAGGCAGTGTGAATTTAATAGCATCTTTGGGCAACTTGGGAACCTCCCACAGATTCTCAATATGGCAAGCAGTTATTTGTTGCTAGTGCCCTTTATGCCTCCACTCATTTTGACTCTGGTCCTTCCCTTTATTATTTTCTCTAAAGTCGTTTCTCTCACCCTCTATGAGATATTCCCAATGTTGGGGAAATAGATCAATTAAATTGGATGGATGAGATATGAAAAAAAATCACAATGAATAAAAGAGAGAAAGAAAAAGAAAAAGGGCAATATTCAAGGTCACTATGTTTAATATTTAATTGAACACATAATCTGGCCAGACACAAATATATCTAATGAAATAAATTGTATGGAAAAGCAGAATCTGGTTCCAAATATATAGATGAAAACCCCTAGGGGAGACCCTTACATTATTCTGAATTAACTTTCCTAGAATCTTATAATTTTTTCCCCAGAATCAATAGGCCTATCTGATCATAAAGTCTGGGACTATATAGAGAAGAGTAACCTGGACAGGAAAGAGGTGACAATTGTCACAAAAGTAGAGGCAGAGTTCCCAAGACAACCATATGCCTACAGTCACATTTTGTAAATGTGAGAAGGAACCATAGATGTGTGTTCGCATTTCATTGATGTGGCAGATTTAAAAAGAGCATGAATTATGTTTTTTTGATAACTCTCTTTACCAAATTTGTTATTTTGTGGAACAGCACTACTTAAGCCCTGTTGAGAAAAATATGTTTCAATAATTATATTTTTCCCTCAGAGTCAACATAGCGATTTTGTTCTATATTCATTTTTACTTAACCAAAATCTTCCATATTGAAGAAAATCAATAAATATATTTACATAATCCAAACATGCTATGCAACAATAAGGTGGCTATGAATAGAAAGATGAATCAAATATACAGATGGCAGTGGATGAGGCACAAGATTCTCCCTTTTCCAAAGAGGTTATCAGGTGTCATTCTCTTTGTGTGCCAGAAAAAAGATAATAAAATGGCAGTCACAGATTTCACTGATTGGGGAATTAAGGAAATCTTATTTTAGAGTTTGTTTTGTTTTTAAAACTGTAGCAGCGAGCACAAACATAAATTGTGTTCTGTTATTAAAACACAGATACAGACGTTTAGGAAACTATGCATTTATTTAGCTGATAAAAAAATGATTGTATTCAGCTAAACAGCACATGATAGGAGGGATGTTAGTCTTGACATTCAGTAGTACAAATCCAGGAGGATTTCAAGTCCCACAGAGATACCAGCAGCTTGTAGATTATGTGAGTTTCATCAGGTAAGCTATTGTTAGATTTCCCTGATCTTTGTTTCCTGGGTCGTGTGTAGAACAGACTTCTTTCTCATGTCTGAGGGCATCATTCCTACGAATCATTTTCCCGCTATCGAGAAAACTATATTCCTGTTGTTTCTGGATAGAAAGTTTATAGAAATATCTCAGAAAAGTCATCCTTTGGATACCTCTCCTACATGCAACTCCCTTATAAGGACATAAAGGGGTGTAATGTTCGATTTGTAGTACCCAGATAGCAGGGGCTATGGCATTCTTTCCAATATTATTAAGCCCAGGGGCTAAGTTTTGGAGAGGTTTGTGATAAATATGTACTAAATTAATGAATAATGCCATCTACAGCCTCAGTGACAAGAATTGGGCCTCATTATGCAAGTCTTCTCTCTTTTCATGGAAACATACAAAGTCCCAGAGCTATGGCCAATTTATGCTTTTAAAGAGGAAATTCAATATCTGTTGCCAATAATTCCTTAGTGACTTTTGGAAACACGAAAAATGTGGCCCAGCAGGAATTAGTGTCCTGACAGAAACTTCAGTGAGCTCACCACACAGGTGTTCTCTAATTAGCATGGTTAATTAGAGTAATATTTTTACTACTACTCCTTTAGGCCACTTTTCATTGGTAAAAAGGGAAATCATTTCTCACTAAGTTAAAAAAATAGACTTTATATTTTTAGGGAAGTTTTAGGTGAATAACAAAATTAAGCAGAAACTACAGAAAGTTGCCATGTACCCCTGATCACCCTCCCCGCAACACACACAGCCTACATTACTATCAACATTCTGCATCAGAATGGTACATTTATTACAATTGGTGAAATTACATTGATTCATCATTATCATTCAAAGTCCATAGTTTACATTAGGGCTCATGCTTGATGTTGTACATTCTATGGGTTTTAACATAATTGTAATGACATGTGTCCACTATTATGGTATCATACAGAATATTTTCACTGCCCTGAAAGTTCTTTGTGCTTCACCTATTCATCCCCTCCACCCAACACCCCATCCTTAACCCTTGGCAAGCACTGATCTTTTTACTGTCTCCATGGTTTTGCCTTTTTCAAGAACATCAAGTAGTTGTCACTGTTAACTTCCCTCTTAGTATTGTTTTTATATTTTTGCATCCCATAAGTTTTGTTATATTATTTCTTCTCTTTTATTTATCTCAATATATTCTTTGATTTCCCTTTGGATTTCTTCTTTAACTCATTGGTTGTTCAGGCATGGATTGTTTAATTTTTCAAATATTTGTGAATTTTCCCATTTTTCTCCTGTTACTGATTTCTAGTTTCATATCATTGTGGTTGGAAAGATACTTAATATGATATCATTCTTCTTAAATTTTTTAAGACTTGCTTATTGGCTTAACATGTGATCTATTCTGGAGAAGGATCTGTGTATGTTTCAGAAGAACGTGTTTTCTGCTTCTGTTGAGTGGAAAGTTCTGTATATGTCTAATTAGGCCCATTTAGTCTATAGTGTTGTTCAAGTCCACTGTTTCCTTCTTGATTTTCTGTCTAGATTTTATATTCATTTTTGATTGTGGATTTTGAAGTTTTCTACTATTATTATATTGCTGTCTATTTCTCCCTTCAGTTCTGTTAATATTTGTCTTATATATTTAGGTACTCTGATTCTGGGTTCCTATATTTTTATAATTGTTATAAAAATTAATCTTCCTGATTAATTGAATTTTATCATTATATAATATTTTTTGTTTGTTGTGATCTTTTTTGATTTATTTTGTCCAACATAGGTAAAGCCAATCTTGCTCTCTTTTGTTTACCATTCACATATAATAATTTTTTTATCCCTTCATTTTCAGTCTATGATTGTCTTTAAATCTAAAGCAAGTCTCTTATAGACAGCATATAACTGTTGTTTTTTAAATTCATTTAGTCTTTTGATTGGGAATTTAATCCATTTACTTTTAAAATAATTGCTGACAAGGAAAGAGTAATCATCACCATTTTGTTATCTGTTTTCTGTTTGTTCTGTTGGTTTTTTTGTTCATCTTATTAATTTTGTCATTGTTTCATTTTTGTAGTGATATTCTTTGATTCTTTTCTCCTTTTGCATATCTTCTATAAGTTTTTTAATTGATTACCATTAGTCTTACAAAAATTATATCAGTCTATTTTAAGATGATAACAACTTGGCTTCAATCATATCTACCATTTTACTTCTCCTCCCATACACTTTATGTTACTGAAGTCATAATTTATATCTTTTTATATTGTATATCTATTAAATGTTTTTGTAATTATAGTTACTCCTAATAGCTTTGTCTTTTAACTTTTACATCAAAATTAAGAGTTATTTACACACTACCATGACATTATTACATTATTTTGTATTTGCATCTTGACATTTATATTAATATAATGAGTTCTACATTTTCATATTCTTTTGTGTTTCTATTTCATGTCATTTCATTTCAACTTGAAGTACTTCCTTTAGCATTTCTTGTAAGGCAGGCCTAGTGATGACACTCTATCTCAGCTTTTATTTGTCTAGGAAAGTCTATATTTCTCATTCATTTTTAAAGGTTTATTTTGTTAATTACTGTATTCTTGATTGGAATGGTTTTTGTTCCCCTTTCAGGACATTGAATATATCATCCCAATTCCTTCTGGCCTGCAAATTTTTCACTGAGAAATTTGTTGATAGTCTTATGGGGTTCCCACTGCAGCGACAAATTGCTTTTATCTTTATGCTTTCAAAATTCTCTATTTGACTTTTGACAAATTGATTATATTGTATCTCAGTGTAGACTTATTTGGGTTCATATTTTTTTTTATTCATGAATATGGTTATTCATTTCCCTGTCTAGATTTGAGAAGTTTTAGGCTATTATTTTTTAAAATAATCTCTCTGGATGATTTCAAATGATATATCTTTCTTTATCTTGATGGAGTCTGCTGTTGAAGTTCTCTGTTACATATTTCATTCAGTTATTATATTCTTCAGCTTCTAAATTTTTGTTTGGTTCTTTTTTATGGTTTCTATCACTTTATTGTTATTCTCATTATGTTCATGTATCATTTTCCTGATTTCTTTTAGCTGTCAGAAGTCCCTATGTTTCTCATTAAATGTTTGTTGCCAAAATATGGTTCATGATAAAAGAGAACAAGCATCCCAATAAAATGAAGTTAAAACGTGGATAAAAGTGACATTTGATTAACTAATTTTCAAGGGAGCAAGTGGCATTGGATTTGTTTAAAAGTGTGAAAGCACCTAATCACTTTTCCATTACATATGACTCTCGAGTATAATCTGTTGGTAAGACATCAGCAGATGTCAAGCTGTAATTTACAGCTCTAGAATTTAAATCTCAAGAGGTAAGTTTTAGTTGGAATCTGACAGAAATATTTTCTCAGTTCCCTGGTATAGATTTGGCTACCTGGATGAAAGCATTCTGTTTTAGAAATACTTGTATGCATTTCTTCAAGACTGTGTGAATAACCAGCATTAATTTTTATCATTATACTCAGGATGCTTCTAAGTGGTTCCAGAGAATACAGTGATAATTACCCCTGCTCATCTGTTTTTGAGTATACATTATTGCCTCTGGATGGTTAATGACAATACTGTACTATGGCTTTATCCATAGAAGTGAGCGGTAACGTTTTCTAAATTTAGGCTCTTATAGATTTCATTCAGGTTTACTTCAAATGTTGGAAAATTAAGAGTATAATAATGTTAAGGAGTACCCCTTTCTGCTCTGTGTGGAATGGGGCCATTAATTCATATAAATTGGTAAACAGTTTCTACACTGGGCCTTTTTTAAGCTTTCAGATATGATGGAGGACAGAAAAGTTTGAAGATAAAATCTCAAATCTTTGGTTAGTTCTCTGCTTCTTAAGGTTAGGATCCTGAGTGGATGGATCATCACTTAGCAGAGCATATTTATGAGTGCAAATGTAGATACCAAGCTAAATAAGGATAGGAGACGAATTTTTCTGCATGATAAAAAGAGGGGGACTGAGGTTTAGGGGGAAGAGATAAAGAGGAAAAATGCTGGGGGAAAAGGAATAAAAGATTCTAGACCTCCACTGTTTAATATGATATCTACTAGCCACAGCGGCTATTTGAACTGAAATAAATTAAAATTAAATAAAATTTAAAGTTGAGTTCCTCAGTCACACACTAGCTATGTATCAAGTGTTCCGTAGCTACAGGTAGCTAGTGGCTATTTCCTAGATAGTGATGCTTTACAAGGTATGATGTAAACAACAAAGTGATGTAAAACTTGTCATACCAACACTCAGCAAAGTTTCCCATATATACAAATGCCCTGGGTGAGAAGGTTTTTGGTAAATTATGGAGCAGATTTCTATGCCACCTTTGGGGAGATGTGATATAAAATAAAGACAATATATGGGTCAGGAGCGGTGGCTCACGCCTGTAATCCTAGCACTCTGGGAGGCCGAGGTGGGTGGATTGCTCAAGGTCAGGAGTTTGAAACCAGCCTGAGCAAGAGTGAGACCCCGTCTCTACTATAAATAGAAAGAAATTAATTGGCCAACTGATATATATAGAAAAAATTAGCCAGGCATGGTGGCCCATGCCTGTAGTCCCAGCTACACGGGAGGCTGAGGCAATAGGATCGCTTGAGCCTAGGAGTTTGAGGTTGCTGTGAGCTAGGCTGATGCCAAGGCACTCACTCTAGCCTGGGCAACAAAGTGAGACTTTGTCTCAAAAAAATAAATAAATAAAAGATAAAGACAATATATGTAGAATGGAGAGATTCTTTAAGCATTAATCAAAAATTTAGAAGCCAGAATCTCTGAGAAACAAACTAAGATCCTTCCCAAGGGTCCCCAGAAAATCTGGGATTGACTGAAGTCTCCCAAAATATGTGGGTTGGAATTATAGGCAATTAATCTCATTTGAATTGTATAGAACAATTTGCCTGAGTTGATAATCATCTTCAGAATAAATCTTCCCTGGCACCATGAAGCCAGACGGCAAAAAACAAAAAACAAACAACCCAAATAAAAACAAATGATGGTAGTTGAGAAAGGGGGGACAAAAATAGTTTTCTGCCACGTGGTCAGGAACTTATTGCTTTATTGCAGTCTTTTATCTATTATGTTCCTTTCTCCATTGTCAGCTTTGCTTTGAGCCCTGGATTTGACAGCTGATCTTAATTTCCTATTTTAATCCTTTCTGTTTTTCTGAAGAACACTCTCTCCTTAACTTACAGGTTTTCCTACTTCCAGACACTTTGGCTAAAATTCCCCATCCAATCTAATTTCAATCCCAGAACTCAAACTCTGGCATATTTCTTATGAAGTCAGTGGGAGGGTCAAACAGTAGCAGTCAAAGGGAAGAATCAAGGAAGGCACAATAGGGGGTTTTACAGATCTTACCATTCCCACCATTGCTAATACTAACACTGCAATGAAGGCAGAAGAACTTTTTGGTGTCAGCAAGAGAATGAGATGTTTAAGGAGATGTCCCTCTCTTTTTGATCTCATGCACCTGCCCCCCCACCCCCACCCCACTGCACAACCTCGTGAAAATTTATTGTGTCCTTAATAAGATGACTATCAGAGGCCTTGGGGGAAACTCAACAAAAGGATTCTTAAATCATCTTTTCTTCTTTCGGTAAAGAAATGTGGCTTTATAATGATGAATGAAGTAGAAGGAATGACCTCATGTTTCTGATGACTCATGCCATGTCTGATAAACATGGATATAGATGATCAATTCCTGAAGCCAGGGAATTCTAGAGAGTACAGGACCCCATGGCAAGTTATACCACATGGCCAATGCTAAAGATGTTAGACTGATGGAGTGAATGCATAAGAATCCCTTGGCTCTGTTTTTGCTGTTTCGTTTTATTTTGTTTTACTTACTGTAGGTTTTCTTAAGGCTCTAGCTAGAAAATATTAAACTCTCACTTAACTTTCGGTTTAAAGAATAAATAAAAAGTAAAATTTCAAATCTTTAGCTAATAACAATAATTGAAATTTTTTTATCAAAATATATGCGGTAAATCTAAAGGTGAGTTCAAGGTAGCACTCATAGCCTTAAGTATTTAATAAATAAGGGAAAATTTAAATAAATTAAACTAGACTTTAACTCATGAAACTAGGAAGCAAACCACAAAAAAAGTTCAAAGATAACAAAAAGAATGTGAAAATATAAATGAATGAAATAGAAAAGTATAGAAGGGATCAATAAAAATATAAGTTTTTTTTATAAGCTTAATAATTAGATCAATTACTCTGCAGTCTAATTGAGGAAAAGAGACAACATAGGCAAAGATATAATAAAAAGGAAATAATCATACAACTAGAAAAAAGTAAAACGAATTACAGGATTTTGCCAACTTCCATTAAAATAGAGAACTTAGAAAAATCTATGATTGAAGGAAAATATAAATCTCCAAAATATAACCTAAAGGAATTGTGAACTTAGAAAGACCAAGAAGCAAGGAAGAAACTGGGAAATTTATCACAGCAATTCAACACATGAAGAACAGACAATTTCACAGAAGTTTTTCAGAGTGAAAAAACAAAGAAACCTGAAAATATTTAAAATTTTCATGAAAAAATGTAATGTCTCAAATATATTTTAATATATACACATATGTATCACATATAAAACACATTGGTGTATATGTATCCACAAAACAGACTAAAATGTTAATTAAAAATTAACACAGTATGAATGAATGCAAAAATGATATTGTTTAAGCAATCTAATATTATTACTCATATTTGTACATCACCTATAAAATATATGATAATATCAATAAATACTGGAAATATCTTCAACAAATTTCCATACACTCTTTAAAATAAAACCAACATACTAAACTAAAAAAATGTTAAAAGATTTGAGTTCATGGATTCTTCCCTGGCATGATGAAAAAAAATCTCAAACCCGAAAGTAAGCACTAAAAGAATTTCCATCAAATCAGAAATAAGACAATGATCCAATTATCATCAACATTTCTTACTATTGCTCTGAAAATATTCACCAATGCAATTACATAAGAGAAAGAAATGAGAAGCATACATATTGGATGGGAAGAAGAAAAACAATCATTATTTATAGGTAGCGTTCTTTTATATTTGCAAACCTGTTAGATGAAAGTATACTACAAAGAGGCTAAGTACTAAATTCAATTCAAAATTATTAACTTCCCTGTATATAAATATTAACAAGTTAGAGTACATAATGGAAGAAAAATGATCTCATTTAGCATAGCAGTAACTTGAGAATAATACCTAGGAATAAAATATTTATATATATATGTATTTATAGATAATAAACATATACAGATGTTTGTTCTTCATGTTTTATATATGCTTTTATAATATGGAATAGGTAAATATAATATATATCATAAATATATATATAACTGATGGAAGCAAAGTTAAAACTTCATGAATTATGAAAAATTATAAATGAATAATTTTGTCTTTAATAGCTAGTTTTGATATTATAGCACATTTAATTCTCTATAAATTAATAAATTCAATACAATGTCAGTTGATAAATATATTTTTTCAAGTATAATAAAAACTATTCTAAATTTCATTGTAATTTGGATTCTGACATATAGGCTAGATGATAAAATCAGGAAGACATCCTAAAATATAGAAGAAAAAGGAGATATAATGACTTCTTTGTCATATGCCAGTTAACCAAAAGTTTCTCAATGCATTTCATCAATCTTTCAATCAAATGAAAGATTCCAGAATCATATTAGTGATAATGTCCAAAGGAACACACAATAGGCTAAAAATCCATGGTTTTAACCATGGTTGCATAGATTATCTTTATTTTTGCATTTTGTCATTAAGTTCTTATGTTTGCCTTACTCTTCTCTGACTTGTTGAGATTTGGCTTTGTGTTCAAGAATTTCTTTGTTGTTTTAATGTCTGATATTAGCCTTGTGCTCTGATGAATGCCCAGGTACATAGTTATCCCGCTAGCATTCTTATGCTTTACCCTCTCCATGTGGATAACAAATTTCTTTCGATAAATCAGACCCATCAATAAGCTGCCCATTGTAGTATCCTCCAACCACCTCTTAGACCTTCTCTTCCTTGCAGATGGGCATGGAGTGGTCACTGTAGTCATTGTGTAGCTCTTCGGAGAGCTGGAAGGACAGGATCTTTCTGACCATGAGTGAAGGTACACTGAAGTAGTGCTTGTTGTTTTTGCTGCTGAGGTCACCAAGGGATGGAACATCATGGTGAGCAGCTACTGAGGGCAGGAAGGACTTGGTATTATGACCAATTTTGATTTACTCAAGGATTTCAAGGTTGATATACTACTAGAATATCAATTTGTGTGATTAATCATATTAACAGTTAAAATAAGAAAAATCATATAAATATCATAATATGGTAAAAGTTGATAAAACCGAATTCTGTATAACTATAACTCTTAGCAAACCAGAATAGAAGAAAAATTTTTTTATCTGACAAAGGTCATTAGGTCATGGACCAAAAACATACAAAAAATGCAGGGGGATATGATGCAAAGTGTCAAATTGCTCATATATTATCAGAGGGAGGAAGAAAGAGGGGAAGAGAGGGAGTGAAAGAGGAGGGAGGAGGGAGATATATATATATATATATATATATATATATATATACACACACACACACATACACACACATACACACACACACACACACTTATATATATTAGTTGCCTAAAGAGGATATATCATAATGGAGGGACTATTACAATAAAGTGATAAAACACAGAAGAGATAAAAGCAGTACCTTTGATGGTGGTTTCTTTAGGGGTGGAGCTAGGGGCAGAAAAAGGAGAAAGAGATACATTTCATTTGTGCTCTTTTGCACTATTGGTTTTTTATCCCCTACACATGCATGTATTTAACAAAACATGAGCAAACAGAAAAAAAAAAAGAGGTTCAAATTCAAGGTATAATTTTTGTGCTAATTTGGAAATATACCCTAGATAAATGAAATGGAATAAGGAAGCTGCAGATGAATATGTGTATATAGTATGCTCACATTCATAGATATGCTCTGGGAGTATGTACAAAAACTTGAAATCAGTCTGAGATGTAAGAATGAGAGTTTGAGTGACAGTTACTATCCATTTTTCTGCCTTCTGTAATGTTTATATTTTTTCACTGAGATGTTATTAATTTCATACCAACAAAGCACCACAATAAAGAGTATCCGTAACTCCCCCTACACACACACACACAAACACACACACACGCACGGAATTATAATTCCTGTTTTTTATTTACTTTTTAAAAAATGTTATATCCTGGCCAGGCACGGTGGCTCACGCCTGTAATCCTAGCACTCTGGGAGGCCGAGGTGGGCAGATCATTTGAGCTCAGGAGTTCTAGACCAGCCTGAGCAAGAGCGAGACCCCCATCTCTCTTAAAAATAGAAAGAAATTAATTGGCCAACTAAAAATATAGAAAAAATTAGCCGGGCATGGTAGTGCATGCCTGTAGTCCCAGCTACTCGGGAGGCTGAGGCAGGAGGATTGCTTGAGCCCAGGAGATTGAGGTTGCTGTGAGCTAGGCTGACGCCACGGCTCTCAAGCCGGGTCAACAGAGTGAGACTCTGTCTCAAAAAAAAACATGTTATATCCTAATTTTCAGAACTTCCTTTCAAATTGGGGATCACAGATGCTAGGCATTTTGCAGTAGGCAGAACAGTCTACAAAACAAGCAGAGTTCTCACAGCACTCTCATTGAGAAATACTGATTTCAGCCTAAGGATAAGGTTTTATTGTTTTTTTGTTTTTGTTTTTGTTTTTTTTTTATTTCGGCATATTATGGGGGTACAGATTTTAAAGTTTCAATAAATGCCCTTCCCCCCTCCCCCCACAAGTCTGAGTCTCCAGCGTGACCATCCCTCAGATGGTGCGCCTATCATTCGTTATGTATGTATATACCTGCCCCCCTCCCCCCTCCCACCTGCCCAATACCCTATTACTGTAGCACCTATGTGTCCACTTAGGTGCTACTCAGTTAATACCAGTTTGCTGGAGAATATATCTGGTGCTTGTTTTTCCATTCTTGGGATACTTCACTTAGTAGTATGGGTTCCAGCTCTAACCAGGAAAATATAAGATGTGCTATATCAACATTGTTTCTTAGAGCTGAATAGTACTCCATGGTATACATATACCACATTTTATTAATCCATTCTTGGGTGGATGGGCACTTGGGCTGTTTCCACAGCCTTGTAATTATGAATTGTGCTGCTATAAACATTCGAGTGGAGGTGTCTTTTTTGTAGAGTGTCATTGGATCATTTGGGTAGATGCCCAGCAATGGGATTGCTGGATCAAATGGTAGATTCACTTGTATCGCTTTAAGGTATCTCCATATTGCTTTCCACAGAGGTTGAACTGGGCATTTATTGAAACCTTAAAATCTGTACCCCCATAATATGCCGAAATGAAAAAAAAAATAAAGGATCTCAATCTCTCTCTCTCTCTCTCTCTCTTTCTCCCTCTCTCTGTTTTTAAATGATTGAATGGGTCTAGAATTCTAAGTTCAGAATCTTTTGCCCTCATACTTTTGAAGATATTTCATTATTGCCCACTAGCATTCACTATTAGAAAAAATGAAAACTCTACTTCCTTTTCTCTATGATGTAACCAGTTTTTCTCCCCCTCTCTTTCTAGGATGCTATCATTTGGGTTCAGAACTCTCCCTATCATGTGTCTAAATGTAATTATTTTTTTATTATTTCTTTTTGGTATTTAGAATCCATAACCTTCATTGCCATTAGAAGGAAGAAATAAAATCACAGGAGCATGAACATGTCTTGGTCTGGACAATGCTATGGTATTAAGGAAAGAGTTGATCAGGAAATTAAGTAGATACAATTAAAATCAGTTATTTAAAAATTTCCTTTTAGACCACTGATACTTAGCTTCTTATGGGTAAGAATTTTACTCCTCTCAGAATGGGAGTTTCCAGAAGAAATGGATATATTTTTTGCAATTTAGTTAATTGCCTAGAGATGTAATTGAGAAAATGATGTGACAGAACCAGCGGTGCCTTGGTTTCATATAGGAATAGGTAAATCTGCAAATTAGCCTACTTACGCAAAAAAATTAATGGACATTTGGAGACGTCTGTAATAACACTTTTAATTCAGTCTAGCTATGTATACCAAAGCAATTTGGAGATAATTTCAGAAATTTAATTCAAATAAATGAAAGTCCAACTGGTTATCATTTGTATGATAAATCCAAACACCAGAATGCTACCCATTTCTACATGCTTCCTAATAATCACATATAGCTTTATTAATATTCATCTATTCGTTTGCCACATTCTAGAGAGAATTGAAATAAATTCTCATCTCCACATTTTATAGAGAACGGTATTGAAGTCCAAGGGAAAATAAATGATATACAGGTTTATACATTAAATTAAAATAGTTTATTTATTCATTCATCTCATATTTCTTGAGCTCTTACTAAGGCCAGGCCCTACTGTAGGTACTTATGATAGAAAGATGACAAAGGAATTTACAGTCCACTGTGTAAGACAGGGATACAAAGAAATCATTACAATACAATGTCTACAGAGTATTTCTAAATTAAGCAGAAATATACCTAGTATCAAAATCTTTGGTATCCCAGTCCCTGGGTCTCTCTCTTTTTGTTCAAGGTTCCCCATGCTCTTTGTCACTATGCTCTTCATTCCTCTCAACCACCTTCCACAATGATATCTCTAAAACTCAAGTCTAATAATGTTCTCTACCAATAGAAACACTCAAATTCATTTTTCTTTTTTGTTATTTTTCTTTTTTTATTTTAGCATATTATGAGGGTACAAGTGTTAAGGTTACTTATATTGCCCATGCCCCCCTCCCCCCTCATCAAATTCATTTTTCAACACCAGGAAAAGTGCATGTCAGTTAGATCACAGGCAAGAGCCTATCTCATGATTTGTTCAATCATATTCCTTTAATGTCTCTTGCTATTTTTCACTTTATTCAGTTCTTAAACCATAACAAAAACCTACTAGTTACCTCTGACTCTCCAAACATTATATTTCTGCAGTTCTGAACACACTTCCATTTGCCTAGAATGTACCTCTTGTACCTCCTCTGAAGACTTTTTTTTTTAACATTAAATCCTATTTATGTAGCTTTATGTAAGCTCTAAGGAGAGAAGCCACCATTTCTTCTTTGTCCTCTGACTGTTTCTTGTTTTACTCATCATAGCCCTTATCATACTCTATTGTATTTGTTTACATGCCTGTCTCCTATTAAGTTGTGAGCTCCTTGAAATAATGAATAATGGTTTCTTTATCCTTTTATACATAGTACCCGAAATGTGTTAAGATATGAGCAATGATTTTTTAAAACTATCAAATGAGTGAGTTACCAACAGGAGTACTATGAGATGAGGAATAAGATAAATTGACTTTCTGTTTTCCTCTCGATCTAAGGCAGAAGTTTTCAAAATGTGGTCTCTGGATTTGAACAATAAATATCATCTGGGAATCTGTTAGAAAAGCAATGTCTCAAGACCTGCCTAATCCCTCTCCAAGATGTATTGAATCAGAGACTATGGGGGTAAGACACAAAATGTCATGTTTTTATAAATCCTCCAGGTGATCTGTATACAGGCTAAATTTTGAGACCTACTGTTCCAAGGAAATCGTCCTCCTGCCTATACTTTGCCTGGTGGCCATTGCATTGCTTTCCAATGAAAGAGATGTAGTAGGTACAGATAAGCAAGTCCTTTACTTCCTAGAAGATTAATTATGGATAGATTCTAAGAATTGGCCCATAGAAGAGAAGGAAAATTCTCATGGACATTAATGTTACAGGACATATGCATGAAGCATAACTTTGAAAAACAGATAACAGAACAACAGATGTTAGAAATGGAGCACAGTGTACCAGGGAGTTACATTAGTAATGATTGGGATGTGAAGATAAGTCACCAGGAGAGAAAAACTACAGAATAGAAAAGCATGGGTACAGAAGCATGAGAGAAGGAGTTGGCAGCAAAAAAAATAAATAGAAAAGGAATAAATGGAGGTTAGGTTACTGCAAAAGGAAAATTCAAGTTTTTGCTGCACTTGAAGAAGATAGAAGAGAGGGAAAATGGCAGCACATAGAGTTGAAAGATGATGGAAAGAGAGACCCAAGCACTCCTGGTTGGAGGTAATTCACCAAGTTTCTATGTGAGGAAGGACTGGGAGTCAGTTGTAGACTCATACCTTCCATAGTACTTACAACATCATAATATAGCCAAGTTGTTAAGGGAATGGGGCTTTGATGTCCAAAACAATGAAATTCTAACCTTGGCTTCCCTGATTATCAGCTGAGTGATCTGAGCTTCAGTGTTTTTACCTACAAAATAGGAATAACAATATGTTCATCATAATAAATTTGTTTTAATAATAAATGATAAAATTGCAATAAAACATCTTGTGTTCTAATTGACACACAGAAGATACTCAACTCATGGTAGTGATTATTATGGTTAGTTTAAGAATTTGGTCATAATTTCTACATGTAATGAACATACATCTGCATATAATTTTTCACAATAAAGTGATGTTTATATAAACCTCCTGTGTCGTAAGCCAATTAGTAACACTAGTCTAGTGAGGGCACCTGTGTGTGTGTGTGTGTGTGTGTGTGTGTGTGTGTGTGTGTAGGCAAGTTCTCTAATCCCATGATGCCCCTTCAGTTCTCCACTACTTATTGTTGGGTTTGTATTTATCCTTATTCACATGATTCAAGAGGTTACTTGATTGCTACGGTGAAACAATTGATTAGATAACATCAGAGGCAAAATAAATTCTGTGGTATGATATCAATTTGGTCAAAAATATATTTCATACATCACATTGTGGTCTACTAAAAAACAAAATATAATTTTTAATAAAAGGATGGGATAAAGGGCCCCACATTACTACTTCTATCCTTTTTTAAGAGGTTTCAAGAAATGGATTTCCTTTACTTTCCATCTGCTCACATTGATTTGATTAAGCCCAGTGAGATTCTAGCAAAAATCTAATTTGTAGGACTTTAATCATAGTGTGACATAAAGAGCACTAGGCAGAGTTTGAGTATCTACTGCCAACTGGCTGTGAGATCTTAAGGAAGTCACTTCATTTCTCTGAACCTCAATATTTTTCACAGGTAAAAGGAGGATGGGGTGATGCATCATTCTCCTTCAAAGGGTTATGTTGAAATGCAAATGCATGTGAGTAGACTTTTTAAAATGTGTAAACATTAGCTATTATCTATTCCCAGTTGCTCTATTGGGAAGGATTTTTTCATATTTTACCACAGGGTTCAAATAACTCTGCCTGAATCTTGTTTTAACTTGCTTGTACATATCTGTGGATGCATCTTGGTTTTGATTTGTAATCGATTCATGCACAGAATAAACACCATAACCATCACCTTGCTTTGCTATATAATCAGACATTTTAGTTCTGCCCCGTTAGAGAAATAAAAATTCCTTATGGTCTCAAATTGTCTACTGACAAGTATACTGCATCTTCCCCCAACATTTATAGTCTTCATGAAATGGAGACACCAGGTATAGTGTTTATTACAAGAGGCATTAATAACAGCCTGCCGAATAACAGCTGCCTGTGATATGTCAAGTGGTTCTAGAATACTGTGCCTCACAGTTCAGCAAATAAAGCCAACCTAAAAAGCAGGTGGTGAATCCTAATTCAAGGAAAGATGTGCATTGTAACAGGTTGTTCTTAGAGCTAAGCAAAGTCTTTATCATCTGTCTGAGCATAAGGTGTTCTCGTATTTGGGAAATGGGTAAATAAAGACCTACTATGTAAGTTGTAGAAGGATTGCCAATTACAAAAATAGGATATAGGACACGAATTAGCATTAAAGTTGTATAGAGTCAGCTCTAGATAGAAGATTGGTTTAGAATATGACATAGCTTCAATATCTAGTTCTCTCACTTACTGTGTAGGTTAGAGAAAGTCACTGAAATCTCCAAACCTCTATTTTCTTATCTATTAAGTGAGGATGATGATCTCTACTCCAAGAAACTATTGAAGGGATATAGTGAGAGGTTACATGTAAAAGTATTTATGTAGGTGCCTACCCCAGAGAAGGTACTAAAAAAATTGTTTTGATCACTTTTCTAGTGTGATTTTTCTTTCTTTTCCTTTTCTTTTTCTTTTATATTATCTTCCCTAGAATTTATTTATTTATTTGAGGGTCCTTTATTTGAGGACCTGGAAGTCATTTGGGGAACTTATACACTAACTCCAAGCTAAGTGGGATTTTTATTATCACTGTAGTTGTGAAAATGGCTGTTCAATAGAGGTTTCTGGATATTAAAATACCTGTGTTACCCATATTTATACATGTATCAAAATAAAAACTGATGAATGGTCAGAAAGAGAAGCAGTTGGAGAGGGGGTGGAGCCAGATGGCCAAATAGAAACCTCCAGCAATTGCCCCTCCACACAAACACCAAATTCAACAACTATCCATGCAAGAAAGCAACTTCAGAAGAACCAAAAATCAATCAAGTGAGCCATTACAGTACCTGGTTTTAACATTAGATCAAGGAGAGAGGCATGGAAGGTGGCAGAAAAGACAGTCTTGCATTGTCTGCATCACCCTGCCCACATCCCCTGGCAGTACCATGCCAGTGCACCAAGTGGAGAGAGAATCTGTGTGCCCAGGAGAGGGAGAGGGAAGTAACTATGGGAGTTTGCATTGGAACTCAGGCCCACCCTGTCACAAGGGAACCCAGCACAGGGTAGAACTCTGCCAGTGCCCATGGAGGGAGCATTTAGACCAGCCTGGCCAGAGGGAAATCCTTGGCCACAAAACTAGAGTTCTAATAGCCCGATCCAAGCTGACAAAAAGTGGCCTGGGGCCAGAAATAAATTCATAAGGCAGTCAGGCCATAAAAGCTGCAGGCTGTGGGCAATTCTTATGGCTATGCTGGCTCAGAACCAGTGGACTTGTGCTGCACATGACCTTGTGAGACACCAGCAGTTGCAGCCAAGCCAGTACCTGTGTCACCCCTGCCCCAATTCCAGGCAGTGCAGCTCAGGAAGAATCTTCTTCTATTTAGGAAAAGGAAAGGGAAGAGTTCAGAGGACTTTGTTTTGCAACTTAGGTACCAGTTCAGCCACAATAAAATAAGGTACCAAGCAGACTCCTGAAGCCCCTGAATCCAGGCTTTAGTTCCTAGATGACATTTTATCTAGAGTTGAAATGGGTTCCCCTGTGATGATTCTTGCAGGCAATACAAGACTGTCTTTTTTGCCATCTTCCATGCCTCTTTCCTTGATCTAATGTCAATCTGTGCTAGAAGAAATATACTACCCTGAAGGTGGTCCTGATAGGATTTGCCATCTGATTACTAAAGAGCCCTTCAGCTTTAAACAAACATCAGAGGTAGCCAGGCAACAGTCACTGTGGGCTTTGGGTAAGACTGGAATGGATTCAGCGATGACCTGGTGCTGGTGGCCATAAGGGAGTGTCCAAATCACCCCTCCCATGACTCCAGCATCCCAGCACAGAGAGTGAGGGAAGAGAGTGAGAGACTTTGCCTGGTAATCCATGAAATTCTCCCATATATTACCCAAGTCCACCAAGGTAGTGCCACCAGGAGTCTGCAAGAGTCACAGCATTACTGGGCTTGGTGCACTCCCAGTGCTGACATGGCTGCAGTGACCAAAGACTTAGATCACAACACTCACTTCTCTTTGAATATCTAGAAAGCCTCAAGAAGGATGAGTTCAAACAAGCCCAGACTGTGAAGATGAAAATTAATATCTAATTTTTCAACCTAAATATTTGTACCCCCATAATATGCTGGAATAGAAAAAATTTTTTTATAAAAACAATGCCCAGACATTGGCAAATATCCACAAGCATCAAGAACATCCAGGAAAACATGACCTCAACAAATGGACTAAACAAGGTGCTAGTAACTAATCCCAGAGTGATAGAGATACATGAACTTCCAGACAAGGGATTCAAAATAGCTGTCCTGAAGAAGTTCAATGAACTTCAAGACAACACAGAAAAGGAATTCAGAAACTTAAAAGAAAAATTTAACAGAGATAGTGAAATGATAAAATAAATCAAGCACAAATTCAGGAGCTGGAAAAATCCAATTGACAAATTGAGAAATGCATCAGAGCCTCTCAACAGCAGAATTGACCAAGCAAAATAATTAGTGAGCTTGAAGACAGGCTATTTGAAATACATAGTCGGAAGAGAAAAAAAGAAGAAAGAAGGAAAAAAATGAAGCATGCCTACAAGATCAAGACAAGAGCCTCAAAAGGGAAAATCTAAGAATTATTGGCCTTAAAGGGGAGGAAGAGAAAAACACTGAGGTAGAAAGTTCATTCAAAGAAATAATAACTAAGAACCTTCCAAACCTAGAGAAAAGTATCAATATTTAAGCACAAAAAGGTCGTAGAACACTAAGCAGATTTAACTTCAAGATTTAAGAATCAAGCTCCCAAAAGTCACAGATAAAGAAAAGGTCCTAAGGGAAGCAAAAAAAAAAAGGAAAAAGTATGATCTAAAAATGTGCCCCTAAGAATGGAGCACTTAAATATATAAAGAAAATATTACCAGAGCTAAAGAGAGATATACCCCAATAAAGTAATTGTTGCAGAATTCAATGCTCCACTTTCAGCATTGGACAAATCATCCAGACAGAACATCAACAAGGAAACATTGGACTTAATCTGCACTACAGACCAAATGGACCTAATAGATATTTACAGAACGTTTAATCCAACAGCTACAGAATACATTCTTCTCCTCAGCTCATAGATCATTCTCAATGACAGACCAAATGGTAGGCCACAAAACAAGTCTTAAAAATTGAAAAAATTAAAATCATATCAAGATTTTCTCTGACCACAATGGAATAAAACTGGAAAACAATAATAGGAGGAACATTGAAAATATACAAACACATGGAAATTGAACAATAAGCTCTTGAATGACCAGTGGGTCAATGAAGAGATTAAGAAGAAAATTTGAAAAGTTCTTAAACAAATGAAAATGAAAATACAACATATCAAAATCTATGGGATACATTAAAAGCAGTAATAAAAAGAAAGTTTATAGCAAAAGTGCCTACATCTAAAAAGTAGAAAAGTTTCAAATAAACAATCTAATGATATATCTCAAAGAACTAGAAAAACAAAAGCAAACCAAACCCAAAATTAGTACAAGAAAATATAATAAAGATCAGAGCAGAAATAAATGAAATTGAAACTGACAAAATAGTATAAAAGATCAATGAAATGAAAAGATAGTCTCTTGAAAAGATAAACAAAATTGACATACCTTTAACCACACTAAGAAAAAAAGAGAGTAGATCCAAATAAATAAATCAGAGATGAAAAAGGAGGCATTATAACTGATACTGCAGAAATTCAAAGAATTATTAGAGACTACTCTGAGCAACTATATGCTAATATATTGGAAAACCTAGAAAAAATGGATAAATTTCTAGACAAATATAACCTACTAAGATTGGTTAATTCAGGTATTGGAAGAAATCCAAAACCTGAATAAACCAATAACAAGTAACAAAATAGAAGTATTAATAAGAATCTACCATCAAAGAAAAAGCCCAGCATCCAATGGATTCACTGTTGAATTCTACCAAGCATTCAAAGAACTAATATGAATTCTACTTAACACAATGACCGCCACACTACAAAAAAAAAAAAAAAAAATTCCTTGGGGCCACGATGTTTTATTATAAAAATAGAATAAAAACTTCAGAAACCAAAATGATCCTTTCTAATTTAATAAAAAATTTGTGATTTTTTTATTGTTTTCTCTGTGTGAGTTATATGCAACTTGAAAAATAGTTCTCATAGCTCATAAAGTGAAGAGATGTGTGAGTTACATATGCTTCACGAGGCCCCAGGCTCAAAACTAGCATGAGTTAAATACAACCCACATGGCAGTTAAAGTGTTAAACTATTTCAAAAATTTAAGGAAGAGGGAATACTCCCAAATTCATTCCTTGAGGCCTGTATAACCCTGATACCAAAACAACCAAAGATGCAACAAAAAAAGAAAGCTAACAGGTTGGTGCAAAAATAATTGCTGTTTTGCGTGAATTGTAAATCATTATAACTAGGCTCAAGCACATCTTTATTAATCAAAATAGGAACCATTACAATCAACACATTTTTGCCAATGAGAAATAAGTTTGTTTATTCCTGTAGCATAAAAATCCATGCTTCAGGATTTGACGAACTCTTGGAAAGCGTTTTCTGCACCCTGCTGGTTGTGGAAGCGTTTTCCCTGCAAAAAGTTGTCGAGATACTTGAAGAAGTAGTAGTTGGTTGGCAAGAGGTCAGGTGAATATGGCAGATGAGGCAAAATTTTATAGCCCAATTCGTTCAACTTTTGTAGTGGGTGGTTGTGCAATGTGCAGTAGGCGTTGTCGTGGAGAAGAATTGGGCCCTTTCTTTTGAGCAATGCGCAGTCATTACAGTTTTCAGTGCATCTTATTGATTTGCTGAGCATACTTCTTAGATGGAATGGCTTCCCCAGGATTCAGAAAGCTGTAGTGGATCTGACCAGCAGCAGACCACCAAACAGTGACCATGACCTTTTTTTGGTGCAAGTTTGGCTTTGGGAAATGCTTTTGAGCTTCTCGGTCCAGCCACTGAGATGGTCATGGCTCATTGTCGTATACAATCCACTTTTTTGTCACATGTCTCAATCCAATCAAGAAATGGTTCGTTGTTGTTGTGTACAAGAAGAGACGACAACACTTCAAAATGAGTTTTGTTTTTTTTTACTTTTGGTCAGCTCATGAGGCACCCACTTATTGAGCTTTTTCACCTTTCTAACTTGCTTCAAATGTGGAATGACCATAGATTGGTTGACGTTTTCTTCGGCAACTTCTCTTGTAGTTGTAAGAGGATCAGCTTCGATGATTACTCTCAATTGGATGTTGTCAACTTCCAATGGCTGGCCACTGCACTCCTCATCTTCAAGTCTCTCATCTCCTTTGCAAAACTTCTTGAACCACCACTGCACTGTACATTCGTTAGCAGTTCCTGGGCCAAATGTGTTGCTGGTGTTGTGAGTTGTCTCCACTGCTTTACGACCCATTTTGAACTCAAATTAGAAAATTGCTCAGATTTGCTTTTTGTCTAACATCATTTCCATAGTATAACATAAATATAAAATAAACATCAAGTAATAAGTCATTAGCAAAAAACATAAAGTGAGAAATGCACATTAAAATGATGTATAACATAACCACATTTATTTAAGAATGTATTCCAATATCAAATGGCAAATTTCAACAATGCTAAAACTGCAATTACTTTTGCACCAACCTAATATTATTGTTATATTACAGACCTAAAAGAAGTCCAGCACATTCTTTCTCTTTTAGGACCTTTCTTTAGAACTCCTCCATGTATTCATAAGCCCTTATATCTAACTTTATTTTTCTACCAGTTAATGTTTTGTTATAATTATGTGTTTGCATGTCTGTCTTTCTCACTATGCAGGTAACTCCTTGGGAATGACAAACCTGTTTTTTTAAATCTTTATAGGCCTTATGCCTTCTGTACAGCTGGGCTTAACATAGGTGCTCTATGGCTGCAGTTGTCTAAATGCTGGTAAGGAGGAGCACTGGCAGAGCAGAGAAGGAAGTTCTATAAATCTGAACACATAAGATGCTAGTTTATTTGCACCAAGCAACTGTTTCTTATATTCTGGAAGGCTACATATATCACTTATAATAGTGATTGAATTTGAGACTCCCAGCTCATTAGGATAACCAACCACAGGTGATTGTGTTTGAAGCATGAAAGAAGGCAAATGAATGAGGCAAGAGAAGAGCCAACAATAGAGGAAAATGAGTGAATGTATTGCAAGTATTGTTCTTTGGAATTTGGCAACCCAGACTTGGAAAATTATTCACTGAGATGCTAAGCCATCATGATCAGTTATAATTCCAAATGAGAATGTTTATCTACTGCTCATGAGAAATTTCAATTCCTTAGCTTCATCTTAACCCAACATACAAAAATTTGTGCCAGGTCATAGTGTAGTTTTGCAAAGCAGACAGATGGGTCCATTACAAAATCATCTATTTGGATTCTTGCCTTGCTTCAGCCAAGGTACCCATTTCCACACCAATATTACTTGCATTCTTTAATTTGCCTTTCTTTTCATCTTTAATTATTGTGTTTTGCTTCTCTCCCAGATCCATTAAAGTATCACCCAGTGATAGAATTGAAAAGGAGTTTTTTTTCCTAACTGATTTATGTTCAGGGATCATTTTTCCTCCTCCTTAAATTATTTGAAAGATTCTCAGTATTTGCTCAGGAGTTAAACTGCCCTTCCAATACCCTTTTTCATTTTGAGACATATCCACTGAAAACATTCCCCATAATAATTATTCTGTGGTCTTTGCAGAAATTGTCATTCAATTTGAAGCAAGACTAAAAATGGTCAAATGTTTGTGCATCTAAACATGGTAGATGCCTCTACAAATAAATATTTACTTGATTTTTACTTGACATATTTACATAGCTGCTTGAAATTGTGTTGCCTCTTTTCAAAACTTACAAAGAGCCTTTAAGGGAGATATCTGTAAGGAATAATATTTAATACCAAATACCAAAGACCTTTTGTTTGTGTTTGTTTGTTGTATGTTATTTCTTATACATTCAAAACACATAATATATGCATGTATAAGAATATGGCTAGAAAAGAAGTATGGCTATGTTTTATTTTAACAAAGAATGAAGTCAGAAGATGCAAATGTGATAGAAGAATATTAAAGAGGAAGTTGAAACTCTCTAAAACCAACAGAAATGTGTAGAAAAAAATGATAGAAGTAATACATAAATCTTAAAGACACGAGAATCTTGAAGCATTGGCTTAATTGGATATTAGAGACCCATGGAAATAGCCCATAACTAGTTTGGGATTCTCAACACTCTAGAGTAATCAGCATTTACTCTCTAGGGATTAAAATAATCAATACCTTGACTACATCCTTGTAAAGAGTCTGAAGTGTACTCTTAGGAACCTTACAAAAGACAAGCAAATAAGGTTCAACACAAGTTTGTCTCCCTCAGGGCACTTTTAGCTACCATGTCTGTCTGCTACCTTTTAAACAAGTGTTTTGAACTAGAGAAGAGAATAAAACCTCCTAAACAATTTCCCTGTTTGGTATCAGCAACCACCCACAAGTCTTTGAGAAAAATCAGTAAATTGAGTGACCATTAAGAAATAGAGAGTTTAGGAATTAAAAGGCCTAACTAAACATTATAGTTTCATCCACAATACAGTTGTGTTTCCAAGACCATATTATGACCTCAAAAGGCATGAGAATCCCTCAAGTATCCCAAAGCAACAAATGCTGGCGAGGATGTGGAGAGATAGAAACACTCTTACACTGCTGGTGGGACTGCAAAATAGTGCAACCTTTGTGGAAAAGAATTTGGAGATACCTCAAAGAGCTACAAGTGGAACTACCATTTGATCCAGCAATACCACTATTAGGCATCTACCCAAAGGAACAAAAGTCATTCTATAATAAAGACATTTGCACTCGAATGTTTATGGCAGCACAATTCACCATAGCAAGGATGTGGAAACAACCCAAGTGCCTGTCAATCCATGCATGGATTAATAAAATATGGTATATGCATGCAATGGAATACTACTCAATTATAAGAAACGATGCTGATCTAACACCTCTTATATTACTCTGGATAGAGCTTGAGCCCATCCTCCAAAGTGAGGTATCACAAGAAAGGAAGAACAGGCTCTACATGTACTCACCATGAAACTGGCACTGACTGATCAACACTAAGGTGCTCACACAGTAGTAATATTCTTTGGGAGTAGGGAAGTTGGGGGTGGATAAACTCACAACTAATGGAAATGGTGAGCATTGTTGGGGGGGAAGGGCGTGTCTTAATTCATGGTTGGGATGTGGCAAAGTCATAACATGTAACCAAAATGTTTGTACCCCCATAATTTCATGAAATAAAATTTTTTTTAAAAAATAATCCCTCAAGTGTCTCACATCCATCTAGATGTAAATTGAAAGTACAGTCAGTTGAGAGCTGGTGGGGGAATTAAAACAAATTTATTTTTCAAATGATTCCTATTTATTATGTAGTATTTTTAGGTTGAACAAAAGTTCAAATTTCTTTGCAGTTAAATGCAGTTAACATATTTGAAAGTTGTCTTGAGGAAGTCATGACTAATTCTACATAAAGATCATCTTGTAATCTTTGAAAGTCCAAGATAATCCCCAAACCACTGTTACTTTGAGAAATCTATGAAAACTGGAGCAGGATCTATGTAAAGGGTCAGCTTGTAAAGAACAAAAACATACAGTAAACCCAAAGAGTTTCTGAGAAGCATGACAACCTGTTTAGTTGAGTGATCTTTCCTTTATTTTGCATAGTAGACATTTTCCTATACCATAATGCCTACCAGACTTTCCATTCTATTTTTCTCTCAAATGTGAATTTCTTAGCTCAAAATTCAGCTTGAACATCACACACAAAAACAAAACATACACAAGATTAGAACAGAGATATGAAAAGTCACTTTAAGGCACAGAATATTGTTTCTTGATCAAAACAAGATTATTTCAAAGGAAATAAGAAATGCAAGGAAAAGACTGTGCCCATCAGAAAAGAAGGTCATTCATTAATTCATTTATTCTGCAATCACTATTGAGATTGTCTTTGAGCCTTGGGATATGCTAGGTAGGCACTGAGAATACAAGGAGAAAAAAAGGAGACCTTGAGAAATCAGCACTATTCAAGCTTTTCCAAATGCTGAACAACAGAGAGGGTGCCCAGGGAAGCAGATGCTACACTCTTGCCCATCTGGCAGGTATATCCCTATTTTGGACCATCTGATGCTGATGTAAGAAATCTTTGAATCACTTCTTCTCTTCCTGCTCTGCTTCCTTACTCACAAAGGATCCTGATTATAGTAATTTGCTTTCCCATATATATGACAATATGGAGAAAATGCATTTGCTCTAAGACCCCAGTCAAGTATCCACCAGGAGTGGGGGACCTGAGTAGTGATATTTCAGATTGTAATTGAATAGTATTTCAGTTTATAGGCTTTAGCCTTAATGTAGTAACACTGTGAGCAAGTCTCATCAAATATTCTACTTGAAGGGCTTTATATAATGTAGTTTCTGCATCTACAGACTGAGGAGCCTTTCTTTGGACAACTGTTCCATTTAAATCTGTAATTATACTTGTATGTATATATTTGGGATTTTCTCTGCTTTATTTCTATGCCCTCGTACCTTAGCTACACATAGATAAATGTTGAGGTTTTGGATTCCTTTTACAAAAACTCCTGAAAAGACTTTCTGTTCATTTATAAAGAACTACCGCTCCTCCAACCCATCAAAATTATCTCCAATAATGATTTTAAAAATTTTTCTTAACCTGGTGCATACAATAGGTAGAAAACATCATGGCCTGAACAAACCCTTCTGTTTCTTCTCGGCATGACATGTATATAGACCTGGCAGGCACTCCGTGTCCTTGATTAGATGGTTGCTAATCAGGAAAGGAGGACATTCCAACTGTGCTCTCCAGTGACACTGAGATTTGTGCTCAGGAAGAAGCTTATATTTTTTGCCTCCCTCTGTCCCTTCAGTGATCACATCCAAGTTATTTTCCAATTCTAGTTTCTGTCTGCTACCTATACTAAATGAATACTAATGGTGTTTATAAAAACCTTTGTACCCATCTAAGCTGTTAGCCTGTTAAGGTCATTTTCTTTGAAAATGTTTTCTTCTTTCAGGCTTATGGCTTTTCTTCATCATTCTGCCCTTGTCTCTACTAAAAAGATAGCATCTTTTTTAGCATGTTCTAAGGCAACGAAGTTGTTTTTTTTTTTAGTTAGTGTGGTCATTATAGGTATGGACGGATCCCTTGGCATCAAGGTCATCCCCAAGGATCCTGAGAAATGTCTTTAAAAATAATGACTTCTTTGCCTAGGAACTAAATCAAAGCAACACAAAACTCACCTATTTAATGGCCCTGAGAGAAGGTTAGATATATCTAACATATCTAAGATGAGTAACTTAAATGATTACCTAGGTACTTTTCTATATTACTGCATGACCAAAAATCAACCATCCCGTACCCCTCACAAACTGGAACAAAGAATATTTTTTATGTACACAACTCCTGTAAAAGTTCACTTCTTACTGAAGGATGCTTCCTTGGGAATTATTATTTCTGATGTAGAAGGATATCTTGTTGCTATGTACAAAGTCATCATTGGGACTCAAGCCAAGTACATGCTAGAAAGCCTCAATTGTTGATCGATGGCAAGTACATCAGCTTGTTTAAAATATCATGGGGTTCTCCAGGCATTTCATTTCCTAATTGTGAACAATTATTTGCATTTAATTTAGATCTCATCTTGCTGCCTGGAAGTCAGATGGCAACACCACCAGAGCCAGAGGAAGTAATTACATAATCTCCAATATCTTTCCATCAATTAATTTATTTGGATGAGTTTAAATGGTAACATAAGGAAGTGCTTGATAGTGTTAGCTACAGGCAGGCAAAGGGGGGTGATCATAAAGTGAGTCATCTACATTCTCCAGCTCAGCTGTATTATGGTTAGCTCATGCTTATTAAAGCAACATTGCAATCTTGAACTTGCTTTTCAGTAAAGATTAATGGAAGTTCTAGTAGGTTTTGGAAATGTATTCAACATTTTTTTCTGATAATTTACCAATGTTCTTGTTCAGTTAATTTAATTGTAATTGGAAAGTCATACGTTAGGGATAATAATAACCCTTTGAAGGTTGTTGTAAGGATAAAATGAGATAATATATTTAAATTACATCAGTTATGGTCAATGGCTGGCTCTTCATGCATGAAAGTCATTGTTTTTGTTTTTGTTACTATTAATATCAATTTATTTCTAGAAAAATACAAGGCAACAACTTTATGAGGTAAAATATCTCAATAACAAAGTTCTTTTATTAGAAATGAGTTAGGCAGGGGAAAGTGTTATTATTTCTTATTTTTTCAAATGTTAAGAGGAATAACAGAGGACCAAATGACTGATATTGGTTTTTATGAGTTATTGCACATTTCATGGAATTGTGGTTCACAAACTTTTAGTGTCTGTAGCCTATTTTGTTGCGAGAGAAGACCATACAGACATCTAATCAATCTATACCCAGATGTCAACCCCAAATAAACCAACATGGGAAGTTGGAAATTAGGAGGAGGGGCGATTAAAAAGGAAGAAAAATAACATTTTTTTTGGTGTGCCAACTATGTGCTTGGAGCTGAGCCAGACGCTTGACATAAATCTGTGAGCAGACTTTGGAATTAATCTCAGTTGCTGCTGTAAGTGCATCATTCCTTTTTCCAGTTCACAGCCTTACTACTAACTCTTGCACTTGTGCACTAAGGTGGGTGAGGAGGCTAGGGGCATGGAGCTGGGAATAAGCACAGAAATAAAGGGTGGTAAAACTAGGCTCTGAGAAGAGATATTCTCTGAGGCTTCCTGCCCCTCCTTCCTTCTCCTTTCCATCAATGCATGCAGGTGGCCTCCCTGCAGTTATCCTGAGATGATGGAAATAAGATGCATTGCTTATCAGCGCAGCAGTGTGAGCAGCACTGCAGTAGCTGTCCAGGCCTTCCAGGCTGTACTTGTGAATTTACAGTCACAAAGTAATTCAGATTAAAGGGACTTCCTCTTTTATCTCTTCTCTCCCTTCTCCCTCGGCTGACAGGGAACATTATCCTGATACTATAGGCATATTATCTCATCTGCTTTTCAAAAAATAATAAAAAAAACAACCTTTATAGCTTACTGAGGATTATGAGACAACCATATTAATTCCATCCTTAAGTGGTTTATCTGTGTTGATATGGGATGTGAGTGGGGGTGGATTCCTTCATGCACATCCTTTGCTTACAGTTGGCAAGAACTAGGAGAGCATAAAATATATGTCTGTGTGCATATGTGTAAGAGGCAGTGACCTCTAACTGCACCACAAGGATAAGTACAAGATGAATGATTTCAGATTATCTATTGTTTTGAATTATTAATCTTCTTTTCCTCTAGTAAGAAAAACATTTATAGATTGACTTTCTTTAAGCCCTCATTAATATAGAATGTTCTTAATCCATCCCCCACAATATTTCTTCACGGGAATTGTAAATGGTTGAGCATGCTCCTTTTTGAAAAATTTTCTTCCTTTATGTCTTCCTCCCATTCTAGATGTAATTTTTCCCCCTCCGCTTCTATTTATGACTTTTCTTGTCTCTTTCCTATTCCATTTCACCTCTTCTCTTTTATGCTTCTTCTTTTCACTGTATTATATTATCCTAAAAAGGCTCCTTATTTTCCACACAGACTATGCAGTCCTGTCTTCCTCTAGTTCATGGAAAGTAGTTTTATTACACAAAATTTTTCACACCCAGAAAGCATCATGAAAGTAGCTTGCTTCTAGGCTAAAAAAGGAAACCCTTAACATGTCAGAAATATAACTGATGAGTTTCAGAATCTCAGGATGCTTATCTGAACCTCTCCAACGTTTAAGATTCATCAATGTCTAATAAATATGTCACTTGCAAATTCTATTAAGCGACAGTCACACATCAAGCTCCACATGCAATTTGGAATACCTAAACAGCCACGGTGCTCTGACATACATTTTTGGGCATTTCAAATTGTCATCTGTAAAATGGCAGTGGACTTTCAAACTCAACACTGACACAAGAAACTCAATATATCTTTGGGTTGCCAGCAGCTCTGAATGATTCTAAGGGCTGTTTGATGTACATCACAAAGCCTGTTCTCAGACTTTTCTGCCTCTTCTCTCTTTAGAGTTTGCTTTCTTGGCAGTGACAATAATGAGGCATCTGCAGGCAAGTAGCCACAGTAAGGATATTTCCCATCCCACACTGCCTCAGTAAGCCCACTCTCTGTGGTAGAGTGAGAGTATTAAAATTGTGGAAACTATGGCAGGGAAACACTGGAATCTTTCCAACTACTGCCTCCAGTTGGAATTACTTTTTACTAAACTGACTTGTTCCTGAAAGCTTTAAAGCCAAATTAAGCATCATTGTTCATAGCATGAAATCTGGAGAAAAAAGGATCTGAGTTCAAGTCATGATTCCAGAAATCACTTGCTGTAGAATCTTGATTAAGTTTCCTCTTATATCTAGACCTTGGGTTCCTCATAAATGAAATGGTCATGATTAAAATAGTAGCTTTTTCATAGATTTCTATGAATACCCTAGTAAATATTGCTTATAATTTTTTTTGGGAAATTGCCAGGCAAATAAGGCTTCAACTAATGGTATTTGCCTTTTTTTCATAGAATTTCATCTCAAACTCTCTTCCAATGTCACAAAAACTACTGGCCCTATGTGAGAGGAGAAAAGGAAGAAGCCTTCTTAATCATGGTGGATTATTATTATTATTATTTGATGTGCAGCTGAATTTGGTTTGCTAGACTTTTATTGTGAATTTTTACATCTACATTCATAAGGAATATTGGTCTGTCGCTAGCTTTGGTATCAAGGTAATATTGGCCTTGTAGAACAAGTTTGGGAGGATTCCTTCCTTCTCAATGTTATGAAATCATTTCTGCAGTATGGAATTTATTCCAGGGATGCAAGGATGGTTCAACATATGTAAACCCATAATGTGATTTACCACATAAACAGAAGTAAAAACAAAGACCATATTATTAGCTCAATAGACACAGAAAAAGCATTTGACATTTGACAAAATTGACATTTGACAAAATTCAGTACCCTTTTATGATAGGAATGCTTAGCAAAATACAATAGATGTAATATACCTTAAAATTATATAAGCCATATATGACAAACTAACAGCAAATATCATACTGAATGGGGAAAAATTGAAAGCATTCCTGCTTAGAACTGAAACTAGACAAGATTGCCAACTGTCTCCAATTTTATTCAACTTAGTGCTGGAAGTCCTTGCCAGAGCAATCAGGCAAGAGAAGGAAATTAAGGATATCCAAATGGGGAAAGAAGGGGTCAAGATATCTGTCTTTGCTGATGATTTTATCTTATATCTTGAAAACCCCAAAGATTCTGCCATGAGAACATTGGATAGCTACAGGTAGAAGACTGAAACAGGATCTGCACCTCTCATGTCTCACAAAAATCAACTCATGATGGATAACAGATGTAATTAAGCCTAAGGCATCAAACCATAAGAATTCTAAAAGAAAAGGTTGGAAAAACCCTTCCTCCCTTACTCCCTTCCTCCTTCTCCCCTTCCCTCTTTTCTTCCTTCCTTCCTTAGGATATTATAGGAAAACTCTTATAGAAATCAGCCTAGGCAGAAAATTTATGAAGAAAACCCCAAAAACAATCATGGCAGCAACAAATATAAATGAATGTGACCTGATCAAATTAAAAAGTTTCTGCACAGACAAGGAAACTATTACGAGAGTGAATAGATAACTTACAGAATGGAAGAAAATATTGGCATGCTATATATCCAATAAAGGGCTGATAACTACAATCTACTCGGGAAAATCAGCAAGAAAAAAATCAACCTCATTAAAAAGTAGGCAAAGGACATGAACAGATACGTTTCAAAAGAAGAAAAATGACCAACAAACATGAAAAAATGTTCAACATCTCTAATCATCAGGGAAATACAAATCAAACCCACAATGAGATATTACTTAACTTGAGTGAGAATGGCTTTTACCAAAAAGTCCCCAAGCAGCAAATATTAATGTGGATGCAAAGAAAGAGGAACACTTATACATTGCTGGTGGGAGTGCAAGCTAGTACAACCCTGTGGAAAGTAGTATGGAGATACCTCAAAGAACTAAAAATAGAATTACTATTTGATCTAGCAATCCCACTACTGGGTATTTATCCAAAGGAAAAATAGACATTCCATAAAAAAGACATCTGCACTTGAATATTTATTGCTTCACGATTCAAAATTGCAAAGATATGGAATCAACCCAAGTGCCCATCAATATGTGAGTGGATTAATAAAACATGATATATGTATACCATGGAGTACTAGTCAGCCATAAAAACTGGTATACTAATACCTTTTGTAACAACCTGGATGGAACTGGAGACCATTCTAAGTGAAGAATTCCAGGAATGGAAAAACAAACACCATATGTACTCACTATTAAATTGGAACTAATTGATCATCACTCAAGTACATATATGGAAGTAAAGCTCAATGGAAAGCAAGCAGGGGGTATAGGGGAGAAGTGGATGAGTAAAATCACCCCTAACAGGTACAATGCACACTCTCTGGTGATGGGCACACTTATAACTTTGACTCAAACTGTACAAAAGCAATTCATGTAGGCAAAACGTTTGTACTTCCATGATAATGTCAAATTAAAAAAAATAATTAAAAAGAAAACTTAAAGTAATATGCTCTCATTCATGACATTGTATTCTACATTTATTCATGATAATAACGAATAGGCAAGGTTATGCTGCTGTGACAAACAACTCTAAACTCTCAGTTATTTCACAGTCCAGTATCAGTTGGACAATCGACTCTTCTTGACAAATGTCCTAGTGCAACTACAGGATATAGCCTCCTTTTATCCTATAATATGGTCATCACTGAGGTCCCCATGTAGGGGAAGAATGAGATCAGGGATTTTCATGGAGGGCCATGTATGGTGAGGCTTTGGAGAGGGATACACCACTTCTGCTAACTAACTTTCTACTCGCCAGAATTAGTCACATGGCACCAACATAACTGAACCCAAGAGAAAGAAGCAGGATGGGTGAACATCTAGGTAGCCAATGTCACTATTACAATCATAGTGAGGGGAGAATGACAGTGTGTTAGGGAGTTTGTTATTGCTGGGTTAAGATGATGCAAATATTGAGCTGCTTTCTCATTGAGACACCATATGAACTTGTCTCAGAGACCAAAATGTTTCAACTAGAGTCCTTTAGAACTGACAGATGATCATATATTTTTTTCATTATCTATGGATTGTAAACACTTTTAAATCAGTTTCAAATGTTGTTGCTTTTGCACTTCATTCATTCATTTTACTCTCTCAAAACTTCTGAGGCAAGTGAGTATACAGTATCTTTTCCTACTAATGTAGTTAATTGAAATAAGAGCTGTATAAAAAAGTTAAGAGGAGAACTACAGTTATATACACACTAACACGGGTACATCTCAAAAACAGACATTTGAGCAAGAGAATTAAGTGACAATAAATATACTGCATACTTCCATGTTCAAAACCTAGAAAAATTAAATAATCTATCATCTTAGGAAAAGTATATGAGCTGTCAAACTACACCGAGAAGTAAAGGAATGAGTGAAGTATCCCAAGAATGGAAAAACAAGCACCACATGTACTCACCATCAAGTTGGTATTAACTGATCAACACTTAAGTGCACATATAGTAATAACATTCAATGGGTGTTGGGGAGATGGGAGCGGGGAGGAGGGGACAAGGGTATACACACAGCTAATGGGTGTGGTGTGCACCGTCTGAGGGATGGACACACTTAAAGCTCTGACTCAGGTGGGGCAAAGGCAATATATGTAACCTAAACATTTGTACCCCCATAATATGCTGAAATAAAAAAAAATTTAAAAAATAAAAAGAAAGAAAGAAGGAATGAAAATTCAAATTTTGACATAGTGTTTGCCTGTGGAAAAAGGAGAAGGTGGTGTTTCAGAAAGAGAAACCAGGGGTATACTTCAAAGGTTCTAGTTATATTC
Source organism: Microcebus murinus (assembly GCF_040939455.1). NCBI lineage: Eukaryota > Metazoa > Chordata > Mammalia > Primates > Cheirogaleidae > Microcebus > Microcebus murinus. The sequence goes on from NC_134136.1 coordinate 97,639,672, forward strand.
AATTTTTGTAGTTGGGTAGCAAAAGGTGCACACATATTCATTTTGTGCTCAGTCTTTAAGCTAACCCGATATTCTTGGTGCTCTCTTTTCTATACATATTTAATAAAAACAAACAAGAAGTAAAATTAGAAAAGTAAAAAAGGCAACAGACTTGTCCCTTGGTGCTTTGTTCTTTTATCAAATTACATTATTTTGCAAGTTCATATTCGGATAGGAGGCACTTGGATGTTCCATATGTATGTAGTCTTCAGATTAACTTGAACTTTAGAAATTTAAATATCTGCTGCCTATTTTCAAATTCAAAACATGGTAAGGGGACCCCTAACACTCTAATGTTATGTCTGATTCAAATTCCACAGTGCTTCATTTATCATTTTTTGAGTTAAATAGCACCCCCAAACTTAGTGTTTTAAAATGGCAACAATTATTTTGTTATTTCATGATTTCTGCAGATCAGGATTCCAGGAAGCAGGTAGCTGGATGCTGCTGGCTCAGGATCTCTCACGTGGCTGCAGTCAGATGAGGATTAGTGCTGGGACATGTGGGAACTAGTTAGGCATCTCTCCCTCTCTGTAGTCTCATGGTTTCTCCATGTGACCTCTCCATGTGGGCTAGCTTGGGCTTCCTCACTGCATGGCAGCTTCAGGGCAGTAAGACTGCTTATGTGGTGACTAAGGGCTCCAATGTAAGTTTCCACTGAGGAAGTCTACAGCAGAATTGCTTTTTGTGTCTTTAGCTGGGAAGTCAGGCAGAGTCAATTCTGTTGTATTCTATTGGTTACAAGTGTGTCACAAGCTCTCCCAGATTCTAAGAGAGAAAATTTAGACCACATTTCTTGATGGGAGAGTGGCACATGGACAGGAGGACAGGAGATATTGCTGCAACCTTTTTGGAAAATATAATCTGTCACACATGTATAATTGGGATGGTGACAGTATAATTTGTCATCCAAAATAGTAGTACTTTTTAGACTAAAAGGGAGTGCTAACAATTACACAGAGATAACAAGTAAAAATATGGATTTTACTGGGCATACCATGACATCTGGTCACCCTGGTAACAGGGCAACTAATCTTAAGAGTTGGATTAGGCATTTCCTACCTGAAGACATCATTAAAAATACATTACCTTTGGGATCTGCCTCATCAGAATTCGGAGCCTTTATCTTTCAGAGACAAAATGCACAGACATCAGAATATTTTTAAAAAAGTAATCAGAATGGAAAAATGCTTTGTAATTTCTCTGTGTTCTCTCTTTCATTTTATCATGGCTAGGTCACCCTTACCTCCCACAGAGAGTCAAATATTTAAAATTGCAAGTTGAGAATATTATCAGTGACACACACAACAGAAATGTTAATGTTTCTGAACAACAGGCACTTTAAACTCTATGCAGATATTCTCCTGATTATTAACAATCCTATTCTTGCTGAGGCTTTAACCCACTGTTTTCCATATTGTGTTTCATGGGAACTACCACAGCTAGGAAGCTCACAGAAAATATTTTCTAAGATGAAAGCAGTTTGAAATCTCTGTAAATTTTATCCCTTCTCTTGGGATTCACAAGTCACAGTATTAAAGGTTCTAAGAAGTCCCACAATAAGAAAAATGTTAAACTTTGTTCTTGGTCTAATTGAGCGTTTCCAGAATTCATTTGACCATGGAAAGAGGTTTTCTTCCCTGAACATCACCAATTAACACTTGTCGGATTAGTATTCTGTGAAATGCACTTTAGGGAACACTGTGTTAACCTAAGCCACAATGTGAGTCTTTTCAACATTTATCAAGAAACTTAGAAAGATCAATTGCAATTAAATCAACTATTTTATTAATAAATATAGAGGAACTGAGGAGGCATTTGAACTGTTTTACTAATAGATTAAGTGTTTTTAAAAGTTTGTTATTTCCAAGTATAAGGATTTAGATTAATAAATTTGCCCTGGGCTAATTTTTAATGAACATATTCATCAGATAAAATTTATTGTTCTAAAAAAGGGTACTTATTAGCACTAAGTATTAATGAGGGCATGATTTTATTCACATTCTATGTTGTCACGTGGAAAAAGGAATGCTGGTTTAAAGACAACTGTAGATTTCACATTTTTTTTACATTTTAAGATGTTCTAAATACAAATAACCTTCCAATGTTAGTGTAAACTCTCAAAACTGTACAGGAAATTGAAAGTTAAAGAAAACCCCACATTATGGATGAGCACCAAGGGAGTAGAGTTTTTTTCCAGCATATTATGGGGGTACAAATGTTAAGGTTACATTTATTGCCCATGCCCCCACTCCTCCCTCGAGTCAGAGCTTCAAGCGTGTCCATCCGCCAGTTGGTGCACATTGCACTCATGTTTGTTTATACCCATCCCCTCCTCCCCCCTCCCACCTGCCCGACGCCCAATGAATGTTATTTCTATATGTCCACTTAGGTGTTGATCCGTTAATACCAATTTGCTAGTGAGTACATGTGGTGCCTATTTTTCCATTCTTGGGATACTTCACTTAGTAGTATGGGTTCCATCTCTATCCAGGAAAATACAAGAGGTGCTAGATCACCATTGTTTCTTAAAGCTGAATAGTACTCCATGGTATACATATACCACATTTTATTAATCCAGGGAGTAGAGTTTTTAACACACATTGAAGAATTCCAGAAAATTTAATAAGGCAGGTGTTTCAGAATTTTTTAGATACTGAAAAAATAGATTCTTTTAAAGATAGGAATTGAGGAAAGTATTCTTACACACCTGTAAGTATACTTATGCCAAAACCATGGTAGAAAGTCCCAATTAACTTCAGTCTACTGTGTTTCCTCAAGAATAAGACAGGGTCTTATATTTATTTTTCCTCAAGAAGACACCTTAGGGCTTATTTTCAGGGGATGTGTTATTTTTTTTAAGTATGGTACAACAATCTACATTTATTCAAATATAGTAAAAGTAAAATGAGTAAAATGGCAGCCACAGCTTTCCTTCTTCCCCCTGAGGACACACATACTTAAGCGGAGTGTCCCACTCCTCACTTCTCTGAGGAGACTTTCCCCTCAAAGCCTCAGCTTGCAGCACGCACAGGATGGCTGGGACCTGACAGGGGGAGCCGACCTTGTTGGTGGGGCTGCCCCCACCTTTCCAGTCACCTCTGGGATAGTAGCTGTCACGATGGGGCAGATGAGAAGGGCTGCTGGTCTTCTTTACCGCTCTGCGATGAAATGCATGGGTTGTGCAGATGCGCTGCATAGCCACGCCCATCACTAGGTCTTATTTTCAGGGTAGGGCTTCTATTGCGCAAATGCTTAGAAATCCTGCTAGGAATTATTAATAAGAAACCCTTTAGAATGTTCAATATAAAAGATAATCAATCATGAAATAAAAAAGTGAAGTGTATGTTCTAATTTAAACATCATCTGTTTATCTCACTTATGTATATACTCTATAGCAGTACATTTACTGTGTCTATAGAGAAACAAAACTGTCTTGTGAAATTTGCAGTGATAATAAGACAAACCAGATAGCAGCACATTTATTAACAATTCCAAAGGGGAGATTTTACTACCAAACAAAAAATATACCATATTATAGATGGTATAGCTTCTCTGCATTGAATATTTAACATTATCTAGAAATAGTTAAGCCCTGGTTAGTCTTGACAAAGAATTAATACTGGATAAGCACATACAGAATTTATCCATTCATGGAACATTCTTCAGTTTCTAAGAGGCAGTTCAAGTTAGGGGTTAAGAGTGCTGTCTCTGGAATCAGATTGTCTAGGTTTTATTCATTCATTCAATGAGTGTTTGTTGTGGACCTAACATATGTTGGGTGCTGTTCTAAGTACTGTGGATGTGAATAAAAGAGGCCAGAAAATCTCTGCCCTCATGGAGCTTACATTCTAGTGATACCAACAGACAATAAAGAGATAAGTAAAATGCATAATGTGTTGATGAACAAATGTGTGCTAAAGAGAAAAACAAATAAACAGAAATAAGGAATAGGAAGGTTCACTTTCAAAGTTTTAGTTAGGTGATTCGGCAAGGTCCCATCAAGAAAAGGATGTTTGAGTAAGGACCTGAGTATGTTTACAGTGCAATCCCTGGGTTATAGATGACCCGACTTACTGTGTCCCGTACTTATGAATGGGCTCCTAAGCCTCCCCATAATGATAACTTATGATTAAGCAACTAAATTAAAAATTTGGGAGCTAGTTTCTTCTGCATATGTAAACAAACCCGCATGGCACAGTGGTTCATTGGTGCAGCATCTTAACGCTAGCGGCTGGTGTCATTGTTCATATGGTCACTTATGCACAGCATCACCTTCGTCTTAACTTTATTAGATTCTGTGTTTACGCTTATGACTATGCCTCCAAAGCGAAAGTCCACTGCAAGTCCACTGAGCTTGTGGTGAAGAGAAAGGTGATTACAATGGAAACAAAAGTAGAAATAATTAAGCCTTGGGAGAAAGGTCAGACGCAATCATTTACTGAGAAAGCATTAGGCTTCAATCACTTGACTATCGGAACAATTATAAAGGATGAAGTGAGAATAATTGAACATTTGAAAGGCAGTGCTCCAATAAAAGCATCAATTATTGCTAAGCAGCATTGTGGATTAATTATTGAAATGGAAAGGTTATTATTGATTTGGTGAGAAGATCAAAATAAGAGTAACATTTCTATTAACCTAGTGTTGATGCAACATTAGGTTGAGTGTTAACCTTTAATATTGTTCTTTGAAATTTTTCCTATTTCAACTTTTTGTATAGTTTATTTTTATGTTGTTTGAATTAAAAGAAATAACACAATATTTTCTGTAACTTATTATTACATTATTGGGGCATTATTGTCATTACAGTATTATTACCACATGAACCATTATATTATTATTATTATTACTGTATATGTGTTGTTCATCTGGGATCTAAGTTACATATAATCCGTCCTAAAGATGTTCTCAGGAACATATCTCATCCATTACCCAGGAGCCACCTGTACTTGTTTCCTTTTCCTTCATGTGCCTTATTTCTAACTAAATTATAAGATTCTGAGAGCAGGGATTATGTGTAGGTTGCATTTATTTATATCTGTGTTAGGATCTAAGACAGTGGCTTTTAAACTACCTTGATGGCAATCAGTAATAATAAAAATGCATTTATATCATGTCTTAGTCCACTCATTGATCTCATACATATAATAAACAAATATATTTACATATATATGCCTATTTACATAAACACATATTCACATACATAATAACACATATTTGAAAAAAATTTCATGAAATAATACCCTTACTGTGTGAGACACAATCTGCTGTATTTTATTCTCTTTCATTCTATTCCGTATTTAATTAAAAATCCAACTGCTACACACAAAATTGATTTCATGACTCACTAATGGGTTTTACTGAGAGTTTTGAACAGTGAAAAATATCGGCATATCACACGGTGGGCACTACTTATTTGTTGAATGAGTACTGGTGGCACAGAAACTTTTTTCACAGTCTCTTCTCCCAGTCTCGCCAGCAATCTAATCTCCCTGCCAAAAAGGATGAGACAAATGAGATACACATTTCCAACTTGGTAACTTGGACTCTGGGTCATTCTGTATTTGGGATGTGTCCTTTTCTATAAACCACACAGCATAAATGAGCTATGGACTTGACAGCTCACTTACAATGTCAGCGGGTGTCATTACATGCTGGCCTCCTCCTGGTATATGCCACTGCGCCGATGTAGCCAGTTACATAAAGCTCTTAGGGTTCCAAGGCAGTACTGGGCACTTTGTCTTCTGTACGTGCATTTGGCTTTTTATTATTTTCCCATGCCTATGACCGACTCCCTACTTCTCACGTGGTCTATATTAGAGGTTCTGATTGGCCTGGAATAATCTTACTCTTTTTGCTTTTAACCCCAATTCAAATAGAGAATCAATATTCATTCAAAAAGGAGGAAGCACAAGAGAATTGTGTCCACATGGGGCTTGTATGCTCTTCACACATCATTTTGGACACATGAGACCCCTTTCCAATTCCAATGACTAAGCTCCAACCAAAATCTGAGTTTTTCTCCAGAGTTCATCCAAATTCGATCAATGACTCCAAATGAAACTACTTCCTAAACCTTCTGCCTGAGGCTTTGCACAGTACAAAGTGAGAAAGAAAGCATTTCAGGCACATGCACTAATCTCTCCTACACACTTTCAAGAGTTCTGCTCTTATAAAATTATAGCCCCTGGCAGCGAGGACCCTGGCACTGTACTGAAAAACGATTGGACAAACTGAAATTAAAGCAATATGCACCTAGAAATTAACTGCCTCTTGCTGTGCAGTGGAAATATATAGAAAATTACTGCCCACCTGGCCTGTACTCAATGAGGTATATCAATAGTCCAAAGAAGTATGGGCCACAATCTGTAAATGAAATTTTGGTGTTTATTTGACATAGGTTCATTTTGACACCAGAAATAGTGTTACAAAATGTACAGTCTTAGAACCAGGTATTCATACAGTCACAGCTTGTATAAAATAAATTAAACAGATTTCACCATTTACATGTATCTTGGTGTTTACTGAACATGAGTAAAATGAAATTAAAAAGAAAGACTGCTTTTTCTCAACATCCAGATCTATAAAAATTTAATCAAACCTGAGTTGACTAGTTAGAAATATTTGGAAAAGAGACAAACACAGTTTACATATGTACACTGTGTCTTTGATCAGCATTTATTTTTCTTTCATTTCTGTATCTACTTCTTGCTTAGCACATGGTAGGGATTCTATCAATATTGGCTGCCTCAAATAGGCAAATTACTGTCAATTTGATCCTCTACCAAAAAAATTCAGGCATCGGCATTTTATTAGCATTAACTGAGGGTCTTATGTGTGCCACTTCTTTGCTTACAAGGGAATACAAAAATGAAGAGATCACGTATTTATTTCCCCAAGAAACTTTCATTTAGTAAGGAAGGTAAATATAAGCAGTTAATTATAGTGAGGTATGATAATGGCACTTATAGAACTAAGAAATGTCTATGGCAACACATAGGAAGAACAATAACAAAATCAGAGAGTACTTGATAAAAGGAGGGGCATTTGGGTCAACAGATGACACATTTCCCTCCTTTTTGTACCATGCAGAGGTACAGTGTCTAACAATATGGACTATTTTGTCACAGACACCTGAGTTCAATCTCAACTCTGCTTCGTATGAGGCAGAAAAATGCAGTCTCTGAAGCTCAGTCTTCTGACCTGTATAATAAAAGTAGTAATGTGGTGGCAGAAAGGATGTATTGAAATGACTACTGTGTAGCGATGTTGTTAGTACCCTACCCACATGCCCTCATCTTTAATGCTTCAGTGAAGGCTGCTCTAACTTCTGACCTGTGTTTTTCCTTGGAGGGCTTTGCCTTGGCCATCAAGGCTTACCTTGCCTGCCACATGGAGGCCAGAAGTGCTGAAGAATTATTATACCATCTCACAGGAGTAGCTTATAGTCAATGACTAATGGGAGTTGTGGCATAAATACCCCAGCTCCCTTGACCCTTGGATAGAATAAATCTGAGGCATATATCCTATGCAGTTTCCCAGAGTTTCTTTGCAGGATTAAGCTTCAGTCACCCACAGTGGTAGCTGGCTTTATAATGCCCCTTTTACCAGCTGCCATCCCTTTCTTGTACTGTGTCCGTACTCCCCTGCCATCACACCCTGAAACTTCCAAAGAACCACTAGCAACTGAATCCTTGTTTCAAGCCCTGTGTCTGGGAAAAACCAAGCACTGACCACAGTATTTGGCACATGGAGAAATGGACAAACAGAAAGTGGTGAGCAAATGCTGAATGCTAGTAGAGCAACACACTGTCACACTGTTTCCTTCTGGTTAGATATCATATACAGCCTTTCAGCTGCCTCCAGGTTAGAGCTAGATGCAAAATCAGGCACAGCACATCATATAGCATATACCCTTTCAGTTTTCTGTACCTTACTAAATTGTTGGAGGTCCATTATAAGCATGTTCACCAGACTACTCGTGAATAACACAAACTGCTAGCTCTCTAGTTTGCCTTTCCTCATTTCTCATTTTGAAGGCTCTTTTGTGGATTATATGCTCAAACACAAAATCTCATTACCATTTTTTTTATTCTTAGCAAATATTCAGGAAAACAGAAGTCCGCTGGATTTTATCATTCATCTTTGTTACCATGTCCATGGCAGTATGTAATAAATGAAATCAAAGAATAATAGGATCCTAGAACTGAAAAGAATGCCGATCATATGGTCCTAACCCATCATTTATAAATGGGAAAACTGTGATTCAGAAAAATACATGACTTTCTCATGACAACATTACTAGTAAATGTATTTTGTGACTCTTTGTCCAGGACTCAGGCATATATACAGTGAAGTCAGATATGCCAAGATACTGTTCCACTTTCCCTTCTGGCCCCATCACCATCCTCATTGTTCCTCTGCCTTTCTTCCATTTAAGGTGATCAATCTGTGAGTACTTCTCTTTTCTCTATCAGATCTGTTTTCAGGAAAGGACCTAAAATTATTCACAGTGAAAATGACTGGAAACAGCTTCCACTGTGACACATATCAAGGATATTTTTATTTTAGCAGGAATCAAATTGTTAAGCTAAAGGGATGTAACATCTTAGAAATCCACTAGTAGGCAGGGCAGGTAAGAGAAGTAAATAGGATTCTTCTTGGCATGCCTGAAATCTTTCCATTTGTTACATTCTTCTCTGGGCATGTTGTCCAATATTAGGCATCATATGCCTAAATAGTAATTCTAGAAGACACTGTAGATAAGAAGACACTTAATATAATGAAGTGCCAAGAAGTGCCAAAGGAATTTGCAATAGGGCATCTATTTCCAAGTAGGAAGTGACCTTTCCCATAAAATAGATTTCTGATGTTCATATTACTACAGCCCAGAACATAGAAATCCTGAAGAGAAAATCCACCAAAGGGAATAGAGACACTTTTAGTATGTAATGGAACTATTGGATAACAAGAAGAAATAGAATGTGGTAGAAAGTGTACAGGTCACAAACACGAAAGGCTTGAATTCTTGAATGATCACTTAACATTTTTAAGCTTCAGTTTCCTCATCTGCTAATTGGGGCTACTCAGCTTTGCCCTCCCTGCGTTACAGGCATGTTGCAAGAATGGTATTAATTAAAGGACGAGAATGTAAATTATACATATTATCTATATATAAGTTGTCATAGAGGGAATATATTTGTTCTATTTTCTGAAAACAACTTTTTAAGGATTTTTTGTGGTATATGTGGAATAATAAATTGTTTTGTTAATGTTTAATTTTGCTATCAAACAATACAAAAACTCAGAACTGGGTCTATATGCTGGTAAAGAATGTCATCTGTGACTTCCCATTACTATCATATATGAGCATCTCCATTGTCTAAGTGGAGACTCTCCCCTATTTTCTACAGTTTGGAAAGGTGTTACTAAAACCACAAGTGTGGTCATCATTGCCAGTAAATATTCTTTTGTTATAAATTTCAGATACCTTTCTCAGAGTCCAGATGAGAGGCAGTGGGGAAGGGGGAATAGAAATCACAGAATTTTATAATTGGAAGGAAGCTTTTGTTAATTCTATCATTTATTTTATAAGATACTGAGCGGTTGGATGACCTTCCTAAGGCCGAAAATTGTGTTATTTTGGGTTCCCCCATAGGCAACTGTGAGTCAAAGAGGAAGAGGAGAAGTGAGACCAGGAAGGGTGGAAAGCCAAGATGGGGTGCATTATCAAGGCAGTTGCAATTGTAGGAGATGGGAGCTTGATTCTATAGGGAATATACTGGGAGACAGTATGGAACATGTGCCTCAGAGTTAACCCCCTCAAGGTAAGGGAGCTAGAGATTTCATATCCTCACTGTTTGAGGGCTATTTCCAAGAGGCAATAATACTCCAGCACTTCCAGCCTGCTGTAGCATAAGAATGCTCTCAAACATTCTCAAACGGTGCCGATGCTGACTGGCAGGCAGAAGCGAGGGCCTTGTGAAGAGTGAGGAGATATGGGCAGGGCATTGAGAGCATTTGCTACATACTATAAAGTGGCTGAGCCAGGACTTGAATCCAGGTCTTTAGACACCTAGTCCATGCATGATCTACTCCAACATGCTGCCTTCTATTATACCTCATTCCTGTTGCCTGCTAGCTAAGTTAGGCTCTGTACTAAATTCTTGGAAGAAAGCAGAAAATATACAATTTCACAAAACAGTCTATATTGAAAATATGGAATGATAGTTTTGCATTGGTATTAGCTTGCTGTTTTAAAGCATTTATTTTCAAAAGTGACAGTAAGTCTACTGACTCCCAGTCATACTGGGAATTTATAACTCAGTCATAATAAGCAAGTCTATGGTTACCTTATTGACTAAAGAGACTTTATTTTCGTTTCCTTAAAAGAATATTAAGCCTATATAAGAACAGGCTTCTAGAAATTTGGTCAATTCAACTGTATTTCAGGGACATTCACAAAACTTTTAAAAAACATTTCTGCCAATGTCAATGTGCTTACTGCTGGGACTGCCAAGTCCACAGGCTGCATCACCATGCCCAACTCTACCATTGTGTATAGGGGAAATTTATGATTTATACTCTGTAAAGAAATAATATTACAGACCAATGAATTTATACCACTTCATTTATCACACATCTCTAAGTCCTAAGCCATTTTTCTATAGGAAATGTAGATGACATGGCAACCCAAAGCTCAATATGGTTAAAAATCATGCAAATCAGTCATATAGCCACTTAACAGTGGGGTTGAAATACCAATAATAAAAGAAGAGGCTATAATTTTTAGCTATCATATTTAATAATATCAATCACTATGTAATAAGCAATGAGAGAGATTTTTATTTTTGTATTTTCAATCATTAGTGGCCCTACTGTCATCTGGGAAGAAGTGTCTTTATGGGTAATGAATCTCTCTCTAAGCTGTCTAAGAGTAAACGTCTGACTTGAGCAAAGACGTAACCACAAAGATGCAAGGGCATCTCCTTTGGCTTCTCCCCAAGCCATTCAGAGAGAGTGAAGACTGCTCCATGGTTGGAGAAAATCTATTCACCAGTCACTGGTGGTCCAAGCAGATCCTACTGGCTTTACCTCCTTTCAATGAGTCCAAGATGCCACACAGAAAAAAATCTGTGAACTACCTCCATCATGGGGATTAAGGGGAAAAAAAAGAAAAAGAAGAAGAAAGAAGGAAAAAGGAGGAGGAGGAAGAGGAGGAGAAGGAGAAGGAAGAAGAAGAAGAAGAAGAAAGAAAGAAAAATAAAAGAAAAAAGAAATAATATTTGAGAGAGAGAGTTAATTCCTTACCCCTCTCTCCTTCTCTAACTGCCCCATGAAGTTCAGGCAGATACTTACTCTCCAAGGAGAGCAGGCATTAGTGCTTCCTTCCTTCTCATAGAGTGTAGGACACTGGAGGTTGTTTGGCAATAAAACAGTGTATATCCCTTGGTAGTTCTGAATGATAATGATGCAAAATCCTGGAGTAGATGGTGCAAAAGGATGATTCTATTATTTTTTTAATACAAAACTAATTTAATCGTATAAACAATTGTTATAGAGAAAAACAATTGTTATAGAGAATTTCATCTCTTCAGAACATCTCTTAATATTCTGTAAATTTAATTAGCACTTAATTAAAAAATAACTTCTCTGTCAATTAGGAAGCCCATTTTCCTAAGGCTACACCTTTTATTTTGAATTTTTGATTCTATTTCAAATGATGTTGTGGAGTTTTTCTGAAAAAATAGAAAAGAGAGTTCAAAAAAGGAAGTCCTGTCATACAAATCCAGGTGACTTTCTCTTTAGATTTTGACAGCACCAGTAGTCAAGCGTGCATATTCCATAAAAGAAGAGAGAGAGCACTGAACTTAAACTCTGCCGCCCTGGGGAATGTTTTCTGCTTAACAAGATGCTTTGGAATTGGCAACGAGTAAAATAAAACATTTTCAGTTCTGAGGCTATTTTACATGGATGAAGTGAGGGTATGAAGTGACACAAGTATATGGATAATTCAGACCAAATGGATGATTTTAGCATAATTAGCAGCTAACTTTTGGGCATTATTTAGCTGGATAACTGGATCTGTTTCCAGCATACCCTCAAATCAATCTACCAGACTCACCAAAATCAGTCTTATTAGCATCCTTGCATATCAAAAACCTGTTCATTTCCTCCTCGCTATGTATTTTGCTACCAAGGCCAGTTAATTCTCTCATTTAAAGGTTTATGAAGAGGTTTCCAATTTACCCTCTATTTCCCTGTCTGTCCCTCATCTTAGGGATGTAATAAAACAGGAGTAATTTATTCCATTAAAGGCCTAATTATGTGTCTATTTTAATTCCTACTGACTTTGTAATATTCTAATACCAAATTTCTTAAGACATTCCTTTCATGAAAGTCATCCTTTTACTCAAGAACCTATTTCCTATTATATGAAGTCCAAATTTCTTTTTTTAGTTTAAAATGTTATTCAAAACATTGTCCCTCTCTGGCCAAACTTGATCCCTTCTAGCCAGTAATGTAATAACTTTTTCCACTTAGGGCTCTTCATCCAAACATTTGTTCAAAAGTAGATGATGAGATTTTAAAGGTAGTCAAGTTGAAGAAATCAGTGAGAGAAATAAGCTGGGGCAAGATTATATGAAGGTCTTGTGAACAATGTCAAAGCATTTCTTTTTATCCTAAATGGAATGGCAAACTATTGAAGAGTTTTAAGTGGGAGAATGATATGATTACTTGTTTTTATGGATAGATCTGCCTGCATTTTAGAAAACAGAATTGAAGGGTAAAATGGATTATCTGTTGCCAACTCTGTATTACTGCAATCCCTTCTAAATTCTTCTCCATCACAGAGAAGAAGATAGGATTACATTTCCCAAGACACTCTTCTACTTATTATTTTACATTACAGTTTGCTAATGAGAGGTAGTTATGTAAGAATTTGAAGGCAGGATTTTGAAAAGAAGGCAAAGCCATTATTCTCTTGAAGCAGTTGTGGTAAGATCTACAGCAAAATGTGGTATTCACAGCAGCTTCCTGGGAAGCCAGTGAGAGCCACCAACTTAAGTGTTTCAGGCTGAGTCTTTAGGCACTAGCTTCCCTGGTCTTCAATGTCACCTTTCTTATCCTTTGTTCTCCCAGGTTCCCCAACAGTTATGTAGCACTATTTAGTGCATTAAACCCCTTATATCTGGAATAAATAGAGTGACTTCTGTTTCCCTAACCTTGACTGATAAAAGAAGAGCTAACAAAAATAAGATTAAGGGATCTGTTAGGAGGTTGGAACTGTGATTGAGGTGAGAAGAGAGAGAAGTCTGAATTCATTTAATGGTAATAGGGGTAGTAGTAGTAAAAGTAGGAGATGTTTGGGAAGTGAAATGGACTGTGCTTGCTGGTAGAATGGATGGAAGGGGAAGGAAGAAATTTCAGATGATTTTCAGGTATCTGACTTTAGCCATTAGGTAGACAGTACTGCCATTCATTGTAACAGGGAACAAAGGAAGAGAAGCAAGAGAGTTGATGATAACTTCATTAGATTCATTTGAGATGCTCATGGATTATCCAGGTGTTGATGTATGATAGGTAAGAGGTCACAAGTATGAAGGTAAGAAAAAAAAAACTGAAGCTATGGATTTAGGAGTTAATCAGCATAAAGATGATAAAGCTGCACTCATGGGTGAACTTGCCCATGGGAAAAAAGAACATATAATAAGAGGCCCATGTGCAGCCCTGAAAAGATGGACAATTACAAAATGTACTATAAAAGAGTGGTCAATAAAGGAAATTGAGAAAGAGAAGTCACAGAAGCAATTTCCCAGAAGGGAAGGATGAGATCAGAACACTCAGCTATGCGTGACAGACACATCTTCTGTTGAAGAAAGATGGGAGGAGGGAAGGACCAGAGGGAATCTAGGTTTGATGGCGAGAAGATGAGGTAATTCCTGTATGATTTCTATGTTTTCTGTGAAGTTAGGAACTATATCATCTGCAGAGGGTGAGGAGAGCAGGTGATGGGGTCAAAGGTTTGAGAAGAGCGGGGAAGGTTTAAAAAAAGCCTTTGTGGTGAATGAGATAGAGCATTTATTGGGAAGGAAAAGACGACAGAAATTGTTGTCTCAGCTATACCAGTAAACAGCTGCAAGACCTTGCAAGTTCATTTATTCCCTTCTAAATCTCCTGGTCCTCATAGCCAGGTAGATGAAGAAACTGGGCTACATGATCTCCCAGATCCCTTGGAGTCCCATGATGACATTCTTAATTTCTTTTCCATCTCTCCAGATGATAGCCACCCTTCAAGGCCCAGTGAAGTTTCTATATGCTCTGAGAAGAATTCCCACAAGCCCAGTTTTTAGGAGTCATTTGTAGCCTCAACTCCTACAATGCATTTTCTGCCACGCTGTTGTCTGCATTAGAAAAAATAATTTCTATTTTTGCTCAAAGATTTTAAGCACATGATTTCAGTGCTGAAAGGCTTATAACCAAAAACTGCAATCCCTTCCCCATCTAACTATTCTGTTCCCTAGATACTGCCATATTAAACTCTTAGCTATTTCTTTTGGTATTTACTTTAATATTTCTAAATCACACAAGGCCCTTACTTCTCTGATTTCAATGCCCATGTCTCCCCTTTACTCACAGTGGCTTCCTTGCTGTTCCTCAAACATGCAAGGCATGGTGTTCATCAAACATACCAGGCAGGCTGCTGCCCTGAACATACCAGGAAGCCTTTGCACTGCCTGTTTCCAGTGCTTGGAATGTTCTTTCCAGTACAAGACTGACTCCCTTACCTCCTCAAGGTCTTTCCCTACAAGTTGCCATTTCAACGAAGACTTTTTCCTTTAGCTAAAACAGCAAGTGGTGCTCACTGTGACAATGCTCCCTGTCTTTATTTCCTTCACTTATCATTATCTAGCTCATACATCCTGTATTTTATCTATTTCTCTTGATTAATCTCTTTCCTCTGCCCATGTGGAAGTTTTATGAGGGTAGGAACTTTTGTCTGTGTCATTCACTTGTAGCCCTGGTGCCCGGAATAATGCCAAATACAGAATATGTATTAACAAATATCTGTTAATTCATGAATACTGCTATTTTATATTTAACACATTTAAATTTCATCTATCAACTGTTTATGGTAAAGTTTCAACTCTCTTACAGTCCTCTGATTTCTCCCATTCTCCCATTATTATTTAAATGAAAATTGCTATTTACATTATTATATCTATGTAAATACTGGTAACTACTGAACCAATGGGGGAACACATGATTCAGGCTCTGAAATATAAGATAGAAGAAAAAAGGGAAATGGAATTTGTGGTAGTGGAATAGTCTTCTGGGAAGTTCCCTCTCAAAAGTATCTCTTCCCAGGTGAGGGAGGAAGAGAGGAAAAAATCTCTCTTCCCACCATTTGACTCTGACTTCTGAATTTTTTACACTGATCACTCACTTCTTGGTATTATGCATTACCTTTCCTCTTGGTCTAGTTTGGAAAATTCAATGCACCTGGGAAGGGTGACTCATTTGTCCAATAATTCTTCAGTGTGAATTATTTTCCTAGTAGACACAAAGCAGTGGTGCCAGAGTGGGACTGTAGTTACTAAAATGGAGGAAACAGGTATAGATTTGGGAAGAGAGAAGATCAGGAAATAAATATTTCTATTTTGTACTGGTGTTGGGAGAGATAGCAACCCAAGGATGACTACAAATCCCTAAAGAGGATTTGCATGCATATTGTAGAACTAAAACAAACTCTTAGAAGTGGAAGGTTCTTACTGAGCATAGCGACCAAACACTTCCTTCTATAGACAGGGAAACTGAAACTAGAGGTAGTCCAGCCCTAAAAAGCTGCTTAATGGTAAACTTGGTTCCAGAATCTGATTTTTCATTCTCTCAGCCTGCTCCTGAATATTCTAATGCTGTCTCATGTGCCCTTTCTGTAATGAATGCTATTAATTCTTTAGGGCAAATCTATCCCCTTTTTACTAATCCCAGTAAAGCACACCCTTGCAGAGGGCCTATGCTTTCTTCTAGTTTTTATTCTAAAGAGATTAAATAGAGGATGTCAATTTCCAAATGTTGCGCTTACCAAACTTCAGGCACAAGTCACTCTCTCCTCCCTCCCAACTGCAAATATTTAGCTACTTAGAAAGTTACATATTTCGTTATTATCCAGCCAATAGATGAATAGTTGCCAACAAATAATGGTCTTTTCAGTATCCAAGTGCTCAGCTTGCATCATCTGACAGTGATTTCTGTCCATCATTCTTCGTTTTCAACCCTATAATAGCTCTCAAACCATTTATTTAATGCCATGTAAATGTGTACATGATTGTCATCACATATTAATCTTTTGGGTGGAATGGCATTAAGCTTTTAGAGGAAATAAATGAGGTTCCTTAATTTGCTTTTATCTTGCTTCTCGAATTGCACTTATTAAAATAACACATGCTTATCAAGTTGAGACTTCTTTTTTATAAATCAGTAATGATTTGTTAACCATTATGCATTTCTAATGCCACATAATCCTTTTCCTGAACACTCTTACACATCACTTCATGGATTAAAATGGATCTTCTGATCTCTACACTTCCTAAATTTGCTTTTGCCTTTTTTTTAAATGTGGTAAATTCTTATCTCTTCTCATAATGTATTGTTCAATACACTGTTTGGCATTGTACTATGTTCCCAGTTTTACTGGACAAGCACCATGTTTGACCTGCTATAGGGCAGAACAAGGGACCAGGCAGCACAGGAAGGGGCTACACAGGGAAATGACCAAGGCCAAAGTACTAAATAAAGCAATTAGGGTACAGACAAGAGCAGTCAAGTTGTCAGGTTAGAGAAACCTGGAGTGAAAATGAGGATGGAGAAATAGGGGATAGTTTAGAAAGATTATTTGACAGCCTATGCTCTTACAGTAGTGAATATGGATAGAGCAACAATTGAGTGTGGCTTTCATACAGACCCTAATTTCAAGGAGGAAAGTGGTGAATCAACAAAAGATTGTAGAATTCTGCTAGGAAAACCAGCTGGAACCAAAGCAGAGCCCTACACATCAAATGACAAAACCTGCAATCATTAATTAAAGACCAATCCAAAGCCAAGATTGTAGAACTTTGATCCAAGGTCAGAGTAGGACACAACGTTGAAAAACATGGAGCTTCCAAACTCATGATCTGGGATCCTTAATTTGTCCCTAACTTAAGAACATTTTGCTTCCAGCCTCCAAGTGCCCAGGCTTGGCTGAGCTTGTAGGTCATGGTTAGGAGGCTCCAGCTGTGAGACCTGGAAGACTGCCGGAAAGAGAATTGGACTGGCTGGGATTATGAGTTATAAAAGGATTCTCAGCCAGATGCTCTTTAACCTCCCTCAGTGCATTCTTTCCCTTTCACGGAGGTAATTCATCTGGATTCAATGGCTTATTGGCCTCTAATGGCTTCATAGGGTTAACTATCTTCTCCAAAGTAAATAAAAAGCCTTTAATATCTTTTGCAGAAAATAAAGTGATTCTGAAGTCCCAGGTGTGACCTTCAGTTTCTTGTTTTGTTTGTTTTGGCTTTTTGGCAGTTCTACAGTAAAACTTCTCAATGGCGTAGACTCTCTATATTAGAAACTCTAGTTTTTATGATCTCTTAATAATCATGTACCCTTTGATTTGAAGTCTCCTAAAAGGACATCTAGATGGTTAAAAATTGTCATTGTGTCTATGCACCACTTTTGTACATTATATTTTCTAGATAGAGTTATTAATATTTTATTTCATTTCTACCTTTCTTGGCTTGATACTTAGTGAAATGTCTAGATTGTTAGAGGTGAAAGAAGTCTTATAGATTAAAGAGTATTCATCAGTGATTTTAGCTTTTTGTGAGTCAAAGAACACTTTCAGAACCTGGTCCTTTTCCTTCCTATCTAAAAATGCACCTATGGATACCAAATTTATAGATAGTTTCAGGAACTTCAAATAATCCCTGATACAACTATCCATGGACAGTATGGTAAGAATCTATGCCTGGGCTAAACAGGTCAAGGGAAGATGGTGAAGCTGAGATCCACAAAGGTTAAGTGGTTTGAAAATCTTGACCTCCACAGCTGTGTGAGCTGCTCCTCCTCTGTGCTTGCATGTCCCCCTGGGCACAGCCGTGTCTCTGCCCTAACATGTGGTACTGGCACTTCCCACATTGTACTGTGAGCATAGTGAAGCTAAAATCCGTATCTCCATTATTTTTTATAGCTCCAGCATATACAAGGCCTGGTACACACAAGGCTCAATAAGTGCTTGATAAAGAAGTCCACATTCAAGGATCCAGAAATGTGAACTCTGAGTGCTAGACTCTCTGACCATTGGGGGTTATCACTTTCTTGCATTGCCACCCTTAGTAGGCAGGTGCTGGGTTCCCCAAGGACTTTCCCACTTTCCCCAAAACTTTGTACTAGTTTCCTGATCATTCTGATTTTCAGTTTTTTCATTTTATAAACAGGGATAATAGCATTTATTTGCAGTGTTGCCATGAATATAAAATGGATATTGCATGTTGAGCCCTATACATGTGCTAATTATCTTTCTTATGATCTAGCAATTAAGTATTTGGAGTACAGGGTATGTGTAACAGACTCCACTGTGGCCTGAAAGCCCCAGCTTCAAAGCCATATGGAAATTAACAGCACTGAGATTAGAGAAAAAGAGAAAGAAAATCTATCTTATAGATGTTTCTTGCAAGTTTCTGAGACAAGCGTCAAAACCAGGCTAAGATTAGAACTGGGTCCCAGAGGCTCTATTTCATATCCTCAGCCTTTCTGTTGGCCAGAGTCCTCCTTGAGCTTTTCGTCACGACTGTTTCTGTATTTGTCCTGCTGCTTGTAACCCTCACCTCACTGATGTAAGCAGAAGAAAAACAACAATAAAAACAGTTGACATTTACGTAGCATTCAAGTTTCCAATCTACTAAACTATTTTTTTTTAAGGCAGACTTTAACACAGCAGCGAGGAAACGAAACAGCAGGAATAGCTATTAGGTTAGGTATGTGGGAGAAGGTAGCCCTCCCACCCCTTCTCATTATATTAATTGATCCAAATGATAACTCTTGCTCCCTCTGTACCATTCATCACAGACCTGCATGGCTGGGAATGCTGAAACAGAGTGACAGCCAATCAGATGCTTCTGCCTGTGGACTTCAGCATCTGTGACTCATCAGCAGCCAATTAGATTCCTTCAGTCGGGGAAAACTCTCCTCACCAGGGTAGAAACAAGCTCTGCACGCTGCTGACCTTTACATCAGCAACTCTTGTTTCTGATCACGACGGTGAAAGGCCAATGTAGGCCTGGAAGCCCCACCCCACCCTGCCACATGAAAAGAGTACCTTTGCTTTGCTTCTGCACAGAGGGCTTATGGTATTTGGTGCTGTTTGTGCTTTAGTCTCTTTGCCTCAGAGGAAGCTCTGAGCTCTGTCTCAGAAATCCTAATTGCTCTTTGCGGGGCAGATCTGTTGGCTGCCTTTCTCTCTGGGGAGTCCGCAGCTATGCCACAGAGTTTAAAGCTGGGACTCGCTGTGCCCGTCAAGGGAGGTTTTTATGTTCACCCCATTAGACACTAGAGAGTCCCCATTTACTCTGTGGTCTAGGTTGAATGAGGTAACTGAGACTTTTGTATAAAGCGCTGGTATCTTAGCCTGTGGGTCTGAGCTGAACTCTAGTATTCTTGTCTGCTTCTTTCTCTCTCACTCTGAAATGGTGTGTGTGTGTGTGTGTGTGTGTGTGAGAGAGAGAGAGAGAGAGAGAGAGAGAGAGAGAGAGAGAGAGAGAGAGAGAGAGAGAGAGATGGACTGTCTCCAACCCTAAACCATCTGCATTTATTTCTGGTCAGAGAATAAAAACTAGACCTCATACTGCAGAGTTTAATTCCTTCCAGAATTTTCCTTGTACCTATTTCTTGACCTACAGCCCCTCTTTCAGCAGCCATACATTTTGTCATGCTAAGGTTAATGCAGAAAACTCAAAGACAAGCATGGTTCACAGAATCCTAGAAAATATTACTGATGTCATACGACCCACCTCATCCTGAACTTATCTGATTCAAAGGGATCTGTTTCCAGACCAGAGTCATAACTTACAGGAAAATGCCTTCAACTGCAGTATTTCTCACTGTCTCCCAATTTAGCCCTCTCCCATCACTGTAATAATCAGACCTGTCACTAGGAGAGAAAATAGCTTGTTCCTCCCATTGTAAGACTCCTAATCTGGAGACGTGTGTCTACACAAGACCCCTCCTAGTGTCTTTTCGAAATATCTTCACATTAAAAGGATTGAGTATCTGCTATCTGGAAGCCAAGAAAGCTCCAGATTTATACCACCTTTTAGCTCCAAGGGGGCATTTGTACTCTCCCCCATTATTAGTACCAGCAGATCAGATGAATCTAAAATCCCATAGATCTTGTGGATCACCTACGGCTAGGGTCAGCGAACATCTTCTGTGAAGGACCAGATAGTAAATACTTTAGGCTTTGCAGGCCATAATGTCTCTGCTGCAGTAACTCTGCTGTGGCATGAAAGCAGCCACAGCCACCAACAAATGGGTGTAGCTGTGTCCCAATACAACGTTTCAAATGGATGTTAACATTTGAATACCATATAATTTTCACATGTCACAAGAGTCTTGTTTTTTTTAACCATTTAAAAATATAAAAAATAATTCTTAGTTTGCAGGTTGTATAAAAATGAGCAGCAGACAGTAGTTTGGGGACCTCTGGAGTAGTATGCAACTGAGTCATAAGGATTAATTGGAACATCCTTGTAAAATGCCATTGTATCATCCACACTGCAGATGTTCTGAGTTAGTAAAGTTAAGGTGGGGCAAAGCCATCTGCTTATTTAGCCAAACTCCAGGTGATTCAGATGCTTGGAGGTTTTGGATCACACTTTAAGAAACACTGTGCTAGGGGGAAAGATGAAGGTAAACACTCTCTAAAATTAGAATAGAATACATGTTCAGTTTAATCTTTGAAACCAAGTCTGGACCCCTTAAGCAGAAAGTCCAAAATAGCTTCCTCAATTCTGAATGGATCTGCCTTCAAACCAACCTATTTCAATGGTACACTGTTTCAAACCATTCTAGTCTTGCTAGTCAGTGTCCTCACTGTCTCCTGACCAATATTTATAAATGTTTCTTTCACCCACATACCTCTTTTCAGGCATTTATCCAAATTGAATTTTTTTTTCACTGTGTACTACTCCCTGGAATATTTCTCCATCTTCAGGGCCTGGTTAAAGTGCTACCTGCTTCTTGAAGTTTTTTTTCTAACCCAGTGGTTCTCACTTTAGCATGCATCAGAATCACCCAGAGGGATTGTTAAACTGTGGCTTGCTGGCCCCGCCCCCAAATTTCAGAATCAGTAGATTGGGGGTGGGGCCTGAAAATTTGCATTTCTAATAAGTCCCCAGGTGATGCTGGTGCTGCTGCTCTGGGGATCACACAGTGAGAACCACCGTCCTAATCCTGTCCAGCCCAGGGATATCCCCCCTTCTTCTAAACTGAATCTAGCTTCTGTTTTCCATGCAATTTATGGGCACTTGAGTTCTGCTGTTTGGTGGTGGTGGTGATTTTGCATGCAAACTGTCCCCTCAAATAGATTGTTGACCCCTTGAGGGCAGGGGCTATATTATATTTTGTCTACTTTTTGGTATCATCCAAAGCACAAGTAGACTGCCAAGCAATGCTTGCTCATTAACTGATTGTTAAAATATAAAATTAATAAACTTTTCCATGTAAGTCAACTGTATTAGTCAGGGATCTCCAGAGAAACAGAACCAATAAGATGTGTATACATAGAAAAATTTATTTTGAGGAGTTGGGTCATGCAATTATGGAGGCTTGGAGAGTCCAAAATCTGATGGGGGAGATGGCTGGAGACCCAGGAGGAGCCAATGTTGCAGTTCAAGTCTGAAGGTGGCAGCATAATTCCCTCTTGCTCAGAGAATGGTTGTCTTTTGTTTTATTCACACCTTCAATTGGTTAGACGAAGCCCACCCACATTATATAAAGGCACTCTGAGTTACTCAAAGTTCAATGATTTAAATGTTAATCTAATCCAAAAATACCTGCACAGAAACATGCAGGATGTTTGATCACGTATCTGGGCACAGTGACACCAAGTTGACAAATTGTCACTGCAACAACTTGAAATATTTCATAAATGAAGGGTTAGCTTGGTCCCATATATCTAGATATTCCACACAGTTTTCCATTGTTAGGTTTATATCCTCATCAATTGGAAAATAGGAAAAGAGGAGTAAAGTAAAAAATGGTAGGGACTAGAGGTAGGCACCAGTTTTCTACATCAATATACCCTAAACTATACCTTGTGCCATAATGTTATATTTCCCACTGTGTGATGATTCCAGGTAATGCATGGACACTTTTAATTGTTGGTTATTTATTTTAAAGGATAGTAGAAAAATAAAACCAGCATATCCAAACTGTAACACTAGATACTATATCCTAGGATGAGGCTATGTATATATAAAAAAAGGTGTCCACTAAAAATATAGTACAGGGTGAAAAACGTATTGTTCAAAAGAAAGCAAAGACTCTGGGCCCAAAGAGTGAACCTGAGTGAAAGTTTTCCTGCCCATCAGGGAACCCGATTCAGCACAGAGTTTATGCTCTGAGGCAAGAGACTTGGAGGAAGAAATTCCCAGTAGGTTTTCTTAAAAGTGAAAACTGCAATCCCTGTGGCCCATATTGGAAAAGAAAAGTCTAAGAGTTCCTCTAATTGGCTGACACCATCTGGGCTAATTCCTTAGGCTGTGTGTAAGTGTTGAGCTGGTTGTTAGCAGGTTTTCCAAGGACTAACCCCTAAAGCTTTTCCAAGGAGTGAGATTGATTTAGGAATGTGGTGCCCTCATTGTTGTTATTGTACACTGTGGCTCCTGATTTAGGATTAGAGTGATCAAGAGTCACTGTAGTGGAAGCCAGGTCTCCACCACTGTCAGCAGTCTGGGCAGCCTTATCAGGAATTGATACTGCCCTAAGCATATTCCTTTCTGAGATACTTCTTTTCAGCTATGCAGTCCCATGTACGCCTATTTCTATAACACTTTCTGAGTTTACTGGGTGATGAAGACTATACTCGAAGCCTTCTCTACTACATGAGATATATCAAGAAATGCTTCTGGAAAGGATGAGGGCAGTGAAGTAGTAGAGAATGTTAGTGTTCAGGACAGGAGCCCCATGCTGGACTATACCTATATCACATTCACATATGACTCGATTCTCTTTATTTTGAACACTGTTCCTTCCCACACTGGTTCTTCCAATCTCCTCAGACATAGGTAGCAGGAGCAAATTTTATAGTTACAAACATAAGTGTGCAATTTGTGACATTCTTATATAATTTACTAAAAATAGAGGTTGCTTTTTTTTTGTTTTTACCTTGAACCTCTATTACAGCTAATTGCAGAAACTTAATAATACTAGGCAGTCAGAGTAACTGAGGCATTTCAATATGTTTAAGCCAATTTAGAGTTTTGCTCCTTCTGTCCTCTCTCCCTGAAGTGGCAGCTAAATTCTGGAAACGGAAGGGAGGGGGATTACAAAGCTTTTAGCCGTTAAGTGATGTGGGCATTTTGTCTGCTGGCACCTTCTGTCATCTATTATATTTTGTTGATGTGGAACTCATTTCCTCTGAGCTTGGGCATTGGCCTTCAACTCTGCTGTGTCTGTGGAGATGTGTCTGTTGCTCTTCTGAGCTCTGATTCTTAATCTGAGTTTTCCAAATCCTGTCAGTCCTAATGGCTGTTACTTTCTTTTGTTCCTCTGTGTTACATCCATGTCCTTTGGAAGGAAGGATGAAGGAAACATTTACATGTTCTTTCATTTCTGCTGCCCTAGGAAACCAGGGATAGAAGCACCCTTTTCACCTAGAACTTCCCTGGCTTGATTCCTACTCTCTGGGTGATACATCCTTTTGGCATGGATTCTTCCCCATGAAGACTGCCACCTTTTCACCTCTATGATCTCCACTTCCAGAATTAAATACAGATCTTTTATAACATACATGGACTCTCTCCCCCAATTAAATCTGTCTGAAATTTCTATAATGCATCCCCCTGTTGTAACAATGAATCTAGAGTGGAGAGGGCCCTAGGCCTTTACCCAGGTAACTTCTGAAGCTAGGTTTCAGGGAAAGCAGTGGTTGGAAAAGGGGTTATAAGGTTTTTATGCAAACTCATGGTTCCACTATACAATGTACATACACAATACAACATACATATTTTTTTCTTGCCTGATGGTTTTGCCAGAGGGCAGGAAAAATAAATGTGAGTCAAAGAAGGTGATCCAAAAGCAACTGGGAGCTATTAAGTAATACAATATCTTCTCTGTGATAACAGAGAAGGCAGTGAGCAGGCAGTTAAAGGTGGGCAAACAGGAGAAAGAAAAGGCCAAGAATTCTAAAGCTCCAAACTAAGAACTGAAAGCCATTGCTGCCGGTATGTGTATAGCAAATGGGCTTCTGGCTTTTAAAATGTGTAAGGGTAACTGAAAAAATGTGATTTCTACTGTAATCTGAAAAAAGAATGGAAGCTAAATTAAGCAGCAATTAAAGTGGTTAAAAGTTAATAGGATAAGTTGCTCCTCGAGTTTCATATTTCTTTGATGTTCTATACTGTACTGTTATATTTAAGCCTCATATTTTATACTTTGACAGTTACCTTTTTGATAGGAAAAGAATGATAGATGTTTGCATTTAGCACACCAATAAAAAAAAGTTTACCTATATATACTAGGAGATGATAAACTATGGCCATAGGTCAAATGTGGCCCATCACTTGCTCTTGTAAATAAAATGTTATTGGAGTACAGCCACACCAGTTTGTTTATAATAATAATAATAATATTGTATATGTAATAATAATAATATATGATAATATTGTCATTATTACATATTGTTTGTTTACATATTTATATTGCCTATGGCTGCAATGACAGAATTGAGTAGTTGCAACAGAGACTGTATGGCCTACAAAGCCTCAAATATTTACTGTATAACTCTTTATTTATTTATTTAATTTCAGAATATTACAGGGATACAAACACTTTGGTTACATATATTGCCTTTGCAAGTCCCAAAACAAGGGTTGGCATGGATGCGGGGAGATAGAAACACTCCTACATTGCTGGCAAGACTGCAAATTAGGACAACAACCTCTGTGGAAAGTAATATGGAGATACCTCAAAGAGCTAAAAGTAGAACTATCATTTGATCTAGTAATCCCATTACTGGGCATCTACTCAAAGGAAAAAAAGACATTCTGTAATAAAAACATCTGAATTTGAAAGTTTATAGCAGCACAATTCACAACTGCAAAGATGTAGAAACAACCTCAGTGTCCATCAATACATGAGTGGATTAATAAAATGTGGTATATGTATTGTATGACTCTTTACAGAAATAGTATTTTGGCCTCTGATTCATATGATGAGGCCATAATCCAAGTGTCCACATCCACCTTGTGGCAAATTATGTAAATTACTGGCATAGGGCTTATGAGAATTAAAGAAGGTCTGTATGACCATCCTAATGAAATCACACTCCAAATTGATAGGAAACAGAATTTATTAGCTAGGAAACAACCCCTCATCTCATCTGTTACTAATGCAATGATAATTACAAGAGAATAGCATAGTTCCCTTTTCCTTAGTTAGGCGGCCATATTGAAAAGATGAGTCTTTTAAAAAAATCATAAAGTGAGACCTATGAAAAATAGTTAAATCTTTGCTCCCTATAATGAGCATTCACTCTAGGCACCAGCACTTCTTGTGATTGTTACCATTTTCTTTGAACTTTTAAATTGCTGTCACTCATACTGACATGACATAAACAGGTTATGTCTAAAACTTTAATATTTTCTTTCTTTACAAATAATATATTATGCTATTGTTTGATGTTGTTCTCACCATACCTAACCCAGCAATTCTTGACTCTGGGTGCACACTAAAATTATTTGCAGAATTTTTCAAAAGTGCCAAAGCCTGGCACCAGCCTAGAGAAATAAAATGAAAATTTATCAGGTAGGGGACCACAGCATCAGTAAAATGCTCTGCAGGTGATTCTAATGTATAACCTGTGTTAAGAATCAGAGGTCTGAACATAACTAAACTGTCTTTATGAGGTACAT
Source organism: Microcebus murinus (assembly GCF_040939455.1). Lineage (NCBI taxonomy): Eukaryota > Metazoa > Chordata > Mammalia > Primates > Cheirogaleidae > Microcebus > Microcebus murinus. The sequence goes on from NC_134136.1 coordinate 97,665,888, forward strand.
TTCATGAGCTAGAACATGACCTTTGGTATTTTCCAGAAGAAGTAAAACAACACCAATTTGGGAACTTACAGAATCATTCTCTAGTCCCCCTAATGGCAAACTCAATGGATATTCAGACACACCAATATGAAAAAATAAGTTTGTAGGCCAGGTGTCAAACTACGGCCCGCGGGCCACATGTGGGTGTTTTTGCCCATTCGTTTTTTTACTTCAAAATAAGATATGTGCAGCGTGCATAGGAATTTGTTCATATTATTATTTTTTAAAACTATAGTCCGGCCCTCCAACGGTCTGAGGGACAGTGAACTGGCCCCCTGTTTAAAAAGTTCGAGGACCCCTGTCCTAGGCAAAGAGTCAGGAACATTATCTGTTGGAAGTGACAATGAGCAAAACATTTCTGTGAATAAATGACCTTCCTGGAAAATGAGGGCAAACATAATTGTGTGATTTCATCCAATATTTTTAAACGTTAAAAAGAAAAAAAAAACAAACAAAAAAACACAAAGCCGGGCTTTGAGGAGTAGTTTTAGTTTTGTTTGGTTTTAATCTCTGACATGACTTGGCTCCGGCCTGGTCGTAGGACCTCCTTCTCTAAGTGCTCCTCTCAATCGCCATGGGCACTCCAGGCAGTCGTCAGATAACCATCTCCAGCTTTTCTGTAAGCTGTGGTTGTCACAACAGGGACTTATCTGCCCTGATTCAAGAGTTCTTAAATTCACTCGTGCCATGCGTACCTGAAGCTTTCCTTGACACATTTTCCTTTTCTATCTTTGTACTTCCGTGGTTCTGTTCCATTGCTTCTCCTTGTCTCTCTTTACCCAGGGCTCATTCACATTCACGTGGAGGTTCCTGCTGTCAGCCTCCTGGCTTGCCTGCCTCGTTCTCTAGCTCGTCTCCCTCCCAGCTCATTCTGACATGCTTTACCTTATCTCAAAGTAGTAAGTAGTTTTCTTCAGACCTTTCAGACAGATCAGAGTTTAGGGATTTTTCTTTTCTGGTTTTTTTTTTTTTTTAGTTCACAAACCAGCACTTTTCTATCATATATATCATATATACACTCGATTGTATTTTGCAACTTCCCTCTAAATCAGCACCATGCTCATCTTCAATCTATAGGAATATGTCTCATAATTGATAGAGACATCTGGGCAAGAAACATCTTAATTGCTTTCTATTATTTGCATAAATCTTCCATAAAATACAAAATGGGTTTTTAACCTTACTAATGAATAAACATGCTAGCCCATACAGGTGAAATGTTAATTGCTTTTCTCAGTTTACATTTTGAGTGACAGCCTGATACAGGTGAGCTGTCAAGTTTGGGCGTGTCTCTGAAATATGGCTTCTTTACCCATTCCAACCCTCATTTTCCAAATGATCTAACTTGTCACAACAGCAGCTTTGAGAATTTTCATTCTGAGGGACAAGATATTTTTCTAGAGTTGAGTTAAATTTATTTAAGAAATTTTAATAAATTAAAAATATATCTTTGCTCTTTCAAACTAGCATAGATGGATCTTAAGGCCTTCACTGATGACTCAGGAATTGCTAAAGGGTATGAAATTACTCACCTATCTCTTTCCTATGATACACACACACACACATATACATATATATACTCATATACAGATTTTTGAGGTTTGCTTCAAATAATATTAAAACCAATTCAAGATCTCAAGACACACACAAACTGATGGGAGAAAGCAACCCAAAGCAGAATGCAGTATAAATGTATTTCTGGAGGATCATTCACAAAGTAGGTTAGTTACATACAGATAATGGAGAGTTGATAGTAAGTTGTTATATTTTCCTCTTTACAACATGTGAAAAACATGATGCTTGCCATAACCATTATAATTATAGAACCTTATGGTTGGAAATGGAACATTTGCACTCATGTGTTCATTAGCCAGAACTATTAATGAATACATTATTCCAGCTGTGATGTGCCCAAATCTCTCTTCTCACATATTTTGGTGGTCATGTTGCATCACACTGTACTTATACTAAGACAAAATGAATTAAATGTTTCTTCACTTGTCACTTCCTCTAAGCTTTTATTTTATTTTGTTTCCATCCTGTTTCTGTGCAGTTGATTATATGGTCCCTGGTGCAATAGCTTTGCTTTATTCCTATCAAGCATCATTACAGGCTTCTGGGGGTGTTCTTCTACCCTACGCCCTTGCAATTCAACACGTGGGCTGGAGAACCACAGCATCAACTGGGCGCTGGGCAGAAATGCAGAACATCTGCATTCCACCCCCCCTCTACATCAACAGAATCAGAATTTGCAATTTAGGAAGATCACTATTTTCACATTAAACTTTGAGCAACACTGCTATTCACAGTCCACCTTTTCCCTCCCTCTTCTAGCTGGTGCTCAAGGGAAAACAACTTTAGAGCCAACAGCATTTGACTGGCTACTGCATTAGCAGATAGAATTTTTCAATGAGAAGAGCAAAATAAGTTGAGTTACATCCCACATGATGGAAATGTCTTTTTGGATGACCTTCTTTCAATAGCACAGGGGTAAAATAGCTTAGCTATGTGACAATTAGATTCTGATTTTCACTTATACTACTACATCCATTATCTTACTGTATAATTTTGGCCAATTTTCTTGGTTCTTGTAACAGAAAAAAAAATGAAGAGATGTAGTTTATGAAGTAACTTCTTTAAGTTGAGACACAATATAGTATAGTAGTTAAGAGCATAAGCTCTGAAAAAAGAAGCTTGGATCCAAAGCCTGGCTCCATAACACATTAGCTGAGTAATTTTTGGCAAATTACTTAACATTTCTACGTATAACATGAATGATAACAGTAGTACCTACTTCATTGGTCTGTTATAAGATTAAAGGAGTTAATATATAAAATGGATAGAACAAGTGTTTAGCACATAATAATTACATAAATTCAAAAAAACTATTACTATTATTGGGCATAAAGAAACTTCTATTTCCAAGAGTACAAATAAAAACTGTGAAACACTCTTAGGAAATCTCTACATTAACCTAGAAGGCAGGTGCTCCCAGAAACTGGAATACCAACAGGCAACATTTTTGAAAATTAAGATTTTAGAACATTTCCCAAGATGTGAGAGCACAAATCCTACAGGGGACATCACGAATTACTTACAAAGATAATGATTAGAGACAAGATATCAAAAAAGAGGCTAAACTTAAGTTTACGATATACTTACTACCATATAGAGTGGGTTAGATTTGTCCTACCACAAGATCACCAACTTTAGTCTAAACCCCAAGCAACCATCTTGAAAGGGTGTATTAAGGCACATGATTGTAGAATGAGAGCATATCTAACCACATTACTGAAAATATTTACTCAGAGTACATGCCTTAACAGTTGTGTGTTATGTGTCAATCACACCTATTTCAGTGTTGGTATTCTCATAGTCCTGCACCCTGCCGACAATATATGGCCCAAACTACAAACAAGGTCAGAAATGCATTTGAAAGAGAAAATATGTTCTCATCACTGCCCTGAGCTTTCCATCATCTAAACTTTAAACCCTCTATTCATCCACCAGAGGAGTGGCAGCTCCTTGTCCACAGAGAAAGACAACATGTTTACCAATGGTACAAAGCCTGGTCCATGTGCAGTGCTGAGGGTCTCCATTCTCTTATAGAATAATAACCCACTCTTCTCAACTTACATTGTGGTTTTAACCTCGTCAACTTTCAGATGCAGAAAGAGTTCTTCAGGTCTTTGAGTTCAATGTTAGCAGACTACTTTGTAAATCCATGCCATGCTAAATTTGGCAAAAGCCACAAGAAAATAATAGTAACCAAAAGTTAAACCTATACTATGTAATTTTTTAAATTTAAAAAATTTAAAATTTTTTAAAATTTTTATTTAATTAAAAAAAATAAAATTTAAAACTTAAACAATTTTAAAAAATGCAGTGGCTTCTAGAAAAATAGTTCTTTAGTGACATAGTTTCCAACCATCTAGAGGCATAACTCAGAGACATCCAGAATCCTTATCAAGTCCCCAAAGAAGGTTAATTTTATTTCATTTGCCCGCTTCTACTTGAGCTCAATGTGGGCTCACCAGACTAAGTCATTTGTTCCTTGCTCAATTCACTTCCCCACTTATGATATCGTTTTTCATTTACATGAATCAAACATTCTCTAAACTCTTTGTTTAAATAGGAAACCAACAAAATCATAGTTGGGGTGGACACTGTGTAGCCCCAGCTTCTGGAAGTGCTGTAAGAATACAGCCTTCCACTCTCAGCCCCAATTTCAGAGAGATAGCTCACCCAAGACCCCTTGGTAGCAATGGTATGCTAGTAAATATTTAAGAACTGGCTCTCTAATAAAACAAACAAATGAGCCCTGATTTATAACTTTTGCTGGTTGATTTCTTATATCCATGATGTAAATACTCCCTTCATTGCTAATATCAAGTACCGATGTGAATGACTTCACTGAATACAGAGTGGGGACTGATGCATACATCAGCTCACAGGAGCTGGTATGAGCTAGCTCCACTGCACCACTGCATGGTAGCCCATATCCAAAGACTGATTATGTGGGAGTAGAAAAGTCTGGTGAACTCAGGACAACCCAGAAGGGACATTCCTGGGGTCAGGTCAGCTGAGGCTGTTGTCAGGCTAGCATCACAGCTCAACTTTCTCATCTATACAATCCTGCTTCCTTCTCTCTCCCTTACACAGGAGTTGGTCCCAAGAACACTCCTCAGTAAACATCTTACATGCTAATTTCTGTCTGCTTCCTGGGGAATCCAACCTGTGACAATAATATGTTTTATTTTCTCATGTGTGCTTCCAATAATCCCCTTCTGTTCTAAAGAAGAAACCTCATATACTTTTATATTTTGGGTAAAACAGAAAATCCAATTTAAATATTAATACCAGGGCAACAGATTTGTAAAGAAGACAATTGGAATTACCCTTACAGTTTGTTTTTTATAAACGAACAGAAACCTTCATAGGACATAGCAACACTCTCCAAAGTCTGAGTATCTTTTGAGACTCCTGAATCAGAAGTAAAATGTATAGGACACTTATAATGCAAAATACCGTCTGTCTTTCTGCAACTGCAGGAAAGAAGGACCAATTTTCTTTTTCCTCTTGTGATAGAATGTATTCATAAGCAGTTAGAAGGGCTTGCTATGTCAAGGCTGACCACTAATGTTCACAAACGAACAACAGACAGAAAAAAAATCAGGTTGTAGTAGCCTAAAACTTACAAAAAAAAAAAAAAAAAGGGCAGAAAAACAATTTTCAAAAAATAGGCTGTGGGGCACATAATGCTACGCACCTGCACTTCGATCCTGTTCACAATATTCTTTTCGGCCTGGTGCCAGCTGCTGCTGTGTCGATGCTACCTTTGAGGACACACATACTCCACACCCAGGAAACTCCTTGAGATTGTCTCAAGTGCTCTCTATCTAGGCTTACACTGTAGCCACTTGTACTTCCATGCCACTCTTGAGCACACATGAGTCATTCTGGAAATTCTATGTGGCCATGGCCCCCTTTCACTACACATGCTCCAAATTTTTATACACGACCCTTAGCCACTTGTATTGTCATGGACTGCTGCCTCACTGGGACTCACAAGGCACAGAGAGACTACCAGATTCATGGATTCCCTTAGGGTTGTTCCCATTTCCACTCAACCTCTTGTCAACTCAAATCATGCTGTGATCAATGGGGCTGCCTGCAGAAGATGAGAGTGTAAATCAGCATAGGAAGAAAAATGTTGGAAGACTAGCTGAGCTCAGAGAATGCTTTTGTTGAAATTCGTAGAGTAAAAAACAACGAGTTACCCCCCAAGTCTTGTTAATAATGGCTATTAATATTTGTAAGGGACCCAAAGTGTATCTGGTACATTACCCATGAGGACTGTCACCCAAGAACTAATGACCTTAAGAGACACATCAGATGTATAGGGCTCATGCAATAACTTTGTTATTTACTCTGGCAGCATATATGTGTGAAGAAATTACAGTTAAAAATCAGGGAGTGGGAGCAGAAGGAGACACTCAGGACAATCATTCAGACTGTTGTACTGACTGCAGTGCTCTTCCCCTTAGTTCCAAGCTTAATTGCTGCTTTCTTCATGATTCCCTGGCTAGCAGTTACCCATTCCCCACTCTGACAATGAACTCTACTCTCTTTGCACCTCTCTTAAGACAGGTAAGATCCTATCACACACAAGTTTACATCCATTTGCCCTTACTCAATGATAAATTATGCAAGGGCAGGATTCATATCTGATTCTGTATGTCTCAGTCCCTTCACTAGTATCTTGAACCCTATAGATAATCAGTGTATGTCTTTGAAGAAAAGAAACAATGACAGTAGTCTAATCACAATGCAGATTTCAGGAGCTGTCTCATAACAAGGCTTAAAGCACTTTTCTGTTGTAAGATCCAAGCATTGGAGTGCAATGCCTCCTCTCTGTGTTAAAGTGGAATTGTCCATTAGAAATGAGACATGCAAACCCTGAAGTCCTGTCTCAGTTTGAGTTGTACATTTCTGATATGGATTAATTTATTGACCTCGTTAACAACAATGGAAAACTAAAAGAAGTGCTTGTATATTATACAAATTTATAAAAATGCATTTAATTTCATGATTATTATCCATTTTCAGAAAGGAAAAAGGAAGGATCATACTAATAATGGCAGCAACAACCATCTGTTTTGAGTGCCTACAATGTGCCAGGAAATTTACATATTAGTTGATTAACTATCAAGAAAAAAGTTATAATAGTTCATATATTAATATAAACATTACGTTATGGACCTAGGTTTATAAAAGAAGAGTTTGCCAAGAAAAAGGGAGTCTGGGTTACTAGTGGAACACTTTCTGCTGCCCTCTCTCTAGATTGGTGTTTGCCCACAGTAAGCCTGCCTCATAGGGCGAGGAGAAGTAGGGCGAGGAGACTACATTGTACTTTGGAGCTGCCACACAATTCCTACAGAAATATGCATATGTATTTCCTACAGGCACTATGTGATTCCTACAGGCATTATAATTTCACCTTGACTAACTGGCATAAGTTGATTCTAGATAAATAAATTAGGCACAGCAGGGCTGTGTGTGGAAAGCTGAGAGATATGAGGATATAACACTTAATACATATGCTTATAGTTTATTTAGATCAGAATTAGCAAATTAATTCACATTCAGCTTATACACCTGAGTATATTAATAGGACTATAATAGCTGGTAGAAAAGGTGACAATACTCCTAGGTATAATTAATGTACCTTGTTATGAACTGTAGTAAGACCATGTTTCTAGTTGTCTTTTATCTTTATCCTATGCATGGTTTGCCTCTTTTATTTTTGTTCAGCCTTGGCCCCACCGCTCTTGCTTATACTGTGCTGCTTTTTGAGATTTAGCTATCATTACCGATTTCACACGCTTCTACTGTTTATTTCCTTGATACTTAAACAGTTCTTCATTTTTATTTCTTCAGCCAATTCTGTCTCCTAATATCAAAACTATTTTCAAGGTACTCTGATTTTCTGTCTCTTCCTGCAATAGCTGAAGGAAGGGTGATCCTGAAGCAAATAATGTGTTGAGTCATCGTGGGGGTTCACCAAGGTAACAATGAGCGTGACTGTCACTGAGGCATTTAACAAATGGTAGTTTCCACTCCCACACCCCCATTTTTCTGTTATGTAAGTTATAGTTATTATTACAGCATCTGGTCCTGGCCAATGTCACCTCAATCCTACAGAACAAAATTCTTTAGGTGAACAAATTATTCCTGTTGAACTAGTTGCACCCATCAAACAGAGCAAGACCAAAACCCAACAGATTTGCATGCATTTGCATCATGTCCACAGTGTTCAACAGTACATATATCACTTTCTTATGCACTGTTCATTTGCATCTGATAACAACCCTATGAGGCTGGTACTAATGGTAAGGGAAACTGAGGCCCGGAGACATTAGTGGCTTGCTTAAGGTCACCTATCCAATTAATGAGAAAGAGCTGGGATATGCTGCTTTTCTGCTTCTCACCTGTTCTTTCTACCAGACTGTGATGTTTCCCAAAGAAATGCTCGCAAACCCACTCTTTGAAAATTAAAATATACATAATACATGCAAAATCATCTAATTTACCAAGTCTATATAGGGCATGGGGATCCCTGTTCCCAGCTGGAAAGAGTCCATTTTACAAAAGACTGGCGTGACATTTAGTGCAAACCTAATTTTTTTTCCAAAAAACAATACATCTAAATAGTTGTCAGTCCAAAACAACCAGGCAGCAGCCCACTTGACCCAAAGCCAACTTCAAGAGCCAATTTTTCCCAAATCACAGAAAGGCAGGATAGAGCAGCCATAATTATGTCTATGGGATAATCCTACCACCTCAGGTCTGCTAAGGTGCAAGTGAGTGCATTTAATTGCTCAGCTGTGTATTTGCTTGAATGTAATCAACCACTTACTGGGAGTTGCTGTCTAACTATTAGGATATTGGCACAAGAAAAGCTAAATAAATTAGAGAGAGTTCACTCTTTATAAAGCTGCCTTGGAAGGAAAGTGTCTTCCATGTTCAGAGCCAGGGGGACTTGGAAAGGAACAAGATTGGAGGTCAGACTCCAGTCATACAAAATGCTTACTCTTTATGAACATTGCCCCATTCCCTGATAACACAGGGCATGGCCCAAAGTCGCTGACCTCTGGAGAATGCTCTTCTGCCATTCTGGAGCGATGGCCAGTTTATTAAATACACCTATTACCCACAGAGCAAGCACCAGCGTGAAATGAGTTGTGCTTGATGAGCAAGGAGGACAGGAGGCTTGCTTTTATAGCACGAATAACATCTGTTCCTTCAAGCATGAATACAACAACAAGGGGAGGAGATGACCAGACAAGACAGAAAAACAAACATCACAGTGTTTGGTCTCCAGGGTAATTACATTGATATCTGGGTGTTTATCTTTTGTCCACAGGACCTTGTGCTGCTTGACCACACTCTGCCCAAGGGCTATAGCTATGAGAAAAGCTTTAAATCCGTGAAGGGTCCATGCACCCATTTAAAAAATAAAAGGATGATTATTCATTTTCTCCCAAGAAGAGACCTTTCTGAGAAGAGATTGGAAGGAGAGGTCACTTCAGGTAATAGCCACGTTTAAAGGAAAGGCTCTAAATGTGAGATGATGGATCTTCAAAGATTAAAGGACCCACTGCTGCAGTTTTATTCTTAGATCTTAAGTGGCTCTTTAATATTTTGAAGGTTCTATCAAATGCAGCCTACTTTCACCTATTGTCCTAGCCTCCAGTTCATCTCTACTTTATTATACCCTATGCACCACTCCAGAACTTAACACACTATTTTGTTGGCTGTTTGCTTGCTTGTTTGTTTGCTTGACTGTTTATTGGCTTGTTTGCTCGCTTCCTTGCGTGTTTGCATTTCAAATTATATCAGCATTTAAAACTACATCATTTGCATGCATCATAATGTGTCATAAAATACATTTTGTTTTGCTCAACAGTGTGCTGGTCCCCTTTGCTTTTGCAATACATTTTATTCTTTCAGGTTGGCCTTCAAAGTCCTCTATTCATCTGGTCACATCATATCCTCTCCAGTCTAATCACTTGTTTCCTGATCTGTTTTGGCCAAGAAGCTCACTTATGTATTTTTTCCTGTTTTCTACCATCAAGAAACACCACCTACAATTTCTGGGGTCTAATGAAAAATGAAAATGTAAAAAGCCCTTGTTCAAAAAGCAGAAAAAAATGCTTTTCCTTTTTTCTACAGTCTCTCTCTCAATTTGTCATGGTGTTTTTAATTTGCTATTTAATGATATTCTAAGTAAAGCAAAATTAAAAATTTTAATCATTCACACGTATTTTACCATTTATCTTTATGTTGTGCAATGCCAGTTTTAAATGCAAATATAGGAGCATTTAACTTATTTACAGAATCACTGAAAATACACAGTTCATATTTCGTAGCTCATACATGCATATGTATTTCACTCTTACCAGAGCAGTAGAAACACTGCACAAAACTAAAATGTTTTTGTTGCACTTCTTGATATGAGCATGTGTACCAACACTCTCTACCTTTGGCTTATAAGATGAATCAGGAAAGACCAGAAAGGAAAGGAAGATTGGGTTGTCCTATCTTTTTATGGTTCTTTCTGTGTCTTCAGTTTCAGTGTAAATGGTTGGCTAATATGGGGAAGTAACAGGAGTGAGAAAGGATGTGACAAGGCTCCTTGGTTCCACATGTTTCTTAGAATGCCTTTACCTTCGTTCTGCATTTTCAAAGCAAATTCCTGTTGGAATGGAAAGCATGCCTTCTCCAGGATGTCATCAGCCCCAAGTCCCCTGCTTACTCAGTCATAGATATAACATACTTATCCTATACTTGTGTCTCACTGAACTCCCCCACATCATGGGTCCACTGGAATTCTGTGTTCACGAGGTCATCTTGAATGCTAATATGTGAGCCAGGAAGCAAAGAATGGGGACACACATATCATACATGTCTCCTTTGCTCACACATGCTCCACTGGCCCCTGGGACTTCACTTACAAAACACAAGTTCAAGGTTAAAATTATTAAGAATTTCAAGATGGTGACAACATAGCATTAAATCAAGGGGGGGGGGGGAGGCTTCTGAATTTGGAGCCCTGTGTGACTGAACTGGTTGCATTCCCATGAAGCCAGCCCTGCCCTTAGGCCTATGACGATATCTTCACATCAAAGTACCCAATTTAAGTCATCAGAAGAAATATTTTTACTATTCTGTGAAGGAAAGGCAGTTGAGGTCAATGATAGGGTAAATTTCATGAGAGCAGAGACCTCACATCACCTTACATAGGTATAATGCAAGCATTCTATAAGTAACTGTTGAATAGATAAAGAACTGACTACAGTTTGACAGAAAGAAGGGGGAAAAAAGAAAGAAGAAAGAGAGCGACCACAGCTAGGGATGGAGGGATTAAGAGCACTGACTCTAGAGCCAGATCTCCTGGGTTCAAATATTGGTTCTACCACATACCATTGGTGTCACCTTGTGTAAGTTACATAACTTCTTTTGATCTTAGTTTACTTCTCTGTAAAATGGGGATGATAATAAAAATGTCTGCCTTGTAGGGCTGTTGTATTAAATGAGTTAATGTATGTCAAGCGTTTAGAAGAGTGCCTGGCATGTATTGAACATTATGGAAGTGTTATGTAATATTATTATTTATCAAGGGCAAGTCATAAGTTACATTCTTTCTAGAAATTATTTGCTTACTCCTCACAACAAGGCTAAGATCCATGCATTTATATATCCATTTAACATATGAGAAAAATGAGGCACAGAGAAAGTATTAATATATAATAATTTACTGCGTTTATACTGTCAGTAAAAGGAAGTACAAGAATTTGAACTTGAGATATAATCTTGATGACATGTCAACATCACCTTCCTATGTTCCGTTTGTTTCCCAAAATGACCCTATTTAAAAAAAAAACAACTCTACAGCTTCTATAGCATGCCTCAATTTATATTAACAGGTAGGTTTCTGAGAAAAATAGCAAATAAATTTTTACTACTCTAACCATTTAAAATATGAAGCAAACTACTTTTCTGGAATCAAATGGTTAATGCTATTCTAGGTTAAATGAGTTGTAATTTTTTATTATAATTTGTTCAAAATGGATATCATCTCTATCAGCATGTTGTCAGAGAATAACTGAAGTTTTCCTGTTAATGTCCACATTTTTGATTCTCCAAAGAAACATGGTGAGAGAAATCAAGGACTCCTTTACCTCACTAGGAGACAACCCAGTAAGGCATAACCCTTTTATTTAGAAATAACATCAGTTTAGGGATAACAGGACATGGTATTTGTAATCAGGACTGCCTTAGATATCTGACTACCTACTCTCTCAGCCTGTTGAAAATGAGAGATCCTACCAGAATCATAGTCTCCCCAAAATGGGATCAGATGTATATTATCCTTAAAGTGCTAATTGTTCTATGTGGTAAACAAGAAAATATTTTTAAAGTATTTCAAAAAATTCACTCCCAGTCTTCATGCCTGGATTCTATTTTCCCAAAAATGCTCTTCATCTGTGTACTTTCCTTCCATGAGTCTAATTTGATAATTGGATAGCAACTTATTGACATGTTAGGGTAGAGAGCATTAAGTGAAAAAGCAAGATGCCAAACATGTCCAGTGTGATCTAATTTTGGTAAGAAGGGTAGCTATAGACATAAGCTATAGAAAAAACTTATTCTGGAAGGATATGTAATGAAAGGCTAACAGTTATATAACCTAAGCTATAGAAATAAAATGCCTTGGTTTTATTGTTTTTGCTTATCTGTATTATCTAAATTTCTGCAGTGCATATCTACTGCTTTTGTAATGAGCAGCTTTAGCAGAAAGCCTGGAAGTGTCTTTGCACACATGGACACACACACACACACACACACACACACACACACACACGTCATTCAATTATCTGTGACAGACTAGGCAAATGCATAGAGACAGAAAGTAGATTAGTGGTTGCCAGGGGGCTGGAGGAGTGGGGAATGGGGAGTGACTGTTAATGAGTACAGGGTTTCTTTTTCAGGTGATGAAAATGTTCTAAAATTAGATTGTGGCAATGACTGCATGACTCTGTGAATATACTAAAAAAAAAAGTGTATACTTTAAATAGGTGAATAATATGGTATATGAAATATCTCAATAAAGCTTTAAAAAATACCCATGACATTATTTTTATTAATGACAGATCAACTCTCCCTCAAATCAAGATGCTTCTTGTTTTCCTGTTGATGCTGCCTTGATTTGAAGAATACACACTGGGGTTGGTCTAACAGTCTTTATTATCTCTTCTGTTTCTAAAATTCTTAATAGCCTAAAATAAGGATTGCTCCTCAGAGAATCCCAGGATATTTTCCAAAGTAAATATATATTTATATTTACTATATTGTCTAGTGTTGCCTTGTAGAAAGAGTAAGGATAAGAAGTCAGACGTTCAGAGTGACTCTGCTACTCCCTATCTGTGTGACCTTTGATAAGTCATTTCACCTCCTAGACTTTGGATTTCTACCTGTAAAGTGGATAGATTGGACTACATGACCGCCCAAGTTTCTTTCAACTTTAATGTCTAGTGATTTTATATTCACAGCCAAGTATTTGACCATTTTTGGAAATGAGATTAACTTTCTAGAAGATAGTTACCAAGTTCTTTATAAGTAAAATATTTTTGAAAAGTTTAGTCCTTATTTTCCAATCTTAAATAACCTCACATATACTCCAGTAAGTAAACAAAATGACTAAAACATGATTAAGTGCAACTGTTGGAGGGTGAGAATAATAAAATATATATATATATATACACACACATACATACACATTTACATATTTTCTTGGTTTCAAGCATGAATGCTCTGGTACCTCTCCAGAAAGTATCCATCTGCTTTTTACCTAATGGCAAGGACTTTAAACCAAGCTGCATATTTTTATGCCTTCCCCCAAAAGACAGGAAGCAGCAGCCAGCTCAGCAGTGCTAACCTTCGATGGCCAGTCCTGTTGTTTGTGATCACAGGCAGCTGAAAGCCAAGGCTGCAGAAGCTGCGGGAGATGTCAGTTCTGACACACGGGGCCCCATTGTGCCCAGAGCCCCGCGCTGGCTGACGCAAGCCTTGCAGGTGCGCTTGGTGATGAACGCAGAACCTGGACTCTGAGAAGCAGCCCGTGTTTTCAAGCCCCCTCCAGGGACCCTGAAGGGGAGGGGCTGGGACAAGGCTAGAGACAGAAACTTTGCAGGAAACCAGGGGGTAAACAAGAGGCCTTTTCTGACATTTTTTGCTTGAGGGCTCAGTATTTTGAACACTTTCAATACTTCGTGTTTTCCATGGCACAGCTTTTAAATGTTTTAAGCAAAAGTGCATTTATTATGAGATTGAGTTCATCATGTTCAGAAGGTTAAGTAATGGAGCGCTGTCAAAAAATGGAAAGCTAATACTAAAAACAAGCCAAACTAAAATGGTAAGATATTTTATTCTTGTTGCAATCTCCCCATTTCCTCTTCTTGCCACTTCTGATTAAAGCCATTTCCAATTAGAATAAAACAGGTCATGTTGCTCCCTGAAACTGCCTTCAGTACTCTGCCTAGTCTGTGACTTTTTAGCATATTCTAGTAAATTCTTAGTGCTGTCCCTTTTCCCCTCCCCTAACAAGCTCTCCCTTTTTGAAAATAATTCTTGATGACAGCAGCTCTGGTAGGGTGTTGGCTAGACTGCTGACTTCAATTTCTAGGCCTGCTAAAGCAAGGCACAGAGCATTCAGGGATACAGAGTTACAGACAAGAAAATCTTAACATTTTAAAGTTTTAAAAAATAGACTAGAGACAGTCACTATATTAAAGTCAAAAGGTACACCTCTGTAATGGTCCAAATTTATTAAAATTCCTTTGCTTCTTTCTTTCTTTTATTGTATAAATTTAAGGTATATGTGATGTTTTGCAATACATATACATATACATAAGAAGTGATTGCTATATTCAAGCAAATTAACATATCCATCATCTCACACAGTTACTTTTCTTTTCTTTTGGTGGCAAAAGTACCCCAAATCTACAATTGTAGCAAATTTCCAGTATACAACACAATGCTATTAATTATAGTCCTCAGGCTGCATTTTAGATCTTTCTGCTTACTCATCTTATATAACTACAACTTCATACCTCTTCGTCTACATTTCCCTATTTCCTTCATCCCACACCCCAACCCCTGTACCTGCTAACCACTGTTCTGCTCTCTGTTTCTATGTATTCAATTTTTTCAGATTCATGATATCATACAGTATTTTTCTTTTTGTGTCTGGCCTATTTTACTTAGTAGAATGTCTCCTAGGTTCATCCACGTTGTCGCAAACAGTAGGATCTTCATTTTTCAAGCTGAATAGTATTCTCTAACACATGTTTTATTTATAATATATAAATTATATATATGCATGCCACAATTTCTTTATTCATTCATCCATGGATGGACACTTAGTTTGCTTCCATATCTTGGCTACTGTGAATACTGCTTCAATAAACATGACAATGCAGATATTTTTATGAGGTGGTGATTTCATTTCCTTTGGGTATATACCCACAAGAAGGATTGCCGGGTCATATGGTGGTTCTATTTTTAATTTCTTTAGGAATCTCTATACTGTTTTCCCTAATGGTTGCACCAGTCTACATTCCTACCAACAGGGTACAACGGTTACTTTTTCTCTACACCTTTGCTAACACTTGTTATCTTTTATCTTTTTGTTAATATCCATCCTAATGTGTGTGAAGTGATATCTTATGATTTTGACTTGCATTTCTCTCATGATTAGCAATGTTGAGCACCTTTTTATATACCTGCTGGCCATTTTTAATGTCATCTTGGAAGAAATTTAGAAGAAATATCTATTCAGGTCATTTGTCCACTTTTTAATAAGATTATCTGGGGCTGTTTTGCTATTGAATTGTGTGAGTTTCGTATATGTTTTGAATATTAACCTCTTATCAGATGTATGGTTCACAAATATTTTCTCCCAATCTGTAAGCTGCCTCTTCATTTTATTGATCATTTCTTGTGCCGTGCAGAAGCTTTTTACTTTGATGTAGTCCCACTTGCTTATTTTTGCTTTTGTTGCCTATGCTTTTGGTATCCTATGATTAATTCTTTATAAGAAAAGAAGAATAAGTTCAAACTTCACTGAATCATTATCCCTTCTTGTTAAATGTATATGTAGACTTTTCACTTTGCTTCTGTGTGTCTATTACTAGTTGTACTGAACTGAAACATGGTTCAGGACAATCTCACAGAGTGATATTAGTAGGCAGAAAGAATTGTCAGGCAAATTTCTGAGTCAAATAGGTAGTAATTAATGTCTTATAGAAAAAAAAATACCTAAGTTATTTCTGTGGCTAATTAACTGTGGGGTTTTTTGGCACCCTGGTGGTCATTGTGTGCAGAGAATTATTCTTACTAGTTCTGCAAAAAGAGATAAAGATAGAAGGTACTATTGGAATATACTGAATTATTGTTCACAGATATTCAGAGACCCTATCTATAGGAAAATTAAACATTTCCACCCATTGAACTCAGGCATGACTATATGAGTTTCTTTGGCCAGTAAAATGTCAACAGAAGTGGCATGTATCACCTAGGGACAGAAACTTTAAGAGTCAGAGTCTAGTTCTCCAGTTTCCTTTTTTCTTCCTTCTGGGATTATGGAAGCAAGTATCTGAAAGCCCTCATCAACCTGGATCAGTGAGAGAAAAAATGAGCAGAGTCCTCCTGTTGACCTGCAGTAGACATGAAATGTGAGTGAGAAATATTGTTCTGTTACACTGCCGATATTTGGGGTTGTTTGTTATAAGACCATAACCTAGTTTGTAATGACCAATATATCATCCTTCCCTTGAGATTTTTAACTACTGTAGTAGTTAGGACAAATAACGCATATAATAAGCAATACATACAACAATACGTAATGGTATAAATTCAAACCTTATTATAGTACAGAGATGTAGATGGAATTTTTGAAGGAAGCAGGATAAAGAAGGAAACATGTTTACAGGGAAGAAAAACCTCTAGATCACCTAGATTCAGGCGAAGTTACTTCAGAAAGTCATGGAAATGAACCTTGAAAGAAGTTCTAAAGAAGAAGAGCTAAGTGATTTGTGGGAAAGGCAGCTCCAAAAAGGTACTATTTTGTGAGAAAAATCTAGAAATATCAACAGTAAGGATTTAAAGAATTTACCAAGTTGTTTTGTTCCTATTCTTCCCTCCCCCCAGACTTTAGATCTATGGATTCTTTGTATTCTTTCTCTCAGTAGTGGCCATATCCTGTCAACTTACACACTGTCATTAAATTTCATCCAGATTGCTATCCTATAAAAAAGTAAATCTTTAGCATACTTAAGGAAAGATGTTTATTCAACTAGCAAAACTGTGCATATCTAGGCATAACCCAACACACATAATGGAACATCTAAAGGTGATTTTCATCAGCAAAGAAAGTCAATGATGCTAATCTACTTGATGGTTTCACTTTGGGGGCTGCCTTTTGCACTCTAATGCTGGAAGTTTCCCTCCTGTGTTGCTCTATCACGTTTCTGCATCTATAGTCCAGAAACTTTCATTTTACTCTGTTCTATCCTTCAGCCCTAATTTATTTTCTCACTTTTAAATTCACCATTAAAATGAAAAGCAAAGGCATGCATATTTGCCAGTTTCTCTGAGGTTCTTAGAACCCTAATTATGATATGAAAACATGATTTCCAACTTTGCAGATGATGCTAAATTGAGAGAGAATAAAAACAAATGAGGAATAATTAGGTGGTGCAGCCAGATATAAAAGGATTTACATCATTTATGTTTCTGGACTAATAGATGGCAAATGCAGGGCTGCACAGATAAATGGAAGATAATTAGCCCCCGCAAAGTATCAGAAATGGGGATCTCTGCTCAATAGGAAGGTGCTGACGAAAAGTGGTGTGAGTGAGGAGAAACACAGTGGGGTGAGGGGGTCAGGGAGGGTGATTACAGCCTGGGGATGATTGCACCATGGAAAAACTCCAGCGATCTGGCTTATTTTCCAGCTTTACCCTTTTAGTCTGTAGCCCTCCCTCCCTCCCTCTGTCACGCAGAGGTAGTCTGTTGTCAGTAAGGTTTTTCTTTAAAGCTTTACATACAGCCTGGCTCTGTGCAGTCTTTGGATTGCAGGCAGACTCTGGAAAAAAAGGATAACGTCAGAGGGAGAACATTTTCTTCAACCAGGAAATTTTACCTCGTGGTACATTATGGCACAAAATTATTTAGTCCTTTTGAAAGGCAGACTTTTGTGGATTAAGAATGAAATGCCCTTCTGACCACTCCGGAGATGCAGAGGAGAATGAACACACGTCATTTTCAGTTGTTTCATTCTTGTGCCAGGATCCTCTTTTCTCCAGTGGTCCCCACTGTTTTCTGATGGTGCCTTACACTTTAGGCTTGAGGTTCTATCCCTAGACTTGAGAAGAAACCCCAGCTAATCATCTTCATTTGCAAGTATTCTAGCTTTGGTTACCATAGTTTTCCCGGTGACAATTATACAACATTGCCTGAAGGTTCTAGAACAATAGAACAAAAACAGACCCAAATAAAAACAACAACAACAACAACAAGTGTATGCACTGCCAAGGTCAAAGGCTGGCTAGCTATCTAGCAGTCCTCCCTCCTCACTGTTCTTGACCTTTATATAGCATTAGTCACCATTTATCAAACATCCATGGATCTCTTTAATTGTTAGCTTCCATGACACTATGTGATGCATATCTGTTCCATTCTTCCTTTCTCACTCTCCTTTCCTTCCTCACCCTCTTATGATGGACATTCCTCAACATCCAGTCTCTACAGACTTCTTTTTCTATACTCTATGTCATAGAATGTAGCCATTCTCTTGGTTCAGCTACCACACTATTGTGCTACACTTTGAGATACAATTTTAATTCTTTGTGATCCATGAATACTTTTTTTTCTATCCTGCAAAGAAGTGATTTCTTATTGCTTTAAACTTCTCTGATGCTCAAGTCTATAGTTTATAAGCCAGACTTACACTTAGAATATATAAAACATATCATTGCAATAAAATAAAATCTTGGAGATATGACAACGGAAAGACTGTTCTTTTCCTTTTGTCAATTTAATATCTAAACAGGTCCCTACTCTAGGAGTATAGCTGCTTCTTAGAGCTTAGCCCCCAAGCCCAAATCAAAAAGTCCTTTATAGACAGGGAATTGAGCTCTTCCAAACTCTTTCTGCTTTCCTCCCACCAGTTTCTGTATACCACCCAGAAGAGTGACACATTTCAAATGTCTTTATACTCATCTATATCCAATCCTTAGTCACAGTTTGGTTAACTTTATTTTCTCAGCATGGTAATTTATTTTTATATCTCTGCTACTGCCTTAGGAGATCAACTGTTTGGTTCGGTTCTTTGAGGACAGGTCTCTACTACAACCAACCAGAGTAGCACAGACTCCTCTTGTCCCCACCACCTATGGCCAGCTAATTCCAAAGCTCTTCAAAAATTTTTGCCTTCCCCTTTCCAATGCCACTGCTGGTACTCATACCACCAGCACCACTACTGATCCTATTCCCTCCTAGGGACGGTAAAACATCTTATCTACTTAACTTTTTGTGTGTGGAATAGCAGAACACACACACATACACCAGCAACCCAATTCAAACGAACAGTTGTATGACATACACTGGAGTACTGTGACTCCTATTCACACTCAGCCCTTCAGATTGTTGATAAAACAAATGATCTCTTAGGTCATAAAAATTCTGTTGTCTGTCTCTATAAAGGAGAGGCCTGGCTAACACAAGCAGCTCAGCTCTCAGCAGAGAAAGTAGCACAATGGATGCAGGAACTGTACTGGGTCTAATGTAGATTTAGGGCAATTATTTATTTGATAGATTGTTCTCAGACTGAAAATCATAGGCATATTTTTATACTCACCCAAACTGCTTGCCATTGTAGCAAGAGGTGAAATGCTCTTCCCATTTACAGTTATTCGTGGCCTGGAGTCCCAGGGTTCCTAGACATGTGCAGATAACCAGAGGACTTTTACCTAGATTAGATCTAACTCTATGGGTTCCTGGAATAGTGCCTGTATTAGAGTTGTTTAAGGATAAGTCTTATCTTCTAAAGTCATTTGTACGATCCTAGCAGCTAGGATGTTATATTATATATTTAATAAGGCTGCCTGCTGTTACTTTAAGTCCTTAAAGATAGTTACTACACAGAGCATTAGGCTCAAATGTACTAGGCTGGAATTCTACTAATAGGTTGTGCCTTCCTTCTTTTAATTTTTTTACTAGTTTTTATCATTACAATTTTCAAACATACACAAAAGTATAATAAACATATATATTTTGATGTATCAATCATCCAGCTTCAATATTTATTAACAATTTGCCAATCCCATCTCATCTATACACTCTATTTTCCCTTCTACTTGAGTATTGTGAAGCAAATCTAACACATCAAATGTATGAATCTCTAAGACACAATCTTTTTCTAAGTCAGGATTTTAGAAATTATTAAAATATAATTTACATACAGCCAAATTTATCCATTTGAGGAAGAATACTTTTTTCTTCTTAAAATTTTTTTAAATTGACATATAATAATTGTACATATTTATGAGGTACATAGTGATGTTTCAATATATAATGTATAGTGATCAGATCAGGGTAATTAACATATCTATCATCTCAAACATTTATCATTTCTTTGTGTTGGGAACATTCAATATTCTCCCTGTAGCTATTTGAAACTATATATTATTATTAACTATAGTCATCCTACAGTGGTATAGAAAACTAGAACTTATTCCTTCTACCTAGAATGTTTTTTAAACCACTTTATTGAAGTATGATTGAGATATAAACAGCTGTATATTTTTAAGGTATATAACTTGATGAATTAGGACGTAAGTATACCTCCATCACCACTTAAACCATCACTACTCAAGGGCATAAACATATTCATTACCTCCAAAAGCTTCCTCTGGTCCATTTATATACTTACTTACTCACTTACTTATAGTAAAATCACTTAAGATCTTCCCTCTTAACAAATTTTTCAGTACACATTACAGTATTATTAACTATAGGCACTATGCTATAGAGCTGTGGTCCCCAACCTCCGGGCCATAGACCAGTACTGGTCTGCAGCCTGTTTGGGACCAGCCACAGAACTCTGCTGCTCCCCTCTATCCCCCTACCACTGGTCTGTGGAAAAATTGTCTTTCATGAAACTTAGGAGGTGGGGGGGGGGCGCATAGCAGGAGGTGAGCAGAGAAGACCGCCTGGTGAGCCAGCAATGCTGCATCTGTATTTACAGCTGCTCTCCATTCATTGCTTACATCACTGTGTGAGCTCTGCTTCCCCTCCCATGGAAAAAAAAGCCATTTAAATCTGAAACAAGTAAAATTACCTCTCCTTGCAGATGATATAGTTTTATATATAGAAAACCCTAAAAACTCCACCAAAAAACCCTGTTAGAACAAATAAACAAACTCAGTAAAGTTGCAGAATAAAAAGTTACATATAAAATTACTTGTGTTTCTGCATACTAATACTGAACTATTGCAAAAAAATTAAGAAAATAGTCACATTTGTAAGAGCATTGAAAGAATAAAATATTTGGGAATCAACTAAACCAAGGAGGTAACAGTTAACATTGAAAACTGTAAAACATTAATTAAAGAAAATAAAGAAGATTCAAATAAATAGAAAGATCCTGTGTTAATGGATTGGAAGAATTAATATTCTTAAAATATCCATAGTACCCAAAGTGATCTATAGATTCAATGACATCCCTATCAAAATCCCAATGGCATTTTTTTTTTTTACAGAAATACAAAAACAATCCTAATAATTTGTATGGAACCACAAGAGACCCTGAAAAGCAAAAGCAATATTGAGCAAGAACTAAGCCAGGAGCATCACACTTCATGATTTCAAAATATATTATAATAGTAATCAAAATAGTATAGTACTGGCAAAACAGACATATAAACCAATGGGATAGAATAAGAGAGCCCAGATATAAATTGACAAATATATGGTCAACTGATCTTTGGCAAGGGTTCCAAGAACACAATGGGGAATGGATAGTATTTTCAATAAATGTTGAGAAAACTGGATATTAACATGCAAAAAAATGAAACTGATCCCTTATATTGCACCATACACAAAGTGCAACTCAACATGGATTAAAGATTTAAACATAAAACCTGAAATCATAAAAATCCTATTAGAAAAGATAGGAAAAGAGCTTTTTACATTAGTTTGGCAATGATTTCTTGGATATGACACCAAAAGCACAAGCAACAAAATAAAAAATAGACAAGTGACAAACTTAAAACTTCTGTATGGCAAAGGAAACAATCAACAAAATGAAAAGGCAACGTCCAGAATGGGAAAAATACTTACAAATCATATATCTGATAGGGTTTAATATCCACAATATATAATGAACTCACAAAACTCAATAGCAAAAAACCTCCAAATAATCTGATTTAAAGTTGAACAAATGACCTAAAGAGACATTTCTCCAAATACAAACATGGTCAACATGTATATGAAAAGTTGCTGAACATCACTAATCATAAGGGAAATGCAAGTCAAAACCATAATTAGATACCATCTCATGCCTGCTAGAATGGTTATTATCCCCAAAACAAAAGAACAAATGCTAGCAATGATGTGGAGAAAACAGAATCCCTGTACACTCTTTGTGGGAATGTACATTGCTGCAGCCATTATTGAAAACAATATAAAGTTTCCTAAAGAAATTAAAAATAGAACAACCATATGACCCAGCAATCCTTCTTCTGGGTATATCCCTAAAGGAAATTAAATCACTACCTCATAAAAATATCTGCATTTCCATGTTTATTGAAGCATTATTCACAATAGCCAAGATATGGAAGCAACCTAATTATATATGGATGGATAAATGGATAAAGAAAATATGTTATATACATACAATGAAATATTATTTAGCCTTAAAAAGGAATGTTTTTTAAAAGAATATTTTTAACATATCCACCATACCATCATGATCCAACTAAAATTAACAATGATTTCTACAATCACCTAAAATCTGTTCCACATTCAAATTCTCATAATTGTCTCCAACCTGTCTTTGTACAGTTGAATTGTTCAAATTAGGATCTGAATATGGTCCACACATTGCATTT
Organism: Microcebus murinus; assembly: GCF_040939455.1. Lineage (NCBI taxonomy): Eukaryota > Metazoa > Chordata > Mammalia > Primates > Cheirogaleidae > Microcebus > Microcebus murinus. Next base: position 97,688,663 of record NC_134136.1, read on the forward strand.
GGTTTTTATGCCTCATAATTCTCTTGTATTTTTTAACAGTTTCCCCATTCCTTTTTTCCCTTCTGCAGATGAATTTGTTAAAGAAAGCAGGCCATTTTCCCTGTAGGTTTAGTGAAGTTATGGATTTGACCAATTGTATCATCCTGATATAATTTAACATGTCCCTCCCTCCTTTATATTTCCTGCAAACTAGAAGTTATATGTAGAGGCATCATTAAGTTTGGCTGAACCCCTTTGCCTTTGCCAAGTATATTTCAAGAGTGGCATATTACTTCCTATTGCATCCCATCAGGAGGAACACGAAGACTGGCTACTCTACTTTTAGTGATGCTAAGATTGGTCCCAGTGGGTTCAGGTGTTTTTAGCCCAATCCATCAATTTTAAATTTCCCCACCTACCTTTCACTAAAATAATAAGCAGCTTTAAATGATTTTTGCCTGGAGATAACATTTTATTAGGGTTTACACAACTATAATTTTCTAATGCTATAATTCCTGAATTTATTAGTTGGAGTTCTCCTAAAAAGAACATTCCCGTACAAGCTGTTCAGTTACTCTGAAATACAGTTCAAACACAAATGGTAGGTTAAATGTTGCATTATTTTACTTTATTTACCCATTTTTAGAATAGGACATTTGTTCCTTAGTAAACTCCAAAGGAAATAGGTTAATTTGTTAATTCTCTTATGTTTATATATTTCATGTGTCCATTACACTCATTAGTCCTATGATGCTCAAATTGTTCCGACTTTGACAGCAGGATTTCCCTAATGTTGGCTTCTGTGTTCCTTTAGCGGAATCCCAGTAGACATTGCTTGCTTCTTATACTTCTGGCACTAGATGCCCCAAGCTCATCTTGTACATTTCCTAAACATTTTCAGACCTGAAATCTCCCATTTCTCCGAGGAACTCTGATTCATTTAATAGGAACTGGTATTTAAAAATGACAATTTAGCAGCTAGGGGTAAGCATTACTTCCATGCTTCTATTCAGAAAGTTGAAGTGGGCAATTTGTAATCTTTAGAACAGGAAAACTAAATCCTGAGTTCATAGTGATATTTCAAATTCACATATAAAATCACAAGGGTTGTATTTAACTCCTTTGATTAGATAGTTTTATCTCTTTTGTCTTATGATCAAAACCTTAGTTCTCAATGACATTTATACCTTTTTTGCTCTTTCTTCTTTCTCCATAGATATACAGATTCAAAATAACAATACCTATAATATTTCTAACAATGAGATTTCTGAATGCAGTTTAAGATTTATTTCTGTTTTTTTTTTTTTTTTTTTTTTGTCTTTTGAATACATGCCACTAGGGAAGAAGTATAAAAACACGATGTTTTAAAGTCACTTAAAATAATTCTTATGTGTTTATGCTGCAACTTGATATATAAAACATTTTCCAGTATGTTTTAAATTTTTAAGAATTTACCTTTTTAAATATTTTTTCTTAGTATCATTTATATCATTTACATACTTACAAAGTCAACACTATAGAACAAGTTAGTTTCAGAGAAATATAGATTCTATTATTTTGCCTTCCAAGTTGTTTTCCCCTTCTCTCCTATAGGTAGCCATTTTTATTAGTTGTTTTGTTTTTCCAAGGTTTCTTTTTAAAAATAAAAATAACACACATGTATAAATGAAATATATCACATAGATTGTTCTGCACTTTGCATTTGACAGTATGTCCTGGAGATACCACTCCATAGGATATACAGGCAGAGATCTTACTCTTTCCTTTTTACTGCTGCATAGTAGTCCTGTGGGTGGATTTCCTAGTTTATTCAGCCGGTTACCTCTTAATAAACATTTGAATTATTTCCAGTCTCCTACAATTATAGTGCTGTAATTAACAGCCATTTACATGGATCATTTATTTTTGCACTCCTGCCCTCAGACTGATTCCCAGAAGTGAGGATGCTGGTCAAAGGGTAAATGCACATTTAATTTTGCTAGATATCATGAAATTACTATTTTTATTCTTAGGCAACTCATCTATATGTGCTTGATTCTTCATTTGTAAAATAGAAATAATAATACTGATCTCTCCTTCCAGAAATCTCGTGATGATCAAATGAATAATGAAAATGAAAGCACTATGAAAAAATGTAAAGCAATAAATAGAGGTAGTGATTAGTGTTAACAAATAACAATTCATTGTTATAGGGAATTCATGTAGTCACACAAATGTCTGGCCATCATTTCATCGAGTCTAAGACTGAAGTAGATAATCAACTTCAGACATAGAAAGAAAAAGATGGAAAAAAATTAGATGTATGTAAGATGATATTGGGATCATAATAGAAAAAGTATTGACCTAGGTATAGAGAGACTGGGGAAGCCAAAATTGGAGTTGAGTTTCGAGGAAGACAGGAGTTTACCAGATGAGGGTAATAGAACAACACTACCAGTTTGGAGGTGGAGAAGCTGCACTGGCAAGAGAGGAGTGAAATTTTAGTGGGAGAGTAAGAATTCTGGCATAGGAGATCTTAGAAAACACATGAGAGTACTGCATAAAATTTAGAGAAGTGGTTTGGGGCCAGAACATACAGGGTTATAGCTGCCATGCAAGTGGGTTTTCACTGTACACAATATATAGTGTATACATGTGTGTGGGGGGGTGGGGGTGGGGGTGGACATGGAAGTTTTCTCAAATCTAGTATATTTCTCACAGAAGTAAAGGTCAATGCCAAATAGTAAATGATTAGTGTTAAATGCACAAGTTACATATTATATAATATGATATGATATTCAAACTATCCATAAAGAGTTCCTTTGGAAACAATTGTTCTAATGGCCAACTGCATAAAAAAGAATTCTTTTTATACCAAGTCACGTTTTGCTTTTGGTGACATTTTCAAAACACAGAGGGATAAAACAAAAGCAATCATTTTACCCTCATATCCCTGTCTTCCTCCTGTTATCTGGGACAGTTGACAAATCCAGGGGAGTTGCCGCCCAATTCTATTACCATGTATTTGGCTAAGCCATCTTACAGGTGCACATAGATTTCTGGAATATTAACTGGGAGGAGTGGAGGGACCTGAGAGTACAGCCAGGAAAGGCAGGATCTGTTTTGCCCAAAGCCCCACCATATTCTTCCTTCTCAGGCTCTGTAGCCTGGGGCTACCCGAAGACTGACTGCAACTATGCAGAGAAATTAGGGAAATATGCCCTGGGAATTGGGATTTTAGGACTATATTTGTTTTTATAGCTTTATGTAGTTTTGTTTTTGGATTGAAGCAGCTCTTTAGTTCCAATATCACCAATAGATGTGTAATATCAGAATAGTTTTTCTCTTTAAAAATTTGGTTTTATGAATCTCATGACCTTTGTAATCAATTATTCTCTCTTTGCTTCAATTGCTAAGAAGCTTATATCCAAATTTATGGTCTTGTCCTAGCAATTGTACAGGACTTCCTGTATTTGAGATTCTAATCTCATCCCTGGCCCCATTTTATATTCCAACGCTTTAGTTTTCTGCAACAGTTTCTTGGAATTGTATTTTCCCATATTCTCTTTATAATGTTAATATAAGACAATGTATGTAACATATATGCAATTCATAAAGCATAATAATATAGTTGATATCCAAGGAATAGCTATCATATCTTGCATATGTCTATATGCCTTTCTACAAACTCACCTCCCTATAATTATCCTGAATTTTATCATTCCCTTATTGTTTTTATAATAGTTTTATCACATATTTATGTATGCCTAAACAACACATTTCTTAGTTTTTATTTTTTTTAAGTTTTTTTTTTCCTATCCTACATGTCTGTGAGATTTGATGTTTTTGTTTACTCAATATTATGTTTCTAAGATTAATCCATGTTTCTGTGCAGATCTGTGCTCTTTCCTTTTTCATTATTGGATAATATTCCATTATGTGAATTCCATTATGTGTGTGTATATATATACACACACACACATATATATGAATGCACAAGCATGTTATGTATTTATATATGTGTGTATATATATTCATTTTTTTCTTCAATATCTAGACATTTGGATTGGATTGTTTCTAGTTTCTAGTTTGGACTGTTAAAGATGGTATGCCTATGAAAATTTATATATAGGTCTTCTGATGAAGATGTGCAAGAATTTCTCTAAATAATATCCTTAGACATAAAATTGTTTGTTCATAGGGTATGTAAATGTTCTTCCTTAAGAGACAATGACAGTTTATTATCCCAAGTTCTAGTTTATACTCCCACCAGCAGAGTATAACAATGCTCCTGTTGATACACCATTCTCTGTCAAGCTCCTTAATTTTTTTGCCATTATGCTGGGTATGTGGTGCTATCACATTTCACTCTTATTTTGCATTTGCATTAGTAAAAGATTTGTGAATCCTTTCATCTATTTATTGACTATAGATATTTCATTGTCTGTGAAGTGCCTGTTGTTTGTATTTACCCCAATATCCTATTGGGTTATTCATCTTTTTCTTGTTCAGTTATACTTCTTTCTTATTCTGGACACTAATCTTTTGTTATTTGCTTTACAAATAGTTTCCCCCAGTTAGTGGCTTCATTTTCCCCCTCTTTCTAGTATGTTTTGATAAACAGTGGTACTTAACTATAAAGCAGTCACATTTATAGATATTTGATTTTATGCACAGATTTTCTGTCTTAAACAAAATCCTCCATCCTCCACTGCACAATAAAGGTTCTCCTATATTTTATTCTAATTTTTTAAAATTTTGCATTTCACATCAGAGTCTTCAGTGATTCTGGGATTAACTTTTGTGACTGTTAAGAGATAAGCAACTATACAATTACTTAAAATTTTCTATATGGATAACCAGTTGTTCCTAATACCATTTACTAAAGAGTCCTGTTCTCCAGGAATAAGCAAGACCACCTCTGTCATATATCAAAGTTCTACATATGCATTCACATTTCTTGGGTTTCCATTCTAATTTATTGGCCAATTTGTTTGTTTTATCTTATTTTAAATTGACAAATAATAATCGTATATATTGACGGGGTACAATGTAATGTTTTGATACGTGTATGGCCAATTTGTTTTAACTCATTCCACTACTGCATTGTCTTAATTACAAAAGCTTTAGACTAAGTTGTAGTATCTGGAAAGGAAAGCTCCCCTTCTCTGACCCCAGACTGACAAATAGCTGATTGTTAAATTTAAGAACTGACTTTTTGGACTATAGATTTCATACTCTATATAATGGAACCATGCAGTATATATTCTTTTGTTCTTGTTTTCTTTTGCTCATCATTGTGTTTGTGAGATTTATACAAACTGTTCATATAGCTATCACTCATTTTTTTTCATAGCTGCCATACCTGTATGGTATTCTACTTTCTAAAGATATACATTTTTTCTCTATTTTACTGTAAAATGGATATTTGAGTTTCCAGTTTCCTTTTTCTTTTTGTTTCTTTATATTGATTTTTTCACTCTTAACCTATTAATCAAGGAAGATGTGTTAAAATTTTCCACTAAGTGTATAACTGTGAATGTATCAATTTCTCCATGTAATTGTGTCGACCTTTTGCCTTATCAATTTTGACATGTTTATTATGTTCATTCAAGGTTAGAATTATGTTATCTTCCTGGTGAGTTTAACTTTTTCAGCTTTCTATAGTGACCGTCTTCATTTCTAATAGTATTTTTTTTTTATTTTAAAGTCTGTTGGGTCAGAGATTAATATGACAATATTCTTTTCTTTTAGTCAGTATTTACCTAGTATATTTTTTCTCATACTTTAGCTTTCTATTAATACTTTCTGTTCCCCATGCTTTAGGTATACCTTTTATAAAGACCTAGAGCTGGTAATTATTTTACCATTTTTATCCAATATGATAAAATCTGGTTTTCATTGGTAAGTTTAGTCCATTTATATTCACTCAGTATATATTAGGACTTGCTTCTATTGCTGCATCATACTTTTAGTGTCTATTTATTCTGCTCAAAACTTTTTTCTCTTTCAATTTTGTGTTGAAGTTTTTTTCCTTTTTCAGTATTTGTTCTTTTGCTAATTATATCTCTATTCTTTTACATTTGTCCTTGAAATTTTATCATGCACATGTAACTACACAAGGAATAAGTTAAACAGTATCTTAACCTGAACAATCTAAAGACCTTGAAACATGTTAACTCTGAATATGGCCTTACAAAATTAAATGTTAGTTTTCTAGTATTGTAATTCTCTCCATTTTTATTATTGTTATTTTATATAGATGGTTCTTTGGTTTATATTTATTTTTACTTTTTTACTTGCTCATATACCCCTCTGTGATTCCTGGAGAATATCCTTTAGAAGTTCCTTTAGTGTAAGTCATAGGTGGTAAAAGTCTCACAGTTTATGCTGATATTCAAATATCTTTATTTTGCTTTATAAATAGTTTTTTGAGTACACAATTTTAGATTGTAATTTATTTTCTCTAAACCCTCTGGTTTTGATTTTGCCATTTAGTAGTCTGCTATCAATCTAATTGTCTTTCCTTTATGGGCAATCTTTCCTATTTTGGGGGGTACTTTTAAAATATTTTTGGTTTTGATGTTCTTCAGGTTCTCTATAATATCTTTTTTCATGAGTATTTTTTTATTTATTAGGCTTATAACTCGTTGTGTTTTTTGTACCTGTTTGTTTACATTCACATTTTCTATCACTTCTAAAAAAATTCACATCCTGGTGAGAATCCCAGAAGGAATGAACAGAGAGAATGAAAGAAAGGAAACTTTATAATATATCTATAGTTCATTCATTTTCATAGCTGAATAGTATTCTATTTCCTGAATATATTATCACATTTTATCCTATGAGTTACAAGTTTTATTTTTACAAGTTCTAATTTTATTCACCAAAAATTTCTAGCCTATTCCTACTGGCCTCTTGCTTTTAATTGCATTACTTTTTTAAAAAATCATTTCAAACTTAAGGCTTTCATATTATGTGTTTTATAATCAATGTATCAGTTTTCTTTAATTTCAGAATATTACAGGGGTAGAAATGTTTTGGTTACATGAATCGATTTTGTGCTGTTTGAGTCAGAGTTATAAGTGTGTTCATCACCCAGATATACCAGTTATGAGTGAATTTACCCATCTCCTCCCACCTGGTTGAATTCTGTTGAGTTTTACTATCATATGTGCACATGAGTGTTGATCAATTAGTTCCAATTCAATAGTGAGTACATGTGGTATTTGTTTTTCCATTCTTGAGATACTTCACTTACAAGGATGGTCTCTAGTTCCATCCAGGTCGTTACAGAAGGTATTATTTCACCACTTTTTATTCCTGAGTAATACTCCAGGGTACATGTATACTACATTTTATTAATCCATCCATGTGTTGATGGGCACTTGGGCTGTTTCCATCTTTGTGATTGTGAATTGTGCTGCTATAAACATTCAAGTGCAAGTGTCTTTTTAATAAAATGTCTTTTTTTGCTTTGGGTAAATACCCAGTAGTGGGGTTACTGGATCAAATGGTAGGTCTACTTTTAGTACTTTGAGGTATCTCCCTACTGTTTTCCATAGAGGTTGTACTAGTCCCACCAACAGTGTGTAAGTATTCCTTTATCTCCACATCTACACCAGCATCTGTTGTCTTGAGACTTTTTGATAAAAGCCATTCTCACTGGAGTTAGGTGGTATCTCATTGCAGTTTTGATTTGCATTTCCCTGATTATTAGTGACATTGAACATTTTTTCATATGATTATTGGCTATTAGCCTATCTTCTTTTGAAAAGCTGGTCATGTCTTTTGCATACACTTTAATGGGGTTGTTTGATTTTTTTTCTTGATGATTTGCTTGAGATCTTTGTAGATTATGGTTATTAGCCTTGTTATTGGATGTATAGCATGCAATTACTTTCTCCAATTCTGTACATAGTCTATGTGCTCTATTGTTTCCTTGGCTGTGCAGAAGCTTTTTAGTTTAATCAGGTCCCATTTATTTGTTTTTGTTGCTGCTGTGATTGCCTTTGAGGTCTTCTTCATAAATTCTTTGCTTAGGCCAATATGATTTTTTCCAACTTATTCCAGAATTCTTATAGTTTCATGCCTTTGGTTTAAGTCTGTTATCCACTGTGAATTAATTTATTTGAATTAGGAGAGGTGTGGATCCTGTTTCAGTCTTTTACATGTGGCTATCAAATTTTCCCAGCACCATATTCTGAATAGGGATTCTTTTGCCCAGTGTATGTTTTTGTCTGTTTTGTCAAAGATCATATGACAATATGAGGATGGTTTCATATCTGGGTTCTCTGTTCTGTTCCATTGGCCTATTGTCTCTGTTTTTGTGACAGTAGCATGCTGTGTTGGTAGCCTTATAGTATAGCTTGAAGTCTGGTAAATTGGTGCCTCCCTATTTGTTCTTTTTCCTTAAGGTTGTTTTGGCTGTTAGGGATCATTTCTGTTGCTATATGACACATAGAATTATTTCTTCTAGATATGCAAAAAATGACATTGTATCAGCAGTTTTGAGAGTCTAAACGAGTGGTGGTCGTTTTTGTTGATTTTCTCTCATTGCTGTTTGTCATTTATTTCATATTATTTGATTGTGAGTTATCACTTGATACTAATGTGTGAGATTCCTGCCTAAATAAAGGAAGATTGCCCTATAAAGGATTTGCTTCTGCTTTTACTAATGACTAATGTCCACCACCAAACTGGATCCACTTTTACTCCCTTTAAAGTCTCAGCTTAGTTTAAAGTCCCATATTTAGTTTCTTGATCCTTGGTTCTGCATCAAAGTTCATTAGTACTCACATAGACAATTCTTCTATAGTCACTCACACTTAGGAACTCTCTTTTTCCCAGCTTTCTTACACTCTTCACTCTTATCTCATACCCCAAGCCTCTTTTGGGGTTAGAGAACTTCTTAGATACTATTAATACTTAAATACTACTACTATTGGAACCTAGTAATGTGTGTTGTATCCCAGATTTAAATACTCAGCAGTCCCTACAGCACAGTTTGCCATAATGACCGAAGAACTGAATTTATTTCTTTAAATCAAAATAATAGCTATACATAGTAACAACATCAAAGAAACAGCAAAGTTATGACAATAATAATTTCCAACTCTTTCCATGTCCACCATAGTACCATGTCCCTAAAACAACTTATTTCAAGTGTTTCTGCTCATAGAATTTATGATAGTAATATCCACATCGCTAAATAATATACATATACTTCTATTTTCTTATCTAGGAAAATATAGATTTAGCTTACTAACTTCATTTCTCTTTTCTCCTCTTCTATAGTGAACTTATCTTTGACAAAGTGCCAAGAACATACATTGAGGAAAGGGCAGTCTCTCTTCTGAATTTTTAATATAGATATTATTTGGCTTAGTTCTATTAATTACATTTGTAACTTTAAACAATACATCTAACTCCTTAATCTACTAATTTCCGTCAGTGTCTTCTGACTCCCTCTATACTTTTAGGCTATTAGCACACTGACCATTTCTTGCATGGTTCCTGTCACCTTCCACTCATCTCCTAATTTACATGCTTACTTTTATTTTATGAAATGGCTTACATGTAAATTCTATTTGTAAATAACGTCAAAATTTTAAGTATTTTTAAATAGGATGAAAGCAAAACTTCAAAATCAATAAGTAGCATTTTCATTACTCGGATGATGTCAATACTTTCAGTGCACATCAAGTTCTACATTGGGACTGCATTTCCTTCACCTTGCACTCAATGCTGTGATCCTTGAGCTGCATCAAGAGGAATGGTTCTAGCGTCAAGTGTAAAGAGGGACGGTCTTCTCATACTTTTTAACTGTTGACGGTCTTCTCATACTTTTTAACTATTGAACATCATAATACAATTTAGTTGGTTTCATAGTTAGACCATGACTTTCTAAAGGGTTTTCTGGGTTTTTTCCCTGGAGTTTTAAATAACCTTTCTTTCTTTCTTGCATGGTTTTCTTTTATCATCCCCTCCTTTTTTCTCCCCAAGGACTCAATAATTTGATTCTATCAGCTTCTTCCCATCCACCATCCCACTACTAGAAACTTTCTTCCTAGAGTCTTCATCTATTAGATATAAACGTCAATCGTCAATCAAACACTCTTTTCTATTGGGCTCACAGTTTCCCAGTCTCCATGTATTCCTCCTCCTTTGTTTACCTTTTTTATTTTGACAGAGTACATCCTCAACTTACTAAGAAAAGGTATGTAGGAAAAACAATTTGTGAATCCCCATTGCTTTTTGGCCTTTTGGAGATCAAGATCTGTTCTTATCAGTTTAAAATTTATGAATGCTTGCATGCTTTTTATTCTGTCTTCCCATTGGATTTATAGTTTTTCTCAGTATAGAAACATAGGTTATATTTTTGAAGGTACTGTTCCACCGTCTTCTAGCATGAATGCAATGTTGCTCAAGAATCTTAACGCTATTTTGATTATTCTTATCCCCTTTTAGGTGCCCTTTTATATGTGCCCTTTTAACTTTTACCCATTAGGTTACTTTCATGCAAACATTTTTTTCAATCTCTCATTTGTTGGTGATATCCTCTCCCATTTTCTTTACCCTTATAGATTTATTCCTTTTTGATAAATCTACTCTCTTGTTTTAGAGAGAAATCAGAGGGATGTGAGGCAAATATTCATTCTCTAGTCTACCACCTCAAATCTCCATCATTTATTCTCAATATATTATGTTGTCTTATTTTATTCATTTTGTTAGATGCCTAAAATTCTCTTTGGAAAAATCAGGATATAATATATATGGAATCATTAATTAAGTTTCAAAAAGTTGAGGGTCAGATGAGCTGTTCCCTAATTCAGGCTAGTAATTTTTAATTCCATGATCTTGGAAAATATTGGGTATTGATTCCCTGGGTTAGCTAAGAACAGATGCAGACCTATAGGACCCAGACAGTCTAAGAAGTCAAAAGCTCAAAATCCAGAGAGATGGTTGAAATCAAACAGCTCTAACAGTGAAAAATCTTAAAAGCACCAAGGCAATTTATGATGGTGAAAAGTGAAGAAATGCATTGATGGAAAAATCATTGTTAAATATAGTTGTGAATTATTTTGTTCAAGGCTAATTTCAAACTGACAGTCAGAACTTCTCTTGCCTAAGGCAAACAAGTAATTAGCAATGGCCAGAGACTTTTGGGCAACAACCCATGGTGGAAGGGAAGGAGGACACACCCAAGAGAAATAAAAAGGCCCATTTTGTTTCTGCCTTATGAAATACAAGTCACATGTTCTAGCATATCTAATTAGCTCCCATAGTTATAGGCTTTATTACATTCTACATTCTGTCTGAGGTTACCATACTTGATATTCAAAGAATTGTTAAAACTTCAAAGATGGCTTCTTTTACTTCCTTACTTTTGGCACCCTGGAGGTATGTTTGCCTGAAAGTAACCTAATGGTTAAAAGTTAAACAGAGAGCTGCTTTTTACATTCTCACAGGGAATTGTACTCCTTAACTATTTGCACAAATTAAATACCAAGAGTAGAATTTCAATATGACTACCAGCCACTTCTGCTCTGCTTGTTTCAGGTAAGGAAGACATTCTTGCTAAGGACATGAGTAGGTCTGTGGAAATAGAAAGAATGAGTGATCTTAGCATTCTTTCTTTCATCAAATGTTTTTTAAATACTTGATAAGTTTCAGGCTTTGTGCAAGCCATTGGGGATATGATGGTGAATATGTGGACAGGTCATGAGACCCTACCTTTTGTACATAAATAGTGGATTGGCCTCTTACACACTCCAAAAAATTGATAATACCTTTACTTAAGAAAATCCATAGTATCCACCCTTCTAAAACTAGGCAACTACAAGGCCAGGATAGGCATTTTCTCTGGCATAATCAATACAGTTGTCATACCATTTGGGTCATCTCTCAGAGTCTCTCAGAGACTGATAACTTTGGCAAAAGACAGAAAGATCTGAGGATCTATTGTTCTGTGGCCCCACCTGGGAAAAAAGGAAGAGATAACGGAGGGAGGAGAAGAGAAGGAAGAAGATTTGTATGCACTAAAACTTACACAGACACAGTAAATTAAAATTCATTCATTCATTCATTCATTCATTCAGCAAATATTTATCGAGATCCCACCTTGTATCAGGCACTGTTATGGACATTATGTATTTAAAAGTGCCCTCATGGAGTTTGTATTTTAGTTGGAGAGAGGCAGATAATAATAAAAGCACACGTAGGTAAGATATATAGCCTATAAGACAGTGATAAGGGCTTAGAAGAAAAGCAAAGCAAGAAAGACAGGCAGGAAGTGTCAAGGATTGGAAGGTGCAATTTTAGACATGTGTTCAGAATAACTGTCAATGAGAAGATGATATTCGAGTAAAGACTGGAAGGGAGTGAGGCAGTATGTGTCAGTCATATGAATAACTGGGAGTAAAAATTCCAGGTAGTTGGATGGAACAATGAGTGTAAAAGCTCAAAGGCAGAGGGATGCCTGGCCATTGTCAAGGGATATTGAACCCAGTGTAACTACATCAGCATGAGAGAAGATGAGAGAAATAGATGATAGAGTCAGAGTAGAAATGAGAAGCTAGATCATGCGAGGCCTTATAGATCATTTAAACTATCCTTACTCTCAGATAAGTGGCAAGCCATTGGATGAATTTGAAGACTGCCATGATCTGACTTAGGTTTTAAAGGATTACTCTATCAGGGTGGAAAGGCTAATGCAAATTAATATACTGCAAACTAATAGCACAAGAACAATAACAAAAATAAGGAAGAAAAGAAATCTTCTATCATTAAAAATAGCGTCTTTCATTCTTTCTCAAGGAAACTATAAAATGCTGACACCATTTAAAAATCTTTGATGTTCAGAGAATGCTATTCTACATTCCTAGGAGATATAAAAATTAATGATCAATAGGCTTAAAATAGCTGGAATCTGGGCCTATAGATAGTCTTTCCCAAGAAGACACATCATCTTGTACCTCAGACTTAATTTGCTCTTTCAGTATGTGATGAGGCACAACTTTAATAGGGTGTGACAACTGACAAGAGAATTAAATTGATGCAAATTAAAACTTTAACAATAACATTATATGGAGCTTAAAATCCTTTGCACTTTTGACACTGAATTTATACCAGTTGCTGGAAACCACTAGAATAAAAGGTACTTATAGAACTATTAGCCAAGGAGAATCTACTGTCTTTATAAGAAAAACAGTACAAAAATTCTTAGTGTCAGTTATAGAAAGTATTAATGGGCTGAGGATAGAAGCTTTATATCTTTTTAATCAAACTGCCGGATAAATTTTAAAATTACAATTCATTACTAGGGAAGACAGCAATTCTCAGTGAATCAGGAGTAGCATGCAGGGATAGAGGGTGGGGAGAGCAGAATCCAGCAGCCACTATGACTGCTCCATCCCAGGCACTTTAAGTGATTTAGCAACAAAACATTCCATGATAGATATGTATCCATGTCAATCCATAGACATGTAAATAGGATTTCTGTGTGTCCCCCATTTCTACACCTAACTCATTTTAATTTTATTGTAACATATTTGTGCCATGTTTTTCTTTATAAAGAATACAGTATTCATTCTACTCGATGGCGAGTATTTGCTTTAATATACTTATCAGTCTAAGGTACTACGAAGCCAGGAGCATTCCTTGAAGCTTCCTCAAATTCTGTTCTCATTGCATCTTTAATGCTCTAGATTAAAATTTAGAATACTTAGCTATATTTTCAAGGACTTCATAAACTACCTCTTTATCCTGTCCAACCTTCACCACCTTTACTATATGTGCAGTCTGTTCCTATATGCAAATTGTGAGCCAGTCAATCTAGTATGACAAAACCACATATCTGAAGTGTTCTTCCATATTCAAGATGCTTTCATAGTTCATTCATGTATCTGCTGTATCTGAGCCTTTACTCCATGATGCAGATCTACATGTTTCTCTCCTCCTTCACCTTTGTCTCCACATATTTTGAAAATAGAAGTCATACCTCCATAACAAAGCATTCCCCAAATTTTCTAATCCAAACTCATCTTTTTCTTTCCTAAGAGCCTGTAACACTTACTTATACATTATGTGTTTTAATTTTATATTGCTTTTATGTTATTATCCAAATAGCATATATGTGTATGACTCGCCTTTTCCATAAGACTGTATGGTTCTTAAGTTCCTGGACCATTCTGCTTATGTATTTTTTTAAATAACTGGTATGATGCTGACTACACAGCATACTTGTTGGCTATGGAATTACTCAAAATGTTACCTTAATTCATGTCACAAGTATTTTCTCAACACCTACTACTTTAAAAAATAATGGACAAGACAAACCAGCTCTTTCTTGGTGCATACACTTTAATAAAATATGGGAGAGAAATGATAACATCTAACCTTAGAAGAATATAGGACATATAACTTGAAGTGCTTTTGAACTTTAAATTGTGCAATTACTTTCCTATCCTCTGAATAATCATGAATCCTCCTTTACATTGTTATTCATGAAGGATTTAGAGTTAGCTCCCTCAAAAAAAAAAAAAAAAAACAAAAACAAAACTAATGACCAGTATCAGGAGCTGAAATGGAAGGCAGTGTTTCCCTTCACTTCCTGTTTTAGTCCAGTGATAATATCCCTGTAGATGATCAACCTGTTGCAATTTCTGAGTCAGCATTTCAATTTTTTATTATATTTCTCATTTTGTTTTTAACAATAAACTTATCACTGTGTTCTTCATCAATCAGTACAGCAATATGCAGGCTTAAGATGTAGGCATCATGGTACTAATTGAAGAACTATCTGATATTTTAGCTGAGATCTGTACCCCTAGTTCCAACTACTTAAGATAGAATTCTCACAGATATCTCAAACCCAACAACATATCCAATAGTACCATAGTCCCAGTTAATGCAATTGCCAGCCTTAAATATCAAAATTAGCATCAACTCCTTTTATCTTACTCTTACCACTCATCAGCCATTAAATTCTGTCAATTCTGTATCTCGAAAATATCTTTAAAATTCTTGCTGTCTCCATCATGACTCATCAAGACTATGGTAATTGCATACTTTTATTTCTCTGTTTGTATTTCAGAAAATTCTTCCTTTTGTTATTACACATTTGATTATGTTATTTTACCACTCAGAAACTTTCAGTGTGTGATCATCACCTTTATAATAGAATCCATGTCCCTTAGTCACAGGTTCAAAGCTCTCTAGATCTTGGCCCCACAGACCTTCCCGAGCTTTACATCTGTTCTTGGTAAATAATACCCAGACACGCTCATTTTTTCCCCAGAATAGTTCGATCTCCTTGCCCTTACTTAACCCTGAAATCTTTTCTAAAAGTCCATTTTGGTAAAGGGCCAGATAGTAAATATTCTAGGCTTTGTGGGCCATGTGGTTTCTGTCTTAACTACTCAGTTCTGCCATTGTGACACAAAAATAGCCAAAGACAATATACAAACAAATCAGTATGGCTATGTCCCAATAAAATTTTAGTTACAAAAACAGGTGCAGTCTAGATTAGGTCTGTGGTCACTGGTTTGGTAACTACTGATCTAGATCATAGTACAAATTGACAGTGCTTTATCAAGCATGCATCAAATGAGTATTCTATTTTTTTAGACGGCTTTGTTGAGGTATAATTGAAATTGTAAAACTCCTTAAAGAAAACATATGGGAAAAGCTTTTTGATATTGGTCTTAGCAATGGCTTCTTGGATATGGCACCAAAAGCACAAGGAACAAAAACAAAAGTAGACAAGTAGAACTAAGGAAACTAAAAACTACTACACAGCAAAGAAAACAATCAACAGAGTGAAGAGACAACCTGCAGAATGGGAGAAAATATTTGCAAACTATGCATCTAACAAGGGGTTGATATCCAGATTATATAAGTAACTCAAACAACTCAAGAACATGAAAACAAATATTAATAATCTGAATTAAAAAATGGGCAAAAGACCTGAATAGACATTTCTCAAAAAAAGACATACAAATAGCCAACATACATATATAAATACACTCAGCATCACTAATCATTAGAGAAATGCAAATCAAAATCACAAGGAGATAACATCTCATCCTATTTAAAATGGCTATTATTAAAAAGACAAAAAATAACAAATTCTGGAGAAGATGTAAAGAGAGAAAAACTCTTATACACTGTTGATGGGAATGTAAATTAGTATAGCCATTATGGAAAATATTATGGAGATTCTTCAAAAGATAAAAAATAGAACTATATATGATTTAACAAACTCATCACTGGGTATATGTCCAAAGGAAATGAAATCAATACGTCAAAGAGATATCTTCACTCCCATGTTTATTGCAGTGCTATTCATAGTAGCCAAGAAAAAGAATCAACCTAAATGCCCATCCATCTACCAATAAGTGGATAAAGAAAATATAGTATATATGTGTATCTGTGTGTGCATGTACACAATGGAATAAACACACACACACAATGGAATACTATTCATTTATAAAAAAAAATCAAATCCTGTCATTTGCAGCAACATGGGTGAACCTGGAGGACATTATGTTAAGTGAAATAAGCCAGGAACAGAAAGATAAACACTACATGATCTCACTTATATGTGGAATCTAAAAAAGTTGATTTCATAAAAATAGAATAAAGTAGTGATTACCAGAGGTTGAGGACAGTAGTGGGAAGTAGGGACTAGGAGAAGTTGGTCAATTTATAGTTAAGAAGAATAAGTTCTGGTGTTCTATTACACATTAGGGTGACCATAACAAATAACAATGCAGTGTATATTTTAAAACAGCTAGAAGAGAAGATTTTGAAGGTTATCACCACAATAAAATGATAAATATTTAAAGTGATGGATATGGTAATTACCCTGAATTGATCATTATACAATGTATACTTGCATTGAAAATCACATTGTACCCCATAAATATGTACAAATATGTCAATTATAAATAAAAATGAATTAATAAAAGTAACAAAGATCTTGAATAGACATTTCTTCAAAGAAGCCATACAAATGGCCACCAAGTATATGAAAAAGTGCTTACAGCACTAATCATCAGGGAAATGCAAATCAAAGCCACAAGGAGATATCACCTCACACCCATGGGGATGACTACTATAAAAACAAACAAATATAAAAAGAAAAGACCAAAAGATAAGTGTCGGTGAGAATGTGGAGAAATTGGAACGCTTGCACACTGTTTGTAGTATTGTAAATTAGTATAGTAATTTTGGAAAATAGTATGTAGGTTCCTCAAAAAATGAAAAATAGAACTACCAATAATCCAGCAATCATACTTCTTGGTATATTTCCAAAAGAATTGAGATCAGGATTTTGAAGAGATAATCTGTGCCCCCACGTTGATTGTAGTATTATTCACAATAGCCAAGATGTAGAAACAACCCAAATTTCCATTGACAGATAAATGGATAAACAAATGAGTATTCTATTGCTCATATGCCACAAATGGTTAAAATTGCTAATAATCTGAATATTTCAAATATATTTTAATGTATACAGTAGTTCCCTCCCCCCCAATCATGGTTTTGTTTCCCGTGGTTTCAGTTACCTACAATCATCTGAGGTCCAAAAATATTAAATTGAAAATTCCACAAATAACCAATTAATAAAGCTTAACTTGCATGCTCTTCTGAGTAGCATTCTGAATAGTGTAAAATCTCATGCTGTCCCACTCTGTCCCAGCCAGGATGTGAATCATTCCTTTGTCCAGCATATCCATGCTGTATATGCTATTAATACCTGCCCTGTCACTTAGTAGCCTTTGGTTATCAGATTGACTGCCATTGTATTGTCATCATGCTTGGGCTTAAGTAACCATTATTTTACTTAATAAATGCCCCAAAGTACAAGAGTAGTGTTGGGGTATTACTATAATTGTTCTATTATTAGTTATTGTTGTTAATCACTTACTGGGCACCAGGAATCTTTGAATGTATCTCCTGTGGATAAGTGAGGGGCTACTGTACATTTATTTTTATTAACGATGGAAACAAGAAGACAAGATAGATAAGAAAGTACATCCAGTATCATTAGTAACTATGAATCTGAAAACTCAAATTCTCCAAACTGCACAGGAACCTATTTCTTAGAAATATTTAAAAATATGTAATACAGGCTATGAGACTAATTTACCAATAACCCATTTCAATTACATATGGGATCCAGCTACAGTAATTGTGGTCCTTGAGGTTTTCTGTTACCTTTACTTTTTATACATTAGTCCTTCATTTACAGTTTTGCAACTTTCTTTCCAATAATCTCTTAGTAGGTTTAATAGGCTTAAAAGTATTCTACTTTATATATACAAATGTTTCCCAGTTTATCTTGTTCTTATAACCTATGAATTTCCATAGCCTATATATTATTTAATTATTTGAATTTTACAATTAAAAATAATGTATGGAAAAACCAAAGAATCAGAAGAGCACAAACAAATTTGTTAAAGAGGATCAAAGTTGAAGGATTTATACTACCCAATTTCATGATTTACTATAAAGTGACAATAAGATGTGTGGTATTGGTGTGAGGCTAGACATACAGGTCAATAGAGAGTCCAGAAATAGATCTACACATATATGGTCAATTGATTTTTGGCAAAGATGCAAAGGTAATTCAATGGATAAGAGAGAATATTTTCAACAAATGGACAAATTGTATTGGAACAATAGGAAGGGAAGGAAGGCATGAATGTAGGGACAAGGGAGGGAAAAGAAAGAGAAAGGAGAGCATCAGTTCTTTCCTAACACAATATATAAAAATTAACTCAAAATGGATCATAGACCTAAATGTGATACTTTAAAGTATAAAACTACTAGATGAAATATAAAAGACACTTTGGTACTCTTGGGTTAAGCAAAAAATTGCTATTCAGGATATAAAAATCACAAACCACAAAATAAAAATTGGACTTCATAAAAATTAAAAATTCCTGCTCTTTGAAAAACACAATTAAGGAAATGAACAGATAGACATAGGCTGGGAGAAAATATTTTCAAACACATATCCAATAAAGGACTTCTATACAGAATATATAAAGACCTCTTATGACTCAATGATAAGAAAACAAATAACCTGATTAAAAATGGCCATAAAATTTGAATATAAACATTTTATTAAAGAAAAGGTACAGATAGCAAATAAGCACATCCAAAGATGCTCAACATCATTAGTTATTAGAGAAATGCAAAATAAAACCACAATGAGATAACATTACAGCCATATTAGAATGGCTAAAATGAAAACAAAACAAAATACAATAAAAACTGACAATCCCAAGTGCTGGTAAGGTTGTGAAACAACTAGAATTGTCATACTTTACTGGAAGGAATGCAAAATGGTACAATTACTTTTTTGGAAAATAGTTTGGTAGTTTACTATAAAGCTAAACATACATTCACTTTACAACCCAGTGATCCCACTCCTAGGTATTTACCCAGAGGAAAGAAAACATGTGTCTATACAGACTTGTATGCAAATATTTATAACTTTATTATTAATCTACAAATATTAGAAATGACTAAATTGTCCATAAAATGGTGAATGGACATATTCATACAATTGAAAAATACTCAGCAATAAAAAGGAATGAACAGCTTATACGTGCAATAACATGGATGGATCTCAAAATCATCCTACTAAGTAAAAATACAAAAGAACATATAATTGTGATTCCTTTTATGTGACATTTTGGTAAAGGTAAAGTTATACAGACAGAAATCAGATCAGTAGTTGGCTGAGACTGCAGGTGGGAGGCGGGAACTGGGTACAAAAGAACATAAGGGAACTTAACTTCTTGGAGTGATAGAAATATTCCATATCTTGAATGTGGTGGTGGTTATATAACTGAATATGTTTGTCAGAACTCATTGAGCTGTATACCTAAAAATGATGAATTTTACTCTATGTAAATTATACTTCAATAAATCTAACTTTAAAAAGATGGTATTGCTCTGAGGAAAATTCTGTCTATCCCTAAAACTTTATGAATTTCCTCTGAATTCTTATATACATTCATGAGTCTTTCTTAAGTACCTAAAGATATGCATGGTTTTATTCTACATCCATGCTTCAGTGATCCGACATAATTTTCCTCCATTAATTTTTCTTTCATAGTAGTATCCTGAATCATTTTTTGAAAATGTTTTCCATGAATGAACTCAGGAATTTACATATTTACTTCCCTGGTAAGTTCTAAATTCAGAGTTTGCTGAGAGTCTGCTTCCCCAGTCTGTATCTCAGCATTAAATTAAATGGCTCATGTCTTGAAACTCTTTAACTTTCATACATCCTGAAGCCTTACTAAAGAGTTGGATTCTTTAATCAGCCTCCAGATAACAAAGTGCTTTCAGCTCTTAAGTTATTAAAACACATGGGTTTGGGGAGGATTGTAGATAGATCTTGCTAATATTTAAAATTCCACTTTATATTTAATAATCCAAGTTTAATGATATTGTTGGCTATTGGAAAATTACAAGCAAATTTGAGGAATCAAAATCTGGCATCTCTCCCTTCACTGAAGAAGTTTAAAAGACATTTATAGGCAAAGGGTTTACAATGTGTCGCATCTCCTTTAGATCAGAGCACTGTTAACAAAGATGTTACTTCAGGAAGAAAAAGGAGACAAATCTTGTGTTATTGTTCATTGAAAATAGTTGCATTCCACCCCTGTTACAGTTCAAGATTAAAGCATTTTGGCAATGACATTACCGTATTGCAAATCTGAAGCTAATTTACCAAGCAGCTAGGGTGACAAAGTAGAAAGGACAGGATTTGTAGTTCCTTTGTTTTGTCAACAGATCTGAGTCTCTATGTAAAGTCTGCAAAATTAAAAGCACAATTAAAGTAGATGTTTAAAGAGTAATGGTGCATGCTTTATCTCCAAGATGCCACATAAAATCAAGGCCCATGGGGAAGTTGAGTTGTTAAGTAAGAGGTATTGATATAAATTACTTAACAATAGCAAGAGTATACACACTTTGCCTCAAATTTTTAAAAATAAAAAGCCACAGTGTTTTGACAACAGATACATTCATTCCAA
Organism: Microcebus murinus; assembly: GCF_040939455.1. Taxonomy (NCBI): domain Eukaryota; kingdom Metazoa; phylum Chordata; class Mammalia; order Primates; family Cheirogaleidae; genus Microcebus; species Microcebus murinus. The sequence continues at coordinate 97,709,683 of NC_134136.1, forward strand.
AAATTAAAATATCACCAATATCTAGAGTGTAAACACGAATACAATACATCCTTCAGAAAGTAAAAATTTCCAAAAATTCTGAGATATACTTTTAAAAATACTTTTTATTTTGCTTAGTTTTTTATTAACTTGCTTTATTTTTACTATTTCTGGGACGCTTCAAAAAGATTAAGAGCAACTCTAAGATTTTCTTCTCAAAATGAATGAGAACACGGAGAAATAGCAGACTTTTATTGAGGAAAGAATTAATTTTGTGCCATAATTAAAAATGAAAAGAAAAAGAATAACCTGTAATTCCACATTCATATATAGTCATTTATTCATTAATTCTACAAACACCTATTAAATGTGTTCTATATGCCGGAAGTGTTTTAGTCACTGGAGATTCAGCAGTAAATGAAATGTACAAAATTTTTTGTCCCCATAGTTTATGGAAACCCTAACATTTTGGTGTATACTTTTCAAGAATTTAGATATATGTATATAGAGTGTACAAACACACACATACATACATACAGTTGAAAACATGATGCTATTCTTTTTAAAATTTTAATATATTTAGGGGGTACAAGTTCAGTTTTGTTACTTGGATATATTGTACAGTGGCAAGGTCTGGGCTTTTAGTATACCCACCACCCAAATAGTGTATATTGTACCCATTAGGTAATTTTTCATCCCTCATCCCCTCACCCTTCTCATCTTGGAGTCTTTACTGTCTATTACACCACTCTGTAGGATCATGTGTACTCATAGCTTAGCTTCCATTTATAAGTGAGAACATGTGGTATTTGATTTTTCATTCCTGAGTTACTTCACTCAGGATAATGGCCTCCAGTTCCATCCAAGTTTCTGCAAAAGACATCATTTCATTATTTTTATGGCTGAGTAGTATTTCATGGTATGTGTGAAACATTTTCTTTATCCACGCATCAGTTGGTGGAGACTGAGGTTGATTCCCTAGCTTTGTTATTGTGAATTGTGTTGCAATAAGCATACAGGTGCAGGTATCTTTTGATATAATGCCTTCTTTTCTTTGGGTAGATATCCATCAGTGGGATTGCTGGATTGAATGGTAGGTCTACTTTTATTCTTTGAGGAATCTCCATACTGTTTTCCATATAGGTTGTACTAATTCACATTCCCACAACAAGGTATAAGTGTTCCCTTTTTACCACACCCATGCCAACATCTATTGTTTTTTGACTTTTTAATTATGGCCATTCTGATTGGGATAAGGTAGTGTCTCATTGTGGTTTTGATTTTTATTTCTCTGACGATTAGTGATGTTAAACATTTTTTCATGTTTGTTGACCATTTGTATATCTTCTTTTGAGAAATGTCTGTTCATGTCATTTGCATACTTTTAACAGGGTTATTTGTTTTTTTCTTGCTAATTTGTTTGAGTTCCTTGTAGATTTTGGATATTAGTCCTTTGTCAAATGCATAGTTTATTTTCTCTCATTCTCCAGGTTATCTATTTATTCTGTTATTTTTTTGATGGACAGAAGCTTTTTTGTTTAATTAAATACCATTTGTTTATTTTTGTTCTGTTGCATTTCCTTTGGGGGTCTTATTCATATATTCTTTGCCTATGCCAATTGGCTAGCCATATGCTGAGGAATGAAACTGAATTCCTATTTCTCACCACATATAAAAATTAACTCAAGATGGATTAAAGACTTAAATGTAAGAATTGAAGCCATAAACATTCTAGAAGAAAACCTAATATGATATCATTCTATAGATGTTATTTGTAATCTTCTTTTTTTACATTAAATTCTACTGTGAATTTCTTTTCTTACTACTAAATGTGCATTTATATCTTTACTTAAAATTACTGCATTATATACCATTGTAAGGGTTACCCTAATTTATTTAACAATCTTATCTCAATGTACATTTAAGTTATTTCCATTATTTTACATTGTAAATTGTGCTATGATAGTATGTAAGCATGTTTATAATAATAGCATATATTCCAATCATACACATATATTTACATACTTGTCCAATTATTTTATGACAATAAATTCCTAAAAGCAGAATCTTTGTTTCATAGGGTAATAACAATTTTAAGGATTGCATGACTTTTTTCTAGGATTGATTCTTTTCTAAAATGAAAAAAAGAGAAAGCAAAGTATAGCATATGTGCTTCATTCAAGGTGTGAAAACAAGGATATACATGTATAGAGTAGCATTTATTTTCTAAGGTTGCTATGATGATGCCAATGTCTTAGAATATCAGCAAGATGATCAAAAGGGCAGATCAGAATGAAAAACAGTGGTTTTGAAATCCCTTTCCATGAGAATAATCAGGCTTTAAATGAAAGACCAAATATACTTTAGTTAAAGCTTTATTAGATATCCATTACAAAAACATTTCTTGAATTTCTCTTTGCTGTAATATCAGGGAAGCACTCCATCTTTTAAAGTTAGTTTTCTTATAGTCTTTCTTGAAATACCTATACACCATTTTATTAATAAAAGGTATATATAAAACATAATTAACTATAATCACAAAAAAATACCATGACATGAGATTTTTCTTCAGGGTATCTTATTTTCTGAAAACCTGTGGAAAGTTTATAATAAAATTTAGTTGTTCTAACATAGTCTTATTTTCTGCCTACAAGATGTGCTCTTATTTTATTTAAGAGCCAAATTGATCAAGCATGTTTTTCTTTATATTTTCTCATCCCTTATAGGTAAATTTTATATGTCATTTATAGGAAAAATAAGTCACTAATTATATAAAATTAACAAACAGAAGGTTTATGGTAGAGAGCCATGTTATACCACGGTAGAAGACAGAACTGAGAAAGGATTCCTACCTCTCACCTCTCACAAAAATCCACTCAAGATGGATAACAGACTTAAACCTAAGGCATGAAACCTTAAGAATCCTAGAAGAAGATATTGGGAAGACCCTTTCAGACATCAGCCTAGGCAAAGAATTCTTGAAGACCTCCAAAGCAATCACCGCAGCAACAAAATAAGCAAATGGGATCTGATCAAATTAAAAAGCTTCTGCACAGCCAAGGAAACTATCATTAGATCAAATAGACAACCTACAGAATGGGAGAAAATATTTGCTCTCTACACTTTCAATAAAGGTCTGATAACAAGAATCTATCTAGAACTCAAAAGAACTAACAAGAAAAAAATCAAACAACCCCATCAAGAAATGGGCAATGGAAATGAACAAAAACTTTTCCAAAGAAGACAAAATAATGGCCAGCAAACATATAAAAAATGCTCAACATCTCTAATCATTAGAGAAATGCAAATCAAAACCACAATGAGATACCACCTAACCCCAGTGAGATTGGCCTCTATCAAAAAATCCCAAAACAATAAATGCTGGTGAGGATGTGGAGAGGCAGGAACATTCTTATACTGCTGGTGAGACTGCAAATTAGTGTAAACTTTGTGGAAAAGAATTTGGAGATACCTCAAAGAGCTTAAAATAGAAATATCATTCAATCCAGCAATAGCATTATTAGGCATCTACCCAAAAGAGCATAAGACATTCTATAATAAAGACATCTGCACCCTAATGTTTATGGCAGCACAATTCACTATTGCAAGGACGTGGAAACAACCCAAGTGCCTGTCAATTCGTGAATGGATTATTAAAATTTGGTATATGTTTACAATGGAATATTACTCAATTTTAAGAAATGACAGTGAGCTGGCACTGCTTAATTTATCCTGAATTGAGCTTGAGCCCATTATCCGAAGTGAGGTGACACAGATTGGAAGAATGGGCTCCACATGTGCTTGCCATCAAATTGGTACTGACTGATTAACACTATGGTGCTCAAAGGGTGGTGGTGTTCACCAGGGATTCGGGGGTTGAGGGGTTAGATCCACATCTGAGGGATGTGGTGAGCATTGTGGAGGGGAAGGGCATACCTCTAACCCTTGCTAGGGAGAGGCAAAGATATAAAATGCAACCAAAATGTTTGTACTCTCATATTTTCTTGAAATAAAAAAAACTGAGAAAAGCGATACCATAAGACAATTGAAAATATTTATAATTGAATATATTTCTTTCTGAGTACATATTTATAAGAAATCAGTTACAATCAATGACAAAATGAATAATAAATTATTCCACCTATTTTAATTCAATATGATATAATAGAAACAGAGGTGGAAGACAATGGTATTGATGATCTCAACCCTGTGTAGGCCTCGGCTAGTGTGTCTGTGTGATAGTTTTTAATAAAAACATATCAAAAGTAAAAAAAATAAAATTAAAAATTAAAAAATATAATAAAGCTTATAGAATAAGTATGTAAAGAAAGAATATTTTTGTATAGCTGTACAATGTGTGTTTTAAACTAAGTGTTATTACAAAAACATCAAGAAGTAAAAAAAATTAAAACGTTTATAAAGTGAAAAAGTTACAGTAAGCTAAGGTTAATTTATTATTGAGAAAGAAAAATATTATAAAATAAATTTAGTATAGCCTAAGTGTCTAGTGTTTATAAAGCCTACAGTAGTGTACAATAATGTCCTAGGCCTTAACATTCACTCACCACCCACTCACTCACCCAAAGCAATTTCCAATCCTGCAAGTTCCATTAATGCTAAGTGCCCTATACAGGTGTACTCTTTTTGTATCTTTTATACTGTACTTTTATTGTACGTATTTTATGTTTAGATAGTTTAGAAACACAAGTACTTACTGTGTTACAATTGCCTATAGTATTTGGTAGAGTCACATGCTCTATAGGTTTGTAGCCAAGGAACCCTAGGCCATACCATATAGCCTAGATGTGTAGTAGATTATGTTATCTAGGTTGGTGTGAGTACACTCTATGGTATTCACACAACAATGAAATTGCTTAACAAAGCAATTTCTCAGACTGTATCCCTGTTGTTAAGTGATGTATGACTGTATTTAATATTTTTTTCTTAAATAACATTAGCATAATTAATTTATTTTATCCTACTATTTTAAATCTACACACTATAGTTTGAAATAATAATTCAAACACAATTGCTAAAAGTAATACTCTTGAATGCAGTTTAAAATGTATTTGGGATACAAGGAAACATTTGGAGGTGATGAATATGATCATGGTGATGGTATTATATATGCATATATACAAACTCATCAAATTATATACATCAAATATTTGTCATTATTTGTATATCAAGTATACTTTAATAAAGCTGTAAAAAGGATTTATTTGTAATTAATTTTCCCCAGGAATGTAGCATCAAAATATATAAAATCATTGGAAATAATTCTTCTCAGCATGGTTAAGCCACCAACTAAATAGACATCTGAACTCATTTGTTTGGTTTTTATTTTTGGAGATTATTTTTTTCTTCCTTACTTAATGCTGTTTTATAATTATGGAAAACATTTACATATATTGTTCCAAGGTCAAAATTATAGAGCAAGGTACATTCACAGAGATCTAGCTTTGAGTTCTATTTTCTTTGCTATCTTCCCTCCATGCCCCATGCATAGCCATTTTTTAAAGTTTGTGCTTATTCTTCCATTGTTTTTTTTTAATATATGACCAAATTTAATCTTTTGCTATTATAATTAGTGCTGCAATCAACTTTGGGCATACATTACTTCATATTTTTTGCCAGTATTTCTTTATGATATATTATTTGACATTTCTATTTGGGTAGAAATGCTGGGTCAAACCTGAAAGAATAAATGATGTTTGATATTATCAACGTCTCCTCTATACTGGTTGTATCATCAACAATGATGTATGAGAGCCCCCGTTTCCATGCAATCTGGCAAAGAGACTATGTTTGATTTTGCCAAGCAGAGAGGTAAGAAACAGTATTTCAGTGTAGTCTTAATTATATATTTGTTATTATTATTGAAATTGATAGCTTTTCTTTCACAAGGTAAGGGACATTTGTATTTCTTTTTTGTGAACTATTCATATCTTTTACTCTTTCTTAAAATTAGATTGTTAGTGTTTTTCACTCAATTTTTAGCAACTCTTTAAATATTAGGGATATAATTTGCAATATTATTTTCAAATAATTTTGTTAGTTTATACTTTTCTTGTGGTATTTTATATTTGCTGTGTAAAATCTTTTAAAGTATACATATATAGTTACATGTATCAGTTTTTCCCCTTACCATTCCTGTAGTTTTAATCACTGGAAATGTTATAGATTAGGTTCCCCAGGAAGTAGTCTCTGAGATGGAAGCGAGGATGCTGGACTTTATGAAGGAATCCTGTAACTAACACCTGTAGGTCAGAAGACTTCCAAGAGCTAGGAGAATACGCTCTTCATTTTCAAGGGGCTCTGAGTGGCTCATCACAGCACTTACCAGGGGAAAATCTCTCACTTCTAAGAAACTAAACAAATGGATAAAAAAAACATAGCAAATAAGGAATTCATCTATGTCTTCTTATACTTCAAATAGTTTTATTTTGCACTTAAGGTCTCAGACCCATTTGGAATAGTGTGAGAAATTGTGTCAAAGTTACATTCTTATATTTTTTCAGTTGCCATAATAACCTTTATTAAAAGACGATTTTCCCACTGATTTGAAATGTCATTATTATTCTAAAAGTCTAACTTCCATATGCATCTAGGACCATTTCTGGATTTCTTTATTGTTTTATTAGTCTGCCTCTTTATGTGCTAATACCATACCATTTTAATTATTGAGCCATTATAAGATGCTTTAATATCTGGTATGGCCTACCCTCTACTATTCATTGCTTTTTTTTAAGGGTTCTTCAGATATTTTTTCTAAATATTCTTTATAAATAACTTGTCTAACTCTAGAAAAAAATCATACTTTTATGTAGAATTAATTAAATTTGTAGATCAACTTAAGGAAAACAAGCATAAATCAAGTTAGGAAAAGCTAATAACTTTGCATCCTCTTATCTATTAATATGGTACATTCTTCTATCTGTTCAGAGCTATTATATGTCTTTCAGGAGCATTTTATAATCTATTTTTATGTGAGTTTTGTGCCTTTTCTGTCAAGTTTATTCTTAGATTTCTTTAAGCTTCCTATTGTAAATTCTTAATACTATTTTCTAATTGGTTATTGTTTTTTAGTCTTTTGCTTTATTAATAATTAAAATTTATGTTAAAATTATTTTAGTTCTTTTTAAATTTTATATTATGAAAAATATCTAGCATATACAAAATTATAGAAGTGAATAATAAACCCCTATGTGCCTATCCCTCAGGTACAACAATTATCTCTTCACTACTGATATCATTTCATCTGAAACCCAACCTAATTCTTTCTTTCTAGATTATGTTGGCACAGATCCAAAATATCATAGCATTTATTCCATGTGTATTTCAGTATATACTTCTATACTAAAAGATAAGTACTCTCTAAAAACAGTTTTTAAAATATAGGTGCCATTATTCCATTTAAAAAGCTACAATAATTACTTATTAATGTGAAATACACAATGATTGTCTTAATTTTTAAAAATTTATTCTAATAAGCATACAAATAATGTCCACACATTGCAATTGATTGATATGTTTCTTTTAATCTATAGATTCCATCTCCATCTCCTTTTTTATTACCTTATAATTTATTTCTTAAAGAAATTAGGTTATTTGTCCTGTATATTTTCTCATAGTTTTGCCGACTGTATCCCTGTAGTATTTAACATGTTCTCCTCTCCTCCGAATTTACTGTAAATTAGTAGTTAGAACAAGAAGCTTTATGAGACTCAGATTTGATTTTTCTTTTTTGGGGAAGAATACTTTCAAAGAGCTATAGTAAATTTTCACGAGAAAGCCCCTAAGATCTGATTTTGTCTATTTTAAATCCAACAATTCATTTGGGTTTGTAAATTGATATTCTAATTTTAACATTCTTTCATTTATTATCTAGAATTCATTTATAAAGAAAAAATTTCTTTATAATCTATTTGATCACCCTGAAATACAACTCACAAAGAAAAGGCAGGATAAATGCTTGATTCTTTGTGTTTACATAATAGCTTTGTGTTAGATTTTTAGCATGCTCCAAAGATGAGCAATGCATTTTTCCTTTTATTATCATTATGAATTCATAATTTAAACATATTTGTTGTATTTAAATCTCTTGCAAATCTTCCCATTCTTGAGGGGTAATGGTATACTCTTCAAGCTGGCTCTTTTAGATACGATCCTAATATTGTCGATAGTTTCCTTGCTTTCTGCCACGAAAATACATTCCTTGCTCATCTTTTACATTATCTGTTGCAAACCAGGCATCAGGCACTTCTCCAAGAAGCTCTGGTTCCTTTAATAGGAAATAGTATGTTGAGTTCACAGTCTAGGTACCTAAGCTGGTCTTTGTTATTAGTTTTTCATTTTTTCTAGACATTTTCTTGCTACAGAGCTAGGAAATGTCTTTTGTTTATTTTTGTTAAGATAAAATAAATCATGCATGCACACTGATAATTCCAATTCAAATTTAGGACTGGAGGGTTTTTATTTAACCTGATCAAATTTACATGTGCTTCTCATCTCTCTCATGCCAGATATATGGGTTCTCAATGACATCTTATGATTATTAACTTTCTTTATCACATAAAACATACATGACCATTTCAGAATAATAGTTAAAAAATGATCACCAACAGTGTTATATTCATTCATTTCATTTTGTTTTGATGTTGTGAATTATCTTTTGAAATTATTTCTTTATAATAGGAAAAATATTTACATGGCTCCAAAGTGAAATCTACAAAATAAGTCTAGGCACATCTATCATGTCTGCTTCCTCCCTATAAATATTTAGAGACATAATTTAAGAGAGAAGATAGGATTGGGTATTAAGGGGTAAACACTTGAACTCAGAAGTTAAAGTTTAATCTTTGTAGGAATGTTGTGGACCAAGAATTGGAAATATTCTGATTAGGAAGTTAGAGGAGAAAGTGGAATGATTTTAAATATTCATTGAATTGGCCAAAAGAGAATAATAATGATAGAACATTTTTTATGAACATGAGAAAAGATTGTACAAAAGGGAGTAAGAATCAATGTCAAAGTCAGCAGAAAATCTTGGTAAATTTTACAGAGGTAAAGCTATTTGATTTCTCAATAATGAGGTGCCTTTTTAATTTCAGAGAGATAAGCTTCTTTGAAGGAGCAAAGCAGAGTTTCAAAGAGTAATAAGGGATTGAATGGAAAGAAAATAGAGAAAGACAGCATAAAAACCTTGTGATGCTCAGTGTTAGAAAAATAGAAATAGGAAACACACAGGGCTGTTTTTAGCTTGAGACATACAATCAAATAGAGATTCTTTATTCCTCTAATAAGGAAAATCTTAAAGTCAAAGAAAATTATCAGAAGAGGTTACAAAGAAATGAGATAAATGCTGGAGCAAACCTCTCAAGAGTCAGGAAGAGATGAATTCAAGGACAAAGAACAGCCCACAATTCAGTATCTATGTACAGAGTCTAGGACTACAAGTGAGAATTATGGTACATTTAGCTTATTCCAAGGAAGCATATAATCAATTCAGATGTGAGTTGTTTCTATACCAAAGTTGAATTATTCCACAGAGGCTGATCCTATTTCCTACTCAGTAATATACCCGAAAACAAAACAAAACAAAAATCCCATGTCAGGCTTATTCTTCTGATTTAAGACTCCTTCAAAATCAGTCCAGTGCATTACTAATTTCTTCTGAATAGACTGGTGCACAACCCACACTCCCTACTATACTTCTAATGCACTGCAGAATGGCTGCATCTTATTATTTTGGACATTTTAAGGTCAGCTCAACTTGCTCTGCTCACACCTTTGTTATCCTTGGTCACTGCCCAGGTTGTAAAATCCCTAGGTCATCCAAACTCTTCCAAACTCTTATTCCTCCTTTGCTCCACATAGGCCTGCCTTGACCATATTTCTTCTTCCTCTCACACCTTCCCACGTTGTCCTCTGAGAACTCCTATTTCATGGTAAACTATCCTATAACCTCAACCTCTTTGTGAAATATGTCTCCCACCTCCTAGCCCTAATCCATATTCACCATTGTTATTTCTAAACCATCACTCTTTTCCTGTTCCTGACAAATGTTCTTTTGAGGACATGCTGTCTTACTGAATCTGTCATTCATTAACATCTTATCTTGTGTCAGTTTTGCAGCTTGGTTTGTCAGTTACTTGACATGGTCAGGGAGTAAAAAAATGGACATATGCCAAGAAAGTTGCTGAGGAAGAGCATGGAATACTACCCGGAGGATAGAATTAGACTAGACATGGGGAAGGTGGACAGATGAGGTAGTTAATGACTCCTCAAATAATGAATAAGGTGTATGGTATGTTGGAGTTGGCTCATACCAGTTCAGAAGAACCAGTTGTTAAATTTTCAGAAATTTTGCAGGCCAACAGACATCACATCAGCAGCTCGGCAAGTGTTATAAATCAGAACTCTTTTTTTCCCCAAGAGCTAGTTGTTAAATATTTACCAGCACACCACGGGGTGGTAAGGAGGAAGAGAAAATAAAATACTGAAAGGATATAAGGTCAGAAAAGTTGAAAACAAGTTTCACCTAATTCACAATTATATCTAGGGCCCATATCACTCTAATAGCTAAGCAAGAAATAAAAATAAGGTAGACTTAAACAGTATATCTAAGAGTGGCAAGATTAAAGATAGATTCTAAAGAAAAATGATGGGAAAATATCTTTCCTTTAGCTGAACTAACATGATTCATCTTTATTAATGAGGCTGAATCACAAGTGCAAGGAAAGATGGAGATACTATTGGCACGTTCACCTATATCACTGGATACTTTTATGTTGAACTCAGTACATAATATTTATTTATTCTGTGCTTAATCAGACTACTGGATATAGCTTTGGTTTTCAAAGACTTAAATGGGTCAAGAACCTAGAAATCAACAAGATTAATGAGAATATGGAGGCTATATGGCTTTCAGGAGCATCTATACAGTGATAATACAAATGGTGGTGTTTGGATTCTGTCTCCCTTTACCCACTGAATGACATTGTGCAAGTCACATAACCTCTCTGAACTCATTTCCTAAGCTAGTTTATGGCAATGGAGATACCTGTCTCTTAGTGTAGTTGCGAAAATTACTCAAGATAATGCAGTTTAAAGTGTTTAGCCTAGTGCCTTGCTCATAGTATATACCAAAACATTTCATTTCTATCTCCTCTCTATGCCCATGCTTTTCTTTTCCATGAGGTAAGGCTAAATGCATATTCTTGAGAAAATGAAGATGCAAAGTCAGAAGACCTAAGTGTATGAGGGAATGTCTCTGAACTTCCCTTTTTTCATGCCATTGGAATGCTATAATCCCAGGGTGGCAAACTTTCTGTAAAGGGCCACAGAGTAAATATTTTAGGCTTGGTAGTCCATATAGTCTCTGTTGCAACTGCTCCACTCTGCTGTGTGGCACAAAAGCAGTCACAGGCAATACATAAACAAATGAATGTGGCTGTGTTCACATAAAACTTTATGAATACCTGAATTTAAATTTTGAATAATTTTAAGTCATGAAGTATTATTCTTCTTTTGATATTTTCCATCAAGTTAAAATGTAAAAATCATTCTTAGTTCACAGAACATACAAAAACATGTGGAAGGCCTGATTTTGCCTGTGGGGTGTAGTTTGCAGACACCTGCTCTAATCTTTATACTTAGGGAATAAACTAGGATATGCCAGTTGTTTTGAAACCTATTTTTAAATCTTGGAATCCCTTGTTCAAATAAAACCTTGCATGGCAACTACTTGTTCCCAGAATTTATATGACTAAAATAAGGATAAGGGTGTATCATCCTTCCCACTCCCTCAAGAACCTACCCTCTCACCAACACACACACACACACACACACACACACACACACACACACACACACACTTTCCTGAAGAGATTTTATGGGACACATTTTTGGAAGCCATGGAATGAAACATCAAAAAGAAATACTGATAATTTTGCACTATTTGATACCCTTTAAGACCCAAATATGAAAAAGGCATGGAGAAATATTTGAAAGAGTCCTCCAAGGGCTACATATGCTTCAAGATTTTTTTTCCACATTATACTTCTTATTTATAGTTTTAGACACTTGTTTCTCAACTCGAAATTTCCCTCATCTTGTATGAAGTGCATCAGTGTAGTTTCCATGTGATTTCTTCAGTTATAGTCAACGTCAACAGTGTCTGCAAGTGCCTCAATGGCCCAGGTTGTGTGTATTTGTGGAAGCTATGGCATGGTTTTAATGGGGGCAGAGGCCACCAGGCCAGCCAGTTCTGCACTCCAGTTCTTGGATGGGCTGGTTCTCAGGCTCCCAGAAGGGGTATGCAGTTACTCTGCTGCTGGAGCAGACAGACTGCGGGCAGTAGTGGGTCCTGGCCAGACTTGTCCTCTTGCCTGTGGTGTCTGCATGGCAGCTCTTCTGCTGGAGCAGGTGGGATCACTGGCTGTTGGATCTCAGGCTTTGGGGAGAATACATGCTGTCTCCCTGTGTCTTAAGCATGGCCTACCCACTGTGCTGGACCACCTGTTCCCTGGAGTCCTGGCCACTGTGTTGGCTCAAGAACTGGGTTCATGGCTTGCATAACTGGCTCCAGCTGGGTTGGTGGCCCTGAAGCTTTTTGTGTAGCTGTGGTGGAATGATGTCATGACTCCAGGGATATTAAGATGAAAGGCCCACTGGGGCCTACTGGAGCCCTGGGAAGGATGTAGTCTGGCAATAACTCTATCTTCAAAATAGTGCCATGCTGTAACAGTCTGTGACCAAGGTGGGTGGTCCCAACACAAGTTGCCTCTCTGGAGTAATGTAGTTATGTGGACCCCAGGCAGCTCCCTACACTGGAGTCAAGGCCTTGAGGTCTCTGGAACTGTCCTGCAGATAGGGTTTCAGGCATCCATGGTGGGAATGTGGACTTCTGGGGATCACCTACCTACCTTTTCCCCACAATGGGGAGTCCCTCTTGGATCCAAGTTGATTTTGGCTATGTGGTTTACTTCCCTCTCTATGCTGCCATCCTGAGTTTCTATTCCTCAGTGGGTTTTCATCACTTCTTTGATGAATTTCAGCATTCTCCCCTAGAAATTCTATTTGATGTGCTGTTATTTACTTGTTATTTTGGTCCTTCTTTGTAGAGGAGGAGTATGCTGGGCACCTCTAGTCAGTCATCTTGATGACATCTCCTGACAAGCATTTTTATGAATGGTATAAAGTGTAATGCAATCTTAAAAAAGAAAGTAAATTGAGTGATTTCTCTAAGTCTTTCCCTTTTAGGTAAAAGTATCATAAGTTCCTTCCTCCATAGAGCACTGTAGACATGTATTCTCGGAATGGAGAAATACTTGGAGAAGAAATAGATCTAAGAAAAACTATTTGAAAAGCCACTAAAGGCTTTCCCACATTGGCATGTGGGAAAACTAGGCTACTTTTGGTGCTAAAATAGACATAAAAATTGAAAATAAAAACAAAGATATGTTATAAAGCTCATCCTCTATCACTAAGACTAGGTTATAGATGAAGAGACTTTCATATATATGCATATAATCCAGATTTCATGGATGAAAGCTTATTATGAGAAAATTCAAGATACTATCTTCTGGTTTGAAAACAAACCAACAAACAAAGCAAAAAATAAACACAACCCCTTGGCTTGATTTTCAGTTATAGTGTGGCCATGTTATAAAATATGCATAATCTCAGATAATATGTGTCAAGTAAAACAAAATGGCTGGGCAGGTATACTGAGAGCTGATTTTAGCTCCTTATGAATTCAAATAAAATTTTCAAGGCAATATTTAAAAGGCAGTGCTTCTACTATCTTTAATTATCATTTACTTGTCAATACTGAAAAAAATTATGTAGAAAATCAGACATGAAACAAACCAAATGACTGACATTTATTAATTAACCACTATTTGTTTACTTTCCTAGGACTTCTATTTGTAGTCTCCAACATGCTCCACCTGCTTTATGCTTTTAGGGACTGCATTAAGTTAGTTTCCTTGTTCTGAGATGTTCAGTTGGGTGCAGCCAAAGAAAAGAACCCACTGGAGATCAGCAACAACAAGTGTGAAATGAAGGTATTTATTTCCCTGGCTCCTTTCATATTTGACAAAAGTTAACAAGAGCTCCTCCATTTCTCACCTGAAGTCTACTACTCCTCCATGCCAGTAACCATTCCCTCTCCTGTATCTTCAGGCCCAGTGGTGGTAAGTATTGGCTCCCCATTTTTACTAGTTTTGGAGGATTTTATTATACCTTTTTAGTTTCCCTTGATCCTGTTCACAAATTTTCCAGTATTTCCCTCATTAAGCTCTTCTCAATTATCTCACTGGAGCGTGCTACCTATTTCCTGTGCTGACTCTGAGTCAGTCCTATTTTTTTTCATTCTTATGTATGATTGAACAAAGAGAGTTTTACCAATTGTTTTCCAACCAACATTGTGTGTTGACATCCTTTACTGCTCACCTGTTTCCAGTGCTAGGGAATGAAAAGAGATGAAGAAAGGTAAACAGGGACATATAGAGTAAAAAGGAAAATTTGTTCTGTTGTGGTTTTTAAGCTCTGTTTCAAGGATATATGCATGGAGGATATACATTGTGATATTCAAAAGACACCCTGAAACATTACTGAACAAAGAGACAAGAGCAAAAATATTTCAGGAATTTGGCTATAAGTATTATTTTTAACTATTTCTAGAGTATATCCATGTTGATTAGTCTGCTTACATTCTCCTATGGGCTGTCTGCCTGTGGTCTGACATATAGAGGAGAATCACGTGATTGTGCAAGCATGAGGAGGAGGTAGGGATGGCCTAGAGAGAGAGGCCACCTGAACTTGAGAAAAAGCTATTATAATTATATTAAGTGATAAAAGCGAGATATAACAGGAACACTTTTATGCTGCTAGTGAAAGTATATTGGTAGAACCACTTTGAAAACAATTTTGATCTAATAGAGTGGAATTCTGAGCATGTCTTGCAACCCAGTAATTGAACCCTAGGGGAACACTTGAACAATTTAATTAAGGAAGGTGAGTGAAAATGTTCATACTAGAGTTGTTTTCAATAGTCATTGATAGGGAAATATTCATACCAATACTTTTTTAGTATCCATTGATATGAAAACAAATAAATATCGAATATTTAGAATATGGAATACTATACAGTAGTGAAATGAAGTACATATATTTCAAAGTGAGTGATTCTTACCAACAAAATCTTGAGTGAAAAAGAAAATTACAGAAGAATTCCTAAAATGCAATATCAATAGTTGAGATTCACTATACACGAGTAGTAAACGTATAAAGAAATGACAGACTAGTTAATACAACATTCAGGAAAGTGTCTACCTTGGGAAGTAGGATAGGGAAGGGCATAGTGTTGGGAAGAGCCATTTAGGATGTCCACAGGGACCTTCAAATGTTGCATTTCTTAAGCATGCTAGTGAGTTCAGGGGTATTTATATTATCATTATTTGTATGTCTTACATGTGTATTATATTCTTTGGGCATATGACATAATCATAACAAGGCAAAGACAAGACAAAATTATTTGTATTAAGTCAAGCTTTATTTTGATATGTATATATATATATATATAGACTATGTTATGAAAGTTCCTAAAATAATAATAGTTTTATTAGATTATGATTATTTTATATTTTTCAAATTTTCTATAATACATATAAATATATAGTTTTTCAAGAAAAATAGTCAGTAATAAATAGTAAATACTTGCAAGAAGAAAATGTACTATGAGCCAATGAGAATGTCAACCTTCTGCAACAATTATGTCATAGGAGAAGGACTTCAGGAGACCATTAGAATAAGAAACTGCTTATAAAGCTGCAAAAGGTGACCTTAATTGTCCAGTCATGTTCTGTTCAGAACCATTATTTGGCTTTCACAGTTGCTATGTATAGTAGCTATGTGATATAGTCATGTTTAAAGGGGTTGTGGCTGTTCATTTTCATCTTCAGTCTCTCCTTTAGGCTGTTATTAAGATTTCATGGAGTTTGCAAAATGTCTGTCCCCTGAGACCTTGCAAAATGAGTGGCAAGTACAAAGATTTTTTGATGTTCAATGTCAGGGAGGATGATTCACCTAGCTGTGCTGTAGTCCAGAAACACCAAGACCTGCTATTATGATGACACTTAATAACAAACATACCAATTATTTGACTTATAATAACTGTCCCTATAAGTGAAGTATGCACAATTATATTTATTGATATATTGAGGGTGGTGTTGACATCACATTGATGACATCACATTTATTAAAATAAGCAAGGTGGTGCCAGAATTATTCATCATAATACAATATTCAATATTGATATTCAGATTTGAGTCAGACAACATGATCTTAGAACCTATGATATCCCTATCATAACCCTTCCCTAGTATCACTCAAAAATAAAAGTAGGAAGAAATCCTTAGTTAGCCTGACCCCTTTTCTCCATGAGTACACGTATGTCTTACTTTTCTCTAACTATTTATACCATTTATTATTTGTTCTAAACATATTAATAACTGAGAATTTCAGTCATCATTTTTTCCTGATAGTTTTAGGTACAATATTTTCTTAAAAAGAAAACTCATCTGATCCCTTAACTAAACTTGACTAAACATTCTTTCAATATATCATAGCTTGAGACAATGTGAAGCATGGTAGAAAAATTATTTGTAGACTTAATGCAATTAACTTTGAATAGGAAACAAATAAACATTATGCTAGGCTGTATATATGGTTTCAAAAAATCATACAATATCTGGTTTAGAAATAGTCTTAAAGGTCAGTTAGTCCAACCATTCACCCAGTGCTTGAATCCTTCTAAAACTTCTCCATCTATTAGTCTCTATGTCATCCTTGAACTGTTCCAGGAAGAGAGAATATAAGACTTTGGGAAGCAATCCATTTGAAATAGGAAGTACTAATTTACATATACATTTGTATATATAAAATATTACTTCACACATGTTTACTACTCCTTATTTTAAACTCAACATGGCATATTTTACTGGGAAAAATCCTTGTTTTTTAAACATATATTCCTTTTTAAAATAATTAGACAGGTCCTAGGGGACTCAGAGCTTTCTCTTCTTTGACCTTCAAAATGAAATAATTAAATAGTGGCAAAGACCCTAGTTTCTAGGACACATGCAAGGATCTAAAAAAAAGTCCTTCAAATGAATCATCATTTTCATCTTTTAAATCTATTTTGACCACTTGTATTTGGTCCAAGCAAGTCAAGACACATAGGCACAGAGCTTCTTGCCAAGATTATGTTTTAAATAAGAAAGACACACTGGAAAACTCGCACAATCCTCCAAAGGCTGTATTGTATAGGAAAACAAGATAACCACCAGACAATCAGTATTAGCTCTTAAGATTTACAGAGCAATTCTAAGTTTCCTGTGTCAAAGAAAGTTTCATGGAGAAGTGTTTTAAGACTCTTTTGCTTCTAGCTATAAAAAGTGCTTGGCAAATCATAGGGAATAAATGCTTTCCTATCCTAAAATTTAACTTGCTGCAATGCCTGCAATCCTCCCATTAGAGAAGCATAGCTTTGGGGTTTAAAGGCATCTCAAGTTTTAAGATCCCTTGGTATCAAGCTCCCAACACAAACCCATTATAGTGTAAAGCTTTAGTAAGGGGGTGATTGGTCTAGAATGAAACACTGGACATGCTTTTGACAGATAGCCAGGATCTCAGATACTAGAAGATACAGAAAGGGGAAAAGGATGATTAACTAAAGATAAACTTCACTCTGTGCTCATTTTTTCTCTGGACTAGCCCTTCCAATGTACATTACCTTATTTATTCTAACCTTTGGTTTATTTTGAAATTCTTCATATAGAACTTCCTAAGGACAAAGCAAAGATAGCCAAGTACTTTTGTGGAGCCAAATGTAACTAACTTTTTTCAGGGATCAAATCTCAGTGCTTAAATATTGGGAGATGTCAATGTAAAAACCATGGCCAATCATTAATAGCCTTAAGGATGAGCTCTTTCTTGTTTAGCATTATGCTAGGCACACATCAGGTGCTTTACAAAGGCATTTCACTGAGAATAGCTGGAGCGTTTGTAATGATAACAACAGTTCAGTAGTGAGTCATTTATTCAGCTACTTTGCAGTTTTGAAGAATTAAGTAAGAGTCATTAAGACTGAATCAATTTCTATCTATACTTCACTTTCTAAATTGGCAAAATCCTGAGATGAAGAACAGACTTCAAAATGATTACATTAAAAGAAACAAATGAGCTGTTTAGTTTATACTCAGTTATTAATATTGTAAATAAATTATTCATGAAGAAGCTGAAAGACATGTCATTTAAGTGCTTGTGATAATCAAAAGCAAAGTGGGTTCAATTTCTAAAAATTGGGATGCAGGGAGAAGAAACAAACAAAAAAGAATTACTTAATGATAAAGTCTGTACTATCATAATGAAAATATTTCTAGGCTATAAAATCTTATGTGAATTTAAACTTGTAAGCACAAATACATAAGTAAGTATCAATGCATCCTATATTGCATTGACCAGAAAGAAAAGCATAGTTAACAATAATTTATTGTATATTTTAAAATAGCTAGAAGAGAAGATTTGAAATGTTCCTAATACAAAAAATGATAAATGTTTGAAGTGATAGGTATCCTAAATACCATGACTTGATCATTACACATTGTATTTATGTATCAAAATATCACATGTGCCCCATAAATATGTACAATTAGTATGAATCAATAAAAACAAAATAATACATAAGATGAGTTGTTTTTTGTCTCTATCATTGTCTTATTCTGGAGTTTCCTAAAAATCAGCATCTGAGACAAAAATTGCCTTGCCTTTGAAAATTAAGGGCTGCTTTTGGCCTCTACCATTCCAGAATTCTTCTCTTTTTCTCCTTGATATTATTAGGAGGCCCGATTCCATAGAAGCATCTGTTTCTCTTTACCCTAGCCTTCAGAGGATGCCATTGAGCTTCTCAAACATGTCATTGTTTATTTCCAGGCCATTTCTTATTGCCTCAGTGAAGGGTCTTTCTTATGACCCTTCTGGGGAACACGGTGAGATTCACTGGTCTCGCAAACTAAATCCATTCTCAAATTCCACATCCCAAGCCTTCTTCACTATGCAGATATTCCTGCAGCCTCACCTCATTCCTTGCAAGTCATTATGGTGTCAAAACTTCAGAGGGTTATCTTAGAGTCTAGTAGAGCAAATTTCAGGTGTTCTTGTTAAGATTTTGAACCCCAAATTACAGTTTAATGATCATATATAAATACAAATAGCATTGTACTTGTACCACATGCATAGAAACATAAGTATAAATATAAGTGTATAAATATATACTTGTGCGAATGAATATTATAAAGGTCATTCATTCTTGCAGAGTGGCCAAATATTATTCTTAGCTAAAACATGATCATTTGATTTTTTCACAAACTAGTATTGCACTGTTTTGGCTACATGTACAATTGGTTTTACTGAATATTGCTTTGGCATTACTGCTGCAATTCACATTTTTGAAAAAAAAATAGAAATGTTCCCTTGAAATTATTGTCAGAGTGATGTTGACAACAATGTGTTTTATATCCTCTAACAAGCTCTTCATTAGGACCCTCAAGAGAAATAGTCCCTTAATGCTTATGTCAGGAAATACTTGTCAGGGCTTTTCCTGAATTCATCCTTTAAAACATATTATCAAATTGTAAATCTTGCAAATAATGCTGTTCTTTTTGCTTTGGCCACTAGGAAACTCAGAGCCAAATCTCTATTCCACTTCTAGTGATTTAATGGGATTTTATAGTAGGCATTTCTGTAAACTAATTGTATTTTCTTATTTCATTATATTAGTCCACTCATATCCTTTCTTATGTTTATCAATTTATATTTTATGTATTGTTTATCATATAAGTCACTTCAAGTCCTTATTTATACTAAGATAGGCATAAATTCATCTAATTAAAAACAATTATGTAGAGAGCTATTGAATACACTACCTTAAATTTTAAATTAAATGGGAGATGAACTTATTGAAAGTGAGTGATACAGTAGAAGTAGTAGAGTATAAACATGTACATGGAATGGTAAACTTGAAGAGCAGCTTTATACTGATGAATAATAAGTGGCTCTTAAGTCATTAATCAATAAAGTGTACCCTTATTTTAAAAATGACAGAACTGGTAAAAGTAGAAATATGGTATTAGATTTGTAATTTATTACATTGTTTCAGGTCACAACAAAACTTAAAATGAGTATATCCATGAAGAATACTAATACTGAGGCTATAGTATAAGTTTATTTAATTTGCTAATTGAAACAATTCAATTTAAAACTGTCAAATGTATAATCTTGGTACATAACAGAATTAACCACATATTATGACAAATTAAACTCATTTAAAAAACCTGTGAAATCAATATTACAGAAAAATATAATGAGCCATATTACAAATGTAAAATATTATGAGAAAGGCTTGCCTAGAAATGACAAGCTCTGTTGAAACACTACCCCATCACCAGTTGGAATACTTTATGTTTAAGGACTATGGAAAGAAGAATTAATGAAAAGAATGAGGTAAAGAAATATGATAATCAGGGATTATAAATTAAAGGCGAGGAAGATAAAAAACAACATATATATATATATATATAATTATCTGAATATTAGAGTACTTCAAACATTTAAAATCCTGAATCATCTTACAGGATGATTCAAGAATATTCCAATCTTAGAATGGGAGCATTTGACAAAATCTCGGTGTTTATACCAAGTTAAGGGTCAATTCCCAGGAGAAATGATGATCTCAGTGTAGCAATTAATTATAGTGTTGAGTAAAAAATTACAGTGGCAGTAGCATCTCTGTGACCAACTCAGGGGAGGGTGGAGAAAGTTCCTTTGGTAGCTGCCTGCCCAGCTAATGGTATTCACTAATGAGGTGGCCAAATATGGACCCATCCTCCAGTCTTGTGGTGAAACTGCTTCCTAGATATTCACATAAATGTAGACTGAACTAGGCAAAAATACAGTAAAAGTGAGGGCACTGATGTTTTTATGTCCCTGGAAGGAATATTAAAAGAAAAGTATCAGTGAGTCAGATATGAGAATCTATAGATCCAGGATAGACTAAAGAGTAAATTTAGCTTTTTTCCTAGATATATGTGATTAATTAAAAAATCTTAACTATTTGTAGCAGTTTTGAGAAAAGAAATAAACTTATAAAATAATAAGTAATGACTTTTTAAAAATATATATGCAAATATAATTAGATTTGACCAGTAGTAGCAGCCATGTAAGCAGTGATTTCATGTAAGGACTCATCAGCCATTCTGGAAGAGGTGGGTTGTAATGGGGGAAGAATTCTGGTAACCAAAGTATCTATTAAATTGTTCCACTCTTTATCAGTTTAGCTTGCTTATAGCAATTACATATAATATTTATAGAGAACTTACCATGCGCTAAGACATGTTTTCATGTGACATTTGTTCATTTAATTAACATAACAACTCTGTAAAGTTGATACTATTATCATTCCCATTTTACAGAGGAAGAAATAACAGTTTAGAGAGGTTAAGTGTATGTCCAACCTCTAGAGCCAGTCAGAGAGTGGTGTAGCTGGGATTAAAGCATGGGTTTGACCTATGCTTTACCACTTAACCACTTAGTGGTTACTTATGTGGATATTGCCTCAGAAACCATTCTTCAATCAATCCTCCAGGAAGGTCCATTCTTACTCCTCGAAAAGATTTGATCATATATTAGCTGTTTTATTCCAGAATAGAAACTTCTGTACTATTCCAAAGAAATAAGACATGGTTTACAATTTCATACATAGTGAGGCATCCTCTTACACTGTTTCCAAGATAACATCTTCTATTCCTCTTCCTTCTCTCCTCCTTTATTCTTCCTTAAACTTGAAAACTCAATTTTAGATCAGAAAAGGACCCTGTAGACTTATCTTATCTAGTCTTCTCATCATTTTAAAATGATAAAAACAAGGGCCAAAAGAGGTTAAATAATTTATAGTTGGTTGGTAGAGTTCCCCAATGTACAAATTCCCCTTCTAGTGCTTTGTCCCATTAGATTTACCTTCCACCTCCTGCCCCATGTTTTTCCAGGCAATTGATACTGGAAAGGTATCATGAAAATCATATTTTTCAGTCTCAGTAAAGGAAACTTTACCATTGATATTTGGGTTGCTCTCATGTTATAATGGAAACACTAAAATAGACCCTATCTTACCAACCTTTTCTATTGCAACCACAGGCTATGACACTGGACATAAACAGTTCTAAAAATTAATCTCAATTCTCTATTTGAACTAAAAGGAAGAAAGCAAACACATGAACATGTCAGAATGGGGATTTAACCCAGAGAAGAAATAAAACACCAGAAAGTCAAAAATAGAAAAGCAAGAAGGAACTTAGGAAATATAAAGGAAAATATCAGCTGTATAAATTAGATTAACACTGAGCCCCTCGGTCATTTTTAGGTTTCACATTTCTGATCCATAAGACAGTTTTCCTATCAATGTTTCCTTCTGCTTCCCTACAGCTCCTCTTTCTGGCACTGCTTAGGGAAATAATCTATAACCTAATTATTAATACTAATTGAAATAAGATTACCAAAAAGGGAAGTTACATACACACACACAAACTTGTGTCTCTATACTATAAAAGAAGTCATGTTAATAATCACATTGTACTCTATATATGTACAATTATTATGTGTCATTAAAAGCAAAATGTTTTTTAAAAAGCCCACCATCCTTTAGATACATTAGAGGCCTTTTATTGAAACACATAATCCTTCTAGCAGTATCTCTCAGGGTGCTTCTGGTATTTTGAGTGAAACAATTATTCCCTGGATAGATTAACCGCACATTGCATGATTCTTAACACCTGTGCCTTCTGCCACTAAATCCCAGTAGTTGCACTTAGTCATCCTGGCAACCAGAAAATACCCTTAGGCATTTCCAAACTCCCCCTGGGATGGAACAATATTTTCCCAATTGAGAAACACTGAGACTGAGAATAACACTATAGGTCCAGCTCAGAGGAATTATTAATAATATAGATTCATACATTTTATTCAAGACATATTTATTAAGTGTCTGACATGTGTAAAGCCTGTGCTAGTTGCTGGGAAGTACATTCGTGAGTCCAAACAGATAAGGATTTTGCTGTAACAGGGCATGTAAGATAGTGTGAGAGATAGATATTGATTAAATCTTCACACAGATAAATATGTATAAATATATATGTGTATATATATATATATATATATATAAAATCTGATAATAGCAACAAAGAGACACATGGTGCTATTAGAGACTCTAACAGAAGGATTTGCTTAGATCAGTTAGGAAAAGTTCCCTGAAAAAGTGATGTTGAGCTGAGATCTGAAGCATAAGTAGAAGTTTGCCTGGTGATGACAAAAAGTAAAACCATTCTTGGTAGAGGTAACAGCAAGTGCAAATCTGCCCTGATGAGACAGGGCATGGTAAGTATGAGACATAACATGAGGCTAGTGTGGCTAGAACTGAAAGAATGACAAGGAGCTTCCTGTGAGATAAGGCTGGAGAGGTAAGGAAAGGACAGTTCACATATATCTTTGTAGCCTATATCAATAAGTAGAATTCCCAGGCATAACTAGCTAAGTAAAATTTGGTAGAAAGCAGAATGAGGAGGTGTATCACATGAGACATAAATTCACTAGTGGGTGTCGTCCCATGAAGCTTGTAATCAAATCAACTTTTGTCTGAATGGAGATCAAGCTAGCACAGATAAAAATATCTTCAGTGGGTAGCAATTGTGTAGAATTTACTCACTCAGCAAATTTGGTACCACGCAAGGTTCTATGGAGGCTGTAATACATAAGAATAGATATCTGTTGGGGAATGTTGGGGGAGATCTGGAGACAAGGAAAGGTCAAGTGTTACATGGGAATTAGAACTGGAGTTAAAGCTCCCAAACTTTCTTGCCCTATGGGAACTCTGCCAGTCTCTGATTGGGGTTTTCATCAGTAAAATGAGGACAACAATACCCAATGTTCCTGAGCAGGATTAACTAAAATATCCTGAGGAAGAGTGTCTAATAATATTTGGCATATCCCAAGTGCACAATTCATGCTTCCAACTAAACAAAGTTTCTTTAGCTATAAAATAAAGGCCATAATAGCTGCTTTGACATACCAGGGGTGTTGTCATGAGGCCAAATGGGAAAGGCTGGTAAAGAAGCACAGGGTATTATTATCATCCATAAAGGAATGTGGCATGAATGCCACTCTGAATTTATCATCCCTTTATTTTTCTGTTGTGGAGGAAAACTGCTCCACTCAGAAAAGTCATGGGTTAGGGGAAGAGGTAATGATGGTATGCAATTTTTTTGACCTGCTAAAATAACAGTTACTGTGATAAGATAGTTAAAGTGTTATACATGTGCATGCACACAAATTTTCTTTGGCTATGTTGCAGAAAATAAAGTATTGGTTAAGGTAAAGTCTGGACCAGCCTATGGACTAACATTTTGTGAAATGTTGACCAACCATGGTTCTTTTTTATAAGCAAATTCAATTTATAGCAATTTATTTATAGTGTGTACCAGTGCTCTGGATGTTCCACCTCATATCCCCTCAGCCCACCTCTCAATGAACTTGCAGGTGCAGTGAACAGTTTTTAGTATGCTACTTCCCACCTCAAGGGTCTGTTCTCCCTATTTCTCCAGCCAAGGGCTTTCTCTGAAACCATGAGGGCTTAGTCTTCTTTTTGGAAAGCCTAGAAGTCTGGGACTTAATCACCTCAGGGACTACCCACAACCAATGATAGCTGAGAGCTGGCAGATAAATATTTAATCTTACTTTGTCCTCTGATGGAATGAATACTTCTGAAACATGTTCTACATGGTTCCTCAGAGGGTCCTCAATAGGATTAAGCCCCAGTCACCCACCATGATAATCTGCTTGTTAAAATCCTTTTAGGGGATTTTTCCTTCCCTGTCTCTTTTCCTCTACTCTCTTTTATGTACTTAAAATTATTTCCCAAATGAACTACCTGTACCCACTTTTCATCTCATGATGTACTTCTGGGAGAATCCAAGCTTAGACATATAATTCCTAGGAATGTTGAGTTCATAATGCATGATTTACATTTCTAATGACATAATTATGTTTAGCTTAAAATGAATTATGGCCCTGTGCTCTATATAAAGAGAAAATAGCTATTTTTAAGTGTCTCTTGATGTGCTGCTGAATTCAGTTTGCTAGGATTTTATTGAGGATTTTTGCATCTGTATTCATAAGGGATATTAGTCTATAGTTTTCTTTTTTTGCTGTGTCCTTTTCTGGCTTTGGTATCAAGGTGATACTGGCTTCATAGAATGAGTTGGGGAGGATTGCTTCCTTCTCCATGTTATGAAATAATTTCTGCAATATGGCTGCCAATTCTTCTTTGTAGGTCTGATAAAATTCAGCTGTGAAACCATCAGGCCTGGGGCTTTTTTTTGTTGTTGGAAAATTTTGTATTGCTGCTTCAATTTCATTTCTTGTAATTGGTCTGTTAGGAGTTCTATTTCTTCCTCATTGAGCCTTGGAAGGTTGTGTGCTTCTAGAATTTGTCCATTTCCTCAACGTTTTCAAGTTTATATGCATAGACACTCTTGCAGTATTCACTGTAAGATATTTTGTATTTCTGTGGTATTAGTTGCAATATCTCCTTTTTCATTTCTGATTGAGCCTACTTAGGTCCTCCTTTTCTATTTCTGGTTAATCTAGTGAGAGGTCTATCAATTTTGTTTATCTTTTCAAAGAACCAACTCTTTGTTTAATTAATTTTCTGCTTTTAAAAATTTCATTTATTTCTTCTCTGACCTTAGTTATTTCTTTTTTTCTGCTGGAGTTGGGATTGGTTTGCCCTTCCTTTTCTAGTTACATGAGACAATTCATTAGACTGTTGATTTTTGATCTTTCTGTCTTTTTAATGTAGGCATTTAAAGTTATGAAATTTCCCTTTCGGACTGCTTTTGCTGATTCTCACAGATTTTGATAACTTATATCCCACTTGTCATTTACTTTGAGGAATCTTTTAATTTCCACCTTAATTTCCTCCTTGACCCAATAATGGTGGAGCAGTGTGTTGTTTAATTTTCATGACTTTGAGTAGAATTGAGTGTTTCTGTTAGAGTTAACTTCTAATTTTATTCCACTATGGTCTGAGAAGATACATGGTATAACTTCTATTTTTCTGAATTTGTTGAGACATGTTTTATGGCCTAAGATGTGATCACTCTTAGAGAACGTTCCATGTTCTGATAAGAAGAATGTATATCAGTAGTTTTTGGGTAAAATGTTCTGTAAATGTCTGTTAGGCTCATTTTCTCTAGAGTTCTATTTAAGTCCAGTGTTTCTTTATTTATTTTCTCCTTGGAGGATCTGTCCAGTTCTGTCAGTGGAGTGAAGTCAATCTACCATGAACAAGTGGGATTCATCCCAGGGATATAAGGATGGTTCAACATACATAAATCTATAAATGTGATTCACCACATAAGCAGAAGTAAAAACAAGAATTATATGATCATCTCAATAGATGCAGAAAAATCATTTGAAAAAATTCAGCACTCTTTTATAATAAGAACTCTTAACAAAATAGGCATAGATGGACTATACCTCAAAATTATAAAATCCATATGCCATATATGACAAAACCACAGGCTACATCATATTAAATGGGGAAAAGTTGAAAACATTCCCACTCAGAACTAAAACGAGATGAGGATGCCCAATGTCAACACTTCTATTCAATATAGTGCTAGAAGTCCTAGCCAGAACAATCAGGCAAGAGAAGGAAACTAAGGATATCTAAATGGGGAAAGAGGTCAAACTGTCAGTCTTTGCTGATGATATTATTTTATATCTAGAAAACCCTAAAGATTCCACCAAGAGATTCCTAGAATTGATAAATAAATTCAGCAAAGTCTCAGGTTACAAAATCAATGTGCACAAATCAGTAGCATTCCTATGCACCAACAACAGTCCAGCTGAGACTAAAATCAAAGACCACTCATAATAGCAATGAAGGAAACAAAATATCTAGTAATATATTTAACCAAGGAGGTGAAATATTTCTACAAAGACAGAAGGAAGGAAATTGCAGATGATGTAAACAAATGGAAAAACATATCATGATCACGGATCAGCAGAGTCAACATTGTTAAAATGTCCATACTACCCAAAATGATTTACAGATTCATTTTAATCTCCATCAAAATACGAAAGACATTATTCAGAGATCTAGGAAAAATAATTCTATGCTGCATTTAGAACCAGAAAAGAACCCAAATAGCCAAAGCAACCATTAGCAAAGGGAACAAATCTGGAGGTATCACTTTATCAGATTTTAAGCTATAGAAACCAAAACGGAATGGTACTAGCACAAAAATAATTAGAGCAATCAAACAGAACAGAGAACCTAGATATAAAACCATCCACATATTGCCATCTGATCTTTGACGAAGTAGATAAAAACATACACTGGGGAAAAGGATTCTTATTCAATAAATGGTGCTGAGAAAATTGGATGGCTACTTGTAGAAGATTGAAACAGGATCCATCTCTCTCACCACTCACAAAAATTAATTCAAGAGGGATAATAGACTTAAATCTAAGACATGAAATCATAAGAATTCTAGGATAAAATGTTGGATAAACTTTTCTAGATATCTTCCTAGGCAAAGAATTTATGAAGAAGACCCCAAGGGGAATCACAGCAACACCAAAAATAAATAAATGGGATTTGATTAAACCAAAAAGCTTCTGCACAGCCATGGAAACGATCAGCAAATAGACTACCTACAGAATGGGAGAAAATATTTGCATGTTATACATCAAATAAAGGGCCAATAACCAGAATCTACAAAGAACTCAAGAAAATCAACAAGAAAAAAATCAAACAACCCCATTAAAAAGTGGGAAAAGGACATGAACAGAAGCTTTTCAAATGAAGATAGAATAATGCCCAATAAACATATGAAAAAATGCTCAACATCACTAATCATCAGAGAAATGCAAATCAAAACCACAATGAGATATCATTTATCTCCAGTGAGAATGGCCTTTATCAAAAAGTCCCAAAACAATAGATGCTGGTGTGGATGTGAAGGGAAAGAGAAATTTGTATGCTGTTGGTGGGACTGCAAATTAGTGCAACATCTGTTGAAAATAGCATGGAGATTCCTCAAAGAACTAAAAGTTGACTGACCATTTGATCTAGCAATCACACTACTGGATATTTACCCGAAGGAAAAAAAGTCATTGTATCAAAAAGAAACTTGTACTAGAACGTTTATTGCAGCAAAATTCACCATTGCAAAGATGTGGAATCAAACCAAGTGCCCATCAATTAATAAGTGGATTACTATAATACAGTATATGTATATCATGGAGTACTACTCAGTCATAAAAAATGAATTAATACTTTTTGCAACAATCTTGATGTAACTGGAGACCATTCTTCTAAGTGCAGTATTTCAAGAATTGAAAAACAAACACCATATGTATGCACTATTAAATTGGAACTAACTGATCAGCATTCATGTACACAGATGGAAGTAAAACTCAATGGAAATCATGCAGCTGGGAGGAGGAAGGAGGAAAAGGGTGAAATCATACCTATAGGGTACAATGTACACTATCTGGGTGATGGGTACATTTATAGTTTTGACTCAAGCAGTACAAAAGCAGTCCATGTAAGCAAAACATAATATTCTGAAATAAAATAAATAAATAAAATTTTGACCAACAGAGAAAAAAAATAAATGTCTCTTAAGGGGATAAGTCCAAAATCAAGGATACATTTCCTAGGAAAGAGTGTATGATCTGTTTAGAATATCAACATTTTGACTTCAATCTGCATTTGAGCACTAGGCCACACTAATGCCCACTAACTCTTGAGGGTCATTTACTTTAAAAGCAATGAGTGGAAAAGATTATGTAATCTAATTTGATAGATGGCTTTGTGCCAGAATGTGTTTTAACATCTTTTGATCCTAATTGCCTATATTAAAGGTGTTAAGTTTGACTTGCTAAATAAAACCTAGAAGGAGTTAACATTTTGAGTTACTTACATATGCCCCCCCCCATCTAAGCCTCTTGTAGTACTTCCAATAGATGCTAAATTATGCAGCCCATGTAATTAATTCTTGTAGATACCAAAGTAGTAAGGATGCTAGACCATAAACTCAGTGAGGAAAAGAGCTATGCTTACCTTATTTACCTCTGCACCTCTAGTTCCTAACACAGTGCCTTGAACTTAGTAAGTGTTCCATAGAATTTTCTTGAATTAATGAATACATAAAACAACCTCAATTTATTTGACTTTTACCATTCTCATATGAATTAATATTGGAGAAGATCTGGTACCTAAATGTTTGCAGATTAAGGAGAAAATATTAGCATACATCTATCCTTTATCTTTTATCTTAAGCCAGAAGTCTACCTCATTCTTTTCTGGTCCATTTACATATTCATATCTGGGAAGTGAGAAGAGAGAGCTGAAAGATTACAAGATATAAGAGTGACCCCTAAAAGAAATCTTTCACCCATACAAATATTTGCCTAAACTCACTATCATCTTTTCTTTCAGAAGAGTTGGTGTGAAGGAATCATGGGATTTTAGGTCAGAATCAATTTTGTAGGATATTCTTTATGCTTTGTTAGGGGGAAAAGGAATTCAAAAGAGTATCTACTTTATATTTGCAGCAACTAAGCAACAGCCAATCATGTCACTGTAGATTATCATCTTTTTTAAGAAGGTGAAGATGTATTATATTATTGGTTTATGAGTGGTTTACCTTGTATCAGTTTGGATTTGAGATCAGTCACAATGTAGCGATGAATTAGCAAAGTGCAAAAAAATAAAGAAGTTAGCAATATAGACATGCTTTGAATAATAACTGAATTTCTACAGGACTTAGTATTTTCCCAGAATGTAGGAGATCAGTCCTGACTCAGTCTTGTTAATTTTTGATAACCACCCTCCTCAAAACCTCATTCCATTAGACTCAGAAATTTTGAAATTTCGTCTAGGTAATCATTATTTTATGCTATAATAAGACTTTTAGAAATTGTACTTTTGCTGTGATGATTGCAGTTCACAGAAACCTAAAGGGGTTATCATCAACCTCTGATACTATGAACTTCAGAGATTTTTATTGGAACCTCATAAATGTGTGAGATAAAAGAAAATGAGAAGCCAGGGCTTTCACTTGGGTAGTTATAGATATTGAAGGAAAACTTCTCCTATATATGGAATATCCAATAATTTTGGAATTTTACTTAAAGAGATTATAAAGATTTAGTAACCTTAAAGCTTCAATTTCTTACTCTTTATATTCCATTCAACCCAAACAGCTATGCTTTAATCAGAGAGCAGGTCATCCTGGGAATAACCAGGTTGGCTTTCTGATTCTCTGTCACTGCTCTGTGACTAAGGACTGCCAAAGATTTCTTATATCATTAGCACTCACCAGCTCACTTTTACTTGCTCTTCTGAATCTTCATAAATATATGCTTTGCCTGAAATTGGAAAGCATCATTTCTCCTTCTTTGCTTCTGAGATCAAATGAGATTGGGCGAGTTCTGGATGGTATGCCATAGACCATTTCTCCTTCTTTAATTCCCCTTTCCATTGACAATTTAAAAAAAAATTCAGAGTATTATGGGGATACAGATGCATTGATTATGTAACTTGCATTTGCACCACCCAAGTCAGAGCTATAAGTGTGCCCATCCCCTAGACAGCATGTACCATATCTGTTAAGTGTGAATTTACCCATCCGTCCTCCCCCTCTACCTGCCTGATACCCTATAAATTTTACTTCCCATACGTGCACATTAGTGTGAATCAATTAGTACTAATTTAATGGTGAGTACATGACATGTTATGTTTGTTTTTCCATTTTTGTGATACTTCACTTAGAAGGATGGGTTCCAGCTCTATCCAGGATAATACAATAGGTAGTTCACCATTTTTTTTTCTTATAGCTGAGTACTACTACATGGTATACATATACCACATTTTATTAATCCAGTCATGTATTATTGGACACTTGGGTTGTTTCCACATCTTTGCAATTGTGAATTGTGCTGCTATAAATATTATAGTGCAAATGTCTTTTTTTCCTTTGGGTAGCTGTCCAGTAATGGGATTGCTGGATCAAATGGTAGTTATACTTTTAGTTCTTTGAGGTATCTCCATACTACTTTCCATAGAGGTTGTGCTAGTTTGCAGTCCTACCAGCAGCATAGGACTGCATGAATGCATGACTGGGGCCCTATGGAGTCACAGAGGGCTCTCCTAAGCTGACAGGCAAAGTGGCTTTAGTAGCCAAAGCCTAGAGAAGTCAAACTGTTTAAATAGGCTTGCCATAGGGGGAGCTCTTAAAAGTAGGCCTAGACAAACTACATTCACCAAGAAAACACTTGCTTCTATCTCTCTGCATCCACACCAACATTTGTTATTTTGGGACTTTTTGATAAAAGCCATTCTCACTGGAGTTAAGTGATATCTCATTGTGGTTTTGATTTGCACTTCCTTGATGATTAGAGATATTGAACATTTTTTCATATATTTATTAGCCATAAGTCTATCTTCTTTTCATATAGAACCAGACAAGACCCCATATAGCCAAAGCAACCTTAAGCAAAAAGAAAAAATTGGGAGGCATCAATATACCAGACCTCAAGCTATACTACAAGGCTATAGTAACTAAAATAGCATGGAACTAGAACAAGAACAGAGACATAGACCAATGGAACAGGACTGAGAACCCAGATATGAAACCATCCTCAAATATCCATCTGATCTTTGACAAATCAGACAAAAACATACACCGGGGAAAAGAACCCCTATTCAAAAAAATGGTGCTGGGAAAATTGGATAGCCACATGTAGAAGAATGAAACAGGATGTGCACCTCTCACCTATCACAAAAATCAACTCATGATGGCTAACATACTTAAACCTAAGGCATGAAGCCATATGAATTCTAGAAGAAAATGTTGGAAAAACTCTTATACACATTGGCCTAGGCAAAAAATTTATAAAGAAAACCCCACAACCAATCACAGTAACAACAAAAATAAATGGGACCTGATCAAATTAAAAAGTTTCTGAACAGCCAATGAAACTATTATTAGTGAATAGACAACCTATAGAATAGGAGAAAATATTTGCATCTATACATCCATTGACAATTTTTGATGCATTAAGCAAGTGTTTTCTTGGTGAATGTAGTTTGTCTAGGACTACTTTTAAGAGCTCCCCCTACTGGCAAGCCTATTTAAACAGTTTGTTGACTTCTCTAAGCTTTGGCTACTAAAGCCACTTTGCCTGTCAGCTTAGGAGAGCCCTCTGTGACTCCATAGGGCCCCAGTCGTGCATTCACATTTATAGAATGGCAGAAGCAGCAGTTTAGCCTTTAACTATTAGCTTGCCATAACAGACTGCATTATCAAGAGCTTCTCTAACACTCAGAATGGTATGATGCAGCCTGAGTCTATTTCAGGGGTTGCTAAAGGCTTGCTAGAGAAGGCAACTTTGCCTTGTAGGAGATAAAATGCTTTTCCTTCAGTATTCGTACCCACTAGGCTGAACATCTTGCTTTTGTTTGCTTTGTCTCACATACTTCTGTTATTTAATAAACAAATGTGATGTTAATAGGTATCAGCATTTTAGGTTTTCCCAAAGTGGTTTTGAAACAAACCACAGAAAAAGAACAAATTCTAAAGGTTGTGTTTACTAGTACGCAATTAGGCATGCACTGCCTGATAATTAAATTTCTACAAAACTTACTATTTTCCCAATATGTAGGAGGTCAGTCATCAGTCTAAGAATATCAAGGTATTCTTAGAAAATATGTAAAAACTCTGAGGCTGATGGAATGAAGTCTTTATATTGAAGGGGTCAGGATGTTGCCAATAATTAATGAGATGGATTTTCCAGAGTATTACTAAACATTGCAAATGTGAATGGTTTGACATTGTTTCATAATCCTTTGTTTAATAAACATTTAATAAATTTATTAATATTTATACAAAAAGCCATTCTCTTTATTAATAGATTCATAAACAGAGGAATAGTCTTAACTGTAATAACTATTTGAAGACCATAAGACTAGAAATCAGAAGACCTGTGTTCATGTCCTGTATCAAACTATTTTTTTGGTCTTTGTTTAAGTTACTTTGTAGGCTTCATTACCCATATGTAAGAGGCAAAAATGGTAAATTCCAAGGTCTTTTGCAACTTTATAGTTCAGTGATTCTATAATCACTATATAATAAAAAAGTAGTTTATAATAGAACAGCCCCTGAAGCACTGCTTCTACTCTATCTTCAGCCAGGTTTCCTGAAAGGAGAGCCTAAGATGAGGATTCTTTTGCAAATAATTTCCTGAGGGAGTGTTCTCAGAATACTGTAAGAGTGAGTAAAGCAAGATTGGGCAGGGGAAAGAGCTAAGCAAAATTATGATTTCAGGAGAAGTCTAGCCTCAGCCTGATCCTACAGGGAGATCTGGAGCATAAACTGTACCACCAAGTTTTTCCCACCTTGAAGCAAGAATCCTGGGCTTTTATACCTCCATATTAATAAGAATTTTGCCAAGGATCACTTTGAAAAATGGAGACAGAACTTCTCAGGCTTTCTTAGATGGGACAGTGCTCTGGAGAAGAGGATATGAACTGTTATTAGCCAACACCACAACAACTAGGGGGTGGTTGGCCAGGCCTGGTAAAGGTCATCTGGATGAGACACCCACAGCATCTGTGAAATACTATTTCTTCTTTTCTCAATCTAATTTTTATATCAAATACTATTACCAGGTTATGAAACATTCACATTATTTATCTCACTGGACATTATAATTTTTCACGTAGAAGGCATTTAATAGATGCATGTCAAAATAAACTAGTTATTATGTTTTACAAAAATGGAAAAGCTCTTATATAGTTGTAAATTACTTTTGTTAACATTTAATTTAGATAATGTATTGTATGAAATGGTTATTCAAAGAGAAAATAGAAAATGGAACTCAACGATTAAGGTTTCTTGGAAAAAACATCAAAAGAGTTCTTTATTCTTTAGTGAAGAATGAAGATTTAACATTAAAACTGGCCTGTGCACATAAGTAAATTGAAGTTAAAGTACCCTTGAAATTTTTTTGTTTTCATCAAGTGACCTTATTCCAGGAATTCACATTACATTTGGACCAGACTGATTACTGGATAAATAGTGTTTATTAGAACTTTAATAAAAAACAGAGCATAAATAAGGCTGATAATTTGTTTTCTTTAAAAAATAAAAGTCTTCCCTCAGTGATAGAGACAATAGGTTTCTACCTATAAAATGTTCCCCTCAAAGACTACTACTTTAACTATGATATAGGGGTTTAATTCTTTAACACTCAGATGACTTGTTTAAAACAGCATGAATGACATTTTAAGTTGTTAATAGTAGCATTAACCTTATAATAAAGCAAGACAAAAGAACACTCTTTATAAAGGAAACCTAGCAGGGATCATGAGAGAACTGTGGACTAGAGGACAAGTGCAGAGAAAATGGATGTAGTAAAGACAAACGTGGTTAATTTCACCATGTTGTCTTGGAGAGTCTTAAAGGAGTTTTATAAAGTAATAATCCTTAATCTGTTTCACATCATGGACCCCTTTGAGAATTTGATGAAAGTTGTGAACTTCCTTCCCAGAGAAGAAAATGCATATGTAAACAAAATTTTGCTATCAGTTTAGGGTAATTATAAAACATTGTATCCCTCCATGAACCACTACTGTGCAGAGAAATGGAAGTAAGTTTGAAACTATGAAAAAGAAATAACAGGAAATGGCCAGAAGAAAGTTCTGTTCCAAATACTATATAGTTCTATTTTCTTTCACTTAAGGAAAGTACATCTCAGGTTTGATAATGTTAATAAAGCTTAAATGAATAAGAAATACAGTTAAGTATTAATATATTTAGAACAATATCCACAAAGACTTTTTCATGGGGAAAACGTAATTGTAGTAGGAGTTTCTTTAGGAGATATTTCATGATTAACTAGGATGAGATTATGTTTCTGAACCAGTAAGAACTACCCATTAGGGTTTTTTCATAGTAACATTTTGATTTCCTTTTTAAATTATCAAATCACACTTTATTTAATTACTTACTTTCTTGACATCATTATAGCCTCTTTGTTAATTCAGAATGCAGTCTGAAGGGAGGCCTTTTGCAAAGCAAATACTTCTATACCACTCCCACCATTGAGAAATGTAAGAGAGACTAGTCTGATTTACATTGATGCTGACCTTTACATATTCAAGCTTCATTGTTAACCGCTGGCTTTTTAGAAACTCTGAGGTATATCCCTTGTCTCTTACTAGAACCTGTCTACTGTCTTGGTTTCACAGAATCAGGCTTTCTTCTATGTCTTTTTGATCCACCACCAGCTACTTTGTTTTGGGGTTTTTGTTGACCTCGGATCTCTAGCAAGGTCTTTAAGCAGGACTCTGGAAACAGAAGAGGTCACCAAAACAGTTCCAATTCAAGACTAAAAAAATCATACTCTTAAGGCACAGTGTTCATATTTAACAAAAATCTGGTTGTTTCAGATTTTTACTTCTGTTTGAATTGCATGTTAAGAGGAGCACTTAATCATCATGAGATTCACTTATATGCTCCACAGTGCTCATGCACTCCATGTGCAGATTAGAAACCAGACTAATTTTTCTTTCCTCCCGAATTATTAAAACAGGTAATGTACTTTTATTAATGTTAGAACTGGGATAATTCTGGAAAATTAATGCTCCAAATGAATGCAATTTCAGAGTTCGGTGAGTACATTATAGGCTTATTATTCTTACTCTGCATGGGATGTTATATTCAGCAGTTTTGATTTCCATAGAAGACTAGGGATAATTTCTCTATCTTTACTGCATGATAACCTGGTCACCTAGCACTTTCCCTGAAATGAAAAGGTTTTGTGGTAGTTTGAGTGCCATAATCTTTTAAGAGAAATTTAGTTAAAATATCAGAGGTCAATGGAAAACAATTTTGGTTGTTAAATTTTTTGGCAGAAGCCACAGATATAGGATACATGCACTCCCTTGTTTCTTTCTCACAAACACACGTGTACAAATATAAATAATATACATATGTATATAATATGGCAAACATTGTATAAAGTATGAGGCATATCTATGGTAAAAACAGAACAGACCATTATCTTTCCTCATGGAGCTTGTTTTCTAGTGGATGAAACAAAAATCACATGCAGAGGGATTGGCCTTCAGTTGGAGGCAAGGCTCTCCTTAAAACATAACAGGAGGGAAGATGAGATGCAGCAGGTTCGTAATTTGGTAGTGGGAAGAGAAGGGAATTCCCACTTGATGTTTATTATTTTCCTCAAGAAAGTGTGAGGTGAGATCACAAGCTCAAAGTAAAGAGGAAGAATCCAAGTAAGGAGGTCTAAAGAGAGAAGAGAAGGGCTAACAAGTTATTTGGAGACTTGAATACTAGAGAGTTATTGATCAATGTTAAGGATCTATTTAGGTTTGAGCTAAGGAGATTAAGGTGAAAGAAATCTGCCTGATTTTGTGGTCCTCACCAACAAAGTTAAGTGGTTGGGGTGATGGGATGGAAAAAGCAAATATTTGGGGTTTTTCAAGGAAAATACAATGGAGTGAAATGGGGCAAGGAACTGGAGGGAGTTTTCAAGGGAGTATAAAGAAGGACCAGTGGGCTTAGGCTAGCCAGGGGAAAGGGATAAAAAGGGGAATGCTGGATACAGAAACATTGATAGAAACGATGGATTAGAGGTAATATTTGCTCTAGTGTAAGTTTTAGAGCAAAGAACCTGAAAGGAAACAAAGCTATGGTTAGGGAATGGAATATGTGAACTTTTGATTTTTGAGTTAGTGTAGTTTTGAGGCCTTGGTTCAGGCTGATGTGGAGTGGAGGAATATGTCAATGGGGATAGGGATGGGGATGAGTCAGAGAACTCAGGGTGAGTTTTTGGCAACATGGATATTGAAATTTCTATGAATGACGACAACAGTTGGAGTGTGAAGAAAGAATATGAACCAGTTGACAAGGTATTCAGTGAATGAAGGGGATGACCAAGAAATATAAAGGAATAACAAGAAAGTAGATGCTATGCTCTTTCAAAGAAATAAAGAATCTTTTTTATACAAAACAGTAGGAGCATCAAGGTTTAGAATTGCAAATGGAGAGAAAGGGGAGATATCTATCCTGATATAATAGAGGAAAACAGTATAGCTTTGTTTCAGAGGATTATAGTGATCCACATCCTCTGAGGACAGCCAAGTTTCAGTAAAGGCAAATAGGTAATCAGCTTAAAGAAGGTTTATTAGCTGCGCCAAATAATTGTGTGTATGTGTGTGTGTGTGTGTGTGTGTGTGTGTGTGTGTATGTGTGTGTATACACATGTGCATGGCCTTTTTATCATGGCTAACTAATATTGGTTTTCAAAAATTTGGTAGATAACAATAGTATTTTTCTAATGGAGACTTTTATTTCTCAAATAAAAATTTCATTATATTAAATATATAGTCATCAGGCATATTTGTAGACTGAGACCATGCTTTAGGGTCTTATACTAAAAAGCAGAGGCAATAATGCCCTAGGTACAACAAAACAGTTTTTTAAAATTGTACTTATTTATCTCCTAAGTGGAGGTCTTTACATCTTCACTGATACAGACCAGTGGTTTTCAAACTGAGCACCAAATATCATTAGGGACATTGGTGCTTTGAGGACCATTCTGAAAGATTATTGAGAAGAGGTAGGATGTTAAACAAGTTGGTGTCTGGACCCATCCCATTCATATTTTACCAGAATACCTCCATATTTCTTTTATATATTGAGTTTCCCTGTTATATTTTAAGAAAGGTTTACTCTATTTTAAAAAGTAAGCTTGGAAATTTTAGATGAGAATTATGAGTCTCAGAAGATGCCACTAATCTGTGTAGAGTGTGACCTACAGCCTTTATTCTTTTACCTGGAGCTGTCATACTTCATATCTCATTACTGTAATTTCTTCATTTATAAACTGGTGATAATACTTCCCCAGGGTTGTTGAGAGGTCTAATGAGATAATACATGGAAAAGTGCTTTATTTGATATATATGTAATGATTTTTAATCATTGAGTAAGAAGTCAGTGGTCCCTTAGAGATTTGAACATAGTGAGGACCAATGATGAACCATATCATTTGGTCCCTCCTTTGAAATCTTTCTTATTTATAGACTATGGCATAGAAATAATTCCAAATCAAATTTACCCCAAAAGCCATCTTTTCAATAATGTTTTAATGCCGTGTCTTTGACTTTTGTCACATATCCACATATGAAACAGTAAAATTAAGTACATTGTGTTCTTTTTCTAAATCCATCACTGAAAACACATTCTATTATGTTGTTCAACATTCCTTGTATAAGCATTCATATTATGGTTCTTTCAGTACCAAGAAAAAGGTTTGCCCCGTATGAAGAGAGGGTAGATTTCTTTTGATCAGATTATATATGTTATTGTGCTTTGCTTTTTGCTTTGACTACTTGAAAATTCAGAACAAAATCACATGTTCTGTCATGGTATTCAGGGTCTTGATACTCTAAACCTCTCTCTCTCTCTCTCTCTCTCTCTCTCTCTCTCTCTGTCCTTCCTTGTCTCTCTCTCTCTCAATATCTCTGCCCCCCCCACACACAATTTCAATATCTATTTCTGGCAATCTTATAATAAATAGGTCACATATTTTCATCTTCCCCCATTATTTTTGAAAATTAAACTAATTTACATATTAAAGTAATTTAACCTATTACATAGGGTATTTTTCATACAGGCAAAGATAACTCTTTTCCCCCTTCCTTCTCTCTCTATATACAATTTATCAAGATATAGTTTGTTGAACTATTTAATATACCTTTTCCATCATTTACTTATTTGTTCAGAAAAATATTTCATTGAGACCCAAACATACACGTGTGTGCATGTATGCATGTGTATGTAATTGAGATGAGTAAGACCTGGCCTCAGTAAGGCCTCTATACAATCATTATATATGCTAACAAGTGTCAGCAAATTATGGCCTAAGGGGCTTTTTGTATAAATAAAATTTTATTAGAAATAAAAATAAAAATAAATAGCCATACCTATCCACTAACATATTGTCTATGACTGCTTTACCACTACAACAGAGGTAAGTAGTTGTGGTATAGACCTTGTGGTACTCAAAGCCTAAAATATTTACTATCTGGCTCTTTACAGAAGATTTTTGCTGAGCTCTGACCTATAGGCATTTGTTGGTGTACATATACTTTCATTTCTGGGAACACTGGAAAACACTGTTAGTAATCTGATTAGACAATAACTGCTGGGTCTTAGTCTTTATTGTACATGTGCAATTAAGTAAAGCTGTTTTTACTGAGCAGATGGTGTGGTGTTGGTGGAGTGGGTTGCTGTGTCTAGCTCCCCCAGGGTTGGACTGGAAAGGGCAGTGATTCAGGGATTAATTGTAGTGGCACTGTTGGAAGTACAAAAGATTGCCTTGAGATAGCTGGTAAAAACAATAGCAATAAAAGTAGCTACTATTTTTGAGTACTCACCTTATGTTAGATGCTGTCCCAAATACTATTTAATATCTACATATGGGTTTATTCAATTCTCAAAACAATCATATCACACATCTAGTATTATAGTATCAACATTTTGGAGATGAGGAAATGGAAGCTCAAGGAGATTCTGTAACTTGACTGTGGTCATGTACTTAGCTAATGGTAGAAATAAGATTCAAACCTGTATATCTCTTGACTACAAAACTTAAGCTCTCCCCTACTAAGTTATACTGTGTCTCTGCTTTGCTCAGACTCTCTGAATAGTGCCCATCATGTTATTATAATTATCATCCTCATTTACTCCCTGTATCTGTGAGCACATAGAGGCAGGGCTCTCCAATATTCATCTTGGTATATCTAGTACCTAGCACAGGGTCTTTCAATAAAATGGTTTGTGATGGGTGAATGAATGAGAAACTTTTTCTGGAGGAATATAGGTTGGATGTGGTCAAAGAAGCAGTAAAACTCACCTCCCTACTCCTATCACCAGGCAAAGAGGGAGAAGAGTGGCTTAAGAAAGTTCAGAGGGAAAATATTCCAACTCTTGAAATACATTATGGGTCCTTTTCAAAAATTTCCAGTGTAAGAAAATTTCTGCCCATAAATTACGCAGTTGGAAGCTATTGCCTTTATTAACATAATATTATTTATTCTTATGTACACAACCCTTATACTGATTAAATAGAATTCTAGAAGATGAAAATAAACTTATCGTAATAATGAATATTTTAGTCAGCTTTACATTGGAATTATAAACTATTCCCAACTGTATTTTCCCTCATAGCAATTTGCATATGCAACCAGAATACAGTCACCTTGTCAATGATATTCTCATACAAAGAAAACATTCAGTTTAGAGACTTATTTCTAAATGTCACCATTCATAAGATTATATGTTCAATATGAATTTCAGTATTTTCTCAGGTACTGGCAATAAATAAGAAACAATTATTTTTTCATAAATTCACAAATTTGAATAAAATAATTAAGGAATATATAAACCAGTATACCACATCATTTTTAACTGATTATGTAACTGATATACATGTGTTCAATGAAACCTTATTGAAAGACTAATAATGAAAAGAAACTGAAATAAATGAAAAGAAATTAAAACCATATTTGACTTACTCATTTTAGAGACAACATACTTGTTTGATATGGTTCCTAGGTACTGTAAACTGTTTCTAGAGTTATAGTTGGAAAATAACCATCAGTATCTTTTCTACAACAGTTCATTGAAAAGAAAAAGAAAGGATCAAATAAAAAATATTATGAAAAAAGCAGAGATTATGGGGAAAAAGAATAAACCTTCTAGTCACATCTATAAAAAATAGAGATTATTTCCAAATCTGCCTCCTCCAAAAGAATAGAATATGAATAAATACCCTAGATTTTGCTAATGCTTACTTATGACCCCAAAATAAATTTTTGAAATATATATTCTAATAATGAATATTAAATAAAGTGGTCATTAAGTATTTGAAGTGTATTTTATATAGAAATTAACATTCTTGGCTTTTTCTTAAATGGTAAGGGAATTGCTCTTAATAGAATATTCTGAATTGCAAGCAATTTTACTTTGTCAAATGCTACTTTTAATATGCTCTAATAATAGACATTAAGCCTATTTTATTCTGCAAAATGTAAGTACCACCAAGAAAAATTAAGTATATTTGCAAGCATTAAAAAACCCATTGTCTATAATTTTCATAGTTATTAAAGACACCTGGCAGCTTATTTTTGTTTTAAGCAACATGAAAAATTTTGTGCAATGTTTTCATTGGCATATTCTTGCTAGAGTCACCAGATCTATTCTCAAAAATAATTTTTTTAAATGTAACAAACCAATCCAGTACTCTCATTTTGCAGTTTTGCAGTGGTTGTTGACTTTTACAAATAGCCTTAATAAAAAAAGTCACCTGAAGAGTGACTCATCGAGGCACACAATCAGTTAAAATACTGCAGAGAACACAGCATGCAATGGCTGAAACAAAGCTAAATTGGAGACAGTGGCTTCTGATTAGACATGAACAAATGGCTGAAGCTAGATCCAGCTGCACATATTTCATTAGGAAAAGCAAACACAAACATGGGGAATGACTTTTTCATCCTTTTATAATTAATATGTTTTAAAATAAATTTGAACAAAGCAAAACAAATACAACATTGTCTGAGTGAGAAAGATTCTTTTGTGGTGGTATGGAGCATTTGAAGCAGGTGATTGTGAATCAAATGAAAAGTACCTAGTCACCTGACACTGAAAAATGATGCTGTATGAACTGAGGAATAATGTAGACCACAAATTTCTCTCTCTCAATAGACTTCTCATATTCTTTACATCAACGTATATTTGATCTGGACTACTATTTAGCACCCCCACTCCCCTCCTCAATAAAACAAAAGAGGTCAGTGGCTCACACCTGTAATCCTAGCACTCTGGGAGGCCGAGGGGGAGGATCACACAAGGTCAAGAGTTCGAAACCAGCCTGAGCAAGAGTCAGACCCTGTCTCTATTAAAAATAGAAAGAAATTAATTGGCCAACTAAAACTATATATAGAAAAAATTAGCCAGGCATGGTGGCATGTGCCTGTAGTCCCAGCTACTCGGGAGGCTGAGGCAGAAGGATTGCTTGAACTCAGGAGTTTGAGGTTGCTATGAGCGAGGCTGACACCACAGCACTCTAGCCCGGGCAACACACTGAGACTCTGTCTCAAAAAACAAAACAAAACAAAGCAAACAAAACAAAACAAAAATCCACATCATGCCTTGTGATTACCCCATATTTTAATATTTATTAGTGGCACCAGCAACTCCCCCAATTATATAATCTTAGACTTGCATCATCTTGGAGTTCTCTTTTCCCTCATAGACTTTTAATCATTAAAACTTATCACTTTTCCTTAAGATTGTTAAAGCAGTAGAGATTAGTGTTTAACTTGATGGGTTTTGGAGACAGGCATGCATCATTTGAATCCAACTTGAACCTCTTAGTACCAGTGTGCCTTTGAACAGATCGCTAAACTCATTTGTATAGTTGAGATAACAATTCCCAATGCAAGGGGTTATTGTAAGTGTTAAATAAAATACTGTTTGCCCAAAAGTACAGAGCCTAGAGCAAAGAAATCACTCAGAGATACATATACTAAAGATATACCTACTTCTTTCCTTCCAATCTGCTCCTAGGCTCTATACCCGCTCCCCCCACACACACACCTGAACAGCCTTCTGCATGGCATCTATTACTGTTTGGACTGGGTTAAGTA
This sequence comes from Microcebus murinus, assembly GCF_040939455.1. Taxonomy (NCBI): domain Eukaryota; kingdom Metazoa; phylum Chordata; class Mammalia; order Primates; family Cheirogaleidae; genus Microcebus; species Microcebus murinus. Next base: position 97,752,593 of record NC_134136.1, read on the forward strand.
GTGATTCCTAAAATTTCATATCCTTCTGGAATCTGTGAATGTGGCCTTATTTGGAAATCATCTTTGTAGATGTAAAAAATTAAGATAAGGTTATAGTGGATTGGGGTGAGCTGTAAATCCAATGACTGGTGTCCTTATAAGAAGAAGGACTGTACACAGAGACACAAACACAGAGAAAAGAATGTCATGTGAAGATGGAAGCCAAGATTGGAAAGATGCTTCTGTAAACCAAATAACTCTAAGGATTGCTGGTTACCATCAGAAGCTAGGAAAGAGATATGGAAGAGATCTTTCCCTAGAGCCTTCGGAAAGAAACCTTGATATTGGACTCCTATCCTCTAGAACTGTGAGAGAATCAATTTCTGTTGTTTTAAGCCACCTATTTTTGGTATTTTATTACAGCAGCCTTAGGAAACTATTAATAATCCACTCTACTTCCAGTTAATCAATGTAATTTAATTTTCCCTTAACCTCTGTTCCCACTCCAAATTTTCCTTATGTGATCAAAATAGTAACATCCAGGAAAAAAGAGAACAAAATTTATAGATGGGATACTGGTAACTGTGTAGAAATTATAAGAAAATCTCTTAAGGATGGGGTAGAGACAGGAAAACTCTGGCTGGTTCATATTGGAAGCATAGGCTTTCTTTAACACACTTTGCATTGCCAGCTTGAACCACTACAGGGAATTATGCAAAATGAAACACACTTGACCTTTGAACAACAGGGGTTTGAACTGTGTGGGTCCAATTATATGTGGATTTTTATCAATAAATGTATTCAGAAATTGTGGAGAGATTTGTGACAATTTGAAAAACCTCACAGACTAATCACATAGCCTAGAAATGTAAAAAAAATGAGTAAAAGTTATGTCATGAATTCATAAAATATATGTAGATACTAGTCCATTTTATCATTTACTACCATAAAATAAATACAGATCTATTATAAAAAGTAAAAATTTATCAATACTTATGCACACAAACACAGACTGTACTTGGAGTGATTGACAGTTGAGAGAAATAGTAACAAATATAAAGATGCAGTATTACATCATAACTCTATAAAATTAACTGTAGTAATGTACAACACTGTAATAATTTCATAGCCACCTCCTGTTGCTATTGAGGTGAGCTCAAGTGTTGTGAGTATCCACTTAAAATGCCATGTGAAGCTCATCATTTCTGAGTGTGGAATTCATCTCTCCAGTAAATTGCAGATCACAGTAAAAAGTGATCTCTCAGAGTTTTCGTGTATTTTTCATCATGTTTAGTGCAATATCATAAATTTTGAATAATACCACAGAACCCATACAAAGTGCCACTAGTGATGCTGGAAGTGTTCCCAAGAAGCAGAGAAAAGTCATGACATTATAAGAAAAAGCTCAGTTGCTTGATATACGAGGGCTATCCGGAAAGTACCCAGCCTTTGTTAATACATTTTTCATATTACATGGCTGGATAAATTCTGGACAGCCCTCATATACCTTAAAGTGAGGTCTGTAGCTATGGTTTCCTGTCATGTCAGACAGACAGTTCATCTTGTAAACAGATGACATAAATTTAAGGTATCAATAAATACAATATAGTGCTATATGTGTATTTTCTCTTATGATTTTCTTTTTTTTTTTTAACAAAACAAGATTTCATTATATGTAGAAACTAGTATTATAGGTTCCTTAGAAATGCAAAGAGAGAGAATGTGCCATTTTGGCTGACTAGTCAAGAACACTCTGTAGAGAAGCGAGGATTTGAGTTCAAATTTAAAATAGCAGCAATATTTTCACTTGCAGAGACTAGACAGAGACTTTTAGACTGAGATAACAGTAACAGCAAAGGTATAGAGCAGGTAAGTTGTATTAGTCAGGGTTCCCCAAAGAAACAGAACTAATAGGATAGAGATAGGTAGATAGGTAGGTAGGTAGGTAGATAGATAGATAGATAGATAGATAGATAGATAGATAGATAGATAGGAAGGGATTTATTATGGAAATTAACTCATGTGACTTTGGAGTCTGAGAAGTTCTACAATATGCTGTCTGCAAGCTGGAGAATCAGGGAAGCCAGTAGCATGGCTCAGTCTAAGTCTGAATGTTTGAGAATCTGGAAGAGTGGGGAGCTGGTACAAGTCCTGGAGTCCAAAGGCCAGAGAGACTGGAGTTCTGATGTCCAAGGGCAGGAGGAGATGGGTCTCCTGGCTGGTTGGTTCTGTTGAATTTTCCTTCCAAATGGCCCATGAGTGTTGAAAGATTAGCTTGTGATTTTCTTAATAATATTTTCTTTTCTCTAGCTGACTTTATTGTAAGAATATAGTATATGATACATATAACATACCAAATATACATTAATTGACTTTATATTATCAGTATGATTTCCAGTCTACTGGAATAGCCTACTATTGTAGACTATTTGTAAGTTTTGGGAGAGTCAAGTTATTTGTGGATTTTTGACTGTCAGCGGGTCAGTTGACTCAAGGGTCAGCACCCCTAACCCCTGAGTTGCTCAAGGGTCAACTGTAATTCCACCTCATTCCATTGAAGTCAGACTAGGCTAGTCTATTTTAAGCTATATACTTGGAATTAGATTGAGCTTTGCATTATACTATGTGTCTGAGAAGACCAACTAGCCGATGATCCAAGGAAATTGAATCCACTGTTGGGAAAATAGGACTTGAATAGATAAGTCTTTTCAAAATCTGTTGTGCTTTAGAACATTTAGAATGTGATAATACTGTACCACACTCTGGTACACTGTGAGACTGTTTTCCAAAGTAGCTGCACCATTTTACATTCTTTCCAGTAGTAAATGATGGTTTCAATTTCTCCACATCCTCACCAACACTTGCTATCATCTAACTTTTTAAATATGGCCATTCTATTTTTTTCATTGTTGCTCAAACTTTAATGAACATAAAAATAAAAGAATTCACAACTTTAAAATTCTACAAATGTGAAGAAAGTTGCAAAGCCTTTAGTAACTACTCACACCTTAATTGACATAAGATAATTTATAATGAATAAAAGTAACATAAATATAATGATTATAGAAAGGGCTTTCACAAAATATAAGCCTTAGAGTATACTAGAGTATTTATCATGAATGGGTGTTACATTTTGTCAAATTATTGTTCTGTATCAACTGAGATAATTATGTGATTTTTTGTTAATGAAGAAAGACATTACAAATATAAAGAGTGGTATAATACCCTTATGCATATCACATATGTGTTGGGTCATAAGAGAATTTATCCTGAATGGAAACCTTACAACAATTGTTCAAACTTTATTCACTATCAGAGAATTTTTTCTTAAATGTTTAGGTTACATATATTGCCTTTGCCCCACCTGAGTCAGAGCTTCAAGCGTGTCCATCACCCAGACGGTGCACACTGCACCTATTATGTATGTATATATTCATCCCCTCTTTCCCCCTCCCATCTGCCTGACACCCAATGAATGAGGCCACTTAACATAATATATTAATAAATGAATAAATGTAATATGAATTATTAGAATAAGAGCTGAAACTGTCTCAACACTATGAGAAGGTAAAAATAATCAATTTATTCACTTAACCTTATGATATCATGAAATTATTGTTTTAACAAAGAATTAAGATGAAATATGAACAAATTGTAACACACTGCTAAGAACAATGCTAATTCTAGAAGTGCTTTGCATATAGTTAAAGAGATTGAAGGAATTATTTTTAAATTTTTACTGTTAAATAATACCTAATTAAAAAACTTTCCTACTTGGAAGCTTAAGGCCTAAGTAGCTTCATTAGGAGAAGGGAATGAAACTGGTTGAGTTTTCCATTTTCATGACTTTTCACCTAAGGAAAGGTCTCAGGCACAGTGCTGAGCATCCAGAATTCAGATAAATAGCCACAATTTACTAGGTTAATAAATTAGAAAAGCTGAGTGTGGTCATGCATGCCTGTAGTCCCAGCTACTCAGGAGGCTGAGCGCTGAGGATCACTTGAGCTCAGGAGTTTGAGTCCAACCTGGGCAACATAGTAAGACTCCATCTCTTAAAAAAAGAAAAGATAAATCAGAGTTTGGGGTAACCACAACAGCTAGAAGGTAAAAATTAAAATCTTGAAAAAGAGAGATCCATAGAGGTGAAAGTCCAAATTCTGCATGTAATCTCCACACAAATTTCTGACTGATCTGTGCTACACATGTATTATACAAGACAGACTACAAGCAGCCTAGCTAAGGCTAAGCGAAGTGGCAGAGATTTCAGCTTCTGCCTATCACCAAAGAGAGGGAGTTTAGAATTTGAGTCCAACCAAGATTACTGCCTGCTTAAAGCAAAAACAGTCAACACTTTTCAGGGGACATAACAGAATTAATAGTCTAAAAATGGTATCACTAATAATGTTGAGATGCAATTTGAAATTATTAGACATATGAAGATATAGCAGTTCCTATAACTGTATTCAATGAAATGAAGGGAAATATTAATATTCTCATAATAAATATGCAAAAGGAAATTTCAACAGATAAATAACTATTTCAAAAAACAAACAGAAATTCCAGAACTGAAAAATACAACACAGCTAAAAATAATAGAATATTAGAAATGACATAAAAAGAGTCAGTAAATTCAGAGATAAATCAATAGAAATTTTCTAATATCATTAGTTACCTGTAGGATAATTTAGCAAATCTAATTATGCAGATGTGGCAACCTAAATGCAGGATAGAGTAGTACAGAAAAAAATATTTCAATGAATTTCAAGAAATTTCTGAGACTATATTTTTCTTTTTCAATGTTGTTTTAGTTATTCTATTTCCTTTGCCTTTCCATATAAAATTTAGAATTGTCTTGTCTATATACTCAAAAAATCTTATTGGTATTATAATATAAATTGTAGTAAACCCATATATCAATTTGGGGAGAATTGACATCTTTACTATGTTGAGTATTCCAACCTATTAACATGGTATATCTCTGCATTTATTTAAATCTTCTTTAAATTTTCTTTCATCAAGTTGTGTAGTTTTTGGCATACAAGGTCTGTATATTTATTGTTAAATTTATATTAATACATAAGTATTTTATTTTTGAATGCATGGCAATAACATTTTGTTTTAAATTTCAGTTTCTACATGTTCATTGTTAGTCTACAGAAATACAACTGATTTTTATTTATTGAGCTTTTATTCTGTGACCTTGTTGAAGTTATTTATTTATTTATTTATTTATTTAGAGGCAAAGTCTCACTCTGTTCCCCAGGCTAGAGTGCCGTGGTGTCAGCCTAGCTCACGACAACCTCAAACTCCTGGGCTCAAGTGATCCTCCTGCCTCAGCCTCCCGAGTAGCTGGGACTACAGGCATGTGCCACCATGCCCAGCTAATTTTTTCTATATATTTTTAGTTGGCCAATTAATTTCTTTCTATTTTTAGTAGAGACGGGGGTCTCGCTCTTGCTCAGTCTGGTTTTGAACTCCTGACCTTGAGTGATCCACCCGCTTCGGTCTCCCAGAGTGCTAGGATTACAGGTGTGAGCCACAATGCCCAGCTAATTGATTTATTTATTATAGCAATTTTTTTGTAGATTCCTTGGGATTATCTATATAGACAATCATGTCATCAGCAAATAGGGACAGTTTTACTCTTTCTTCCCAAACTTCATGCTGTTACATATCCATTTCTCATCTCCTTTTGCTCTGTAAGATTTCTAGTACTATGTTGAATAAAAGTGGTAAGAGGACATTCTTTCCTTGTTCCCAAGGGAAAAACATTCAGTATTTCACCATTAAGTATGATATTAGCTTTAAGTTTTTGGTAGAATCTCTTTATCCATTTGAGGAAATCACTATCTATTTCTAGTTGGCTGAGTTTTTTATATCATGAATGGGTGTTAAATTTTGTCAAATTATTGTTCTGTATCAACTGACATAATTATGTGATTTTTTGTTAGCTTGTTAATATGTGGGTTACATTGATTTTTGAATATTGAACCAGCCTTGCATCCCTGGAATAAACCCCACTTGGTCATGACGTATATTTTTAAATATATTACTGGTATATTATAATTTGCAAATATTTTGTTGAAGAATTTTATATGTATGGTCATTAGGGATATTTGTCTTTGTTTTGGGGGCTTGTTCTTTATTCTGTCTTATTTTGGTATCAAGGTAATACTGGCCTTATACAATAAGATGGAGATATTACTCCTGCTTTCTCGGAGGAATCATGTTGAATTGGTGTAAATTCTTCTTTAAGCATTTGGCAGAATTACCCAATAAAATTATCTGGACCTGAAGATTCCTTTCTCATGAGGTTTTAAATTGTTAATTCATTTTCTTTGATAGTTATTGGACTATTCAATTATTTCATCTTGGGTAAGTTTTAGTTGGTATCTCTTTTAAGAATCAGAAATTGTATCATCTTTGCACTTTGTTGTGGCTTTGATCTATTTGTATTTCTAAATCTTTCCCTGTCTATGCGGGTAATATATGCTTTCCTAGAAAATGGATTAATTTAATTCCATCTGCCATGTTTCAGCTTTATCCAAATTTTCATATCTATTTGTAATCTGTCTTGATATAAGTTGTGGATGTAGGAGTGTGTATGTACACATATTTGTATGCATAATATATACGTGTACAGGGATGTATGTGTATAATGTGTGTGTGAATATATGTGTGTGCATTCATATTCAGTATTTTGGATTTTGGATGAATGGAAAGAAAGGTAGATTTGTTAGCCTTGTCTGCTATTTGAACAAATACATTCTATGTTTGTTCTCACTTTGTTTTCTCAGTGTCACCATCCTACCTCTTTCTCTCTGAGGAAATCTAAGTCTTAAGGCCAATCTTAAGTGTTTACTCTTTTCTGAAGATTTTTTTGACTCTCCTGGTAGCTGTATGCTCCCTTATGACTTTGACATCATCATCATTATAATTTTAATATTGTAATGCAATGGTGCTTTTTCCACAATGATGTCCTCATTAAACTTTGAACCTCTTGAAACTAGGGATCATGCAATTTCTAATTTGTAATCCCGAAGTATAGCTCTGTTCAGGCATCAAATAAGCTGTGTATAAATGATATGCTTTTCTTTTAACATAACTATACAAATGAATGCATTTTAATATTGTATATATTGAAAACTTAGCTATTTTAAAAAAATGTTATTCTTCTCTTAATTTATTCTGAATAACTGTAATCAGGAAAATAGTTTTCCTAGTTTATCTTTTTGAAATGTGGATTATTTATTTGCTCATGTAGTGCAGGTGTTTTATAACCAGTACAAAGACCTTAGTAAACTACCAAGGATATTTACATAGTGCTAACTTTATGACTGGAATTCAGTACTTGTATTTAATTTCTCCATGAACCATATGCTCACAGTTATGACTAAAACTAGCTCAGTCACTGGGTAATTAGTCATTTGCTTAGTAGTGAGTTTAGGGGGGTGTCTCCGAAATCCTGGGCCCCAGGTGCATTCCTTACACAAGAATTAGCCTCTATGATCATTTTCTTGCTTCTGTATTCAATTGCCCCTAATGTTTAGCTCTACCTGGAGAATTTCATCTCATTATATTTGATGGCCATTATGTACAGCAAATTAAATATAAACTTTACTACCCTGGACTAACTGGTAGAAAACTAGATCTGGTTTTGAAAACGAGTAATAAAGTCAAATATTCTTAAAGGTGCTGATTTTAAGAGGCTAACAAGGTAAGGGCAATTAGAAGGTTTTAGTCCCTTGTATTTATATATGAATAAAACACCTAAATGATATTTGCAAGAGCCTTGAAGCAAATTAATGTCTTGAGCAAGTTAAAAGATGCTCCTTGTAATCTTATAGTATTTGCTTATATGGTAATACATTTTTATAGACAGAGAAAATATATATATTAGTCCATGGAAGCCCTCATGTAAATTATCACTAAGTATGACTTTGAGGAGTTAAAAAGATAAATATTAAGTGTATTGCAGTGTTTATGTGTGTTAAAATTATGATATTAATAGTTTACTTCCATCTTCATCTGTTTTAAACATAAGTAAACTGTAGTAAACCAAGATAATGAAGCTAACATTACACAAATGCTTAAAAACAGGTAGAATCAATACTTCCAATAAATTTTAAATTAACAAGGCTCTAATAAAATAAAAACCTGCCTAGCGTAAGAACCTGATAGCATAGCATTTCAGAGCACTCACACTAGCCTCCTGTTAAAGTCTTTAATTCTGTTAATATTTACAGCTGCTGAAGTATAAAGCATTCCAATGAATAAAATAGCATTGTTTAGCTCCACAGTCACCTTCAACAAGAAAACAAATCAGCTCCATAGTAGTTTCACTAATTTATATTCCCACCAACAGTGTATAAGGGTTTCCCTTTTCCCAACCTTCGCCAGCATTCATTATTGCCTGTCTTTTTGCTAAAAGCCATTTTAACCGGGGTGAGATGATATCTCATTGTAGTTTTGGTTTGCATTTCTCTGATGACCAATGATGTTGAAGATTTTTTCATATACTTTTGACCATTTGTATGTTTTCATTGAGAAATGTCTATTCAGATCTTTTGCCCATTTTTAATTGGATTATTTGATTCATTCCTATTGAGTTGTTGGAAGTATAATGCACTCCCATGTTTATTGCAGCACTATTTACAATAGCCAAGATTTGGAATCAACCTATGTGTCCATGAATACATGAATGGGTAAAGAAGTTGTGGTACATATACACAATGGAATATTATATAGCCACAAAATAGAATGAAATCCTGCCATTTGCAACAACATGGATGGAACTGGAGAACATTATGTTAAATGAAATAAGCTAAGCAAAGAAAGATAAATCTCACATGTTCTCACTCATATGTGGGAGCTAAATATTAAAACAATTGATCTCATGGAGACAGAGTAGAATGATGGTTTTCAGAAGCTGAGAAGGGTAGCAGGGAGAGAGGATAAAATGGAGATGGTTAATAGGTGCAAAAATATAGTCAGATAGAATGAACAATATTTGATAGCACAAAAAAGTGATTATAATCAACAAGTTAGGGTATAACTTAAAATAACTAAAAGAGTGTAATAGGAATGTTTCTAACACAAAGAAATGGTAAATGACTGAGGCAAATGGATACTCCAATTACTCTAATTTGATTAATTCACATTGTATGTCTGTATCAAAACATCACATGTACCCTATAAGATATACAACTGTTATGTACCCATAACAATTAAAATTTTAGAAATTAAAAAAAACACAAAATTAGCTCAATTTAATAGAAATTAGCATTTTTCTGTTCTATGAAAGTATTATGGAACCTTTATTGGGTTTGTTCGGATTGACATTTATGCTTGTAATTCCCTCAGAGAAACTCTTTTGTTAAATCATTATGAAAGGGTGGTGGCTCACGCCTGTAATCCTAGCACTCTGGGAGGCCCAGGCGGGCAGATTGCTCAAGGTCAGGAGTTCGAAATCAGCCTGAGTAAGAGCAAGACCCTGTCTCTACTACAAATAGAAAGAAATTAATTGGCCAACTAATATATATAGAAAAAATCAGCTGGGCATGGTGGTGCATGCCTGTAGTCCCAGCTACTCGGGAGGCTGAGGCAGTAGGATTGCTTGAGCCCAGGAGTTTGAAGCTGCTGTGAGCTAGGTTGACATCATGGCACTCACTCTAGCCTGGGCAGCAAAGTGAGACTCTGTCTCAAAAAAAAAAAAATTATTATGAAAGGCTGCAGAGTCTAGAGGTATGGTGAAATCACAAATGCTTTAGAGACTAATTGGGTTTGAATGCTGCTGGTTCAGTAATTTATTCATTGGATGACCACGGCCACATTAGTTGACCTCATTTGTTTACCTGTGAAATGAGGTTGTAAAAATATCTGACCTTATTGGATTGTTGTGAGCATTCAGTGAAAAAACATTTGATTTGTGGTGAGAATATTTCTCATCTAATAATTGTGTAACCTTGGTAAGGGTATAGAAGAGGGAGAGAAAATTAAAACTGAGTCGGGTGTTGGCTTATTTATAGGACTCTTCCCTGCTTCAAATGGTTTCTCTCATTTGTAGAAAAAATAGAAGAACAGTACTGAGATAATAACACACAGCTTTGACTCTAAGATGCCAGTGATTGTTAAATATGTCCCAATTTCAGAATATCCAAAATGGGATGAAATGTGGGTTTTGGAATTGATTTTTGGTAATGATTAATATATAGTGAGGACTAACAATATGGTAGGAACTGCTCTAAATGTTATATACATATTAATTTTATTCTTCATTAAAAAATCAAGTAACTGCTATTGTTATCTGTGTTTTGCAGAGATTAGGTAACTCTTTCAAGAGCACTCAGCTAGTACATACAGCTGAGCCATAGCTGGAGAGGAGCTCTGTGCACTGAATTTACCTCCTACACCAAGACATAGCCTTTACCAGAAGAAGATTCTTTTACATAGAAGTCAAGAGTCAGGGGGATTGGAGAAGGGGAAAGTTGGGGAATGGGAATTGGTATCATTTCTGTGTTGTGTGTCATGCTCAAATGCCTATGGAACGGCCTACTTATTTATTGATAATGTCTAGTGTTAGTGCTGAAATAAGTATAACTTTGTGAGTTAAGGAGATTTGAAGCTGGGAGTAAAGTATTAAAATTATCCCAGTGAAGCCAATCTGAAAATTAAAAACAAAACAAAACAAAAAAACTTCACTGAGGGGCAGTTGCCAAACCCCTGGCAATTGCTGATATGTTTACTATCTCTATAGTTTTGCCTTTTCCAGAATGTCATATAAATGAAATCATACAGTATGTAGTCTTTTCAGATTGGCTTATTTCACTTAGCAATATGCAACGAAGACTCATTGGTGTCTTTGTTTGGCTTGATAGCTCATCATCCTCTTTTTTATCAATGAGTGTTATTCTGTTGTATGGATGTACCATGGTTTATTTATCCATTAACCTATTGAAGGATAACTTGGTTGCTTTTATAGATTTTCATCTATGTATCCTGTGTTATAGCCACTTCAAACTATTTTTAGGTCTCTCAATTTGTCATGGGCTTTAATTCTTTTGTGCCATTGCCCATGTCTGCTTTTCTCTTTATATATCTCCCTGTATACATCCCTTCACTCTATTTCACATCTCAACTGAAGCCAGATTCTACTGGGTGTCCTTCCCATATTCTTCTACCCTATTGCTTATCAAGCTTCAATATGCAATTAGCCACCTGCAGATGTTTTTAAAATGCAGAGTATGATTCAGTAGGTATGTGGTGGAGCCTAAGGCTTTTGCATTTCTAACAAGTGCCCCAGGATGTTGATGCTGCTGGTACATGATATCCTGTGCTGTAATTGTTTTTCTTGGCTATGTCTACTAGACAAGGAGCTTCTTGAAGGTGGGAACCCATGGGAGATAATGGAGCTATAGACTCCATTATCTCCAATGTATATCTGTATTGGAGATAATGGAGTCTATAGCTCCTCCACTTAACTTAGAATGTCTTTTACAATCCTATCCCAAACTAAATTTCTGGACCTTTTTTCCACCACTCAATTTCTTTAAGTCCACATATTATTATTTGTCACATACTATTCTCAATGTAGGTATCTCACATAAATGAAAATATGTTAATTTACAAGTTGTAAATCTCTAATAGGGCAAATTGATGAGATAAATATACTGATTACTCATTCAGTCATATTTGTGGATATAACACCCGAAGACATGCCCTAAAAAGAAAGATTATAAAGGAAAGTCATAGTTCTCTATTTTGATTGGCAAAGCGATTCTATCAAAAAAAAAAAAACAAAAAAACAGTGAATACTTGTGAGAGAAGCATAATGGGGAAAATTAGTATCAGAATTTCCATTTTCCTTCCTTATTCATACTGAATAGGCACATAATAGTGAATGACACCACAAAACTGAATTTTCTACCAGGTATCCACATGACTCTCTAACTTTTGGCAATGTAGTTCTCTAGTTATCCATGCTAGCATACAATCATAGAAGAAACACAACCTAAAAACACTTAATGAAGAAAGAAGTAAGACACCCAATTTAGAATTCAAAAAAGCACTTTAACATTGGATATATTCAAATGCTTTCTTCTCAGGAAGGTGGAAGGATTTCAAGTCATGTGTGCTGACAAGGTCATTCTTTGAAGCTGTGAGAAAAACTGACGTGGCAATTCAATATTCTTACTTTTCTGGACTGTGCATATCTTACAAATCTGTTTTCCTCACGTACTTTTTCCCATCTTAATAGGATGAGTTAGTTTCTTCACATGTGAATATGTAACAGCATTCCTGTCTGCGAAACTAAGGTTTTTATTTTATTTTTTATCTTAGTGTGATATTTAATCTTCAATTATATATTTAGTATTCCATGTATCTCTGCATAGAAGAATGAGGCTGTGATTATTGTAAGAAAGAAAAGGACAGAGTTGAAATGCCAAAAAGCAAGCAAGTGCACATATAGGAGTAAGATTCACTGGGTGTCAGGCAGGTAGGAGGGGGAGGAGGGCTTAATGGCTGCAGTGTGCACTGTCTGGGGGATGGGCATGCTTGAAGCTCTGACTCGGGTAGGGCAAAGGCAATATATGTAACCTAAACATTTGTACCCCCATAATATGTTGAAACAAAAAAAAATAAGAGGGAAAATAAGTTAAAAAAAAGTCTATTATCTCTTGGCCCAAACACAAAATACTTAAATAAATCCGGTTTTTCCTAGATGAGAGAGAATGGTAAAATGTGCTAAAACATCTATTTACCTTGGTCAAGCCATTCCATTTTATGCTAACTTTACCATGTTAGAAATACTTGAAGGTATTGTTATTTTTGTGTCTCCACTGTTTGCCAAATATTTTGGCACATAGTTCTGTGTCTAACTATTGTTTAGCATGTTCTTTCACATAAATATAGCAAAAGGACTTGTAGAAATAAAACGTGAATAACATTATCTTGGAAATACTATGAAGTGAGGGTCTGGGATTATCATAAATTTAAAGTATTTATTTAGTTATTCTAGGGGGTCCCTTTTAGAAATAGCTGCTTTCCACAATGCCACATTTCCATTTATACATTTCGTTGATTTTTTAAAGTTAATGTGTACACTTTGAATGCTTAAAGTTCTTTTTTTATGTCCCCTACCACAGAATGTAATATTTCACATAAGAGTGATAAAATGAAAGGTGTATGACTATCTCAAAGCAACCCAAATATTTATCAGAAATTTGTAGAAATTTAATTGCTGGTAATATGGCCTCATCCCTATATTTCATTACTCAATCCTTCTTTTATCCAAACTTTTGGCCACTATGAAATATCCCTGGACCCCAAACACTAAATTACCTCTTTTATATCCTCTTTTCTCATATATAATTCCAAAAATGGTTCTTTGTCCCTCCAAATGTTGCTATGTTATTTTTCTGACTACTTATACACTTGGTTACTTGGAAAAGATGCTATCAATTTTCTTTATAAGCCAAATGAAGATAAAATAAATAGAAAACTCTTCTAGAGACCATAATTTATTTATACACAAATAAAACTTATACTTAAATTGAGGACAAGTCTTGTTCAAGTATGCCAAAGAAAGTATATTGTTATACATACAAGAAAATTTACATTCTCAGAAGAATTTCAATATAAGAAAGGGTAAATATTTTTATTCATTAGCTCTTAATATTAGTATAAAATATTCACCTGTTAAGAAAAATTATTATAAAGAGATGTTAAGGGATTGGTGTTTTCAATTTAGACATATTGACTGCATTGCTCAAAAATAAACAGAGTTGTCTAATTTACCTTTAAAGACACGATCATAAGTGATAATTTTGTTAAGCAAAGCAATTTGGGGTAGTGGAAAGGACTCTGTACTGGAAGTCAAGAGATCTGGAAGCATCTTTGCCTGTTTTTTGGCACTGTGAAAACTAAATTGATTTAAACTTTGAATGGGCTAATCAAGATGCCAGGTTTGTTACTGGTATTCAAAACATATTTCACATTCTATTTACTTTCTTCTACTTTTTTTCAAAATGTATACTAGCTATCAAATACATGTAATCATTAGAAAAATATACATATTACATGATGCAGATTTACCTCCTGCAACTTCTAATGCAATATTATGACTTTATTTTCACTCTTTTTTGTATAGAGATCTTTGTTCTCAGCCAAATTCAGCCTTATTTTATCATTCTGTTTATGTTATGACACCTATACTCAAATGTATGTGGTGGTAGATAACAGAGATGGAAATAGAGAAAAAATGAAATATTCAGTGGATTTCTAAAATATATTACTATTTTCCTCTAATTTAATTGCTACAGTTACTCCTAATGTTTTCTCCAAAACTGTACCTAAAACAAAATATTCATATACATTTTTATATGTTGCTCATCATATTCTGACATAGTGGTTTTGCTATTTTTCCAGCATCATTGATTAGTGATTGAAAGTTTGGCAACAAATAGTGAAGAGTATAGCAAAGCTAGAATCACAAATAATGCCTACAGATGAAGTTTCAGGGGTCCTATAATAGAAGTTGATGAAAACTGATGAATTAAGGATAATAATAGAGAGAGGCAAAAAACAAAACCAGCCAGCAGAATAGAAATTTAGTACTTCTTCCTTTATTACCTCCCCCCATACCATTTCTAGGAATATAAACACAGATTCCTTTATAATATCAATAAGATTACGGCATGACTTTACTGTAATTTATATATAGACTTTCTTCTTCAACTTTGGAAAAAGAGACAGAAAACAATAGTTTTCCCTCTTTGGGGTGATAATAACCAGCATAACCCACTGAAGAGGTACAAAAGGAAAACCAAAGGAAGTAGTTAAGTTGGATTCAAGCCTCTTTTTCTCATTGTCCTCAATTTACATGAGCCCCAACCAAACAAATAGGTCTTTCTAAAATACTTTTTCCAGATATGTTTTATACCACTGGGATGCTCCATCACTCATATATATTTCTGCATGTTGTGCTGAATGATTTTGGATTCTCACCTAGAATTCCCATTTTTTTAGTGTATGGAAGGAGTAGCATAACAATCACAGTCACACATACCCTCACTCAGCTAGTCTTGCCAGAAGAAGCCAGCAATCATAGGGACTAGTGCCTGAGTTAACTGTTCTAGAAGTAGCTTGTCCCCAATTTACTTACTGGTGGTAGATTAAGGGGAAAGAACACACTGCCTGATTATAGATCCATGGATATTTTTTATACCCTTCAAATTACTCCATTTTTATCATTGAAAAAATCCGTATTACCTGATGTTTTCAGTTAACCCATTGCCACTCTTCCAACATTTTATCTTTTGTCCATATCCCTAGGTTTCATTTGGTTAAAAAACCCTCACCCATATAGGCAGTCACTCCATGAAGTTGCAGGAACTTCATAATGTTTAAAAAATGCTTCTGAGCAGATTTTAAACATCTTATATATTCAATGAAATTGTAATAGGCAATCCCCAGTTCCCATCTGGCTCTGAATTCAGTAGAGAGCTTAAGTCAAAACATGTCGTAGAATTTTAATCTACTACTTGTAAAGACAGATGATCCTCACAACTGACTTGTATTGTGTATATTTAAAATAATCAGGCATCATTAAAGGGATTCCACTAGTCTTCTCCAAATAGGGGCCCAGGTCATACCACATACGACTATCATAAATTCAGTGTTTCTAAACATTGTAATTATTTTCATATTTATTTATTGAACATGGAAATCCAAAGAACAATTCTAAGCTTTAAAAGCCCCTTTCCATTCAATCCATAACCTCTCTAGTTTTTTCTTTTAGGTTGTAAAATGTAAGACAATGATCTCACAATTCTGAGTCTGATTAGCTAATCAGTCTCTCTTTCATTTAACCCTGATATGGGCTCCTATTGGCCCTAATCTTTATTTTAAACACCATTCTCATAAATTTTTTATTAAAAACTAAAATTAAAATCAGATTTCTTAATAAATTGAACATTTTTCCAAAGATGTGAACTTAAGAAATGCTGGTACCACTTAACCTTCTGTAAACAATGGAGCACACATTCTTTCAATTAATGTAATATACATAGTGACATTACTTACTCCGTAGGATTACTTACATATTGTTACTCAATGTGAGAATAAAAGGTAACATACAATTACTACGGATGCTTGGACTTAAACTCAATGTAAAAATAGTGATATGTGCCTATTTGTAATAGTTTATTGATAGTATATTGAAGTTTATGTAATTATGAATGCCACACTGGCATATAGATAATATCCTCATTAAACTGTCCTACATTCCCATACAGCTATACTTAGTAGCTACACTTACCTATAATCATTGATGTATTTGTAATTGCCTTGCAAGTTACAGGGACATTTTTCTAGGCAGAAAAGGCACCTTCCAGGTCTAATTTTAAGAGTCAACACTACCAAGTGTGGTATATATATTCAAAGACACCAGGAAGACTGCATCTAAAACATACACCTCTATTCTGCAGAGGCCTGAATTCCCAAAATTATTCATTCTCTTCTCATACAGTAAATCATTACTTTGTCTTCTGCCAAATATCAAACTTCTTTTGAAGAAAACATATTAAACCTAATTGGTTAATAATAACATCGTGGCTAAGTTTTAGGTTATTTTCTGTGTAAAATTCTGACTGGTACAGTAACATTAAAAAATTCATCTTTCTTGTTCCTTGTACATATGAAGTGCTTCATAGATGTTTGTTCAGTGAATTCAGTAAACTGTTATTACCTGCCTGCTCTGTGCCTGACATAATACTAAGAAGCAAGAAAACAAAGTTATCTAAAGGATAATCCTTGACATTCAACTCTAGAGGCAGACACATGTACAACTAAGTGGATTAGTCTAGCAATACATACAGAATTCTACTGAAAAATTCTTCTGGGATGGGTGTCAGAGGAAATAATAATTGATTTGGGCCTTGGAGCATCACTGAATAGGTTTATAAAGGCTAAATTCATTTTTAAAATAAAGACAATAATTCTAGTACATATTCTGGCTAAATTTCAGATCTGAAACTTATCTTAAGCTGGAGGAAAGAGTGATACCTCAGATGCAAAGAAAGCCTACCTACCTCTAATTAGCAGATTCATACTCTTTTTTTAAAAAAATTAACTTTGGTAAAATACACACAACACAAAGTGTACCATCTTGCCCTTTTCTGAGTGTACAATTCAGTAATGTTAAGTACATTTATTCACATTGTTGTACAACCTATCTCCAGAACTCTTTTCATCTTGCAAAACTAAAACTTGATACCTATTAAACAACAGCTTCCCACTCCCCAACTACTCCCAGCCCCTGGCAGCCACCATTCTACTTTCTGTCTCTATGAATTAGACTACTCTAGGTACCTTATGTAAGTGAAATCATACAGTAATTATCTTTTTTTACTTAACATAATGTCCTTCATAGATCATCCATGTGACCTTTCCTTTTTAAGGTATATACCACATTTTAAGGTATATATATCACATTTTGTTTATTCATTTATCTGTTGGTTGACATTTGGGTTGCTTCCAGCTCTTGGGTCTTGTGTATAATGCTGCTGTGAACACAAGTGTGCAAATCTCTTTGACACTTTGCTTTCAATTCTTTTAGGTATATACCCAAAAGTGAAATTGCTGGATCAAAGGGGAGTTCTATTTTTTAGATTTTTTGGGAGAACTGACAAAATGTCTTGCATAGTGGCTGCACCATTTTACATTCCCATAATGTAACAGTGCACAAAGGTTCCAATTTCTTTACATCTTTACAAACATTAGTTATTTTCTGTTTTGGGACAGTAGCCATCCTAATGGGTGTGAGGTGGTATCTCATTGTGGTTTTCATTTGCATTTACCTAATGACAGTGATATTGAGCATCCTTTCATGTGCTTGTTGGACATATGTATATGTCTTTTGGAAAAATGTTTACTCAAGTTCTTTGCCCATTTTTTCATCAGGTTGTTTGTTTATTCTTCTCAAGTTGTTGGAGTTCTTTATAAATTTAGATATTAACCCCTTACCATATATATGATTTGCAAATATTTTTCCCATTCCATAGGTTACATTTTCACTCTATTGATTGAATCATTTGATGCATAAAAGATTTTTATTTGTATCTGTCCAGTTGATCTATTTTGTCTTTTGTTGCCTATGATTCTGGTGTTATATCTAAGAAATCATTGCCAAATCAAAGCTTTTCCCCTATGTTTTCTTCTAAGAGCTTTAGAGTTTTAGCTCTTACCTTTAGGCCTTTGATCCATTTGGACTTAATTTTTGTATATAGTGTAAGGTAAGGGTCCAACTGTATTCTTTTGCATGTGGGTAGCCAATTTTCCCAACACTACTTGTTGAAAACACTATTCTTTCCCTGTTGAATGGTCTTGGTAGCCTTGCCAAAAATCATTTGATATGCAAGGATTTTTTTGTGGGCCCTCTATTTTATTCCATTGCTCTATATCTGTATCTTTATGCCAGTACGACACTTTTTATTACTATAGCTCTGTGATAATCATACACACTTTTGCTCGGAAATGTTCCTGGTAGAGTTTATATAGAAACCCAAGTATTCTGTATACTTTAATAGTTGTAGTCAGGCTCTTTTTCTCCAATAGAAGGAATTACTTATCTACTTGAATTGAATCAATTTGGGGTTCATATGAATGCTAGTTTACCTCCGATTGCAATCTAATACTAACAGATTATTTGATTCCATTTTTGTTTTATTTTTGGATTCTAACTAGATCAATTTTTATTAGTATTGGTAGTGAGTTTGTCTTCAAAATGAATACTGCCTTCATTACTTAAATTATACCAGTTATGTCCTTTTACAAGTAATTCTTTTTATATTGTGTCAAATCCCCAAACTAAACTGTTATTTTGGATATTTGCAGAAGCATTTTTTGTGAACATTAATTAAATATTTCTGAGCAGGTTTCTTTTAGTTTACACTATCTCAAAATAAACAAATTGATATTAAAATTGTAGCCCATATTAAACCTCAATTATTGAAAGCCATATTAGCAAAACAAATTAGTTCAAAATAAAGAAAATCTATTTTTTGGAAAATTAAACAGTTTTGTGCTGCTTGCCAACCTTCATTTTCTGGATAAGTTATCAGAGATTGATCTCAGAATTCAAAGTTTTAAAAATTCTAAAATTTTAAAATTAATTTTAAAATCATGGAATGTTCTACCTATTATGTCAACTTTGAACACATTCCAACTAAGATTAGATATAATTCCACATTTGAAATACTGAATATATCTATGTATAATATCTCTATGTACTTACCCTCAAAATTGAATTAAGTTTAAAAATCAATGATATGTGTAACAGAATTCAAAATGATATATTTAATATTCATTTCATGAGTAAACTGGAAGGAGAGAAGAAAGAGAGCAGGGCTTTAACAGTACTCAAATAAATAATGGATAAAACTTTTCAAATTTGTCAAGAGACACAAACCTATGGATTAAATAATCCAAGCAAACTCTAAACAGAATAAACTCAAAGAAAACCATGTCGAGATATATAATGATGAAATTCTGAATTGCTAAAGATAAAGAAATAAATCTTGAAAGCAGCTTGAGAAAACAAAACAAAACAAAAAAAACTAGTTCCTTACCTGTAGGGGAAAAACACTTTGTATACAGATTTTTCATAGAAACCATGTAGCTCAGAAGGAAGTGATACAATGTTTTTCAAGTGCTCAAACAAAAGAACTGTTAACCCAGAATCCTATACTCAGTAAAAATATTTTTCAGAAAGAAAGAAAAATCAAAATATTTTCAGATGAAGGAAAACTAAAAGAATTTGTTGCAAGCAGAACTACTCTATAAGAATGTCAATAGGAAGTTCTCTAAGCAGAAAGGAAATGATAAAAGAAGGAACTATGGAATATATGGAAGGAAGAAAGAACATAGGAAGAAAAACTATGGGTAAATAGGCTTTCCATCTACTCTTGAGTTTTTAAAATTATATTTGATGGCTAAAGCAAAAATTATAACATCATATGATATGATTCTAAATGTATATAGAGGCAATATTTAAGATAATTATATTAATAAATTGAGTGGGTAAAGGGATATAAGAGAGGTAAGGTTTCTATGCTTTACTCAAACTGATAAAAGATGGCACCAGTAACTGTTATGAGATTTTATATGTATGTGTGTGTATATATGTATCTCAAGCACTAAAAATCTATATAAGGCTATATAGATATGCAGAGAGAACAATACAGTTAAATCAAAATGGACTTCTAAATGATATGGATAAATTATCTAGAAATTATAATTGCCAAAAGTGACCCAAGAGAAAATAGAAAATGTATAAATATGAGTAATATTTCAAGAAACTGAATTGTAGGAAGAAAAGAACAATAGCAATTTCTACTTCTTAAAAGATAACTAAGCCTGATGATTTTGCAGGCAAGTCTTTATTAAACATTCAGGAGACATAGGTCCTATCTTATACAAACATTTCAAAGAACAAAATGTAGAGAAAGATACTCATCATGTGATATAGCTAATGTAACTTTGATATAAAAACTGAATAAGAATAAATAAATGAACAAGAATAGTAAGAGAAAAAATTATAAACATAGACACAAAAATCCTAAATATATTATGGTACTAGCAAAGAGAATTAAGCCATGAGAAAAACTGTCTGACTAGATGTGATGAAAGAGTAAAAATTCTTCTATCTACCCGAGAGGATAAACATGATGAGCATGACCTGCAGCCACTACTGGGGCCTCTGCTATCAACATACTGAAGGAAGAATGGCCACTCCTGCTGACCGTTGACCTCTCCCTGGGCACTGCTGCTCGAACCAAGTTCTCCAGCTACCTCTGGGCTAGTGTGCTTAACTTCTTGAAGTGCCAGGGCATCACAGTTATTTGGGGCTCTTTGTACAAATGGGCAGAATAACTCATTTCTCACTATGTGTTACACCGACCCCTGGGTATAGAAGCTGGGCTTTTTCTATCTTAAGATTTCATAGAGTCACTAGTCTAGTTGACAGTAGCCCCTTCCTTAGAAGTAAACTATCCAATCCAAAACTTACTGCCCCCTTCCCGCAACTTCACAATTCAGTTAACCCCTTCTCTTATCACTCCCCCTCCCCCAACTTTAGATTCATCCATTTTCTAGCCTGAGTCAATCCCTTCCAACCCTAGCAGTTTATTCTCCCTAATCCAAACCCCACCTTCAAATCCTGAGTCCTTACCACCAACTCCCAATGGACACCATTTCCCCAGTCCTGCTTCAACCCACACACTCCAATTAATATCATATTTTCACACCACAGACACTCATGGTGTAAAAATGTCCACAATGCTAACTTTCCTTTTATAAAAAAACAAAGGTAGCAGGAGAAAGAAAACCAGAGACCACTGTTAAAGGTTTTGTTTGTTTGCCTAAGGCCTGATGTTTCAAAATCCTCTGGGAAAGGACCAAGTTTCCATTTTTTAAGAGCTTTATAAAGGTATAATTAATATACAAAAAAACTGCACATATTTAACATCTATAATTTGATGAGTGTGAAAGCTGCTTTTTCTTTAGAGAAGCTTATCCCCTCATTTTTGAAATTTTAAAATAGCTTTTCCAAAGCCTCTAATTTCAATGTTAAAATCTTCTTGTTTAAGAATGGGAGAAAATTTTTGCATCCTATGCATCCAATAAGGGACTGATAACTAGAATATACTTAGAACTCACGAAAATTAGGAAGAAAAAATCAAATAACCCCATTAAAAAGTGGGCAAAAGACTTGAACAGAAATTTTTCTAAAGAAGACAGAAGAATGGCCAACAAACATATGAAGAAATGCTCAACATCTCTAATCATCAGGGAAATGCAAATCAAAACCACAATGAGATATCACTTAACCCCAGTGAGAATGGCCTTTATCAAAAAATCTCCAAACAATAAATGCTGGCGTGGTTGCGGAGAGAGAGGAACACTCCTACACTGCTGGTGGGACTGCAAACTAGTTCAACCTCTGTGGAAAGCAATATGGAGATACCTTAAAGCGATACAAGTGAATCTACCATTTGATCCAGCAATCCCATTGCTGGGCATCTACCCAAATGATCCAGTGACACTCTACAAAAAAGACACCTGCACTCGAATGTTTATAGCAGCACAATTCATAATTGCAAGGTTGTGGAAACAGCCCAAGTGCCCATCCATCCAAGAATGGATTAATAAAATGTGGTATATGTATACCATGGAGTACTATTCAGCTCTAAGAAACAATGGTGATATAGCACATCTTATATTTTCCTGGTTAGAGCTGGAACCCATACTACTAAGTGAAGTATCCCAAGAATGGAAAAACAAGCACCAGATATATTCTCCAGAAAACTGGTATTAACTGAGTAGCACCTAAGTGGACACATAGGTACTACAGTAATAGGGTATTGGGCAGGTGGGAGGGGGGAGGGGGGTGGGTATATACATACATAATGAGTGAGATGTGCACCATCTGGGGGATGGTCATGATGGAGACTCAGACTTTTGGGGGGAGGGGGGGAAATGGGCATTTATTGAAACCTTAAAATCTGTACCCCCATAATATGCCAAAATAAAAAAAAATTAAAAAAAAATCTTCTTGTTTAAATAAGAAATATAACATGTAACCTAAACATGTGTACCCCCATAATATGCTGAAATAAAAAAATAAGAAATGATCTACAGTTCTTATCTTTTGAACCCCATGCCAGTTATAGCAGACACTGTTAGTTGATTCCCTTCA
This sequence comes from Microcebus murinus, assembly GCF_040939455.1. Lineage (NCBI taxonomy): Eukaryota > Metazoa > Chordata > Mammalia > Primates > Cheirogaleidae > Microcebus > Microcebus murinus. The sequence continues at coordinate 97,775,328 of NC_134136.1, forward strand.
TCTGTTCTTATTCTACTACTTTTTCTCAGTTTTATTTAATTATCTACCCTCCTCCACAGGGCTACATGTTTCAGGAATCAGAAAGATGGTTCTTAACTGGACTGAACCCATAGTAATAGTACAATTTTTTTTTCATTTTTTTGCTTTGGACATGGATTTGTTGCATAATTTTAGCAAACGAAATGATGAAAGGAAGTCTGAGTGGGCAAAGAGGATGATACTTTCGGGAAAGTGTTTCCTTAATTTTTTTTTAAAGGCGACCAAAGAAATCAAGGAATGTTTCTCTGGACATTGTTGTGTTTGGATGTGGTGCCTAGAACTAAGGCAGCCATCTTACTATTAGGAGGGGAACTAGCCTGAAGGCCTTGAAAAAGGAAGGATGGCAAAACAAATATTGGAAAAACCTGAATCCTTAAAAGGGTCATTGAGCCTATGAATTAACCAGCCTGGCAGCTGCCCTTTTTGGTTAGTGAAATAAAATCTGTCTGTACTGTTTAAATCTATTTGAGTTTATTTTTATTCTACTTCCCATTAAAAGTAGTCAAATTGATACAACAATTTCAAAATGGAAATACTCTGCCTTCCTTTACACATCTATGCTTGCAGATTACTGAGTTAAAGATATGTGTTTGATTTTCATGCAAGAATTTTGAGATAAAACATTTGAGTTTTCATTTAAGTGATTTTGTTTTTCTTCAACAATAAGAACAAGAATTTAATGTCCGTAAAGAAAGGCATGATTAATAACCTGGTCTGATATTGGACTAACTCCACAGAGGAGAGCAGGGAAATTCCCTCTGGATAGTTCAGGTTTTATCTATTCCTTTTTCGGTAACTCACTATCAAAGACAGAATTTTTGATTAAAAAATAAAAATGGATTCTACCTTTAACAAGATCAGAGGGACTAACTAAAAATAATGCAGGAACATCCAAAGCAAATGAACACTCTTTAGATGTATGGCTCACAAGAAAAATACGAATAAAGAAGAGTTGAGCAAATTTATTCTTAACTTTTAAAAAGTTATAATGGAAAATAAAACCATTAAAGTAAGATCAAATTTAGAGCCTGCAGAACACCATCTTTTTTTCATCTCGGCTTAGAACACTAAATCAAAAATGACAATTACTTTTGCCTGTGCTTATCTCAAAGACAGCCGAGTAATGTGAGTGGATGTAAGCTTATTCATCCTTATGAATGTAAATCCAAGATGTAGAGATGCTGTACTGTCTTGCGCATTTGTCTCCTCTTAAGGCGGTAGTCTATTCAATTTAATAAACTCAATTTAATAAACCTAATATCTACTGTGGTCAAATCTATGTACTAAGTTCTTGAGGGGTGGAGAGGAGGATGGAAATGAGGCAAAGATGAACAAGGTAATTGATGGGCGAAAAAGCCACTTCAAAGTTGTCTGCAAAACTAATTATTAATAGAATGGTAGTTTCTGATGCTCTTTAATGCTGTATCTAAACAAAACATCAAAGGGCAAAGAGAAATGAGAGGCTATCTTCAGCGGGAGAAGGGGAAAATAACTTCAAAGAAAAGATAGCTCTTGAACCTGGGAAAAACATGTACAGTTCCAGTAAGTAAAAACTGGGGTGAAGTCTTTTCCTGTCTGAGGAAATAGCTGAAAGGATATATTTGGGAAAAATAGTCAAAGTTGCACAGTCTATAGTAGTGGATCTCAACCTTTGTTGTATATTCAAATCAGCTGGGAAAACTAAACTTAATGCCCAATCTATACCCCAAAGCAAAATATCTGGGGAGGAAACCAGGCATCAGGATTTTATATTAAATAAAATTTTAAGTGATTTCACCTTGCAGCCAAGATCCAGAGTATCTGGACTATAAAGACTTCCCTGATCTAGTCTTTATCCTCTCCTCAACACTTATCACCCTCCACTCCCATCACTCACTATGCTCCGGACAGATGGGCTTTCTTTCTGTTCCAGAATAAGCTTTTCTTTCTCTCCCTCAGAACTTTACATATGTTGCTCCTTCTGCAAGAATGTTTTTCCTACCAAACTCACCTTCCCTGGCTAATTTTACTAGTCTTTTTGAAATCAAACATTAATTCTTCTGAAAGCTTCCTTAAAACTTGAATCAAAACTTGTCTGTTTGTTAAATACCCATTGTGCCCCATTCAGTTCCTTCTTAGCACTTACCATAATTTACAATTGTAAATGCATTTATGAGATTGTTGGTACAAGTTTTCTTGCCTCTAAGAACCATGCCAGTGGGGAGTATGTGAGTTTCACTCACTCATTGATCACCGATTTCTAAAATCATGTCTAGTGCATAGTAGGTATTGAATTAAAACTTGTGGTGTGAATGAATACAAGAATGAATGAATTGGATATTTCAGGGCATAGGAGATGTGAAAGCTATCCATTGTAGAATGTATTTTTATTACCTTGACAGAGAGAACTTTCCTCCTGTAAAAATATTGTCCACTCACTTTACTCTCTCCTTTGCTTTATTTTTCTTCATGGTAGTTAACACTACTGACATATTTATATATCCCTTATTTGCTTAAAATGTCTCTTCCTATTAGAATTGAAGCCTATAAGCATAGACCTTTATTGTTTTTTGTTTACTAATAGATCTCTAGTATTCAGAACAATACCTGGCATGTATTAGGTGTTCAATAAGTATCCATTAAATAAATTATATGGCATGTGTGAGTTAGGGTGACCAACAATCCAGGTTTGCCTAAAACTGACTTGGGACTTTCATTGTTAAAACCTAGACAGTCTAGGAAAATTGGAATGAGTTGGTCACCACCCTAGATGGTAAGTGTGTTAGGAAGGGTTGAGAGATTCAGAGATTCAACCAAGCAAAAAGGAAGAATTCAGAATAAAGCAAGTATATGCAAAACCATAGATGATCTTGGGGTTATGTGTGTATTTGTTTTTTGCGAAGGGGAAGTTGATTAGACTATGGGAATAGTATACAGGATGGATTAGATTAGAGGAGCAGGGAGAAAAAAGAGGTTCTTTTTATGAATTGTTCTCAATAGCCCAAGAAATGGTAATGAGGACCCAAGCAAGAAAAAGGGACTAGAATGGAGAGGGGATTCACTGAGAGATAAGATAAGCAATAACTGAAGGTCAGAGCTGAAGGACAGAAAAATTGTTTGAGTAACTTCTGCTTTCTGTGATTGGGCTGAAGAGGGTGGTGAGATATAGCAGTGTTGCAGAACACGGTAAGATACTCATAGCTGTGAGGCTTGGTGATTTATCTGAGCTCTGAAAAATTGAAAGTGTCACACTGGTGATGTTAAAAAGTGACTTAGGTACATGAGCAAGGCTGGACTGAGTTTTCCTTAGAGGCATTTACTTATCTATCTCTTTGCAATACATAGGATTCTGAGAAGGATATTCCTACTGAGTGTGTGGGCTTTTCCCCCATCTGTGTTGCTGATTTATTCAAGAAAATTTCCCAGTGCCATCTCTACAACAACTGAAATTCATTTTATGATTTTTTTTGGTATAAAGATATGAGGATTATCTATGTGACTGATATATTCAAAGAAACTACTGAAAAATGACTTATCCAAGGAAGTTATTTGAATACTTTTAAATATCCTATTCTTATACACTGCAGCTTCAAAGAAGCCTCTGTGTGTGTGTGTGTGTGTGTGTGTGTGTGTGTGTGTGTGTGTGTGAGAGAGAGAGAGAGAGAGAGAGAGAGAGAGAGAGAGAGAGAGAGAACAATCCAGATCACAAAATTTGATTCAGGTTATCTGGCAAGTTTATCTGCTGTTGCTTTCCTCCTTACCAATTGGTTCCCTCTCAAAGTTGTATGTTTAGTTTAAGAAAATTACCTTTCCACAAAAGAAAACACTATCATTTAATTAAGGATGTTTTATATGTATGCATATATATTTGTGGGTACATATGTATGCATGTACACCTGAAAAGATAAATGGAGATGTGTCATATTTGAATTTATATGATATGGTAGATTACATTAATAGCCCTAATTCTTCAGTCTTCTCTGATTCCAGGCCATTTTCTATGTGACTCATCATCCTGATAAGAGGTGAAGTTGATTTCCCCACTCCTTGATGTTGAGCTAGATCACATGACTTGTTTTGGCCAATGGAATGATGGCAGAAATCGGGTGTACAAAGGCTAGACATGCTTTTTTATGATTGGGCTTACTGTCTTGCATTTCTGCCATTACCATAGAAAACATGCCTGTTGATCTCAGGAGGTCAAGAACAGACATATGGAGCAGAAATGCCCCTGCCAAATCACAAAAGTCAAGCTTAGCTTAGCTCAACCAACCTATAGCCTACCCTCAGACATGAAATAATGAGAGAAACAAATGCTTATCATTATACATCACCAAGATATTTGTGATTGGTTGTTACACAGCATATTGTTTTAATAGTTGACTACTCAAGAAAATATAGTGGTTTTAAGAGTGTGTTAATAATTCATACCAGCCAAATATAAATAACTCTAGATGGTTAGAATTCATATGAAAGAAAAGAATAAGAAGCAGTAATCTGGATTTATTTTAATGTATCAAATGCATTTTATAGAAATGCAAGTAACTTCCAAAATGTATTTCTTGACAGCTTAGAGCATTATGAATTCAATTTATTTAGAAGAAAAAGTTATAGAAAAGCTTTCTGTGAAGGATTTTAATTTTAAAGAGAAAAGAGGAATGTTCAGTAACAAAATGCTTAAGATGGAACTAAAGGAAGTTCCCCATACATAACTTATTTGCTTACCAGGTATGTGTCAATAAAAGTTTTCTTTCTATCTCAACTAGGATTTTCTTTTTCTTCTTTGACCTTTTCCCTTGCTCAGCTGATCTCATTAGAGTATGATATGAGTGTCCTTCCCCCACATAAATCATCTAAGTTTGGTATGTGTCAATAAGATCTTGTAGTAGCAAAAACAGAAGCAGTGATGATTGAAGGAAAAGATCAGGTGGTAAAAATAAAGGGAAGATTCCCTTTGATGACGAGTCCTCATTTCTTTTCATCAGTGCTTATAAGTCTACCTGTTCATTTCAGCTTCATAATTCCTATCTTGTCTTACTCGCCTCTTCCCAAATCCTGTTGCTCCTGTCCTGGCCTCTTGTTTTTCTACACCTCACTCTTTTTTATCCATATCCAAGATATGGAAGCCATTAATATAAGCCTTAGAACAAGGGAAATGATGAGTGTGTCCTCCTATTTCAGTTGATGTTGATGTATTTTGGGAATGGAACTCAAATTTACTTTCCTGTAGATAACCATAGTTTAATAACTAGTATACACATATTCTTTGGCTGTTTGTGCCTTAAGTCAGAAATCCAAAAAGCATAAAAATAATACATTGGCATTCAGGTATTTTTTTCTGATATGCTATGAAAATGGCTCTCAGAGTTTTTCAAACAGGTTGAAAAACAACAACTCTCTATGATGATCTGGGTTACTCACATTCCAAGGATAGACTGAGAGGTGCCCAGAAGTTCAACATGTGCCCCAGTTCCATGTCTATATGGGCCATCTCTGCCATATACAATTGAAGGTTGAACAACTTTGAATGATATGAGGTTTTATTTTTATGAGCACAGCTTTTAATCTTTACACATAATCTTTGCAGAAACAATACCACAGTTACTAGATTGGTTATGGTTGTAATCTATATAACATGGACAGCAGGAACTATCTTATGTTACAGATCCAGAACATACATTGGCTTCTATTTAAATATAAGTGTTATATGAGAATGTTAATTGAAATTTTAAAAAGGACAAAATATCCTTCTTATGTTATAAATTCTTATTTCCCTACACATTCTGTTAGAGTCAGGCAAGACACCAAGTTCCGAAAATTCATCAATTCCAATTAAATTTGCATTAGCAACATCCACATTTATCAAAGTGAATTTCTGTAACTATAGCCATCATCTTCTACTCAACTGCCTCTCATAACATTAAGCTGAATATCAGTATGCAGCTGATACACTGTCTACTGTCAAAAGTGCTTTTCAATGAAAACCTTAAAAAACTAAGAAATAGACAAAGGCAAGTCTATCTGTAGGTCCATTAAATATCCATCTTTGCATAAACCTTTATTCTCAGACTCAACTGGGCTCTAAAATATAGGTTAGAATTCAATGTCACTAGAACTGGTTAGTCTACATGCAAAGTTTAGGAACTTCTAATTCTAAGTAGATTCTTACCGTTTTGGTGGAAAAATTGTTATTCTTCTCTCTCAGTGTGAACTATTGATAGGCCAATATAAAATCAAATCTCCTTATGCATGAAGGAAAATAATAACACATGTTATGATGACAGAGAGGACCAGAGACCTTGAGTTTCCAGAGTTCAAAGTCATTTTGTGCTCCTAGGAATGGGAAAGAAAGAAAGAAAGAAAGAAAGAAAGAAAGAAAGAAAGAAAGAAAGAAAGAAAGAAAGAAAGAAAGAAAGAAAGAAAGAAAGAAAGAAAGAAAGAAAGAAAGAAAGAAAGAAAGAAAGGAAGGAAGGAAGGAAGGAAGGAAGGAAGGAAGGAAGGAAGGAAGGAAGGAAGGAAGGAAGGAAGGAAGGAAGGAAGGAAGGAAGGAAGGAAGGAAGGAAGGAAGGAAGGAAGGAAGGAAGAAAGAGAAGAAAGAAAGAGAAGAAAGAAAGAGAAGAAAGAAAGAGAAGAAAGGAAGGAAGGAAGGAAGGAAGGAAGGAAGGAAGGAAGGAAGGAAGGAAGGAAGGAAGGAAGGAAGGAAGGAAGGAAGAAAGAAAGAAAGAAAGAAAGAAAGAAAGAAAGAAAGAAAGAAAGAAAGAAAGAAAGAAAGAAAGAAAGAAAGAAAGAAAGAAAGAAAGAAAAATCTGGTGATAGTTCCTGTCAGTGAACTACTACTCTCTATGGTAGTAGTTTGTTAAGTATCTGTAATTTTTAGGAGGTTCTCTAATTTAAGCGGCTTTTTCCATCAATATCTCTGGTGAGTCATGGTTTCCAAGACCTTTCAGATACAGAAGGTCCTAGCATAGGGTGTCCTCATATGCCACTCTTGAAGGTAGCTCCTATTGGCTCTGCTATAAATTGTGGATACTCCTTTGCTTCCTAGAATAGTTCCATGCTCCTGGGTAGCTGAATCATCGGATATTTCTCCCTTGGCACCACTTCTGGGGAACAGCTTTTTGTACAACATTTACTGAGATAGCCTATGACAGTCACCAGGATGAACCAGCCTTACAAAGAATACTTCAAAATCCTCTACTGTTGAAGTTGGAGATCTTAGATGACACCATACAAAATTATCACATCACTGATTGTTGTCTTCTCCCTCCCTTTCTATGGTTTGTGATGTGGCTCAGGTTCATTATCTCAACCTTAGGATAGAATAAAGACTGTATACTTGCAAAAGTTGGGCACCCTAGTGGTTACAATTAAGTCCTTTCACTCATGTGGGTAAAAATACAAACTTCGATAGCTAGGAACATGGTGGCCACTCTAATTTCCTAAGGGAGTCAGACCTATCAGGTCCCTGACTCAGCCACCAGCATCCTAGAGTCATCAAGGTATAGAGGTAAATAAATTGATCCTGAGATATATTGACAATTTTTCGAGATAGGCTGAGCTGCATATCAGCTTTCAGATTTGATTATGAAAATTCTAAACTCTGTGGCTATTTTTATTCTTCAATTTATTTTTAGATCTTTGCAATCCCATGCCTAATCTGACCTTATAATATTAATCTGGATTGGCAGAAAGAGAAGTAGGTAGGGGAATTTATCACCCAAGAAAGAATAGAGATTATATGTATAAGGTCTGGTGCATAAGGTGATGTGTATTGATAAGGAAATTTTAATGATGAGTAAGTTCTAGAGTCGATCATATGTAAGGGGATCAAAAATCATCATATCACTTGAGTTGCTTTATCACTCTGCACTTTCAGGCATTTACATCCTTGATGCTGTCAGTCGTAATTTGAGGTGGGGTAGGTATTGGCAATGGGATTGAAGTTTAGACTTAGTTGTCAAAATATGAGATATGAAGTTTTCATATTCTTCAGTGCACTCAAACCAAAACTACAGAATTTAGACAGTTTGTTACCTAAGGGACCCTATGTTTTAGTTTGAGAATAAATTAAAGAGTAGAATTATTTACATTTCCAAATAATCAAAACACTTCTTCTTTGAGACAGAGATGGGAGCGTGGGAGAGAGAAACTGTATGTAACTGAGTTTCAAATAAACTCTAAAATTAAAAACAAAAGGCAATGAAAACCTCACTATATATTAAGAGTTAAACTGTGTTCATGGGTAGAAAGATTCGATATTATTTAGATCTCAGTTATCTCCAAATCAATCTATAAATCTATTTAAAAATAATGAAGCAGGCAGAGGAATTCGTATTTCACGCAAAACTTTATATTCCAGGCAAAAATGTTCCAAACTCTTCGTTTACTTTGATATATAATCAAGGTGATTCAGTAGGGTAATATGCTCTTATACATTCACACTTCATCAACAGGCTTCTTAAAATTTTTATTCAAAATTCAAGATCCTCATGTAGTAATGTAGTATATTACATCATTGGCTCCAATGCTTCACCCTACCTGATATCCAAACCATTTGCCATGTGACTTTGCAGTTCCTCCCCTGCAGGTTCATGAGTCAGCAGAGAAGAGCCCAAGCCAACTACAAATCCATGAGAATAAATGATTGCTTATTTAAACTACTGAATTTTGAAGTGATATGTTAAACAACATCATTATGGCAAAAACTAACTGATATACCCCCACGAAGAATGTCTAGATATCATAGCTCCTGCTTACATTAAAATAATATTTTAACACATGTGTGCTTAGCATTGTGACAGACGACATCTTATGTGAAATAAATGACAAATTTCTGTTCTTAATGAACATTTAATCTAAAGGTAAGCATCTTTCCTAGTGTAGCAAATGCTTATATTAAGGAGGCAGATTTTCTCTGCTATTTCATTGTGATGGCTCATGAACATTGCTGTCTCGTTGTTTTAAATATTTCAATTAGTTATCCACTTTACTATACTTCCTCCCTGAGGCTCAAAGCTAACAGCATAATTTAAGGAGAAAGAAAAAAGACACTAAAATATTAGTCTTGCTGAGGGAATGATGGAGATCATCATAACTGTGTCAAGGACATTCCTGTCAGATATTTGGAGTTCTAACCATACAGCCTTAAGGCAGTTGGATCAACCCAGGGGAGAAAAGCAATTGTCATACGATGTTCATCAGTGGGCAGCTTCTTTTTTGAACTTTTCTCTGCCAATGTCCAGTATTCAAAAGATCAGCCACTTTTTTGAAAAGCTTGACTGGCTCACTATCTCTATGACTTGCATATATATATAATGTTGAGTTTTTAAAGTTCCCCAAATTCGAAATTTATGAGACCAATAAATTGATCAGTAATAATAGTTTAGGTAACATTAACTTATTGAGTATAATTTATGTCAAAGCAGAGATCTTAAGTATTCAGTTTGATGAGTTTTCACAATTGCATGTACCCAAAGCAAAAAGTAGAACATTTACATTATCCCAGAAAGTTCCCTTCTGTCCTTGTAGAAACAATAATCCCAGAGGCAATCACTTTTTATTTCAATCAATATAGCTTAGTTTTGTATATTCTTGTACTTCATTAGAGTATGTACTCTTTTGTGTCTGGCTTCTTTTACTCAACTTAAATTTTTCTTTCTTTGTTTGCTTTTAGGTCCATCTATGCCATTGTGTGTTTCGGTAACTTATTACTTTTATATTGCTGGATTGATATACCATTAAAGAATATACTATAATTTGTTTACCCATTCTCCTATGGAGAAACAGTTGGGTTCTTCCAGATTTGGGATATTATAAAAAGGTTGCATGAACATTCTTGCAGAAGTCATTCTGTGCATGTAATTTTCATCGTGTTTGAGTGTGTGTTTATGTATGGATAACCTAGAAGTCAGCTTTTGATTATGAATGCATTGCATCTATAGATAAATTTAGAGACAATGGGCAACTCAACAATATTTATTCTTCAAATACATTAACATTCTATTTTACTCCATTTGTTTAGGTGTCCTTTTATTTATTTCAGCAATATAGAGAAATGCAATGTCTTTCATTAAGTATAGATGGTATGTTAATTGTGATTTTGCAGATTTCTAAGTTTAATTTTCTAAATGTTTTTTGTACATGGGAATACAATGGCCTTTTGTATATATCCTGTTATTTTACTAAATTAACATACTAGTTCTAGAAATTTTATTTGAAGCTTCTGTAGTATTTTCTGCATATGTAAAGAATGATGTCATCTGTAAATAGTGGCAGTTTTATTTTAAATAATTATGTATTTTCATTTCTTTTTATTGCCTCATCATTGAGGCTAACATCTCTACTACAATGTTAAATAGAAATAGCAAAAGCTGGTGGGGCTGCAAACTAGTGCAACCTCTGTGGAAAGCACTATGGAGATACCTTAAAGAGATACAAGTGGATCTACCATTTGTTCCAGCAATCCCATTACTGGGCATCTACCCAAAAGAACAAAAGTCACTTTATGAAAAAGACAACTGCATTTGAATGTTTGTAGCAAGACAATTCACAATTGCAAAGATGTGGAAACAACCCAAATACCCATCAATACATGAGTGGATTAATTAAATGTGGTATATGTATACCATGGAGTACTATTCAGCTATAAGAAACAACGGTGATATAGCACCTCTTGTATATTCCTGGATAGAGCTGGAACCCATTCTACTAAGTGAAGTATCCCAAGAATGGAAAAACAAGCACCACATGTACTCACCAGCAAATTGGTTTCACTGATCAACACCTAAGTGGACATATAGGAATAACATTCATCGGGCTTCGGGCAGATGAGAGGGGGAAGGAAGGGATGGGTATATACATACATAATGGGTGTGATGTGCACCATCTGGGGGATGGACACGTTTGAAGCTCTGACCCCGGGGGGTGGGGGAAGGGGGGCCAAGGGCATATACGTAACATTTGCACCTCTGCAATATGCTGAAGAAAAATAAAAAAGAAATGGTGAAAGCAGATATCCATGCCTTGCTCCCTATCTTAGAGGGAAACCATTCAATCTTTTAACGTTAAATATTATGTGAGCTGTAGGCTTTCCATGGATACTCTTTACCAGGTTGAGGACATTTCCTTCTGTGCCTAGTCTGTGGAGAGTTTTTGTTTGTTTGTTTGTTTGTTTTTAAAATCATGAATGTTGAATTTTATCAAAAATATTTTCTGCGTGTGTTATGTGATGATTATATGGATTTTCTCACTTATTTAGCAGTATGGTGGTTATACCGATTTATTTCCAAATAACTCAATTTTATATTCCTGGGATCAGAACAATGAATGTGACCAGGAATAAAGACAAAGATAGGTCTGGTGTGGTGTCTCATGCCTGTAATCCTAGCACTCTGGGAGGCCAAGGCGGGAGGATCACCTGAGGTCAGGAGTTCAAGACCAGCCTCAGCAAGAGCAAGACCCTGTCTCTACTCCAAAAAAAAAAAAAAAAAAGAAAAGAAAAAAAAAGAAAGAAATTAGCTGGACAACTAAAAATAGAAACAATTAGCCTGGTGTGGTGGTGCAGGCCTGTAGTCCCAGCTACTTGGGAGGCTGAGGCAGGAGGATTGTTTGAGCCAAGGAGTTTGAGGTTGCTGTGAACTAGGCCAATGCCATGGCACTCTAACCTAGGCAACTGAACTAGAGTCTGTCTCAAAAAAAACAATAAATAAAAAAGACAAAGATATAGGTAGTAACTATAGATTCAATTCATCAAGAATTATCAATTTTAAATTTGCATATACCTAATACCAAACCTTCAATTACCTACCAACTTGAATTAATTGATATCTTTAAAACTTTTCACCCAACAATAGTAGAATACATTGTATTTGTGCTGTTGTTGTTAATATTTTATGTATGTGGGCATTTTTTTCTACCAAAAACAGAATAATTATCAATCCAATGGTAGATTTTAACCATTATATTTTAATATTTTATTTCACTAATGAATAGTTTTGGAACCAATTTGAAAATTAAATATATACCTAAACGGGGTAAAGATTACATAGTATCTTCCTATATTATTTCCCACAATTCCATGCATATCCACAACTATCCCAAAATTAACAGTTTAATTAACAGAGCTATCTATCTATATAAAGGGAGACATATCTAAACAACATTAGATCTCTTTTATTATTCTACCCTGATTTGATATCTATTCTTATTTATATTTTTAAAGTTATTAGTAATGAATTGAATTACATAGTATTATATTTTACTCTAACGTAATTTTAATGGCTCCTTTATTTTATAACTCAATAAACTTTAAAATGTATTTCTAGTAATCTTTTTTCCTATTATCCATTTCCATAGATTCCTACCAAAAAATGCTATCATGAATGAAGATTTTTAGGAGATGGGACAAAAGATGTAAATTCCAAGATAAATAAACATGAAAAAATGATTGCAAACTTCAACATCTTTCCAAATTTATATGATTTTGCTCTGCAGCCAAAAGGCATGGATTTCCAACACTACAGGACTTTTTCATGGCCTTAGAGATACACAATTGCCCCAAACCAGACAAATTATGAAAATTTTAACATTATCAGGTACTGTGCCCCAAATTTCTGTTATGAATACCTAGAAAATGACAACTTAATGGAATCCTTTTGAGAAAATAAGACACTTTGAAGATGATTTCAAGCAATCTATGACTAGAGTAGCCTGAAAATATTGGCTCAATATCTCCATTTTGCCTTCTTAATTTTTTAACTCTGTTCATTTCTTCCTCTTTATTTCTCATTTCCAGTGTTTTCCTACTCCTCTTCTCAAATGTTCATGTATATTCAAACATTGCTTCATGTCAAATGTCCAGGCTATTTTAAAAAAAAAAAAAAATCCTCAAAACTCATGGTGGCCACCAGTTCTTTTTTTTTCTGGTTTATAACTTTTTTTTTATTATTTCAGCATATTATGAGAGTACAAATGTTTCTTAATGGGTAATGGGTACCAACATGCCTGTGCTTCACCTGCCCCAGCCACTCTGTGCATCTGCCTGATGTGGTAGCATCTGCAGTTTACTGCATGGTCCATAGAATATTCACAAAGATAGAATATCTTGTGATCCAGAATTCTTTCAAAATTCCAAAGGATTTAAATCCTACATAGTATATTATCTTACACAACCATCTTACACAACAAAATTAAAATGGAATTCAGAAAGATAGTTGAAAAACACTCAGATGCTTGAAAATTAAATAGCATACCTCTAAATAATTCATGGGTCAAAAAAGAAATTTCAAGGCAAGTTAGAAAATATTTTGAATTAAATGAAAATTGAAACATAACATAAAATTTGTAGAAATGAAGCTAAACCAGTGCTTAGAGAAAAATGTATGCAGTAAACAACTATATAATACAAAAAGAAAGGTCTCAAATCAATAATGTAATCATCCACCTTAGGAAACTAAAAATAAGGGCATGTTAAACCCAAATAAAACAAAATCAAGGAAGTAATAAAGATAAAACCTAAAATCAGTGAAATATATAACAAATACAATAAAGAAAATCAGTGAAACCAAAAGCTATTTATTTTTTAACAAATAACCTTTAGTGTAGCTTTTCTAAAAAAAGGAATACATAATGAGTGACATGTGCACCATCTGAGGGATGGTCATGCTGGAAACTCAGACTTGTGGGGGAAGGGGGGGAAAGGGCATTTATTGAAACCTTAGAATCTGTACCCCCATAATATGCCGAAATAAAAAAAAAAGGAATAAAAGTGATAAATTTCTATCCAGACTCATCAAGAAAAATAGAAGACACAAATTACTAATATTATCAATGATAGAGAGAGGGTACCACTATACATCTTATAGATATTAAAATAATAAGGAAATTTATAAATAACTTTATATCTATAAATTTGATAATTTAGATAAACTGGATACAGAAAGGCCTGTATGTGAATTTTATGGTAGCTTTATATATAAGATCCAAATACTGAAAACAACCTCACTGTCCTTCAATTGGTGAATGCATAAACCAATGGTGCTATGTCCATATAATAGAGTACTTTTCAACAATAAAAAGAAACAAACTACTAATGCATACAATGAGATGGATGTAGCTCAGAAGCATTATGCAAAGTGAGACAGTCCATACTTTGAAAGCTACATTATGTATGATTCCAATTTTATGACATTCTGCAAAATGTAGAATTATAGCAACAGAAATCAGACTGGAGTTTTCAGAGTCTGAGGAAGTAGGGAAGGGAATCGATTTCAAGGATGCACAAGAGAACTTTCTGGAATGATGAAATATTTTATATCTTGATTCTAGTGTCAGTTGATACAACTGTATACATTTGTCAAAACTCATCAAGTATACAAATAAAAAGAGTGACTATTACTGCACATAAATTTACCTCAATTAATTTGCTTAAAAATAAACAATGGGAATTAGTTTCTACTTGTGGCATTATAGTAAATTAGGTATTTTGGAAACTCATTCTATTACTACAACAATCATACATTTAAATACATTGCTTGGCTTGCAAGAAATTAACAAGAAAAATTCCCAAGGTCCTCTTCCCTAAATGCACAGGGATATAAAACCAGAGAAGCAAACAAATATGGAAAGTAAAGTCAGAAAGAACCCAGAAAATAAAGATAGTAACTATATAGTATTATAACACAAATTAGGAGGATCTCTGACTAACAGCAATAATGGGAGTCATAAAATAGGTTGAACAGTAATTATAGAATGTCAAGAGAAAATAATTTTCAACCTATATTGGTATAAGCCTAACAAGCTCTTTCAACAGTAAAGATATAAAGACATTTTCATACAAACACAAACTGAGTGAATTGAACAAAGTAGAAATATTCTTCACAAAAGAAATATCTAAAAGATGCTCCCCAAGAAAAAAGGAGTTCTGAGATTCATGAGTAAATGTGCAAAAAACCAACCAAACAAAAAAAGCCCTTTCAGATATTGGGATAAGTCTAAACAATAACACTGCTTTATAATTCATGGGGATAATAAAGCAAAATAGAACTTAAAAGAAAATTCTTCACAATAAAAGTATGTAAAACTGAGAGACGAGTGATTGGAAATAAAGTAAAAAATCTTTGTATTATATAGTAATATGTAAAGATAGTGACTAAATTTAGAATTTTTCTAAGAAGGCATTTCAGGTAATATTTTAATTCTCACCATGAAATGCTTAGAAACAGAATAAGTAGAGGGAGTTTAAAGTTATAAAAAGAAAAATTCTATCAACCAAAAAGGAGGCAGGAAAGGAGAAAAGAACCATGTAAAAAGCCAAAACAAATGGAAAGCAGAAAACAAGATTTATAAACAAATCAAAATATACTATTCTCACATATAAAAAAATAATGAAATACATGTGGCAGTCAAAAAGTCAAAATGTTCAAATAAATTTATTTTTTAAAAGCCAGCTATATGTTGTTTATAAGAGACAAATCAAAATATAAGAACCCAGAAATTAAAAGAATGGAAAGATAATCCAGGAAAATTCTAATCTAAAGAAGGCTAGTTTAGCTTTATTAATGTCAAATAAAGTAGTTTTAGTACAGAACTGTCATGAAGACAAAGAAGATGAATTAATAATGATTAAAGAGTTAATTCACTGGAAAAAATGCTGCAGTTCTAAATGACCATGCACCTTGATTATAGAGCCTCAAAATACAGAAAGTAAAAATTAATTGAAGTGAAAGAATAATCAATAAATCCAACACAGTTCTGCCTATATGTTTCTTCTATAGCCTTACTAGTTTTTTTGTCTGGGATATGAACAACACAATTGAATTAATGAACATATATGTGACCATGTATTCACTATTTGTGAATAGTGTATTTTGATTTGTTTCTAAAACCTTAAGTACAGACAAATCAGGCAAAATGACTACATCTATAAAGCAAGTGTCGGTAAATTTCAAGAAATTGATATTATGCAGTCTATATTCCCTGATCACAATGCAATTAAATTCAGAAATAGTTCTATTTTCAATTTTATGAAGCAATTACATTCTGTTTTCCATACTGGCTGTACTAATTTACATTCCCAACAACAATGTACATGTGTTCACTTTTCTCCACACCCCTGCCAACACTTATTTCTTTTTAAAATACATATAATAGCCATCCTAACAGGTGTAGGGTGATATCTCATTGTGGTTTTGATTTGCATTTCCCTGATGATTAGTGATATTGAGTACTTTTTCATATTCTTCTTGGTCATTTATAATTCTCTTTGGGAAAACTGTTCAGTACTTTGTCCATTTTTAACCAGTTTTAGTTTTTCTTTTGCTATCGAATCGTGTGAATTCCTTATTTATTTTGGATATTAACCGCTTATCAGATATATAGTTTGAAAACATTTTTTCCTAATCTGTATGCTGCCTTTTCTTTATGTTGATTGATTCTTTTACTGTGCAGAAGCTTTTTAGTTTAATGAAGTCCCGAAGTCCCACTTCTTTACTGTTTTTGTCGTTGTTGTTGCCTGAGCTTTTGGTATGATAATCAATAAAGCATTGCCAAGGCCAATATCAAGGAGCATTTCTCCTATGTTTTCTTCTAGAAGTTTTATGTTTTCAGGTTTTATGCTTAGGTTTTTTACTCTATTTGGAGTTGATTTTTGTGTATTGTGTAAGATAAGGGTCCACTTTCATTCTTCTCCATGAGGATATCCAGTTTTCTCAATGCCCTTTCCTGAAGAGACTATCCTTTCTCCATTGATTGACTAGTCAAAAATTAGTTTACCATATATGCTTGAGTTTATTTCTGGGTTATTTTGTTCAATTGGTCTATATGACTCAACAATCCCTATACTGAGTATAAGCTAAAAGAGAATGGAATCAGCACTTTGTAGAGATATCTGTGTTTCTATGTTCACTGCATCATTATTCCCAATAGCCAAGATATAGAAACAACCTGTGTTCATCAATGGATAAACAGATAAGGAAATTGTGGTATTAGAATATTATTCAACCTTAAAAAATAAGAAAATGCTGCCATTTGTGATAACATGGATGAACCTGGAGGACATTATGCTAAATGAAATAAGCCTGGCAGGGGAGAGGGGAGAGGAAGGGAAGGGGAATAAACCAACATAATGGGTACTATGAACACTGTTTGGGTGCTGGGAACACCTATAGCCAAGACTCAAGCATTACAAAAATGATCCATGTAACCTAAAATGTTTCTACACTTCAATATTTTGAAGTTAAAAAAAAAGAAAATCAGTAAGAAAACATTGGGATATCTCCAAATTACTTTTCACAGGGATTGTACTAATTTGCAATCCCACCAGCAGTGTAAGAGTGTTCCTATGTCTCTACATCCATGCCAGCATTTGTTGTTTTGGGACTTGTTGACTAAGGCCATTCTCACTGGAGTTAGCACACTTCTAGCCTTGGCTTGGGCGAGGCAAAGGCATTATATGTAACTAAAATGTCTGTACCCCCATGATATTCTAAAGTAAAAAAATAAATGAAATAAAGAAAGTAAGAAAGAAAACATTGGACTTGAACTACACTTTTGAACAAATGAACCTAATGGATATATGCAGAACATCTCATTCAACAACAGAAGAATGCACATTCTCACCAAGTATACACAGAACATTCTCCAAGATAGAGCATATGTTAGGCAACAAAACAAGTCTTAAGAAATTTAAGAAGACTGAAATCATATCAAGTCTCTTTTCTGAAAACTAAATCATAAGGAAATAAAAAATATGAACAAATGAGTAAGAAGATTGAAACAGTAATAAAAGATTTCCCATCAAAGAAAAGTCCAAGACCTGATGGCTTTACTACTAAACTCTGCCAAACATTTAAAGAAGAATTAATACCAATACTTCTCAAATACTTCCAAAAACATTGAAGAGGAGATAAAACTTCCAAACACATTATACGAGGCCAACAATACCTTGATACCAAAGCCAGGCAAGGATACTACAAGAAAAGGAAATTACAGGGACAGGACAATATCTCTGATGAATATAGATGCAAAAATCTTCAAAAAATACTAGCAAACTAAATTCAGCAACACATTAAAAGGATCATTCACCATAATCAAGTGGGATTTATGCCTGGGATTCAATGATGGTTCAAAAAATACAAATCAATGTAATACACATTCACAGAATGAAGGAAAAAAAACATATGATTATGTCTATAGATACAGAAAAGGCATTCAACAAAATTGAACATTCTTTCATACTAAAAACTCTGAACAAATAGGTTATAGAAGGAATGCGCTTCAACACAATAAAGGTCATATATAACAAGCTCATAATTTACAACATATTCAACAATGAAAAGTTGAAAGCTTTTCCCCTAAAATCAGGAACAAGACAAGGATGTTCACTCTGACCACTTATATTCAAAATAGTATTAGACATCTTATCCAGGGGAAATCAGCAAGAGAAAGAAATAAAAGGCATACAAATTAGAAAAGAAAAAAATTAAATTTTCTCTCTTCATAGATGATATGATCTTATATATGGAAAACCCTAAAGACTTCACCAAAAAAACAGTTAGAACTAATAAATTCAGTAAAGATGTAGGGTACAAGATCAACATACAAAAATCAGTAGCATTTCTACACAATAACAACAAACTACCTGAAAAAGAAATCAAGAATACAATCCCATTTATAATAGCTATAAAAGGTAAAATATTCAGGAATAAATTTAACCAAGAAGGTAATAGATCTGTAGTACACTGATAACTATAAAATGTTGATGAAAGAAATTGAAGTCATAAATAAATGAAAAGACATTCCATGTTCACAAATTTAGAAGATGAATTAATATGGTTAAAATGTACATTCTACCCAAAAGAATCTACAGATTCAATGCAATCCCTATCAAAATTCCACCTACATGTTCCTGAAAATAGAAAAAAATCATAAAATTCATACAGTACTACAAAAGACCCTGAATAACCAAAGCAATCTCAAGTAAAAAGAACAAAGCTAGAGGCATCACACTTTCTGATTTGAAAATCTACTACGAGGATATAGGAATTAAAACAGTATGGCATTGGCCTAAAAAGAGACACATAAACCTATGAAGCAGAATATAGAAACCAGGAATAGATCCATACATTTTGAATCAATTGATTTTTGACAGAGATGTCAAAAACAAACAATGGGGATAAGGTGATATCTTGAAAAAAGGATGTTGGGATAACTGCATTATGCATGTGCACAAGAATGAAATTAGACCCTTTCTCACACCATATACAAAATGGATTAAGGACTTAAATATAAGACTGGAAACTATAAAACTACTAGGAAAAAAACATAAGAGAAATGTTCCATGATATTGGTATGTGCAAAGATTTCCTGGATATGACTCCAAAAACACAGGCAACAAGAGCCAAAATGGACATTTGGGATTATGCCAAATTAAAAGCTTCAACACAGTAAAGGAAACAATTAACAGAGTAAAGAGACAACCTACAAAATGGTAGAATACATTTGCAAGCCATACATCTAATAAGAGCTTAATATGCAAAATATATAAAGAACTCAAATAGCTCAACAGCAAGAAAACAAATAATCCAATTAAAAATGGCCAAAAAACCTGAATAAACATTTCTCAAGTAAGACATACAAATGGCCAACAGGTATATGAAAAGGTGTTCAACATCACTAATCATCAGAGAAATACAAATTAAAACTGCAACTAGATACCACCTCACTTCTGTTAGAATGGCAATTATCAAAAAATGAAAGCTAACAAGTGTTGGCAAGGATATAGAGAAAAGGGAACCCTTGCACACTGTTGATGGGAATGTAGAATAGCCTGGCCATTATAGAAAAAAGCATGGGATTCTTCAAAAGACTAAAATTAGAATTACTTTATGATCCAGCAATTCTACTTTCCAAAGGATATGAAATCAGTATATTGAAGAGATACCTGCACTTTCATGTTCATTGCAGCATTATTCATAACAGCCAAGATAGTGAAGCAACCTTATTGTTCATCAGTGGATGAATGGGTAAAGAAAATATGGTATATATACATAATGGAACAATATTCACCCTTTAAAAAGAAGGAAGTTTGTCAGAAATGACAATATGGATGAACCTGGAAGACATTATGCTAAGTGAAATAAGCCTGGCACAGAAAGACAAATACTGTATGATCTCACTCATATGTGAAATCTAAAAAAGTCAAACTCATAGAAGTAGAGAGTATAATGGTAGTTACCATATGCTGCCAGGGGATCAGGGATTTGGGAGGGTGCTTGAGTAATGGGGAGATATTGGTCAAAGGGTACAAAGTTTTGGTTAGCTAGCAGGAATGAGTTTTATGATCTATTACACAGAATTTTGACTATAATTAACCATACATTAAATTTATTTTATATTTCAAAATTAGTAAAATAGATTTTAAATGTTCTTACCACAATAAACGATAAGTATGTGAGGTGATGGCTATGTTAATTAGCCTAATTTAATCAATTCATGATGTATGCATGCATCAAAACATCACACTGTACCCATAAACATATACAATTATATTTTGTCAATTAAAAATATAAAAACATTAACCTCCCATATTTAAAATGATAATTCACAATGTTGGTGTTGGTAAAATGAAATGAACAGTTTTGCAGTTTTGTATATGCCCTATAAGATTTAAACTGGCACACTTTTTAAGAAACAATTCGAAAATATATTTCAAGAACTTTAACACAATTATGGCTTTAAAAGTAGTAATCTTGCTTTTAGGAATCTAATCTAAGGAAAATATGTGATGTTCTTGTCATAAAATAATATGTGCTCATAATCTTCAAAAAATTATTAAAATATTTTAAAAATTGGGAAAATGTTTCTATCAGTAGATAGTTAAATATAATACAGTACATCTAAGTGAATACATCTATGATCCTACTTTTAAAAACACAAAAGACAGAACAACGACAACAACAACAACAACAATAAACAATGTCTAGCATAATGTAGCATTAGGATTAATTTAAGAACTTAAAAAAACATAAATCTCTGGGGATGTCACCCATGGAGATTCTGATTAAATTGGTCTGAGGTGGGTTCTTGCCTTTGGTACTTTAAAAAAGCTGCCTAGATGATTCCAATATGCATGCAGGTTTGAGGAACACTGGGTTCTTAGACATACATATGTACACATAATTACACATGAAATTGAAAAGAAGTTTAGCAAACTGTAAAAAGCATTCTCTTGGTTATGGAATAACTCATTTGTTTATTTTCTTTTCTAAACTTCTATGTATTTAAACTTTTTTTTTTATTTTGGCATATTATGGGGGTACAGATTTTAAGGTTTCAATAAATGCCAATTTCCCCCCCTCCCCCCACAAGTCTGAGTCTCCATCATGACTATCCCCTAGATGGTGCACATCTCACTCATTATGTATGTATATACCCGCCCCCCTCCCCCCTCCCCCCTGCCCAATATCCTATTACTGTAGTACCTATGTGACCACTTAGGTGCTGTTCAGTTAATACCAATTTGCTGGTGAGTATATGTGGTGCTTGTTTTTCCATTCTTGGGAAACTTCACTTAATAGTATGGGTTCCAGCTCTAACCAGGAAAATATAAGATGTGCTATGTCACCATTGTTTCTTAGAGCTGAATGGTACTCCATGGTATACATATACCACATTTTATTAATCCATTCTTGGATTGATGGACACTTGGGCTGTTTCCACAGCCTTGCAATTATGAATTGTGCTGCTATAAACATTCGAGTGCAGGTGTCTTTTTTGTAGAGTGTCATTGGATCTTTTGGGTAGATGCCCAGCAATGGGATTGCTGGATCAAATGGTAGAATCACTTGTATCGCTTTAAGATATCTCCATATTGCTTTCCACAGAGGTTGAAAAAAATATGGAACGCTTCACGAATTTGCGTGTCATCCTTGCGCAGGGGCCATGCTAATCTTCTCTGTATCATTCCAATTTTAGTATATGTGCTGCCGAAGTGAGCACTAAACTTTTTATAATAAACAGGATGATATGCAATAAAGGCAGTCATTTTTTATATAGTATAATAGGTGCATACTAATTTCTTGAAAACAGGGTGGGTGCTCTATGTGCCTCAAGCATTTCACTTGAAATCTTATTAACAGAAATTATTTTATTTTAACAGATAAAGGTAATTTCAGCCTACTCACCTCAATTATCACAAACTCTGCATTAATGAATAGCATGTTCATTACTGATTATGTACAGTCATGTCTTGTTGAATCAGACCTACAGTTTAATATTCATTGTTTTTGGACTATCTGGATTTGAGACCTTTGGGTATTAAATTTGACAGATTAGGAAAAAATATATTTTGCCTAAGGAGAAAATTAAATTTAAATAAATAGACTTTATCTAATTATTCCATTATTCCTGAGTGATTTTTCTCAGTGTTGGAGACATCAGTTTTTTTCATACACATTTTGTTAGATGTGAACAATGCACTTAACTTCCCTTTTCTTAGACTCACCCAAATTAAAAACTAAGAGTTTATTTATTTAGAAAATATATCTGAGTACCTGCTAGGCACTGTTCAAGCTGAAACAGATGGTGGTAAACAAAAGAGTCATGGTTCCTGAATTTATGGACCTTGTCTTTAGGGTTCATATTTATAAACAACACTAAGTATTGAGCACTAATAGTAAAATGCAAAGAGTTTTATGAGAGTGTATATCAGAGCAAACTAATTTAGCATGAGGACTAAAGGAAACCCTTTTTGAGAAAGTGGCATTTAAGCTTGGTTCTGAAGGATGAGCGAGAGTTACTTAAGAAAAGAGTGGTGTGAAGGGTATACCAAGGATAGAGAACAGAATGTACAAAGGCCCTGAGGCAGAAAGAAACTTAGAATATCAGTGTAACTGCAGCATAATGAGGGAAGAAATAGAGCAGTAGGAAAGAGGCAGATCATGCAATGTAAGCCATTTGGAGGACCGTGTTCTTTAAGAGCAATGTTAAGCCACTGACAAATTTAAACAAAAGAGCAAAATGATCAGATTTGCAATTTAATGAAATCATTGTTGTTCTGTGGGGAATACATTTGAGAGGAACAAGACTAGATTTGGGGAGAAAATTGGATTTGGACACAAAAATTGAAAATAGGACACTGGCAGTAGTCAAGAGAGAGACGATGAAAGTGGAGAGAATGTTTTGGATTTGAGCTATATTTTGGAAGTAGCAGCAACAGAATTTGAGGATAAATTAAATGGGGAGAGAGGAAAAGCAGATTGCTTCAAGAATGCCCCCTGGATTTCTGGTATGAGAAAATGAGAAAGCACTAGTATAACTTATTGAGAGGAAAAGAGAGAAGACAGAGTGATTGGCTAGGAGTGGGAATAAAGAGTTTAGTTTTGTGCATATTTAGATATTTGAGATATCTAAATAAATATGTCAAGTAGCCAGTTGGATACATTGGCTTAGACTTCAGAAGTGAACTTATTTGACATCAGAATACATGAAGTATTAAAGGTCTGGAACCTGATTCATAGAAAGTGGGTCAGGACTAAGACCTAAGAACTACCAGTATTTCAAGTTTGCTTGGAGGAAAGAGTAGCCATAAAGGGATGAAGAAGTAGGCAGAAAGGTAGGGGGAAAAATCAAGTATGATGTCACAAAAGTTAAGGGAAGATATTTTAAGAGGGAGGAAGAGGCTAATTGACCTATGCTCCCAGTAAGTCGAGTAAAGGGTGAACTGAACAGAGTTTATTGGATTTAACCATGTGAAAGATATGGCAACTTCCTAAAAAGTCATTGTAGTTAAGTGGTGTGGGCAGAAACTTGACCACAATGAGAAGAAAAATTAATAAAACCCCCAAAAGATAACATTTATATTTAATAAATTGGTTATATTATTTAGGCCGATTTGCTTTATGATCCAGAATGTTTTAAAAAATGGTATATATTTATTGTTAGCAAAAGAGGATGTGTATGTCACAATTGTTGGAAGCAGTGTTCTAGGTATGTAAACTAGGTATGTTTTGTGAATTTTATGTTTTGAATCCTTTATATCCTCACTCTTTGATTATTTTACCAGTTAAAATAGGTTTATATCACCTACTATATTGTGAATTTATGTATATCTTCATTTAGTTCTTCCAGTTTTTGCTTATATACATTTATATATACATATATATATATATGTATATGTACATATATGTATGTTTTTTTCTTGGTAGATATATCATTATGAAACTCCCTCTTCATGGCCATACTTAACTTAAAAGGGAGGCTGAGACATACAGTTTAGCCATGTGCCCAAGAAGATGAGAAAGGAGGTTTGCTGAATAGCTAGGCAATCTCGCCATATATGACAATGTGAAGTGTTGGTGGGGATGTGAATTAAGTATAATGCTTATTCCCTGATAGTAGAAATCCAAACTATTATAACCACATTAGAAAATAATTTGGCAATATGTGCGTCAGAAGTCAAGCTCAAGAATGATTACAGCATTATTTTTAAACACCACAAAATTATAAACAACTGAAGGCTAAGGAAAAATAAATTTTAATTATTTACCCAATGAGAGGTTATATAGCGGTAAATACAAGTCTATCTAACAAAGTGAATCACTTATAGAAATAAAATATTGAGTCAAGAAGAAGTCAAAAACACCTTATAGGTTATACCATTTTCATAAGGTTCAAAAATGAAAGAAGCTTAACAATTATACAAAGAGAAAGACTAATACAAAATTCAGGGTAGTGGTAGTTGTTTGGGGAGACGTTCATAAAATGGGAAAGAGCTCATGGTGGTTCTTGGTTAATAATATTCTAGTTTTTAGGTTATATGATTTTATAGGTGCTCATTTTAATATGCTTCATAGGTTATAAATAGATTTTTCTGCCTCAAATAATTCATAATAGATTTAAGTAATTATAAATTATGAATGGAAAGTTACAAAATAAACACGTTATCTATAAACATCATTTTGGGAATGGTTGGCTGTGATGAAGAAGAGAGAGTTGTACTTGTAAGTAGATGTAGACCAAGATGAAATTTAACATTTTTTTCAATCATGAGAGAGGCTAGAGCATGTTTGAATGGTGATGAATGATCCAATAGAGAAGATGAATCTGAAGTAGCAGAAGAGAAAAAGGAGGGCTCATGAAATCATGTCCTTGAGGAGGGAAAAAAAGGATGAAGTTAAGAGTACACGTGCAAGGACTGCTATTGATAGAACAAGAAAAAACATTCGATTGTAATAGGGAAGGAGTAGAAGGGCCACCAACAATTGTTGCTAGTAAAAATTATTTGACTTCTTAAACTAAGATACTGGTTCTTCTAAAAATGCAAAGAACTACAAGAAAAATGCCTTAGCACCACTTGTACCTAATTTACTTCATTAAGTGGCATTTCATTACCAGGCAAGAAGGCAAAGATTGCTCTCTGGCTTCATATGTAGAAAAATAAAAGACTCAGACACTGACAGTCCCCAACCAGTCTCTATAGTACTCTGACTTGAAGGCCTCTCTACTTGTCTCAATGACTCTGCCTGTAAAGAAGGGATTTAGACAGATTGCTTCTACTCTCTATGAATCTATCTTAAAGCCCTCTCTGTCTTCTTATCAGGGTCTTAGAAAATGGTACTTAGAGACCCAATTCTTATTTCCCCTCCCAGTATTATAAAAGTAAGCCTACCTCATTAACGTTTCCCTATATATTTTACAAGATTTCTTTAAAAGGGGAGTAGAGAACTATGATAGAAACATTTTTAAGACTTCTCCCAAAGTTCTTTTAGATTCTCAGAGTATACAAGGCAATGCTTATTTTCACAGTGAGTTGGTGTTTCTATGGAGAAAAAAAGTCACATGCAATGAAACATTTGGGCATTTCCACAAAGCAAACTTTTAGGGGAGAAATTATATTGAATGAGAAATGATTTTTAAAGCAAAGATGAAGCAATCTAGTGTAAGTCATATAAATGTAAAGGTTCTTAACAGTGGTGCTGTTATAAAGGCATATTAAAGAAAAAAAAAAGCCTACTATAGGTATTAGGCAGGGATCAGGGCCTTGGAGAAAGCACACAAATTCAGGAGCTTATCTTCATATTTCTATGTACAGAATCTTCATTATGTAAAAAATTGATTAACCAAAATTATAGAAAACTGATTACAAGCCATATGTCCCATGTTTTGATTTACAATGAATAAATTATACTTGACAAGATAACTGAAATTAGGCATTTGCTCAGTGCTTTCTCTAAGTACCATTCAAAAAACAAGTTTCAATTTGCTTGGTCTGATGAGAATTAGGACAAATGAACATAGGAGAAGCTATCTGATTTAGCATGAGTGCAGGACTGCCTTTCTCTACTGTAGGCATATATCTGTCTAGAAAACTGATATGATTCCCTGATCAACTTTTTTCCTAGAAGTGATAAACATGGTACTTGGGTTTTTAAACCATTTTCTTCTCTTGAGGGCCACCTACCTCTCCTGACACCTCAGAACAGTCATAGGATTTGATGCATTGTACTCCCTCATAGTATTTTCCCCTTGACAAAACCCAAGAGGCCAGTAGGTCATAATTAAAACCAAAAACAGGAGCTAGACACCTAACTACAGAAATCCTAAACTTGATCATTACCATTCTCATCTAAATGCTCCTTTTTTTTGCTACACATTCCCCTTCCTGATTCCTTCCCCTTGATTCCAACATAACTTCATTTCATACCAAGACCCTCAACCCCAACTTGGACATACTAGTTGAAGCTAGTACAGCTAATCTTATTCCTTTAGTTATTCCCATTCCATCCTACATAGCCTGCCTTTTTCCTAATCTTAAGAGAAAAGCATTTAGTCTTTTGCCATTCAGCATAATGTTAGCTGTAGGTTTTAGGTAGGTACTAATCATCAAGTTGGAAAAATTCACCTCTATTGCTATTTATTCTGAGAGTTTTTATCATAAGTGGGTATTGACTTTTGTCAAATGTTCTTTCTGCAATGATTGATGTAATCATGTGATTTTCCTTCTTTGGCCTAAGCACATTGGTTGATTTTTTAGTATTGAACCAGCCTTTGCATCCCTGGAATAAATCCCACTTGGTTATGGGGTATAATTCTCTTTATACGTTTTGACTTTGATTTGGTGACATATTGTTAACGATTTTGTGTCTATATTCAGGAGGGATATTGGTGTGTAGTATTTTTTTCCCCTTTGATATTGTCCTTGTCTTGCTTTGTTGTCAGAGCAATACTAGTTTCATAAAATGAACTGGAAAGTGTTCTTTTGTTTTCTGTTTTTGGAAAGAGATCATACAGAATTGCCATTAATTGTCCTTTAAATGCTGGGTAGAATTCTTCACTGAAGCTATGGGGTCTTGGAATTTTCTTTGTGTTAAGTTGTTTGACTACTAATTCAGTTTCCTTATTATTTATATAGTGCTATTCAAATTACCTATTTCATATTGAGTGAGTTGTGGAAGTTTGTGTTTTATGAGAGAGAGGAGGTCTATTCTATCTAATCTGTCAAATATATGTGTGTACACTTATTTGTTGTATTCCCTTGCTATCCTTGTGATGTTGGCAAAGTCTGTAGTGTCACCCACTATCATTCTTGATATTGGTAATTTATACATTCTATATTTTTTCTTTGTTAGTTTTGCTAGAGGTTTGCCAATTTTATTTATACTTTTTTAAAAACTAGCTTTTGTTTATTTTATCTATTATCTGTTTTATATTTCATAATTTTCTTCTCATTATACTCTTTCCCTTATAAGCACCCATTGTGATTACATTGGGCCCACTCAGAAAATCCAGAATATACTCATTTCAAATTTCTTAATTTAACTACCTCCTCAAAGTCCCTTTTGCCATAAAAGGTGATATATTAACAAGTTCTGTGCATTAAAATATGAACATCTTTGTGGGGCCATTATTCTGTCTCCCATAGTCCACACTCTGGCTGACAAGATGCATGCCTGCCTATTCCACATGCAAAATGCATTCACCCTATTCGAAGATGTTTAAAAGTCTCAACTCATTACAGCATTAACTCAAGTCTAAAATCTCATCTAAGTGTTGTCAGCTTAAAAGTTCAAAAACTCATCATCTAAAGCATCTAAATTACTTAAGAGTGACACTGTGGGAATAATCCATGCTGGTATGTTTTTTCTCTGTACCCATTGGTGCTTCAGGGTTGTCAGCTTCCTCAGCTCCAACTCTGGGATATATGAGTCAAAAAGAAAAGCCAAGGAACTCACTTCCAATGCCATTCCTGAGGTCCTCAGATTCCTAGCAGATTGTCCTTCTTCTTTCATTCCTTTAGAGTCTCATTATGTTTGTTTTATATATAATGTCTAGATTTTTCAGTTGAATTTAGTGGGAGGAATAGGGAAAAGTAGATCTATTCCATCATCTGTACTTGTAAATCCAAGAAAGCATATTTGTAAAAGCTATCTAAGATATTTTACATATGAGTATCTATTCTTGTGATTTTGCTGTGAAAGTTTATATAGCAATATTTTTTTCCCAGCAAGGAGTTTCAGTTTGTTCCATTAGTCATCAGTATCTAAGTATATCTTAAAATTTTGATCGATAGTATAAAAAGACACTTTACATAACTTACAGTTATATAAATTTATGTGTGTACACTTAAGATACAATACATACTAACACTTCAGAGCATTTTTGAAAGGCTTCTGTAGATGGTAAAGAAATGATTTGATTCATCCAGGTCTATAATTTAAAGCATCTTGGTTAATGGAGACTAAATTAATTTTTTAGAAATCCATGTAATCTTTCAAATTTATCTGGAATTTATTCTGTAAATTAATTTAAAAATAATTATGGCCAATGCCAACTAACAGCTCCTCTCTAATCTTTCATCACTAATTGAAAAAATGTAGTAAAAGTAAAATTATTCATCAAAGCAAGTAAGCCCCAATTTAGAGATAAATGTATTTTTTTTTTAGTTTGGCACCAGTTACGCATATAGGCTTGAAGAATAACCCTTGGTTGAGCTCACAATCCAAGGATGCATGCATGAGTCACAAAATTTAGCCAATTAGTGTATATTGGGCACAAATTATTTTTCTAGTTCTTTAGAGATACCAAGTATGTGCCAATTATTACAGAATAAAT
The DNA here is from genome assembly GCF_040939455.1 of Microcebus murinus. Classification (NCBI taxonomy): domain Eukaryota; kingdom Metazoa; phylum Chordata; class Mammalia; order Primates; family Cheirogaleidae; genus Microcebus; species Microcebus murinus. The sequence goes on from NC_134136.1 coordinate 97,804,455, forward strand.
TAAGTCTCAGGCATAGTGTTCTGTTGTGCTTCGAAAAGCACTGGAAAAATTTATGAAAAACATTTTAAATATTAAATTACAGATAAATATGTATTACTGAAGCATTTTTTAAATTCTTTTTATTTTGAAAACAACTTCAAACTTACATAAGTTTTGCAAGAGTAAGATAATGAATTTCCAAATATCCTTCACTCAAATCTATTAGCTATTAACATTTTGCCATATTTACTCCCCCTTTGCACTTACTCTCTCTATATAATAAAGTAATAAATATTACATTTGATAATATAAATAACATAATCTATTTAAATATATTTTGTAACATTTAAAATTATTTACCATATTTATTTATTATGCATTTCTATAATGTAATAAATACTATTATTGTTAGTTTTGCTGAGATAGTGAGTTTAATCATTTGCCAGCAACATGATCTTTACTCCTCAATATATTAGTATGTATATCTTAAGAAAAAAGACATTCTCTTAACAGTATTATCATCAAAATATGGAACGTCAATACTCATGAAATATTATCTAATATATCATCCATATTCGAATTTTCCAACTGTTATAATAGCATTCTTTTTATTGTTTTCCCCCATGGTCCAGGAAGTTGTCCATCATCACTACTGCATTTGGTGGTCATGTCTCCTTGGTCTGCTTTTATGTGGAAGAGTTTTTCATAGGAAAGACCTGTTGTTTTATAGAATGATTCCCAACTTTTATTTGTCTGATGCCTTCTTACAGTGTTTTTTGCTAATTCTTTTTAAAATATGTCTTTCTTGTTCATATTTATTTGACAAATAAAAATGGTATATATTTATAGTGCACAACATGATGTTTTGAAATATGTATACATGTGGAATGCCTAAATCAAGCTAATTTACATATGTGTTACCATACCTATTTATTTATTTGAGGTAAGAACACAAAATCCTCATTCTTTTCTACAACTTCATAGTACTCCATTGTATAGCTGTACTATACATGGTTAATTCAGCCATCTGCCATGGATGGGCATGTAGTTGTTTCCAATATTGTACTACTGTAAATAACACTGCAATAATTAACCTAATATATGTTTATTTTTATATTGTTGGAAGTACAAAATATTTCATAATTGATTCAGTTACAAAGTCTTTACCATTTATAAATAAATCTTGGGTTTCTACTGTTGGCATTTTAAGAAATTGAAACCAAAAACACCACCACCACTCACCCACCTGTGATCCTAAATCAATTCAGAAATAGATAAGAAGTAAGGTATGCGAAGACCAAAATAATCAGTATGACTGTGTCATAAGTGGGGTTCCCTAGGAAGCAGATCTGAGACAGAGATTAGCATGACCCCATTGGGGTAAACATCTATAGAAGAAAATAGAAGGGAAGAAAGCATCAATGGGCAGAGAGAAGTTGGACTACAAAGTGGCCTCAAGGGAAGCCTTAGCTGACAGTACTGGGAATTCTGAAACTAGAATGACTCTCTAGAATTTTTACAATTTGGGCAAGGGGTCAGGCCCTTATATCTTTTCCTTAATCAATCATTGGAGGTAGGGTACCTGGAAAGGAGGCACTATCTTGAATAAATTGGCTCTCCTCAGCAGAGGCATCTTTATAGAGAGAAGCCATGGACTTCCTGCAGGCACCACTCCCAGAAGCTGAGGGAATTAATATTTGATTTCTAAACCAGAATCTCAGAAGTCCGTCACAGCACCCACCACAGACCAGATATACTTGGATCGATGAGATTTAGGAAAATAATTATCTATTATTTTTTGCCCTAAGTCTGTTTTGAGACTTGAAAGCTTTTTACACTTCTCTCTCATAACAAATACCATATTGGATTGATCTTATTTCTTTACTTGTCTGTTTTCTCTGAATCCTAGGGAAAGGAAAACAAGTTTTGTTAGTTGTATCCCCAGTAGCTACCACAGTGCCTGGCTGAGTGTAGGTGTTCAATAATTATTTGGTGAAAGAATAAACTCTAATGTATAACTATTTGAATGATCTTACCAAATGATTAATAGGTATATATACCTGTCTGGATGGAGATTTTAGTGTCTAGCTAGAGGCTCTGACTTCATGTCTATTCAAAACTGCAATTGCAGTAGTGATAAAGAGGAAGGTGTAGCAAATAAATGTTCCATTTGTGAATGGCATGAAACCAAGGACAGCAGCTTTACTGATGACAGACTTAGGATTCAAAAAGAATGAAAATAGGCTAAAATAATGGTCTTCACATGTACTCACCAGCAAATTGGTATTAACGGATCAACACCTAAGTGGACACATAGGAATAACATTTATCGGGTGTCAGGAGGGTGGGAGGGGGGAGGAAGGGATGGGTATTATACAACCACAACGAGTAAGATGTGCAACGTTTGGGGGATAGACACACTTGAAGCTCTTACTCGAGAGGGGCATGGGCAATATATGTAACCTTAACACTTGTACCCCCATAATATGCTAAAATAAATAAAATAAAATAAAGTAAAATAATGGTCTTAATCTAATGAGATGAAATTCAAGAGAAATTAGTATGAAGGTCTGTCAGTGGACTTAGTAAACCACCTAGAAAAATTTTCAGCTGGCTAAACAGAAATTTGTGAGAAAGACTCAGGGTTTTTAATAATTGCAAAACCAAAAAAAGTCAACACCATTAGGTGGTTACCACAAAAAGCCAGTAACATCTTAGCCTCTGTCAGTAGACATATATAATCTAGAAGCCAGAAGTGATGGTCCTGCTCTAGGTTAGATTGCCATGTAACCCAAGATTTCAATTCCAAGCCCTTCCACTGGAATAAAAGGACTAGACAATTTGGAATGCATTTGGAGAAAAACAAGTAGGTGGTGGAAGGACTCTTAAATTTTCAAGATGACTAATGAAAAGGGTGGTTGGGGGAAGTTTACCAAACCTTTTAGGCAGAAAAATAAGTATAATAGAAAATTTAACAAATATGAGCAAAATAAGTTAATGAATACCCCTAATTAACACAGCTAAACAAATTATAAAAAGGTACTTACAAACTGAATCCAGCAATATGTTTAAAAATACCATTATGTGTCATATGCTTTCTTCTTAAAATATAATGTAGTTCGATATAAGAATGGTTGTGAATCACTTTATGAAGTCAGACAAAAATATGATAAATCAATAGGAGGTTTAAAAGGCAATTGATGAAAAGCAAGGTCCATTCATGCTTTGAAAATTAAGCAAAAAACCAAAACTCATTAAATTAGAAATATACAGGTAGGTTTAAAACGTGATGGTTTATATTAATATATTTCTCATACTGATAGCATTATGCTAGCTAGTAAAGCAATATATGCTTTCCCACTAGAATCAGAGATATGAGAAATGTGATGATGCTTATGACTTTAATTTAACATTACTTAAGATATAAGACCAGAGAAATGAATAGGTTATAAATACAGAAAAGGAATAGGCAATGCTATCATTGATTTAAAATGATAGCATTACATGTCCTATAACAATCACAATAACAATTTAAAAATATTTGAATTATTGAAATATTGGTAAGAGAGTTATATAAGAAATATACAAATAAAATTTCAAACAGAGCAGGAAATCTAGTTAGAAGGTATAATGGAAAATATATTGTCTTCAGATTTAACAATAAAACATAAAGTACCTAAAAGTAAATAAACTGGATGAAAAATGTGCAAGGCCCATAGGTAGAAAACTATAAAACTTGACTAAATACCATAAAACACACTTAAATAAATCAAAGAGAGACAGATTATGTTGTTGGTTAGAAAGACTAAATATTTTTAAGATGCCAACGTTCTTTAAAGTATTCTCTAAATCAAATGTAACATCAAAAAGCCAGGGATTTTTATTTTAAACTTTGTAAGATGTTCATTTAGACCAATAAAAAAAGTAGGAATAAGAAAGAAACATTTTAAAAGTAGGACTTGCCTAACCAGATATCATAATGTGCTCTAGAGTAGTTAAAACACTGTAGTAGTATTATGGGAATAGACAAAAAAGAGAAACAGGGCAAAAATTCCAGGGGAAATTTTTTAATATTTAACCATATTAAATATTTAAGAATTGGTTATACTAATATAAACTGAACCAATAAAGACAGAAAAGATACGGCAATACATTGTGCTGAAGAAGCACTATTAGGGAAAAATAAGTTACTCTCTAACTCCAAAATAAATTACAGGTAAATAAATGATTGTATTTTTAAATAGAACCTATAATTCTATTAAAAAGTATATTATCTTAGATCTAGTGGCTTTTTCTAAGCATACAAATTAAGAGAGAAACTATTTTTAAAATGGCATATTTAACTTCCAAATATTCATTTTCATAAGCTATAAGAAATAATTAGTAGAATGAAAAAGCAAAATTAAAGCCAGGGAAATATCTTAGAAATGACAAAGGAAAATAGATTTAGATATAAATATTTTTAAAGTAAATATCTCCCCCAAAAGAAAAAAAATGGGTAAATCAAATTAGTGGGAAATTAACAAAAGAAAAATTACAAATGTCCAATAAACATATGAAGTTGTTTCAATCTCACAAACATTGAAAGAAATTAAGAAGGTATTTTACCTACATTCATGCATTCATTCAAAATATAATTATTTATGATCAACTTTATGCCAGGTACAATTGTGGGTCACTAAGAACATGGAGATAAATGAGACTATCCCTACCCTCACAAAAAAAGAGAGTAATCAGATTTACAAATAATAGCATGTATGAAGTTACAGTCATACAAGATGAGGAAGTTCCAGAGATTTTCTATCATAGTGCCTATAGTTAATAATAAGGTATCACGTACTTAAAAATTTGTTAAGAAGGTGGCTCTCATGTTATGTGTTCTCATTATCCAAAAAAGAAAAAATCACCAACAAAAGGACAAAAGGAAACTTATGAAAGTGATGGATATTTGTCAATTAGATTGTAGTGATGATAACATGAGTGTAAACATGTGTCCAAATTCACCAAATTATAAATATTAATTATGTGCAGTTTTTGTATACCAATTATCCTTCAAAGAAGCTCAGGAAAGAACATAAAAAGGAACATACAGGCAAAATCAATAACATTATTTCAAAAAGTGGTAAGTATATAAAGCATATGAAGTAGGATAAATGGATAGAGAGAAATAGAACTCTTAAAATGGGAGAAAATGAACATAATCATTTTAAAGGATAATCTGGCAAGGTACATCAATAGTTTTAGAAATGTTCATACATTTTTAAAACTTTTTACTTTGAAATAATTTATGGCTCACAAGAAGTTGCAAAATTAAGTATGTGGGACTCTGTCAAACTAAAAAGCTTCTTCACAGCAAAGAAAACAATCAACAGAGTAAAAAGGCAACCTATGGAATAGAAGAAAATATTTGCAAACCATATATCTGATAAAAGGTTAATTTCCAAAATACGTAAGGAACTCCTACAACTTAAACAGCAAGAAAACTAATAACATGATTTTAAAATGGGATGAACACTGGAATAGACATTTTTCCAAAGTAGACATACAAATGGCCAATAGCTGATTTTAAAAGATGTTCAAAATCACTATTAGAGAAGTGAAAATCAAAACCACAATGAAATATCACCTCACACCTGTCAGGATGGCTATTATCAAGAAAAAGGAGAGAGAGAGAAAGAAAAAGAAAACAAGTGTTGGTGAAGATGTGGAGAAACTGGAACCCTTGTACACTTTTGGTGGGGAGGTAAATTGGTGCAGCCATTATGGAAAATGGTAATGAGGGTCCTCAAAAAATTAAAAATAGAACTACTATATGATCCAACAATCCCACTTCCGGGAATTTATCCAAAACAATTGAGATCTTGAGGAGATATTAGCACACCCATGTTCATAGCAGCACTATTCATACTAGCCAAGATGTGGAAACAACATAAATTTCCATAGAAAGATGAAAGATAAAGAAAACATGGTATATATATCCAGTGAAATATTATTCAGCCTTAAAAAAGAAGAAAATCCTGCAATACATGACAACATGGATGGGCATGAACATAGATCTGCTAAGTGAAATAAGCCAGACACAATAGGACAAGAATGGAATGATTCCATTTAAATGAAGTACCCAAAATAGTCAAACTCATAGAAGCAAAGATAGAATGGTGGTTGCCAGAGGCAAGTGGGAAATGAGGAGTTGCTAATTAATATGTATAAAATTTCAATGATGCAAGTTGAATAAGTTTTAGAGATCTACTGTACTACATTGGGCCTATAGATAGTAATAACAATACTGTATTATATACTTAAAATCTGTTAAGAAGGTAGATTTCATGTTAGGTGCTATTATCAAAAAACTAACTAAATAAATATTTAAAAAACAAAAAAAGTTGCGAATATTCCTATGATTTATTTGCCTGCCTTTGCCCAATGATAACATCTTATATAGTCGTAGTAAAATAGCAGAACTAGGAAATTTTCACTGGTATAACACTATCAACTAAACTACAGACCTTATTTCAATTTCTCAGTTTTTACATGGACTTACCTGTGTTTTTGGTGTATAGTACTATGAAATTTTATATGTATAGATTCATGTAATGGCCACCATAATCAGGATACAACAGTGTTCCATTACCACAGAAAGTCAGTCATCATACCCTTTTATAGTCTATCTCCCCCAACTCTAACCCCTGACAACCACTAATCCATTCTCCAACACTATAATTTTATAACTTTGAACATATTATATGAATGGAATCAAAGTACATAACCTTATGAGATTGATGTTTTCCCCACTCAGCATAATACCCTAGAGATTCATCCAAGCTTTTGTAGGTATCAAAAATTTATTTCTCTTCATGGCTGAATAGTATTCCCATTACATGGCTGAACAAGTTTCTTTATCCATTCACCCACTGAGGGACATTTGAGTTTTTTCCAGTTTTGTGCTATTACAAATTAAACTGCTATGAACATTTGAGTACAGGTTTTTGTGTGGATAAATGTTTTCAATTCAGTAGGATAAACATCCAGGATTGTGACTGCTGGTTCTTCTGGCAAGTATATGCTATAATTTTACAAGAAACTGACAGACTGTTTTCTGAGGGTTGTACCACTTCACATTTCTACCAGCAATGTATGATAGATCCAGTTGTTTCCCATCTCACCAGTATTGGGTATTGCCACTATCTTCTATTTTAGCCATTCTGATAGATGTATATTGTTATCATGACTTTAATTTGCATTTACCTAATGGCTAATAATTGTGAACATATTTTATGTGTTCCTTTGCCCTCTGTATATCCTCTTTAAATGCCTGGTCAAGTCTTTTGTCTACTCTCTAATGGCATTGTTATCTTACCTCTAAATTTAGAAAGTTTTCATGTATTCTGGGTACAAGCCCTATGTTGGATAGGTGATTTTGTTACTAATAATATTTATTACAGTGAGTGGTTTGTCTTCTCATCCTCGTAATAGATTCTCTCACAGAGCAAAAGTTTAAAATGTTTGATAAAGACCAATTTATCATGTTTTCTTTATGGATTGAACTTTGGTATCATGCCTAAGAACTTTGCCTAACCCAAATCATAAAAGCTTTCTCTTGTGTTTTCTTATAAAAGTTTTATAGTTTACATTTAGACCTCTGATCCATTTTGAGTTACCTTTTGTATAAGGTGTGAGGTTTAAGTCAAGGTTAAGTACAATGAACACAATCTGGGTGATAGGTACACTTATAGCCCTGACTCAAGCATTACAAAAGCGATTCATGTAACCAAAACCATTTGTACCCCCATAATATTTTGAAATAAAACAATTATAAACCAAAAATAAAAAAACCACAAAAAAGATTTTTTGGTCCACAGATACCCAATTGTCCAATGTGATTTACTGAAAAGATCATTTCTCCTCCATTGAATTGCTTATTCATTTATGAAAAAAATAAGTTGGGTATACTTGTGTAGGTCACTTTCTGGACTCTATTCTGTCCCATTGATGTATGTGTCTGCTCATTTTTCTATAAGACATTGTCTTTTGTTCATATCTTCTGATTCAACAATTAAATTTCCAGGAATTTAACTATAAGAGGCAAAAGATAAGAATTCTCTTTAAGAAATATGCATGTGAAAAATGCACATGTAAGGATGTTTACTACAGCATTTTTTTTTTACATATTGAAGAACTGGAGATAATCTAATGTCTAACAACAGGAAATTAGTTATAGATTTCAGATTCCAGCAAAATGGCTCACTCAGCTAGTGCATAAACTCTCTCACTATAAAAATCCAGTGATGTTGGATAAACATATCATATTTTAATATATAGTTCACCTTTAAAAACTATGAACTCTCCAGGAACCAGAATTGAAGAAATTCCTGAGAGTCGGAATTCCATGAGTACACTCTTATTTTGTTGTAGCCCTGAACATATTACTAGCCCAGTAATAGCAGGGTCTTGATTTTAATGCCCACAAAGGCATGAATGACAACAGCTTTACTCACTTTAGGTTGGACATGGGAACTGAGACCTAGCAATAAAGCTAAGACACTTGAAAGACTGTAATCCCAGTGAGTGGGAAATAAAATGCTCCATGTACCCACCCAGAGAGATGACAATAAATCTTTAGATATAAATTAAAACCTTGTTACTGGGCCCCACATAGGTACAGTCTACTTATCCCAAATTCAGAGTCTAGGATTCACCAAGCCAATAAATAAACACAAACATTTGTTCTGGGCCTTTGACACCCTAATCAGCCTGGATGGCCTGACAGGAACAAATGCGAACTCTTTGGAGAAATAACCCAGGTCACAAGAGATTCCTCCTGAAAAAGGGGGGTGGGGTGGGGCTTAAGACAAGCTAACAACAAAAGTTAACAAATATGGATGGAATAATCAACCATGGAAAATCCAGTAGACACTACAAACAAGAAAACAAGAGAATTAACATTCCAGTAATTTGGGGAAAGTAGACTTTTCTGTTACGAGTGTATAACTAAACTGTTCAATATAAACATAATACAAGTAAGTGTGAGTCACCTGTGTAATTTTAAATGCAATTATATTTTCACATTAAAAAGTAAAGAAATAGGAGAAATTAATTTTAATAATATAGTTTATTTTTTACAATTTTTATTGTTAATTATTATAGGTACATTATAGCTGTATATCTTTATAGGATACATGTGATGTTTTGATACAAGCGCATACAATGTGAATTAATCAAACCAGTGTAATCGGGATATCCATCACCTCAGGCATTTAGCATTTCTTTTTGTTAGGAACATTCTAATTCCACTCTTTTAGTTATTTTAATGTATATCCTAACATTGTTGATTATAGTTACTTTGTTGTGCTATTAAATAGTGTTCATTCTATCTAAATATCTAACTATATTTTTGTACCCCTTAACCATTCCCATCTCCCCACTACCCTTCCCAGCCTCTGGTAACCATTATTCTACTCTCTGTCTCCATGAGATCAACTGTTTTTCTTAGCTCCCACATATGAGTTAGAACATGCAAGATTTGTCTTTCTGTACTTGGCTTATTTTACTCAACATGTTTTTCAGTTCCTTCCATGCTGTTGCAAATGGCAGGAATTCATTTTTTGTGTGTGAGACCATATAATATTTCATTGTATATATGTATCATAATTTCTTTTTATTTATTTATTTATTCTCAAATTCTGTGGGTACAAATATTGTTAGGGTTACATATCTTGCCCCTGCCCGCTTCCCCCCCCCACTCTGCCAGAGCTTCAAGCGTGTCCATTGATGAATACTTAAGTTCATTCCAAATCTTGGCTCTTGTGAATAAGTGCTGCAATAAACATGGAAGCGCAGATATCTTTTTCCTATTAACATACTGAAGTCCCCTCCTTTGAATATATACCCAGCAGTGGGATTGCTGGTTCATACAGTAGTTCTATCTTTATTTTTTTGAGGAACTTCCATACTGTTCTCCATAGTGTTTACACTCCTACCAACAGTGTACAAGTGTTTCCCATTCTCCATATCCTTGCCAGCATTTGCTACTGCCTTTTTGATAAAAGCCACATTAACTGCAGTGAGGACATCTCATTGTAGTTTTAATTTGCATTTCTCTGATTACTAATGATATTGAGCATTTTTTATATACCTTTTGCCCATTTGTATGTCTTCTTTTGAGAAATGTCTATTCAGATCCTTTGCCCAGTTTTTAATCAGATTATTTGATTTTTTTCCTATTGAGTTGTTGGAGCTACATATATAGTTATTAATACCTTGTCAGATGGGTATTTTGCAAATATTTTCTCCCATTCTGAGGTTGTGTCTTCACTTTGTTGATTGTTTCCTTTGCTATGCAGAAGCTTTTTAGCTTTTGTCCAGTTTTACTTTGGTTGCCTATGCTTTGGGGGTATTGCTTAAGAAGTCCTTGTCTGGATCAATATCCTGAAGCATTTCCCCGAAGTCTTTTCTTACTAGTTTCATACCTTCCGGTCTTATATTTCAGTCTTTAATCCATTTGGATTTGATTTCTGCATAAAAAGAAAGATAAGGGTCTAGTTTCATTCTTCTGCATATAGATATCCAGTTTTCCCAGCATCATTTATTGAAGAGATTGTCCTTTCCCCACTATATGTTCTTGGCACCTTTGTTGAAGTTCACTACAGACCTGTGAATATATTTCTGGGTTCTCTATTCTGTTCCATTGGTCTGTGTGTCTGTTTTTATGCCAATACCGTGCTGTTTGGGTTACTACAGCTCTGTAGTATAATTTGAAGTGAGGTAATGTGATGCCTTGAGTTTTGCTCTTTTGCTTAGGATGGATTTGGCTATTCTAGATCTTTTTTGGTTCCTTATAAATTTAAGGATTATTTCTTCTATTTTTATGAAGACTGTCATTGGTATTTTGATGGGGATTGCATTGAATTTGTAGATTACTTTGGATAGCATGGGCATTTTAACAATTCTAATCCATGAGCAGGAAATATCTTTCCAATTTTTTTGTCCTCTTCAATTTCTTTCACCAATCTTTTATAGTTTTCATTATAGAGATCTTTCACTTCTTTGGTTAAATCTATTACTGGTATTTTATTTTATTTATAGCTATTATAAATGGGATTATCATCTTGGTTTTCTTTCCATATTGTTTACTGTTGGCATTTAGAAATGCTACTGATTTTTGCATGCTGATTTTGCATCCTACAACTTTATTGAATTAGTTTATCAGTTCTAAAAGGTTTTCTGGTGGAGTCTTTAGGTTTCTCTAGATATATGATCGATTCATCTTCAGACAAGGATAATTTGACTTCTTCCTTTCCAATTTTGGTGCCCTTTATTTCTTTCACTTGTCTGATCGCTCTAGCTAGAACTTGCAGTACTATGTTGAATAACAGTGGTGAAAGTGGGCATCCTTGTCTTGTTCCAGATCTTAGAGGGAAGGCTTTCAGTTTTCCCCACTCAGTATGGCACTAGCTGTGGGTCTGTCATATATGGCTTTTATTATGTTAAGTTCCTTCTATATCCAATTTTTTGAGAATTTTTATCATGAAGTGCTCTTGGATTTTATTGAATGCCTTTCCAACATCTATTGAAATGATCATATAGTTTTTGTCTTTCATTCTGATGATATGAAGAATCACACTGATTGATTTGCATATGTTGAATCATCCTTGCAAGCCTGAGGTAAATCCTACTTGATCAACATGAGTAATGTTTTAAAAGTACTGTTGAAGGTTTCCTAGTATTTTGTTGAGTATTTTTGCATCTGTGTTTGTCAGATATACTAGCCTATAGTTTTCTTTTCTTTCTTGTGTCTTTGTCTGGTTTTGGTATCAGGGTGATACAGGTTTCATAAAATGAATTTGGGAGTAGTCCTTCCTCCTCAATTTTTTTCAATAGTTTAGGTAGGATTGGTATTAGTTCTTCTTTAAACACTTGGTAGAATTCAGCAGTGAAGCCGTTGGGTCCTGGGCTTTTCTTTGAGGGGAGATGTTTTATTACTACCTTAATCTCATCACTTGTTATTGGTTTATTCAGGCTTTTGATTTCTTCCTGGTTTAATCTTGGTAGGTTGTATGTGTCTAGGAATTTATTGATTTCTTCTAGGTTTTTCAATTTATTGGAATATAGTTGTTCACATTAATCTCTAATAATTTTTTGGATTTATTCAGTGTCAGTTGTAATGTCTCCTTTTTTATCTCTGATTTTATTTGGGTCTTCTCTCTTTTATTTCTTAGAGTGGCTAAAGGTGTATTAATTTTATCTTTAAAAAACAATATTTTGTTTCATTGATCTTTTGCATGGTTTTTTTGTTTCAATTTATTTCTATTATGATCTTTATTTTTTTTTCACCTACTAATTTTGGGTTTGGTTTGTTCTTGTTTTTCTAGTTCTTTAAGATGCATCATTAGATTGTTTATTTTAAGCTTTTCTACATTTTTTGATGTAGGCACTTACTGCTATAAACTTTCCTTTTATAATTGCTTTTGCTGTATCCCATAGGTTTTGATATGTTGTATTTTCATTTTCATTTATTTTGAGAAAATTTTAAATTTCCTGCTTAATCTCTTCATTGACCCCACTGGTCATTCAGAAGCATACAGTTTAATTTCCATGTATTTATATAATTTCCAATGTTCCTCCTGTTAGTTTTATTCCATTGTGGTCAGGGAAAATGATAAAATTTCAATTTTTTTGAATTTTTAAGACTTGTTTTGTGGCCTACTATATGGTCTATCCTTGAGAATGATCCATGAGCTGGGTAGAAAAACACGTATTCTGTAGTTTTTGGATGAAACATTCTGTGGTCTATAGTGCAGATTTAGTCCAATGTTTCTTTGTTGATTTTCTGTCTGTATGATCTGTCCAATGCTGAAAATGAAGTATTGAAGTCTCTAACAATTATTGTATTGGGGTCCATCTCTCTCTTTAGCTCTGATAATATTTGCTTTATATATGTGGGTGTTCCATTGTTGGGTGCATATTTACAATTATTATATCCTCTTGCTGAATTGACCCCTTTATCATTATATAATGACCTTCTTTGTCTCTTTTTAGTTTGTGTCTTGAAATCTAACTCATCTTATTTCTATAAGTATAGCTACTCCTGCTCTTTTCTGGTTTCCATTTGCATGGAATATCTTTTTCTACGCCTTTACTTTCAGTCTATGTGGGTTTCTTGCAGACAACATAGAGTTGGCCCTTATTTTTTCTTTTAATCTGCCACTCTATGTCTTTTCATTGGAGAGTTTAGTCCATTCACATTCAATGTTATTGATAGGTAAGGACTTACTACTACTGACTTATTGTTTTGATTTCTATTTGTTTTGTGGTCCTCTCTTCCTTCCTGGCTTCCTTTGTTAAAAGTGATTTTCTCTGACAGTATGCTTTAATTCCTGCTTTTCAATTTTCCTGTATCTGTGTAGAATTTTGTTGAGTTTACAATAAGGCTTGCAAAAATATTTTATAACCAATTATTTTAATTATTTTTTATTTATTCAGGAGATTATGGGGGTACAAACATTTTGGTTACATGTAACGTATTATCCCACCCAAACCAGGGTTACAAGCATGTTCCCCCATACAGTGCTTTCCACTTCCTTTACTTGTGGGTTTACCTCCCCCACCCTCCGCCCTGACCAGCACCCAATGAGTATTACTACCATGTTAACACCTTAGTGTTGGTTAGTACCAATATAACCAATTATTTTAAACATATGACAACTCTGCTTACAAACAAATAAACAAGCAAAGAGAAATCTAACCAACATTCTACCCTTTAACTCTAACCCCCCTCACTTTTTAAAGTTTTGTTGTTTCCATCCATATATTTTTATACTATCGATCTCTCAAAAAGTTGTTGTATTTATACTTGATATGTTTGCCTTTTAGTCTTCTACTCAACATAAAAGTGGTTTATAGACCATAATTACAGAAATATTCTATATTTGTGCACTTACTGATACCTGTGAGTTGTACATCTTCAGATGATTTCTTACTTTATGGTCTATCCTTGAGAATGATCCATGAGCTGGGTAGAAAAACACGTATTCTGTAGTTTTTGGATGAAACATTCTGTGGTCTATAGTGCAGATTTAGTCCATTTATGTCCTTTTCTTTCAGATTGAAGAACTCCTTTTAGTATTTGTTGTAGGACAGGGCTGGTGTTGAAGAAATCCCTCAGCTTTTATTTATCTTGGAAAGTCTTTATTTCTCCTTCATGTTTGAAGGATATTTTTGTAGCACATAATATTCTAGGGTTAAGGTTATTTTTCCTCCAACACCTTGAATATGTCCTGCCATTCTGTCCTGCCCTGTAAGGCACCAAGAAGTCTGCTGGCAGATGTATTAGAGCTCCTTTATATGTTATTTCCTTTTTTCTCATTTCCCTTAGAACCCTTTTCTTTATCCATGACATTTGGGAGCTTGATTATTAAATGCCTTGAGGTAGTTTTGTTTGGGTTAAATATGCTTGGTGTTCTAGAATCTTCTTTACCTGAATATCAATATCTTTCTCTAGTTTGGAAAGTTCTTTGTTATTATTTCTTTAAATAAACTTTCTACCAGTCTATCTCTCTACCTCCTCTTTAAGGCCAATAACTCTTAGATTAGCCCCTTTGAGGCTATTTTCTAGATCTGATAGGCATGTTTCATTCATTTTCTTTTTCTTTTCTCTTTTTTCTCTTTTATGCATTTTCAAATAGCCTGTCTTCAAGTTCACTAATTCTTTCTTCTGTTTGGCCAATTCTGGTCTTGTGCATTTCTCATTTGATCAATTGAATTCTTAAACTCCAGAATTTCTGCTTGATTTTTTTCATTATTTCAGTCTCCATTAAATATCTCTGATAGGGTTCTCAATTCCTTCTCTGTGTTGTCTGGAAGTTCACTGAACTTCTTCAGAATAGCTATTTTGAATTCTTTATCTGAAAAGTTGCCTATCTCCATCATTCCAGGATTGGTCACTGGTACCTTATATAGTTCATTTGATGAGGTCATGTTTTCCTGATGTTCTTGACACCTGTAGATGTTCAATGATGCTTGTTTTAACTTTTCTTTCTTGAGAAGGCATTCTAGATATTTAAAGGTAATTGAGTGCTGTGATCTAAGTCTTTGGTCACTGTAGCTGTATCAGCACTGGGGGAGTCTCAAGCCCAGTAATGCTGTGACTCTTGCAGACTCCTGGTGGTGCCGCCTTGCTGGACTTGGGTAAGATATGGGAGAATTCCCTGGATTACCAGGCAAAGTCTCTTACTCTCTTCCCTCACTCTCTGTGCTGGGCTGATGGAGTTGAGAGAGGATTGATATGGGCACTCTCTCGTGGCCATCAGCACCAAGTCACACCTGAATCCATCCCAATCTCACCCAAAGTCCATGGTGACTATTGCCTGGCTGCCTCTGATGTTTATTCAAAGCCCAAGGGCTCTTTAGTCAGCAGGTGGTGAATATTGCCAGGACTAGGTCCTTCCCTTCAGGGCAGCATGTTTCCTTCTCGCCCTGGCTGGATCCAGAAATGCCATCTAGGAACTAAGGCCTGGACTCAAGAGCTTCAGGAATCTGCTTGGTAGCTTATTTTACTGTGGCAAATCTGGTAACCAAGTTGCAAAACAAAATCCTCAGAATTCTTCTCTTTCCTTCCCCCAAGAGGAAGAAGACTCTCTCTGAGCCACACAGCCCATGGGTGGGGGAGGGAGGACACAGGCATTGGCTTGGCTGCCACCACTGGTATCTCACTGGGTCACAAGCACCCTAAGTCCACTGGCTCCAAGTCAGCACAGCCACAAGAACTGCTTAAGAACTGTAGTCTTTGTGGCCCAACTACCTTATGAATTTAGTCCAGGACCCAGGCTGCTTTTGGTCAGCCAGCTATGTGGCTAGCTGGAACTCAGGTTTCAGGGTGCAGGATTTCCCTCTGGTCGGGCTGATCTAAATGATCCCCTCTGTGGGCACTGGTACAATTCCGCCCTGTGCTGTGTTCCCCTGTGTCAGGGAGGCCCCAAGTTTCAATGCAAAGCCCCATAATCACTTCACTCTCCCTCCTCCAGTACAGAGATCTCTATCTACTGGTCATGCTGGTATGGCACTGCTGAGGGATGGGGGAGGAATGGCATAGGCAATGCAAGATTTTCTTTTCTGCCCTCTTCAGTGCCTCTTTCCTTGATATAATGTTAAAATCAAGTAGTATCATTGTTCATCTGATTTTTGGTCCTTCAGAAGGTGCTTGCTTGCATGGATAGTTGTTGACTTTGGTGTGTGTGAAGGGACGATCACTGGAGGTTTTTATTCAACCATCTTGCTCTGCTCCTTCCTATTTTATTTTTTATTTTAACTTTAACATCTTTGTTCATACTAGTTCTTTGAAATCCAGTGTATATTTTACAGTCTATCTTAATTTAAACTAGCCACATTTCAAGTGCTCAATAGCCACATGTGGCTAATGGCTACGATATTGGACAGTGCAGGTCATGAAATAAGTATGTATAAAATGAGAATATGACTCAATTTTTCAACCATGATTCACTGAGTACCTATTATGTGTCAGATATCAGGACAACTTCAGTGCCCTCAATAGAAAAAGCCCCTATCTTCATGTGGCTTAGGAACCAATATATGTGTAGGAAGAGAAGGAGGGACTTGAGAAACAATTAGCTACAAAATATATATTATGCTAGATGGTAATATGTGCTATAGAGAAAAATAAAGGAGGGCAACACTTATAAAGATGATTGTTGTGTATGTAGGAAGGGATAAGGGATTATGAGGGTATTATTTTATATCAAGTGATCAGTGAAAGCCCCACTAATAAGGTTATATTTGAGCAGGGACTTGAAAACCAAGAATCAAATTCTGTAGAATATCTGGAAAAAAATACAGTCACTGAGATTTCTTAAGAGCTCAATGCATGGATTAAACAGAGGATTAGATATAGCACAAGAAAGGATTAGGACTCAATTCAGAAAATACAACATGATAAATATTTTGAAAAGCTTTCCATCCACAAAATAACTGTATTCTATACAAATGACCAGAAACAGCTATTTAAATTTATGAGCCTATTAAAAACAAATCTCAATCAGTACTGTCAAATCTAAATATGAGCCACATATATAATTTTGTGTATTAAAAATAAAAATAGATAAAATTAATTTTAATAATATACTTTATTAGAAATTTAATAATATATTTAACCAAATCCAAAATATGATTTCAACATATGGCACTAGCCATATTTCACATGCCTAGTAACCACATGAACCAATAGCTACCATATTAGTGTAATCCTAGATACTTCATAAATTACTGCAGATAGCCTTTTAAATGCTTAAACTGGGCAGATTAAACTAAAAAATCAAAAGCAAATAAAGAAGTTAATGCTGTTGACCTCCTAGGAAATTCTGCCTTTCTCAGGAACTTCTGTTCCTTGGGTTTTTATGGCTATGCAGGGATTGGGCAATATGGCTTTGGCTAACTAGTCAATGAGAGCATCAGTGAAAATTTGATCATCTATCCTGATCTTCTATGTTTAAGATAGACACACAGAAATAGGGGGACATAAAAGAAGACATAATAAAACATCAAAAAGTAAGAAGGACATAGAGGGAGAGAAAGCCAGCACATGTGCATAAATGTACACACACACACACACACACACACACACACACACACACACACACAGAGGAGGAATGGCAAATGAGTTGAGAGAAAGAGAAAGAAAAAGAGAAGCTCCTCTCCTGCCTAGAATAGAAACTCAGCACATATGCATAAACACATACAAACACACACACAAGGAGGAATCACAAATGAGTTGATAGAGAGAGGGAGACAAGGAAAGAAAGAAGAAAAGAAAGAAGGAGGAATGGCAAATGAGTTGAGGGAGAGAGGAAAGGGGAGTGGAGGGAAGGGAAGAGAAGCTCCCCTTCAGCCTAGATTAGAAATGGAACATGGAGCCAACTCCCTCCTCTTAAATCAATAGGGTCCTCCATTTTAAGTTGTGCCTCCAAAAGCAGAGGACACTACTGACTGCAGTGACCATGGTCTGAAACTCGTGAACACGAATTCATCCATTTCAACCTTTAGTCAAGATTCCACTTCTCCAGAGAGGGCAGACATGAAATCAATAACTCCAGAGAGTAAATGGAGGAGCTGGATTCAGCAGAAACATAGGAGTGGTTACAGAGGCATGCCCTTCCAGCACCTTACAAATGTAGAGTCTGATTAACTGTTTTTGCCTTGGAATTCTCTAAAAGCAAAGCCAGATATTATATCCTGGGTTCCTCAGCTAGGAAATGTATAATATAAATACACACACACACACAAACACATGGACACAAGCATTGTGCCTACTTTCTTTTAAATTCAGTTACATTTTGATAACTATTGATTTAATTGACAAGTTAGTGCCTCTTTGATATCATTTTAAAGTGCGTAATATGGGTCCGTTTGGTAATTCTAAGCAAGGACCTTGTTTGAAGAGGCAAAGTAACACCATAATAAAAGTCCCATGGACTGTGAATCTAAAGTCTGTATCATGGGACTGGTTGTATTTTTAAATAGCAAGATGACCCTATCAATCAATTATCCTGTCAGTTTACTTACATGTAAAATTATCACATTGGATGATAGGATTTGCTCTGGTTATATATACTATGATTCCACTTCTGCAGGGAAAAATGATGAAGCAAAATGTTTTCATTTTATATTACATAGAGTGAAATCTGATGAGAATGGTTTGATTCATAAGGCCATTCTAGATCTTACTAGGTCTGTCTACTGCAAGGCAACTAGATAATTTCACAAGAAATGGATTCTCAAAAAACAAAATGAACTCCAATTTCCCTACTTCAATCCATCAGTATCCCATATGAGTGTGAGAGTTTATGATTCTGTGTATGTTGGAGTTGCAGAGAGGGGTAGTTCTTAAACAATGTATAAATATAAGACTTAACAATAATTTACTTTTGAAACACCAATGGCCAAGTAATTTCATAATTGAACTAAAGAAAATTAAAATATATGTATGTTCAGAAGCAGTTTCCTAACAGTTCTTTCTCAATTACTACACACCATTCACAGTGGCCATTCATCTCCATTTCAAGTGTCACCTTTTCAGAACTGCCTACTACCATGTGAAACCTTGCAGTTAAGTTATTCTCAGCTCCTCCTTCTCCATCTGAGAAGTTTTGCATCTAAAATGTTAACCCATGTGGATAGACACTTGATCATACTGTGACTTTGTTTGCCACCTCCCTAGGGTACAAGATATGGGATGCACATTTCATTTATATTATTTTGCTCTTGCAGCTGCTCAATATCAAATACAATGGCATATATAATTTGGTCACTTGTTTCAATATGCAGACTTCACAGAAACCTCATCCCAGAACCAGCAATCAGCAGGACCAGCACAACACTGCCAAAGATCCTACAAAGCTAATTCAAACAACCCTATAATTTAACTTTTATTTGTATGTAATAATGTTTGTATACTATTTCAAATTGAAATATAATCAGTTTAAAGAATTATGAGATTTACTGAAGATGGCGGGCAAAAAAAAAAAAAAAATGCCAGCCAGAGTGTCTCTGTAAGAAAGACAGATTTTAGATGAAACTGAAAAAAAAAACAAATAGGCAGACAAACATAGATCGGATGAAGGTCAGAAGGAAGGGTGCCTGAAACTACAGGAGACTCCTCAGGAAGATGTTGCAGAGAAGAACCGGAAGGAGAAAGGCATCAGCAGGGTCTAAACCAGAGAGGTGTAGAGACCAACAACAGGGGTAGGTGGAGCGGTTACATTTCCCCTCCCTTGCATCTGGGACTGCTGGTGGGCTCCTGAGCTGCTGGAGAGACCTGCTAACACCAGCCCAGAGACGATTACTGCCAGTGAGCGGTGAGCCTCTTGCAAACAGGGCACCAGGCTCCCAATTCCCTTGGGCATCTCTCACCCCACAGGTCTGAGCCCATCGGCATATCGGTGCCATACTGCTTCCTTCTCCCCTTCCCCTCCCCTACCTGCGTCTGTCTAAAGGGACAATTTAGCCACCACCCAGAGGCATCCACAGGGAATAGGACCTTTCCTCTTGGGGCCCTGCAGCAGACTGAGGAGTAGTCAGACTGTGAGCTCCCTGCCCACCAGCCCTCCCAGGTGTTGCTTGCCTGGTAACTCCAGGAAAGAGGGGCAAATCCTGAGGTGGAGAGATATTGATCCTATTTGGACATCCCATAGGTGACTTGAGACCAGCACTCTTCTCCATGGCAGGGTCAGGGATTGATCTTCAGGGCCCAGGGGACAGGCCTGCAGGCCAGATCCCATCACTCAGGTCTCGATCGCATTGCCCAGAGGCACAGAAGGGATATTTGTGAACTAGTCTACTAAGGTGTGCGTGCCTTCAGGGGCAGATGAGAGTGGATCCTAGCTGCTGCAAGCTTGAGGGCAACCCTTCTCCCACGGGAGGGCCACACTCCCAGCTCAGGCTGTGATCCTGGGTAGGGAACCTCCCAGCTCCCATCACAATCAGGGGACATCTGCTGGCTTGAGTTCCTGCCTGCTGGCAGAGGCCCAGAAGAAACTCTAGAATATGGGAGGGTGGAAAGGAGCAAGGCCTGCTTCAAACCAACCCCAAACCCAGCAGAAGAAAAGAAACAAGACAGATCAGAGCAGAACTAAATGAAATTGATAATAAAATCTATATGAAAGACTAATAAAACAAAAGGTTGGTTCATTAAAAAAATTAACAAAATTGGCATGCCTCTTGCTAGATTAACCAGAAGGAGAAAAGAAAGGACTCTAATAAGCTCCATCAGGAATGAAAAAGGAGAAATTACAACTGATACCACGGAAATACAAAATATCACCTATGAATACTACAAAAACCTCTATATCCATAAACTTGAAAATGTGGAGGAAATGGACAAATTCTTAGAAACACACAACCTCCCTAGGCTCAATCAGGAAGAAATAGAATTCCTGAACAGATCAATATCAAGTATCGAAATTAAAGCAGCAATAAAAAATCTTCCTAAAAAGAAAAGTGCCAGACCAGATGGTTTCACACACAAATTTTACCAGACCTACAAAGCAAAACTGGTGCCTATCCTATAGAAATTATTCCACAACATCGAGAAGGAAGGAACTCTCCCCAACATGTTTTATGAGCCGACATGACCCTGATACCTAAACCAGGGAAGGACACAACAAAAAAAGAAAACTACAGACCAATATCCCTTACCAATATAGATGTAAAAATTCTCAACAAAATCCTAGCAAACCGAATTCAGGTGCTTATCAAAAAAATAATCCATCATGATCAAGTGGGCTTCATCCCAGAGAGGCAGAGATGGTTCAACATATGTAAATCTATAAATGTAATTCACCACATAAATAGAAGCAAAAACAAAGAACATGATTCTCTCAATAGACGCAGGAATAGCATTTGATAAAATTCAGTACCCTTTTATGATAAGAACACTTAACAAACTAGGCATAGATGGGACTTACCTAAAGATGATGAAAGCCATATATGACAAACCCTCAGCCAACATCATACTGAACAGGGAACAATTGAAAGCATTCCTGCTTAGAACTGGAACCAGACAAGGTTGCCCTCTATCACTACTTCTATTCAACATAGTGCTGGAAGTCCTAGTAAGAGCAATCAGACAAGAAAAGGAAATCAAGGGCATCCAAATGGGGGCAGAAGAAGTCAAACTATCATTCTTTACTGACAATATGATCTTATATCTAGAAAATCCCAAAGATTCTGCCATAAGACTCCTATAATTTTTAAACAAATTCAGCAAAGTCTCAGGTTACAAAATCAATATACAAAAATCAGTAGCATTCTTATACGCCAACAACAGTCAAACTGAGAACTAAATAAAAGACTCAATAGCTTTCACAATAGAGACAAAGAAAATAAAATACCTAGAAATATATTTAACTAAGGAGGTAAAAGACCTTTACAGGGAGAACTATGAAACACTGAGGAAGGAAATAGCAGAGGACATAAACAGGTAGAAAATCATACCATGTTCATGGATGGATAGAATCAACATTGTTAAAATATCTATACTATCCAAGGTGATCTACAGATTCAATGCAATCCCTATTAAAATATCAACATCATTTTTTGCAGATCTAGAAAAAATAATTCTATGCTTCATATGAAACCAGAGAAGACCCCATATAGCAAAAGCAATCTTAAGCAAAAAGAACAAATTGGGAGGCATCAATTTAGCAGACTCCAAGCTATACCACAAGTCTATAGTAACTAAAAAAGCATGGTACTGGCACAAGAACAGAGACATAGACCAGTGGAACAGAACTGCGAACCCAGATATAAAACCATCCTCATATAGTCATCTAATCTTTGACAAAGCAGACAATTGGGGAAAAGGATCCTTAGTCAATACATGGTGCTAGGAAAATTGGATAGCCACATGTAAAGACTGAAACAGGATCCACACACCTTTTACCTCTCACAAAAATCAACGCATGATTGATAACAGACTTAAACCTAAGGCAGGAAACGACAAGAATTCTAGAAGAAAGTGTTGGAAAAACTCTTACAGACATTGGCCTAGGCAAAGAATTTATGAAAAAGACCCCAAAGGCAATCACAGCAACAACAAAAATAAATAAATGGGACCTGATCAAATTAAAAAGCTTCTGCGCAGCCAACAAAGCTATCATGAGAGCAAACAGACAGCCTACAGAATGGGAGAAAATATTTGCATGCTACACACCTGATAAAGGGCTGATAACTAGAATCTATATAGAACTCAGGAAAATTAGCAAGAAAAAATCAAACAACACTATCAAAAAGTGGGCAAAACATGAACAGAAACTTTTCAAAAGAAGACAGACTAATGGCCAACAAACATGAAAAAATGCTCAACATCTCTAATCATCAGGGAAATGCAAATCAAAACCACAATGAGATATCATTTAACTCCAGTTGAGAATGGCCTTTATCAAAAAGTCCCAAAACAATAAATGTTGGTGTGGATGTGGAGAGATAGGAATACT
The DNA here is from genome assembly GCF_040939455.1 of Microcebus murinus. Classification (NCBI taxonomy): domain Eukaryota; kingdom Metazoa; phylum Chordata; class Mammalia; order Primates; family Cheirogaleidae; genus Microcebus; species Microcebus murinus. The sequence continues at coordinate 97,827,434 of NC_134136.1, forward strand.
CATACAGTGCTGGTGGGATTGCAAACTAATATAACCTGTGTGGAAAGCAATATAAAGATACCTCAAAGAGCTACAAGTAGAACTACCATTTGATCCAGCAATCCCATTACTGGACATCTACCCAAAGGAAAAAAAGACATTTGCACTAGAATGTTTATAGCAGCAGAATTTACAATTGCAAAGATGTGGAAACAACTCAAGTGCCCATCAATACATGAGTGGATTAATATAATGTGGTATATGTATACCATGGAGTTCTACTCAGCCACAAAAAAACAATGGTGATCTAGCACCTCTTATATTATCTTTGATGGAGCTGGAGCCCATTCTACTAAGTGAAGTATCACAAGAATGGAAAAACGAGCACCACATGTACTCACCATCAAATTGGTATTAACTGACCAACCCTTAAGTGCACATACAGTGGTAACATTCATCGTGTGTCAGGCAGGTGTGGGGGGAGGAGGGGAAGGATATATTCACACCTAATGGATGTAGTGCCCACTGCCTGGGGGATGGACACACTTGAAGCATTCACTCGGGTGGGGCAAAGGCAATATATGTAAAACTAAACATTTATACCTCTTTAATAGGCTGAAATAAAAACAAATTATACAGATTTTTGGGTAAGCATCACTGATTTTACAAAGATAGGCACAGGCCACCTAATATATTGTCCAGTACAATTAGTTTTTTAATTGACAGTTAAACTCTCCCATTTACTCTGGTTATTGACACTTTCATGTGTCAAGTTTAAATACTGTTATTCTTTGAATTGTGAAATTTCAAAGGGATTGTTTCACTCTGCAAACAAATAACTATATTAGGGGAGAACACTCAAAGGCTACTTACTAGTACTTCCAATATTTACAAACTCTGCGGTTTGGTTCAAATAAATCTCCTGATAATGGGAAATGATACTGGAAACATTATAACTCCACACTGTTGGGAAGCAGTGTGATATCTATGGGTTTTTGAGTTAGGTGGCTGAGTTTGAAGTTTGGCTCCAACCCCACCTTGCACGTGCTTTACATAGAGTGGATGCTCACTAAATATTACTTTCCTTCTCTTACTGGTTTTCCCAAAAGTAAGCTACAAAAATGAGTTTGGACTTCATTCCATGGGCAATCAGGAGCTATTGAATATGTTCTTTTAATTTGAGAGAATTAATATATTTTAGATAATTGATAAAGAAAGTAGATGCAAGGAGATTGATTGATGCAATCTGAACAATGATAGGGTCAGGTTGCAGCTTTATAAGTTCTCTATCTACTTACCTGCTTATTCATTTATTTATCTATTTATAACCATTTGTTTGTTTAGCAAAAAACTTTCACATCACCAACAGGAAGCCTGTGAAATAGGTATTATTCTATTTTCATAGATGAGAAAAGTGATGTTCAAAGAGGTGAGGTATTTTTCCCAAGAGCAATATAACTATATAACTTAGTGTTGGACCCAGAGCTTTAAGACAAAAGTTACCTACGTTCATTCCTATAATACACTCCATCCCATGAGAAGACCAAAAAGCATGAGGTTTATTATTGGATATGGATTGGGGGCTGAGGGAAGAATAAAATCATATTCAAAGTTTTATAGTGATAACACTAAGGGAAAATTAAAGTCAGAGAAGGAATTGATGTGGTATGAGAAATGTGACAAGGAGATTGATGGAATATTTAGCTTAGGATATACTGATTTTAAAGCGAGGTTGGCATCAAAATTGAGCTTTCACTAGGCATTTGGAAATGTGGGTGTGGTAAAATATCAGGCCTGGCTCTGTAGAGTTGTACAGTAAGATAGGAGGCTATAAGAATGGATATAAACTCTAAGAGGGACACATTAAGTAGAAGACCACCAATGGTACCCATAGAACACTCATATTTAGGCAGAGAGAGAGAGAGAAAGAAAGTGAATCAACTAGAGGGATAGTAATGAAGCAGGTAGAAATATAAGAAAACATGTTCAGTAGGTAAACCAAGAGAGGAATAAGAGGATTTTAATTTGTTGAACATCCACCAAATGTCAGGTACTTTACCTACGTGTTTAACATTCAATTCTAAAGCAACTTATTAGAGTCATATGCTGCATTATTTACATTTTTTTGATGTAAAAACAAATCAAAGAGGAAATATATCTTGTCCAACAACACAGAAAAAGAAAATTCTGACAAAATCAGGATTCCAAGTTAGTTCTGTGAGACTTTAAATCTTGTATCTTTCCATTTTGAGAAGGAGGGAATAGTCACTAGGGATTAAGTGTTGCTATATAATCAAGAAGCAATGTCACAGGATTTAACAATTAGAGAGGGCATTGGGGATGAGACTAAGATTTCAAGTAAATAGGGTTGAGTAGACGATGAAAAAGTGTAAAATGTGTTATGTTAGAGACCACTCTCTAGAAAAGTTAGGCAGAAATGACAAGGGGAAAGAAGAAATGATAAACGTAGGAGATATCTGATCTGAAAATAGTACCTTTCACTTTACTTTCTACACTGGTTATTCCAGTCCCTTTGTAATTTCATGGTTGAATGAAAGTGTTAAAGCAGGAAGGTCCTTGCCAATCATCTGATCTCTTTAGGTGATAGATTAGGAAACAGTTGTTGAGAAGTTAAATTACAGTCCCAGACACCTAGGTCCCTTGCAGTACTGGCACAACAATCCAAGTCTCTTGACTCCTGCTTTAATGCTGTTTTGGAGGGTATTGACTATAGCTCTATGCTTTGTCCATTCTTCTTCTTACTAAATCTAATTCACATTTGGTTAAAATGGACTTTGCCTGAAAGTCCTCTAACCTATATCTCCATCTACCTATAGTCCAGATAGAGTCTAGAAGATTTCCTGCAAGCAGAAGGGAGAAATGATTAAAAGTATATACTTTTGAGAATGCATAGTGCATACTCTAGTTAACTTTCAGAATTACACAATTCTTTTTTAAAACTCAGTATTCAAAGAATCCGCTATGTTATTTAGCACAGAACTACCATAGTTTTTTATTATCTACCAATTGTTTTACTTATCGGCATTTCCCTTCTCCTCTAGAACTTCCTTGAAGGTAGAGACTGTTTTATGTGTTTATATATTTTTTTAACAAGAGATAGCCAGTGTAGAGTATATGTTGGACAATGAATACATACTTTTGGAAAGGCTTATTTTAATACACAGATGTAAGAACTCTTTGGAACAAATTTTCCAAAGGCATGTTTTTAAGCAGTCATGATTCAATTGGCCCATGAAAAATGTTGCATGAAATCCAATTACTTTCACATTCAGGCACCTGGTTCTTACCTGATGATTAAAATGGCTAATTCTGAATGCAGTGAAACAGGGTTAAAGAGGAATTCAGGTAAAATTATAAGTATATTATCTATTTCTTTAGCTTATAATTTTCTACTAATAAAAAATACAATATATTCATTATAGGGAACATTAGTAATGCAAAACTGAAACAAAGAAAATAAAAATCAGTAATAAACCTTGGATATATCCATGGATAACTGTAGCTGGTATTTTATTTCCTTTTATTCTTTTTTATACCTATAAACAAACATGCATTTTTATATAATGGGGTGAAAAATGCATATGACTTTTGTATATATTGTTTAATATTGCTGAGTGTTACTATATTACTATAATCAATTTCCATCAAAACATCATTTTAAAATATGAATAATATCTCATAGTATATGTGATGTCATTTAAACTATTTTGCTATTGTTGGTTATTTAGGTTGTTATGAAGTTTTCATTGGTACATTTTTGTGAATAAAATCTTTGTGTATAAGTCTCTTGCTAAAATTTATGGCCATTTCTTTAGACCAGATTCTGAGAAGCTGAATTAATGATTACTAGGTCATTGAAACTTAATTCTATTTGTTCTGTTTTTATAAAATATTAATATCTAAAAACTGAGTTTATATGTTCAAAGCACTTCATACACAAGGAGTCAAACACAATTAAGCCAATGATTTTCTCCAACTGACATGGCAAACCTGGTAATTCATTTGGCACCTACAAATTAGGGTAGTATTTTAAAATTCATTTTCTTTCTAATTATCATGCAATGGTGATAATAACAAATGACTGATCCATTCTCTTTGCGTTATTTTCCTGTTAGCAATGGAAAAGGTGTTTATAAGTTGGCAGATTGGGGTTAGTCTATTCATTCTTCTCATATGTATATTATAGGACTATGTGGTTAGAGAGCTAGGCCGTGGCTATGAAACTGTCTCTCCATATGCTTCATGCCAGATTCCACAAACTTTACCACTCTAGACTTCTTCAGAGTTATTCTTAATAATTTATTATTGTCTATAGTGTTTGCAGTACTGAGAAGATGATGTTACCATAAAAAATAGCATATGCTGCATACAAACAGGTCAATAACCAGCTTGTTTTGATATATGCCAGAAACCTATTTTATTCAGGGACACAGTTTATCTTCCTTCAAAAATCCATTTTCAGGGGAATCCTATAGCCAAAATCAAAACATCATTTCAGTTAGGCTGAGAAAATAACTTTAGCTACAATCTGCCTTATTACATTCAAAGCACATACATGTTTGCAATCAAGTCCTCCCAAAGATTATACATATTTCTACTCTGTCTGAGGAAAAGAAATGTTAGATGCTCTTGTGTGTAATTGCTAGAATATAACTTGCAATTATACATAAAGAAGCAATGGATTTTCAGGTTTGAAAATATCAATATCAAAAAAGGTTAATTTTGCTTTAAAATTGCACTTAATGATTTTTCTGGTTATAAAAATAGAGCTTATTGCATAAAATTTGGAAAAGCATCAATAAACAATTTAAATTACCTTTAATCCTATAACTTAGTGCCTAGTGCCAATCACTGTTAATTATTTTGTATAATATTTCAGCCATTTTTTCTTGCCTTTGTGTGTGCGTGTGTGTAATTGGGGTTATACTTTATATACTCTTTTACAATTGTTTTACGCTTATTAATACATCATGAACATTCTACATGTTACATACATATGCTCTTAATTATTCATAATCATGTTTTATATTGGCTGTATAATATCTCATAAGATTATACAGAACTTATTTAACCAATACCATGTTTTTGGACTTAGGTTATTCTCTATTTTCTACAATTATAAATAATACTGCAGCTAGCATTTTGCATATCTCTACTTCCTTATATTTCTAGAAAAATAATTGTAAGGCTAAAAGGATATAATCTGTTTAAAGGATTTTGATACATATTCTTATATTGCCATTCAATCCATATATAGTAGTCAGCTGTAACAGATGGTATTGGTACTCTATACATAACCTTTTGCCTACCCCAGAGATAGTTTCTGTGCCCACCTTCTTATATGTCTTTGCTCAGGGCTTTCTCCTGCCTCATAATATTGTTCAGTCCACTGGTAGGACAGGTAAAAAGTGTGTAGAAGGTAATGCCCCCAAAATTACTACCAGCAATTAAGAGGCAGGAGTTTGGATATAAATACCCTAGATTTCTTACCTCTCTCTGTGGCACAACTCTTGAATTATATTCCACACAGTCTCCTGATGGTTCTCCAGCAGGTCTGTGCCCCAGTTGCCCACAGAAAAGGACTCATTAGCATTCCCTATATTGTCTTTATGCCCTCCCCTGTCTCACTTTCTCATTCTCTCATAATACTTCCTGGTATCACTCCCCAAATAAATTACTTGTATCCAAATCCCTGCCTCAGAGTCCACCTTTGAGGAAACTCAAACTAAAATAACCTCCCATTTTTTACTTCTAGTTTCAGGTTCATTTTGATACTAGAGAAATATTAAGATAGGATTGATAATGCCTATGTCATATACATAAACACTTAGTTGTAAAATTTTAGAGAACTATGTGGTGGTGGGATGAGAAAGGCTCTTAAGACATTAAATAGGATAATTAAAAAATCATTTTAATTAGCATGAACTTGAACAAAAGTTACCCTTTACTTCAGTGTAAAATTGAATTCAGATATTTATATCATAATTCTCTGTTTTTTAAAAAATAAAAAACCTAACAATTTGAATATTGAGACAATATTATGAAAACTCTCAAGGCCCTTTTCTTGCTTGGGAGAGAGGTTAAGAGAGTTCAATTGAAAGAGGAGCTATTTTGCTTATGTTCAGCAAACCTACTTCTTTATCATGTGAGTAATTTCTAGATGACTAATATGCTGCGAATTGAAAGGGAGAAGAATTGCAGGGGAGGAAAGTAAAAAGAACTAGAGATGTTCCTTGACCTGATAGATTTAGATGATAAGCTAGATAGAAGTAAGTGGCATTGTTTGTTGTTTGGAAGGAAAGAACACACACAAGAGCATCAGATCTGATCATTAGTGCTGTCCAAAAGAACTTTCTGTAATGATAAAAATGTTCTATATCTGTGCTTGCCACATGTAGCTATTGAGCAATTCAAATACGGCTGCTGTGACTAATGCAACTAAGAAACTAACCTTTTAATTTTAATGAATTTAAATAGCCACATTTGGCTATCAGTTACTCCATTGGACAGTGTAAATCCAGGCTCTACACTAATTGCATTCATTACACACCAGTCACTTTCCAAAGGTTGAATTTGAGTTGTGAACTAAATTACATTAAACTACTAAAAAGAAAAAAAATGTATCTTTTTTTTAAGTTCTTATCTACAAAGGGCAATGCTAAATTATTATATTGCATGAGGGGGAAATATTGGAGCTAAAATGGGGAGTCAACCAAGGTAAGATATTAATAATAATACCAAGTATTTACATGGTGCCAACTATGAATCGACTACTCTTCTAAGCATTTTAAGTATTTTAATTAGTTTAAATCTACCACAATCGTATGAAGTATATGCCATTATCATTTCCATTTTACAGTTGAAGAAACTGAGGCGTGGAGAGGTTAGGGGATTTGCCCACATAGCTAGGAAATTACGGAGCTGGGAATTAAGTCAGAGTCCAGGTGGCTCTCAATCACCAGGTCACGCTGGCTCTGAGGATTTCGGAAGTATTACTGAAGACTATTTCCAGTCATTCAAAATATACTAAAAAAGCAATGCTAAATCATATGTCTTGTTATAAGAAAAGGAAGTATTCATGAGTCTTTTCTTGTAAAAAAAAAAAATCTGGGAAACACTGGGTACCTTGGTATTCTAAATAGACAATTTCTACCTAAAAATATTCTCTAGCATCAAATGTGAAAGAAGTCTTTCTTTCTGATCCCAAGTGATATGTTCCTGGATGAATGATATCTATTTTTATTACTCTGGTAGAAAAAAATAACTTAGATATGAAGTTCTTTTTTCTGATCTCTGCTCTGTTCCTCTATCACACACTTTTTGTATGAACTTTCATTGAATGAGTGCAGAATTAGCAATGGAAATCCACAAAGACTCATAAAGAGGAAAATGTTACATTTCTTGGTGGAAGTGAGAGAATGGTGAAGTGGTAAGGAAAGGATATTCCAATTTAAAAGAAAATACAATGTCAAAGGTGGAATACTAGCTGACCAAACTTGAAATACATTTGTAAAATATTATTGTTGAGGAAATTATGGATTTTAGTGTTTGAATCCTGGTAATATTTAGCTAAACCAGGTTGAGAGGGAAGAAAATCCTTTCACATAAATGTAATGGACTTGGATGTAGATTCTCAGGCAATCCTACTGACTTAGCTATATGTTTAAGCTGGATGTGGGGTATGTAGTTATGAGGCACAGAGTGGTCCCATTTCAAAATAATAATTTTATTAAAATTGTTCACATTTTTAAAAAATGTTAAATATACATAGCATGATATAGATTTTTAAGCAGTCTCTGGGCTTGACACTAGCAAGAGAAGATGGACCTTATGCCTACACTTTGATGTCCAGACCAATCTTTCCAAGAATAGTGATGGCATTTGCTCTTTGGAATATAACATTAGACTTGCTTTTAAGGTTGAGCATTCGTTAGTCATGGAAAGAAAAATCATAGGATCACTGAGGCACTAGATTTTCTTCAGAGTCTTAATGTTTGAGAATATTTACTGACCCATTCTAATTCATTATTTTAAAAACATCATGGTTAACCACGTTCCAGTTCTTTGATGATAAAAAGATGCTTGACAAGCAGATGGGTAAGAGGAAGAAGGGAAATAATAGCATAATAATATGGCTGGACTTTAGAGTGTGAGTTTGGGGATATTGCTAGAGTTGATACTGGAGACAGAGGCTGAGGCCATATCATGGAAGTCTTTGAGGTCCATATTAAAAGGTGATTTAATCTTTATCCAGAAGGGGGAGAAAACACATCAAAAGGTTTAAACAGGATTCAATTTGTTCAGATTTGCTATTTAGAATACAATTCCGGCAGAATTGTGTAGAGTACATTTGGAGAAGTTGCAGATCTGATTTAGGGAAATGAAGTAAGAAAGTTTTGCAAAGGAAATTTGTTTAAATAAAATGTTCTGTTATTAAGTTACTAAACTTGACAGCCACTGTCTTAAATTAATACATTTAGATCCAGATGATATACTTCAGCATAATTTTTAAATAATCTTTTCTATCAAACTAGTTTTTAATATGTAAGAATCAATTCTAAGTCAACTCAATATACGGAATTCTGATCTAATGTAATTGTTAAATTGGGTGACAGATTCCTTTAGAATAAACTTTAAAAGTCTCAAATATAAGAAAACATTTTATCTAAATTATCTGTGTTCGTTGCACCAACTGTGAAAGCACAAAATGCTACCCAAGTATATAAGACACTAAGAAAGCCCTGGTATTGAAAAGACCTGCCATTTACTCTCAGCCTCTTCATTTAGGGTTACATAAGGAATTTCTGTGCAAAATTTCCAGGTGCCATGAACAGGGATTAAGAAGGTGATTTACAAGGGTTAATAGAAGATTAACTCTGTATTAGATGAAGAGAATAGTAAAAAGATTCTAGGAACAGGGTATAGCTGATCAAAATGGATTCAAAAAAACTTTAAAAGAAATATCACAATATTCAGAGATAAGTTAATATATCTTAATATATGTCAGTGAGAAAGTAGGACAAGAGAAAAAGGACCTTGGCTAGTCCCAGGAGGTGGTCTGGAGGAGGAGATTTAGTGCAAAGAGCAAGCAATAAATAGGAGGGGAAGACTTTTTAAAAATATATTATTCAACTTGCAGGCTGTTTTATTTTTGTCAAATTGAGGGCAGGCCATAACCCTTCCCACCTACTACAGCCCAGATGAGAACATGTAAAGAATTGAAACAGAGAACAAGCAACAGACAGGAAATGTAGAGAGGGAAGAGCCTTTGCTGGGGTAACAAACAACAGACGTTCTGTCGAAGACACAATGGAGGATCCAGCAGTGGATGAAGGATCTACGGATTAGGAAATTCAGAGCAGCAGTAGCTGGAGATACAGAAAATCAGCTGAAGATGAGTATTAAAGAGTAAACTTTGAGAAAAATTGGATTTGGATACTGAAAACTTTTGCAGTTAGTACAAAAATCTGATTAAAGCAAGTGGCAATCTGGGGCAGACCAGTGCAAACACCAGAATGGCAGAGAAGAGAATTTGTATAGCACTAGATCACAGACATTACCCTTCAACTATATTTCATTGAGGGTTTCACTAAGAGCTTAGTGGGTATGATTTAAAGAGAATATCAGAACCAAAAGATATGCTATCTGTAGCATTTTATATATTTAATATAATCCTCTGGTTATATTCATTATACATATACATATACACACACACACTCTATTTAAGTCACTGTTTCATGGACTGTCTCATTCTCATTCCATAATATGGTCAGTCTCATTTTTAACTAACCCTCTCTCTTGTCTTTGCCAGGTCCTATGTTAAAAGAATATGACTAAGGGCTTTTAAAGGTAGATATTCAAACTAAATGCCTTCATTGATCATTGCCTTCAAAATTCTGTTGGCAAGAGAGGACACACAAATTGAGAAGCAAAACTTTAGTTCACTGATGTTTCTCGAGTACCTGTTGCATAGTAGGTCCTCAAGATAAGTTCTGAATGAATCTGTTAATGAATGATACTTTAATAAAGCTTATTCTTGGCTGATCATGCCATGTAAGTTACTTATGCATGGTATACTACATCCAGCCCCTGGCGAGAGTCACCGAGAATATTTTTTCATTTAAGCGAAATTCATTATTTTGTATCTTTCTAAAATTAGGGACATCCAAGTATCCAAATCCCAGAAGTCAGATGAACTTGATCACAATGTCTGATCTGAACTCGTGCCATAATGGTCTTGGACCTAGAAAGTGTATTTTTTCCTGCTTATTGTAAGGCATCACAGGGTTGAGACCATTGAAATCTCCTTCAGCATGAATCTTTCATCAGGGATGTAGGATCTTCTTGTAGCAGTATGACACAAGACTGTAAATGGCTTCCAAAAGGAATAAAGGACTTTAAATGGTATCAATAAATATAGTATGTTAAAAATATGGGAAGGATAGTCCAGCTACACTCTGTATCAGTACTGTTTCCACTTCTAGACTACACACCAAATGGGAAAATGACAAACTGGAGTTTGTGGAGGAAATGCAACCAGGATATCAAGGAGAATTTAATATTTGTCATATATGGAAAACTTGGAGGAACTTAAGATTTTATTCCTTCTCCCTCAAAAATGTTTCCTTATCAGTTTTTCAAATTTCAGTAAATGACAACTCTACTCACTTAAATGCCAAAAGCCTAACAGTCAATTAGGATCACTTTCCATCCTTGACCTCTGTATTAAATACCAATACTAGTACCAATTGTATTAATGCTAATGCAAATTATTGCTAATGGTTGCTAAAAATCACTGAGTATTTATGCTCTGTAAGAGTGTGCTAGGAGTTTCACATTCTCTTGAATAAACTTCATAACAATTATACCTTCCATCTTTCAGTTGATGAATTTGAGACTTAGAGTTATTAATACAGTTGCACATAGTCATAATGGTAGAGCTAGGATTTAAACCCAAGTATGTCAGATTTCACAGCCTGGATCAAGTCCTGTCATGTCAGTCTCCAAAAATATCATATCTCTACCCACTTCTGCCCTTCTATAATCCTATTAATCTCAGTAAAACCAGCATAATCTCTTACCTAGATTATTCTAGTAATCTCCTAATGGAAGCGTTTTTATATATATTAATATTATATCAATGAATCCTGTCTATGGATCCATGAGATGAATATTATATCATGCAAAAGTGAATAAATTTAGACCAAAGAGGTTAAGATGGCCAAAGTAACACAACTAGTAAATATAAGAAGGATAAAATCTGTCATATATACTCAATGACTTAAATTCACTTTGGAGGAAGTAAACTGGATAAGCAGAGTAGAATGTAACTAAATTAAAGATTCTTCACCCTCTAACACTTAATAAAATTAATGAAAATAATAGTAAATGCTATCAAAATAATGGTTATCATTTCCAGTTAAACAAAGAAAGGAACATGGCTTAAAGAATGAAACTGCAAAAACTAGGAGGAAAAAGAATCTATCAGAGTGGTACTGAAAGTTTCCTGACCATAAACCTAACCCTGAGTCAGACTGATGAATTGGCAAAGTCATAGGAACCCTAACAAATACCCATGAGCTGGGAAAGAAGTTAACTTAGTATTGTTTTCTTGTTTCTCTTCTGACTGGGCATGAGTGATGAAATGCAGAAAGTATAAAATAGAACAAAAAAATTATTTCTAAGAGAAGCAAAGGTTGCAGGATGTACATAGTTGGAGAAATGATTTGAAGCCAGACTGTATTCCTCTGTAGAAATAGTATACACCCACACTGGAGAGAATCAACCCTGACTTAAGAAGTTTAAGGTATCTCAAGAAAGAGAAACAGATCACATGTTCTAACAAAGATTGCACAGAGCATCAATGGAATTTTCCATCCATTCCAAATACCACACACACGGTCAATATCTAGTCCTCAAACTTATGCTTATATCTTGTGAAAAAAGTCAGGAATAGTCAGGCAAAGAGAAAACAGAAGTCCATACTGCATGTTTCAATATGGGCAAGATGAATAAAAAGATAAAAACTCTAAATATATAAACATATTACAACAATAACAAAGAAAAAAGAAAATGTAAAGATAGATAAAAATCCAATCTGAAAGAAAACATAATGCAAAAAATGCAAAGAAAATTCCCACACATATTTTACATTATAGAAAAATTCAATAAGAACTTGGGTTCAAGAAAGCAAAAATTTTAAATTAAGATTATAAGAAAAACGGAATTATATGAAACTGGAGATGGCAGGTCTCAGAAACCAAATTAAAAACCAAAATAACATAATTTCATAATAGAAATGACAAAAATGCTAAACATAGATAGATGAAAGTTGAATGACCAACATGAAAGGCAATGTTGAGATAATCATGGTAACAGTTATTGGTAAAAGATTAAAGAATAACACAATTATGGAGAAAAATTTAAAGTACTAAAATTATATAGACCTTTTCAAAATGAACGTGAAAACTTGGGAGCAACCAAGATTACCTTTAGTAGGTGAATAAATAAACTGTGGCAATCAAGATAATGGAATATTATTAAGCACTATAAAGAAATGAGCTATCAAGCCATGTAAAGACATGGCCGAAACTTAGATGCATATTACTAAGTGAAAGAAGCCAATCTGAATCGATAACATAGTATATTTATTATAACTATATGACATTATATATATAGAAAAGGAAAAACTATGGATATGGTAAAAAGATCAGTGTTCTCTAAGGGTGAGGGGGGAGGGAGGGATGAATAGGCAGAGCACAGGATTTTGAGGGCAGTGAAATTATTCTGCATGATACTACAATGATACATACATATCATTATACATTTGTCCAAACCTATATGATTTACAGCACCAAGAATGAATTCTAATGAAAACTATGGACTTTGGGTGATAATGATGTATTGATGTAGGTTCATCATTTGTAACACATATACCACTCTGGTGTAGGATGTTGACAGTGGGGAAGGCTGTAGGCATGTGCGTGGGGTGAGTATGGAGTATATGAGAACTCTCTGTATTCTCATTCAATTTGATAAAACTGTCCTAATATAGTCTATTAAAAACAAATGAGACAAAACTCAAAATGAAGTAGATATAATCAATTATCAATTATCAATATCAAGAATATTTCTCTGAATTATAGAAACAATTGAATCTGTAGACTGAAGGTACATAAATGTTCTAGGAAAATACTAAATGATATTACCCTATGTTTTAGTTTATTTTCTGTTGCTGTAACAGAATATCTGACACTGGGTAATTTATTAATATAAATAGGTTTATTTGGCTCATGATTCTGGAAGCTGGGAATTCCAAGAAGCATGATGCCAGCATCTGCTTGGCTTTTGGTGAGGGCCTTGTGCTACATCAAAACATGGCAGAAAAACATGAGGGGAATTGGGCATATACAAAAAGGGCAAAACACAAGAGAGGAAGCCTCGGTTTATAACAACCCACTCTCATGGAATGGATCCATTCCCCCAGAGGGAGAACTCACTCCTGAGAGACTACATTAATCCATTCATGACAGCAGATTCTTCACAACCCAGATTCCTCTCAAAGATCCCTACCACCTTTCAACACTATTACACTGGGGACCAAACCTCAACATGAGTTTTGGTGAGGACAAGCCATATTCAAACCATAGCACCCTGGTAAAATTATTAAACTTCAACTATAAAGAAAAAATTTATCAAGTATCCATCAAAATTAAATCATCTACATGGAGCAAAATGGCCTATTCTCAGATTTCTCCATAATAATCTTTAATGCTAGAAGACAATGGGACAATAACAATACCTTTTTAAGTGAAAAAATTATGTCCCAAAAACATTATAATAAGTTAAGAAGTTTTACAAACATAAAGGCAGCAAACATTGACTCTCAAATTGGAAGGATCTAAGAAAGATAGTATTATAAGCCCTTCTTGAAAGAACTAGTTGACAAAAAATGCAGACAATTAAGAGTTAGAACAAAGTATTCAGTAATTGGCTATGGTAAAAGCCCAGGGAATGAGCATGAAATTCAAGTAAGTATAAAATAATACTAAGCAGATGACAAAATTAATGGTACATAACAGAATCAAATTGTTATTATAAGTCCAAACAAGATAAAAAATCAAAATTTAACTAAAAACAAATCAGAAAGTGGGGGTGAGGTGGGAGGAAATGTGAGAGAGCAAATTATCTTTTTTTGCATGCTATAAACCCAAACAACCCTGTCTAAAGTTTAATCATATAGTTAAATCTAAAATCATAGATCCAACCTCTTATAGTATTTAAAATTCATTTGAATTGGGAGGGGGCGTTCAATGAGACTCAGATACCATTAAAAAGGTTCTCAGTTTACAAAATCACAATCAAAGCAAAGTGAGGGTTAAGAAAAGCTTAAGGAAAAAAAAGAAAAGGTTTCTTCATGTATCTATAAAAAAGAAAATTAAAAATATCAGCAGTATTCCAAACAACTAGTGTAATGTTTTCTTTGTCAATTTATTTAGTCCTATGCCATTGATTCTTCTGATCGGCAATCTACTTATATGAAATACATCTGCTTTCAGTCTGGAAAGATCCCTGAAATTCCTAATAGTCCACAGTACAGCCTGACAGCATAACCAGCACCAAATCTTACCAAAGGGTCTATTTCCTGAAGTATCAATAGTTCATGGTACATGGTAAAGTCCTTCCTACAAGGCTCTGAGACTGTTTCCTTAACAAATTTTAACCTATAGCTTATAACAGAGCCTTCATAAAAGCATCAGGTAGAAAGAAAGATAAAGCTGTTTGATAATAAGGCTGGATAGCTGTGGTTAGTTTATCATGGTAACCAATAGTAAGTACATGAATGTAGAAGGGTAAACTTCTCTATTGGGGTGTAATAAAAAAATAACTATTTCCTAAGGTTTTGATCAGTGATTCCCCTGAAGGTAATAGTATATTGTGAATTATGAAGGCATTGACAAATCTCTAGGACCTTGCCATAAAGCTTATAATCTCTAAAATATATTAATATATATACAAACTTAACCTTAGGAAGGCTGAGCATCTCTTCTGATTTGATAATTCTTTACATGAAAATTTTACAACAGTATTAAGTTAATTAAGAAATATAGATTTATCAAAAAAAATCTATTTCTGGCATCCCTTTCTGATAAGTTAAAAGAGCAAATTTTTGCACATTCTGGGGGTTCCTGGGAAATATCAAGGATAGTTTTAGTTGTTAAAGATAATTTAAAATTTTATTTATTTTATAAGGTAGGATTTGATCTTGGAAAAGCATAATTGAAAGAGATTTCAGAGGAGATTTGGTCACTTGAATAAGATAGAATTATGGATGCGTGAGAAATAATGCCTATTAATGAAAGAGGCAAAATAAAACAAAAATAAACAGAAAAGGTAACATGGTTGTAAAGAACCTTAGCTCTTCCAGAAATGAGGAACATGTTTTTGTTTAAAAAATCATAACCATTTCCATTGTTACAAACCATTCCTCTGATCCAAGCAATCTGCCTTGAATGTTCTTACAATTGGTGTGGGGGAAATCAGGTTTCATTGATGAAGAACAAATATTATAAGTCTGCCTACGTGTCTTCTTTCCTTTCTTCCTTCCTCCCTCCTTGTCTTCTTCTAACCTTTTTACTTTCTTTCTTTCTTTCAGTTTCTTTCCTTTCCTTCTTTCTTTTTTTCTTTCATTCTTTCTCTTAGAGGTAATATTTTACAAAACAAATTCAAGAATATAATCAATCCTTTGTACCCCCATATTATGCTGAAATAAAAAAAAGGAATATAATCAAAAGCAGACAGTATTATTCTGGAGAAATATGGAAACTGCTATCTGGACAGACTGTAAGGAAGGAAAAGAATAACATCTCATTATCCCTTGTTAGAAGCTCTAAGACAAATTTATCATTTTTACAGAGAGAACACCAAGTTCCAGTTTTCCATTAATATGACATTTGATTATTAAATCCACTAAAACTGGGCCAACTTCGTCAAAATTTAAACACATTTTGCTGTTTCTTTTCAGACTCAGCATTTGCAACTATTATAAACAAAGACAAATAAAAATGCCCTTTTTACAAACTTTTTCAACTTTCTATATACATTTTCATCCATTGTGGATACAATAAAACTACTCTCTCTTCCCCTTGCAGAACAAAACCTCATTTCATTTAAAATTGTAAATAAGTAGTTGCATTCTTTGTCAGTATTGCTCCTTGTATATCTGAACCACATATAACTAAAGTGACTATTTTTAATTTACAAAAAAAATTTTTAAAGGGGCAGATATTTGAGAACTGTCATATACGAGCCTTTCAATGGATTAGCAAAACTCATAGGTATAAATAACACAACTCCCTATAGCCACTCACACCCCTTTTACACCTAGTTAAAATGGCAAAACCGAACACATTTATTAACAGGACTCAAAGATAAAGCTATTCTATAGCATATTAGAAGGAAACAATCTAGATAAATGTATATAAGCTTAATAATCAATATTTCAGTATTCAATCATTCTTATAACTTATCTTGGTATTTAATAATTATCCATAAATTAACTCAAGATTAGTCCAAGATCTTAAATTAACTAAAGCTGTTTAAAATTATGTTGAAGCTGCTAAAATACAAAACATAATTACTATTGATACAGAGATTTTCAGAATAATGAATGGATTTAGTTGAACAAAAATTTGTATCTTACATAATTTTAAATATTATGTAGGAATAATGTGAGCTTATTTGATTATTAAACCAATATTAGAAGTTTAGACAGTCAAAATAACTATTCTATTTATGAAGAAAAATAAATCAAAATCCTACTAAAATATAAAATATACATTTGTATTATACCTCATTCCGATAAACCCAAGGAAATGATACATAACTACCATTTATCTTCAAACCAAAATTACTAATTAATTTAGTCTAATGTGTCAAAATACTAATCTTTATTATACGAACTTGGAGTTTTAAAACATTTCCAAGCTAATAATTTTTAAAATATTAGAAGTTCAATTTCTTTATTTCCTGTGAATTTTTGGAATATTCAATTTATATAAGCACTTATTTATCTCTAAAACCAATCAGAACAGGGCTTCTTTAAGATATATAATATAGTATATTAATACCCTCTTAGATAGAAAAATATTTCACTCACATAACATAAGGTAAACCCCTTTCTCAAGTACAGAGACACAGAGGCACATAAAGAGCTTATAGGTATACTACAACTTTAGCTACAGGTCAAAAGTAAACACAGATTCACAAAAACTCACTGGCAAATCTCAAAGGGATTTTCTTGTTCCAAGATGAAAAGGAATTCTTAACTGATTTGAGTTCACAAGTAAACAAATAAATAAACAATAAATAATAGCACTTCAGATTTTCAGCTGTCTTTCAATCAACACAAAATAGATATCTATCATTCTTCCTACAGAGATTGCCACATTGGCCAGATGATAAAAACAAAGCCCCAATTATTGCTGCCACCAATAATAGAGAATAACTTTTTGGTCATGCATTAACCAGAAGCAAAAACACAAAATCAGTAGGAGAAAAACAACAACAACAAAAAGCAAAAACAGTAAACAAAGAAGTTTTGTGTCCTGGGATTTATTCTGAGAGCCAAATACACACACACACACACACACACACACACATACGCGCACACACACACACACACACATATCTGGGCTGAAACTGTCACTGAGGTCACTTCCCCCGCATTGCAATTTATTTGGCTCTGTCATGTGACACATCTAAGTAGATGACTTCTAAAACTGTAAAATTATAATTTCCCAAAATACCAAATCAGAAATCTTATGCATACATAAAATAAATATGTGTCAGATATTTCATGGAACTCATTAATTAATTAAGGAACCAGTAAGATTATAAAAGCAATCCACAGAACATTTGAAAAGCTAGGTATTAATAGGCAATGTTACAATGAGATTTCTAAGTTAGATATAAAACTGGTTGATGACCTACATGGCCATACACTGGCACTTCTGGGATAGAGTGACCAGATAAAATACAGGATACTCAGTTAAATGTAAATTTCACCAATGAGAATAATTTTTTTAGTATAAGTATGTCCCAATCCTTATGCAATTTTTATTTGCTAAATCAGGCACAACTCTACCATGGGATTATCTGTTCCACTGAACAGAAATGATTTGCATTACTTCTAGACAAAAATTTATAAGTTTAATTTTCCTTACTTCTGAACAAAAATTTACAAATTAACCTCTCCCTCTCCAGAAATGTAAGACAGACCAGAAAATAGAAAGTCAAACCCAGAACTGCACTGAAAGAATAGCTAGTAATCTCATGTAACTATTTCTAAGTTATGGATAATTTTTCCAATGAATAACATGTGAATAATCTAGGATGCAAAATATAATATTTACTCGAGGGGGGAGGGGGAGGCAAGGGCAATATAGATAACCTTAACATTTGTACCCCCATAATATGCTAGAAAAAATAAATTAAAAATATAATATTTATTACAAAATGACATTGGGAATTAAGATATAAACAACAACCATACAGATTATTTCCTTGAGTCTCTTTATATTCAGTTTGAGAAAGCATTAGTCATTTTTTCCAGAATACTATTTGCATTCAGGAGGTATTCTGATATTTAAGACTGCGTATCATAGTCATAAAAGCAGATTGGAAAGGTTATTTTTAGCCTTGTAGCTTTTTCAATTGCAGAACAATATTTGCTTCCAGAAAAGAAAACATAACAAACCTCACAATCAGATAACAAGGCAAAAATTGTTTACAAGTATTACTTGAACAAGGTCAGTGGCTGTATCCTCCTGCTGTGCTCATCTCTCTCTAAAGCAGACAAAGATATGCAATTGTACACTTCTAAAATACGAGTCTATCCTTTAAGACATTATCCTAGCCATCAGAAAACTACACAAGAACTATATAAATTTGATTTTAAAGGAAAAGTTAATGAGTAAATGATCTTATTTATAAAACTTTAGCAAAGAAGAAATCTACCCAATAGTTAGACAAAAATATCACATGATAACTAAATAAAATGATTCTTCCAATGCAATCTGGCTATTTTTATGTATTCATTCATTTATCAAAGATTGATTGAGCTCTAAATATGTGTTGGAGTCAGGCAATATCAATACAAACAACAAGTTGGCTCCCTACCTTTGTGAGCTTCTGTCTAGTCTGTATTTGAATGGAGAGAGAGATCAAACAAGTGAAAAACTGCTGAAGTGAAGCTTAGTAACCAAACTTTAATAAACTCTTTCTACAAAAGGATTGTAGAACTTAAAGTTTAAATTTATCTTTTGAAATACTGACAGTTTAATGAAAGACTGATCTTAGCTTGACAACAGAATTATGATTTCTGTTTGTTGGTTCAAACTCTTGCAATTTAGGAAGCAATGTCAAAAACATCAGACAAAACGCCATTTGGGAGAGGCAAAGAATGAAAATCTGAATTTAAAAACAGAAGCAGAATTATAAAATATTAGAAAGGCACGAACATTTGTATTTACAATAATAAGAGTAATGACTAGTTAGTACTGAATGGTCTTATAACATAGGCAATTCAACAGATAAGAACAAGCTCTGTGGAAGACACCATTATTCAAGCAGCAATCAATTTGGTAAGATTGGGACTTATCAGAATTAACTGGGGAAATTTTTCAGAATACACAGGAATATTCCATCCTCCAGATTCAAATATCATTTTGGTGGTTGTAACAGCTGGTTGCCTATCCAGAATGAATTATCCCTTTATGAGAACACAGATTTTATTCAAAACACACTATGTCCTTATAATGCTTACCTCTCCTGACTTCTATAGCTAATGTTGACTGTGTGACCCAATCCAGCTAATGAGATAAAGATGGAAACTACTGGATGGACACCTGGGAAATCCATCGCTTTCCTGCAAAAAAGAGACAAATCTAGCTGGCATGCATTTTGCCCTTTACCACTCTCTCCTTTTTCCTGCCTAAAATGGGGAATGATAGCTAACAACAATGCCAATGTCTTTCCACCACCAGGAAAAAAGCCTCACTCTAACACTGGAGGATTGGGAAGCAAAAAAGAACCTGTGTGTGTCACAATGATTTTATTTGAGCAGCTGCACTTCTTATGGGCTTCTTATCTCTGAACTTCTTGGTTAGTGAGAAAAAATAGGTAAACTCCTATTTAGGCAAGTCATATAATTTGGTACTCTTACATGCAGCAATACCCAGTCCTAACAGTGTGATAGAAGTGGAGGGAGAAAGGGAAGGGGGAATATGAATATTTTGGGTGGTTGCCAGGGATTTGGTTGGAGAGGGAGGGAGAAATGAATAGGTGGAGCATGGAGGAATTATAGGGCAGGGAAACTATTCTGTATGAAAATATTGCACCTCTTATATTATCCTGGATGGAGCTAGAGCCCATTCTAAGTGAAATATCACAAGAATGGAAAAACAAGCATCACATGTACTCGCCATCAGATTGGTATTAACTGATCAACACTTCAGTGCACATATAGTAATAACATTCATTGGGTGTTGGGCAGGTGGGAGAGGGAGGGGGGATGGGTATATTCACACCTAATGGGTGTGGTGTGCACCATCTGGGGGATGGACATGCTTGAAGCTCTGACTCAGGTGGTGCAAAGGCAATATATACAACCTAAACATTTGTACACCCATAATATGCTGAAATTTAAAAAAAAACTATAATAGAGGACACATGTCATAGTTTATTTTTCAAAACTGATAGAATGTACAGCACAAAGAGTAAACTCTTGTGTAAACTATTGACTTTAGTTATTAATAATGTGTCCATATTGGCTCACCAATTGTAACAAAAGGACCATAGCATAAAGCAAGATGTTAATAACAAGGGAAGGCATTGAGGAAGGAATGAGTGGATATGTGGGATCTTTTACTTTCCACTCAAGTTTTCTGTGAACCTAAAACTACCCTAAAAATAAAGTGTGTATACACATACACACACCACACACATATCTAAACTATTATGTAACCCTTGAGAAGTCTCAACAGATATGGTTCACTATTTATAATTGTGCTGTGGCCAGGACTAAAAAGTCAAATTGGTAAGGCTGTCAAAATAATAAATAAATAAATAGAGGTGGAGTTTTCTTTTCTCCCTATTTTCAGGATCATTCTGCTACCTTCACTCATTCGCTCTGCTGTACTAAACTATACTGAACTTGCAAAACCTAATTGATCTCATGTTTTAATACCCTCATGGATCTCATTTTTTGTTCTTATAATACAGTAAGTCTCTGCGATATATTTTAGGCCTTAATCATGCTGCCATGTTGCTTGAAGTGCAACATTATCTTCTCAACTAGTGCTTCTTATCCTTAGGGGCAGAGAACAGGAACCCTTGTTCAGTGTTCTTCATAGACCCCAGTATTGTGCAGAATATAAAGGAGGTTTAAAAATATTGCTTAATTTTTATGCTTAGAACAAATGTATTATAGTTTGAGAATGCCTGAATAGCATGAATTTATTATTGATTTGAAACTTAGAGCATTTAAGTTAAAAATGTCTTTTTGTAAAAATATCTCTGAAAAATATAGTTAATTAATGATTCATAATTTCCCAAAGTTATGTAAACCCCAAAAGCTTATAACATCTCCACCTGGGGCCATGAACTCATCAT
Source organism: Microcebus murinus (assembly GCF_040939455.1). Taxonomy (NCBI): domain Eukaryota; kingdom Metazoa; phylum Chordata; class Mammalia; order Primates; family Cheirogaleidae; genus Microcebus; species Microcebus murinus. Next base: position 97,849,106 of record NC_134136.1, read on the forward strand.
AGTTCAACCCACAGAAGCAATACTTTGTCTCTTCTGCTTGGCTATCTCACTTACCTTCCATCCTCAAAGAGGATGGATGAGGTGTGAAGAAGAAAAGGATAAAGAGAAGCAACCCCTGGAATAATCCAGAAAGGGATGAAACTACATATTAGGTGACAGTGAGCCTTGACATTCAGAGAAATGACTTAGGACATCTTTGAAGCGGGTACACCATGGGGACACCTCTGTGTGATGAACATAAGGATGCACAACTGTTGCTGCAAGTGTTACCACTAGTGTTACACCTCTTGTTACAGCGCTTGATGGGGAAAGAACTGAGTGGCACATGAAGACTCAGAGAACAGTCTTTATTTTTCTAATAGGCGGACCCCCCTTCCTTGTTCTCCTCCTGCTTTTATACCCTTGGTAGGACTCAAAAAGCGTCCAATCAGCAACAAGCTTTAACATCCAATCAGCAATAAGCTTTAACATCCAATCAGCAACAAGCTTTAACATCCAATCAGCAACAAGCTTTAACATCCAATCAGCAACAAGCTTTAACATCCAATCAGCAATAAGCTTTAACATCCAATCAGCAACAAGCTTTAACATCCAATCAGCAATAAGCTTTAACATCCAATCAGCAACAAGTTTTAACATCCAATCAGCAACACTGGGATTCAAAAAGTGTCCAATCAAGATTGCACAGCCAGTGTGAATGGAGGACAAGAGCAGGTGGCCAAGCACCAAGCGTAGCCGGGACAGACACAAGACCCAGCCCCAGCAGTGTGCACCCGCCAAGGCCTCCAGCCGGCAGCACAGCGCTGGCCGGGTGGGGATGGGGAGTGGCGAGGAGGCTGGGAAGGACTGTATCCTGGCTCTTGACGGTTTTTCCCTGTCACAACTGTTGACAAGGAGTAGGACTATATTGGCAGAAAAGGAAGCTATTTTAAAAATTTGTGTTATGATTATACAAAATATTTCTATAGTTACAAAGTCATCTATAAATAAGAAATATTCTGAAAAGTTTAGCTTCTATCTCTGTCACTTTACCTTATTCTCTACCTCCAACACAGTAGGGCTTTTAGTTTAAAATAGAGTCTGGCTTGCAGCCTCTGTTGAAACTTCTCTTAGCCTGCAGTGAAAATAACTTTGATGATATGAAAAAAGACAACTCAAAGCAGTGAAAACTAGCCAAACTAGCCTTACCATCAATCTGTTTTTAGAATCTGAGGAATTTCAACTAAAATAAGGCTGATGGAAAGAGGTTAAAAACATTGTTGCTGGTTCACCATACTAAGCTCCCCTACAAGTCAGTTGGAAGATCCTTTGTTTCTTTGAATCCTTTATCCAAAAACTCAAAGTCTATACCAACTAGAGAGCTAGGCATGTATCTTTCTACTTGATGGGGTGTCACACTACCCCCACCACTTCCACTAACCAATAAGTATTGCTGCAACCAATTGAAGACTGAAATTTTCAGAAAGCCACAGGACTAAAAGTGAATAGAAAGCTTTCTGCATCATATTAAATTCTAAAATACAGATATATTTTAATATGTTTTACATATAAAACACCACAGGCAGAAATAGATAAAATAATGGTCCAAAGGCAGTGCACAAAGGAAATTATATAGTATTTAAAAAGTATTAATTCACCCAGATAATGAGGATAGGAGAATATTCCAAATCAATCCTATAATCCCACATTAGAAAATGGTATAATAATTACAGAGAATTGGTCTGTAGCTATCAACTAGTCTTCCAGCTATTGATATGAGGAACAGATTAGATAAATAGTGAGGCCAGAGGCATTCACATACCTTACCAATTCACAAACATCAGTTCAGGATATTTCATGTGAAGGTGAACAAAACAAAAACAAAAGAGCATGGAATCTATGAAAAATGAGAGAAAGGCATACCATCTGTAAAATTCAAGAAGGGCAAAGCTAAATCCTTAGATCATAAGACACCATCTCAATGAAATAAGAGTACAGGCAAAGAAGAAAAGATAATGGGACTATATATAAACGAAAATGGATGGGATAAGAAAGATTACAGTGAAATTAAAAACAGTACAGAAGTAAATGCCATTAAGGCAGGAAGGAGCAGAATTTACTTTGAAGAACATCAAATTAGTGGGGTGGAGGTCACATTTGGGAAATTCTTATAGAAAGCAGAAAAAAGGAAAAAGTTTAAACTAGTTGACAATATATAGGATAGGGAATGAAGAGCTAATTTAAGAATTAAAGTATTTTTCAGGAGAACAAGGAACTGGCACAGGGGCAATAATCAAACTCATAATTAAGAAAAAATCATTAAGGGAAAAACTGCACAAAGCTAATTGAAAAGGCTCACCATACTCCAGGCAAAAATGATTAAAAAGAATCTCAATTTTAGATACATACTCACAAAAAAGAATTTTAACATACTAGGGGGAAAAAGCTTAAAAGTACCCATGTTAGATAGGACAGATTACTACAAAAATTAAAATAAAATTCTGAAATAATAAATAAATAAATAAAATTTAGGCTGGCTTAGATTTTTCTGCTTACCAAAAACAATGCCTGGTACTTAGCCAAAATTCAATAAGTATTTATTGAATAAATGAATAAAATAATGAATGTGTGATAATAACAGAAAATGGTAAAGTAAAAAGAACATGCTTTTCATTAAAAAATAAATAAAAACTGATGACTTAACCACAGCTTCCTAAGGAATTATCAGAATAAACTCAACCCATTAGATAGGGGAATGTTTTGATATAAGAACCCTGGCAAACCTCACCATAGGACTATGAGATTATAAAATGTTAATAACAAATGTTAAGGAGATAGAAGGCATTATAAGAGAGAAACATACTTACTTTGAATATTGTCAGTTTAAATTCCTGGCTTCTAGAGAAGAGGAACTTTTAGGAGGGATTGGGGAACATTATTAATTCCAAACTAAAATATAACTCCTGTACTAAGAAAAAAACATAAATTATTTAAAAATTTTAGAAAGAAGGGAACCACTAAATATGTGTATATACACCATATCCTTGGTCTCTGAGGTAACTTTCGCCTTTCTCTTGGAGGTATTGGATATTGAGTATGCTCTTCTAGTACATATTATGGAATGGATTGAAAGATGATTGCAAAGGAACTGTTAGAAATGCTTAGAATAGAAGACTGAGGGACTTTTAAGTCTTTACATTGCTTGTATGAATTTGTGCAGCCTGTCCACTGACTGCTCACAAACGGCAAATAAAAGTAGCATCATTGGAATGTATTGATCACTATATTACTCCAGCAAACCTGAAAAGACTTGGTTTGGGGATAAGGAGGTACACAGGACTGATGCTATCATGGAAGTCACAACTATAAGATTATTGCAAGTGGTGCAAGGAAATTCTTTACCTCGGCCACCCAAACCTAAATAAACTTGTAGTACATTAAAAGCACTGGTCACTCAATCATAATTACATCTTAAAAATACACATGCTTATATCTATAACCTTTTTATCAGTTATCTATTGCCAAACTAATGCAATAGATTATCTCAATATTTATTTATTTAGATTATCTCAATAATTATCTCAAAATTAATATGTATGTCAAAAACTCATGTTGTACACCTTAAATCTAATATAGTAAAACATAATTAAATAAATAAAAAACAGCACAATGTCTTTGAACAAAAACATTTATTATTTCTCAGGAGTCTATGGGTTAGCAGGGTGGTTCTGCTGATTTGATCCAGACTCAGCTGATCTTGGCTGGGCTTATTTATGTCTCTTTGGTCAGCTGGCAAGTTTGCTACTAACCCCTTAAACAAATTAAGTCACATGCTAAGCCTGAAGTTAGTGTGGGTAGGCATCCAAAAGGTAAGACTGTAAAAAGGTATGAAATGGGGCCACAATAATCCTACCACACTATGGAAATGAGCAGAAGGCATTCCTCTAGTAAAGTCTCCTGCAGAGTTTGCCAGTAAACTAAAAGCAATTAAACTTGAGCATAGCCTATGCAAACAAATATCTAACCATGTATACAAATAAGACTAAAAGGAAGCAGAACAAAATTTTATTGTGCTTTTTAGAGTCTGACTTTAATTCTTTCAATATTTTCTTGGGGGTTTCCAAGCTTTCTTTCCAGATACAATATATTTTACAAATAATAAATTCATTTTCTCAGGTTTACCCATCCTAACATGGAAAGTATCATTAACTTTACTCCCCTTTTTTAACCCCCTCAAACTCATTTTATTACTGTCAAATAATCCAAACACACATATACACACACTATGCCACACATATACACACTCTACTTTCACAATTGTGCCCCTAAAACAGTTATATTTTTGCTATGGATTAGCTCATATTATGGAGTACTTACAGAAGTGGTTTTCAACCTGGCCTGTTTGTTGGAACCATTTGGGAACTTGAAAAAATACTGATGTCTGGGCCCCACCCACAGAGCTTCTAACGTAAGTGGTCGGAAATGTGACCTGTGCATTAGAATTTTTTAAAGTCCCCAGAAAGATTCTAATGTGCAGATAAAGAATCAGTGATTTAGGGTGTTTGCCACCACTCCTTGTAATTTTGACATTGCTGTGATCAACCATTCCCAAATGGTGATATGTTCACTTGTTAAAACTGGAGTTAGAAGGAGAGAGAATAAAGAAAAAGAGAGAGAGAAAGAGAGAGAACACATGTACAATTTTTTACAAGAGTAGTATAAAATGTTTTCATAAGATATTTTTAAAGTGAGAGTCTTTTAAAAAATATTCTACCATAGTAATGAATGACCCTTACTAGAAAATCATAATGGAATCAATGAAGTGAATACAAATCTACCCTTGTAGTGACTTTTCCAAGCATAACATAACAAGCAGCAAGATTAAGAAAACTTTTTAGAAGAGACACACGAAAAGGTACCAATTAAATCATTTATAAATTTAAGATCTTACTGAAACATCAAGACCTAAAATGGAGAGCAGAGTACCAATATCATGAATCTGTCAGACACCATATTCATGATGCAATAAGTCAGTGAGATGGTTTCAGCTAAGTAAGCTTCAGTGAAATAACAATTGGATATACAGTAAATGACTCATTCTATATCTCTTAGAATTCCATGAGCATCTTGGAAAGGCTTTCAAATAACTGAAAAATAATTATTATATTTTGTACCAAAGTTCTAAGATATTTATCTTTTAAAACTGAAGACCAAAAGACAATATTTAAGAGAAATTAGTGTTATATCATGCTGGTATAGGACTTGGGTCAGTTGATCTGCCAATATTAAAAGTACTCTAACTAGGGTGACCATAACGTCTGGCTTTCCTACAGCTGTCCCTGTTTATACCTGTTGTACATCAATCAATGAATGCTGCTTATATTTAGTTCTCCTTTTCACTCTCAAAAGTGCCCCGGTTTAGACAAAGTAGAACCCTTATTTAAATAATATGTTAAAATTTCTACAAATGTTATTTAATTTCGCACAATTTGCAGCAGGACCTTAAGTTTGGTCAATACACTCTTATAGTGTTGTCCACCACCTAGATTTAGAGTCTTATTTTAAACCAATATGTTGCATTACACATACCAGCTTATAGTTGGAATGTCTCTAGCTTTTCAAAGGGCTTTCATTTCTAGCATCTAATTTTACCTTTGTTAACTTCACATGAATCATTTCAGATTATGGTATAGGAACACGTATAGGTTTTCATAGGACTTAGTTTCCCTTAATAGGGACAAATCTGTAAAGCAAGGTCTCTATAATTTGGTTATTTTCTTTTAAAAACCAGAAGGCAGCATTGTCTATGTTAAAACATTAATCCAATCAACCTAGGGTAGCTTACTCTGATCTAGTTGGTGCCTCCTTCCTGCTCCCTGAACCATTTGGAAAGCTGTTACCAGGTGTAGAATGGTTCCTGTTAAGAGCAATTAAGAGATTTCATGTGGGCTATTTAAAAGGCAGAAGCTTTAAAACACATATGTCTGTCAATTATTTGCTTATTGTGTCTTAAAGACTATTACAGAGAGAAGGGAAGCCCAGCAGCTCTGTTTCTGAGCCTCCCACCAAGACTCCATCTGAGACACTACAATTTTAACTGTTTATAGGTTTGGTTTTCTTGTAGGCTTTTATTGACGGAAATGTTTGAAAACTAGAAATCTCTTCCAAACTGCTCATTTCACAGGTAAGGAAACTTAGGTTCAGAAAGTTTGTATGCCTTTTAAAGAGAAATTAAATATTGCCAGATCCAATAGAGGGGAAATTTAACTGCTCCACCTACCCTTGTTGTTGGTCTCCAACCCTCTGGGGGGCATTTCTCCTTCCAGTTCTCCTTTGCAATTTCTTCCCGTGGAGACCCTATCTATAGTTTCAGGCACCCTTCCTTCTGACCCTCATCCAATCTATGCTTGTCTGCCTGTTTATTTTTTCTCAATTTCTTCTAAAATCTATCTTTCTTGCAGAAACACTCTGGCTGGTGGCTTTTCTAGTCCACCATCTTGCCCTTCCGGTATTGATTTTAAGTTTCTAGCCGACATCAAATCCCAATAGAAAAACAATTTCTCCTCATGCTAAATGTTAAATGTCCTTAGTTAAGCAACTTACTTTTTATTATAAACTCAATCTGAACTTTTTCTGGGACGTTCTTTCTCAGACTTTGATGTAAAATAATCATCTGTCCAGTTGTGTTGGGATGATCGTATTCTGAAAGAGAGATACCATTTTCACCTAACTAGCTCAGCTAATTATGCAAAACAACATTACCTTTAAAATCTGTTTATCTTTGCAGGCAGAACAGAGTTCAACCAAATGCCAGATCTTCCTTTTGTTTTACTTTTTCTTATTTCCTTTATTTGGGGAAGATCTCTAAGGAAACATGGCCTTGTATAGCTGCTTTGGCTGTTTTGACTTCCAGGAGGGAAAAAGTGTTATTGGTTACCATGACAACCTTATTTTCCCAGAGCTCCCTGCTGCAACTCATTTGCACTAAACAGGAACAATGATTATTATTCAATGAAGGCTCTGATAAAGCTTTTTTCTTTTTAATCATTTTCAATATTCCTTGAAACCCTCCTTTCTACAAAGTGAAATGGCTCTTGACAGGACAATACTTTGAGTTTTCCTAAGTTTCCTTTGCTACCTGTGTACCAATCAAGTACCTTGTCTGAGTATAGACCATGGTATCTCTACCTACTGGGCACTTATCAAAGACTTCTATGAGTAGACTTTGATTAAAGCACAAATTCAGGTGACATTTCTGATATTTGATAACTAGCCATTTCTTCAAATTCTCCTACTTCTCTATATGTATTAAGATGACTAGTGCTGTCAGGACTTTTTCATACAAAAATAACATAAAATTTTTCAAAGTGGCTTAAACAATGAGAGCTTTTAAACTTCATGATATGAATAAGATCAGAGATAGTTGCAGAGGGGGCTTGATCTGGGAAACATTCAATTACTTTACTTTTCTCTTCCTTCCCTTGTACCTACTTCTTCCTAAAGTTAGTTTTCTTTATTGACACACAATGGTATCCTATGACTTCTAACAATGCCATGCTTTCTTGTTTGTCTCTCTGACTGAAAATGAATATATCTCATGTAACTTCCAGAAAAATCTATCCTTATATTTTTTTGTCCTGGATTGTGTTCTGTGCCCTAATCCTGAATCAACAACCACTGTGGCCAGACGAATGGAATATGCTGACTGATTTGAGCCAATCAGCATCTACCCCTTGAAGTACTGGTGGGGGTAAGGGAGTGCAGATGGGAGGGGCTTTCCCATGAAGTACATGGAGGGTATGAGAGAGGCATGGATATCTGAATAAATCAGGCAACTTTGAGCAATATGAAGGGGTTGGTGCTCAGTGTCTCTGAATAGCAAATATCCACTACAACCACAGAGCAAATAACCTAGAGTTTATTGTTCCTGAGCCTCTCCACAACAACACATAAATTCATATCTTCACTAAATCATGAGTTAAACTGTTGCCTTGGATTTTTACATGCATGGTATTAATAAAAGAAATCTTCTGAGAGTAGTTCAAGTAAAGAAGAAGTATATTTCAAATCTTCAGCCATCATTTGGCAGAATGTGCATTATTTTATTCAGTATCTGTCCTAGAATCTTCTATGTCAGAGTCTGGCTAACTATTACCGTCAAAGGTCAGATAGCAAATATTTTAGTCTTTGTGAGCCATAAGGTCTCTGTCCCAACTACTCAACTCTGCTATTGTAGTAAAAAGGTGGCCATAGACAATAGGTACTCAAATGGGCATGTTTGTGTTCCAATACAACTTTATTTATAAGAACAAGCATGGGACTGGATTGGCCCATGTGCTCATTAGGCCCCAGTTTGATGACTCCTTCTCTATGTAATACACTCTTCCTAAAAAGAAAGGAAAGGAAAATTTTGATATCTTTTTCAACATGTACATTTCTTTTTATCTAGCAGTGAAAACTCAAACTCATCCTGTTTTGCTCTTTTTTTCTACTACAGGAAGCTTGGGGATAAATTTACTGCTCCCTTAATAAGTAATGCTTCTCATTGTCTTTCATATATGAATCTCTTTCCTTCTATATGGTCTCATATCTCTCTGCTCTTATGCTATATGGCTTTCTTATTCTGTTTCTATTTTAATATTGTGAAGTCTTCAAGTCATTTTTGGAAATAAAAGAAGGATAACGCATATTCAAATCTTTTCTTTTACTCTCTCTCTCTCTCTCTCTCTCACACACACACACACACACACACACACACGCGCGCGCACCCCCCCAAAGTCTCAGTGTCCCTCAAACAGATTATACAAATAAACCAACTGAGACCCAGATATCACCATAATAGTAAAGAACTTTTAGTCTCTTGACTGTCACCTTGATCTCCTGTGCCTGAACTCAGTTTATTATAGAAAATAATATGGAAATACAAATGAATAAATGCATTCTAGAATTGTCACATTACCACAGTGCTAATTGCTCTTAGTTTTACCTCAGGTAACACACCACTACACCTCTCTCTCTCTCTTCTCTCTTTCCTCCCTTACTCTCTCTTTCCCTCTTCCCTCTCTTTCAACCATGCTGTTTTCTTCTTCCTTTTGATACTGAGTCACTACTTTCTCTGTTGTCTCACAACCTGCAAATTTATAGGCTCACCTTTAATCTTGGTTTTCACCTGTGTTATTAAAGACCCTTTGCCTCCCTGCTTCCTCTTCAGTTTTATATGGATATTGTGGCTTTCCCTACATTGTTGCGCACTTATAGGGTTATTGCTTCTATGTCTTTTCCAAGAATCCTCCACAGCATGTGCTCCCACTTTCATCCCTGATTTGCTATCATCTCTCAAATGTTCCTGAATACAGTTTAATTTCTAGTCTTTGGCTTTGATATATGGCTGTCAACATCATCTTTTCTCCTGTTCTTTGCTCCAGCAGCTCTAGTGCAGGGGCCATATTTTTAACAACCTTAAACTAAAGAACTACCACAGGCAGTCCTCAAAATTGGCCCTTACTTGCCTTGGAAGACAAAATGTAAGAGAGAGAAAACAACTAACTACACAGAGGAGTAAATCAAACAAATGTAGTCATGTTGGTGTGCATTAAGTTTAGTTCATTAGCTTCTGCTCACTACCCTGTCAGCTGGAAACTGTGTATAAACCTCCCAAAAAAGACAACCACAAGCCTGTAAAACACTAGGCATTAATGTGCATCTAGAACAGATTTAATGGAGAAACTCATCATATTCTCCCCATACTAGGCTCTATGAAATTATCCAAAAAAATAATTACAGAGAAAACAAAGTACTTTAATTTATCTTTAGGGATTATTATTGAAATGTTCTTCAACTCTATGATTTGGACTTTTTCACTAGAGAAATTGTATATTTTAGTTTTAAAAATAACTAGAGCCAATTATTTCTTTTTAATTCCAAAAATTTCCAAAAGACTAAGCCTTTTTGAGTACAAATTTCATTAGGGCCCAAACAAGAAACTAAGCATATATTTCACTGAAATTTTCTCCTTCTCACTGAGACTAAGAAGATAAATTAGGTTAAAAGCAAACACTTAGAAAAGCAAGTAGCTTGGAAGATGTACTCTGAAGCTTTGCTCCAAAAGTTGAGGCAGAGATTTGTCAATATCTGGTTAATTTCATTAAAATTGAACAGTCTTGATGTGGGTACCTACATGAACACAATACCATGTGCTTAGGGCATCAGGAAAGCAAGGCCTCATGAAAAGACTGATTTAAAAGTTATGAATTATATTTAAAAGAAAGCATTAGAGTAGTTATCATCATAGAAAAATCACAGTTTTCTATCATTTAATATTGCTTTTAGTTTGAATTATATATGGGGATATGGACCATGAATTTGTCAGGGATAGGGTCTCTAACAGTGGTCTTGACCCAGCTCACCTATGTGCATGCATATACCACACCTGAGCTAAGTAAAACTAATATCTTTAATATTTGATTCATAAGAATTTAAAACTAAAAGTTATCCAATTACAAGAATCACATTTCAAAAATTTCCAGTCCAATTACAATATAACTCAATTTAAAAATAAACACAGCTCTTTGGGAACACTTCCGTTACACGAAGAAACAAACATTGATATTATAGTTTGCTTTATTTATAACTTGAATCCTATTGTGTATTTGAGGTCACACTTTCAAACTCCTTATAAGTTTTTATTCAAAAAATAAAGCCATGATGTGAGCCAGCTTCATTACCGGCTATTTTAAGAAGAAACAGAAAAATTTTGAAAAGGTGAACGGACTAATCTTTACCATGACCAAACCAGGATTACAAAGCATTTCTGAGATCTTTATCCATGGAACCTAAAACCCATTCTAGGATACATTTAAAAATATTATCAGTGCATAAAAATAATGAATTTCTGATATTAGATGTGGAATCGAAAAAGAAAATCTCCCAAGACACTATGTTGGAAGTATATGAAATGAAAATCCAAGTAGATTTTTGTTATCATGGCATTAAAAACTTTCTATAGTTTCTATATTTATATGAAACTTTCTCTCCTCAAAATTTTCTCACAAAAGAATAGAGAATCCAAAGGTCCAGAACAAATTATCTGAATTAATTTTTATTCCTGTTTCACTCATAATAAGAAATCTGGAAAATTGCTAAAAACAATTCTGTTTCCACATTAAGATTATTATTAATATCTGATAGTGATTTGTATTTCATTACAGGGAAAGGATTTCTAACATATCCATCTGAACTGATTTTACCCACAACACTTCTAGTACTAAATGTCTGAGTTTTTTCTACATCAGCAACCAATTCTCCAACACTCCAGACACCAACTGGGTGTCCTGTGATTCAATTCAATTCTGCCACTAACTACCCAGAGTCAGCATAGACCCCACAGCTTCAGGGCTCAGTCCCAAAAGACTGTCTTCACTTCAGATGCCAGCCATAAGTACCAGGTTGTCAAGTGTGCTTCTGACCAACAAGCTATAAATTGGGGCTTCCCATGATGCCCTCCTAAGGTTTGATAATTTGCAAGAATGGTTCACAGAATTCAGGAACCCACTTGACTTATTGTTACTGGCTTATTATAAAAGATACAACTCAGGAACAGCCAAATGGAAGAGATACATAGGGCAAAGTATGGGTGAGGGTAAGGGAACTTCCCTGCCCTCTACAAGGTATACCACTCTCCCCATTCCTTAGGGGATTTTATAAAAGTTTCATTATATGGGCATGACTGATTAAACCATTGGTCATTGGCAGATATTAGGGGTCTGGGGCTGAAAGTTATAACCTTCTAATCATGCCTTGATCTTTCTGGAGACCAGCCCACATCCTGAAGCTATCTATGGCCCACCAAAAGTGGCCTAATTAGAATATAAGATGCTCTTACCACCCAAGAAATTCCAAGGGATTTAGTAGCTCTGTTAGGAACTAGGGACAAAGTCCCAATATTAGAACCAAAGGTGTTCTCAGAAGCCCTATCATTCAAAAAACTACAAAAGTTTTAGTAGCTCCATGCTAGGAACTAAGGACAAAGACCAAATATAAGTCATTTATTATATCACACCATCTGATTAAGTTTGTAAACATTAGAGTTTGCTTCCTTTTTCATTTTGATACATAACAAGTCAGAAGCAACATTTATTTTTAATGAGTACTTTAATAAAATAATGAAACCATAAACCTGGAAGGGTCTTCTAACAAATTACAGGTCACAGTGTTCAATATCTTATGGCTATATGAGAGTTATAATAATTTGAGATGCACTTATATTTCTTATAAATATACTAAAACCATAAATTGTGGGTGAGATTCTGAGAGAATCATATGGAAACCCATGGTACATTCAATCAGGTTTTTTCAGAAAACAGCATTAAGTCATGTTCTTTGAATGAACACCTCAGATATTTACTCATATACTCCCAAATAGTGCCCTTGATTTATATGTCCTACAATAGAATATATATTCTCCAGGTAACAGTTATATTTCAAAGCCTATTCTCCATTATTTTTTAAACCTCTTAAAACATTGTTTCATTTCACAATGTTTAAAATGAAAATAATAGGGGCAGGGAAATATTACCTTGCATTTTACTCCCTATCTCCTGATGGATATGCCTTTTTCTCCATGTGAAAAATATTCCCCTTCTCTTTTTCTTCTCTCTCCCTAAAATTGCTCTCCTCACTCCATCTCCCTGTTAATGGGATGCTCCTGTAATTGAAAAGAGGAATGACTAAGCTTAGTGACCCAGGAGCTGCCAGCTGGTTCTCAAAGGGTAGGACTGTCAAGGGAAAGAAAAGAGCAACATCCTTCCCTTTCACATTCTTCTCTACAATTTAAGTGCTTCCTCTTTTTAATTTTCCTGCCCAGATGAAATACTAGATAGTATTTCTTTTTACTCCATTTTTCTGCTTCTGTTGCCTGGTGCTTTTACTTCAGCTGAGGTCAAACAGACAAATGCCCAGGCTATTAATCTAGTACATGGAGCAGCAAGTCTCCTCTCTAATGATGATGTATAATAACTATGAGTTAAGAGGAGATCTGCTTTGTGCTTTATTAACTATGCTTCATTTTTTATAGTTACCAAACTTAGTCCAACTGAGAAATTTATCAATATTTTCCTCCCTATTATCTCCTCTTTCTTTTAACTAATGGGGAAACCACTTAAAATAATTAACTGTTGGAAATTGGCTTAGAATACGTCTACTTTCTCTAAGCCTAGGTTCAGTTCAATTCTAACTTCAAATACATGATTCTTCTTAAAGCACAAGTCTGTGCACATGACTGAAACTAACAGTATTGAGCATTATTCTAGAAGTCCACCAGTCCATACACTCCATGGAAACAGAGGCCATCCCTGTCTCATTCATTGTTATATTCTTAGGGTCTAGCACTGTTCACTTAATTGATATATATCTGTTAAGTGAATAAATAGATGTCTTTCTCCAACAGACAATCAAAAAATCTTACAAATTGCCTTTGTCTTTGTAAGTACAATTTACAGAACTTAGCGAATAATTCACTTAAATTCGAGTGATGTTCTATATTAAGCTATGAAGAATAGGACATTCACAGGGGGTTCTGTGTAATTAAGTTGGTATTATTATTACAAATGATGTTATGACAAGAAGATATTACTCCCCCACCGAAATCACAACTTGCATCAGGAAATTAGAACACAATAGTCTTTCAATTGAGCTGTTGTTTGCTTATTTATTACTGGTGTTCCATGTTTGGACTATATCCAACATCTGCTTTATTGTAGAGGTAGTGTACTGTTAGTACTCTGATTTCAATAAATGTTCAGTACCTGAGAACATATTTCTAAGAGGCCTACTATTCAGTCATTGTACAGAGTGAATTATATATAATTGTTTCCATAAACATATACTGACCACTGATTATGTGTGGGATAATGTACTAGGTTCTATTGAATTTGTCTGATGATTAGGAAGGAGATTAGTCATCAAAGTAAGCAAAAAAATAGAAACCCAATTTAGCCACAACACAAACCACTCCACCTTCTTGAATACATTTTGGAATATTATTTTTTCAAATACATTCTGCAATATTTCAAAAATTTATATGACGTGAATAAAATGGAGTCTGGAAAATTTTGCTATTATGTAGTTGGAATATGCAAGCATCTTTGTGTTAATATAGTAGTTATCTTTGATTATTAGGAAGCTTAAACTACCTTATTTTAGCTCTTTTGTTCCCTTCTAAGGACTTTACTTGACCACATCTTGGAATTACTTCCTGCCTTTGCAGGAAACAGATAGGCAGCATCCTAACTGAGATAGGAGTTACTGTCCTTATTGCTGGTTTATTTTCATTATCCTGGTTACCCTCCTGAAGTTATCAAGCCTCAAGTCCAGTTGTCTGTCTGTCATCCCAAATTTGCCTGGGCTTCCTTCATATTGTATTGCATTACAAAGTCTGGCAAGAGATTAGCTCAGTCTCAATTCTGTAAAAATTGTTTGCCTTTTACACTTCTCTCTGAGGTGAGGCTGGCTTCACAGAAGTGCAATCAATCTGTATAATCACATAGGATACTACACTCACATGAGCTTCACTCACACTGTCACGCTCTGGAAATTCTTAATGATTTTATCCTTGAACTTGTGTTTTGTAAGTAATGTCCAATGGGACTATGGAGCATGAATATGAACAAAGAGGATATGTGAAAGAAAGAAAAAAGCTGCGTATTTTAGTACCTTAATGGCCCTTTCTTTGTGCTTTGTGAATAAGAGACCCTGCCTGTAGTTTCATTTTGAACTGTGCTCCACAAATGATGTAGCCAGTCATGGTCTGATAAGAAATATGTGAAAATGGGATCTAAACTACTAATGTAACTGTTCCTAAAGCAAAACTCAGAGAACTTGGTTTTCAAAACTGCTCTTTGAATACCCACTAAAGTTTTGCTACAGTGAATCTTTATGATAAATACAGCACCTATCTAGTAGAGTAATTTAATTATCTCAGGCTGTATTAATAACCATAATAAACTCCACTCCAATAGGACTCTAGGTAGACAAGTCTTCCAGCCTCAGGCCTCTCCTCATTAAACTGCAATTAGCATGATAAATGGGGAGTGTGATTTCTCTGCAGCCAGTATTAGCCCTACTTACTCATGAGGTGACAGGGGAAGCCATCAGAGAAAAGAATTAAAGATATTTAAATAAAAAGGAAAATGGTAGGGTTTACCATCTTCTGCCCATTAAGCTGACCCATTTGGGTGCAGGTATACCTTATACATTTCAGCTGTAAATGATGAAGATCTCAAATAAGCACCAATATTAACATCAGTTAATACAAACTGTTGACTGAACAGTCTGTCCTTGGAAGGTCATAAGTGTTGTGAGAATTCAAGATGACTACAATCTTAATAGAGCATTAATGGGAAATCTGATTAAATGAGATGGCTGCTACAAATGACCTCTAAAACACTGAGATATTTCATATTTGCCAAAGGTATGGCTCCCACAGCACTGCAGTACCTACCACATATCTTAACATTTATTTAATTTGAAATGCATCCCTTAACAAGAAGGCTTTGATGAATATAGCTTTATTGAAACCTAAAGCTAAAACAAGTTAGAAAATTTGATTTTAATCAGTGAAGCCATGCTATATAGTCCAGCAATCAGTTTCCAGGAGAATCCCTGTATCCTTGTAGTATACTCATTTTTAACCTGAATTTCTTTATGTGAGGCTCTGTTTCTTAATATCAAATATACCCTAAGACAAGATATGTTGAAAATTGCCATTTTAATAAATGAATACTCAAGGGAAGAATACCTTACACAAAATATCACATTCTGCTAGGATTTTAAAATCTTTTAAAAGGAGTACCATCTATTGCATTTATCTTTCTTCTCTGTTCTCAACCATTTTATCACAAAATGGAGAGGGCTCTCGGTTAGATTGCATTGACTGGATTCACTATTAAAGCTTATTCTAGATGTGATGAAGAAAAAAGTATAAATTAACATATTTTTCAGATCATTTTTTTGTCCTCTCAGTCCCTTAAAGGGTAGCAAGCTGGGATTCATCTTGGTTGTCTCCTTTCCCAAAAGTTATATCCATTTTGTCATCAAATCCTGTCAACTTTGCCTCTGCAACATCTATCAAATTCTCCACTTTGCTGCTCCCACAGTCATAGCGGCCACTTAATCTGTATAAGTTTTGTTTTAGTTTATCAATGTGCTTCTCTCCCTCACAGAATTGTCACCCCAGTTATTGTTATTGCTCTTGCCCTTGCCCCCACCACTGCATCATTATCTTGCAGTTGGGGATATTCAAATATTTCAATTAAACACAACTTCAAGATTAATGTATAGATTAATTGCATTATTATTTAAATTTTATAAATCATCATTAGAATACAAAACTATTTACCATTAGCTTATTATTATAGATTAATTGATTATTTAAATTTTATAAATCATCATTAGAATACAAAACAATTTACCAAATGAGAAAAATCTCTGTACACGTCGACAGTACGTTTTACTTTGAGGATCAACTCTTAAAACAAAAACAGCAAAAAATAATGGTGGGATGAAGAATAAGATGTTATCTACTTATCAATACAGAGCACTTGCTTTGTGCCAGGCATTATGCTAAGGATTTTAAATATACTGTCTTATAAAATCATTATAAAAAAACAGTGAAGTAGGTTATCGGTCAAGTGTATATTTTAATTGTACTTTTTCTTCTACATGTGAAGAGAAATACTGATGCCTATTAGCTTATTTAAAGCATCAGAATTTGTCTTGAAATGTTGCCACTTCTGGAGACAAACATCTCTAATCACATGCTTCCTCTAATTATTCTAGTTAGGGCCTTATTGCTTCATATCCTGTTGGCCTTAGTGAAGAAAAGTTCCCGGCAGAGGCAAATCGCCTTTCTTTATGTGCCTTCACTGCATGAGCATTCACATCCTGCCCTCCCTCTAGTACCCAGGGGGGAAACACAGTATGCCAGGCACGTGATGTGACTCATCCTCTGAGAGCTTTATTCCACTAAGTGGAGAGTTTGGCACTGTACAAAATTTTCTTCTGCCACTTGTTCTTATCATTCTATCTCCGTAAGAGTGATGAAGCTGCAGAGATGGATCTTTCACTGTAGCAGGAGCCAGAGTAGACTTTTCTTTTTCTTTTTCTCCAATTTTCTCCTCAAAAGGATTTTTTTTTAACTTTTTTAAAACATATGTCAGGAAACAATTTGAACAGAAAAGCACTGAATGTGCTTTACTGATGTTTCCTTGTGGCCTCAAATGGATCATGTCTATCCATGTTCTATTAACATCTTCAAACTGTTTGTCATTACATTTCATTAGGGGACAACATTTAGCCTTGACTCATAAGCACAATGACATTGCAAAAGCAAATGTGGTGGAAAGAGAAGAAAATACTGACTATGGTTGGATAATAGCCCTCCCTCTTAATGTTCTTCAAGCGAACCTTGACTGGACTTTTTAGGCCCCAGCAAGAGGCTATACACTGTTCTTAATTATCCATTTATCGTCCCTCACACTTCAGCTTCTTTTTTATAACACGTCAAGCTACTTCACCTCTTTGTGCCTCTGCACATACTGTTTCCTTTGTGTAGAATATTTTTCACCCCCTCATCCACCTGGAAAAGTTAAAGATACTTCACAACCTAGTACAGATGACTTCCCTGTTAATCTGCTCTGTCCTGGAAAGTTAATCACACTTTCAGTGATCAGCTTGTGTGTACATACATAGTACTATCGCTATACTTATCACACTGGTTATAATGTCTTTCTTTGTATTTATATTTCTTCTTGAGAGTAGAATCTCTTCTGAGCATAATTTTCTGGCACTTAGTAGTTTCAAAATGTATAAAAATTTAGTTGTTGAATATTAACTTTAAAAGTCTTAAATTTGCATCAATTTTTGGTTGTGGGTTTTTCTTTTCTTGCACTGGACAATCTAACCTTTTCAATGTAGAGACAGTCTCCCCTCTATTTGCTCCACCCACTAGAACTAAAGTACATGCAAGGTCCAAGAGGACTGGTGATGGGTAATTACTCTTGTCAGGTGCTTTCAACTAGCATCAAAATCGGGCCCTTTATAGCACATATTCATATAAATGACAGCTCAAGTCAAACCTATCTATCTCCCTAAATAAATGAAACCATTTCCCACCCTTCAAACATTTTTTTCTTTTCTCTAAGGTTATGTCAGAAATCATCATGATTAATAGTCAACACGTCCACTCCACTCAATGGAACTTCTAAAGAATTTGTTATTCTTTTAGAATTCTACAGGAAATGAAATCGTTCCAAAGTAACTGCATACCTCCAAAGAAAACTTGGAGGAAAAGATACCTATCTTTCAAGGCTTTCTCAAAGGAAAAATAAGAAGAAAAATAAAAAAAATTTAATAAAAAAAAGAAAAAAAAAGATACCGGTCATTAGTAGCTATTTATGTATATATTGTTATCAGCATTAGGATCATTATCACTGCATAATAAAGCCCTTTGTTATCAAATTAATTCATTTGAATATAAAATCACTCATTGCATTTTTCATTTATTCATTAATTCATTCCTTTTCTTGCACGTCTTTCATAATTTGTGACAGCCTATAATCATTTATTTAAAACTGGAAAACTACAATTAGATGACACAATAAGGGTATAGAAAAAATCTAGGAGGAAAAGCATACATATATGTTCATATATATATGAAGTTCTGTTCCCTTATTTAAGATAGACAGAAAACTTAATTCTAAGCTTCCTAGTAACCAAAGCAAAAAGGGAAACACAGAAAGAACAAGATGCACAATATCCATGAGGTAAAAACAGATCAACTGCTTCAGAAAAATTCTGTGAATCCTCAAAGTGAGGCTAGAATTATTATCTCCTTTATGAGAAATTTCTTTATGGGATTATTACATTTTTAAAATTTGTCCTACAAGATTTTTCAGTGTGACAAAATAGACCTAACTATGTCTCATGCAGGAATGTGTATGTGTGTATATTAATACATTTTTTATTCATAATTTATTGTTTTATCTCAAGAAAAAAGATAAAGTAATAATATTTATATATGATATGTCATAGCATGTGTGCATTATATGTAATACATATAATACCATATATATTATATATATCACATGTACATACTGTATATCATATGTACATATTGTATATGTGTTTCTGTGTGGGTGTATGTCCAGTCTGGAGACAGCACAACATTTGAACAGAGAAAATTTAATATAAATGTTAACTAGGTATAAAATTATTACGTTAACAGTTAATTGTTAACAGTTAACAATTCCCTCTCCCTCCATCTCCCCACTATAGGCAGATCCTGTCAAGGAGTGTTGGTACAGCAGAAATGTTCTCTGCAGAGTCTCAGCCCCAGAATCACAGAGCAGAGCATCGAAGGGCAAGTTTGAAACTGAGACACAGTAACTTGATAACTGGTATGCTTCCTCTTCTCAGGAAGACAGTGACATTCTACAGACTATTTTGGTAAAACAGGTTTGTAGGCCAAATAATTTGACTAGTTTCAATATTAATATAGGATCCCATTTTCCATACTTGACCTAGAATGTTATTCCTCAAAAGGGAATATTAGCCTTGAAAAGTCATACATCCAGAAGGAAAATTCAATAGGTCTTATTTAAAGTAAAGGATGTCATTTTCCTACATAATTTTAATTTCCATTGTCTCTCATGTTCTATCTCTCTCTCTCTCTCCCTCAATTTCTCTCTTTTTCTTTCTTTGATTCCTGGCAGGAGGGAGGCTGCTTGCTGTATGTGCCTGGTATAAATATTATCCATATCTCAGGTCAGAATGAGCAGGAATATGAAGACAGAAATCAGTGCAAAGTAAGTTGATGAGGGAGATAGGTGAGAGATGGATACCATGTTAAATTTCAGTTCTGTTGAACAGCAAACCTTTTGACTATGAAGTATATTTTTGGAATTCTGTAAGGTTTCTGAAGATGTGGCATAAGCAAACAATTTTCTCAAGAACCATGTAGAATATCTAGTTGAGTAAAGGGGTAAGGAAAGATTTATCTTCATAAAATGGGAAGACTAGCATTGTGTCTATTGATTAAACAGTACTTTCTGTTGTAAAAACAGATGCTATTCTAAGAGAAACAAACAAAAAACACATCCATTTTCATATTATGAACAAACTAATATTTATGGGGAGAGGGAAATATGGTCCCTTGTATTCTCCTAACCACTTTCACATAGGAATGTTTTCGCCATGCAGAAGAATTGCACTTTAGAAAGGCAATTTGACTAAGGCTGAAAATCTGCAATGCTGTGGCTGCTGTGATTTCTCAAATCAGCAACCATGCACACAGTGAGTGCTAAATGAGACCTCTTCCTTCTCTACCCTATCTTCTGCTTTTCCTACCTATGCTTTTCAGAAGCTGGCAGACAATAAATATCCACACAAAGGAGCAACCACAAGTGACAGATTAAAGATAAGTTTCTCTCATTTGCCAGGGAAGATTTAGAATATGTACCATAATTCTATGTAATGCTAGAGCAGCAGGTGAGTCTAGAAAATAATTTTGATTTTTGATTTCAGAAATAATTCTATTTTATACTGGTAAGATCTTCCAAAGATGGCCCAAAAAAGCCCAAAAATAAAGTCATAATTTTTCCTCTTCTGCCTTTTTCTGTTTTGCTGAATTTTATAAGCTAGCATCTCAACATTCCACTAAAAGGATTGCCGATATCCTAAGTCCTCAAATCAGCAAGAAAAAGACATACCACTCAATAGCAAAATGGTCAGAGATTTAAACAGGCACGAAAAGGGATATCTAAATATCCAGCAAATATTTATGAAGCTATTCTGACTAGTCACCAAGAAAATGCAAATTAAAAACCACAATACAATATTACTATATACTCAACAGAATGACAAATTTTAAAAAAGACTGACCATATAAAATATTGTAACAATATGGAGCAAGTAGGACTTCCATAAACTCTTTGTAGGATTGTAAATGGACTCAACCACTTTGTAAGACTGACACTTTGTCAGTATCTGTGTGAGTGGAACACAGGCATATAGTTACATAACTATATTTCTAACTGAAATATGTACAAAAATCCACGTATAGGAGTGTTAATAGCAGCGTTCTTCATAACAAAAACCTAGAAACAACCTAAATGTTCTGCCTCAGTAAAATGTATAAATAATTGTGATAGGATCAAACAACAGAATATTATACAGAAATAAAAATTAATGATATACTGCTCTTCATAGCAAAATACACAAAATTCACAACATAATATTGTGGGGATAGCCAGACCCAAAAGAATATATACTTTATGATTCAATTTATATATAAAGTCCAAAAAGGTGAAAGTATTCCATGATGTTAGAAGTCAGGATGGTGGTAATCTATAGGCAGGAAGTGGTGGTGATCAGAAGGGGGAACAAAGGAGGCTTCTAGAAGGGGTGCTGTTCATGGTCTGTTTCTTGTACCGGGGAGTGTGGTTACACAGGTGTGTTCACTTGTAAACCTTGAACATTTTTGTTTCACTGCTCCCTATGTAAGTTATACTTCAATTAAAAAGTTTATTTAAAAAGAAAAGAGACAGAGAATGAGAGACCATGACAAGTACTATTTTTATATCAAATTAGTTTGAAATATTGGTTTTTACTATAAGTCTCCAGTTTCTTTAAATCCTTTTTACTCTCTCCACTAACCTCCCCAATCCTCCTTTTGCAACTCTAGCTACCTCCACTTCTCTCCTGGCAGCAGCCTGCAGCCAATCTAATCTTCTAATCCTCCTGTCTCCAGTCTGGCCTCATTCCCATTCATTCTTTTTTTTTAAATTTTTATTTATTTATTCCCAAATTCTGTGGATACAAATATTGTTAGGGCTACATATCTTGCCCCTGCCCCCCCCACCCTGCTCTGCCAGAGCTTCAAACATGTCCAGTCTTCAAGTGGTGTGCCCTGCACCCACCCTGAAAGTGCATACCCTTCCCCTTCTCCCCCCTTCCACCTGTTCACCTCCCATTAACAAATTTTTTTTTTTTTTAGACATTTTGGTTACAGTGTGTCTCTTTGCCTCTCCCTAAAAAGGGATAGAGGTAATCCTTTCCCCCCTACAATGCTCATCACATCCTTAAGATGTGGGTCTCCCCCCCCCAGATCCCTGTTGAACACTACAATTATTTGAACACCATAGTTTTAGGCTGTCAGTACCAATTTGATGGCAAGTAGATGTGTAGCCCATTTTCCAGGTCTTGTGTCGTCTTGCTTTGTATTACAGGCTTAAGCTTAATCCACGATAGCATAAACAGTGCTAGTTCACTATCGTTTCTTAGGATTGAGTAATATTCCATTGTGAGTATATACCACATTTTAGTTATCCATTCATGAATTGACGGGCACTTGGGTAGTTTCCATGACAGTGCAATAGTGAATTCCAATTCTTACTTTACTTTGTTAATAGCATACTTGTATTTTAAAGTTATCATGCATACAAAACAGTATGATAAATGTACAGTTGATAAGAATCAACAGAAAATAAATCAACAAATAAACACCCATATGCCCACACCAACTGCTTAAGAAATAGACATTACTTTGAAGTTTTTCATTGTACCTCAACAATCCCAACCCCCATCTCCCAGTCAGAGCTATTCAATATCCTAAATTCTGTGTTAAACATGTCCTTGCTTTTATTTTTAGTTTTACAACATAACATAGTTATAAATTAAATATGAACACCAACTAAAAATGGTTTAAGCCATATTCTATTTGGTTTTACCGGTTTTGAAATTTAAATGAATGAAATCATACTAGTATATTCTGCTGTGATCATTTTTTTTCTAGTTGCTGGTATGATACTGAGATTAATCAACAGTATAGATTTTATATGGATGCTAGACCTTTTACTCCATTCTTTATATTCACTGCTGAATAATATCAAGTGCATAGTATACCACAAATTATTCTATTTTTTATATTTGCATTGTTTATGGTCTTTTTGTCATTTCAAATAGTAATCTTAAGAGCATTCTTTTGCCTGTCTCCTGTATAAGTACAAGAGCTTGTAGGGGATATGCCTAGGAGTGGAACCACTGGGTCCTCAGGTATACACATTTTCAAATTTACTAGGTAATGCCAAATTATTTTCCTAAGTCATTAAACCAAAATGATTTCTTGCTGTCCCAAATCTTTGCTTAGTATTGTCATTATTTTTAGTCATTCTAGTTAGTGTGAAATTTTATCTCAATATTTTTATATATTTAATGGCCATTTCATTTGTATATCCTCATCTATAAAAATACTGATCATGTCACTTGCTTATCTTTCCTTTTTCTTTTTCCTCTTTGGTCTTTTTCTCATTGAATTCTGATAGCATTTATATACTTGAATACCCCTGTTTTTTCCCCCAGTAATCAGTGTTGTAAATATCATTTCCCACTAGGCTTTTCTTTTCACTCTCTTTACTGTATCTTTTGATGAATAAAACTTCTTAAATTTTATATATGAAATTATCAATATTTTCTTAATGGTTTATGCTTTTTATGTCTTAAGAAGTTCTTCAGATTCTGAGGCTTACTGAATTTATTTATCAATTCCAGGAGTCTCTTGGTTGAATACTTGGGGTTTTCTAGATATAATAACCATATCATTGGCAAAGTTCCTAAAGATTTCTCCTTTATTTCTTCAAACAATTTAAAGTATTACCGTTCACATTTAAGACCTTGATCAATCTGGAATTTATTTTTATACATGGATGAAGTAGGTGTCTATCTACTTTTATATATATAGATAACCAACAGTCCCTTTACCATTCAATGAATAAGTCATCTTTAGCTCACTGATTTGCAAGGCCTCTTCTGTGATATATCAAGTTCCCATTCACATGTGGACCTATTTTTGGCTTATTACTGAGGCAATACCAAAGTGTTTTAAGACATTTCCTTTTTAAAATAAAAAACTAAAAATATTTTTATTCATTAAGTTGAATTAGAATTGTAAGCAATAATTTATTGACTAAATATTTGTGTTTGCAGTGAAAATCTATAAATCAAACAATAAAATAAAAAACATGAAAACAGTTTCTTTCGCATTAAAATTTATTAGGAAACTTTCATCGTATATAAAACAAATTTCTGTCTACTCATTTAGAAATTTAGGTAATTACACTTTTGGAGTGAATTCAGTGCTATCTTTATAAACTGCATAACCTAGAATATTTTTTTTTACTACATATGAATTATGGTTTTGTTAAAATTCTTTCTAGATCAAGTGACTTTTTTCTTAATCCAGGACATGTTTAATTAGGAAAAATATGAAAATCTTATCATTGAACTCATGTTCAGTTCTTAATTATAAAATTTATTCAATAAAATGTTTTTACCTTTGGCTATGGCACCACAAAGAAATGTTGCCCATATATTAATCACATTATTTTCATGAACAAAGGAAGTTATTTTTGAGATTATATATATCACACAATTTCTTTATTCATTCATCTGTAGACAGACACGTAGGTTGTTGCCATATTTTGGTTATTGTGAATAATGCTGCAATGAACATGAGAATGCACATAGCTTTTTGAGATAGTAGTTTAATCTCTTTTGGATAATCCAGAAGTAGGAGTGCTAGATCACCTGGTAGTTCCATTTTAAATTTTTAGAGGAACTTCCACACTGTTTTCCATAATGGCTGTATCAATTTACATTTCCCGGAACAGTGTACAAGTGTTTACTTTTATCCACGTCCTTGCCAACATTTATCTTTGTCTTTATGATAATAGCCATTCCAACAGGTGTGAGGTGACATCTCACTGTGTTTTTATTTATATGGAATTCATTTTCTTTATTATTTATTTTTATTGGATAGTGACAAAATTATATACATGTTGATTTTTCCAATGAACATGAGATATCTTTCTAACTATTTGTGTCTTCTTCAATTTCTGTCATCAATGTCTTATGGTTTTCAGTACAGATCTTTCACCTCTTGGGTTAAATTTATTCCTAAATATTTTATTCTTTTTGATGCTATTGTAAATGGTATTGCTTTCTTAATTTCTTTTTGGACAGTTTATACTGAGTGTAAAGAAATGCTACTGATTTTTGTATGTCGATTTTTTTATCCCATAACTTTAATGAATTCATTTATTATTTCTAATAGTTTTTTTATGGAGTCTTTAGGGTTTTCTATATATAAGATGACATCATCTGAAAACAGAGGCAATTTTACTTTTTCCTTTTCAATTTGGATCCCTTTTATTTATTATTTTTCCTAATTTCTCTAAGGCTTCCAGTACTATGTTGAATAGAAATGGTGAGAGTGGGCATCCTTGCCTTATATTGGATCTTACAGAAAAAGTTCTCAGTTTTTTTTCCCCATGGATTATGATTTTAGCTGTGGGCTTTTCATAAATCCTCTTTATTAAGTTGACACAAGTTCTTTCTATACATATTTTGTTTAGAGTTTTTATTATGAAAGAATGTCAAACTTCATCAAATGTTTTATATCTATTGATATGATAATGTTGTTTTTGTCTTTTGTTCTTTTAATGAGGTGTATCACATTGATTGATTTATGTCTCTTGAACCATCCTTGCATCCCAGAGGTAAATCTCATTTGGTTAAATTGCATATTTCTTTTAATGTGCTGTTGAATTCAGTTTGCTAGTCTTTTAATTGGGGATCTTTGCATCTATATTCATTAAGGATATTGGTCATTCCATAGTCTTACTTTCTTATCGTCTGTTTGGCTTTGGTATCAGGGTGATGCTGGCCTCACAAAATGAGTTTGGAAGTGTTTCCCCTTCTTATATTTTTTGGAAGAGTTTAAGAAGGCTTGTATTATTTCTTCTTTGAATGTTTGGTAAAATCCACCCATGAAGTCATCTTGTCTTGAACTTTTCATGAATGCCCCCTCTTACTTTCCACCTGACTTTCCAACTTCCATTCAAAACCCTCCAAACAATCCTAACCATTACTTACTCCTAGCAGTCTTCCCTAATCCCACCAGTAGTAAAGTGATCTTTTCTTCCATGGGAACTTCATTAGGAAAATTCAATTCTACGAAATTGGCAATTAATCATAACCTGACTGCTCTATGCCATCTTTTATGTTGTTGACTTAAATTTTGAAAATATCTGTAAGGTGTATTTCATGCCTTAACCAAGTATTATGACTCTGAAGGGCATGGGTGTTGTTGTGTGCATCTTAGTCCTGTAAAATCTTGAACCTAGACAATTAGCCAATGCTTATGCATATGAGTGAATTTGTTCATAAGTTGTCCCTAAATCAGTGGTTCTCAAACTTGAATGTATATAAGAATTACATGGAGGGTGATTAACACAGATGAAACACGGATTACTAGGCCCAAATCTGGAGTTTCCAATTCAGTAGAATGGGAAGAGCCTGAGAATTTGCATACTAACAAATTCCCAGGTGATGCTAATACTGCTGGGTCCAGGACCAAACTTTGAGAACTACTACTTTAAACCTCTGTGTATTGAGAATACTTGCTATAAAATGGTTCCTATTATCTGTTCCTGAGTTTCTGCATCAGTGTTCTTCTCTTTGTAGAAGTTTATAGAGGATATGACTCATCCAGAACTGATGTATACCATACTGGTCATCCGGCTGTGTCCAGTAATTGTTGCAAATCAACTTAGGTGTATTTCTTCTGACCTTTCAGTTCCTAAAGATTGGTATTATAAATCACAAACATTCTGCATTATAACATCTTCCATCTCTCTTTTTTTTTATCTTGGAATACACTTTTATATCCTCTTTTGATTAAGATTTATGACTTAGCTGGAATTCTTTACCTTCCTCATATTCCCCCAAAATGTGGGTGCTCATCTTATCTATTGATACTGTGCCTTCAAGAGGACATCTGTACCTTCTTTGTTTTATGGAAGAAGGTCATATTTACAAGTTCACTCCTCCTTTTCTCTTGATAGGCAGTTGGAACAAAAGCATGATAAACCCTAGGGTGATGGGAGTCAGGGTAGAATTTGAAGGAGTTGAACTTAGAGGATATTGGAGAAAACATTTTAATATAGAGATTTAACATCTTTAGGGCCTCTTATGAGCCTTCATAACAATCAACTCCTTTGAAAAAATCCTTGCTTACTCCCATGATTCTGGGGTGGATCCTGGGATCAGTAAGTCTTCTAAGAATCTGCAAGCCTTATTAGTTTCTGGACTTACTACATTTTTAGTTCTTTTATTATTGTCTCAGCTCCATTTATCTGCCAGGTTTTAATAATGTTTTAAATGAAGGTCATATACTAATATATTGGAGCTCTAAACTGATACAGTTGGATTTGGGAAAAAAAGGAAAAACACAAGATGCTTTTAAACATGAATTGAGCATGAGAGGAGGGTATTATAGAAACCCCTTACTAGTTATCAAGCTAGATTTAAAGTATGTCTTATAAAGCAGTGGGTAGATCCACCAAAATGAATTGACTTTAATGTATGACACATTACATTTTGGCTAAAGTTATGGAGTGTGTTGTATGGCAGGGTGTTCATCTTAGGGGGTGAAGGAATTGAGATGAATAAGGCCAGGCAGTATTTTGTCTAACATATTAATTTCCAAGCCAAGGCTCATAGCAACATAGCAGTTCTAATGGCAGTGGGATGGAGATGCAGGAAGTGGTTTTACTTGTTTTTCTGAGTGATATTGGTGCCATAAAGCACTGCTTTGGTGCCCAGGTGACAAAATGTGAACTAGAATGTATAATAATCATTCTACCCATCTCAGTTTCCAGAGGACTCTAAGGAACATGAAACCTTGGCACATGGAGGGTTCATCATTGTCAATCCTGGGTGACAACCCTCATGGCCCAGATATTAGAGTTCTTGTTGAAGCACTGAAAACAACAACAGTGATGAGGTGCCATCTTCAAATGACTTCACAGACAACCCCTAAAATTAGGAAAGAAGGTAGCCATGTAAAGATGAGAGGAGCCAAAGATGTACTCCCAAGTCTACAGTTTCTGAACTGTCATTGAAGTCTTGAGGACTTCCAGAAAATACCTTGGCAAGAAAATGAGGCAGTGAGGTGAAAGGAATGACTTATAGCTTAAGGTACTACTTATCACTGATAGAAGAAGCCATAGATAATTGATCGATTACTATTTATCCTTAGCCACAGACTGGTGAGACTTAGGGAACTTCAAGTATGATTATATAGGACTATGTTAGGAGATGAATCTGGAAACCAGCTGAAGATAAGGAAATACTTTTTGTTTGCTTACTCAACCTTGCAATGATGTCTCACGACCTAAAATAACAGAAGTGAATACCAATTTCCCAAAAGAATTTGGTCATTTTGACCAATAATTTAAAAAATCAAAAAGATTACTAAGTGAGAGTAACAGATCATTATGTAAAATGAGACAAATTTAACCATCTAGATTGTGATGTTCAGAGGTGTCATGCTCCTCAGAAAAGGATTTGAGACAATAGGTAGAAAATGGGGATGAATGAATAATATCTCCTCATAAACTTGTTTGTGATCATTGGATAATATTTTACTGCTTGAAATTTATATATTGTTTTAATAGTAAGAATGATGACATTAAGAAAAATAGATGCTCAGTACATTTGACTTTTAATTAGCAATCTTATGTTTTCATTGAGTAAAACCAGAGTAAATCTGCAGACAACATAATTCTTAGTTTGCAATTTGGGTATTGGGTTCATCTTTATCAATTATTAATCCCTTAATCTTCTATATTGCTGGGAAATCTATAATTATTATAGATAAATGTCCTATGCAGTAGATTTCTAGACTATTTTGAAGATACAGTGATTAAAGTATATTTCCTTTAGGATTTTCTTTTTCCTGACATTGAAAACATAAAACTTCTCCATTTGTGGCTAAGCATTTTTATGTCATGCATTACATATAAATAGAAAATAAACATAAAGCCAAGATAGGAAGTCATTTTTCAAAAATAACTTTAACACTGACTCATTTAAAAATTAAATCAATTAATTCATCAAAACTATTGTTTCTTGATCAATTGCAACCTCCTTGTCAATTAGGGACAAATGATCCAAATAAATATCTTACAGCTATGGCAACACAACTTTCATAAGAATAGATAAACAGAAATATATTTTCAAAAGAGAAGGAATTTTCTTCAAAACATTAGATGCTAGATGTGCAGTAATAAATATGCTCTGCTATTAGTATTAACATACCTCTTTGGCACACACAAAGGAATAAAGAACATTGAGTATAATAGTAAGTAAAACTTAGTTGCATGGCATTTTTCTTTGTAATTTGATTTTAAAAATTTGATGTTAAGGTTATAATATCCAATACTCAATGTAAATATACTTCAGGTACTTTATTTTAAGCACAATTTCAAGAAAACTGAGTACCTTCATTTTGCTTTATAGCATTTATCAGACTTATAATAAAATAATTATTTGGGTAACAATTTTTAAATGCTCTCCTCCCTTGCCAAATCTAAGATTCCATAAGGGAAGAGACTATGTCTCTCATTTTGTTCATGGCACTGCCTCTAGTAACTGGGATATTATAAGTCCTCAATGGGAAATTTGTTGAATGAATTAATGAGTTATTGTACATTCTCTCCAACACAATTTTGACAATGATCATAACTTATTGTCTTTTATTTGCTCAACTATTTACACATAAATATGTTAAATTATTCCTCAGTACTTATAAGGACATAGGTTTCTGGTCTATATTAAAAATCTAACAAGCATAGAAAAGGTTAATCTGTGGCAAAGCAAAATAAGTATTTATCTGAAAAAAATTCTTGAACCTCACATACCTCCTTTCCTGATGTCTTATATTTCATCACTTAAGATCTCTTTCTGTTTCTCTGCATTACTTTTCCCAATTGTCTTATTTTAGAATGCAGATTCTCTAGGGAGGTGATATTCAGAGTCTAGAATATATTAGTGTGAATTAGTTTTGCCATTTCACTTTTCTAATTGGGTTTTTCTGGCAAAAACTCTAGACTGAAATGATCTTGGTGTTATTTTCCAGTCTCACAATTAATACAATAAAAATATATACAGGATACAGAGGATGGAAGGATCAAATATACTAGAGTGGAGGGTCATGAAAGGTTTCCTGCACTTTCTATTTGGTTGGCAACTCTCTGCCTTAATGATTTATTTAGTAACCTTTTCAAATATTTAACCTCCTATATTCTGGAGATGATTGATTCAAATTGTTAGTAGCTGAAGCTTTCTGATACATTTTTTAGTAAAAATGTTATTGACATACAACATAAATACAGAAAAGTATTCAACTTGCAAATGTACAGCTCATTATATTTGCACAGTTAACATATTTGTATAACCAGCACTGAAAATACTAGCAGCCCCACAAAAGCTCTTATTGTGCCTCCTTCCAGTCACTGACTTTTTTACACCATATATACCTTTTATGACATTTTTAATAGCAGCTCTCTATAGAATATGTAGACACTTATCACCTAGGTTTTTCAGCTTTTCACCTCTAGTCAACATTCTGTGAAACAAAACACAATCCTATTCAACATCCTCTGACATATCTAAAAGATTGAAAAACCAAATCTCTTAAAATAATTTTGAGATTCACCCAAAGGAGAAATAACTCTAATTTTTACATTTAATGTTTGATATCTTTCCTCGAAATCATATCAGGAAATGGATTCCATCTGTTCTCATTACCTCTTGCCTTGAAAACTTGGGAAGCTAGCACTGAAATTTTCCCCTGAAAGTAATTATTTTCAAAGAGACAGGTCCTAGTCAATCCATCACTTCTACTGAGTTAAAGAGGAAAGACATCCAAATTCTCAATGAACTTTAGATTTAGAGAATTAGACCTGCAAGACACCATATTGATCATTCAATCCAGCCAACCCAATTTACAAATGAGAAAGTGAAGGCCCAGAAAAATTAGGTTAGGCAGACCTGCTATAGGACCCAAGTCTCCCAAAATCCAGTGCGTAGCTCTTTCCAAACTATAGGCAGAGCTGCTTCTGTGGAGTGACATGGCCTGGATTTCAGCTCTGGCTCTACCACTGACTAGCTAGGTGAGCTTCAGCAAATTGCCCATGTCTTTAAGCCTTGGTTTACTCATCTTCATAATGAATTCTTATGATAAATGAGATAATGTAGGTAAAGTACTTAAGATAGTATCTGGCACATAGTCAACACTCAGAAAATGAGAATTATTGCTGCTACTATTGCTGATAGAGAAAAGGAAACCATACTTGACTTTACTGCATCTGTTCTCATAAATATGAGGCATCGGGCATTTTAAGAAACTCTTAGGGATATTATAATGGAGTGTGGCCATTCATCTGGCAGCCATCTGATATACTCTAGTTTTCCCTAAAACCTATGAACAAGACTATTGGTGGAGGAAAAGTAAATAAAACAAGACCAAAAAGATGTTCTTTAGTCCACAGTCCTTAGCCACCCTTGTAGCATTATTGAATGTCATAGAATTATATACTCCCCCAGAAGGCTTACTCTAACCCTCTTAACTCCCTTCCTCTCTTGGAGATGCGGGGAATAAGGAACATCCACTGACAAACAGATAATTATCTATGATTATCTATGGCTGTAAAGACACTTTGGAATGCCTTTCTGATACATTTTTGTATCCCAAAGGCACCACTGGGAGATACAGTAAAAATCAGTTATAAGTGGATTAATAAGGGTATGGCTGTTCACCAGAAAGAGATACTACCTCTTACCTGCTACCTCACACATGACAAGTTGTGGAACTCTTTTCTCCCTTGATTTGGACACAAGCACAATATAGCCTAAGAGGCATTGACTTAATGAGCAGACACATGCCATCTTCGGATCATTTTCTTCTTGTATTCATTTTTTTTTCTTGCAAATGTTCCATTGTTAAGTCATATCTCCTGCATCTCATATTTTTCCTTTGCATTTATCCCACTAAAATTTGTCTTGATTAAATCTTATTATTTCAAACTATGAAGACTGTTTTAGACAGTAGTTTAACATATAGTGTTAGCTATTCATCCCAGGTTTTTTTTTTATTTCAGCATTTTATGGGGGTACAAATGTTAAGGTTATGTATATTGCCCTTGCCCCCGCACCCCAGTCAGAGCTTCAAGCGTGACCATCCCCCAGACGGTGCGCATCACACTCATTATGTATGTATATACCCATCCCCCCCTTCCCCCTCCCATCTGTCCAACACCCGATAAATGTTATTCCTATATGTCCACATATCCCTTATGTGTTGATCAGTGAAGTCAATTTGCTGGTGAGTATTTGTGGTGCTTGTTTTTCCATTCTTGGGAGACTTCACTTAGAATTGTTTCTAGCTCTATCCAGGAAAATACAAGAGGTGCTATATCACCATTGTTTCTTAAAGCTGAATAGTACTCCATGGTATACATATACATTTTACTAATCCACTCATGTATTGATGGCCACTTGGGTTGTTTCCACAATTTTGTGATTGTGAATTGTGCTGCTATAAACATTCGAGTGCAGGTGTCTTTTTTATAGTGTCTTTTGTTCTTTTGGGTAGATGCCCAGTAGTGGGATTGCTGAATCAAATGGTAGATCTACTTGTATCGCTTTAAGGTATCTCCATATTGCTTTCCACAGAGGTTGAACTAGTTTGCAGTCTCACCAGCAGTGTAGGAGTGTTCCTATCTCTCCGCATCCACGCCAACATTTATTGTTTTGGGACTTTTTGATAAAGGCCATTCTTACTGGAGATAAGTGATATCTCATTACAGTTTTGATGTGCATTTCCCTGATGATTAGAGATATTGAGCATTTTTTCATATGTTTGTTGGCCATTATTCTGTCTTCAGAGAATTGAGCATATATCTCTTATGCCTGGTCCATTCATTTTTATATTTAACAGACTATAAGGGAAGGTACTACTACTATATGATGTATAAATCTCCCATCACTCATGCTGGAAAATCAGACTTGTGGGGGGAAGGGGGAGGAAAGGGCATTTATTGAAACCTTAAAATCTGTACCCCCATAATATGCTGAAATAAAAAAATAAATGAATAATTAAATAAATCTCCCATCACACAAATATTGATATGGTCATTTAGTCAATATACTTTGCATATAGTCATTCAGACACTGCAAATTTATTAATATGTAAGTATACAATTTACCCAGATTTTTTTTATCATCTTGAAATAATAAACAAAGTGATGAAGAATCTTGGCTTTCCCCTATAGAAATAACAGGAATTACCTCATGAATTTATTCAAATATATGCATAGTCACTAAAATTTAAAATAATTGATATTGACCAATCACATTAGAGCTACTGTAGGTCAGATTGCTTTTTCTAAAACTCTTTCATTTAGTTTTGATCTTTGTTTTGTCAACTTAGAAAACATAAATTTTGGAGTGTACTAAATTATTTCAGGTTTAATTTTTATTGAAATCTAAATACACATCCCCTGGAATAAGCACATTACTGAAAGTTTTACAGGTCTTTTTCACATAGTGGAAATAATTTTTTTATGTGAAAAATAATATATTTCAGGTTAAATTGGTAAGAGTGATAAAGAAGGTGGCTACATTACATGGTTGCATATTTAGATAAATATCAATACATATATGTACATATGCATTTTTTATAGAAATAGAAATTTCTGCTCATATTGTTCCATAAACCTACTTTTTAATGTAACATGTTTTGAGAACTTTCCTTTTGATAAAACTGTAGTATTATTTCATATCTATCATTTCTCTCCTGCAAACAGTGCTGTCATTAACACATATGTGCTTCCATGTTCACATGTGTAAATATCTGTAATACTTTATAAAAAATTAAATTGCAGATCAAAAGTATACACATTTAAAGTTTTAATATATTGCCAAAGGAGGTCCCTTAAATGAAACAGTTTTCTTATATCTATGATAAAAGTATGAGGATACATTTTTAATTTTTGCCCATTTGGTTGGTAAAATAATGTATATAGCATATTTTTATTTTAATTTGCATTTTCCTAATTTTTAGTGAAGTTATGCATGTTTTGTTTTGATTGTTTAATTTTTTTCACATAGTGGAAATAATTTTATACTCCATCCAGTCTAGCTACCTAAAAAAACACTAGATTAAGCCATGAAGTAGACATCAGGTAAACAGCATAAGATCCTATTACACAGTTCTCAAAGGATGTACTTAAATGCCTCACCATTATTCTGATTCAGTAAATAAATGAGAGTCCTAGCAATTTAAGAACTTTTCTGCTCACATGAAGACTTGCTTGTTCAACAATCTCTCTGGGAATTTCAAGACACCCATCTGCAGCTGTTCTACTTCTTACTGGGCTTTCTGAAACACATGCTTCACAAAGAAGAAACAATCTGCTCATTCAGGCACAGAGTAATATCACAGCATACTTCAGGAAGGGGAAGAGAAAGTGGCCACTAGAAATGGATGTAGTTTTCTGGGGTCAGTGTAAGAATTATATGACAACTCATTTCCTGCCACAATTCACATAAGGAATATGGCTTAATCAGGATATACTTAGGGATTTGGATGGACTTCAAAAATGTTATCTAAAACCCAAGGGGATTTTTGTAGTTACTTTTTTTTAAATTCTACTTATGTGGGTCCCTCCTCTATGATCCTAAGTTACCGAAGTAGCTGGGTGGTAACCTCAGTGTGAATGTCAGTTCAGACAGTCCTCTCTTCCAAGCTTCTAGGCTCTGGTTATCTTAACCTCTTCCCTTTTATATTCTCAGACTTAGAGGTTATATACTTCCTACAGATATGTTTGGATTACCAGGTGTTTTCTTTTTGTTCTTTTAGCCCTCCAACATCTGTATATACAATTCCCTATATAAAATTCCTTCTGTTGAATACCTAGTATGGTTTCTATTTAACTAAGTGGTCCCACACTAATACATTACAAAATGACTTATTTATATTTTTCAGAATTCCCTCTAAAAACATTTTTAAAATATTTCTTCTAAATAACATTATATACAATTCAAGTAGATTTTGTGAACATTTGTCTCTT
Organism: Microcebus murinus; assembly: GCF_040939455.1. Lineage (NCBI taxonomy): Eukaryota > Metazoa > Chordata > Mammalia > Primates > Cheirogaleidae > Microcebus > Microcebus murinus. Next base: position 97,884,112 of record NC_134136.1, read on the forward strand.
GAAAAAGAAGTGATATTTAGCATCTGCAAGTTATCAAGTTACTGAAATGGTTATTTGAGCCTTAAAAGCTAAGCTATATTAATACATACTTATTCAAAAATTATAAACACTTGATACAGGGAAGTAAATTTTGTTAAAGAAGATTCTGTCATAAAGTTTTTTCTTGCTGGTTATGCAAATATTTTGCCAAAGAACAATATTTGTTGGCCACCTATCATGAATAATGAGATCCATACTGACAGGCTGGGTCTATACAAATAATTAGAAGATGAGAGTGATGCAGTTGAGTGCTTTCAAAATGTTTTTCCTTAGTTTACCTTTATAAAATTCTGTGAGACAAATATGATTGCCATTTTGTAAAAGAGGAATATCAGGAAGAAGAGGATAAATTGCTGCCCAAGGTCACAAAGCTGGTGTGGGATAGAGGTAGAAGTTTTATCCAAAGGTCTTTTACCACTTGTATCATATTCCCTTCCTGCTTAGTAGCCACAATTCCTGGCTTCAATAACTATATAGACAAATCACACCATCATAAATATTACTTAAATTTATAAAATTAAATGTATATAATTATAGAAAGATTTGATAATTTAACTTAATTGACTTAATTATTTAACTTCCATCACAAATTATATATTCTCAAATCTAGTTTTACTAGGTAAAACCAAAGGATAAAAAAAATTTAGAAAGATGTAAAGAAATAATTTAAGAAATTCTCCTGCTATTAGACAAGTCCTTCACCTAATGCCCATGATAAAATTCTGTAAAGAAAAAAAGAAATAATTAGCATGGGAGAAGGGAGATATAACAATGAAGAATTTAATTGAATTTTGTTGAAGAAAGAAATGACAGACTAAACAATAAATAGGGAAACGGTACAGTTATCTTGGTAGAATAGAAGTAATAGCTGATCAGGGACGTAGACATTGGGATTTCAAATCCCATTTGCCACTGAATCACTTGGTAACATTTGACAAGTTATAAACTTCCTGTTTTTCACTTCTCTCAAAGGAAAACAGAGGAAAGATGATATGATAGTAATTCTGTATAACATAGGACCATTGTGAGGAATAACTATTCAAAGAAATTAGTATAAGGTACTTCAAAAATATTAAATACTACATAATAATAAAGTTTAATATACAAAAATGTTTCAAATTTCCAGGTTACTTTAACAACTAAATCTTAAAGTGATCCTTTGAAAACAGGACAAGATGCTATATGTAAAATTATATCAATAATTCATTTCTATTTTCATTTTAGTCATTCCAACAGAAAAAGCTGTTGAATAAACAAGAATCGTATAAACATTCATATCCAGTTCTCCAGAGACCATTGAGCCAAACTTGAACCAAATCCCCTGACTGTTAAGTTTTATCCAACTCAGACACATTTCTATAAACAAATCCAAGGGCTATATGAAGACATTAAGAAGGTAGTGTCTGTGCAAGTTTTGCAGGAGGACTCTAGGATACTTCAGCAGGCATATAGCATGCTGAGAGGGACAAAGTACTGAAATAGAGGGTCTAAACTAGTTAGCATGCAGGGAAGTCCTTGACAAAAACAGTAGCCCAGAAAGTAATGGATAATAATAATCGGAACCAAAATAAACAAATCTTAACTGAAATATAAGCCTAAAAGAAAATATAAGACCCAATATTCAATACTATTGACTGGATTCAGAATCTAGTATAATTTTGGACAAATGTTGAAATAGAGGGGGTAATATAATCTGGGAGAATGGGCTAACAACATGAACTTGGATATGATAGTAGCATATCTTGAGAAGTAGGGATATATCTAGGGAGATTTATCTAAGATAAAGCAGGAAGATATGGACCTAAGAACCCAGATATGGGAAATCAAGCTAGTTCTGTAAAGATAGGAAATCAGTCCCTGATTCACAAAGCCAGGCTAAAGGGCTTTGCCCTTCCCATGCTCTAGATACAGCAGATAGGTGGACAAGCCCCTAGGCTCTCAGAGGGATATTCAAGAAATTAGATTCCAAAAGTATCACCAAGGTGTTGAGAATTACTAGGGTCAGTTGTTTTCTAGTCAATTCAATCCCTCCCCCATCCTTCTACCCTCCACCTTCAGATTTCTGAGGACTATTATAAGCCTTCTCTATTGTCCTCCTGCAAGGTATTTTGGGGAATTGCCTAATGTTTTCTCAGTCTGGACTGCACTTATTATAATGTCAAGGGGAAGAAGCCTGTAGATTACTGAAAGATTAATTTCTTCAACTGAGCTGGAATCTGCAATAAAAAGGAGATTGACACATCTTTCATAGGATTCTTTCATAAGTATGCATTTATAAAAGTATTAAAATATTCCATTGTGCATCAAATTAAACACTAGAAATACATATTAACTTAATTTTAACATATATTTACAGTGAATTGACATAGCTGACCTAGAAAGAGGCCAAGAGGAAAAAAATACATACCCATGGGGGAAAATGCATAGAATTCTTTAACCAGAGAAAGATTTCAAGCTGAAAAAAATTTAGCAAGATCAAGAAAAGTTTGAATGAAGTAAACTATAGAGAGCTCACTCTTAGCCACTGGAAAATCTGTGGCACAGAAAGATGAAAGGAAAATGTCTCTTAACAAAACAGTGTTTTCATTTAACACTTCTTCATACTCAGTATGTGCCAAGCACTTTCTAAATTTTTGATAGTCATTCAATAAATCCTCAAAATCACACTATGAGATGAGTACCATTTTAATACTCATTTTACAGGTAAACAGAATTAAAAGAAGTGAAGTTACTGGCCCAAGGTCACAGAGTTAATAAATTGTGGTACTGAAGTTCCAACCCAGGCAACCTGATTCAGAGTCCGTGTTCGTAACCAATACATTATTCAGCCTAATCAAGAGCTAACTATAAATGGACAATTCTAGTTCTCAGGCAATTTTCAATACTTCATTGCATATTGATGATTCTTGTTTTAAGGCAAGTTAAAACACATCTTTCTAGACAATCCTCACAAAACCCATGATTTTGTCCATAATTAAGTTTAATTACCTGACGCTTCCTTTTTGTAAACACAGTGGAGCTTCTGAATAATGCTGATATTTGAGACTACAACTGGTATTCAAATAACAGGCAAACTCTATTAAAATGTGACTTATGGGTTTCATTAGTAGAAGCTGTAAAACACACTTTGACCTGTCTTATATCCGAATCATGGAGGAGTGGGACTTAAATCTAGTGCCTTAGGAGGTCAGACTGGAAAAAAGGTATCTGTGGCCACATAAAATGGACTGAAAAATCAATCAGTCCAAATGTTGAGAGGAATCTAGAGGGCTAGGATTCACATGTCAGATCAACCAGAGACCACATTGTTAGTCACATGTAGGATTCTGTGCTTCATGTTCAGAGATTTATCAGTGCCCTCATTTTTTTAAGATTCAAAAACAGCCTCAGAATAAGGAATGGACTGCTCTCAGGTCATACAAGTGGTTAGGAGCTGAGCTGTAGATTTCAAGCCAGTCTTCTGACCTCTGTTTCTTGACCCTTTAGCCTGCTTTCCCATTCATCTCAGTTTAATGTTGGCACAAAATGATGCCAGAAGTGGAAATGAAGATTAAAAAGTCAGAGGAAACTCCTCTTAGAATAGGCTTTAGCTCTGAAAGCTAGAAGGAAAAAGCGCTTTTGAGCTCATGATTTAGAGAAAGTCTCTATTTAATACTATCTTTGGCAATATTGACAATTTATAACCGGGTGGTTGCAGTTATTCAGTGTAAATAATTCACTGGTGTAAGATTTACCCTCTAAACTTCAAAGACAAGAGGGAAAAAACTGCTACCATGAAGTATTTATGTGTGTTTGTATAAGTCAGGATTCCAACCAGGAAACACAGATCACTCTAGTTATTTTAAGACAAAAAAATTTAAATCAGGAACTTAGGTGTTATAAAACCATTGGAAACCATGGAGGAGCAGGAATCAGGAGCCATCACTGAAACTCTTAGGTTTAAAACATGCTGCCATACATATGATTCAAGGATAAGGAAGCTGTTTCTGGACACCCATGAAGTTGGTTATTTCATTCTGAAACCTTGATTTTGATTGCCACAGCTTTTCCTAGATGCTCTCTTGGCTTTACAACCTCTGCAGGCCAGCAGAAACAGCTTCTGGAATTTGGTTTCTGCCTGAAGTCTACCCTCTAAATCTCTTATGAGTGAATCTAAATGAAGTGACGTAATTTGTATTTAGAATCCTAGCTGCAAAGGCCCCTGGAAAATGTGGTTTTTAGTTTCCAGCCTTTGCAGAATAGAATAGTACACAGAAAATGGTAGGAATGAATGGGAAATTCCAATCAATCATATCCAGCATGGTATTAGTGTTTTATAAATTATAGGAAAAGACAGCATAAACAAGGTTTTGAAAACACAAAGTATTACGGTGAGACTCCTTTTGTTCACCATTTCACGTAGAGAGAAAGGGAAGAGAATAGAGGAGTGAAGAAAGAAGACATAATCTGAGTATTATCCCAGGCATTTCATTCCTGTTGTCCAGCTATGCAGTATGGAAGATGACTTGGAGAAGAGCCAAAAACTAAAGGATGATCTTTAAATTTTGTTTTAAATGTTAACATCCCTAGCTGAGGCCATGTTTTAAGAACTTATCAGTTAATCCCTTTAAAGTTATTAGCAGGAATTGGTAACAGGGAACAGGGGTGGGCTTCAGAGACCAATTTCACCTATTTCATATTTTTCTCAAAAGAAATTTAATGCTGTGTAACATTGACTCAATGTTGCATACCAGCTCCTCTACTTTTCTGATCTTAATTAAGCAAGTTGCTTGGACTTCTAATGCCTCAGTGATTTTGTATGATAAGGATGAAAATAGCATACTTATAGGGTTTTCTTATGATTAAATTAACTAATTTTGGTAATATTTCCAGTATGAGTGTTAAATGACAGAGTGAAGATAATAATAATAATTCAAAGTTCCAAGAAATTGTCAGGAGCTGAAATAAATTGGGGTCATCTGAGTCCTAATTTGATATACCTCCTATTACATTACCCCTCTAAAATATATCTCTATCAATATAGAGAATACACATAGTCTCATGTATCTGAATGTATATAAATGTAGAGGTTCTTTCAAGTGTAGAAGAAACCTGTGTGTAGGCCTTAAGAGAGGTTCTAATGGAAATTTGTAACTTACAAAAAGAGTAAGTCTTCCTAAGTAATTCAAATCATCCATATCATTAGTTTACACAAACAAATAGCTTTTCTTCCTTAAAAAAATAATAAGCCTAACTTCAGAAAGGAATCACTTAATCACCTGCAGATTTTGGTCTGGAGGGAAAAAAAATCTACTACTTTGTTTATATGGATTTTGAAATTTTAGTCCTATGTGGACCATTCATTTTAATCTTGGATGAATAAACTCAATGTTATCCAGTTAATTATATTTAAGAGGAAACCAGAATCAGTATGATATATTATAGATACTGCCATAAACTAATATAGGGCATTAGAAAATTTTACAAGTTAATGATAGCACATAAGCCTGTACAAATGATAAGCAGGAAAATAGACAAGATTTGTTTTCTTATCCATCTAGTCAGAATAAAAGAATATACATCTATCCATTTATTTGAGAAATATTTATTGATCATATTCGGTGTCATGGCCTACATTAATGTTTAGAAAATAAAAATTAACATCATCGTACCATCCTAAAAATCTTCACGGTTAAATGGGGAAGACAATGGAGGAAAATGAAAATGAAATTTGATAAAGGACTGTTATATTTCTTGTTGAATTGCACCACAATTGTGGTGTTGTAGGATAATTTTCATGGAATGAAGAGTCTGAGAAGCTTAATTATGCAGGAAGTTTATTAGGGTTTGCTCTGTGGCTAAACACCCACAGGGGAAGGGAAGGAAGAGAGGTTTGGCAGGAAAAAGCTACTTTGCCATGTAGTCTCAATATCCTCAGTCCATCCCATGGGGAGCTGTGAAGCTGAGAGGGCCCTTCAAAGTTGTCCTAAACTGGTATAAGAGGTCAGGTCTGCATAACCCCTATATCAACAAGTCATTGGATATAGTCTGCTCCTGAGAAGGAGGCATGAATTTGAGTGAGGCAGCCCTTTGCAGACGAGGGAATTTCCCAAAGATGGCTAAGAGCTAAGGGCTGTCAGTGGCAGCATTCTCAGCAGCTGGGAGAATTAAGTGCTAGCGTGAAATCAGAGCAACAAGCACAGCATCCACAAGTGTACACACAGAGAGCACTACAGGGCTTAGCTGAAGGGAGTAAGAGGCAGACTCTGAAAAAAGGATTCCTATGTAAGTGACTTTTTGAAAAAAGAAGCACTCCCAGAAAAGACCAGAGAAGGAGAAGGGGAAGCAAGCTCTAAGCTTCAGCCAAAAATGTAAGTTGCACCTCCAGTAGTTTCACAGCAGTTACTCTCTGGCTAAAGCCCACCCAGAGTGGCTATGTAAAACTCCCAGGTGGTTCCAACTCTGTGTGTGCATGAAGAAAGCAGTTCCAGTAGCCAAAGGGCAATGCTACGAAGAGAGGCACAGACAGTATGTAGGTGTCAGAAGCAAAGCACAGAGGGGCTGGGGGATAGGCACACACAAAGGGTAGAAGGGATCCTAAGGGATCTGAGCACCTACCGTGAAATCACCATTGGGGTGGGTACTATTACTACAAGGGTGAACAAGGCAGACAAGGTCCCTGCACTAATAGACCTTACATTCTAGTCTGGGAAATGTAGAGGATAAACAAAGAAACTAAAAATGTAAATGGGATTAGGATCATTTACATAAGTATAATAAAGGGAATTAACTTGTATAAAGTAAGAAGAAATGAGGGGGCATCTTACTTTATATTACGGAGTCAGGAAAGGCCTCTCAGACAAAGGAATGTTGGTTCTGATCCAGGAAACTTGAATCTTAATGAAATTAAAACAGAGCTAGGTTATATAAGAAAATATAATAAAGTAAAAATCCAGTATTAGAATAAAATCTATATTAAAAGCATAAAAGAAAAAAATCAACTTCACAACACAGACTTTAAGTCCAACATAGCAAGTTCTCCAGGAAAGTGACTTCATGCTTGAGTTTTAAAGGGCCACATGTGTGGGGACAGTGAATAAAGCCTGAGAGCCAAGAAGGATGGGGATTCAGACCCAAAACATGACCAAGCATTCTCCATCTTGGCTGATATGAATGGTTTCTGCTTCTTTACTAATGACAGCTTTAGCCCATCTCCTTTCCTTCTGCCACTGATGATACTTTACGATTATCTGGATAACCATTAAAAACTAAAAGTAGACCTTATTTCCAATCTACTAGAGGGAAAAACATGGAATGATGAGAAGGGAAACTCAAATAATCCAAAAGGAAGTAAGAAATAGAGAAAAAAGGAAAAAGAAATAGAATAAAAGGATAAATAGAAGGTATAAAATAATATACTAGAAAAATACATCCAAATATAACAGTAACCTTAATCAACATAAATTTATTTAATTCCACAGATACAAAATAAAGATTATCATTTTGATAGAGAAATCTTTAAAAGATAAAGCTTTAAAAAAGATTGGACAAAGATATGAAGAAAAAACAATTGAAAGAAAGCTGGAATATCTAAACTAATATTGAATAAAATTGAGTATGAGGGGGAAAGTAGTATAACTAGAAGAAGAATTTATTAATACAGGTGAAATGTTCACATAGAAGAGCCTGTTAGTTATTTTAACGTGTGTGTTCTCTACTTCTTCCAAAATAAAAGCAATAGAATTTTAGCTGGGCACATTGCAGCCCTGAATAAAGATATTTCCCAGCCTCCTTTCCAGTTAGATGTGGATGTTAGCAAAAGTAATGTGTGCTAATAACCAGAATGGTAATAAAACTCAAAATCATGAAATTTATAGGAAATAATTAAAGAAACTAAAATAAATTAGATAATATTTAGTAAGGATAAAGGAAGAATAAGAGACAATATCCTTACTACCTTTAAATATGTGAGAAACTGGCCTATGGAAGAGGGATTAGGTTTGTTCTTTATGGTTTCAAAGAGTAGTTTTGCAAAACCAGACCAAAATTACCAAGAGACAGGGTTCAGCTTAACTCTGACTCGAGGGGGGAGGGGAGGCAAGGGCAATGTATGTAACCTTAATATTTGTACCCCCATAATATGCTGAAAAAATTTTAAAAAAATAATCCCCCCCAAAAAATCTAACATACCATAATGATAATTCATTTTCTTGAGAGAATAAAATTATTTTCAAAAATAAAAAATATTATGTTTATAAATCATTAGAATTTCTACAGGTTTGTGAATTTAAAGTTAGAATGGACTACCTTAAGGGTTTCAAACTAGGCCCATAAAGTTTCTCTTTAGAAATGTTGTAGAAGGAAGTCAAGCATCAGATGATTGGTTCTACTAGATAATCTCTAGGCTCACTTCCAAGCTTAAGATTCTATGACTCTTGCTATTTAATTTAAAGTCCATTCTTCAGAATGGCATCATGATGTATTAATAGCAACCAAATTCTGATCATCTCTATATAAATAGAGATCATTGAAGTAATTTCCCAGAAAGCTCAGTCTCTACTATTTTTTTTCCTATAAAAGAGCACTTCACAGATGATCCAGTTCAATATTCACATGACTATGATTCCTTAGCCAATGTCATTCCATTCCAAAAATATGTTGTGGAATATATTTGAGAGCAATCATTCTAAGGAGATCATATAACATGTAGTCAAACATTTCTCTGCAATGTTAGAATTTTCTATTAAAGGAATATGATCTAGTTAATTAACTGAATTAATTATTAATGATTTGGAGGGTAGACAGCTCCAACTCTAAATGCATTTTTATAAATAAGGCTATTTTACAAATTGCATCAATTCTGACTTTCTTCTCTGATTTTGATGTCATTTAGTACACAGCTGAGAACTAATAGCATGCCTTCTACTCCCTCTCCCCTGCACCATGCGAATGAGATTAAAAAAAAAAAAAACAGCCAGTAAAAATGAGACAAGATAAAGTTGACAAGTGATTAGAAGCAGCATGTTTGTCTTTATTATCACTTTTTTTTTTTTGGAATACCAAATTTTGTCAACTCCCTCCTTTTCAAGATAAGTGAAATCTCTATCTATGTGTAAAAGCCATTTACATAAATATGAACTATTAAAGGTCTGACATTCAATACCTTCCATGTTTTGACAACAAACCAATATGCTTTTCCAAGAGGTCTCAATAAAAGTTTTTGAATGATTTAACATGCCCACACTATTCGTCAGTATGTGAAGAAGTATGCTGCAATTTGAATAGTTACAGAAAAAATAAGCTTTGGGAAACAGGGGGTTTTGAAAAAGATAAAATATGGTACATTAATGTGGGCTATTTAAAAAATTCCATGAGATAATTTAAATTGAAAATAACCCCGAGGGAGACAGAGAATACCTCATTTTTCAAACTAATTTTTGTCATAGAAACCTCTTTTTGTCAGAATACTTAGTCACTATCTTCCAAGCCACATTTCTGATGCTGGCCAGTTTGATAAACACAGGCTTAGTTAGCTATGTCCCAAATACATTTTGAATGATCGGAAATGACTGAACAAAAATATTATGGAAATACTTATGAAAAAGATATTGTTTGTTGATTCTAAGAACAATTCCCACCCCTCTCTGACTCTTCCCTGTACCACTGGGGCATAAAGTCTGGAAACTACATTTCCCATACTCCATTGCCAGCAGGGTTTCAGCTAGATCCTGCCAATGAGAGGCACCTGCAAGAGATTTGGATGGCACTAGACAAGAAAAGCATTATTTTTCTCTGGCAATTGCATTGAGGAATATGGGCATCAGCAGATGGTAAATTTCCTGGAATCCACCCCTCTGACTTTTATTCACCCAGCCTTTAATAGTTGTGGGAATCTCTAATTCCCAATATTGAACCTCTTCCTGCTGGAAATACCTAGAGAAGCTGCTGTTTTCCTGACCAAGGCTTAGCCAATGATTTAAGAGGCATCATCAAGGACAAATAGTAAGGGTGAATAGCAATATCCACAGGCACTTTTAAAGGGAGTCTTGACAGGAGTGATTTATAGTCAGAGCTGAATTTTGACAATTGGATTAAATATTGAGATTTAGAAACATGGGATTGGTAATGGAACAGCTGAGCAAACTGTGCTGAACATCTTCCTTGCTGCCAAGACAAAACAGACGCAAATACACAGATTCTGCAATATAATTAGTGGAATTTTTCAACTTCTAAAAAATGGACCATAATAAATATTCTAAAAACCTGTACAAGATATCAGGACGCCCCCCCCCCATTGAATTATTGCAATCACAAATAAGATGATAAATTAGGCAAATGTCAAGCTAAACAGCCTAAATCACTGCCAGAATTTAGGCTTATTCCTATAATAAAAGACATTGGTGGCTATATTAATGTATGACTCCCTTGCTATTATTTCATTTCAAGGATTTAATTATTTGCATCCTCTCAGATTTCAAGAAATGCCAGCTAATTTAAGATCCTACAAATGTTGCCGAACATGGGCCCTGAGAGCTTAAAGTAGGCATCCTCAAACTACAGCCCAAGGGCCACATGCGGCCCGCTGACGACATTTATCTGGCCCACCATGTGTTTTTGCAGCTGCTGCTTGTCCTGCTTAGCAGCTGACTCTCCCTGGCCCACAGTGCGCATGTGTGGAATGTGCCCGGCACTCTCCAACGGCCCTCCAACGGTCTGAGGGACAGTGAACTGGCTCCCTGTTTAAAAACTTTGAGAATCCCTGGCGTAATGAATACACTCAAATTTTCCTTAATATACTCACAGAAACAAGTCAACTCCATCACATTCAGGCTTCTGGCTTGTAGAGTATTTCTGCATAATGAAAAGTAAATCATATTATGCTTTTAGAGTTTTCACTTACAAAAGACATAAAAATCACTTGGTACTAGAGTTATTTTAAAATCTAGGTATGCTATAAACCATCTTTCTAATTTAGAGTTTCCATCTCACATCATACCAAATGTATTAGAATGCACTCAAATCTCACAGTTAATATAAATGTTTTGCTACATAATATTTAAAGGATTTTTATAATTTTGGTTTCAAAATCACTTGTCATTGTATAATGTAATATATTACTGAATACGACATCTCAGCAATCATGCTGCATACTGGAGAACGCTAGCAAAATGAGAGAATCCAAACTCAAATCGTTTCAAATGTAATGAACTTTTCAAAGACTACCAAAGTTAATATTAACTTAACCTTATATTACATTTTGTAGACATTCACTGAAATGCAACTTTTGGCTTTGAAGGTTTTTTTTCATATTTTAGAGCCAATAATCTGTTTTTTTCCACATCTCAGACATTTCAGAAGCCTTTGATAAAATACTTAGCATGAGACATGAGACCATCAATAAACAATTTGCAGCTTGGGCTGAGAGTATGAATTCATATGGTCATCTAACAAATAATTGACAAGTTTTCTTCTTCCCAATCCAAGCTACTAGAATAGGGTGTGGAGAAAGAAATTGTCTGTCCCTACCTCTTTGCAATCCATTTAGAAGTTCATGTAGCCTCTGATAATTGTCCTGCAATAAATGTCTGCATTGATTGTCCTGCAATCATCCCATAGGGCAGAGGTGCTCCCCCTCCTACCTGGCTGCTATCTGATTCCCTGGAATTTTCTGGCCACTTCCTACCAGGTTTTATAGCTTCACCAAGCCCAGTTTGGCTAATGAGTTGGAGAGCATGAACAAGGGTCTGAAGGGTAGAACATTATTACTACTCAGGTGGAAGCACTTAGCTAAGTTGCTAATTCTCCTCGCTGGCACAACAGGCGTTTTTCTGCTATTTCACTAACTTTCTGAGAGAGCAGGTGTTTTGATCATTGTCTTCCAGGGTGGGACAAACTGGTTTCATCCACTAATAATAATAACTTTTATAATAGAAATGTCTGGATGGGTATCAGTTTAGATGAAAAATGCTATTCTTCTCCATATATTTATTCATCTTTCTAGCACAATAGCAGCTAACAGGATGTTTGTCCCCTTATGAGATGGTACTTTAATAAAAAAGCTACTTGGGGGGGGGGAAGGGCAAGATGGCAAACTAGAAGCAGCCCACATGTGCTGCTCTCAAGAAGAGGATTGAAAGTTGTAGGTGGGATGCCCACCTACAGATGGGCCTTCTTGGAAAGATGATTGTGAATCACTGGAGAAGTGATGGGGGATATTCAGAGTGAAGGAGAAGGTAATAGGGTGATCCACTCGGCAAGGACAGAAGGTACCTGGGGGAGACATCCACATGTGGGCAATGACAGCAGGAGAGAATCCTGGGGCTCCATGCTCCCCTGCAGGCACTGCAGCCTGAGCTGTGAGGGGACCCCCAATACCACTGAAGACCTCCAGACTTGATCAGGGAGCTTCTTGGAGTCTGTGTAGCAACATGGCCCATCAATTCATGAGTGAATTAAGAAAACGTGGTATGTATATACCATGGAGTACTACTCAGCCATAAAAAGGAATGAAATAATGTCTTTTGCAGCAACTTGGATGGAACTGAAGACCATTATCCTAAGTGAAGTATCTCAGGAGTGGAAACACAAATACCACACGTACTCTCTAATAATTGGTAGCTAAACAATGGGCACACACCAGCACAAAGAGATGTAAAGGTCATTGAAAATCAAGAGGGGATGGTGACAAGGGGTGGTGGGCTAAAAAGTAATGTATTGGGTACAATGAATACTATTCTGGTGATGGGCACACTAAAAGCCCCACCTTAAGCATTATACAAGGGATCCATGTAACAAAAACATTTGTACCCCTTAATATTTTAACATTTTTAAAAACAATATAATATTTTAAATATCAACAAAGAGAAAAAGGTAAAATTTAAAAAACCTTCTTGGCTGTCTCATGTTTAAAAACTTCCACATGAATGTTACAATTATTTTCTTAAATTTCAAAACTCCTGTTAGGATTTCAATCTGAATTACAGCAAACTTACATCTGGATTTTAGAAAACTTGGCATGTTTATAGTAGATAGTTCTCCTATGAAGGAACATATTATTCTTCTACATTGACATAAATTTTGTATCTCTCTCACTAAATTTTATAATTTTGTTTAAAAAAAGCTACTTTGTGCTAGGTGCATCATATACATTCTTATCTAATTATCTTAAAAATTCTATTAAGTAGGTACTTTCATTATCCCTATTTATCAAAGAAAGAACAAAGTTATCAGCTTGCAGATAGCCATTTTCCAATCCTTTGTTACAAATTCAAATGCTCTGTTATGAAATCCCATCTGTGTCCCACTACATCACCTACTACCTCTGTTTACAAAGCACTTTCACATGCATTATCTTTTTTACAACAAATATAAGCCCGTCATTTTAAAGGGATTGGAGTTGGAATTAAAGTATTAATTTTTAATTAACCTTTTTCAGTGTTCTTACATGAAAGGTATTACACAGACTCCACAAGACTGTCCATTAAAAATCTTTAGGCTGATAGAGTACATTTTAGAGTGATTTCCTTCCTGAACCTGGTTGAATCAAATACTGACAAAATTTCAATAGTCAGAACCAAAGAAAAATCTTTTTTCTATTCAGCAAGTCATGGTGTTATAATGGCCTCATGAACTGTTCCAAAGATAGTATTACCATACTGTAGATGCTATATGAGAAACAAAAAAGCAGAGTTGATGAAGTCTATTTTAAAATTATTATTAGTTGATGAAACCAATTTGTGCTATCCTGCAAGGCAATTATCAAGAAGGCTTCTCCCTTAGAAAAGTCGTGAAGTAGGAGAAAAGGCCAATGGTATCAGCCAGGAGGGCCATCAGCTTAACAATTGCATATTTATTATTAATCATATTAACTTTGATTATATATTTATCTCATTATATATAATGAGAAATTTAAAAGCATCTTATATATATATTTTTAAATGTTTGCATATAATGAGAAAAAGTCAGGCTGGCCTCAGAAATATCTGCAACACTAAACAGTAAAAGATGAAGCAATTTCTAGTAAGTTTTATGAAAATAATATGATTTCAAATTTTATAGACAGCTAAGTGTTGAATTATGGCTGAAAGCATCAGAAAAAAATGTTTGCAGGTATTGAAGAGCAGACAACATATAAAATTTATGTGCCAATTCTAAGAAAACATTTTTAGATTTTTCCAACTTACTGAAATTTTTAAAAAGTTTAAGAATGAGAACATGGAATAAAGCATTTGAAAATGAGCACCAATGTGACATAATACAGAAATGTATAGGCCGGGCGCGGTGGCTCACGACTGTAATCCTAGCTCTCTGGGAGGCCGAGGTGGGCGGATTGCTCAAGGTCAGGAGTTCAAAACCAGCCTGAGCAAGAGCAAGACCCTGTCTCTACTATAAATAGAAAGAAATTAATTGGCCAACTGATATGTATATAAAAAAATTAGCCGGGCATGGTGGCGCATGCCTGTAGTCCCAGCTACTCGGGAGGCTGAGGCAGAAGGATCGCTGGAGCCCAGGAGTTTGAGGTTGCTGTGAGCTAGGCTGACGCCACGGCACTCACTCTAGCCTGGACAACAAAGCGAGACTCTGTCTCAAAAAAAAAAAAAAAGAAATGTATAAATAATTGTTTACAATAGATGTATAAATTGGAACTCAAAATTCAAAAATAACTCTTGAAAGGAAATACTTTTACTGTAAAAATATAAAGATAATATAGCACTGAAAATATTTTTAATAAGATCAAGAAGGAAAGAGGTAAATGAGTAGGGAAGTTGAAGCATGTTAAAAGTCATGTCTCAAAGGCAGGGAAAGGAAATGCAAAAAAATTAATTTCACCATGACTAATAAATAGAAAAAAAATAGGTTCAGGAACAATTTTGAAATAAAGTTAACTACTAGAATTATAATTCAAATAATTTGTACCTTTGTTTTTACACAAAACAGTACCCAAGGCAAAACACATAAAATAAGCAAAAGATATTTTATAATGAAAAACTTTACAGTTTATAATAGTAAGCAGTTATTATAAATGTCATAAGCCTCTAGTGGAAATCTGACTCAGAGCTCTGTATGTTTCTGGACAGGGCATATAAACGGGCTACCTTTACAGTGTGAGAAAGATTTAGTATGAGAAAGATAAATCAATGTCAGTCTTAGGAACCTCCACGTGCTAGAGTTGAGAAAGACTTTACTTAGGGTCAGCAATATGCACATTGGAGGCCCCAGACATTTTGTTCTATTTCATTCGGGACAAGTCTTCCAACATTTGAATTTTAACTCCCTTTGCCAGCAACCACATTTCATTACATCAAATACAAGCTCTTGCCCAAAGAATAGGTTAAACCCATTCTCCTGTAAATAAATCATACATTAAGGAAGCTTCAATTGCTCTTCAATTAATGTTCCAATTTCAATCCCCACTTTTCACTTCTGGTCTCTACTCTATCTGCTGACACCGTGCGAGGGCTTATCTGCTAATCCTCGGAAGCCACCACAGAGCATGTAGGTAGTACGTGTAGGTAGATAGACTGACTCTCATATGCTTTTTGATTCCCAGATATTTGTTGAAATTTCTCATCCATTATCAGAACACTCCTCTCTTTCCCATCATGTCATTATTATTTTCATGATTTTTTATTTATTTTTTGTAGGCCTCAGGAGAAAGAAGATGCAAATGTATGTGTTTAAGTTGCCATCTTGAACCTGAAGAAATTTACTTTTTTGGGGGGGGGCAGAGTCTCTGTTGCCCTGGCTAGAGTGCCATAGCATCTGCCTAGCTCACAGCAACCTCAAACTCCTGGGCCCAAGCGATCCTCCTGCCTCAGCCTCCTGAGTAGCTGGGACTACAGGCATGCGCCACCATGCCCGGCTAATATTTTGTATATATTTTTAGTTGTCCAAGCTAATCTCTTTCTATTTTTAGTAGAGACAGGGTCTCACTCTTGCTCAGGCTGGTCTTGAACTCTTGAGCTCAAATGATCCTCCTGCCTTAGCCTCCCAGAGTGCTAGGATTACAGGCATGAGCCACCATGCCCTGGGGAACCTGAAGAAATTTATAGTGTTCTTAGAAGATACAATATTTCTTGTGATGAAGAAAGTTTGTTTTTAATATGAGGTTCAGATTTAAATCAGGTTGACTTCAGTGTCTGTCTTCTTTTAAATTTGGGTAAATTAAATTACTCTTAATTTAAAACTATGTATACAATTAATACCAATGTGACTAAGTCCTTTCTTTCTTCATTCTTCCTCCCTCTCCTTGACTCCCTCTCTTTCTCTCTTCCTCCCCCTCCTCCCTCCCTCCCTTCCACCCTTCTGTACTTCCTCTTTCTGTCTCTGTCTATATAGCCATTTGTCTACCCAATCTATGCAGATAGAAAGAAATTAGATATTAGAAATGAAGCTTAATAACTGCTAAACATTTTTTCCCTGGGTATCGGGATTTTTGTTAGTTTGTTTTCATTTTTCTTCTCTTAAAATGATTATGCATATATTCAATTAAACATTGAAATAACTACTTTTATTTCAAAGTGTTAAGGGGTTACAAATATTTTTGTTACATGAATATCTTTTATAATGCTTAAATCGGGGCTTTTAGTGTGTCCACCACCAGAATAGTGTTCATTGTACCCAAAAGATTACTTTTTACTCCTCATCCCCTTCCACGTTCCTCCCTTCTTAGATTCCAATATCCTTTACATCTGTTTGTGCCCATGTGTGCCCATCGTTTAGCTCTAACTTATTAGTGAGATCATGTAGTGTCTGTTTTATCTATTCCTGAGATAATTCCCTCAGGAGAATGGTCTCCAGTTCCATCCAAGTTGCTGCAAAAGACATTATGTCATTCCTTTTTATGGCTAAGTAGTACTCCATGGTATGTATATAAGACATTTTCTTTATCCACTTATGAATTGATGGGCACTTAGGCTGATTCCACATCTTTGTATTGTGAATTGTCCTGTTATAAACATTCACGTGCACATATCTTGTTGATAAAATGACATCTTTTCCTTTGGGTAAATACCCAGTAGTGGGATTGCTGAATGGAATGGTAACTCTACTTTATTTCTTAAAGGAATCTCCATACTGTTTTCCATAGAGGTTGTACTAATTTGCAGTCCCACCAACAGTGTTTAAGCATTCCTTTCTCTCTACGTCCAGGCCAACATCTATTGTTTTTTGGCTTTTTAATAATGGCCATTCTGACAGGGGTAAGGTGGTATCTCCTTGTGGTTTTAATTTGCATTTTCCTGATGATCAGTGATGTTGAGTATTTTTTCATGTTTGTTGGCCATTTGTCTTCTTTTGAGAAACTTCTGTTCATGTCTTTTGGCCCACCTTTTAATGGGGTTGTTTGTTCTTTTTCTTGCTGATTTGTCTGAGTTCTTTAAGATTCTGGATTTTAGCCCTCTATTGGGTGTATAGTTTGCAAATATTTTCTCCCATTTGGTGGGTTGTCTATTTACACTGCTGATTATTAAATAGCTATTATTAAAATAAAAAACCTTTAAATAACCTCATAACTGGCAATTTTACTTCATAATTTATCCTAAAGAATAGTAAAATGACTGCTAAAGGATGAGTGCATGAGCCTATTTGTGGCAATTGATTTTTATGATATAAAAATTGAAAAAACTAAACATCAATAGAGGATTTATTAAATTATGGCACAGTTAATCAATATAATATTATGCAGTTATTGAAAATGATCACATATATTGGCAATATAATGCAAAAAGGCCTATTATAATATAGTGTGTTTTTCAGTATTTGTGAATATATTCTTAGTAAAAAATCTGAATTATAAATACAAAAACGCTAGCAGAGGTACTGTGTGGATGATAGTTTGATTTTCTCCCTTATGTTTTCTCAATTTTCTTTATTATCTTTCTTTTTATAATAAGCTTGTGTTACTCATCTACTCAGAGAGAGTAAACTTATTTCTAGTTTGAGAGACAGAGGGAGGGAGAGAGAAAAAAGGAGCAAGCATGGAAATGAACGCTGGAATAAAATGACAATATTTACAACAGTAACCAACACTATTTTGAGAGATGCAGGCATCTTAGTATTTTTCTTCACATTATATCTTGAATATTTGAACAATTTTAAACTACTTTTATAAAATCTACTCTTACTACTACTTTTCTTGCTATCGTTTTTCCCTTAGCAGTACAGTTATCACTAACCATATACCACCTTATGTAATAGTGGTTACAAACACATTGAAACATCCTAAATTTTTTGTTATATCGAGCATATATCAAATGTATTATAAAATAATAAAATTTCTTATGGAGAGTATAGCTTCCCAAAACAAGCAAACTGGAGTGACCCATAGCAATCAGACTGTTTATTAAATTGAAAAAAAGTTCATATGATTTCAGCATTCAAACTAATTCAAATACATTTTGTGAATATTCTTCTTTTTTTTTTTTTTTTTTTTTTTTTTTTTTTTTTTTTTTTTTTTTTTTTTTTTTTTTTTTTTACAGCCATGGGATAGGATGCATGTGAATATTCTTCTTTGGGCCTTATTATCAGACATTTGTTCTATTTCTACTTTTGTATCAGACTACTGGTCTTATACACATTTTCCTCAATGACATTAGCAATACCGCAGGTGTTAATAAGATTTTCATTTGATAATCTGAATTTTTCTCTTATACTTGATGCTATAACTTTCTTTGAATGATGCTATACATGTATTTTCATCTTCATGTTTATCTTTGCTGAAATGCTAAGGGATATCTACAAAATCCTAGAATGTCACAGAACATAATTTGAAACTCATTTGTTAAAAGGCTTTCAAATATTTATGTCATAGTCTCCTAATTCCTGTAATAAATCATTGTCAGAGGTTGACTCTTCCTATAGGTCCTCAGCAGGACATGATCTTTCATTTTTCTGGTATTTTCTTTTCCATAAGTCCCAGCTCTTTTATTTATTTTTTTCATTTATTTAGGTATTTAGATTTAGAGGATCTGTAGTTATCATTTAGCCATACAATCTGTCCACTTGGATGCTAATCAAATTTCTATCTTTTATCTATAGCTGAAATGGCAAGTTGGTTGCTATCCATACTCCTCCATCTAGCAGTCTTCTTCCAGTTCTTCCGTGTTTACTGAAACAAAGTACCTGTTTTCCCTATTGTCCTCTCTCCCTTGCATCTTTAAGGAGAAAGAATAGACAATAATGATAACTTTATAACAAAACACTACAATTTTTAACATATACTATCACCATGGAACTCTTAGTTCAGACCTAATTTGCCCATGTAGTCTCTATTTTCAAAGATGTATTTGTCATGGCCACCTTCCCCCTTGCTGCTCAATTATTTTCTTAGAGTTGTAGGATTATAAAGAGAGAAAGAAAGAAAAGTACCAATAGGAATGGGGAGCAGTGAAAGGCATTATTATACCAGCCTACAAAAGTCCAGGCACTGTACAGAAAGCCATCCTCATTTCTGATCAATACTATCATTGAGCTTCTGGGTAGCAGATATGTGGGAAGGTAGGTTCTGATTGTATCTAGAGTCAAAGAGTCTTTCTACCTACCTCCTCCTCATGAACAGAATCCTGCCAACTTTTCTAGAATCAGCTACTACCACTACTCCCTCTCAAATGCACCATGGCCCAATTAGCTTGAACTACATGTCCTTCCTTTAATATCCTATTTCCTGCTAGATGAGCTCAGGGAAAGCTTCTCTCTTGTTTACCACTATATCCCTAGCACTGGAATTTGCCTGGCATATAGCAGTAGGTCCACAAATATTTGTTGAAGCAATCAATGAATACTTCTATGCCTTTTCTCTTGTATATTTTTTCCTTTAAAGCCCTTTTTCTCGCTTTTCTGTGAGTTAAGAGCCTTCTCTTTATAAAAATTAGCTTGTGCCATCTTCTGTGAAGATCGTACTGAACATCTTCAAACAATGTTAGATGTTTTCTTATCTAGTATAATACATAGTATTATATAGTATAATACATATCATAGTATTATAATTGTTTGTTTGCAATTCTAATTTACCCACTAGCCTATCAGCCTGAGGGAATAACCATAATAATTTTATATTTATCACCCGAAGTATGATGATACTTAGTAAGTGCTTAAAAACAGGTAAGTCTTCTAAACCCAAATTTAGTGTTCTTTTATAATAATGACAATAAAATAATAAATGTTTAGTGTAACATAGTGGTCAAGAGCCAGGCAGGCAGAGACTGAATCCTAGCTCCAACCCTTACTAAGTGTTATGGTCTTGGGTATCTTATCTACTCTCTCTCTTGTTCCTCATTTTCCTCATCTATAAAATGGAAGTAATAGTACCTGCTTGATATGATTAATTAATATGTTGAAAATTATTAGAATAGTTCACAACATCTAAAAAACATTCAATACTGTTAGCTATACTGTTATACACTTACAAGGTAATAGACCCTTTGTAAGATACTTTATGAGATAATTTATTCCTCAAAGCAATGTTAGAGGTATTATTTTAAAAATCATAAGACTGAAGCAAAGAGAGATTAATCAATTTATTCAAGATCACAGAATTATTAATTGTTAAAATTTGCCTAACTCCATCCCACACAAATTTCTATAAAACCTTGAGCATGCATCATAGTTTATATTGTATGAGTCACAAATTATTCCATTTCTTTGAAAAATGTTCTTGTTTCATCTCCACCATACTTACTGCACAGGCTGCATAGCACCATATTTAAAATCTGGCTGGAGTGCTACAGTCAGACTAATGTGGGCTCTAATCCTAGCCTGAACAGTTTACTAACTAGTGATCTTGTCCAGTTTCTGAACCTCTCTATGCCTCGGGCTCCTTTTTGTAAATTAAGCATAATCATATCAGCCTCAGAAGGTTATTTATTCTGAGGATCAAATGAGATAAACTATGTGTAATATACTTAGCAAAATGTCTGGTGCACTCAAAGCTCAATAAAAGTAAGCTGTCATCCACCACTGGTTGTCAACCTTATTTATTTTATTAGTTCCTGATTTGTATTGTAGAACTTTTTGATCTCATTCACAAATTCTGGGGGGTTATCCTCTTTTTTATTGTATTGACTGAACAATGCCACCTTCCTCTTAGGCTGTGTTAGGTATACCTTTTCTATGCTCTCACTACACGTGGAATATACCTCTATTTTCAGAACAAGAGCAGATGGGAAATGATCCTTGGATTCTCCCCTTATGGATGACAAGGGAAAAAGAGAAAAACGTATTTGAAAAGGTATCCAACTGCATAGTGAGGCATCTATGAGCCATTCCAATAACTTGATCTGTGTCCCTGGAATTCAGGCTGCTTGCCTTAGGAAAGATGGCTCCAGCAACACTGCAGTCTCATTATCACTATGCAGCAACACCATTGGTTAGTGGTGTGCTAGTAACCAGGTAACAATTAACTCTCCATAAAAAAGCCATACTTTGTAGATTTTGCCAATTTCTGTGGTGTAAATATTCCTACCATGGCTAATTTCCAGTTATCAACATGACATCACTGAATGTAGAGTTCAGAAGATATGTATAGTATCACCCCATTATATAGTATTCCTACCATACAGACAAAATAGATGTAAATAACCTCAAGATCATAGATAATAGTAAAATGTAGGAAAATAACTAGGACTTGATGAGGTTTGAGTATTAACTATATTTTACAAAATGATTATTAATTGTAATTCTATATAATTTAATTTTTATTGGCTATGCTTCCAAAAACCTGCTCCCAAAATTTCTGATAATATAGCATTGGCTATGGAAAGTAGGTACAAGCTGACCCTGGCACACTAATGCCTTTGAAGGTAACAATGAAGCATCCTAGACAGAGGAAGATTGATTTTCTCTTTAAGAAAAAAAATGCTTAAAGAGATATAAAATTGATATTATTGAGAAGTGAACTCATTGAGAAGAGAATATTTATTTTGAATGCTCACAGCCACGTCAACACCCTAACAGGAGGGAGTGTGTAGGAAAGGAACTCAAAATGGAAACAGACAGTAGCATTAACCATAACACCTAAAATATCTGACTTTTGCAAATTTTTCAAAAACATAGTATTATATGAACACATTGCTAGAACCTCTCCCAGGGCCTTCGGGCTCATATAAGAGATGAGCTCAATGGTAAGTCTGTTTCTGATTGTGAGTAATCAGAACTGAACTATTTCAATTATTTAGGTATCAGTGAGGATATTATATAGCCTGATAAATTATGAACCTCTAGGGAAACTTAGAGAAAGAAGGTTGCAAAGTGATATACCTACAGGGACCAACAGGTCACACAAATGAGTGAAGTAGGTCTGCTGGGGCCTGTAGCTAATAAAGAAGCACATTCCCTGTTTACAGCAGGTGCCACTGCTAAGCTAAGGATGATTTTTGTCACGGTGTACTTACTATGGGCCCAGTATTACTAGATATTCTGGTATTTCAGAAGAAACCAGAAATCTGGAATTTGATGTGAAATCTCCTGATTTTTAAATGCTGGCAACCAATTCAATTTAAAAGAAATCCTGAAGGTCAAAAAAAACTGGGGTTGCCAATTTGCAAATTCTTTGTTTGCCTAGTGCACAGAATACCTGGCATATAGCATCTGTCACATCGAGCTTCATGTAGCACCAAGTATTACAGGGTAGCCTAGAGGTAATGAGCTGGGCTCCAGGACCATATTGGCTGATTTAGAATTCCAGCTACTTTATTTACTAGTTGTGTATCTTTTGGCAAGTTACTTCACCTCTCTGTAGCTCAGTTTCCTCATATGTAAAATGAAAACTATCATCCAGTACCACACATAGAGTCAAGGTAGTATAGAGGTTTATTTAAAAACACAAATATTATTCATAATGTTATTATTATTAATTTAGTAGGTTCTCAATATTTCTTGATTTATACTTTTCAATTTTTAATTGATATTAGTTATTTGTAATCATTTTCTTTTTTATATAAAATTATATACTGTCCCTAAAGTGTCCTATGTGGATTGGTAGAAATAGTTTATTTGGATTAAACTGTGGCTTCCATGAACTTGACCTGAATAAAAGGCCTGGAACTATAAAACATTCTCTTGGGACACATCTAGGGCTCTTTTTAAATCACCTACTTGTCTGATTAATCTGGGACATGATCAAAATTTTCTTCTAAAGATTTTGAGCCAAAAAGTGGAGCAATTCTTTGTTCTGTGAGGGAAGGTTGGGGATTAGAAAGGAAAATAGTTATCTCATTCTTTATAATACATCTTTCTCCCCCACCATGCCGAGTTTTATGGCAGGTGCTAATTCATATTCCCATTCGTAAGACCTCGCATGATGTTTGTCATGCAGTAGTTCTTATTAGGCTTTTGATATAAAATAAGGAGAAACCCCAAACAGTTTCCATTTCCTACTGAAAAGAGTGTTTAGGGAGGAGAAAATGAGCTAATATTTATTGAGCTCTTACTGTGGGTCAGATCATTTGCTAGATATGTTACAAAAAGTCACTTTAATCCTTACAAAAACCCTGATTTATTGTCCCCATTTTGCCAATGGGAGACTGAAGCTTAGAGAGCTCACAAGAATTACTCAAGTCCACATTATTAACAATTAAGGAGCTAGAATGGATCCAAATCCAAAGTCTATGCTCTTTCCACCATGAACTTAAGTGTATTTTCACATTAACTCAGCACTGAACATTTTAACTGATCAACAATTGTATTAAAAGAAAATACATCATTGGGATATCAGCAAGTTAATTACAAAAATATTAGTGGCATTAACTATTAGTATTTTAAATTAACATTGATCTTACTTAAAACTGTTCTGGTTCATCTCTGTTGAAAAACACTGAAATGTGTCAGAAAATCGATTAGGAATATCTGCTACCTATAACAAAAGCATCATTTTATGTTTAACTCAGATACAGATGATTGTAGATTATGTCAGAAAATGTGTTTTGGATTTCAATGGCTGGAACAGAAAACATAAAAGGACTGTTGAAGTGTTCTGAATTTTCTGAAATACAATTCTGTCATCTCATCCCCATGGACCCCAGTGGCTTCCACATTTCTTAATAGAAGTTCTAATGATTTTCAAAGGTCTGACTTTTGGCCCATCTCTGTATCTCATGTCTTACTTCATCTCTCCTTCAAAATCTCACTCTACGCCTAACCAAATTGCCTTCAATAAGTTATGCTCTTTCCTGCTTCAGGACTGTTGCACATGTTGTCCTTCTGCTCCCCCACCATAACCAGTTGTCCCATCCTCATCCTTCAAGTCATCTCAGACTAAATATTACTACCAAGCAATGCTTCCAGAAGGCCAACATACAGAGCTGGGTACTCAGACATGTAACTGCCTATGTAACTGGTTACCCCCTTCCAGCACAGTTTTCATCTCACTTTGTGGCTATTAAACTATCAGCCTTCCTTTCTTTCTTTCCTTTCCTTCCTTTGACTTTGGGAAGGTGAGAATGATATTTACATTGCTCACCAGTAACTCTCCAACACCTCCTAAATTACCTGGCACACAGTAGGTACATATCGTATATCTGCTGAAATAATTTCATATTATCTTCCAGGGATAGATAAATGAAATAAATAATATGCTGGCTTCACTATTAAGAAAACTAGCAGGTATTTGTGTGATATTAATATCTGATTATGGATGTTAATGGTAGTTTTATTCCAGCCAGTAAAATATAAGCAGATTAAAATATTAATTTTAAATCCACAGGGCTGGAAAAGGCCTTAGAAATCATCAAGCTTATCTTTGTGATTTTTCAGGAGAGGAAACTCGAGCTGAAGAAGTAAAATAAGTGAGTCTGATTGCATAGCCCCTTGGATCACCAACAAATATGTATTCACTGGACACCTAATAGATGCCTACTTAGTACTCCACTGGGCACTGGTAGATGAGGAGAGAGGAGACAAGACAAAAACAAAATCCCTGTCCTCAGAGAGAATATTGTCTGATTGGGGAAACAAGGCATTCATGTATCAAACAATTAGAGGACAATGAGAAACTATGTTATTAAGTGCTAAATTAGGCAGAACAGACGATAAATGCTATAGCCATTCAAAGTGAAGGGAAAGATAAATAACCAAATGGGCTCATATTGATCACTTACTGCCTCATGACTCCTCTTGGAATTCTTCCTTGTGTTTATGACTGACTATGTCCTATATCATGGCCAGCCCCTTTGGGAAAAGGACATTTTTGTTGCTTTCATAATCCCCTTGCCATTAATTCCCAATTAATTATCAGTTGTAGAAAACTGACTTATGCTGACACTTGGGCTTGCAAAAGGAACCCTTCAGAAATCACGATACTCTCTTTTATTCAATGATGTTGAAGTTTTATCAATAAATGAATAAAGTATAGCATGAAAATTGTATTTAAGTTTTCTTAATTTTCTCAGAGTACCACCAGAGATGATGTTTTTTCTGATTCCCTATACACTGTATTAAAAAAAAAAAAATACAGTGACTGGCTGCTTTCATCTACTTAACTAATACATTGCTCTTTAGAACTGAGATCTCAAATCTTTCTGCAGATTTCTTCCACTTGATCCTTTCATTAGAATGTCTCACCTATCCTCAGTAAGCTTTAGACAGTATCCTTGATAATATCTCTAATTTTCCAGGAAGCTTGTAGGTGTTCCTATCACTTCTGGAAGCTGTGGTAGGTGAGGGAGGACCAGAGAGGTAACAGAGTCTCCTTTCTCTGTGTATATGTGATCCCTCCATACTCTACAACATCTCAAAGCCAACCAAGAAAATGCTCAATATTCTCAATATTCAATAATGTCTCTTAAACTCAATTTCTTGTTTTTGCAAACTTTCCTAAAACTTCCCAGGCAGAAGTGGTCACTCCATGTTGTGTATACCTACAGCTCTCTATGGAAACATCTTAAGAGATTTCACATAGAACTGAACTGTAATGATTTATCACTGAGTTTTTCCTTTGCTAATGTATAACTTCTTGAAAGCAGATCTCTGCAGTTTACTTTTTACTCCAGCTAATTGCCTGACACATAGTAGGCCCCAAACATGTTTTGCATGAATGAAAGAAGTAGTTATTTGAGCTTTCCATTAAATGTGTTTGTCTAATTATTAAGCAACTTTCTTGACAGTGGTCCAAGCTAATTGGTTTTCTGACATAGGCAGTCTAATTTTGAATGGATCATATTTCTTTTCATGAAAGTATTTCAATTGGTACTATAACATACGTATTTAAACAAATATAAATTGAGAATTCTAAAATTATGAGCCCTAGGCCACCAAAGAATATAGCACAAAGTTATAGAGTGAACCAGGTTTTAGCAAAGCTTTCCCTTGGAAAATATTGGCTTCCTTCCCTCCTGGCAGCACTGCTCAGTGGCCTGGTACCGTGAACATTGACTTGACCTGTTTTGAGTTGTTAGTCTGACCCTGAAGTATAACCAATAAAATATTCATAACCTCCTCTAAGGTACATAGATTTTTATTACTTTTATATGGTATATACAGAGCACATAGGAAAAAATACAACAACATGATTCAGATGGATTGGTACCTCCTGGTGACTAGGCCAATAAACTGAGAATGTAGTTAAATGTAGACAAATCTAAAATAATAATTCTCAAGACAATGAACCAAAACGTAGAGTCCATATTAAGCCGTAGCAATGCAATGCAGTGATCAGGAAAATGATTTAGGGATTCTTGAGTGATAATGCTAGAAGCTAGAATCTCAGAACTGTTTATTAGCTGAGCAAAAGGCTTATGTGATGCACAGAATGGAAATCAAATTATAGGGCGGCAATATCATGAAAATGACAGATCATGAGCCTCTGTCACCATTTCGCCATAAGGAAATGAGCACAACCAATTTCAAGTTGGTTGGCTATAGAGAGCTATGGCAGATAAATATATTTAAGTCAGTATTATGATGGCAAAAGCTTCCTGCTGCTATGGACTGTGAAACATTGAAATTACTTAAAAGAACAACAGCAATATCTTATTTTTATGTGACATTTTCTCATTTATGATGTTTTCACAGTAACAAACTCATTTGCTCCTCACCATAATGCTGTGGGGTGCATAGGAGAAATAGTATTTCCATTTTACAGAGAGTTAAACTGAGATTCAGTAGTCAAAGATAGCAGCAAGGAAAGGCTAGAATCCCAGAGCTTATAAATATCATTCTTGTGTTCTTTCTTTACCATGGCATCTCTTCTCTGGGTATTGCCAAGGGAAAATTTGGAGCACAGGTTTCAGAAGATGTTTAAGAATCATATAGAAAGTTTTATTTTCCTGATGAAAGCAGAAGGACTGATTTAATTTTTAAAGACACCGTCCTACAAGAAGTTTGGAATTCAGTGTGCTGAGTTATACACTTTGAGACCACAAGAGTTGACATTTCCTAACTATAGAGAGTAAGTGTAGCAGTCTGTATTTTCCAGATGGCCATAACATTATCTCCCATCACAGGGGCTTCTTCACAATGTGACCTTGACATTATTTCTATTGACAGATGGGGTATCTCTCCCATTACTTTGAATCTGGGTAGGCTTGTGATTTGTGTGTAATCAATAATCAATAAAATGAAGTGGAAGTGACACTGAGTGTAGGTCACAGAAGGTAATGTATTAATAGCTTCTATCTTGTCAACTGGAATATTCTCTCTTGACTACTTCAACCACCATGAGGCTGCTGTGCTGTAAGGAAGCCCAAACTAGCCCATGAATAAGAAACCACATAGACAAAACTGAGACTACCTGAAGAGAGAGATTCCTAGGAAACTCTGAAGTGCTCCAGCCCCTCACTGTTCTAGCTCTATCTGACTGCAAATATAGAGAGATCTTAAGTCAGAACCATACAACCATCCCCCTCCTAAATTCCTGAACCCAGGAGAAATAATGAAAAAATGTGTTGTTGTGTTAAGCTATTAAGGTTAGGAGTGATTTGTTATGCATCAGTAGTAACTGGATCAGAATGCAAATGTCCTCAAATGTGGTAGGCATTTGGGTT
This sequence comes from Microcebus murinus, assembly GCF_040939455.1. Lineage (NCBI taxonomy): Eukaryota > Metazoa > Chordata > Mammalia > Primates > Cheirogaleidae > Microcebus > Microcebus murinus. Next base: position 97,912,104 of record NC_134136.1, read on the forward strand.
TTTTTTTATTTTTTTTATTTATTTTTTCCCAAATTCTGTGGGTACAAATATTGTTAGGGTTACATATCTTGTCCCTGCCCCCCTCCCCACCCCGAGGCATTTGGTTTTTTAGTGCACCCAGTATCTCCTCTCCCTTCCTAATTGCACTGTGATTTCCATAAAGAATTATCCACAGCCTCTTTCTCCCAGCCAAGGGGAATATTCCCTCACTGGAATTTTTCTCTTGAACAGAACGCTAATGATATCAGTCCATTTTCCCATTACCCTAGCCTGTAAATTGTGGAATGTATTCATCAAGCATTAATAGCATCCTAACCAGATGGTGCCAGGTATGAGGTATTCCTCTCCTTCCTGTCTCCTAGGCCTTTAGAGTGGTCTTTTTATCCTGTTCCATTCTAGGTCTGGGTCTTCAGCCTTCCTATCAGTTCTGTAAGTTCCCTTTATCCTTTTAATGAATTAAAAATTTAATTGGACCCTCAACAGATACCAAATTTGCTTTTGCTTTGATCTTGGACTTTCCAGCCTCTAAAACTGTGAGATAAATTTCTATTATTTATAAGCCACCCATTCTATAGCATTTTGTTGTCACAGCCTAAATAGGACTAAGACAATAACTGTAGGAAGCCATAGCACTTCACCAATATACGATTCATCCATGTCACAAAAAACCATTTGTACCCCCTAAATATATTGAAATAAATTTTTTAAATAAAAAAAGAGACCATAGCACTACAGCAAGCTTAGGTAGAAATATCAACACAATGCAACATAGTACAAATTCCTCGTAGCCCTAAGGCTTTTGACAAAAACACTACTCTCTCCTTTCTGGCAAAATAGACCAGCTCTCCCAGTTAAACTTTCCTGATCAAGCCATAATTGTCCAACCAGCAGTTCCCATGTCCCTAAGTCCAAGTTAAAGTCCCAAGGATTGTATTTCTTAATAAAATCAAGCATGAACCATAAGATAATTGCAGGGCTGATTTAGAGGAAGCAATCTGGCCACACTGTGTGTCTATTTGTGTGTTGGTGGACAGCATTGACCAGCAATCTAAATTGCAGTGTTCAGAAGTACTATGTTGCTGATCTCAGGTGAAACTCTACATACAGGTAGGGTGAACTGGGTCTGGTAGAAGACAGAGGAAGACTGGGATTTCAAACCAAGCTGAGAGATGAATTTACTTTTACATGCTGGGCACACACAGTGGGATTAGGAGAAGGGTGTGAAAAAGAAGTAGATAAGTAGGCATATAGTGCCCAGAGCTCACACCAGGTACACATGGTACTGAGTTCATGTCCACAGTAATTCCAGACATCAATATCTGGTGGGTGTGATGTTAACATAAGCTGCTTGCCTTAGTCAAGATTAAATATGAGAATAAATTGGCTGAGCTTGCCAGTTGAAGGCATTAGTGACTTCTGTGGAAAGGGTCAGGGGAAAGCAGATGCTGACATTCTCTACCCTGGCTTATTCATTCATGTATTTCCCTTTTTGTTTTCTCAAATAGAAATTCTAATAACTGCAAAATACAGTGCTGGGCAGATACAGAAATGAATGCGGCATGGTTATTGCACTTAAGCGCTTTGAATGTAGTCATTTCTCATGTACCTGAGTCACTTAGCAAAAATAAAATCAGTGTTTTATGCAAATGATATAACAAACAGCATCAAAGCTATGATGAAGGAAAGAGGCCTTATACTCAGAAATGAGAAGGTGGGAAATCAGTGAGGAATTTAGGGCAAGACCATTTGAACTAATGCTTGAAGGATAAATCAAAGGGGAAATGAGGAAGATCTGGCAGACATAGAAAGAACAGGGCACAAGGAGAAGTAAAATGGACTGGAAAGTGCATAGTATGTTAGAGAAATGTTCACAAACTTTAATGTGCCTGGGGAATACTGTTAAAATGTAGACTGACATTCAGTTTGGCCTATGTGTGGGGCCTGAAATCCTGCATTTCTAGCAAGATCTCAGGGGATGCCAGTGCTACAGGTCCATGGCAGGCCACCCTTTCAGTGGTGAAGTGTTAGAGAAAATTTGTACTAATATGACCGTACTGAAGAGTACATGATTTAGAGTGTATGATTAGTTTGGTAACACAGATTAAGATTGGGTCATGGGTAGCCTAGAGTATCATGCTAAGGAATATAAAGATTATTATACATCCTGTGGAAGTACTTAAACACTGAGTAGTTTCACTCGATTTATCAATATCTTCTTCATATTGTAGACAGAAGTATCTTGTTTATAACAAAAATACAAGCTAGCCATTCATCTTCATAATATCCCTTGGATTTAAAGATTGCTGGAGAAGGAATCAAATGACTATGGTAGCTTGTTTGAGTGACTGGGCCAAAATGTGATATAGTTGACTGAAATTGAAGGTGAGAATTGAGAGACAAAAGGGTAAGCGGTGTGTAGGGAAAGGAAAGAAATTAATCCACATCCTCAAAGTTCAGTGATTCCCAACCATGGCTACACATTAGGGTCTACCTAGGGGATTAAAAAGTACTGATGCTTAGGTATCACCTGCAGGGTTTCTGCTGTAATTGGTATGGGGAATGGACTACTGCATATCAAGATGTCTTAAAGTTCTTCAGTTGATTCTAATCTGCACCCAAGGTCGATAGACACAATCATAACTATGTAACATCCCGTAAGTATTATACATCTTGACAATGATTCCACCAACCAAATACAGGACAGTTTGAGCCTCAAGAGAATAACACATAAATGAATTGAAACACATAAAATACTGTCTAAAAAAATCCATGTATTCACAAAGTTTCTTTTTGAGATAATGAGAATTTTCTAAAATTAGATTGTGATGATGGTGGCACAACTCTGTAAAAAAAATTGAATTTTATGTTTAAAAGGGGTTAATTTTATGGTGCGCAAATTATATTTCAATAAAGCTGTTAAAAACAATCCAGGTATTCATATGGTACTTAAAAAAAAACAACTCAATGCTCATCTTTGGAGGTGTTAGTGAACCTACTCATTGTTCTGAAACTGGCAACTGAAGGGAAGAATCAAGCATCAAAGTTACCAAATAATTGATGAAAAAAGGTGATGGATTCTTTACAAAAGAATTTCTGCTAATAAATGGAAAAGAATGATGGATTTTTAATGACCAACTCTAAAAGTGTTTATGAAAAAGTCAAGAAAATTTGAATACTAACTGGATATTTGACAATATTTGACTCAATCACATACTGACCTTGGGTGAATGAAATAACCTCTCTGCAACTCGGTTTCATCATATGTAAAATAGGTACAATAATGATAACTTTCTCATAAAACTTTCATGAAGATTAAATAAGTTAATGTCGGTAGAGAGCTTACAGTAATACCTGGCTCATAGTTAGCATTCTATTTGCTACTACCACTACTATCATCAATATTATCATTATTCTAAAGTTTCTATCTTAGTGAAGGGTACCATCACCTAATTAGTTACAAAAGCCAAAAATTTAAATATCATTCTTTTTACTTGTTATATGTTACCCCTTCCCATCAAGTACGATTCTACTCACTTAATTTCTCTTCAAATACTTTCCTTATTCTTCATACTACAATAGTCAGGCCAGTGGTGTGCTGAAGTGCGAACCAATTGTGCACACCTGTCTCCTCCCAACTCAGCATTCAGTGACATCACATTGGTAGCTTGAAATTGGCCATATTGGGAGTATCTGCACCATGGGAATCAGCAAACCCTACAAATCATGACTATATTGTTGTTGCTATTGAGATCCTCATGATTTCTCCTCTAAATCACTGCAGAGCATCCTAATTGCCTATTTCTTCCACTGTTCATGGGCCACTCTAATCCATTTTTCTTACTGGTACCAGATAAAAATCTTCTAAAATGTAAATCTTATCATCTCACCACTCTTTATACTAAAATAAGTCAGTGGCTCTTCATTTTCCTTATGTTAAAAGCCTAAATCCTTAGCCTGACCTACATGACCTATACTAGATACTGTCAGTACCCCATCCTTATCCACTTGGTACTTGCCTTTCTTGTACATGCCAATAGCTTGTTATCACAAGTGCATGTAAGTCTCTTCTTGAGGGCTTTTTCCAACCTCAGGGGAAATCCCAAAGTGCCAGGGAGCTAACTGTCCTGGGAGCAGCCCTCACCCCAAAACAGATGGGAGTTGGCTGGACATATATCCCAGCTCCATCTGTCAAGTGAGACAACTCAGAGATCTATAGTCTCTCCAGAAGGCCCCAATGGATTGATCCCCAGTTGCCCACAGCTGTGACTTGCTCTCACTTCCCCCTTCTCTACTAGTGCTTCCTAGGATCACCTCCCAAATGAACTGCTAGCCTTAAAGTTTTTATCTCAGGGTCTGTTTCTTGAAGAACTCAACCTAAGACATTGCCATTCAATGTTTGCCTGTTTCCATTTTAGCCTTGTCACATCTCCCTTTTCCTCTGAAGCTCCAACTATACAGAACATTATATAGAGTTCTCCAAAAGTAACATGGTATTTTGCACTGTTTCTTGCAGACGCCGCTCATTTTATCTGGAATAATTTATCTTAATTCCACCTTTCTTCGCCCAGAAAACTCTAACCTGTCCTTTCAAATGCAGCTCAGTATCCATCTGATCACTGCCATCCTCTTCCCCAAGTATGGGGCTCTCATGTGCTCTTATATCACCCGTGCTTACAAAGCTGTTCCCCAATGGGTTGTGGGTTCCTTCATGCTCTTCTCCAGGCATATAGCCAACCCACGTCTCACCCCTACCCCGGCATGACAAATACCAACAAGTCAGTTAAAATTTGTTGAAGGGATATATTTTTCATGACCTATTGTCCCTTATGTTCTTATCCCTGGAGAAAATGTTCAATAAGGAGTTTACCATCTAGGTTGAGAAGCAAAACTAACTGTTTTCTTGTATTTCCCAATAATTGTTGTATAATTACAAGCATTATCAGAAAACAAGCTATTTGCATGAATATAGCCAAACACCTACTTTGCTTCAGCACTGTTGATGTGTTTCACCAAGATCCTTAGCTTTCTAGCCCTAGCATTTTCTTATTATCTCTGCATTTCAATTTTACCTTCCAGGCTCTGCAATTAAGCAAATTCTTAGAATTTTAAGTAAATAAGCTTGCATCACTTAAAAGTGGCAAAACACCCAGGGGCACTATTTAATCCTCTGATTCTCCCTTTGGAAGGGGTTTCTCAGCTGTGGCTGATAGCTTTGTGACTGCAGTTCATCCTTGTTCAGGAAGGCTGGGCTTTCCGTTATTCATACTACAGTACTTTTCGTCCTCTGCAGAATATATTTATTTGCAGCATTTCAGCAGGAAGACCCTGGGAGGATGAGTCATCATCCTTATCCAGGGAATTGCCCTTGAGGCCACACAGAGAAACTGTTCTCCTTCTTAACTGTATAGAACAGGCCCAGATCAGAAAGCAAGTGTTCTGTTTACAGAAAGGTTTCCTACCTAGGCAGCAAATGACACTTCAGAGATGCTGAACAATAAATGCGAGGGGGATATAATGTAATTTCTTGGACCCAAATACATTGCAAGGCAATGAATCCAGTTCAAAATACAGCAAGCACTCACTGCATGTAAAAATCTGTAGTAAGTGCTAGGCAAGGCAGAGAATACAAGACAAAGTCCTTGCACCTAGCCCCTAGCCCCAGGAAATTACTAGTCTGACAATTTAAGTATTTGTGAAGATAACTTATATCAAACAACTAGTTATAAAAGCAAAGGACTATCATGCTTGCATATAAGTGGGCAAATGTATGAACACTTGAATCTATCTTTGAATTCTATATTCCTATGTCATGAGTGATTGGGTATGCTAGTTAGAAGCCTTTGCAAGCACTTTTGTAGGAACTCCCATTCTTATATCTCCTTCCTTGTATCACTATTGAGTGGCATTATGGCATTGAGAAGAACAGTGAATTACACAGGAGAAGCAAGAATCAGGCACAGAAGATCAAGATGAGGCTAAAGGATAAGATAATGGGGGGTTAGATGCAAGGGGTGGGAGTAGGTCACGCCTGAGGCTTGATCTTGTACTTCAAGAGCTGTAGCAGCAGAGCAGACCAGCGCAGCATGCAGGCATTGGTGATGAGGTTGAGAAAGTCCAAGAAGGCACGTGGATCTAAGCAAATCATAAAGCTTAGAGCAGCCAAAGGCACCACAATTTAGTGAGCATAACAAGCTAAGAGTAAGGGATACAGTAAAGGAGCTTGTGTGAAGCTTACAACAGTAATGGGCACTGGGTATGAGCCCAGACTCGGAGACCTCCTGGGTTCAAATCCATGTTCTACCAACTACTAGATGGGGGTTATCTAATATATCTTTGTCTCAGGTTTCTCATCTGTAAATGAGGACAAACCAATATGTTATTTTCTCAATTCTAACAGTCCATTGAGAGTAAGACCCACCATTATTATATGTACCTCCAAGAAAGGAAAAAAAGCTAACGATTAAAATTGTAAGATGCTATTGATTGTAAGATGCACCCCTTTGAGATATTAATATTAGAGAAAAAGGGAGTATCTTAGAATGGATGAAACAGGGGAGTATAGGAATACCTACCACATAGGGCTGTTAGGAAAATTACATAAGTTAATGTGTGAAAAGCACTTAGAATAGTACCTGGCACCAGGTAAATATACCTTGCATTTCCATGGATGTGGGATGGTGAAAAATGTTTTATTTGTAATCCTGAATTGTAATACCAAACTGTAATATCTGAACTGAGGGGTTTCTCCTATAATACTTACTATTTTTGTCTTCTGTCCCCCTGCACAAACATGAAGCCTTAAAAACTCAAACTCTAGTGTGCCAGAGTGTGAACCAATTCTCTCCTTGCAAAGGTGGTTTCTGATCCCTAGTCAGACTGGAGCTGAGATGATATGATGGATATGTTAATTAGCATGCTTGTGGTGATTATTTCACAATGTATATAAAATCATCAAATTGTGCACATTAAATATATATATATATAATTTTGAATTGTGAAATATAGGTCATTTAAAAAATTAAAAATTAGCTTCACTGTTTTACCTACATCTCTGTTCCTGTCTTCAGTAAACCTTTGCATGACATTATCTACTTGTCACATCTTTGATGCTTTTAAGAATTTTTATAAAATCTTATCTGTCATTTTTAAATTGTTTTAAATAAGAGGCCTGTCCAATTTCACTAGTGAACTCTTTAAAATATTTTTAATTAGGTAATCTCCAGGATGTACAAACTGTTATGAATAACAGAAAAAATGCAGTGACCTAATTTATATTGTAAAGCTAAATAACTCTCACACTTAAACCTGACAAAGTCAACATAAAAAGGAAAATTAGAACCCAATCCGATTTACAAAAATTATCACAAAAATTCTATATTAAGCACTAGTAAAATTATAATAACATCTCAAACCTTATACAATAACAGCCAGAGTTTTCACTAGAATGTACAAATGATTTAAGGCAAATATAAATATATATCATATTAAAAAATCAAAGAAAAATAAACTATATATATCAAAGAAGCATTTATCCAAATGCAGTATCTATTTCTGAGATATTCCTTGTTAAATAAAAATGAGAAAAATATGACTTCACTTTAGTTAGAATGAAAAACATTAACCTAATTATCAATAAACACAAAAATGTCCCATTAATTCCTAAATAAAACAAAAGTGCCTATTTTAATTATATTCTTACTTTTGTCAGTGATCTAGAAGTGATGGACAATGCAATAAAATAGGAAACAATAATAATATCATTTAGAAAAGAGGAGACAAAAATTTCCTTGTAAAACTCAAGATAGTCCACTGAACAACCTTAAAATCAAGCAAGATTTAGTAAATTCACAAAATAAAGAACAGATATAGAAAATATAAACTGTTGTATTTAACAAAAAGTAATAGTGAAATGATAATCAATAACAACAAAAGACATATAAATAGCTCAGATGATCGTGGCTGTATGTACTCTAGAGAGCCAGGAAAGATGATTTGCATAAATGGAGATACATAATATGATCCACCTCTAATGAGTGAATCATGAAAATAAGCTGATTGTTTCAAATTAATTTCTAAATTTCAGTAATCACAAGATTGATTTTATTATTAATAAAATGAATTTCAAATGGAAGAATATCCTGTTAATTATTTTTTTTGTAAAAGAATAATGGTTTCAAAGAGTGAGAACTTGCTCTCTGTTAAACATACTATAAAACTGCAGCAATGAAAACAATGTGTCCAGCTCATAATAGGCATTCTGTAAACATTTGTTTAACAAATAGACTATGAATTGAGTCTTGGAATGGACCCTAAAATATATGAGAACGTAACTGTACTATTTTGCCAAATACTGTAGGTTTTTTTTTTTTAAACAGGGAACTTTAACAAGCAGTGGAAAATGGATACACGCTCAAAAGTTAGTGGAAAATGTTTATATTTTTAAAATATCAAATTAGAGTTTCATCTTATAACATACATTAAAATAAATTTAGATATAATATGTTAAATTTGAAAACTGAAACGAAAAGTCAGCAAAAAGTAAAAAAAAAAAAAATAATAAATACTTCTAAATTCTAGAAGCCTCTTAAGCCTCAAACCACACAACAGTCACAAATGCAGACTGATCTGGAGGACATCCTAATAAGATAGCACAGCACAGTGGTTAAGAACATGAATTCAGACTTCCCATATCCCAGCTCAGCCACTTACTAGATGTGTGACCTTAAGCAAATTACTTTACTTCTCTAAGCCTAAATTTCTTTATCACTGGGATTTAATGAGTTTCCACTTTATAGATTTGTCATGAAGATTAATTGAGTTAATATTTGAAAATGTTTAGAAAAATACTTAGCACAGAACAAGTACTGTAGGCACTATTCTAAATATATATGAGAATCATAAACATCTATATATAACAAAGACCATGAGAAAAATTAAAAGTCAGTCTGAGAAATATTTACAAAATTTGTCAGAAATGGATTAATATTCTTAATTTATAAAGAGCTTTTGCAAGTCATTCAGAAAAGCCTTAATCAGAATCAAGAAGAATTTGGGTTAGCTGCAAACTCTAGAAAATGGTAGCTTAAAAAGATAGAATTCCTGAGATGCTTTGGGGGCTTTACAGTGTCAGGAATGCAGCCTGCTTCAATTTTTCTGCTCTACTGTTGACCTTTTCCAAGGTCACCTCATGGTGCACAATAACTAGAGCTACAGCAATTATGTTTTCATTCCAGCTAGCAGGAATGAAGAAAGGGCAAAAGATTTCTCGCCCCCTTCGTTTAAAGTTCGCTCCCTAGAATTTGCACATATCATATTTTCTTGCACCATATGACCACAAAACTGAACAGGAATATGAGAAATTCAGCCTTTATTCCCTGTGCCCACATCCGGAGCTAAAAATTAGAGATTTTAATGAGGCAGAATGAAGACCTGTCATTGAGGAATAAATATTAGTCTCTGGCACAAACTCCGTGTTACCTGGCATGAATCAGATAATAGCCAGTGGTAAAATATGCATACAGTAAGACAGTCTCATAGACTGTTTTTATAACTATTGTATGGTACAAGCTTCGTTAAAGGCAAACTTTAATATGTTTTTTAAAAAGTTAAAAAATATGCTTACATTTTAACCCGGCTATTACATTTTAGAAAAACATACCATGGAAATAATCTGAGATTCAGTGAGAAATGAACATATATGGATATACAAGAGTATTTATTATTAGAGTAGTGAAAAGTGGAAATAATCCTAACTATTCAACAATAACTTAGACTATAATCAGAAAATGGAACATTGTGAAGTCATTGAAGATCAGGAAGAGAGAGGAGGCCGGGCATGGTGGCTCACGCCTGTAATCCTAGCACTCTGGGAGGCCGAGGCGGGCAGATTGCTCGAGGTCAGGAGTTCGAAACCAGCCTGAGCAAGAGCGAGACCCCGTTCCTACTATAAATAGAAAGAAATTAATTGGCCAACTAATATATATATAGAAAAAATTAGCCGGGCATGGTGGCACATGCCTGTAGTCCCAGCTACTTGGGAGGCTGAGGCAGGAGGATTGCTTGAGCCCAGGAGTTTGAGGTTGCTGTGAGCTAGGCTGATGCCACGGCACTCACTCTAGCCTGGGCACCAAAGCAAGACTCTGTCTCAAAAAAAAAAAAAAAGGAAGAGACAGGAGAAGGGGAAGGAAGGAAATAGGGAGAAGGAGGGGAAAGAAAGGGGGGAGACAAAAAAATTGTCAAGTTGGTGTGATGCCTATTTTATAAATATCAATAATAACACCCAACATTTTTTTGTTTTAGCATATTATGGAGGTACAAGTGTTAAGGTTACGTATATTGCCCTTGACCCCCCTTCCCCCTCAGGTCAGAGCTTCAAGCGTGTCCATCCCCCAAACGTTGCACATCTTACTCATTGTGTTTGTATATACCCATGCCCTCCTCCCCCCTCCCACCTGCCCGACACCCGATAAATGTTATTCTTATATGTCCACTGAGGTGTTGATCTGTTAATACCAATTTGCTGGTGAGTACATGTGGTGCTTGTTTTTCCATCCTTGAGATACTTCACTTAGTAGAATGGGTTCTAGCTCTATCCAGGAATATACAAGAGGTGCTAGATCACCATTGTTTCTTAAAGCTGAGTAGTACTCCATGGTATACATATACCACATTTTATTAATCCACTCATGAATTGATGGGCACTTCGGTTGTTTCCACAGCTTTGCAATTGTGAATTGTGCTGCTATAAACATTATCAAATGACACTCTACAAAAAAGACACCTGCACTCAAATGTTTATAACACCCAACTTTTATTGAGTGCTTATGGAAAGTAATTTACAGTATTATCTCATTTAACCTTTACAGTACCCTATTAGGACATACTGTTATTTTCCTGTCGTTTGCAGATAAGAAAACTGTGGCATGGAGATATGAAGTAATTGTCCAAAATAACATGGTTATTTAATTACAAAAAGAGCACATAATAGCAGTAGATATAACTCCAAAATATGCAGTTTTGTTGTGTCCTGACTAGAGAGAGAGATGATGAAGAGAGGAAAGATGTAACTAAATGTCAAGACTAGTAACCTTGGTGACAATTTTACTGATTATTTTCTTCCTTATTCTATGAATGTTTAAAAATTTTATCTGATGACTAGTCACTTTAACAATGAGGACGATGAAAGAAAACTCAAGTGTTACCAGCATGTACTATATCAATTCATGTTGCAAACTGAGATTTGCCTTATTTATAAATCTGCACTTATGCATAATTTATTACGCATTATCTAAAGAAATGTTAGCTGTTCTCTTGTTTGCCCATGGGAAAAGGGAAAAAATTTCTCCCACTTCATTGTTAAGTTATGCTCCTGATTTTCTCATCAGAATGCCTGACAGATAATAACTGTGGCTATTCATAGACACATGAATTTACTATACTAATATCCAGTGTCCTGAATGTAGGACATTTGTGGTTTAAGATGAATGACAAGTTAATGAGTTTTTCTTCCAAGTAGCTGGCATTGGATCTAGTAAACAATTTATATTTTTGCACAATGTAGAACACACAGTAGGCATGTGATATGTATATGCTAAATAAAAGAAATAAAGCCCTCTAAATTTCAATCTGGGATTTGTGCCATGCTGCATAATTTTAAAAATGGCAATGGTATTTCATTCCACAAATATTTTAGAGCATAGGTTCTGTGTGAAGTATGATGTCAGGGTTAGAGACCTAACAGTGAAAGAAAGCAGACAAGGTCTCTGCCTTCACAAAGCTTATCAGCAATTAAAACCCTAGAGCAGGGATCAGCAAGCTATGGCATGTAAGCCAAATGCAGCACACCGTCTGTTTTTGTACATTTCACGAGCTAAGAATGGATTTTACATTGTTAAATGGCTGGGAAAAAAATCAAAAGAAGAAGAAGAAGTCATGAAACATGAAAAATATATAAAATTCAAATTCATGGAACATACATAAAGTTTTCAGAAAACGTTTGACCACCCCTACCCTAGAAGTATGTGTTTTAATTACTAGCAAAGTCTTCAATTGAAGACCTATGAGAACTGAAACATTTTATTAAATGCTGTGCCAGCCCTACTTCTCAGACTTTACTGTAAAGGGCCAGATAGTAAAAGTAAATATTTGAGGCTTTGCAGGCCATGCATTCTCTGGTGCAACTACTTGACTATCTTGGTAGACTAGAAGGAGCCATGGACAATGTGTAAACAAATGGGTACAGCTGTGTTCCAATAAAACTTTACTTATTTGTTAAATTTCATTTCACAATTGTCTTTAGTCATTTCTTGGTAGAGCTCAGGTAAACCATTTTGCCAAAGAGTAAAAAGGGATTACAGCCATTTATTTGCCACTATGAGCTGTTTATGAAGTGAATATTAGAGAAAAACTAATATTTGGGTCTGAATTCTGTCCAAAGAAAGGAAAAAAGACAAACTAATATAAACACTATTATCTTTTGAAATAACATCTTTGCATTTTTAATAAGAATAAAATATTAATAAAGTATCTAGTTTTATATCTTTTGATTAAACATTATTGATGCAAAGATGATTAAAGGCTCTCTGAACACACTACCCAAAATTTTAAATCTTGATTTCTGTAAATACTGTGATTAAAAAACAAAAACTATATGTTCGTTATGAATTGTTGGCAAGGGCATGAGCAACTGGAACTCTCATGTACTGCTGGTGGGAGTGTAAGTTGGCAAAACCACATTGAAAAATAGTTGGTCAATATCTATGAAAGCTTAATATATGCATTCCCTATACTCAACAATTCTGCTCCTAGTATGTGCTCAACAGAAATGTATGCATACTATATACTAAAAGACTTTTTATAAGCATTTTATTGCAATATTATTCTTAAAAACTCAGAACTAGAAATAACTTAAATGTTCATCAACAGTAGAATGGAAAATAAATTGTGGTATATTTATTACAATGGAATACACTCAGCAATGAAAATTTTTTAAAAAACCAACAAAACTGCACTCAACAATACGTTTGAATACCACAAAGATAATAGTGAGGAAAACAATGAAGACACAAAGAGACCAAACTCTATAAATTTAAAAAAAGATAAAACCTATCCATGTTTCTAAAATTGGTTACCTGGATGAGAGAAATAGTAACTGAAAAGGGGCAAGATGGGGATTTTTGAGGTGCTGATAATGCTCTTTTTTCTTGATCTAGGTGCCCCGTTACATGGTATGTTCAATTTGTGAATATTCATCTGTATACTTATGATCTGTGTACTTTGGACATGTCTGAGAAGCCCCTTGCTACTTTAGAAATAAATGCAATCAATGCAATCAATTTTAAAATCCCAGAATATGTAGTTAGTAGAGTTGCTACTCAATATGGTAGATATAGATGTCTGGAAATAGCAAGCCATTCCATTAACCACGATTTATCTACATAACCATAGAGACCTCAGGTAGATACCACCTGACATGATGATGTGAAATGCGCATGTAAGGACGATCCACCCGAATCCATATGCCACCTTGTGAAATGAGGAAGCCTTGGGTCAAAGGAGCCCTTCTTTTACACTAACAATAATCCTAGAAGGAGGCGCTCTATTCTCATTATGGTTTTAAGATTACTTTAGAGAGAAATTCAATTATTCTTCTGTGCTGGGATTTTTCTGCCTAATTGCTGTCATCAGGAAGTTAGTGTGGCCTCTCTTTGGGTTATTCCACTTTTTACATAGAAGTTTAAGAAGGACAGAACAGAACCAAACTGAGAACATTTCTGATGTATTTCTCTGTACCTATGAATGTTTATATAAAGAAATATAAATCATAAATAATGCTTACCTCAAACATAAAACCGTGCCCAATGAGACATTCTTTGGAACAACCTCTAATTCCAATATTTATGAGATTGTGTCCTAATGTCATAATTGTCAAGAAAGCTGGAGTTGGCCCTGTCCTTTTTCCATCTGTAATCTCAGTATCTAGCCAAGTGCCAGACACATAACAAGAACTGGCTGAGTGAAATGATATTTTGTCATTAAAAAAAATTATATTTTTGAAAACTAATAATTTAAGAAAATGCTCACAATCTAAAATTAAGTAAAACAAACCAGAGTACAAAACTACACACACACACTATGATGCTACTATTATAAAGCTCACAAAAAGTATACATAACTAGCAAAGGGGAAAAAAGCAGAAAAATAATGAATTTTAAAAACATGGAAATTATTGGTTATTTGTTTCCTTGCTCTTGCTTTACCATATTTTCAAAATTTTAATAATGAATATGTATTATATTTGAAAATAGGAAAAAAACTGATGAAAGCCCAAAAGTTTGAAGGATTCAAATACCAAGCACAAAAAAGAATAACAAGGTTATTCTTGGTTATTCACCAAGGATTTGATATGTGCACAGAGCTGAAGCTCACCTTTGGGCCACTATCCTGTGCCCTTCTCTGCTAACACTGTTTCATGCTCTCCCTTTTCTCCCCTCTGTAGGGCCTGAAGCCAGATATCCACCTGAACAGCTCTTTCTCTTTCATTCTAATAAGCAAGCAAGTCAGAGCTGGCATTTTCCTCCTCCCATGTTGGAGGCAATGGTTTAGCTCTGGTAGACCTCCACAGCACTTGCTCACCTACGGGTCTACAGATATATTTCCTTTGTCTCTTCACTTTAGATTTCTGAAGCTCAATTTTCTATGTGGGGAAAAACCATCAAGCTTCAGAATACCCTAGTTTGCTGCCTTTCCTGAACCCACATAGTCTGTCTCCTTCTTATCTTCCAGAGCAACAAATTTCTGCTCAAATTTTCTCTGCCTCATGTTTTCTTCTCTTTTGGAGTCAACTGCTGAGTACCAGCTCTCCTCAGGCCTTATGTCACAGCCAGTTCTTAACCAACTCAGCCGGTCTCCACAAAATGACTCAGATGTACAATTTGAAAAAGGCCATACTTATTCCACATTAAATAAATACCTTTTCCCCAATATCACAGACTAAAGGATGGTTAAAAGCTGCTTCGTGCCCTCAGAGTGGACATATTTATTAGGAAAAACAGCCTAACAAGATTTAGGACAGGTTTTGAGGAAGCAGAATGAAGTGAGAGAGAGAGAGGCAACCAAAGAGAACAGTTGCAATTTTATAGTCTAAGAGGCTCTACAGCCAGAGCAGTTCAAGATTGCTGGACCTTAGAAGAAACCTCTGAGATCATTGACACCCTTGAGCTTCACTCAAAATGGTACAGAGGACCACACAGTTTAATGGATTCCCTCACAAATATGCTGTAGACAGAAATCACAGAAATATCTATATATTTTCTATGTTCTGGCATTATGAATAACCACTGTGTTCCTAGGACTTTCAGAGTTTTATAGACAGGTACAATTATGAACAGAAAACTGTTGGTTTCTGAGTATATTATATATTTGCCAACCTATCATTTTACTGAGTAATTTTATTTTTAAAAAAGGAAAGAAAAAGAAAAAAAACCAAATCCCATCTACCATGACCAGCATTTCATAAAAGACATAATTTCAAAGAAAAGGACATTGATTAAAACTGTAGAAATGTGCACTGGTGTTGGGAACCCACTGGTCCTCTGTATCCTGCCCCAGTTTATCAGCCAGTTACTATGCAAATGGATTTACCTGAATATTAAGACCTAGGATACTGGTTCTACTTCCATGGGCTCATCTTAATATTCAGTAGAAAGTTATATTCACTGTCTATGTCTGTTTCTACCCAGTGTCTTAGTTAGGGTTCTCAGAGTAAACCCCGAGCCAAAGCTTTGAATTCCAGTAGTTCATTGGAGCACTGGGAGGCCAGTGGTGAAGTATGGCATGGAAAAGAAAGAAGTGATTGTAGCACGCACTGTGGGCAACTGGGCCCAACTGCTGGGGATTTCTAGGCACCACCTCAAATATATTTATTGATCAACTCCCTATCCATCATTGGTGGAGAACTGCTCCCAGGCACTATCGGCCTACTGCTATCTCTGGTGGAGCCTGCTCCTATAACCAGAGAAAGTCCTCAAGTAGAGTAATGACTGTTTGTATGAGAGTGCCCTAGCACAGAGAGTGCTGGGATAATGTGGCACAGCACCTGCAGTGTCTGCCACATCAGTTAGGGTTCTCAAGTCTTAAGCATACTGATTAATTAGCGTCACATTCACATTGAGACCATTTCTTTATTTAACGCTAGAACTAGGTGGAGAATTTGTAGGTTTCAAACTAAAAGCATTTCCTGTATTCCCTGGAGTTTCCAAAAGGCATTCTGGACACTTTGTGATCACTTCTTCAGTAAGGACTTGACACATTCCAGAGAAAACGAGTAAGAACTAAGAAGGCCTCTAGAGCACAGAAGGTGATGGGACTGACTTATGTCGGCTTTTGCCTCCTCGGGCGGTTAGATAATGGAAAAAAACATTTAGGACATGAGGGATTTAGGGACTGTCAGAAAGAGTTTGTCAAAAAAAAAAGTTGAATTTATTTCACCTTCCTAATAAGCTAAAATTAGTCACCACCAAATAAATCATAAAGGCAACTGGAACCTCTTCTCAGAAGCTTGCCAAGTTCTGATGCATAAGGCTTTGTTGTTTGTGTTTTATTTTAATTTTGGATTTATATTTGGTCAGAACACATCTTTAACCATGTTGTCACTTCATATCTATATCCACACAGACAGCAAAATTAAGACATAAGGAACAACAGAGTCAAGGTTTATCGGGCCAAATCCTACAAGAAGATTTAGTTATTCCTTTATGCCAAAGACATTTTTCTGAACCTCTATCATGTCTGGCACTGAATATAGGCTCAAGAATCAAAGATCAGAAAGATGTTTTCCTGTCCTCAAGGAGCTTACAGTGTAACAGTCATAAAACCTGAGTACAACATGGAAAAATGAGGAATTAGAATACCCAATGTTGCCACATCAAACCAAGGATTTGGAAACCAGAAATTCAACTCAGGCATAGGAAAAGACAAGTCACAGTGCCTAAAAAAAGAGCTTGGGTAATATTAGACAATGGCAACATCAATGAGAATATAGGAAAGAGCCTAAAACTTGGACAGAAATCAGGCGCTTGCTTTCACTCATCTTCCTTAATGTTTTCCTTCTGGAAGCCACTCTCCCTAACATGTCCCAAATAGTCCCCAACTGTGACAGAGATATCAGTCCCACCATTTGGACCTGAACGTAGTCTTCCATAGCAGGCACACAAGTGGTGTGCCCTGAGGACCTGGTAACTTGTCTTCATACTTGCTATGGTTGTTCATCTCGTAGGATTGAGTTTTTGCCTTAGTACCATATTGATATTGAGCAAGTCCCTAAATCTTATCCCACTTGGCCAGCTTTCTAGACAACTAAGTACATCCTTCTTCTCAAAGCAGAGAGATCATCTTGCTACGTGTCTCCCTCTCCACTCCCCACAACCTTTTGCAAGGTTCCTGGATCCTATCTTGATTAATCATCTTACCCAACACTTGGATGAATCTTAATACCAAACATTGCCTGGGTCCCTGCTCCTGTGCCCCTATCTAACAGACGGGACATACTGGGATGTAAGTATTGGCAAGAATAAGAATGACAGCAGTTGACATTTATTTATACCCACTATGTACCAGGTACCATACTATACACTATCTCATTTAATCCTCTCCCTATGAGAAAAGCACTCTTATGACCCCCACTTTACAGAAGAGGAAACAAAGGTCAAAGGAGTTAACATGACATAGCTAGTACGGGGAGTAACCAAGTCTGGGACCTGGTTATGCTGAAGCCCCGAGTAATACTCTAAACTGCTAACCCCAACTGTCCTGACACTTTTTAGGTACTGTAGGTAGGGGTAGGGGTGATATTAACCCCCTTGAGATATATCCTTTGAGAAATATAGTTCCCAGCCCCAGGCCCACAGGGTCCCTGCTTTCTGTTTCCTTCCAGAAGTCTAAGTACTATTGAAACCCCAAGAAGTCTTATAGAAGAGCTCCAGTGATATCTAATATTGGCCTTAATTTCCAAATTATTTCTTCCCAACTAGATAGGGAGCACTCTCAGGACATTAAAATATGAGAGACTACTAATACAAGAGAAATTAATTCAGTTGAGCACAGGAAGGATAAAGCAGCTAGATGCTACAGGTGTATCTCAATAAAGAGATAAATCTTTAGAATAATAAAGTAAAAACATTTTCTCATGATTGGCTGCAGGGCTGTCACCCACATATTTGAAATAATAATAACCAGAGGCGCTAAATTTTCTAATTTTCTAATAATTCTTCTAATATTAGTAACTTTAACCAAACACCCAATACTGACCCTGGAAATGTCTTGAATTTAGGCCACAATATATGTATAAGGAGCATAACCCATGGTTAGCACAAGTGCAAAGCTCATAATTCATGCTGAAGTCATTTCTGCCACTTTCTCCCCAGTCACCCTCTAGTTGAAGTGACAGAGACTAGGTAGCATCTAAAAAAATTGGCACCTCCTGGCATGTTATTATTTTGACAATAATGCCATGTTATTACTTTGAAATTTTAGCTGCTGATCCACAGCACCATACACCCAAGCAGGCCTCTCTGGACCAGCTTGCTACATGGTTATGAGGCCTAGTGGTAAGGCTTTGATGGGATTTCCTCCTCTCAGGAATTCGCACCACTATAACATCATCCCCATCTCAATTGCCCTGTCTTAGTTTCCCATCACTAGGTATCATCAACAATTCAGATTTGGCACCATTGTCCATTAAAAAGAATGATGTGTACATCAGAACAGAAACTCTATCTAAACGTTGAGTGAAGAGCTTGGGTACTTCCCAGGACCATGAACAAAACCATCATACCAGAATTTATTTGAGGCTTCTCTTCCATTGATCTTTTGTCTTATTCTTAAAAATTGTAACCATTTTTTTTCTATTGAAAAACATAGGTAGCATATGTTTACTAAAATCCTGATATTGATACTTAAAATTTTAAATATAACCAATTCTCTAAAAGAGAATTTATATAATTACTACAGATTATTCAGTTTGGGGTGATGATATTCTAGTGTATGCAGTGATCTATATGATCATACTCTGCTAATACTTCCACATTCCACATGTCTTCCAGGAGCATCTAAGGTGAGAGCAGCTCATCCTTCCTAGGATATTATGAAAAAATAGCAACATACAAAGTAAACCAACATTAGATTTGGGAGCCAAGGGGAGTAGCAGGAAATGGAATAAGCATTTGAGGATGAGACCAAGATGACTTGGCTTCGTGGTAGATGTCTGTGAATATCACTCCCTCACTACACATACACATACTAACACATATCACATGCATACACACACACATGCATCTACAAACAACTGTCTGAATAGACTGTAGGGCATAATCCTAACCTCCCACAGGAATACAGAAAGAACAAAGCTATTTTCTCCATCCTCACCTACCTGTACCAACAACACTTAGAGATATTAGGGGGCAAAGCCTCAGCCTCATTTCTACAGATGCTTCAAATTATAATTTAATAGTACAAGCAGGACCTCTTGCTATTGTGCTTTCCTTTTCACTACTAATTATCCTTAACACCAAGCCACCTAAAAGCATTAAATGTAGTGCTCACATCACTTTTCCACTCTTGATATTGTTAACAGCAACAGTGAACCCAATATACAACATTTTATGTCTTCAAATTCTTTTTAAAATGACTTCTACTTCATTTTCCCTAACCATATTATTGACACATGACACACGTAAACACACACATATTTCCACCACCTTGAACACACATACCCAAATAACACACACACACAAACACACAAACATGAACACCTATCCTTCTTCCCTTCCATACAAACTTGGAGGCAGGGGTAGGAATTGTTGGAGAAGTGGCAATTGATCTGACAGAATCTGGCCTTCCTAAGATTTAGGTTCCCAAGGGCATTAGCAAGAGACTGTGATATAATTTTTCCATTGGAAAAAAAGTAGGTAGCTTGTGTTTGCTAAAATCCTATATTGGCACTTAAAACTTAAATAAAACTCTGTGTTGAGGGTTGAGGAAATGTTACTGTAAAAATCAGAAAGATATGTGCATATATTTTAGTTTGAGGTCTCCCAGAAGCAGAACCCGAGACAAGGAACTGAGGGCAGGTAGTTTATTTGGAGGGAAATAGAAATGAATAGAGAAGGCAAGGCAGGAAATAAAGAGTACACAAGTGAGCAGGTTTGCCCTGTACAGAATTGAAGCTTGAACCCTCTGGGAAATTGAGAAGTTAATGTAGGATATACACCTCAGAATTACTGCCCCTACCTCAGGGGTGAAGGAAGTAGGGATTTATACCTCAACTCCCTGCAGTCATTGGTTGACGGCTTACAGTGGGGAGTGGGTAATTCCATGATACTTATTATCTGATGTAGGTGAGCAAATAAGACACTGGAGGCCAGAAAGGCTCCTCAGACCAGTAAATGTGGGTGCCAGCAAGTTGCATGAAATGGCGAGGGACACAAACGATGTCTGTTACAGCAAACATTTGCTTCTGTGTGTATTTTAGTATGTTCTAATGTGTATGTTTTAGTATAGCTATGTGAGCAAAATGCTTCTATAAATGTGGCACAAGACACTCTGTACCACAGATAAAAGAGTAAGCCAACAGTGAAATGAAAAAGACTCTCCAAATGGCAAGGGAAAAACCTATTGAAAAGAAAAACAGTGACTCAACTGTACATCATGTACACCAGATGTTGGCTTAAAAATGCCACAATGATAAAACGCTTCTGCAGTAGACAGAAATAGCATTAGTTCATTCCAACCATGAAAATTATGAAGAAAACCACATGCCAGAGTCACCTAGAAGTGATATTTATCTGGATTTTAAATATCTTACTTGCTTCAAAATTAATCTACAAAAAAAGGCAGAGTAAAACAATATCAGAGCAATTGGGGATATCCAGCAATTTTATGAAGAGACATAAACTTCCAGAGACTGGCATAGAAAGTTTGTACTAAATGATATTAAGATGGAGAAGACAGTTCACTGGCTGCTACAGAAATAGGCACATGGCTCAATAAAAGAGAGACCATCCAGTTAGACAAGGAAGAACAAAGAGCTTGTGGTAGAGTGTAAAAATGGCCACAGATCTCCCCTCCCCCATCACCATACCCTTATAGTCAAGGTGCCTTTATAACTCCACCCACCCAGAGGGCGGGGCCTTGTTTTCTATCACTGGAATCTGGGCTGGTTCTCCTGAGTTGACTAATTAATGGGATGGAAGCTTACTTAACACAAGCAGAAGCCTGCGGGACGATGAGCAACACAGAACCTAGGTTCCTTCCCCTTCCCCTCCCCGCAGCCCCCCAGCCCAAACTGCTGGCAAAGTGCCAGATATGGTCAACATATGACCAAGGCCTGAGAAAGGTGCTGAGCCTAACCCAGACCAGATGAACTGCCTGGCAGATGGTGGTAGTTAAAAGTGACTAATATTTGGGGTAGGTTCATCATGCTTACTGTCTCAAGACTCTGACAGAACTTCAGGATCAGCGTGCATTTCATGCTTTATAAATATTTATTAATTGCTTACCATAGCCTGCCACTGTTCTAGGTTCAGGGATTACACAAATGATAAAAAAAAGTCAACCAATATCTGCTCTCATGGAGCTTGCATTCAGATGTGAAGAAACATCTATGCAAATATCAAATAAACATAGAATATTCCAGATGGTGATAAGTGTTGAAAAGGAAAGTAAAGAGGGATGAGGGAGTTAGCAAGTGATAGGGGTCAAGGGCACTGCTTCAGATAAGAGTTTAGAAGGTCTTTCTGTGGACCTGACTTTTGCAATGACCTCCAGCTACGGTCCACTGTCTCTCGTCTTTCTTCCTATAGCTCACTTCACTCCAGCAGTACTGACCTTTTCTTCTAATCAGCCAGAAATACTGTGGTCTTGGGGCTTTTGTACTCACTGTTTCCTCCACTTCATTCATGGAGCTATCTGTAAGGAGTACCTCTGAGTGGAGAAAAGAGTGAGCGAGGTTGCTATTACCTGAGATAGGGGTGATTGGGGGAGTAGTGATACTAAAAATGGCTTCCATTGTTCTCTTCTCCAGTCTCAGTGAAAATGATCTGGCAAGAGGGAGGAGGGGTGTCAGAACGATCCCACAAAGAGCCTTAACTCTGAGTGAAAGATGGAGCAGTATCCACCTGGTCAGACAGGGAATAAAGATGCCATGAAATGATTGCATTTTCTAATGTGACTATATGGATGCTTTCAGTATATCCAGCTTCTTAGAATAAGAGAGTCTAGAGCTAGGAGTGAATCCTCTTGATCAAAGTAATCTGATATGTAATATATACTACAGATTTAGTCTCTATTTAAATATTTGATTGTCCTATTTCCCCTCCCCCCATAAGGCTGCCAATGCCATTGTTTACAACCTTCATTTGTTATAAAACTTGGGAATAAGGTTCTGTACTCTGTATGTCTGGCCCCAGGAGGTAATGAATGTTATTATTCCATTTCTTCAGATAAGAAAACCCAGGCTCAGAAAGTTTACATAGTAAATTATCTATGTGAGATCCCAAGTCAAGTTTGTCTCATTCCAATTATACCATACGCATTAAATTCCCATCCCTGGCTCCCACAATCAGTCCTTCTTTGGCCGAACAACTCAAAAGAAGCCCACTCTAACTCCTTTTATGATTGGAGGACAGCTCTGATGTCTCACCTACATATTCCTCTTTTACAGGTTAAGTGTCTCCAGTTCCTTTAACACTTCCTCAGGTGACACGGTATCCATATCTTTTAATCTCACTCAGTAATGCTTTTCTTATAGTGAGGGGCTTGGTCTTACACACACAGCTTGAACGATGATGATTATAAAACCTTTCTTGATCTGGATACTAGTTTTCCATTTTGGGAATCTGAGATGGAAATAATTTTCTCTCCACACCACAGCTATTGACTCATATTAAGTTTATGGTAAATTAAACCTCCAGTTCTTTCATTCTAAACTATATTCCCTTCTCTCTCTCCTTCCTCTCTCTCTCTCTCTCTCTCTCTCTCTCTCTCTCTCATGCAATTTATTTTTTATCTAAATGTGTCTTGGTTTGGGTTTCCCAATAAGCAGATTCTGTGACAAAGCTTCAAATATTAGTGATTCCAGTAGGAGGTGATCTCAAGAAACCTCAGCAATGGAATAAGGAAATAAGGCAGGAAAGGGCAAGTATCTAATAAAACATTTTCAGTCAAGTTTCCACTGTGGGCAACTGAAGCCCAAGCCTTCTAGAGAACTCTGGGAGACTGTGCACAACACACCTGAGAGTTATGCCAGTTGAGCAGTGGGAAACTTGATTTGTCCACCAACAATCCATAATATGATAAACATATACTTTCTCTCCTGCCCCTGACCAAAAGGTCCAGCAGAGCAAGCAAACTGCACTGAATTATTTCATCCAGCCCATGTTGGTTGCATGTGTCAAAATGTTATTAAGTAAATATAAGTTAGCTATTAATGAAGCAGGCTCCAAATCCCCCTACCCCTATACACCGTTATAGTACCCCAAAATAACAAAACTGCTTATTATGTTTTAAAATGCCTTCTTTTTCAAAATAATTTTAATTCAGAATCATGCAGACCACTACTATGCTTCTTTCCAAATCAGTCAGAATTAGTATTTGTTTGCCATAACTTGCCATCTAATCCCCTTCACCAGGAAAATGTCCCCAAGTGCAAGAAAACACTCCCTTTGGGCCCTGCTTCTTTCTTGCAGGAAAATTTCAGCTGGAAATCTTTGCTGTCTCATTTCCAGAGAACTTTGGTTTTACAGACACTTACCAATACTTCAAGATCAGAGTTACTTCTTGGTAAATAAATGCAGAGAGAAATAATAGGATTTATTGTGCCAAATTTTGTTTTTACTGGGGTATTTTTTTTTTAATAAAAGACTTTTAACATCTTCCTGTTTCCTATGCTGGATGATTTTTTGACACACAACAGACACATTGGAAATGGAAACATAAACAGAATCAATGTCTTTCCTTCAACTAGAAAATAATTCTCCTTTCTTAAGGAAAGACAAAGCTGAATAGTGCCCTAATTTCATCAGGATATGTATTCCAATTGATGAAACTCCACCAAGAGAGATCATTGCTGAGATAAGCCTAGGAGGAAAAAGCTCTGCCCTCCTTTTTCTTAATGCTCCTTCTCATTTTCATCAACATAAACTATGTTATACAGACCAGAATATTAGACAGATTTCATTTTAGGATTTTTTGTTTGTTTGTTTGCCAATGAACTGTGGTCTCAATTAAAACAAAGCTTTGAAAATATCAAATCCCCATGAGGTATTTTATGGTTTGACTTCTCACTGTCATGTATGTACAAACTTATTCTAGAGCTACACATTTCTTGGGTCCTTTAAAATATTTTGATCATTATTTTTTTATTATCTCCTTTGCAATAAGGTTAAAAATTAGTGGGCTATTATAGGACTAAGTAGGATTGTTCAATGAATAGTATGTAAATTTTCATGGTCAACATATTGATGATTCCTTCATGCCCCATACTATCCAGAGAACAACACAGTAGGATAGTTAGAAGGAAACTTATCAAGTTAATCTAATATAACCCTACAGCAGCTTGGCTTTTATCAGACTATTCAGTGAGATGTTTTCCTTTAGGAGAAGGATAGCAAATGCATGGTGTTAGCATTCTGCCTCCTCTCATCAACATGTGACAGACACCACAAATCAAAGAGAACCCTCATAATTAATCCTCAATTCAACCCTGCAGGCAGCCATGACCAATTCACCAAAGTGGGCACTGTGATAAAATCAGCAGATCTGTAGTTTTGGCAGTGTGATGCAATATCTAAATATGTTTCCCATCAGACAACTTATACTCACTTCTAAGCCAAATGTGCTCAGTCCATAAAGTCAAAGTAATAGATATGTATGGCCCTCAACTGTTTCATCCAGTTAGGAAAAAAACATGAACCAAGAATTGAAAAGGTGTTGGGAAATGTACTCAGCTTCATGGATGTCTTATCAACTACAAAATGTAGAAAATAGCTACAGCCTCATCATTTATAGGGGAAAAGTTACTCTTGGATAAGGGGCATGACTTTCCTCTAGCACAGCCAACATAAATAATGATTTTTAGTGAATGAGTCATTGAAATAAATAATTCACCTTGAAATTTGTGGGGCAAAGCATGCTGCCCCTCAATAAAACAAATAAATGAGAGTTGTCTTAGAGTGTGGCTAAAAATGACAAAATCTCCTTAATTTTACCTGTGTCCCTCCATAAAGAAAGGAAAACCTAATTTGGTCCCCTGCTGCTTGAATGATATGCACTTGTATTTCAACATGGATTCACATCATCTCATAATCCTTAGCAGTCATGACCTGGAGACTTCAAGCAGCCTGTCACAATGTCATATAAAGGAGCTCTCTGCTCATCCAGTGCACTTCAGAGATCCACTCTGCTTTAATTTTCACTGCTACCTATCATCTAATATTGTCAAGAGGCAGGCAAATATGCAGAGAAAATTATACTCTTATGGACACCTTATTCCCCCTATTTCTGTCCAAAAGATTTTCTTGGCAACATATGTCATCAAATCAAAAATGTTTATTGCCTCTAATCTATATACCCTTCTATACTTTCCATTTTTCTCCCACAAACATGATCTAAACTGGTAATTCCCAGTCTTTTCAGGCAATCCTGACAGTCCAGCCAGCCAATTGATTGTGTGTAACCTTTTGTTTTTCATTTCAGGAGTGACACTTCCCATTGCAGACCAAACTTGCAATTATTACCCTGGCCTGTATATTGCGGCTTCCCTTGGAAATTGCATTTTCCATTTCTGACATCCTTTGTGTTCTTAACAATTCCAGTGAGAGTCTTCTCGTGTGGTTCTGAAAAAAATGGCCCCAAGCTTTAGTGGAACACAAGGTGAATTTAAATTCGCTAACACCTAAGGTATTAGAGGCTTTTGTTCCCCCCCCAACTTTGCCTGCAACCACAGATATCATAATGTAGTGTGATAGGTGGCAGATCAATATTAAACACACTGTACATAATTCAGATACTGCTCTGGAGGGGGCAACTCAACTATTACTTGTTTTAATCATTTGAGACATTTAGAATCTTAACTGCAATTGTCCTTAGTGCCAGAACAAGACATGGGACTACTCTTCCTGGAGCTTATATTGTGATTAGGAAAGGATTATTCAAAAACTGCCTAATGCTGCCCTCTGACCTCAGTTGGGGCAGGGATCCCCTGGGATGGGTGTATACTCCTTACCTCCTGTCACATTTCAGAGGGTACAATCAGAAAGAGCTGCTGTCTGAAAAGGATCAGTTAGATAACACAGCCAGAAGTGATAATTGATAATGAGTGGTCTGAAAATCATGATGTGGAGCTAACCAGAATGGAAGTCGTTGCAAATCAAGAAGAACTGTGATTACAAGGTACTAGAAGGAAAAAGTGCATCTGATTTATTCCACACAGAGAGTCTATATTTGAAAGTGCTTTTTTTATGAACACAGAGGCTCACTTTTTGGTGGAGAAATTGGATGTGTTGACAGGCAAAGGAATGAGGTCAAGAATAATAGACTATGCAATTAACAAGGTCTGATTTATAAAACAATTGATGTAACCAAACGCATACACACTAATAATAAATAATACACATGGTAAATCTGGCATCAACTCTAATCGTTCCTCAAAAAGGAAAGGTGAAATCCTTAGCCAGTATTATCACAGTCATTTTCCTCTCTTAGTATCTGGGTCTACGATTCACTACTCCTCTTCTATGTCCTTTGCTTATTTACATGCCAATTAATTTGGAGTGGTCTCATTTTTATAACAGGGATAATTAACCAACTCTAAACTCTCAGCCTGTCACCAAAGGTCTGACATTCTCTAGCTCTTGCCATTCCCAATTAGCTCCAACTCAGTTCTGTGCTGGGTTGAATACAGCAGGTTTTCTCTCCTTCAATGTATTGCTTGAAAATATGGGCTGCAAATAACCTCACAGTTATCTTAGAATGGTTCCTCTCTTGGAGTAGCAGTATAGGAGATGGAGTTTACACTCTGACCACCCTGAATTTCTGAAAGAGGTAGAACATATTCTAGCGTGTGTGTTATTTAAAACAGCTCTTCCCACCAGAAATCCTTATCTCTGATGTTCTTGTTACACAAACACACAAACATTTTCTCTGGCTAAACTGAAGTTTATGACTACTGAATGTAGTCATTTCATACGTGATCGTGTGTGTTAGAATAGTCAGAATTTTATTTCTCCATAAGGAAGATAAAGGCAGAAAATTCTATCCTTGCATTCATTCCCATCTCCAGGATCAAAGAACTCTAGAGTTCTCAATTCATTTTGTTAGTCACTCAATCCACAGTGCTTACTGAGCACTCACTATGGGATACAGTGTGAATCACTGCAGTAGATGTTGAAAAGGGGTGATAATAGAGAAATTGGGAAGGTGTTCTTGGGTAATTTCTCATCTCAGTGGACGATCAGGCCCAACAAACCCACAAACCTTGTCCTGGAAAAACACACAGGCACTGTGAGTTACTTCTTAATTCATTCTCTTTCAGCTCCTAACCCACCCTTCCATAGGCTGGTTTGTGATATGGAGGCTGGGCCTCTGCAATGCACATTTCTGCTTTGTTACATGGAGCCCTATGAGGCTCTAGAGGAGACTGCAAGGCTGGAAGTGGGAGGAGGGACTTGCTCCTTCCTGTCTGCTCCCTGGGAGGATTTCTCTACCAACACTTCTTTACCACTGCAGTGTCATCCCGAGACAGCAGCTGAATGCAGTTTGCAGTTTTTCCGATCTTTGTAGAGTCAGCTTCATTACACTCCCTTCATAAACACCAGGACTAGCCAACCTCGGAGGTCTGGGCTTCAACTCCATGGAGACCCTCCTCTGAGCATGTAAGCTTTAAGAATAAGCATTAAGAATTTCAACCTCTTTCTTTCTTTGTTTTCCTTGGCCCAGAGACAGAAACTGCTTCCTGTAGTTTTTCCTTCCCTGATTCCTCAGTGTTTTCTTTTTGCCTTTTTAGTTTCCTACTTAACAATGTTATACCTTGTTAACAATTCTTTATATCTAGGTACAGATTTTTCCTGTTAAAATAACTGAAGAGATTTCTGCCTACTCACTGGACCCTGACCTATACAAAGCCCCAAGTGTACTCAGCTTTTACAGTGCAACAGGTTTTTGGAAACCCTCTGAACAGTCAGATTGCTACAAAAGCCCACTGAGTACCCACACAGGTAAATTTCCCATTTTCTTCCCAAATGCAACATCCACAGCAATCTTTGAATAAGTACATAAAGTCATGAGATTTAAAATGTGTATAGTAACTTGTAGCATCCAGTGATGTACAGAAACTCAAAACTATGTATACAAATCTGGGACTTCATGCCAACTAGTCCCTACTTGGCACTCCTATGCCCCACATTAGACATAGAAGCCTTATAACCTGTCTTTAATAAAAAAATGCCTGATGGTTGTACAAGGAGCCTTCTAGAACTGCAGATATCTCCTGGTTCCCACCGGGGTGCCCATTCCCTATTCCTGTCTTTTGGCTCCACTACTGAGTATGCTCCATCTGCTGGCTTGGGGATCCAAATCCCATGCCAGCTTCCTCTCCTCCTCAGGCTCTACCTCAACAGAGATCAACTCCCCTGGAAAAAAATTGCAACCCAGATATTCCTGCTGCCAAGATCCCACCCACTGCCTGAATCCTCTCGATGACAAATGACAGCCCAACATAAATTTACTAAAGCCTAAAACACTGACTCTATAGGTAAGTCAATCCTTCTAGGGCCCCCAAGTCTGTGCTTAAGCCCCAATCTTTCCCTGCTCAATGATAAAGTTCCAGCAAGTCTGCAAAAACTAAGACCACACAATTTATGACAATACACTCCTGTGCTCAGTTCCCTTTGAATACAAGACTCATCTTTTAAACCATGGTGATCTGTAGTATATGGCCATGGAAAAATCATCCATGGATTTTCCATGTTGTTTAAATATTGTTTCTTGGAAATATGATGTGTCTTCCCAGTAAGTCGTTAACAGAGTGCTGGGGCCAAGAAGGCCCTAGGCATAAGCTAACACTGAATGAGGAGAGATTGCCATAGGAATACTCATTCCCAAACACAACCTTGGTAGTAACTTAGAAGCAATATTCGCCTCAACGAAAAGATGTGTTATCCTCCTCATGCAACACCTCTCAGCTCCAAGAGATAGTTATTGATGTGATGATTATCTCTGTTTCCCTCCCAGGTCCCAAAAGATCTGGAATGTGAACTCCAAGATCTGCCTAAAATTTCCCGTTTATTTCCTTATAATCTTTTCCACTATGCCACTTGTTTTGTATTTTTTTTAACACAGCCAGGTCTAGTCATTTATATATTATCTATGGCTGCATTTCCACAAAAAGGGTAAAGTTGAGTAGTAATGAGAGACTGGATGACCCACAAAGCCAAAAATGTCACTATTGGGCCCTTTACAGAAAAAGTTTGCCAACCCATATTTATAATCACTTTTGGTTATATATCCATTTTAAAAAATAGAAATGACTTTAATAGGGATTGCATTGAATCTGTAGATCACTTTGGGTAGTATAGACATTTTAACAATATTGATTCTGCCAATCCATGAGCAGAGCTAGAAAAAATAATTCTATACTTCATATGGAACCAGAGAAGACCCCACATAGCAAAAGCAACCTTAAGCAAAAAGAACAAATTGGGAGGCATCAATTTACCAGACTTCGATCTTAATACAAGGCCACAGTAACTAAAACAGCATGCGATTGACACAAGAACAGAGGCATACACCAATGGAACAGAACTGAGAACCCAGATATAAAACCATCCTCATATTGCCATCTCATCTTTGACAAGACAGACAAAAACATACACGGAGGAAAAGACACCTTATTCAATAAATGGTGCTGGGAAAATTGGATAGCCACATGTAGAAGATTAAAACAGGATATGCACCTCTCACCTCTCACAAAAATCAACTCACGGTGGATAAAAGACTTAAACCTAAGGTATGAAACTATAAGAATTCTAGAAGATAATGTGGGTAAAACTCTTATACACATTGGCCTAGGGAAAGAATTTATGAAAAAGACCCCAAAGGCAATCACAGAAACAACAAAAATAAATAAATGGGACCTAATCAAATTAAAAGGCTTCTGCACAGCCAATGAAACTATCATGAGAGCAAATAGATGACCCAAATAATGGGAGAAAATATTTGCATGTTGCATATCTGATAAAGGGCTGAAAACTAGAATCTGTATAAAACTCAGGAAAATCAGCAAGAAAAAATCAAACAACCCCATTAAAAAGTGGGCAAAGAACATGAACAGAAACTTTTCAAAAGAAGACAAATAGCCAACAAACATATGAAAAAATGTTCAACATCTCTAATCATCAGGAAAATGCAAATCAAAACCACAATAGGATATCACTTAACTCCAGTTGAGAATGGCATTTATCAAAAAGTCCCAAAACAATAAATGTTGGCATGGATGCGGAGAGACAGGAACACTCATACACTGCTGGTGGGACTGCAAACTAGTACAACCTCTATGGAAAGTAGTATGGAGATACCTCAAAGAGCTACAAGTAGAACTATCATTTGATCTAGCAATCCAATTACTGGGCATCTACCGAAAGATAAAAAAGACACTCTATAAAAAAGATATCTGCACTCGAATGTTTATAGCAGCACAATTCACAATTGCAAAGCTGTGGAAACAACCCAAGTGCCCATAAATACATGAGTAGATTAATAAAATGTGGTATATGCATACATAATGAGTGAGATGCACACCATCTAGGGGATGGTCATGATGGAGACTCAGACTTTTGGGGGGAGGGGGGGAAATGGGCATTTATTGAAACCTTAAAATCTGTACCCCCATAATATGCCGAAATAAAAAAAAAGGAAAAAAAATGTGGTATATGTATACCATGAAGTACAACTCAGCCACAACAAACAATGGTGATCTAGCACCGCTTGTATTATCCTGTATAGAGTTGGAGTCCATTTTAGTAAGTGAAGTATCACAAGAATGGAAAAACAAGCACCACGTATACTCACCATCAAATTGGTATTAACTGATCAACATTTACGTGCACATATAGTAATAACATTCATTGGGTGTCGGGCAGGTAGGAGGGGGAGGAGGGGATGGGTATATTCACACCTACTGGATGTGGTGTGCACTGTCTGGAGGATGGACACACTTGAAGCTCTGACTCAGGAGGGGCAAAGGCAATATATGTAACCTAAACATTTGTACCCCCATAATATGCTGAAATAAAAAAATATGACTTAGTTTGTTCACTAAAGTTCTATTGCTATCTGTTTTAGTATTATGGTTAGGAACATATAAAGCCAATGGCTTAGCCATAGCTCACCACATCTGGAGCTTGGAAAATTACATATCATTATCATTTTCTAGCAGGTAGAGTTTGTATTTCCTGCCCTTGTGTTAAGCACATGTGTTATTTTATATATTCTTAACAATCATAGCATGTACATATTAGTTATCCTATTTTTATAGATGGGAAATATACTCAAGTTAAGTAACTTGAGTCACTTCAGCAAGGTGATGCAGGCAATAAGTGATGAAAGCAGGATACAAATCTTAAGTTCATCCATTATAGAGGTCTTCTTAAACCCTAATGTACATACAAATTATCTGTGGATCTTGTTAAAATGCATATTCTGATTCAAGAGGTCTGGGTTAGAGCCTAAGTTTTGTCATTTTTAACAAGTTCCCAGTTGATGCTGTTGATTTGCAGACCACACTGAGTAGCAAGTCATTTTATCATACTGTACCTTGTTGAACTGATTTAATTGGGAAATGTTCCATCTTGCTAGACCGAAGTCTGAGTGACAAAATCAGTGACCAGAGTTGGAAGGACTAATTCAATAATAGCAGCATTAAGAATAGCTAACATTGACATGTTATTATGTGCACTTGATGTGAATTGTCTAATTTTATACTCACAACCACTCTAGGAGATAAATATTATTCAACCCCATTTTACAAAAGAGGAAACTTAGGTATAGAACAGTTAAGTAACTTACCCAATGTCACACAAATGTAAGTAGAGGAGGTGAAAATCAAACTTCAGTCTATCTGATATGGTCTTTGTTCATGATCACTACACTCTACTACATCTTATTGCATGTGTCTGGTTACATAACAAAGACAAATGCTAACCCTATTTGTAAGTAGGGCCAACTTCTGTCTTTCCAAGCCTCTTTTCCCTGGACTCATAGAAACCTGGCTCCTCCATCAGGCCTGATCATGGCATTCATTGTATCAGCAACCTTGGCCCATATTTCAATGGGGCTAGAATCAGCCATGCTCTCGTAGACATAATATCAAGTGTACCACACAGGCTCTGTTTCACATAAGCCCCACCCTATGGTGAAACACTCTATAAAACAAGTTTCTATCCCATTTCCTTCTACCCAACATGCCAATGTTCCATTGGCAACAAAATTACCAACCTGAACCTTACATAGCCTGCTTGGGTGGGGCCCTGACACCTCACCAACTACTTGTTTTTGAGAATTAGATAATCCCAATGGTTCTCCGACTGGCAAGTTACTTGTGTTCCATTGACCTATACATCTGTCTTTATGCCAATACCATAGTATTGTGGAAATGTGATATCTCCAGCTTTATTCTTCTTTCTCAAGATCAATTTGGCTATTTTTGCTGTTTTATGGTTCCATATGAATTTTAGAATTGTTTTTATATTTCTATAAAAATGTCATTGGGATTTTAATAAGGATCAAGTTGAATCTGTAGATCCTTTTTGGAAATATGTACACCATAATAACATAAAGTCTTCTAATCCATGAACACGGGATGTCTTTTCAATTGTTTGTGTCTTGTCTAATTTCTTTCATCAATATTTTGTCATTTTTTCAATATACAAGTCTTTTAACTCCTTAGTTAAGTTTATTCCCAGGTATTTTATTTTGTTTGGGGCTATTCACAAATTAGAGTATTTTCCTAATTTCCTTTTTGGATCATTCATTGTTAGTGAATAGCAACTCAACTGATTTTTATATGGTGATTTTTTTTATCCTGCTAAATATATCCATGAATATATGGTCAACTGATCTTCCACAAGGATGCCAAGAGTACACAATGGAAAAAAGATAGTCTCTTCAGCAAATGATATGGGGAAAACTCTATATCCATATGCAAAAGAATGAAATTGTACCCTTATCTTACACCACACACAAAAATCAACTAAAATGGGTTAAAGACATAAACATAAGACCAAGACCTGAAATTGTAAAAGCCCTAGAAGAAAACATAGGGGGAAAGTTTTATGACATTGGTCTTGGCAATGATTTCATGAATATGACACTAAAACAACAGGCAAAAATACATATAAACAAGTGGGATTACATCAAACTAAAGAGCTACTGCACAGCAAAGAAAACAACACAATGAAAAGGCAACCTATGAAATGGTAGAAAATATTTGCAAACAATATATCCAATAAGCAGTTAACCTAAGGAATCCATAAGATATATAAGGAACTCCTACCTGAACAGACATTTCTCCCCAAAAGAAATAGGAAGAGCCAACAAGTATATGATAAAAGCTAAATGTCATTAACTAGGGAAATGCAAATGAAAACCACAATGACATATCACCTCACACCTGTCAGGATGACTATTATAAAAAAAAAAAAAAAAAAAAAAAAAAAAAAAAAACACCAAAAGATGACTACAAAAGCACAGGCAACTAAAGCAAAAATAGACAATTGGGATCCCATCAAGCTATAAAGCTTCTGCACTCCAAAAGAAACAATGAACAAAGTGAAGAGACAGCCCATGGAATGGGAGAAAATATTTGCAAACTATCTATCTGACAAGGGATTAATAACCAGGATATATAATGAGCTCAAATAACTCAATGGCACAAAATAATTAAAAATCCAATTTTTAAAAATAGGCAAAAGATCTGAGCAGATATTTCTCAAAGGAAGACATACAAATGGCCAACACATATATGAAAAATTCTCAACATTACTAATTATCAGAGAAATGCAAATCAAAACCACAATGTGATATCATCTCACCCTAGTTTAAATGACTTGTATCAAAAAGACAGGCAATAATGGATGCTAGCAAGGATGTGGAGAAAGGGGAACCCTCATACACTGTTGGTGGGAATGTAAATTAGTATAACCATTATGGAGAACAGTATGGAGGTTCCTCAAAAAACTAAAAATAGATCTACCATATGATCCAGCTGTTCTACTACTGGATATATACCCCAAAGAAAGGAAATAAATATATCAAAGAGATACCTGCAGTTCCATGTTTACTGCAGCACTATTCACAATAATCAAAATATAGAACCAACCTAAGTGCACATCAACTAATGAATGGCTAAAGAAAACGTGGTACGTATACACAATGGAATATTATTCAGCCATAAAAAAGAATGAGATCCTGTCACTTGCAGCAACATGGATAGAACTGGAGGCCACTGTGTTAAGTGAAATAAGCCAAGCACAGAAAGACAAATGCCTCATGTTCTTATATGCAGGAGCTAAAAAAAAAAAAGTGGATCTCATGAAAACAGAGAGTAGATTGGTAGTTACTAGAGGCCAGAAAAGGGTGGGGAGGGGAAAAGGATGGGGAAGAAAAGAAGATAAATGTATTTATTGCCACTGATCTATACACTTCCAATGGTAAAAATGATAAATTATATGCGTATATTTTACCTCAACAATTTTTTTTTTAAAAAAGGCAACTGTCAACTAGGACGTAGCGAAATTGGAACCCTTGCACACTGTTGGTGAGAATGAAAAATGGTATAGATGGTATAGCCACTATGGAAAACAGTATGGGGGTTCCTCAAAAAGTTAAAAATAGAACTACCATATTATCCAGCAATCTCACTTCTAGGTATTAATCTCAAAGAATTGAAATTCTGTCCTCAAAGAGATATTAGCACTCCTATGTTCATTGCTGCACTATTCACAATAGCTAAGATGTGGGAACAACCAAGATGTCCATCAATAGATAAATGGATAAAGAAAACGTGGTATATACATAAAAGAAAATTCTATAATATGCAACAACATGGATGAACCTTCAGGACATTGTGCTAAGTGAAATAATCCAGTCACAGAAAGACAAATACTGAATGATTCCACTTAAATGAGGAATCTAAAATAGTGAAATTCATAGAGTTGAAGAGTGAAATGGCAGCTGCCACGGACTGCGGGGAGGGGAATATAGGGAGTAACTAAGCAATAAGCATAAAGTTTCAGTTAAGCAAGATGAATAAGCTTTACAGATCTGCTATACAACATTGCACTTAGAGTCAACAATAATATATTGTAAACTTAATTTCTTAAGAGGGCAGATTTCATGTTAAATTTTCCTACTATAATACTAATACTAATTATAAAAAAAACTTCCATGTTTTAATTCACCTCTTCCACCCATGAAATCTATGTCATTCTATAAAGCGAATGTTCGGATCAAAGTCAGACAGTCTAGAAAATACCATTTGATGTTCTCTCTGAATGGTCTGTAAATAGCCACACACATTAATTAATTTTCTGCCATACTTCACTGAGGTTGCAATCTTTTTTAGTAAATTGAGACAGAGACTCCATAATGAGAACAAAACTATATCAGACACCATTTCAGCAAAAATTGAAAAATCAAAAGTGATAATATTTCTGAAGTAATGGCTATGTTGAAAAGAGTAAATGCCATCAAATGCATCTATTTTCCTGTTGAGTGCTATAATGAGACTGGCAGAAAAACAAGATGCCAAATTAATTCCCCTTAAAGGTTGTTGCCTTTTCTTCCATCAATTTTCTACTCCTATCATTTAGGAATATCAATAAACTCCCAAAGAGAAGCTTTGGCAGTTGTTAACATTGTCATTTTGTGTTTCGTTTCCCCTACGATGATTCTTACTAAAGACTTAAGTCACCTGCTATCTCCCTCTGTAGTAATGCACATTGCAAAGAATTGAGCATAAGCCCCTGCCCCAAATCCTCAGTTTGAACAGCTTTATCAACTACAAGCAGTTCCGAAGCCCCTGAGGAAGGCAATAAAAACTTCTGTCACACCAGCTTGCCTTTTTTATCCCAGATTATCACAACTGAATATGTTTATTGGAAATGGTTTCCTTTCTGTGCCTTCCCCATGTTTCCCCGGCCTATTGTTAATTGCCCCTGTGTGTAGTCAGGAAATCTGTTTGAATTTGATTTGTTTGCTCAGGAGTTAGCTGTAGGACCTTGAAAAAATAAATTCTTTGTGCCTTGGTTGTCTCATTTGTGAACTATATTGCTTTTAGAGGGGGAAATTAGATGATGAAATTAAAGAACATGTAAGAAAGGGGGGAAAGTACTTGGAAACTTGAGTCATACAGTTCTATATATTATTTATTTGAACAATTTATTGAGATATAATTCACATGCTCTCCAGTATTGAAAGTGGTATATTTAACTCTGCAACCATTATTGTTGAGTACACTATTTCTCCCTTCAATTCTGTCAGATTTTATTTGCTATATTTAGGGGCTTTGTTGTTAGTTGCATATATATTTATAAGGGTTATGTCTTCTTAATGGATTGGCCCTGTTATCATTATAAAATACTCCTCTTCATCTCTTCTGACATTTTTCTGTTTTTAAGTCCATTTTGTCTGATGTTAGCATAACCACTTCAGCCCTCTTCTGGTTGCTGTTTGCATGGAATATCTTTTTTCCATTATTTTACTTTCAAAACTTATTTGAACATTTAATCTAAAGTATATCTCCTGTAGATGGCATATAGTTGGATCTTACTTTAATGTAGTCCAATTTAATATCTGCATTTTATTGGATTGTTCAATAATACATTCACCCTTAATGTTATTATTGATATATATTCTATTCTAAATAAACTCAGTACACCCTCAGAGAGAGAGAGTTACTGAGCTCTCTGTTTTTATAATGTGTGTCTCTCTCTAGGCAGAACCTCTGATTTACCGCACCAAAGCTGGGAGGGAGATAGTGGCCAGAGTGACATCTCTACTCTACAAGCTAAGCACTGGGTAGGGATGGCAGTCCCTGGTCTTCTTGGCTTTCCCCTCCTGGTGTGGAACCTCTATTCTATGAATTACCTGGGCAGGGACAATCAGTGCCCAGTATGCTCATCCTGCTGCACCTGTGGTAGAGCTTCCACTCTACTAGGGGGCAGGGGAATTTAGGCCCAATCCTCAACTGTGCCTATATGGAATAGAGCTCCTACAACATACAGCTGGGATGGATGAAAGATTCCAGTGGCCTGCCTCTCCCCTTGGTAAAACTGTAGCCAAGAACTGAGAACTGGGAGTAGAGGGATCCCTGCCTTCTAGCTGCATCTCTCTGGAGTGCAGCTTCTGTCACACTGTGCTGGAAGGGGAAGGGCCAAGAAGGGAGCAAATAGTGGCTGAAATGCCACAGACTCTCATTGTTCTTATTAATATTTAGTTGATTTTCTCAAATAGATGTTTCTCCATTTACAGTGTGCTTTTAGGATAGTTTCCAGGATAACAAACCATTTAAATGTTTGTTTCACTGGGAAGAGAGTCTGATGAGCACCTCACACTGCCATTCCACAAGCTGCATTCCAGATGTATGTACTATTGAAGCCCAGCTCCACCAGGTACCTGGCAAATGACCTTCAACAAGTCACTTAATTTTCTGCAAGTCAGTTTTCTTATCTGCAAATGAGTATATAAATAGTACTCATTAGAAAAGACTTTTGTAAAGATTAAAGTTAAAGCACTTAGAACAGTACATTGCATATAGTAAATGCTATAAAGTTGTTAGCTGTTGTTATTATTTTCATCATTGATATAGACAGTATTTTATCATAAAATGTCCAGCAAGGTAAAAAGATATCATTTTCCCATAAACTAACATCATTTTCTCTAACCATATTAAAGGAAAATCTTATAAAACATACCAAATGGAATCACTGAGGAATCACAAAAATCTGTATGAATCTTTAAAACCTGTTCTTGGAGTAAGAAACTATACTTCATCCTGCTTATGCAGCACTTCAGGTAGACTGAGCCAGCCACAGATGTGTTGGTATATATTTATTGACTACCAAAATTCTATTGATTCCTTCTTGCCCTTAGGAAAATATCTAAATGTTTCCCCTTGGCATTCAAGGCCTTTTGTAATCTGGCCCAACTTTCTTCTTTGTCAGTTTTAATCCCTGCCTTTTTCCCTGCCTTCTCACATCCAATGGACTGACCATAGACTCCTGCTCCAAGAATTTTTTCACACGGCTCAGATACTCATGGCTCTCTCAAGGATCTGTGGCTTTTTAAACATTCTATCCTCTATCTAGAATGATCTCCCCCTGCCTGCCTTCTCCCTAACCCTAGGCCCAATGCCCCTCCCCCCATATACACAAGCACTCATAGTCATTTCCTTTTACTTAGCAAACTCCCCATCTTAAAGTCCAGTCCTCGGAGATACCTTCCTTGGTTTCCCCAAGCAAAATTAGACACTCTATCCTTGGTATTCCCATGGCATTCTTTTGTATTTTCTCTGAAAGCACTTAACATATTTTAACATACTGTGTTTTTCCCCTACACATGCATTTTCCAACCAGACTGGTAAAGTTCTCCAAAACTAGAATGCTGTGGACTTTATTCCTAGAACAGAGTAGGAGATTGCAGAAATTATTAGTGCTCTTCAAAAATATTACAGTTCCCTTTTCCTTCCAGGCCGATAGTTGGCTTGTATTTAGCTAGCCCTTTTTTTTTTTTTTATTTCGGCATATTATGGGGGTATCTAGCCTTTTTGAAGTTAGGTATGGCTGTGTGACCATTTTGGCTGATGAAATATAAACATAAGTGACATATATCACTTCAATAGGGACACTTTAAAAGCCAATGTGCTATTTGCCAAGTTGTGTTTTCTCACCTTAGTGATCATGAAAGCATATATTAAGGTGACACTGAGTTGTTGAGGGCCTACAATCAGAAAAGTACCATGCCAAACCACAGTAGAAATATAGTATGAGTAAAAGAATCAACATGTATGTTAAACCATTTCAGTTTAGAGATTTTGTTACCACATCATTACCTAGCCTATCCTGACTATGTGCTGGACAAAATACCAATTAAATATATTGGTATTGAATATTCAAAATACCATTCAAAATGCCATCCAATATTTTTGAATATTCAAAATACCATTCAATATTTTGGTTGAATGAATGCAATGAAAATGCAGTGAAGAACACTATCTCTTTAGTTTGTCTACAGGGAAGGAATCACTCTTCTTTTGCTTTATCTCAGTATATACACTGTTAAATAAATAGCAATGACTGTTCCCTAAATGTATTTTCTACTTCATTCTTCTTGTAGTCTGCTAAATTTGAGTGCAAAGCAGAACATTTTCTCCCCACATTACAAATAGGACACCTGAAAATTTTCTACAACCTCCAATTCTTACTTCTTGAAAGTAGCATACTGGATTGCTCTTAAGACAATTTGAAAAAAAAAAAAAAAAAGCGTTCAAAAATACCCTGTACAAATTTGCCTTCTGAGGCAGATACTCCTGACATACAGCTGCACTTCAAAATTTATCATGGGAATAAGCATAAATTGTTTCTAAGTGGATCATGAATATTTATTCCTATGAAAACATTTAGCTTTGGAGAATAGTCTGAGAGAAGCTGTCTGGGGGTTGGGGTGGGAAGTAGCATACACAGAGTTATAGGGTAGCCTTTTTCTTCAGCAATGTTTGCAGACAATTCTTTTTTAGAGTTTAGGATGATCAAAATGACTAAGTTATTTAAGTACACAAAATCAGAGCCTTTTGAAAACTATGATTTAAAATTTCTGATGGGAATCATATCAAAGTGAATAAGTAGATGAATTTATAAATAATCTAGTTTATTCCTGAGTCACTGTTGACCTGTATACCAAGAGATGATAACATTCTGTTTTGTTCAGCCACTTACCTTTGTACATAGCTCAGTGTATATTTTTCACTGAATCTTAATTATTTGATTATATGTCTCTCATCCATCTGTGAGACACATGTCTTATTATTTGCTTACTATCCCTCATACAAAGAAGAGTTTCTGGCACACAGTGGACTTTTAGTTTTTCAGAACTGATTAAGGGGATGCATGAATGAATGAATGCTAAGTTACCTTTGTGACTTCAAGCAAATAACTTTTAATCTCTCTAGACCTGAGCTATCCCATACAATAGCCACTATCTATACACATGGCTATATGTGTAAAGTATACATTAGATTGTATGTATAAAATATGTATTGGATTTTGAAGACTTAATACCAAAATAAATAAAATAACTTACTAATAATAGTTTTCATGTTGACTGCATATTAAAATGACAATGTTTTGACTTTATTAGGTTAGATAAAATAATTATTTAAATGATTTCAACTACATCTTTTTACACTTTTTAACTTTTTATTTTGAAGTAATTATAAATTCTCAAAAAGTTACAAAAACGCTTCAGAGATGTTCTGAGTACCCTTCACCAAGTTTTTCCCAGTGGTAATATTTGACATAACTAATATGCAATATCAAAATATAAAAATTGACATTTTTACTGTTTACAATCCATATTCAGATTTCACAAGTTTTATATGCACACGTTTGGGGGTATGACTATGTATTTGTGTGAGTTCTATACAATTTTATTCTATAGTGTAGCTGTGTGTAATCACCACTACAATCAAGATCCAAAACCATTCCATCTCTACAAAGACCTCTCTTGAGCTATTTCTTTGCAGCTAAACCCACCTTACCCTACACCTCGTCCCTATACCTTGGCGACCACTAATCAGTTCTCCATCTCTATAATTTTGTCATTTAAGAAATATTATATAAAAGGAGCCATACATTATGTATACTTTTGGGATAATATCTTTTCACTCAGCATAATGTCCTTTATCAGAGTTGTTGCATGGAAGAACAGTAATTTCCTTTTTATTGCTTAGTAGTATTTATGGGATGGCTAACAACAGTTTAACAACCCAATGAAGGAGATCTGGGTTTTTTTTTCCAGTTTTTGGCTATTAAAAATAAAGCTTTTATGAACATTCACCTATAGTATTTCTATGAACATAAGTTTTTATTTCTATGAGATGAATGCCAATAAGTGGGATTGCTTGGGCATAGGTTAAATGTGTGTTCAGTATTTTTAGGAAACCAGTTGTCTAAGAAAATAGGTATACAGTGATATCTCATTGTGATTTTAATTTGTATTTCTCTAACAACTAATGATATTCAATATATTTTCATGTGCTTATTCACCATCTACATATCTTCTTTTTTAAAACAATGTCTCTTGCTCATTTTCTAATTGGTTGGGGTTTTTTGTTTGTTTTGTGTTTTTATTTTCTTTTTTATTGTTGAATTTTGAGATTTCTTTGTATATTCCAGGTACAAGTTCCTTGCCAGATATGTGGTTTACAAATATTTCTTCCCAGATTGTAAATTGTCTTTCCATCTTCTTTTGCAGAGCAAATTTTTAATTTCAACAACGTCCAAGGTACCAAATTTTTTCTTTTGCAAATCACTAGGTTCTTCTAAAAGTTTTACATTTTACATTTAAGTTCATAATCCGTTTTGAGTTAAAATGTTTTAAGTTGAGAGGTTTAGATCATGTTTCGATTTTTGTCTATGGGTATCCAATTGATCTGGCAACATTTGTTAAATTGCTTTTGCATCTTTATCGAAAGGGACATAGTTGTGTAGGTCTATTTCTGGATTCTATATTCTGTTCCATCAATCTGTAATATCTATCCCTTCACCAATACCAGATAGTCTTAATTAGTGGAGATATATAACAAGCCTTAAAATCAGGTAGACTGTATTCTCCTGGATTTATTAATTTATTCTTCTATTCTACTTATTCATTCTTCTATTCTTCTAATTTGTTATTTATTTTTCTTTTTAAAATTTGTTTTAGCTATTCTTTTTCAAATTTGCTTTAGCTATTCTACTTCCTTTGCCTTTTAATATAAATTTTAGAATAAGCTTCCATATATCTACAAATAATCTTGCTAAGATTTTAATGGGAATTGCATTACATTGGGGAAGAAATTATATATTAATTTTTACTATATTGAGCCTTTCATTCCTTGAATATAGTATGTCTATTTATTTAGATCTTTGATTTCTTCCATCAGAAATTAACAATTTTTAGTATACAAGTCTGGTCAAGTTTTATTAGATTTATACTTAAGCATGTTATTGTTGAGCTATTACAAGTGGTATTGTTTTCAATTATGGTTACAACATGTTCATTGCTAGTCTATAGAAATACAATTGATTTTTATATGCTGATCTTATATATCTGCAAGCTTGCTGAACCTATTAG
Organism: Microcebus murinus; assembly: GCF_040939455.1. Lineage (NCBI taxonomy): Eukaryota > Metazoa > Chordata > Mammalia > Primates > Cheirogaleidae > Microcebus > Microcebus murinus. Next base: position 97,954,542 of record NC_134136.1, read on the forward strand.
TTCTAGGAGGTATTTTTGTAGATTCCTTGTGATTTTATATGTAGATTATGTCATCTACAAATAGGAACAGTTTTATTTCTTCCTTTCTAATCAATATGCCTATATTTATTTTTCTCATCCTATTGCTATGGTTAGTGGTTTCAGTAGTATGTTGGATAAAAGTGGTGAGAGTGCCTACACTTGAATTGTTTCCAAACTTAAGTAGAAAACATTCAAACGTTCACTATTAATCATGAAGACATCTGTAGTTTTTTATAAGTGCTCTTTATCCTATTGAGGAAATTTCCCTCCATTCCTAGTTTGGTTGGAGTGTTTATCATAAATGGGTGAATTTTGTCAAATGCTTTTTCTGAATAAATTGATGTGATCATGTGATTTTTCTACTTTAGCCCAAAAATATGGTGTGTTAAGGTGATTGCTGTTTTAATATTCAACCAGCCCTTAGTATATGTGTGTGTCTGTATACATATATACATATATGTGTTTATATATTGTTGGATTCCATTTGCTAATATTTTTGATGTTTTTTTTTTTTCATCTGTGTTCATGGGAGATATTGGTCTGTAGTTTTCCCTTTTGTTTGTAATGTTTTTGTGTTTCTTCAGTATCAGAGTAATATTTGTCTAATAAAATGATTTAGGAAGTGCTTTCTCTTTCTTTTCTATCTTCTGGAAGAAAAGTTATAGAATATGTGTTAATTACTCTGTAAATTTTTTCTAGAATTCTCTAGCAAAAAGCACCTGGTGAGAGGATATATTTTGGGAGAGTTTTTAAAATACAAATTCAAAATTATCTGTTTCATAATGGGTGAGCTTTTGTAGTTTGTGATTTTTGAGGAATTAGTCCATTTCATCTAAGTTGGTAATTTTATGTGGGTAGTGTTTTTTGTTCTTAGTATTCCATTATTATTCTTGTCTTGTATATGAGGCCTGTTATGATATCAGTTGTTTTGTTCTTGATATTGGTAATGTATGTCTTCTCTATTTCTTTATTAGTCTTGCTGGATGTTTGTCAATTTTATTGATCTTTTTTAAAGAACCAGAGTTTTGTTTCATTGATTTATTCTGTTGTTTTTCTGTTTTCAAATTCATTGGTATCAGCTCTGATCTATATTACTGTTTTCCTTCTGTCTGCTTTGAGTTTATTTTGCTATTCTTTTCATAGTTCCTTAGAATAGAAAATTATATTGTTGATTTGAGACTTTTTCCTATTTTAATGTAACCATTTAGTGCTATAAATTTACCTCCTAGCACTGGATTAGCTGTAGCCCACAAATTTTGCTATGTTGCAATGTTACATTGTCATCTCCACTTCATTCTATGTGGTTTTTAAAGATTTCCTTTGAAACTTCCTTTGTGAACCATAGATTATTTAGAAAATTTTTTCTTTAATTTCTAAGTACTTGGATATTTTTCTGTTATGTTTCTGTTATTGATTTTAAGTTTCACACAATTGTGATCAGATAATGCAATCTATATGGTTTCAACTCTTCTAAAATGTGTTGAGATTTGTTTTATGACCCAGGATTTGGTCTATCATGGTGAAAGATCTATGGGCCTTGAAAAGAATATGTATTCTGCTATTATCAGTAAAATTTTCTATAAATGTCAGTTAGATTCTGTTGGCTTACGATGTTTTTAAGTTCTTTTATATCATTGCTTGTTTTCTATCTATTCTATCTTGTTTTCTTGTTTTCTATCTATTCTAGCCCCTCTATCAATTGCTAAGAGAGTGATGCTTAAGTTTCCAGGTATAATGATGAATTTATCAATTTTTCCTTTCAATTCCATCATTTTCTCTTTCATGTATTCTGGAGCCCTGTTACTGGATGTATACTCATTAAGGATTTCTATGTCTTCCTGGTCAATTGACACTTTTATTATTATACAATATACTTCTTTGTTCCTGCAATTTGTTTTTAGCTCTGAAGTCTATAGCTCTGAAGTCTACTTTAACAAATATTAATATAGCTACCTCTGCTTTTTGTGATTAAGTTTTCTGGTATATCTTTTTCAGTCTCTTTACTTTCAGTCTACTTACATCATCTTATTTGAAAAAAGTTTCTATTGAAGAAAGTTTCTTTTTTTTTTTTTTTTTTTTTGAGACAGAGTCTCGCTTTCTTGCCTAGGCTAGAGTGAGTGCCGTGGCGTCAGCCTAGCTCACAGCAACCTCAAACTCCTGGGCTTTAAGCAATCCTACTGCCTCAGCCTCCCGAGTTGCTGGGACTACAGGCACGAGCCACCATGCCCGGCTAATTTTTTATATATATATATATTAGTTGGCCAATTAATTTCTTTCTATTTTTATAGTAGAGACGGGGTCTCGCTCAGGCTGGTTTTGAACTCCTGACCTTGAGCAATCCGCCCGCCTCGGCCTCCCAGAGTGCTAGGATTACAAGCGTGAGCCACCGCGCCCGGCCTTGAAGAAAGTTTCTTTTAGACAGCATATCATTAGGTCATGACGTTTAATCTACTCTGCCAATCTCTCCTTTAACTGATGCACTTAGCAAATTTAAATAGTATAAATTTAAATTATATTTAATTTCAGTGTAATTATTATGTTAGAGCTTATGTCTGTCATTTTATTTTTTCTTTTCTCTTTATTCTCATTAGCGTGTGTGTGTGTGTGTGTGTGTGTGTGTGTGTTTGTGTTTGGTTTCTTTTCCTGACTTTCTGTGGTTTGGTGGCAATTTTTTTAGAATTCCATTTTGATTTATCTATAGTGCTTTTGAGTATGTATATTTGTATGGCTTTTTAGTGTTTGCTACATTATATATACATAACTTATCAGTCTACTGGTGTCACCGTTTTATAGTTTAATGAAGTATAGAAATCCTATTTATGTGCCTTATTCTTCCCCAATTATACAATAATTGTCTTACATATTTCTTCTACATACATTTAAAACCACATCATACACTGTTATGATTTTCTTTTTTTTTTTTTTTTTTTTTTTTTGAGACAGAGTCTCGCTTTGTTGCCCAGGCTAGAGTGAGTGCCATGGCGTCAGCCTAGCTCACAGCAACCTCAAACTCCTGGGCTCGAGCGATCCTTCTGTCTCAGCCTCCCGAGTAGCTGGGACTACAGGCATGCACCACCATGCCCGGCTAATTTTTTATATATATATCAGTTGGCCAATTAGTTTTCTTTCTATTTATAGTAGAGACGGGGTCTCGCTCTTGCTCAGGCTGGTTTTGAACTCCTGACCTTGAGCAATCCGCCCGCCTCGGCCTCCCAGAGAGCTAGGATTACAGGCGTGAGCCACCGCGCCCGGCCTGTTATGATTTTCATATCAATTGTCAACCATAATTAGAAAACTCAAGAAGCATACTATTATTTACACATATTTTTGCTTATTGCTTTCTTTCCTCCTTCTTGATATCCCCATGTTCCTTCTTTTATCATTTCCTTTCCATTTAGAGAATATCTTTAGCCACTATTTCACAGTAGGTCTGCTGGTGACAAATTTTCTTAGTTTCCTCACATCTGACATCATAATATCATTTTCATTTCTGAAGGTATTTTACCTGGATATGAAATTCTGGGTTGGTAGTCTTTCCTTTCAGTACTTGAAAATTATTGTGTCATTTCCTTCTGGCCTCTATGGCTTCTGATGAGAAATCTGCTATAATTTGAACTTCTGTTCCCCTAGGTAATATGTCATTTCTTTCTAGCTGTTTATAATAATTTTTCATTGTCTTTAGATTATAGAATTTTGATTATGATGTGTCTTGGCATGGATTTCTTTACGTTTATTGTGTTTGCACTTTGCCCATTTTCTTGAATCTGCAGGTTTATACTTTTCATGAAATTGGGAAAGTCTCAGTCATTATTCATTTGAATATTCATTTATACCTATATTCTTTCTCTCCTGGAAGTCCAATGACATGAATATTAGACCTTTTATTATTGTCCATGGGTTCCTGAGGCTCTGTTAATTGTTTTAAGTGTATTTTTTTCTGTCGTTAAAATTGGATAATTTTTAATGTTTTATCTTCAAGTTCATTGCTTTATTCCCCTCTCATCTCCACTTTTCTTGAGCTCGTGTAGTGAGTTTATTTCAATTATTTTATTTTTCAGTTCTAACATTTCCATTTAGTCCTTCATATTCTCTACTTCTTGGTAACACTTTCTTTTTTCTCATTTGTTTCAAGCATGTTCACAATTGCCATTGAACAATTTTTTATGATGGCTCCTCTTAAATCCTTTTGAGATAACTCTAATGTCTGTTTCTTCTAAATGTTGACATTTATTAATGATCTTTTCTCATTCAAGTTGAGATATTCCTGGTTCTTCTCTCTTGGACATCTGGTGTATTCTATTATGAAACTTTGGATCTTAGGTAAATCTTCTATTTTAGCAGGCCTCCACTAATACCATGTTGGTAAGGAGAGTCAGGCTGAGCCTCATTACTGCCAGCCAGGTGGAAGTTTGGGCTCCTCATCCAGCCTTCACCTTACACTGTGGAGAGAATGAGGTATGCTTCATTACTGGTGGGTAAGGGAGGAAGTCTAGGCTTCTCGTGTAGTTTCTACTGACATGATGGGGGTGAGTGTGTGGAGAGGTGTACCTCATTACCTCCGGGAAGTGCTAAAAATATAGTTTATCCACTTGGTCTCCTTGGACACCACCTAGTAAGAAGGGGGAAGGGACATCTCATTACCAAGGATGAAGGTGGAAATCTAGGCCCCTCTCTTGGCCTTTGCTGATGGGGACAGGAGGGTGGTTTTGTTTTTTGTTCTTTGTAATGGTGAATAGGGAAGTTATTATCAAAAAATTTTTCTTGCTTGCTAGGTTGCTCCTTTCTTTGACCTTTGGCTTATAAGAACAAGTTTTTTGGGGGACCTTTTAAAAATTTTTTTGGCTGTTCATGTGGGTGTTTCTGGGTTGCAGGCTTCTCCAGCACCCAGTCCAGGATATGAGAGAGGCAAAAAGAAAACCCAGGGAACTCATCATTGTGTCATTCCTCAAGTCCTGAAGTCCTTAGCTGGCATGCCACCTTCTCTCTAGATTTCAGAGTCTTATGTTTATTTTAAATAAATGTCCATGGATTTTAGCTATATTTACCAGGTAAAATAGGAAGATGTAGTCTATGTCATGTTGTCTGAATCAGAAGTCTCCCCTTCTTACTTTCTTTAAAATGTGGCTACTAGAAAATTTAAAATTGCATTTATGACACATCATATTTCTACTGGACAGAGTTATGTGTAGATCTTAGCTTTTTCAATTGTAAATAAGAGATGCTTCCTAAAGTCAATCCTTTACACCTCCAAAATTCCATGATTCTGAGGATTGTTGTTTGGCTTCTTTATACAATGCAAACCATATAGATGGTACCGTTGTTCTTTCTACTTACTTATATCACAGTTACCAGAAATGAAATAGTGTCCTTCAAATGCCTCAAAATAGAAGCAAGGGATAATTGAAGGTGGTCATTATTTTTAAAATGAATGCCAATATGTTACCTTTTCCATAGAAAGTAGTTGGTAAGCAACAATTTCTCCAGAGGAGCTTATTGCAGGTGCTAATCAGCTTTCACTATTTTTTTACTGTTTGTGCTGAAAAAAGAATTAATTATCTCAGTAGCCTTACTTCTTCATATACCTAATAAAGCATACCCCCACTCTGGAGAATAAACTAATTGATAGAGAAAGGTTTAATGCATAGCTAAAAATAGCAGTGTAATCTCCTTGAAAGAACTCTCAGAACTCCCCTTTCTCTTTTTAGACAGACTTTCCTTTACTGAAACTGCTAATGAATGGTTCTTGTATCCTTGTGATTCTCTCCTTCATCCTACATCCTCCCACATACTTTGAAAACTATTAAAGTTCATTTTCTTCCAATATTCATAAATAGTTTTCCTGAAATCCACTGGATCCATAACAGAACAATTCCAATACTCTGCCCATAAAATTATGGTTTCCTAGAAGCCCTGTTTGAAAATTAAGACAGTACCTTTGAGCTTTAGGTACAAGATGTAAAGTTCTCCACTCTATCATTACAAAGTTCCCCAGTGGCCTAGTTGTCTCTCATACAAATTGTTTCCTTTCCAATATGTGTTTCTCTATCACTTCATAAAAAGAAGGGCATTCTTGAAGGTCATTAATGATTTTCTTCTCTCAAATTCAGTAATCTACTTACCTGCTGTCCTTCTGAAGTATTTTATATTATGTACCAAACCTCCTGGACAAGTTCTCTTGCCTTATTTTCTGTTATATTGCCACTCTCTTCTGATTCTCTTGAGTCTTTCTTGTTTCTTCACCTATATTCCTGCTTTCCTCTTCTCATTATCTAATCCTATGAATTCTCTGGTTCCTTAAGATGTTCTTAAACCTGTCTTTCATTACTCTCTACTTCTTGGGAATATTCATTCCACTTTCAACTATAACTTCTATGCTGATTATTCTCAAATCTCTCTTCCTGTCTTTTCTTGGTGTGTTTTTAAACTTATTTTTTAAGTTTTTCTTTTTTTTATTTCAGAATATTACAGGGCTACAAACATTTTGGTCTGAACTACAGTCCCCAAATCTGCAGGCTCATTTAGCATTTCCCCTTGTATGTCCCCACAATACTACAAACCGGACATGACTGAAATCAAACTCCTCTGCTTCCCCTCCAACTTTCCTGTCAAATGGCTCCAAGATTCTCTGCTTCAACTAAGCAATCCTCCAACCCAGCAGATTGAGTCATCTTCCATTAAACACTCTTTTCATCCCATCTCTAGACTCAGGCACCGAATCAAGCATGTTTTTCCCTACAAACTGGAGTTGGGTACAGGGGAAACAGCCTTGAAGCTAATCAGATCTATGTTTAAATTTATCTAAATTATTTGCCATAACTTTGCATGAACTTAGATATATAACATCTCTGAGCATCAGTGTTTTCACATGAAAAAGGGGGAAAAAGTACCTACTATAGAGTTGTGATGATTTAATGAGATAATACACTATAAATGTCTGATATATTATAGGAGTCACATGGCAGAAAGGCTGAGGGGGTCTCTCTCACACCTTGTTTATAAGGACAAGCTAATCTGATTCATGAGGGCTCTGCTCTCATGACATAATCACCTCCCAAAGGCCCCATCTCTCAACACCATCACCTTGGCGGTTAGGATTTCAACATATGAATTTGGGGGAACACAAATATTCAGACAATATTAATCTAGTGCTTACAAGTACTTAGATTTCACATACCAGTAACATTTTCAAGTCTAATGTGGCTGTTGGCATTAGTTTTACATTTTTTTCTTGCCCTAGGAAATACCTTTAAAAATAATTTGAAATTCCCATTTCATTTTACAAGGATATTTTATAAAAGATAGAAGGGTATAATATTGGAATTTAAAAGTTTAAATTGAATAAATTTAGAGTTGTGAATAAAGCTTTTGTTTTATTTTATTCATTTTGATGTGGACCATAGGAAACTCTCAGGAAAATCCATGGACAGAGAACCTCCATAATTACCTCTCAATGCCTACTGTTTCTGTAGCAGGGATAATTGACACTTAGAGAGTTCCTACTATGCACCAAATGGTGTAACTTTGTGTGTGTCTCTGTATATGAGACAGGTATTACTATGCCATTCTACAGATAGAAAACTAAGGCATATGAAGTTGGGAATTTTCTAAAGGACTCACAGCAAATAAGTGGTCAAAGTAAGATTTGAACCCATTTCTTCAGGCTCCACTGTTGTTGACTGCTACCCCATATTGCTGTCATTTCTTTAGACTCTATGGTTGAGTATGATTCTGTACACAAAATAAACACACCGATATGTGCAATAATAATGGAAGCTTTTGCCACAATATATCACATACTCTGAACAGAATAATGGTCAGATATATCATCCCAAGAAGACTATTTCTATGAAGGTTATTTAGAAATGTAAAGTGCTATACAGATGCAAAATCAACTATAATTATTACAATCATCAGTGCTAACTTGAATTCCAGAAGTCAGGTTTGCCTTAGATCATCAAAGAAGGATAAAATATTATCAAGACTGTTTCTAAGGGACTCCCATATATAAGAATATTAGGCCATCAGCATTAAGACATCTATGGGAGAGTTCTGTGGAAACCAGAGTGATTGAAAATTAGCCCAATTCACTGCCTGCAATATTTCACACTCATACTGTTGCCTATAAGATTATAGGAAGCACCCTAAGTAAAATGGTGAAGACTGTCTTAAATATACTCTTGTCGTTCCTTATATTACCCTTATTTTTACCTTGGGACAAGCTTTACCCACCCTTCTACCAGAAACTCAATCCCTTCCTTCTTTGCCTCTGATTGCCCTGTAAGAATCTCTTAGCCAGCTGCTCAACTAGAGAGAATCTAATTGACAACTTCACATTTTTATGTTCTATTTTTCCAAGAGCATGTTAATAACATAACAAGCTATGAGCCACAGGGGTACATATCTAATGGGAACATTTTAGACACAAGGGATAAACCCATTATAGGGATATTTGGAGCAAGGGGTGTCACACTGATGGCCCTTAATTTAGGTGACAACCAATTTTTCCATCTAAGGCCAATAGTAGATGGTAATGAATGACCCTGAAGGTACAATCCCTCTTAGTACATGCACTACCCATAAAAGTCTTCTATCAGTTCTGTGTCATTGCAGTAATTCACCACAATGAGTTACACCTTAAAGTGCAGCTGTACTCAAATTTCATGACTACCCCCATCCCAACAACATGACTTTTCTTCACTTCACTTTCATGGCTTCTATTCTTCCATATGACTCACATAAAACAACAGGAGTAGAAGCAAGTCACTTCATAGTAGAGGAGCCCCTGTCCACAAGTCAAGAAATAGTTCCAGAAGTATACTCCCAATGATTTGCTGAGTACCTTTGGTGGAGTCTAGAAAGAATGTGGGGCCTCAATTTCGCTTTCTCTATAATGAGGGAGAAGAACAAGACAACTTCTGATGTATCTAATACATATTGAATTCTAAGGTTCTGTAATATTAAGTATTATTTAAAGATGAAAGCATAAAAACAGAGACAGAGAAACAACATAGTCTTCACTAAATAAAAGCCTTATTTTACTAAACAAATTTCCTTTTTAAATAGTCAATAAACTAGAAGATACTGGGAGTGCCTTAAAACTTTTAGTATAATTCATTGAGAAGTGTGGAAGGGTTATAATGTGATTTAATCAAAATATATCTGGTTGGACAACCAAATGAGAAAAATGGTTAGGTAATTTGTATTTATCCAGAGCAGTGTTTTCCAAATTATATTACAAAGAACATTACTAATTGCATAAAATACTTATAAGAATTGCATTTAAACTGGGATTGGGCCCTTGACAGTTGTCTGGATTTAGTAACTCACTTCTAAAAAATAGAGTATGGAAAGAGAAATAATAATTTTACAGTGGAGAAAATCTGAGTAACACAACTTAACCAGGTAACTGAGGTTAACGTTACCAATGATGGGTCATGTTGATATCGGGTATCCACCTCGCTAGTATGACATTATAAGAACAGCATTTCACCTCTGTGATATGTTTTTGCAAAGACCCACAACCCCAGTGTAATCATGAGAAATTACATCAGGCATACTCTATTTGAAGGACATTCTACAAAATGTCTGATCATTACTGCTCAAAACTGGCAAGGTTATGAAGAATAAGAAAATACTGAGAAATTCTCACAAATCTTACATGACAACTAAATGCAGTATGGTGTCTTGGACTGGATCCTGAAATAGAAAAAAATACATAAATGGAAAACTGGTGGTATAAAGTCTGGAGTGTAGTTAATAGTAACACACCAATAGTGTTTTCCTATATTTGACAAATGTATCATGATAATGTGAGATGATAAGATTAGAGAAAACTGAAACTGCTCAAAGGCTATATGGGAACCTCTCTGTATTATTTGTGTAAGTGTTCTGTAAATCTAAAATTATTCCAAATAAAAGTGTATTTAAATAATTGAAGAGGAGATCCACTGGAACTTCCTTTGGGAAACTTTAGGTTAAACAATTAATTTTCTCAATTTCCTGTAATTATCAGAGCACCTAGGATAGCTAGTAAGCATTGTGACTTTAACAGAGGGGGAATAGGGTGTTGTGTTTCCCAAACATATTTAGCCAGCAAATTTTTTCTTCAACAAGCATTTTTCAGGAAAAGTGCTGACGTAGAGAAGGTATCTCCCAATATGTCATAGACTTCTGTCCTATACTGGACTATGTTTAAATTTTAATCAGCGACTTTGGATGAAGAAAGAAAGATGCTACAAACATTAAATTGGCAGAATATTTGCAACTAGAAGATAATATGAAGAATGAGAGAATAATCATTAAAATTATATTTAATAGGCTACATCAATTGACCAAACTTAATGTGATGAATATAAAAGGATAAACATGTAATCTACTTTTAGTTAAGCAAATTACAAAAACAAAACAAAACAAAAAAAAACAGGTAAGTACAGGATAAAGAAGAATGGACTTAAATTCTCATCATATTACTGTGAGCAGCTTTGTGTCTCAGGAGTTCTTAGATCAAATGAGTACAACTATTGTGCTCAGTCAAGAGCCCCTAATAGAAGTAGTAAGGCCATTTATTCAGGTTTAGTTTAGTTTTTTTCCTAGCTCTATGTGCTACACTATAAAAAATCCTCAATGAACCATTTCCAAAGGAGCAGGAATAGGATGATGTGCATCTTGGACATGTCATCACAAGAAGTATTGAAGAAACTGGGAATATTACCCTGATGCACAGAAACCCTAAGGGAATTTAACAGTGATCCTTAAGCACACAAGGGGACAGAAAAATCAAACCTATTTTGTGTAACTTCAGACATCAGAAGAAGGACCTAAGGAAGTAAGAAGCAGCACATTTGGCTCAATACCACCTTTCCGCCTCAACTGTTATAATGCCTCATAATGGAATGGACATCCTTGAAATGAAGTGAGCTCCCTACCTCTGAGACTATTTAAATAGAAGTTGAGTGTTCACCTGTCTAAACTGTCGCTAGGGTGTCTTTTACATTGTACCTAATAAATGACTTCTACATAGCCTTCTAGTGCTAAAACCTTAGAATCTACCAAACCGCAGGCAACAAAAAAAATTAAGAGGCACTGAGAAAAGTGGCAAACCATTGAAAAGAGCCCCTAAGGTACCTTAGGCACCACTCTACCTCTCTTCTAACCATCACCTCTGCAATAGTATCTGGAAACCGCCTGAACAAGTATTGGAGTTTAGCTGAAAAAATAAGAGGCAAAATGCCATCCCTGAGTGTGCACCTAAGACATTTCTGATGGTATAATTTAAGTTACACTAGAGAGAGGACAGGGAAGTGATGAATTTATCTAGAAAATTTATTGCATTTACTCCAAAAGAAATTTACCAAAATCAACGTGCAAATATATAAATAAATAAGTTAATTTTTTTAATTCACTATTTTTTTCCTCTTATGGAAATAATTGGCTTATAAAAAGGACAATGTATATAAGCTCAAGGCCTGCTTCAAGGCAGCTCCCAAACTGAGCCAGAACTATTGGGAGGAGAGTGAAAGAGGAATCCAGGACACATAAATTAAGGGAAGCAGTTACTTTCAGGGTCCTTTAAGTGCCAGCAGGCTCAGCCCTGGGGAGGTCCTGCCTCTTTAAATGTTGCGTCACAACGGGCTGCTTACCTCACCCTAGTCCCGGCCCTGTGATTGGTCCGCTAAGAGCGTCAACATTGGTTTCCTGGTAACGGGAGCGCGGCTAGTCAGTAGTACCAGCAAACAACTGGCACTACTGGCTGTTGGTTCAGAGGCTCCAGAGAAGAGACCGCAGACTCGACCTTCTCCCCAACATTATGTAGGTGAGAGGCTGGCGCCAACACTACCAGTATCCCACAATGTCCCGGGCCCCAGAGTGGAAGAGGGCAGAACCTAATCCGAGAAACCATGGGGCCAGCTGGGATGGCAGAGGTGGAAGAGGCAGCGGCAGGAGTGGCCCCTCCGGCCATCCTGGGCCTAGGCCTCCAGGCTCCCATGAACCACCACTCTGCTTTAGAGTGAGAAACAACATGGTTGGTGCGGTAATTGGTCGTGGTGGGTCGAAAATAAACGATCTACAACGTTTGACAAACACTAAAATACAAATCATAAAGGGGGATTCTGAAGCAGAGGTAAAAATTTTTGGCAGCATGGACATGAAAGCAAAGGCTAAAGCAGCTATAGAGACTCTTGTTAAAAAACAAGAAAGCTACAAGTTAGAATACAATGTTGATAATGCGGCATCCCACCCCCCAGCTGGAAGAGATTTAAGCACAACTGACATTGCTAGAGAACATCAGCCATCGCTAGACTGGGATCAAATCAAGGCAACAGCTGTGGAATGGGAAAAAAGAAAATGGACTGATTTACCACCAATTAAGAAAAACTTTTACATAGAATCCAAAGCGACAAGCTCCATGTCTGAAGAGCAGGTAGAAAATTGGAGAAAGGAAAATTTCAACATAATGTGTGATGACTTGAAAGATGGTGAAAAACGTCGTATCCCTAATCCAACTTGTAACTTTGAAGATGCTTTTCAGGACTACTTGGAGCTTATGCAAAACATAACAGAGGCAGGTTTTAAAAATCCAACACCAATTCAGTCTCAGGCTTGGCCAATTGTTCTACAAGGAATAGATCTGATAGGAGTTGCCCAAACTGGAACAGGCAAAACATTGTCCTATTTAATACCCGGCTTTATTCATCTTGACTCTCAACCAATATCTAGAGAAGAAAGGAATGGACCTGGGATGCTGGTCCTTACACCTACTAGAGAATTAGCTCTTCAGGTAGAAGCTGAATGTTCTAAGTATTCATATAAAGGTCTTAAAAGTGTTTGCATCTATGGTGGCAGAAATAGAGAGAGACAAATACGGGACGTCACCAAAGGTGTAGATATCATTATTGCAACTCCTGGCAGACTGAACGATCTGCAAATGAATAACCTTGTTAACCTAAGAAGCATAACTTTCTTGGTCTTAGATGAAGCAGATAAAATGCTGGATCTGGGATTTGAACCCCAGATAATGAAGATTTTATTAGATGTGCGCCCAGACCGGCAAACTGTTATGACGAGTGCAACTTGGCCAGCTGCTGTTCGTCGACTTGCACATTCTTATTTGAAAGAGCCTATGATTGTTTATGTTGGGACTCTAGATCTAGTTGCTGTAAACACAGTGAAGCAAAATATAATTGTTACCACAGAAACAGAAAAACGAGCACTTATCCAAGAATTTTTAGAGAGCATGTCACCCAACGACAAAGTCATCGTGTTTGTCAGCCGAAAACTTATTGCTGATGACTTATCAAGTGACTTAGGAATCCAAGGCATACCTGTACAATCACTGCATGGCGACAGAGAACAAATTGACAGAGAGCGGGCGCTAGAAGACTTCAAAAGTGGAAAAGTAAAAATATTGATAGCCACTGATTTAGCATCCCGAGGTCTTGATGTTAATGATATCACACACGTATACAACTATGATTTCCCACGGAATATTGAAGAATATGTACACAGAATCGGGCGTACTGGAAGAGCAGGAAAGACTGGCACATCAATTACCCTTATCACTCAAGATGATTCAAAGATTGCCAGTGAATTGATTAAAATTCTGAAAAGAGCAAATCAGAGTGTTCCAGAAGATCTTGTGAAAATGGCTGAGCAATATAAATTTCAACAACAAAAAAGGGGTGCAGGAAGAAGATCAAGAAAACCTGGAGAAAAATCCAAGGACTTTTATTAATGTTTACGTTGAAAAGTTGTACCAGGTTACTGGAAGATTCAAGGCATGTTAAAGATATGCAGTATTCAAGTTACATAAGGAAGTTTTGGAAATATACTGGCAGTTTGAAGACACAACCAAATCTTAAATAATACTGCTAACCCTTCAATACTGTGTGTGTTCCTTAATAAAAAAAAAATGTTTTAAAATGAAAGCGTGAGAGATTATGTAAAAAAAAAACAAACTTAAAAATGTTATGTGTTAGTTAAAGTCTAATTTCTTTTATAGTCTGCCATGTACATGTGGCTTCTCTAAAACACATGGTAGCAAACAATAGTGCTTTTCTTGCTTTAAAGTAGTTGTACTAAACTGAAGCATAGCTTCAAGCTTATCCCAGTCAAAATATTCTTTTTCCCCCTAGCGGTTGGTGCCACAGCAATCCCTAAAATATCTCTATCATTCCCTAAATTTTTTAGTTCATTAGAAAATAAGTTCCAAATTTTCTAGAAGATTCCACAATTCTATTTTATCAAAAGGATGTAACCAACAAACCAGGGTATCTGATTCAGTGGGAATCAGATCCTTATATGAATTCTGTCACCATTGGTTAAAAATTCTGAGGAGGTCACTTGCATTCTCTAGGTCTCAATTTCTCCACTCATAAAATGGGATGGTTATATTAAGTAATTTGGGGTCCCCTTTCACCTCTAAAATTATAACTAAAACGGTGTACGCTAGCCTTATATTAACATTTCCTTATCTAATCTAGGGAAAATGGTATACTTGTATAATAAATCAAAGAATTCCTTTTTAATCACCAGAATAGTGCATTCTGTACTTTCATTGATTTTTGTAATGTAACTAACAGGTTTTCTTTTTATTCTTTGCTTTTCTTTTTATCATATTTTATTTTTAATTCAGTTTGCCTTGGAAAGGCCAAAACCACATATACACATAAATCAGGGAAAAAATGAATGTGAAAGAAAAATTTATCTACTGGAGAAAACATTATAAACACAATCAAATGACACTTTTGCCATAGGAACCAATTTTAGTAAAACTCTTCCTAATTTTATCTATGTCTATCTCTTATGCCTTATTTAAAAGCAATATGCACCTCACAACTGTAAAAAGAAATCCGCACAATGATACCAAATAAACTTTAAAATTTAGTGTTCCATGAGAACATTAGAATTAGCTAAGCCTTAACATTTCTGGTAAAATAGAAAAATTAATGTAACAATCTTTTTCCCCAGCATGCCTCAGCTGTGACCACAAATAAGTCAGAAAGTAAGGGGAGGAAAGAGGTAAACACTCTAGGTATAGATATTTGAGGTTTCAAGTATGGTTTTAAAGGGTTTTTTATATAGGCCTCAATATCACCTGATAAAATTAATAACTATGGTTAACATTTTTGAGTGAGATATACCAGGTGCTTTATCTCATAATCTCTAATATTATAAGAAACTCATTCAGAAAGTAATCTTACTCCTATTTTTCAGAAGATGAAGCAAGGTCAGAGGAGCTAATTTGCCTAAGGTCACTAAATCTGGTTAAAGATGAGTTAAGTGATATTTTAACCCAGAAGTACATAATTCCAAAATTTACATCATTTTTATTTCAGTACAGTTACATGCAAGACAATACTCTTTTGTCTTGAGGTTGCCTATAAATTCAGATTTAGTGAAATAGGCAAGTGTATGCAAATTTAATGCAAAGTCAATCTATAGCAGAGGCTGTAATAGAAGCTCAAATGCCCTGTTCCTGTTCACTCAGGAGAGATGATGGATGTTTAGTAAGTTAGAGTTTATGTTATTTGCCAGAATATTTGCTAGGGGCAATGCTATATTTGTTTAAAAAAATGCAACAATTAAACCACTTGAGATAGAGAGTGAGGTTCCACAGTCACATTTAAGTAACAATAGCAAAAATTATCACTTAATATCTTCAAGTAAGAAAAGGAGAGAAGTGTACATTTCTTCTACAAGGAAAGGCTGAAAAGAAGAGCCAGTGTATGGAGAAAGGTAAGTAGAAACAGAACAACATTTCTCAACCAGGAGTGATTTTGCTCCCTAAGAGACCTTTGACAATATCTGGAGAGAGTATTGTTTGTTACAACTTGGGGGGGGGGGGATGAGGTGGTACTAGCATCTAGTGGGTAAGAGGCTGCTAAACACCCTACAATTTATCAGACAGCCCCATACAACAAAGAATTATCTGGCCCAGAACAATAGTGCTGAGATGGATAATCCCTGAGACAGCATAAGCAAAACAAAACAATCAAAACCAATTACATAGTAACCAAAAATGGACTTTGAAGGAAAAAAATAAAGGGTTTCTAAGCTTTATCTTGTGGGGTTATGCAGAAAAAAAACCCTTCAAATTTCCTATCTTTGGTATAGTCTGCCTCAGTGGTTCTCCACCAGGGCCAATTTTGTCAATGTTTACATACAGATTTTTTTGTCACAACTGGGGCTTGTGGTGGTGGTATTGGCATCTACTCAGTGGATTCCAGGGGTGCCACTAAACATCTCACAATGCATAGAAGAGCTCCCTACAACAAAGAATTATCTGGCCCAAATGTCAGTAGTACCACAGTTGGGAAACCCTGCAATAGTAAACAAAAATAAAACTCCAAACCTAGTTGAAGAGAAACCAAGATGGGACAAGGAAAGGAAAGGAAAGGAAAGGAAAGGAAAGGAAAGGAAAGGAAAGGAAAGGAAAGGAAAGGAAAGGAAAGGAAAGGAAAGGAAAGGAAAGGGGAAAGGAAAGGGGAAAGGAAAGGGGAAAGGAAAGGGGAAAGGAAAGGGGAAAGGAAAGGGGAAAGGAAAGGGGAAAGGAAAGGGGAAAGGAAAGGGGAAAGGAAAGGGGAAAGGAAAGGGGAAAGGAAAGGGGAAAGGAAAGGGGAAAGGAAAGGGGAAAGGAAAGGGGAAAGGAAAGGGGAAAGGAAAGGGGAAAGGAAAGGGGAAAGGAAAGGGGAAAGGAAAGGGGAAAGGAAAGGGGAAAGGAAAGGGGAAAGGAAAGGGGAAAGGAAAGGGGAAAGGAAAGGGGAAAGGAAAGGGGAAAGGAAAGGAAAAGGATATTTATTTGTTTTCCACTGTGCAGTATAAAACCCTCCACTAAATTTCCTATCTTTAGTATAATCTATATTTCTCAACTGGAGTTGCCCCACTAAGGGACATTTGGCAATGTCTGGAGACAGTTTTAGTTGACCCTAGTAGGAAGCAGGTTTGGTACTGTCATCTAGTGGGTAGAGGTCAAGGATAAACATTTCATAATGCGTAGGACAGCATCCTACAACATGGATTTTTTCAG
Organism: Microcebus murinus; assembly: GCF_040939455.1. Taxonomy (NCBI): domain Eukaryota; kingdom Metazoa; phylum Chordata; class Mammalia; order Primates; family Cheirogaleidae; genus Microcebus; species Microcebus murinus. Next base: position 97,971,589 of record NC_134136.1, read on the forward strand.
CCCAAAATGTATAGTGTTGAGGTCAAGAAACTGTAGTTTACATTGATTGACCAACAAAGTTTTTGTGTGAGTAAATTATTTTTCAGAAATTCAAAGAAATACTGTTACACATACAAATTGGGATGGATTGAAAGCAAGGCATTGAACACATATTGACACAGGAGTCAAACTATGAGGATTCACCTGACCTCAGAGTTATTCCTGTAAGATTCTTAGCATGGTGACTCACATTTTAGTAAGTTTTCAACAAATATTAGATCCTTTCCACCCTCCTTCTCCCATCACCCATTATATAATGCTTGTTCACTATTCAGGGTACTGCTTAGGCTGTTTTCCCCATTTGGAATGCCTTTTTTCCCTTTCCTCTCTGCCAAGTCAAATCATATTCATCATTCTGAGTCTAGCCAAAGTGCCACATCTTCCCCAAGCTTCTATCTGTTTTTCTTCATTTCAAATTTCTATAGTTCTTATCAAACAAAAATGTTGACATATATACCATACTAGTTTGCATTCCTACAGAGACAACTTTGAAAAATTCAAATGAATTAAGAGAAATTGCACTACTAGGTATTTAAATACATTATCAAAAATATAATAGTTAAAATCATTTTATTCCCTGTAATTGACAAACCATGAGCAAGAACTCTCCAGAGCTAAATCTACAGAAGAATCTAGTATGCAATAAAAGTAGAGTTTTAAATCAGTGAAGAAAGAAAAATCAATTCCAAATCAAATAAATAAAATAAATAAATGAAAAATACATGATATGTAGCAGGACAATGGATCAACCAAAAAAAAACTCCTACTATTAGATTTTTGTTCTTTATAAAAAATAAAAGAACTTGAAGTTTATATAGGAAAATAATTTCTGATATCAAAGTGAAAAATAATTTTAAACATAAAAGCAACCACACCAATTAAAGGTAAATATTAGTAAGTTTGACAATGTAAAGATGAAAATCTTCTCAATGTCAAAAATACCAACAAAGGCAAAGGAAACATCAGAAAATAATTGCAAATGTATAACATAATCATAGTTATTGATATTTAATATACAGAGCTTTTTATATATAAAAAATGAAAGATGAATCCCATAATGGAAATATGGGCAGAAATATAAAAGTCAACTCATCAGACATACAATTAAATAACAGAGATGTAAAAAAGTGCTTGGACTTGTTTATAATCAAAAGAATAAAAATTAAACCAATGACATAACTCTTTTCTCTAGTAAATTGGGCTAGGATTAGGAAAAAAACACCCAAAATACCTAATGCTACAAAGGACACAAGGAAAGTTACAATTTGGTATAATTATGATCCTTGGAGGGATGGTTGAGATTATGCATAAAATCTGTGTATGTTTAATAAATTTTGGCCCAGTAATATCACTTCTAGGCACTTACCCTAAAGAGATAATCAGATATACATACCAATATTTATAAACAAAGCTACTTATCATAGTGTTAATTAAAATAATTAATAAAAACCCTCAAAGTCCAACAATAGGGTACTAGTTATATAAATTGCAGCATATTCACTTCTGATTTAAAATAGTAGAGATAATATTCTTAAAGAATATTTAAAAATATGAGGGAAAACAGTTTATAAAATGATCTTGATTGCTTTTAGAAAATTACATTGGCCCATATATCTATATAACCAAAAACATGAAATGGGCACACACACAGATTAATGATAATGATGGTTTTCTACATTATGGGATTATGGATGATTTTAATCTTCATTTTCTAAAATTTCTATAAAATAATATTACTTTTATTATAATAAAAATAATGTCAAACATAACTTTTGAATAATTGCTTCAAAAGTAACTTAATGGATAAGTAAATGACTGAAGAAATTAATTCAACAGGCATTACATTTGAAAGTCTTCAAAATACAAGCATCTCTTGTCTTTTGCCCACTTAAAATGTAAATGTCATTAATAGGAAAGATCTCTTTTCTACCACTGCATCATAAGTACTAAAGACAATGCTTGGAGCATAGTAGAAGCACAGTAAGTATCTAAATGAATGAAAATAAGTTTATTCTTTTTTTCATTGAGAAAAAGTAGGCTTTTCTATTTCTATTCTTTGTTCTGACTGGGACATCTGTTGGCCTACACCTCACCTTCTGTTTAATAAGAAGAATATATGTTGTTTGCATATTTTATACATAGCACCCACATAAAAGGACATTTTAATCTCATTTTACAGATTAAGAGATGAATGCTCAGAAAGGTTGCATAGCTTTCCCAAGTTCAAAAGTGGGTAAATACATCTTATTATCTCTTGCTGAAAATTATAGACTCAATAAAGCAAGATAGAGTGTACAGAATCATAGGAGAGATTAAAAAGACATTATTAGGGAAAGCACACAGATACCTCAGTTTGTAGCAAAATATTAATAATTACCCTATAACGTTATTTTTCACATCATGCAATATTTTTGCTATTCTTCTTCCTGGGCCTTAAGTGTCTCTGCAGCTTCCTAGCACTAGAGAAACCTGCATGGTAAACTGAAAGCTTAAAATGAGAGAATTACAATCATTGCATAAAGTAATCAGACTTTCACAAGTCCTTTTAAAAGATTAGCCTAAATGGTTCAGTTGGATATCCATTCACTTAGGCATTTAGTCAACTGTGGAACCATGACAATAAAAGTCAGAAATGATCTGAAGAAAGGCTGCGGTAAAGCCTTTCTACTCCTGACAGGGGGGAAGGATGATAATACTTGGGGAGTGCTAGACAAGCAAAAGAACCTGCCAGTGTAGCAAGTCATAAATTCAGTCTCAATTTATAACTTTTAATGTCTGAATTTCTGGGAATAAAATTACAAAGTGCCACCTTTACCATATTAGGAGGGCAGACACCAGTGGTTTACCTACCCAACAGTCACCCCTACCAGCTCTCTACCACATCCCTTCCTATTTGCTGGCATAATCCACTTCCTGATATAGAGGTGGCAAAAGCCAGAAATTCACTTCCCTAGCCTCTCTTACAGATAAGCATGGGCATGTGACACAAACCTCACCTATGGCACTGACAGAAAAGTCTGGTTGGCAGCTTTAGAGGAAAATCTCCCTCTGTTACAAAGAGAGACGTGAGGATAAGCTCTCCTTCCTGCTTGTATACACAGTTGTGTGAAGACCTGAGGCTGTGATAGTCATTTTTAGACAATGGAGAAATAAATCTGAAGAAGAATACCAACATACTAAGTATGATCAAGTGGAAACTTGGAAAGTTCCTGGATAGTATAACTGTGCTGCTGAATTAAATCCTATGTGGCAGCTAGAGAGGTGTGCAATTCAGATCTTAATTCAAGAAAGAGCTTGTTGATCAGCTGTGAAGAGTGCAGTTAGCTGACAGCCCCCAGCTGCAAACAATCCATAGTAGCATCTAGGCCCAGGCCAAGTTCTTCCAGAAAGCCTCAGCCAGTAACTGAGCACAGTGGACATTAGGGCCCAGTCATTTCTGCCCAACATGGAACTCTCCTATGTGGGACATATTTGCAGCAGAGCTCCCTGTTAGGCCAGCTCTGATTTCACGGAGCCTCGCTGCAGTTGTAGGCTGTTCCTATCCAATCCTTCTTTCTTTCCACTCCCCTTTCACAGGTATCAGACCTGAGCTGCAGTCAGAAGGATTTCCCTCACTATTTCTGATACTTTTCTTTCTTTATTTTTCATAGGGGTTACCCCCAGTAAATATTGGACAATACATCCAGGAATCTCCTACCTCTCAACCTTGTATTATAAGAAATAATAAATGTCTTTATCAATCATTATTAGTTGATTATTGTATTACCAGCAGCCCAAAGCATCTTAACTGATAAATTGGAAAAATAGCCATAAAATATCATGTATTGAGGCAGCGAATTTTCCATCATTGAGAAGAGGCTCTGATGAGGTGTACTTTACTTGGATGAGAGTTGACTATAATAAGCAAATTAAATTCTTTTCCTGGATGTTTATTTAATAGGGACACTGAAAAGGCAGGATTCTATAGGGAATTGCTGTAATTTTATAAAACTTGGAAACATATCAAACAAGCCCAGCTTTTGAACAGTCAGCAGCAATTAGAGAAAGAAGTGAGAAACCGGCAGAGTAGAAAACTTGAGCTGCAGTCATGAAGAGACCCAATATCAAGGTCATCTGAACCAATAGCTTTAACAGCATTCACACTTGGCTGCACCTGGAATACATCACTGGCTCTGACATATTTGAAATGTAGCCAACCAGAGAATTTCTTGCAATCAACAGCCTAGAGGGGCTCAGGGTGAACAATTCTACCTAATGGAGATACATAGCCAAAAGCAATGGGAGTCTTCTCATGAACACCAGGAAATAAAAAAAAAAAAAAAAAATCTTTTCACATGGGGGAGGGAATAAGGAAAGAAGATTTGATGGGCCATCCTTGTTTTCCCACCTAAATTTGCAAATCCAATTTAAGAAAAAGCACAAAGCAAGTATTTTCTACAAGAATATTGAGAAAGTCAGCAAGAACATTTCACTCCTTCCCTCCTCCCTTCCTGTAACCCCAGTGCCCTTCCCTTAATAAAAAAAGAAAAAAGGTAATTCAGGATTTCTTGGTGTATTGATTGGATAAAAATCTATAATTAAATGGAAAAATGGAAGGAGAGCTGGTCTTCTCTCTTTATGCTGACTCCTCCATTTCATTTCCCAATTGCTGCTAAAGCTGTTCAGTGCCATTCAAGTTCACAAAACTACTATAATCTTTGATGCCTCCTCCCCACCTAGCAATGCAATGATACTGAAAATCAGCACTACTTTCCCATCACATGTAAATGTTATCCTTCAGGTCCCCACGCCTACAGCAAATTTCTGCTTTCTTCTAGCTCTTCCAGCAGGGTAAAATGTCTCTAGTGATGTTTACCTAGCTTATATAAAGTCCATCCAATCTTCCTAAGCTTACAATGCATGGTAAACTTTCAGCAATAAGTGTACTGATGTGTTTTGGGGTCCTAATTAAAATTTCAGTTGGAACCTATTTCTCACATTCAGAAAAATCCCTTTGAAACCCAAACTAATTGCTTTTTGGCTTGTGTCCTGTGAGGTCCTATATGCCATTTTACATAAATGCTTTAATTTTCTCTGGAATCAAGAAATGTGGCCTTGTCATATCTCTTCCCAGGCATTCTGTCTTTGCTTTATTTGTAGACCCTTCCTACAACACGCACACTCTTTTATAGTGCCTTCCCATGAAGCACTACATGACATTCCGTTCTAACTTAATTGTGTTCTCTCCTGGGTAAAAAGATGGTAAAATGATGGTAACTAGAGGAAATCAGTGTTTCCTGCTTCTGGAAAACAGTCTTCTCCTTACCCACCCTTCTACAACATATACACATACAAGTACACACACACACATACACATGCACACACTGTGTGTGTCAGGTTTTCCTGAGAACACACAGCCTGCCTGACTACTACCTCCTCCAAATCTCATTCTGTCATTCAGAGCCTAGCACGTCATGCACTGTATGAAGAGTAAACTGAATTTTCTGTTCATGAAGATGAGGGACAAAGGTCTCCCCTCTCTTTTTCAGAAAATACCAGTTGCTGCCTCCAGATTCAAGCATAATATAATAGTTAACAGTGTAGTCTCAGGAGTCAAAAAGACTTGACTGTAAGTCTCAGTTTGGCCACTTACAATCAGTTACATGAGTTTGGGCAAGTTATATAAAGGCTCTAAGTCTTGGTTTACTCAGCTATAAAATATGGATGGTGGTTTTAATTTGTATTTCATGAAGACTAAATGATATACGTATAAAACATCCAGTATAAAAAAACTTAATATTAGACTTGATAGGTTTTTAAAACAGGAGAAAATGGTAAGAGGAAATGGTGATAACAATAAGGCCAATTCCACCTAGTTGTTACTCTCACAAGTTATAAATGTTAACATATCATAAAAGAATTTCAAAAACATGGTCATTTTGCTTAGGGAGTTGTTTCCATGGGAAGGACACCTATTTGGTCTCTATCTATGGAACATGTATGTTCTTGACCTCTGCTTTTCTCTGCCTATTCCATTCTTTTTTTTTTTTTTTTTTTTTTTTTTTGAGACAGAGTCTCGCTTTCTTGCCTAGGTTAAAGTGAGTGCCGTGGCGTCAGCCTAGCTCACAGCAACCTCAAACTCCTGGGCTTAAGCAATCCTCCTGCCTCAGCCTCCCCAGTTGCTGGGACTACAGGCACGAGCCACCATACCCGGCTAATTTTTATATATATATATATATTAGTTGGCCAATTAATTTCTTTCTATTTTTTATAGTAGAGACGGGGTCTCGCTCAGGCTGGTTTTGAACTCCTGACCTCGAGCAATCCGCCCGCCTCGGCCTCCCAGAGTGCTAGGATTACAAGCGTGAGCCACCGCGCCTGGCCCTATTCCATTCTTTATCTTCCACAAACTGCCTTTTGCTGTTTCTTCATGTATATAGTAGAATATGGCTGGTTTCATAGCTCCCTGATCTTTGTTACATCTGTTCATGCCATCAATCTAGATTGAGCTAGGATGTCCCAGCTCCAAGTTTCTAACTCTGTAAGAGAGGACCTGATTTGTCTCATTTGGATCAGGGACCACTAATGGTCCATTCAAGTGTTGTGGGTGGGAGGACTGGTGGTGACAGGGTCCTTTAACACAAACATTAGTTGCTAGGACCCCATCCCTGTGTTTGAGGGAAGATAAACTTCAGAAAAAGGGGACGACCATTGAAGCTATAGTATTAAATTGTTTTGCTTATAAAGAAAGCTCATATATATTTATCATATTATGGATTCAGTTATCACTTCTGGTTGTCATGCAGACACAAAGTTATTTTTTAGCATTTCTTTGAAATATGAGAATTTTCATAGTATCTAGAGAATCAATTCTTTGGTATATAAATTAATATTTATTTTATCACATATTTTTATCTGTCCCATTCTTTCTAGAAACTGTCATAAGATCATCTGACGAGCAATATTTACTTCTAATGAATTTTAATAACTATTTTCCAAGAAGGACAGCACTCACAATAATACTTATATATCATCATCATCATCTCCCAGGCCTATTCTTTGTAAAATCTGAAGCTGGTAAATTAATACATTTTCATGTTTAAAATATGATAACTCATAAACTTAAATTTATCTGTACCCAAAACATTTTTACATGAAACATAGTTTCATTATCATTATCATTATCATATTTACATTTTAGCACTAAATATACATGTTGAACTTTCCACTTATGATTTGGATAAGAAAAAAATATTTCTTGGCACTATCTTTTTTTCATATCATCCAAAACCACACAGATATTGATTTAGGATAACTCTTCAAATACAACACAGAATTCTTTTATTATTTACCACATATCTAATTCATTATCATTTCGTGATCATTTATCATCGATATGGTATCTCAATATATCAGTGTTCTATGCTAATATTTAAGTAGCTAATGTAGAAAACTAAAATACTAATCACATTGCCTGCTTCAGAAAATATCTTAGAGCATAACACTGGATGTTCTAGAAAATATAAATCTTAAGATTGTACAAAGTATTACTTGAAGGTCAAAGAACATAGAAGAGAAGGAAAATAAACTATAGATTAAATTTCTACTAAACCATTAAGGCAACGATGTTTCAAAGACAAAATTGGCTGATTCAGAGGAAATGTTTTGTGGAATTTTTTTGCCAGATATGTTTTTTGCTATCATATAGATGGCTGCTATAATTTTTTTAACATATTCAATCATACCAGGTATTATGGTAGGGCTAGGAGTTGAAGGGCTTATATAGGTCTATTCACCCCAACTCTAAACCCTAAAAGTTCCTAATTCAACCATAATTTTGTATACAGAAAAGAATAAATGGGCCAGATCACTGGTTTTTCATGCTTAGATGGCCAGGGCCAATGATCTCTATTACTAAAATCAAGGCTCATCATTTATGCAGAAACCTAATCCTGTAGGTTTTCATGGCAAACCCTGGTGCTTCTTGAGCCTTCAGCCAGACCTAAATGAAAGACTTGTGTTCCTGTGAAAAACATATAAGCAAGGACACTGTTTCTAGTGGTAACGAAACTGAAGTATGGTGTCTCTGGCAAGTATACATGTCCCAATCTAGCATCTATGCCCGATTCATCTAATTCTGGAGTGTTCAAAGAAAGTCTTCATTATTTTGCCAGCAATCCCACCATTTGACCATCCTGTATTCCTTGGATCATGTGGCCTGACATAGCTCAGAGTCCTCCTGGGATATGACCAATAAGCAACTAACCATTGTGACATTGGTGTCTGACCATGTTCCTGACACTATTGATAAGAGAAATACTATAAAGTAGAGCTAAGTCTCTCTTCTGGAGCTGTGAAGAAGTGAAAAGCTCTGTGGCTTTGAAAGTAGAGAGATCTAGGTCCTATACAAGCTCTACCATGTTACTTATGTTCATTTTATTAAAATAATGGAATATAATGCAAATTTTAAAAGATGTGAACATTTAACCTTAGAAAGTGTTAATATTTTGTCATATTTGTTTAGATCTTATTTGGTTAAGAAATTAAAGATTATAGAGTGCTAAGTCCTCCTACCTTATCCTATTTCCCTCCCTTGCACTCTGAAGCGAATTGCTCTCCTAAAGTTGGTATATTTCCTTCCTCTGTATACTTTCTGTGTTTAGAACTTATGCATGTGCCTATACATAATAAATAGTATTATTTTTCATGTTTTCAATTTTACATAAATGATGTCATACCATATGAATGCTTTTAAACTTTTTCTTTGCTCATTATGTAGTGAAATTTATCAAAGATGATATATATATAGACATGGTTCATTCATTTAAATTGCTGAATAGCACGCCATTCTATGGTTATTTGACAATTTATTTATCCATTACTCTAGGCATAGACATAGAGGTTATTTGCAGGGTTTTTTTGCTTTGTTTTGCTATTACAAGCAATGCTATAGTGAACATTCTTATATTAGTTTCCTCATGCATGTATGCATGCATGTATGCAGGAGTTTCTCCAAGGCACATACAGGACTGCCATTCAAGTGAAGTAGACAAATATGACGATGCCAGTCATTTACAGCTTATATTTGTTCTGATTGGTTGGTATCTCTGATAGCAGCTGTTAAATATTTTGAATATCACCCCTTGATACATACCTAGAAGTGCAATTGCTGGGTCATACAGAATGTTCATTTTCATCTTTACTAGATATTGTCCATAGCTCTTCAAAGTGGTTTAACCAATTTACACTCCCAGCAGTAGTTTAATGTGAGCATTCCTATTTCCCTACAAGTGGAACTGTTAGGCTTTCTAACTTTCACTGGTCTGATGAGTGTGAAGTGATATCTTGTAGTTTTAATTTGCAGTTTCCTGATTACCAGCCACGTGAAACATCATCTGTTGTCAGCCATTCAGAACTCTTCTTTTGGAAATTGCCTATTCTTAGCCTTTACTCCATTTTCTATCAGGCTGTCTATCTTTTTCTGGTTGATTTATAGGTTTACTGTATTTCTTCTCCATATTAATCCTTTGTCAATTATATGGACTGCTAATTTTTTTTTATCTGTGGATTATCTTTCATTTTCTTTGTGGTGCCTCTCAATCTATAGAATACCACCATTTGTTAGCTCTATGAATTTGGATAAACCATTTAAACTCTCAATATATCCACTTACTCATTTATAAAATGAAGTCAATAATGACTCTTTTATAAGATTGTTGTGAATAAAAAATGAAATTACAAACGTACAGGGATGAGGAATATGCAATAAATAGTTTTCTTCCTGTGGTCCTACCCTCAAACAGAAGGGGAAACAAGAGCCCACTATTATACAAATATCTTCATTGAGCTAAGGCATGCCAAAAAGGAAGTCATGTGGATGCTTGAACAGAAGGATTAGTTGACTAGATCATATAACTCACTCAATAAATATTTATTGAACCCTTCCTATGTGCCATGCATAGAAATAGAGTAGAAAGCAAAACAGATGGAGGCTTATCTAATGGGAGAGAGACAGACAACAAGTACACAAACTATTATTTCCTACAATGCCAGGATGAAGAAAGTTAACAGTATATATGAGGATTACAAAATGATTGAGAGGTACAACTTCATGTGGGGTAGTTAGAAAAGTCCCATCATGGAGGAGATTGAAGCAGAAACCCAGAAGAATTAAGGAAGGGAGCATGTGAGGGAAGTATATACAAAGTCCCCAAGACCCTGGCATGCTTGTAAATCAAGGAGACAATAGCAAGGCAAAGAGTGACAGGAGAGGGATCCAGGGACCAGATAATGACCTTGGAGGGCACAACAAGAATTCTAGATTTTATTCAAAGTGTGATGAAAGATCCCTCAAGGGCTTTGGACAGAGGAGCAACATGTTATAATTTATATTTTAAAAGGATCCATTCAACTACAGGATGGATAAAAGGCTGCAGAAGAGTAGGAGAGGAAGTATGGTGATCATAGGAGGCTGCTTTTGTTGCATTGAAGATTTACAAAGCCATTCTGGTCATTTCCCCAGGATTCATAAAAATAAAGTACTGTGAACTGAAATTTCAAATGCTGCAAATGGCATTATTTCTATTTACTCTTACTGGACAATACATATTTAATCCAGAACCCAGAAAAACACAAAAAATAGTGGCAAAAACAAATGACAAAACAGTAGTTCTAAATGTATTTACCTCTCATTTGCACTGGCTAGTTTGTGCATTTTTCTTTGGCTTAAAATATCAAGGCCTATTTAGGATGGTTACTACCTGTAGATTTTTTTTTAAGTGTCAAAAGTCTTGGGTACAAACAGTAGCTTCCCCATGATTATTTTTTGGACATCATTATTCAGTGACATGGAGAGGTCATACCTAACCTTCCCTCTCAAGAAATGCTGGTTATCTGATAATGAATTTTTCCCAATTCTCTCTCACTCTCCAAGGTGTTCTAATTGATTTTTCTCCCTGTTGTTTAGAATCTAAGGTTATTTAATTAATGGGTTTCTCTTACACAAATAGAAAAACTCAGCATGACCAAAGTCAGAATGGTCAACGGCTCAGCTCTTCCCTGCCGCCAAGCTGTAACACCTTATTAAGTCTGATTCCCCTAGCCTGCCTGCCAATCCACAGGTGCTTCACATTGTGTTCAAAAAGTTGCTGTTTCTGCATTGAAATCATCAGTTTTATTTCTTAAGAAATTATTCTTAAAGCAGATATTCCCAATTTTTGGATGTGAAAAGGAATCACACAGAGATCTTGTTAAAATGCAGATTTGGACTTGGAAGATCTGGGTCGGGGTCCAGGATTATGCATTTCCCAGATGATGCTGATGCTGGTGATCTGAGAACCATACTATAACAGCAAGGTCCTAAGTTGAAGACAACTAACTAGAGCTCAGCTTTAAACATTATTAAAATATATACAGATGTTCCTCAATTTACTATGGGGTTACCTCCCAATAAATCCTACCACAAGTTGAAAATAAATATCCTAAGTAGAAAATGCATTTAATACACCTAATGTCCTGAAGATTACAGCTTAGCCTATCCTAACTTAAATGTGCTCAGAACACTTACAGTAGTCTAGAATTGGGAAATAGCATCTAACACAAAGACTATTTTATAGTAAAGTAGTGACTATCTCATGCAATTTATTGAATATTGTACATTATGTTGAAATGTGATGGTTTCACACAATTGTAAAGTTAAAACATTGTAAGTCAAGCCATCATTAAGTTGGGGACAGTCTGTATGTATATATTTTCATGTTCATTTCAGGGTTCACCAGGGAAACAGAACTAATAGGATATATATTTATGTATATGTATAAAGAGATTTGTGAGAAAGAGTTGGCTAACATGACTATAGAGGCTAAGAAGTCACAAAATCTGTCATCTGCAAGCCCAAGACAACCAATAGCATAGTTCTTATCCAGGCGTCCTCAAACTATGGCCCACGGGCCACATGCGGGTGTTTTTGCCCATTTGTTTTTTTACTTCAAAATAAGACATGTGCAGTGTGCATAGGAATTTATTCATAGTGTTTTTTTTTAAACTACAGTCTGGCCCTCCAACGGTCTGAGGGACAATGAACTGGCCTACTGTTTAAAAAGTTTGAGGACCCCTGTTTATCCAAAGCCTGAAGGCCTGTGAACCGGGAGAATTGATGGTATAAGTCCCAGTCCTAGGGTAGGAGAAGACTAATGTCCCAGCTCAGTCAGGCAGAGAGCAAGAATTCTCACTTCCTCTGCCTTTTTGTTCTATTCAGGCCCTCAACTGATTGAATAAGGCCTACTCATGTTGGGGAAGGCAATCTGTGTTACTCAGTCTACAAATTCAAATGTTAATCTCTTCTGGAAACACCCTCACAGATGCAACCAGAAATAATGTTTAACCAAATGTCTGGGCAACCCCCCAATCAAGCTGACACATAAAATTGACCATCACAGCATTATATATAATATACATATATATGTATATTTATATATAATGTATATATATATTATATACATATAAAATATATGTGTATTTATACATGTATATATTTGGAATATATTTAAAACAGTTACTACTTGTACATAAGTATGTGTCAAATGGCTTGGGTAAAAAGTAGTTAGCACCATGATGTTTCTTTGAGCATCATTATTTGATGACAAGGAGAGATCAAGCCTAAACATTCAAGTTGAAAATTTGAAAGCTTAACTAAGTATGGCATACATAATAATAATTTACCATCTTGCAATAAAAACCTAAATAGCTATTTTCCCCACCATATAAGATCTTTTTAGAAAGGAGGGAACTTATTTGTCTTTGGTGGAATTTCTTCAAGGCCAATAGTGCACAATGCTGAATGTGTTCAGTCCTCAGCCCTGGTTCTCAAAATGTGTTCCCAGAACCAGTAGCATCAGAATCACCTGGGAATGTGTTAAAATTCAAAATTTCATGCCCCACCCAGACCTACTGAATCAGAAATACTTGTTTGTAGGTCCCAGATATCTGTGTTTGAATCAATCCTCCAAATGATTTTGAATTTTGAGAACCACTGCTCTATAGGACCAGTTATTTTATTTCCATTTCTAAATAAAATGCCTTCATATGATTTTCTTAAATTTGCTACATAAGACTGCTTTAAAAAATAGCCCTACAACCCCCATAAACTCCATCTATGTAGTGTTTTGCACATATAAATGAATCAATAAATACAAATTTGGCATAAGGGGGAAGATTAATATAATTTTCCCCACAATTTACAATATATCTTCTTTCTTTACTAATGCAGCTATTAGCTATTCATTGCATGAAGAAGGAATCCCAAAATGTGATACAGAAATTAACATTTAAAATTTTAGGCAATTTATAGCAAGTATAAGCTCTCAGGAGGCAAGCTTGATATTGCTTTGAGGGCCACTTCTCAATTTCTTATACAAAGAATATGTAGGCATTGTTCTTTCCTCATCTCAAAGTTTATTCCTCCTGGGAAGAATCCATTTGAACCATTCCTTCTATATAATTGACTATTTATATGCAGCTATTACTGGCAAACTTTACCCTCTTGAGGGCCACTAACCATGCCTGGGTTACTTTTATGATAAAATGTCACCAGGAGATAAGAATCTAACTATGGAAAAACTCCAAGCTGGTTTTCTTAAGCATTCTATGGAAAAATATCATCAGGTCTACACATGGGTCTACTTCAGTCCTGGGCCCCACAAAAAAAAATTATTCGACACAAGTAATTGGTAAATTCTAATTAATTTCTGAGAGAGCACCCCTAAGTTTCCATCATACCACATTTAGTGCTAGCAGTGGTCTTGGAAATAGCTAGAAGTAGTTTCGTGGCATTATTTAGAATTAGAATCTGTAACATTTCAACATCAAATACACTTCATAAATCATAAACATCCCTGAACTGCATTTTAATCTGGAATTTTTGGAAACTTATATTTTATGTCCTAACTTTTACTCACCTTTTATATTACATGTTTTCAACATTTTTATCTGCTATATATCTACTCATTTAAAAAGTTTAACCTCCTGAGCATGGACATATTAAATATAATAACAAAAGGAGTAAATTAATCTGTTTTTGTAAGAAGGATATTAATAAACAATTTAAGCAAAAATATTAATAAATTTATAATAGCTAATTTTACATGTCCAGTTGGCTGAGCCATGGTGCCCAGATATTTGGTCAAACATTATTCTGGATGTTTCTGTGAAGGTGTTTTTGGATGAGATTAACATTTTTTTAATTAACATGTAAATCAGTGGATTTCGCGTAAAAAATATAATCCTCCATATATGTGTGGGTATCATCCAATCAGTTGAAAGCCTTAAAGGAACAAAGACTGATCTCCCTCAAGCAAGAAGGAATTCAGCCATCACACTTCATGGAGATTCTAACTAAAACTCTTCTCTAAGTCTCCAGCCTGCCTGTCTACCTCATCAGAATTTGGATTCACCAAGCCTTCACCAATTCCTCAAAATATTTCTCTCTCTCTCTCTCTCTCTCTCTCTCTCTCTCTCTCTCCACACACAGATACACACACACACACACACACACACACACACACACACAATGGGTTCTGTTTCTCTAGAGAACTCTGACTAATATAAAACTGTTAAGGATAAATTTTGAAAAGGTAAAGTCATATTTCTCATACAAATATAAAAATGATCTTTTGTCAACATTTTTATTAATTCATTCATTAATAAAATGAACATAAATGCAAAGCTAACTATTTCCATGGCAGAATATGCACATATATAGACAAGTATCACTCAGGCATCATTTGCATTGCTATCAGTTATCTATAACTTAGTTGTAAAACAGCTCAAAGACTATTAAAGGCACACAGCTCCATATGCTCAGGTAACTAAGGAAGGGTGCTAGATGAAGTCTTGTCTTTCATTGAAGACACCCACTTCAAGGCCTTTTGCAATTTTACTGATAGCAGGTTTCCAATGTAAGATAGGCAAAATATGTATACATATATATACAAATGTGTTTGTGTACATAAATACAAATGCCTATATAGACACACTTTTCCCAGGAAACTAATGTATATCTCACAGAATTGCTATGAAAACTATGTAATAAACTTAGTATGCAGTGATGTTCTAATCAAACGGAGCCACTTTAAAACACAGATAACATTTAGGGCCCAATCTCCCCATTCTGAAACTTTGTTCCAAGTTTACCATTTGGACATCCTCCTCCTTTCTACCTCTCCCTATCAAAACCTGGAAATAACATGTAATTCTCTCACAATGAGATAAAAATATAGGTAAGCTTCCAGTGATAATAGAGGAGATAGGAAATGAGGGAAAAAGTCTTCAACCTAAAGAAACAAAGTGCTAATTGGAATTAAAAGCATCAAATCTAGAGTTGCAAAGGTGTTTCAAGGTTAAGATATCCTTCCTGAGATCCCTAAAATCACACTCCAGAACAATATGCCCTCTTATTCCTGGAGGTAGGGTGAGGCCTATGAGGCCTACCTAGCATTTGCATACACATACACACAAGCACACATACATATATATACACATGTGCATATAAGATATTATCAAGAATGTATATGTTCAACCTTGCCTTTATTTTGGCACATAATGAAAACCAATCTACAAAGTTTACTTGATAGAACCCCCAAAGAGAAAATGTTCCCTCTAAAGTAGCCATCTTGTGCTTATTCACTGATTCATGGGCAATGCTCCTCCCACAGAGAATTTCTTCCTGAAATAAAATGTCTATCTGCCTTTAAGATAGACATTTATCTGTCTGGCATATACTCAGCACGGGCCAGTCGGAGGACAGGGAGATAAATGTACTAAATAGATCTGTAAGGACCTCCCCTTTCCCTCACTGTGGTGATCCTTAATTTCTTGATTTCATACCTACTACCGCCAAGAAAAAGGTCCCCCTTCTTCCTTAGCAGTGAAAGAAAAGCCCATCAGCTCATTCGAGACTTTGCTTCAGCTACAGAAGTTGGGAAAGTAGAATTTTATCTTCTTGACACATGTTGTTTTAGCTCTTAGTGAAATAAATGGTTTCTATATTACACATCATTATTCATATGTGAAAACTGGTTTTTTTTCTAAAACATCTGAAAAAGGTTTGCAATTTGGATTATCCCTTATCATTTTGATTTTTCTTCAGCTGTGTTTAAGGAGTTCCATGTATAAAAAATTCATAAATATTCAGCATCAAGGCTGAAAGGAGAGTAGAGAAAAAAAAACTAATATTCTGCCCCTCAAAAGTTCAAATTAGAGAAACAGTATACAGTTTTCACACCAAGTAGCAGTATGAAGAGGTGAGTATTCATTTAAAAAAATAATCATCCTTAACATAATGAGTGAGATGTGTACCATCTGGGGGATGGTCACACTGGAAACTCAGACTTGTGGGGGAAGGAGGGGAAAGGGCATTATTTGAAACCTTAAAATTTGTACCCCCATAATATGCCAAAATAAAAAATAATAATAATCATTCTTAAAACTGCTAAAATACTCCTTTTCTCAGAAAAGTTTAGAGTTTTGTTTATTACTGAAAATGGATGGGCTTTAATTTTGTGTTCTTTAAACTTGGAGTAGAATATATATTGGTCCCTATGTACAACTCAGGTCAGATTCCTAATGAAATTTCAAGTCCTATTCAGGACTACACAACAGAAGAGGGATTGAGGAATCATCAAAGAGTTTGGGAACAAGAATGACAAAGATGGAAACAGGGTTGCAAAATAAGATCTTTGCAGAGAAATAATTTAAAAACTGAGAAACAATTTAATAACCAATTTCAATTGCTAAAAATGATGATGACCAACTAAGGAATAGTAACTCCATTTGAAATGTGGTCAAGCTAAAATAACAATAGTAAACTGCAGGCAAATGGATCAAGTTAGACATAAAGGGTATTTTCTCTCTGAAATAAAGATGATAAAATGTTAATGTATATTGTAGAAGAACGATGACAGTTTTTCTATCAATTCATTAACACATTCATCTAGTAAATCTGACTCCCACCTGTTACTTCTCTCTCCTCATCTCCTCCCTCCCTCTCCATTGCTTATTCTGCTCTTGTCTTGCTGGCCTGTGCTGCCTTAAATCTCCAGATACATCTCTATTTCAGAGCTTTGCACTTGCTTTTCCCTCTTCTTGAAAAACTTTTCCTGTGGGAAGATGACTTTGGGTCACTCCCTCTCTTCCCTTAGGTCTTTACTATAAAAATACCCTCTCAGTGAGGCCTTCCCTGGCTACCCTTCCTTTTGACAGCTTCTATTATCTTTCCTTGATTTATTTATCCTCCTTAGCACATAATCATTACTTAACATACTTAGAAGTATTCCATTATATGAATGTACCAAAGAATTTTTAGCCATTCATCTAGTGAAAGAAATTTGGATTGTCTCTAGTTTTTTTATATTACAAGCAAAGCTACTATGAATATTCCTGAACAGCTTTTACTTTGAACATAAATATTCATTTATCTAGAGTAGGTATCTAGAAGTGGGATTGCTAGGTCATGTACAAGTGTATGTTTATAAGAAAATGCCAAACTGTTTTCCCAAGTAGCAATACCATTATTTTGTTGTTGTTGTTGTTGTTGTTGTTTTGCATCCCACCAGCAATGCATAAGACTTCTAGTCTTTGCATCCTGGACAGTACTTGGTATTGTCATTATTTTTTATTATAGCCATTCTAATGGGTAGGTAGTGGTATCGCACCATGGTTTGAAATTGAATTTCCCTAATGGGTAATGATGTTGGCCATTGTTTCGTGTGCTTTTTTGTTAGCATTATATCCACATTGATGAAGCATCTATTCAAGATTTTGCTTGTTGTTTTGTGTCTGGCTTCTTTTGCTCAATATTATTTTTTTAACTTTTGGCTTTGAAATAATTATAAACTTGCAAGAAGTTGCAAAAATAGGACATAGAGTTCTATAAATGCTTCAACCAGCTTCCTCCATTGGTAATATATAACTATAGTAAAATACCAAAACCAGGAAATTGACACCACTACAATACTGTTAGCCAGACTATAGACCTTATTCAAGTTTCACCAGTTTTCATGCATTCGTGTGTGTGTGTGTGTCTGTGTGTGTGTGTGTGTGTGTGTGTGTGTGTAGTTCTAGGCAATTTGATCCTATTTCCAGATTCATGTAACCACCAACAAATCAAGATATAGAATTGTTCCATCTCCACAAGGAAACTCTCTCATGCTACTGCTTTCTAATCTCACCAATTCCCCACCCTCTGTTCTTATCCTTTACTAACCACTAATCTGTTCTTCAACTCAGTATTTTTGCCATTTCTAGAATGTAGCATAACTAGAAACATACAGTATTCAGGCTTTGAAATTGTCCTTTTTCACTAGAACTACTGCCCTTGAGATCCATCCAAGTTGTTGCATGCATCAGTACTTTGTTCCTTTTTATTGCTGAGTAGTATTCCATGGTATGAATGTGCCAAAATTTTTTTAACCAATCACCCATTGAAAGACATTTGGGTTGTTTCTAGTTTGGGGCTATTACAAATAAGCTGCTATGAACATTCATGTACCAGTTTTTGTCTGAATATAATTTGTCATCTCTCTGGGAAAAATGACCATAAGAGTAATTGCTGGTTTGTATGCTAAATGCATGTTTAGTTTTATAAGAAACTGCCAAAATATTTTAAAAAGTAGATGAACTATTTTACATTTCCAACACCAATGTATGAGAGATTCAATTTCTCTGCATCCTCACCAACTATTTTTTATTTTAGCCATTATAATAGATATGTATCTTCCTGTGGTTTTACTTTGCATTTCTCTAATAGCAAATGATGCATCTTTTCATCTACTTTTTTAGCTGTCTGAATCTCTCTTTTTCTGAAATGTCTGTTCATGTCTTTTGCACATGTTGCAAGTAGAATATTTGACAGTTGAGTTTTGAGTGTTCTTACTATGCTCTAGATATAAGTTATTTGTTGAATATATGACTTTCAAATGTCACTCCCAGTCTGTGGTTTATCATCTCATCCTCTTAACAGGAATTTTCACCAAAAAAATTGTTTTAAAGTCCAATTTATCAATTTTTTTTCTTTTCTGGATCCTGTTCTGTTGTCATGCCTAAAATCTTTTCACCTAGCCTTAGGTCCTGAAGATTTGCTTATTTTTTAAGTTTTTTATAGTTTTGCATTTAAATCCCTGATACATTTTAAATTTATTTTTGTATAAGGTGTGAAGTTTATGTCAAGGTTCAATTTTTCCTATGGATGTCCAATTGCTCCATTGCCATTTGTTGAAAAGACTATCCTTCCTCCAGTGAATTGCTTTTGCTCATTTTTCCATTATTTGTATGGACCTATTAATGGATTCTATATTCAATTCCATTGATCTATGTGCCTATCTTCCCAATAATGCCATATTGTCTTTTTTGTTAATGCTCCTTTTTTATTTGCACAGAATTTTTTAAATTTTATTTCAAAATCTTAATGGGGTACAAATGCTTTTGATACATGGCTCTAGTTAGGGCTATAAATGTGCCCATACCCCAAATAGTGTTCATTGTACATGTTAGGTGGGTTTTTGACCCTCCCCTCCTCCTGCTCCCCCCACCCCCTAATTGATTTCCAGTGACTTTTACTTCCCTCTGTCTATACTGTCTTGATTACTGTAGCTATATAATAATAGTAAATTTTAATTTCTTCTTTTTCAAAATTGCTTTAGATATTCTGACTCCATTGAAAATAAATTTCATAATGAGTTTATTTACCTACAAAAATTCTTGCTGGGATTTTGATATTCATTGTGTTAAATCTATATATCAACGTGGAGAGAATTAACATATTTATTATCTTAGGTCTTCCAATCATGAACACTCTTAGGTTCTCCATTTATTTAGATCTACTTTGATTTAATTCATGAACATTTGATATTTTTCAATATTTGAAGTCTGAATGTTTTGTTAGATTAATACCTAAGTATTTCATTTTTTGGAGCTATTGTAAGTTGTATTACTTTTTTTTTTTTTTTTTTTTTTTTGAGACAGAGTCTCACTCTGTTGCTATGGCTAGAATGCAGTGATGTCATAATAACTGACAGCAACCTCAAGCTCCTGGGCTCAAGCATACTCCTGCCTCAGTTTTCCATGTAGCTGGGACTACAGGTCCTATATCACCACGTCTAGATAATTTTTTCTATTTTTAATGGAGACAAGGTCTCTTGCTCAGGCTGATCTCAAACTCCTGACCTCAAGTGACCCTCCTGCCTCAGCTTTCCAGAGTGCTAGGATTATAGGCACGAGCCACCACACCCAGCCTTGCATTTCATTTTTAATTTTTGTTTCCACATATGTTTGTTGCTAGCATATAGAAATATGATTGATTTTTGTGTGTTGATCTTGTACCTGGCAACTTTATTGGGCTTGTCTATTAATTATAAGAGTTTTATAAATTTCAAAATTGCATTGTTTTCTTTTTTTCAAATTGCAAAAGTAATGTATATTTATTAAAAATAATTTCAAATAGTATAGAAATAGAAGAAAAATAAAATCCACCCCAGGTTTTTTCCCCCTTAAAATTTTTTTTTATTTCAAAGCATTATGGGGATACAAATGCTTTTGGTTAACTGGATCACTTTTATAATGCTTGAGTCATGATTATAAGTGTGCCCGTCACCCAGATAGTTCATTGTACCCGTTAGGTAGGTTTTGGCCCACCCCTCCTTCACCCTCTCCCCTGCTTGATTTCCATTTTGTTTAACTTCCCTTAAGCAGGTGTAGCCATTCTGGTATCAAATAAAATTGACTTTAAATCAACAATAGTAAAGAAAGACAAAGGTGGTCATTATATAATGGTAAAGGGAGCAATTCAATAAGAAGACATAACAATCATAAATATCTGTACACCTAACACAGGAGCGCTCAGATTCATAAAGCAAACCATACTAGATCTAAGCAAAGAGATAAACAGCAGCATCATAATTGCTGGGGACTTCAACACCCCACTGACAGAACTGGACAGATCATCCAAGCAGAAAATAAAGAAACACTGGACTTAAATAAGACTCTAGAACAAATGGGCCTAACAGACATTTACAGAACACTTTACCCCAAAACTACTAATATATATTCTTCTCATCAGCACATGGAACATTCTCCAAGATTGATCATATTTTAGGCATTGTTTGTTTTCTTAATATTGAGTTATAACAAATCTTTAATTATTCCAAATAGAAATAATTTGCTGGATATGTGATTTATACATATTTTTCCCACTCTTTAGCTTCTCTTTTCATTTTCTTCACAATATCTTTCACAGAGCAACAGTTTTTAGTTTTGATGAAGTCCGCTTTGTCAATTTTTCTTTAATTGTTCATGCTATCACTGTCTTATCTAAGAACTCTTTGCCTAATCTCAGGTTATAAAAATTGTTCACCTGTATTTTCTAAGATATATACTTTTCCATTTTCCATTTAAATCTATGATCTATTAAGTTGATTTTATAAGGTGTGAAGTTTAGTTCAAATTTTATTTTTTACATATGAATGTCCAATAGTTTCAATACCATTTGTTAAAATGGGTGTCCTTTCTTCATTAAATTGTTTTTGCACCTTTGTCAAAAATCAATTGGCCATATTTGTATGGGTCCATTTCTGAGCTCTCTAGTCTACTGGATTGATCTATGTATCTGTTTTTGAGCCAAAATGACATTGCTTGACTACTGTAGTTTTTAATTTATTAAGGAAATATATATATATATATATATATATATGTAAAATTTGCAAGCCTTGTCCTTTTAAAGTATATAGTTCAATGGTAATAAATACATTTATATTCTTTTTTACCTTTGTTCCCCCTTCTCCCCTCCCCTTCCTGGCCTCTGGTGACCACTAATCTACTCTCTGTCTCTATGAGATACACTTTTTTAGCTCCCACGTATGAGTGAAAACAGGCAATATTTGTCTTTCTGTGCTTCACTTATTTCACTTAACACAATAACCTCCAGTTCGATCCATGTTGCTGGAAATTACACGTTTTCATTCTTTTTATGGCTGAATAATATTCCATTGTGTATATATACCACATTTTCTTCATTAGTTGATCCATTGACAGGCACTTAGGATTCCATATCTTGGCTATTGTGAATAGTGCTGCAATAAACATGGGAGTTCATGTATCTCTGATATATTGATTTCCTTTCTTTTGGATTTATACCCAATAGTGGGATTACTAGATCATATGGAAATTATATTTTTAATTTTGGGGGGAACCTCATGCTGATCTCCATAGTGGCTGTACTAATTTACATTGCCATGAATAGTGTACAAGGTTTCCCGTTTCTCCACATCCTCATCAGCATCAGTTATTGCCTGTCTTTTGAAACAAGCCATTTTAACTGGGCTGAAATGATTATCTCACCATGATTTTTATTTTTATTTCTCTGATGATTAGTGATGATGAGCATTTTTTATATATGTATTGGCCATCTGTATGTTTTCTTTTGAGAACTGTTTAGATCTTTGCCTATTTTTAAATCAGATTATTTGCTTTTTTTGCTACTGAGTTGTTTGAGCTTATATCTTCTGGTTAATAATCCCTCATCAGATCATCAGATAGATAGTTTGCAAATATATTCTCCCATTCTTTGGGCTGTCTCTTCACTTTGTTGAGTGTGTTCTTTGATGTTCAGAAGCTTTTTAGTTTGTTGTAATCTCAATTTTCTATTTTTGTTCTGGTTACCTGTGCTTTTGAGGTCTTACACAAAAAAAATCTTTGTGTAGACCAATGTCCTGGAGCATTTTCCCAAAGTATTGTTTGGTAGTTTCATAGTTTCAGGTCTTAGATTTAAGTCACTAATCCATTTTGATTCAATTATTGTGAATAGAGAGAAATAGGATTCTAGTTTCAGTTCTCTGAATATAGTTACATGGTTTTCCCAGCACCATTTATTGAAAAGACTATCCTTTCCCCATAGTAACTGCCTAAGCCTTTGTCAAAGATGAGCTAGTTGTAAATGTGTGGATTTATATTTGGGTTCACTCTTCTGTTTCATTGGTTTTATGTCTGTTTTATGCCAGTCCCATTCTGTTTTGGTTACAATAGCTCTAGTATAATTTGAGGTCAGGTAAGGTGATTCCTCCAGTTTTGCTCTTTTTGCCCAGGATAGCTTTGGCTATATTGGGTCTTTTGCGGTTCCATTTAAATTTAAGGATTATTTTTTCTATTTCTGTGAAGAATGTCATTGGTATTTTGATAGAGATTGTATTGAGTCTATAGATAACTTTGGGTAGTACGGACATTTTTACAATATTGATTCTTCCAACCCATGAGCATGGAATATCTTTCCATTTTTTGTGTCCTCTTCAATTTCCTTCATCAATGTTTTATAGTTTTCATTATAGGGATCTTTCATTTCTTTGGTTATTCCTGGGTATTTTATTTTAGTGGTAGCTATTATAAATAGGATTACTTTCTTGGTTTCTTTTTCAGATTGTTTACTGTTGGCATATAGAAAAATGCTACTGATTTTTGTATGTTGATTTTGTAGTCTGCAGCATTACTGAATTTGTTTATAATTTCTAACATCTCCCATCTGGGAGATGGACACACTTGTAGCTCTGACTTGGGTGGGGCAAAGGCAATATATGCAACCTAAAGATTTATATCCCTGTAATATTCTAAAAGAAAATTTAAAAAAATTGTTAAGTTTTATTTTATGTCTCTTGATACATTCTCTTAGTCAATGTTCCATGTGCATTTGACAATAATGTATACTCTGCCGTTGATTTGTAGAGCATTCTATAAATGTCAACTATACAGTTAATTTATGACAGACATTTTTCTATATCTTTGTGGATTTTCTGTCTATTAGTTCTACCAATTATTGAGAGAAGATTATTGAGGTCTCCAACTGTAATTGTGGTTTGTTCAATTTTTTTCCTCTATTTTTCTCTGCTTCCTCTTTACTGTTTTCTTTTAGGATATTAGAATATTTTAGTGTTCTATTTTAATTTTTCTATTTTTTTACTACATACCCCTATGTAGTTTTGAGTGGCTGTTATAGGAATTATAATGTACATATTGAACATTTTGTTGTCTATATAGAATCAATATTTTACCATTTCAAGTGGTAAGCAGAAACCTTTCCAACATATAAGTCCCTTTTACCCTACCGCCTTTATGTTGTATTAATAATTGTCTTATGTATAACACTGACCAACATTAAAAACCTTTCAGACAACATTATATTTTTGTTTTCAGTAATCAATATTTTAAATAACTCAAGAAGAGAATAATAGCCTGTTATATTTACTCAGATATTTGCAATTTCTCTTTCTTTTTACTCTTCATATTGCAAGTTTCTTTCTGATATCATTTTCCTTCCTTCTGAATATCTTCCCTTAGCAAGTCTTTCAGAGCAGTTCTGCTGGCAACAAATTCTCTTAATTATTCTTCATCTGAGATTGTCTTTACATTTTTGAAGGGTGGTTTTTGTTTGATATAGAAGTCTGGGTTGACAGTTCTCCATTTTTATCACTTTTAAAATGTTGGTCTAATTCCTTCTGCCATCCGTGGTTTCTGATGAGAAATCAGTTCTTGACCGAAACATTAATCCCCCTATAAATAATATAGTGCTTTTCTCTGCTTGCTTTCAAGATTCTTTATTTGACTTTATTTTCAGCAATTTGATTATGATATGTCTGGGTATGAATTTCTTTGGGTTTGTCCTGTTTGGGATATACTGAACTTCTTGAATCTGTAGTATTGAATCTGTAGTCAGTTCACGTCTTTCTTTAAATCTGGGAAAATTTTTGCCACTGTTTCCTCAAATGTTTTTATGCATGCCACTTTCTCCTCTCTGTTTTGAATTCCAATGACCCAGATGTTAGAACTTTTGTTATTATCCCACAGGTCTCTGAGGCCATTATCATTTTTTATATTTTTATTTATATCTTTTTTTCTTTTTTGGCTCATAACAGACCTGGAGACATTATCATTTTTTAAAAATATGTTTTCCTCAAATGTCTAAATTGGATCATTTCTAGTGATATATCTACTGATCTATTTATAAATTCACTGATTTGTTACTTTCTCAGCTTCATTCTGCTGTTAAACTCTTCCAGTGATTTTTTCTTTAACTTCGGTTATTTTATATTTCAATTCTAAAATCTCCATGTGGTTCTTCTTTATATTTTCTATTTCTTTGCTGAGATTTTCTATCTTTCCATTTTTTGACAGTGTTCAATCTTACTTATTTGAAGCACTTTTACAAAAGCTGCTTTAAAGTCCTTGTCAGAAAATTCCAACAACTGTATAATTTCAGTGTGGCTGTTTATTGATTGTGTTTTCCCACACAAGTAAGATTTTCCTGGTATACTGAGTAATTTTGCATTACATCTTAGACATTTTAAATGTCATGTTATGGGTTTCTGGGTCTTGATTAAATCATATGGAGAACATCAATGCTATTGTTTTTGCCAATCATTAACCCAATTGAGTTGAGGCCACAAGTTCTGGCCGGCCTTCTCTTGGTCATCATTTCAATTTCAGTTCCAATTTCAAAGGCTTTTCAATGCTGCTTGGATCTGTCCCTCATATACACTACCCAATGCTAGTCTGGGTCCTAGGCAACCATTTATTCTGCTACATAAGTCAGATCTGTTCATTCAAAGCCATGGCTGACTTTAGGAGTTCATAAAGAACTTCAAGAGGTAGCTTTCCCAAACTCTTCCCTCTTCACTATCTCCCCAGGATATTATGGTTCCCTGGACCTCCTCTTTGTGGTTCTTTAGCCAGAAACTTGGGGCTTTATTTATCTCACCTTGTCACACATTTCCTGCCACCTGTGCTGTGTTTAGGGCTGAGTGATCAGAAGACAAAGAAAGAAAAATTTCAATAGGTGTTTGCCCTACTCTCTTTGTGTGAGGTAATTGGAGATCCTGGCCCCAATCTGCTCAAGGAGGCCAAAAGAGTTAAAACAAGAAAACTTCAGGGGACTAGCCAACCCCTACAGAGTTGAACTGGACTGAGACCATGCCATCCTTTACAGAAGAATGTTCTTCCAAACGTAGAAATCTTGTGCCTGGCTATTTGGACTCAGTGATACACACCATATCCCCAAGTTATTGTTTCTTTGTTTGTACATGCCTATACTATATAACCACTTGCTGTTTCTGGGTGCAGCACAGAGAATTGCCCAGCCTGCCACCACCAGTTCCTTACACGTAGGTTCCCCAAATAAACTCATGTCTCTTTTCTCTGGTCCTCCCGTTTCGTTCTTTGGTATTGAATCACGTTATTCGGAGCTTTTAAGGGCCTTAATACACATCCACTTAGGAACTCAGCTTTTCCTGTCACAGAGAAAGATTCTCCTTTCTCAGTGTTTTAAGCTACTGTAGGTTGTTGTCACTATCACATCTACTTCACCTGCTGCCATAGGATTTCTTGGGCTGGGGAGTGAGAGAATAGAGAAAAACACGAAAGGGAAGGGGGGAAAAAAAGAGAAAAGGGAAGGGAAAGAAAAGAAAAAAGTGAGAAACTTACCAACTCTGAGCATTTAGGAAACCACTTTTCTGCTTCTAGAGGCAGAAACAGAGGTCTCCTGAAGTTCTCTCTCTTTACCCCAAACCTATTTCTGAGTTTCAGGCTGCATCATCTTCATGCTGGGGGATACTGAAAGCCAAAAGGAATAAACTCACTGCCAATTTGGTGCTGCTTTTAACTTTGGTCTCCTTTCCCCTTTTGCCTGCTACTATTTGTATTTCAAAGTCTTCAAATAACTGCCTCATACATTCTTTCCAACTGTTATAGCTATGTTCAGTGGGAGAGACAGAGTAGAGTTGCTTAATCTTCCCTATTACTAGAACTCCCCAGACATTTATAGTCTTGGATTCTTTGTTTAGGACTTGATGTTTAATTATTTAGACTGGAAAGCCTGTGAGATCATGGATTTTGCCTTTTTTCACCAGTACAACTCCAGCCTGGTACATCATAGGTGCTTAATACAATTTTTGATGAATGACTAAATGGTTGACTAAATAAATAAATGATTAATATTAGATTATTTGTTTTTCAAATCCTAAAGCTATTGATTTATTTTTAAGTAGTAATTAATAATTTTCGCTTTTCCTTAAGTAGACAGATGTAATAGCATATTAAGGCTCATATTTAATTCAGATGTGTAGTTATAGCTACATATGAAAAGAAATTTATAGTAAACTGTAATTTAATCTTCCCCAACTTCTAGTGAAAAAAAGTGATAATTTTAACTACAAAATAATTTGTATTCAAAAGTATAAAGTATAATACCATAAACATTTCAGCTAAGCAAAAAAAAATAATAATCTTGGTAGACCTTATAAAAACTATTTGAAGATATAAATATTCATTTGTCCTTTTAGTGACAAAAGCTTTTCTTTCCTTGTATACAGGAACATACTCACATCCCCAGAAACTTAGAAATAGGCCTTGACAGGAATCTGCCAGACACTCTTATTCATTAGGATCTGGATTTGAGCTCCTTATAATGGTGACCTGTGTGTGACACCTATTTTGCACAATGACTCCAGCTTCTTCAGTCTTGAGCTGTAGTAAGGAAGGAAAGGGGCAATTAAAGTATTTTTTTAAATGTTGTTGCTATCAGTAAAGAAATTTAATAGATCTATAGGCTGTTACAAAGCCTGTAATTCACATAGAAGGTCATGACAGTAATTCCTAAAGGACACTATCATTCCTTTATGAAGTTTTTCTTTTCTCATTTGCACAGAGGGGAAAAACAGAGAGTGAACAGAGAAAGTACACTTTACCCCAAAAAGCAATACCCCAAACACAGCTCACGTTGGTTAGTAAAGGTTAGTACTTTATTTTTTTTTTCTTCATTTCAAATCAAAAAATCTTACAACAGAAAGTATTACAGCAACTTACAAATAATAAGGATGATCTAATGTTAATGGGTAAATGGTGTATGAGGGGAAGGACAGGGCCACCAATAACTATACTTTTAGGCTGCTCCATAGTGTTATGCTCTTATGTTCTCCGTACAAAGTAACTGATATAATTGGATCATTATGTGAACAGAGCCCAGAGAGATTGATAGAAAATAAATAATGTATTTTTCATATGATATCTTTTCTCCATTGAATTTAAAGGCTATTTCCAAAGTTTTATTCTGAATACCTTAGAAGGTTGATCATGGGCTTTCTTCTAGGTCAAATTCTACTGTCCATGCCCCTGATACTGAACTTTCTCTGGCCTCTACTCTGAACTACTCTTACCCAGAAACAGTTGTAAATCCAGTGTTCAGGGAGGAAACATGAAGTTTCATTGTATAGCTCACTGAAATACTTATAATGACTTTTCTAAAAAAATGATAGTAAGGATAATCAATAGCAAATTAAGACACGGAATAAAGAACAGTTTCATGGCACTTTTCATGTATGAAAGAAGCTACCTAGTTGATGGTCCAAATGCTTGACCACGAATCAGAATATTTGGGTTCTAGTCTAAACTCTGCTATTGACTATATAACTCCAAGTATGCCATTTACTTTCACTAGACCACATTTTCCATCTTGAAATTAAAAGTAACTATAACAATATTTTTATTTGGATGAGGAAATTCACTACTTCATAAATCATAGTGACTGCCCTGACTTTTTACTCCTGTATATCTGAAGAACTGTGATTCTTTAAGATTTATTTCTTTATTCTTAAGCACAATGAGTTAACCAGAATATCTCAATGCCATTAATTCCAAATAATTTTTTCTGCTATGATGCATGTTCCCTTAAGTTTCAGAGGACTTTTTCTTCGTTTTGAGAAGTTTTCTGCTATTAAATTTCTAAATATATTTTGATCCAGATTTTGTGCTGAAATTTCATTTTCAGTGGTGAAATGAAAATTTCATTTTCATTCTCATTCATATATAATCTAATATAGCTTGTGCTTAGTTCTCAGTTTGCTTATCTCCTTCAAAGGAGCTTCAATCTCCTTTTACACCTTATTCTTTTGTGTCTTCTTATCCGTGTAGTTCTACTTTTATTTAGTATTCTTTGCAAATTCTTCTAAGTGTGAACAATTCTGGAATACTTTCTTCTGTACCTTAGTTTGTATTTACTCAAGACTAGATTCTTCTAGTTTTACTATTGTTATTTTCACTCATTCTTTCCCTCATTCTTTTAATGATTTTTTCTGTTTTTGTTCCACTATATTATATCTTCTATTTTACTTTTCATCTCATGCTTAATGTATTTCATGTTTTCTTTTTGTTAAGATATATTTTTGAGTGAATTCCCCTTGACATCATTGACACCTTATTTCAGATTCTTTTTCCTGCTCTTCTGAACTTCAGTTTGAGTGTTTTCAATATTTGCCTGAATTCATGGGAATAGAGGAGTCAGCATTTGACCTAAACTTTGTGAAATACTTGTTGAGAAATTTGAGTTCTGCTTTATTTTCTGAAATCCTATACCAGTGCTGAGTCCACCCAGCTTGCTCTCTGCACTATTTCTCAGAAAAGTTTTGTGCTTCTCTGGCCCCTGAATGTAAGAGCAATATAGTCACAAACATTTTTTTCTTGATATTTCCCAGTGTTACTTATTTGTCTGCTTAGTATGTTTTCCCCAAAATTGAATGGTATTCAGAGGAATTCTCAGGATTTTATCGACTCCCTAGCTGCTAAGAGTTATTTTCTGCCATACTAGAGCACCTGGAAATTTTTTGCTTTTTTTTTTTTTTTGCCACTTTTCAAGTTTATGGCATAAGTTTGTCTCATTCTCCTTATCTACTTTCTACTTATTTTTTTTTTGAGGAATAAAAAATAAACTACTTTTCCTATTTAATTATATGAGTTCAGGAGACGAATTCTCTGTGATTTTGCCCTTTTAACTATTATTTCACAGTCTTCTATGTGTGTCATTATTTTATTTAGTTTCTATTACTCCAGTTTTCTATTAGTTTTATATAATACTTAGATATTACAATAAAATAAACTGCCAAATTTATAATCTTGTTATACTACTTTGAGACTGTCTATATGGAGGTTATCATATCTATTGAGGTAACTATTGGGGACTAGGTGAGGAGCAATGTGGAAGGAATACTCTGACTATGAACCTCCCAAGTGCAATAGTCAAAGTACAAATACATGGAAAGTTTCATGTTTTCTATTAAAACTATGGCTATACCACCTCAAAGCTGCATGCGTTCAGATGTGTCTCTTATTACAATTATGGACTTCACACATCCTGGAGAGGAAAAGGTAGTGGTTTCATATGCCAGAGGTAGGGTTTCTAAGTTTCTGGATACCCTATCTGGATGGATAGACTATGATCTCTTCCTACTCTCCCCACCTAACTGCTGGATATCACTTCATCACTCTAGCTCCACTCTAAATCCATATCCTTAAAGATAAGTAAGTGATTTGTGCCAAAATTCAAGTGATCTTAATCATACCTGAGCAATCAATCAACTCATTACTGTTTACTTCATGTACAATACCTTCAAACTCAAAAGCAAAGAGAAGTCACTTTTCCCCTGAGGAAAGTCCTTTGCTTTATTTCTTAGAGTAAGTACAAACCTGGCCACAGAAAACACCTACAAAGAAGCATTAATGTTGGAAAATGTTAGATCTCATGTATAAAATCAGATGCAGAGAAATTACCTTTCCACAGTTACCCAAAACTTGTGAGTTCATCCAGCCTCCATCAAGATTTCATTCAGGCTCTATATACATTTGCACTTTGGAAAGGATGTTATCACTCATTCTTTGGAGTTTTCTATACTATGCTTTTGAAAAAATTCCATATATGACTATTATTTATGTGGGGAACATATGAGTAGATGGCAGTGGTATACTGGTAAATGTTTAGCAACTGGCTCCCTTGGAGCGGGATGGGGGAAAACACTGATTGTTAAGTTTCGCAGTGGTGTAAATACTCCTACCATGGATAATGTCAAGATACCAACATGATGTCAGCTGGACAAAGAGTTGGGAATACATGTGCCATAATCAATTCTCTCAAGGTAGTGGCAACCAGTTCTAGCATACTACTGGTGCAGTTTACATTGTAATATTGTAAGAACTTCAGGAATAATTTAAACATATACATGATTATCCCTCCCCTACCAACACTGCCATGCAATTCTTTCCTGTTTTGAAGGAACAACATTGTTGGAAGCTAAAATAAAGAAAGAGAAACCCTTTTCTGTCCCCAAGTGACTCTGGAATAATTCTTTCTATCTAAAGCCTGCAAATATTTAAAACCCAAATAATAACAGTTTTGCCCTTTAAAATTTCCTTTTTACAAAGTATTTCAGGTACTAGTATGGACAGCATTACCAAAATGTAAACTCATGACTTTTAACTTCTGGAATTACAGTTATTAATGAGGATCATACAAATTCCTTTTATAAGTTAAGGCAAAGCCCACATACAATTAAACCAATGTCATTGTACAAACAAATAACAGTTACCACTCCAAGGTTATTTCATACACTATTCAATGACAACTGCAGCTGTGCCGCTATTTAAAGTGTTGCTGTGAAATTAATATAATGTATTATAAAAAAAATGCTATGTGCAGCTCTTTGAGATGAAGAAATCTGAGTGGGTGGAAGAGAAAAGGAGAAACAATAGCAGAGAACAGTCTAAAAGAGAACCTTGGATACTTTGATTTATTTGTAAAAAATCTGTAAAATCCCCTCAACTGGATACTTCTCCAAGTTTGATATAAACTTTCATCTTCTTTTATTCCCTAATCAAAACTTAACTGTCTTATGCTTCAGTGCCTCAGAATTCTAGGCTCTCCCTTTCAAGTTTCTAACTGCTAACTGATAAATCTGTCAACCTTGAAGCAATAATGTCTAATAGAAAAAGCTGACAATACCTCCTAGGAATAACAGTGTGCCTTTGGAGAATTTCTGAAAACAGTGCCTTTACCCTACCATTAAATGGCATGGCTCATATATAAAACAAAACAGTTTGCACAGCACCTAGGATAAGTGGTCAAGGCATCTAGCAACTCCAGATAAACAGTTGGGCTTCCATCCACTCTAGGCTAGGCCCAGCCATTCTGAATGCCAAGATAATGAATATCTCAACACAACTTATTCTCATTTACTGCATACCAGTGTCCCACATTACACTGGTTAGGAGATTGACTTGACTTAAAGGAAGAGATATTGCAAGTTAGGTTCCCTAGGAATCACCTTCTGAGATGAAGTCTAGCATTCAGCACATTTCCAAAGGGGTACACTTGTAGAAGGCAGGGAAACAAACAGTAGTGAGTAGAGAGAGATGCTGAACTGCAATGCAGACCCAGCAACAGCCTTGGCCAAACCCAAGTGGAACTCTAGAGATAGAATGGACCCAAAAAGTGATCCTGAGATGGGCAAAGATGGCCACTGTACTCTGCATCAATCAGTCAATGGATGTGGGCCACCTCAGGAAGGGGTGTGACCTTAGACAAGACTGCCCTCCACAACTGCAGTAATCCCTGAAGGGGCTGAAAATCCTTGAAGGCTATTTGTTGGCAGCCCTCCTAGTAGCTGAGATAACTCATCCTTAAGTGAAGGGAGATGTGGTCAGTGTATCACAGTGTCTACTCGATACCATTCACTTTTGCCCCTCGATACCATTCACTTTCGTAACACACTCCTATTTAAAGCATCTCTCAGGACATACAGTGGGGAAGAAGACAGGGAAAGACACACTTCCATGACTCTGAAGGCATAGCTGCCACTTACACCAACACATGAAATCCATGAAGGTCCATTCCCAAGGAAAGTGTCCATTTAACTGTGCAATCATCCCCTTAAGAGCATACTGCATTAGGCACTCATTCTTCTTTGGCCCAACCACTGCTCCCTCATTTTAAGTCTAAATGTCTAGCCTACCTCCCTTATTGAATTTCACCAATGCACTATACTTTAAGGAGTAATGAGTTATTACCTAAAACAGAGCGTACCATTAAGGGTTTGTTTGTTCTTTCTGGCCTGACTGTGAAAAGGCCAATACTCCCTAAGTGGTACTATATCTATGGCCAGCCATTATTTAGGGTCAGTGATCTTCATTTATCAAATTGTTTCACTTGGATGGGAGAATACAGTCAAGACACAACATGAAGCTACCGGATAAAAGGAATAACTGATTCGAGTGGGAGGAGTGGGCATATGAGCAGTGTGGACCAAAGAAAGAGTGTTATGGAAAACTTCCACTTTCCAAATTTCGCTTACATTTGCCCCTTCATGTATTGCTTTCTTGGCAGTCCTTGTAGAAGTATCATAGAATATTTTCAACTAGTACTTGATGGAAAATCGAGACTATGTTCACCAATTCCCTAAAATAACCAGAAAGCAACATAATGAACAAAATCTCAAATTAATATGATCTTAGAGTAATGCAAACAGTTTTAAAAATAAAACACAGTTCAGTACTGACATAACTGAGTTTTAAAGGTCAAATTGCTAGAAAAATTCAATGGTAAAGCTATCCACACATGTGCATATGCCATCCTTTTCCCCCAAATCATTCCCCTTGCTTCCACATCTCTAAAGCATGCCTGCCCTTCAAGTCTAATTTTGAATCCTACTTCACCATAAAGTCTTCCGAAATACTCCAGTCATGTTTCCTACCTAACCACATAATGCTCAATGTCTATGTAAAATATTTGATGTTTAGCATTATTTTTGGTTGTATTTCTATTGATCACTCTCTATGTGCCAAGTACAGAATTTATCAACTTTACATATTTTGTCAGAATGAATTTTTACATGCACCCTGTTCTCCAGTCTTGAATATTCTCATTTAATATATAAGAGAATAGATACTTAGAGAGGTAAATTGGCACCACAGGCAAAATGAGAGAACAAGGTGGTAAACCCAGTTCAGATACACTACAAAGCTTATGTTCTTTCTACTCCTATTTATATTGTCCATGCTTCTCATTTCCCTCAGGTAGACCATCCACCTGTTGAGAGAAGAAACTATGTATTAATATATAATATCCCTTTCTTATACTTCTCTGCACCTATCCCACAAAATCATGAATGACAAAGAACATATAATATCATACATGTGTTTGAGAAAAACAAGGAAAAGAAGATATGAGATAGGGATATCAATGAGTAGATTCCTACAAGTATTCCAGAAGATTATTCCTGAGGAACTCAAACTTTACCAAAAGGACACACAGTTCATAAAAGATTAAGAACAATTTGGCATTGGCTTTTCCCTATTTTCATGCACTGATGCCAATTTGTGACTTAGTTAAGACCTTGGCTTTCTCACATAGTAATACAGAAAGCAAGTGACTAGGAAAATCCATTAAGAGAGTGTTATCAATGGCATAAAGAAGCTTAACACAGATACATGTCTGGTTGCCTTTTATTAAAATAAATTGAAATTATTTATCTTCAAATGATAACAATAGCAATGGAAACACTTGGCAGTTCCCTTGAATATATAATGAAGGATTGCCCTCACACCCACATTTATATCCTGTAGTGTGCACAGCACAGAGAAAAGGCCAGGAAAGTGACAACTCTTTAATTAGTTAGCACTCGGTGACAAATTGGGGAAACTTGCTCTGGAATCTATAGGGAAGGAGGAGATGGTAGATTGTTTAAAAGTCTCTGTCTCTCCTCTATTATATGTTTCACAAAGCATGCGCTTTTATTTCATTGTTAAAGATGCACAAACCCAAAGAAATAAGATTCACTAAATACCATACTGAAAACAAAATGAAGGGTTTTGCTTCATTTAGTACCTGAATTAACACTACTTTACCTATCAAGGCATACCTGAAACCTCCTTTTACCAATTTGTCTTGTGATATGAGAAAAGCAATTAGAACCAACTACCAAATTTTATTCATCAGTGCCCCTGATAGGAAAGCTGCATGAAAAAAATATTTTAAGTAATTTTCCTTAAAATAGTAACCTCTAAGCACACCCTCCTCCTAGAGTTATGACTCAAATTATTTATTGAATTACATCAAATGCCATGCGAATTTAGTAATGATAGCTGTATGCAATAATTACATGCTACATTGCCTACACTGGAAACCATAGTAACTGATCAGTTACTGTTTCAGCCTGCCGCCATAGCTGAGAGTGGCACAAAGGAAAAACATACCCATCATCACACACTTCCAATCTGTAGATAACAATGCAGGGAGAGGCTACATCTGACCATTTCATCCTCCTATTGCCCCATTTGGGATTGTCCTAGACCATGCCAGCCTCACTCCTTCTGCAAAGCTTTCGCATTTATTTACTCTTCCATCCAGAATGTTCTTCCTCTGGTCTTCACACGCTTGGCTCCATGTTGTCACTCAAGATTTTGCTCAAATGTCATCTCCTCAGAGAAGACTTTTCTGACCACCTGACCTCAAGAACTAAACTAGCTTCCTCCAAGTTTCTAACACCTGGGGAGCACTTACCATTTTCAGAAATAATATTGGCATGTACTTATTTACATGTATATTACCTGTACACATAACAGACTGTGTACTATGTAACGACTGAATTATTATCTCCTTGAGAACAGCCACCTTGTCATTTTATTCTCAATAGTAATAATCTTAATATTTAGCTCCTTCCCCAACACTATGTACAGTCTTTCCTCCTAAGCAAATAAAGTGTAGAATATATTTTTCCTTGGTCTTGTCCTACTTAATACTTAAAAGATATGTATAGTTAATGATAGGTACCCAGTAGGTGTTCAATAAACATTTGATAAATGAGAATTAAAAAATGGAGAAGGTAAATCAATTAAATTTAACAGCCATTTTACCTAGTGGCATCCTTGCAAAGACTTAAAGTATCCTACCTTATTTGAGACTCCTCTCAAAGCTATACATTCATAATTTCTTCAATTATTGTTCTTTGGGCCTGTTTTCAACATATCTTAACACTTCATTAGGTCTCTTGCACTTGCCAGTTTCTTAGTACTCCATCTTAAATTCTGGCATAAAGAAATGAGTAAGAGTTTTCCAGCATGATCTAAGCAGTGTGGATATGGTTACTGACAGACATGGCCAAAATAATACCATCCTCTAAAACCTGCTCAAGTTACTGCTCTGCCAGCCAGCCTCCAAAACTGATGATATTACCTTGTCTCTATAATGGTAATCTGTGTGATACAGTGCAGTGCTTCTCAAATTTTACTATTCAGACACTACCCTCAGGATCCCTGTCTCTTCCTTCTCAGTTATATTTCAACTCTACTTTAAAATCACTGGTAATGAGATAAAACTTCTCTTAAAATGAGAATTCTGATTCAGATGATCTAAGGTGAGGCCTGTGAGTCTATGTTTCTATTAATAATAAGCTGCTGGCCTATGAGCCATACTTTGAATAGCAAAGCTATACCAGAATGCTGAACCTGGAAATACAAGAGCCTAATTTGAATTGAAGCTCTACCATTTATAATAACATCATACAAGTGGACAACTTCATTGGTTTTCTTATCTATAGAGATAAATATAATTGTCTTGGAGTGTTGTTTTAAGAATTAAATAAGATAATTAATGTGTTGGCACATAGAAGGAATGTGACAAATATTATTTCAATTAATGGCCTTCACCAATGGAAGTTGGAGGCTCATACTGCATTTATAGTCTGAAAAAAAAAATGGCATTTTTTCATAGAAATGGCTTCCAAGTCAAAGTTTCTCTCATCTAGCATTTGTACAGATGATTTTTTTCCTGAACCTAAATATAAGATTTAACATTTATAACTATTAAATTTCATCTTGTTAGCTTTGGCCAGAGTTCCAGCCTGTCAAGACTGTTTTGAATTAAGATTCAGTTACTCAATGTATTAGCTATCACTCCAAGCTTTATGTCATCTGCAAATTTGATAAGTATGCCTTCTATGTCATTATACATATCATTAAAATGTTGAGTAGGACAAGACCAAGGGCAGAGATATTCTACATTTTATTTGTTTTGAAGGAAGGGCTATATGTGGGGTGAGGGAAGAAGCTGAAATTGTTTGATAAACTATAAATCTATTTAACTGAATATTATCCAGTCCACATTTCTCCATTTTTCCTTACGTAGATTCTATAAAATATGTCTATGGAATATATGAATTAAATCAAAGTACATTATACTCATGGAATTTTCTTTTATCTTTCCATCTAAAACTCAAACTAAAAAGTAAAACAAGATTAGTTTGGCCTAACTTATTCTTAGTGAACCTATGCTATCTCCCAGTAATCACTGTTTTCTAAGCATTCAATTGCAATCTATTAACAGCCTATTTTGTAATTTCAACAAGCAAATATTAGTGTTATAGTCCTTGATAACACATGTATTCTGTGGCTGGAGACAGTTACACATATTTTTCCAAAATTATTAAGAATATTTTATATATTTTTATCACATACAAACAACTTTTCCTTACTCTTGTAGATAGTTCACCTAGTTCTGAAGACATATTCATTTAAAACAGGTAGGCATGCCTTACTCCTTACATATCTCAGTATTTGCTTCCCTTTTAATCATGTTTATTGTACTCTTTATGCTTTTGGTACCATTCTCCTCAAAATAAAACATAAACCTAACATAAGAATTGGGTAATTCTGCTTATTGTTTCTTTTGTAATCCATCTTTCTTTTGAGAATGCCTTTTAAAAATCTAGACTGATGAGAAATCTCCCTTTGCAGCCAAAATAGTTTTTGTAAATGGCTGTCTCTCCAGCAACATGTTGCAGATCTTCATCTCTTCTCAGTTATATTTCAACTCACTTTTAAAATCACTGGCAATAAAAGAAAACCTTTCTTTTCTGTTTTGTCAACAATTTTGGAATAAATAATGATCTTTTTATTTAAAGAAATGTTCGTTCTCCTATTTTGACATTGTAAAACTACACCTTCCTCATTCGTATTCATGTGCAATTCATACACAATGAATCAGTTTAAAACAAGTGTAAATCTTGATGTATTAGAGCTGCCCTGATTTTCCATCAAAACAAAACAAATTCACAACTATCTCCTACACGTATACATGTGCACACACATAAACACATATACACACACACATACCCTGGCTCTGTTAAGTTCCCTGGGTCTTCACTAGTCTTCTTATCATTCCTTCTTAGGTCTCTTTTTAGTAGCCTGCCTTCTAAACATCATTGCTCTGGGTGACACTGGCTCCTCCTGAAACCCAATGACGGAGATCATGAGGTGACTGGAGTCAACTCTACTTGTAAGTGCT
This sequence comes from Microcebus murinus, assembly GCF_040939455.1. Taxonomy (NCBI): domain Eukaryota; kingdom Metazoa; phylum Chordata; class Mammalia; order Primates; family Cheirogaleidae; genus Microcebus; species Microcebus murinus. The sequence continues at coordinate 98,009,795 of NC_134136.1, forward strand.
TATGAGATGGAGGTTCCAAACATGATTTTTTCCAGCCTCAAGGAACCAAGGAACCTAACATAGCCAGGCATGTGTGTGTGTGTGTGTGTGTGTGTGTCCATGTGTGAGATGCTTAAGTTAGCTTTGTTTTGATGGCAAAGTGGGACAACTCAAATAAATTAATATACCTATTTAGTTTAGCTTATTTAATAGAAACAACATGATTGTATATTGATCTGAATGGGAAAGATGTAGCTTTTCAATATGGGTTCAGAGAAGAATGGTGACTAGCCAAAGGTCACACAACTAGTAAGACATGGAGCCTGGATGCCATCTCAGCTTAAAGGACTTCAGAAATCACATGAACACAAGACATAAACACTGGCAATGGATAAATAAAGAACTATAGAAAGGCAAGAGTGTGGGGAAGTTTAGGGTGACGTAGAGAAGCATGGAGAATGCTACTTTATTCTTTTCAAAATCCTTATACTCATGTTCACAATGTCACTTCCCCTCTTAGTATCTCAAAGTTGTACTAGATTTTAAATTTTCCTTCTAACCTGTACAGATCAGAGGTCTTAAAAAGTTTGGGAATGGCCAAGAAAATGAGCTTAGATGATACATACCCAGCAGCCATGCAGCCATGCAGCCAGGAGAAATTTCAATGTCAGTGCAGAAGTATTCCTTGGAAAACCTCAGATGCTATTTTTGCAGCTTCTCTTTCCGTGATACATTATCAGTCTAGGACTGGACATGGCAGCCTCTTGACATATGCCTCAGAAGAACCAAATGCTTCCACTACCTTGACTATCAAAAGAGCTGCTGGACCATGCCACATGGTGTTTGCTTTTGGCTTTCCCCTTGGTAAAAGCTAGATCACATGAACAACATCAGCTGCAAGGGAATCTGAAAATTGTAGTCTTTAGCATTCCCATCTTGGGGGCAATGGAAGGCAGATAGAAGCAGATAAGGGTGGTGTTGAGCAAGTCTATTGGGTGATACATAGCAGGGAACTACTTTCTAGATTCCCATTATCATTTTTAAGAAAGTCAATTCATATCTTATGCAAACTCATGGAATTATTCCTGCGTGCATTCCCTGAGTTCAAAATTGGTGCCATCTCAAGGTGTCTGTTCTCTTCTAATATTGTTACAGAGCAATGAATGCACAAGGTATATATCATCAGTCTTGTATTTTTCCTACAGTTTGTTTCAATAGCAATTAAGGGCTTGAGGTTTTTTGGTTGTGTTTTCCATGTATATAAAAATACTGGTGGTGTTGAAAGGACAGATGAATAGCCTCTCTAAGTGTGACAGAGAAAGCAAAGGAAGAACTTTTAATTCCACAAAGCATCTCACAAATTCTCCTTTATTGCCAGCACAATCTGCCGCTGGCTTTAAAAACAATAACTGCATCTTTTCATTTCTCTCTCTTAAAAAAATATTTGCCCCTGTTCCCAAAGAGACAAATTTTCATTTTTTTCTATGCTTTCAAGAATTTATTAATCTCAGAAGTCAATTATTAGAAGAAAAAGGATATCACTGAAAGAAAACATGAAGTATAGATCTGGGAGATAAATGAGCAGAGGGAAACTCAAGAGTATTTTAAAGTTATTACTGATTCCTTCTCCAGTGTGAAAACCAAAGTTTTACAATTCCTAAATTAAAGCCTTGAGGTAACATTGAAACATTGTATTTTTATTTATACAACTGAAGAAGCCTTGTGTAACTGAATCTTAAAATTACCACTAAAAAGGAGATTCATGCTTTACAGGTCTCCCTTGAGTCCTATGCCATCATGGTGAACGGTACCCTCCTAAAATCTATTTTCACTAGCCATTAATGTCATTGTTAAGGTGTAATTTTTCCAGGTATAATTGTTATACAAAAACTGTACATAATTAACAGGTACAATTTGGTGAGTTTGTACATTATGTATACATTCATGTTGCCATCATGACAATCCAGGTAATAAATATATCCACCACCTCCAAAAGTTTTCTTGTGTATGTGGGGGGATAGTAGGAATACAACATGAGATTTACCATGCTAATAGGTTTTAGGTACACAATACCTTATTATTAAGTAAAGGCACTATGTTGTACAACAAACAGAGCCAAAACATTTGTATTGTATATGCATCTATCCATATGGCCCAGAGTTAGTAGGAACCTCTGGGTAGAGAACACTTGCTTGCCCTTTGGAGATGTACAGATCCGGCCATGCCTTGTAGTGGAATCATTTGGCCGACCCACTTCCCATTGCTTGGAACCAACAAAGAAATAATTAGAATATTGCCTTATCTTTCTCCACTATCATCATGGAAATGAGGGAAAAGGAGGATACCAGAGGAAACATAAAAGAAAAACTAAACTTCAGGACAGAGGGAGGCTGAGATAATAACTCTGTTTTGAGGTCCTTTGATCAATATCACTTAACCTGTCAATCTCTGGTTTGTGGATCTGCTCATGATCCCTATACTTTATAGGCTTACTTGACCCTGGATCCTTCCAGAATACTTTAGCCTAGCTTTGGAGAAAAAAAATAAGCAAGTAACTGTATTGCAATGTGAAATTGGGTCAACACCTAAAAGATATACATTTAAAGCAATATAGGAATTCAGAGGAGAGGTTACTATATACACCTGAATATAAGGCAAGTCTTTTCTCCCCAAATTACTCCTCCCTTATATTGCATTCATTATAAATTTTGTCATAGTACATGTTTTATCAATAAATATACTTTGAACAACAAACTACTAGTTGAGAAAATTATATTAGCCTAAACCAGTGGGTCTCCAACTTTAATGTACATCAGAATCACCACAATGGTTTATTAGGTCACAGATTACTGAGCCCAATTACAAGAATTTCTGATTCAGTAGGTCTAGAGTGGGGCCTAAGCATTTACATTCATAACAAATACTGAAGTGATGCTCATGCTGCTGGTCTGAGAACCTCATTTTGAGAAACAAAACACTGCTCCACGAATACTGGTTTTAGAGCAGTGGTTCTCAACTCTTTTTGCACATTAGAATCATCTTGGAAGATTTCAAAAACTAAAATTTCAAGGATTTGTCCCAGATTAATTAAATTGGAATACTGGGATGGAGCCCAGGGTGTCCCACTTGTAGTTTTTAATGCTCTTCAGGTGATTCTAGGTTGCAGCTAGGGTTAGAAACACCTGTTTTAGATCAATATTAACCAATTTCAGCTAAAATAATCAGGTTTTTTTTTTAGGAGGAAAACACATGTTACCTAGATTTGGTAATTAATTCTAGGGCATATGGCCTTACATTTGCAAATGATAATACATGGTGAATTTGTGGAAATCACTGATATATACCTAAAGGAAAGAATGGAAAATAAAAAAAAACAAATAAAACATTTTTCTAATCACACAGGTATGGAGTTTTTGCAGCTCAGTTTAAAACTTCTAGTAGCAGTATTATAGGAAGTGGCATATCTTGAACAGCATAGGTAGAAGCAAAGACATTATCTTTTGGAAAACCATGTTGGAGAACCAAAAAGAGTGACTTCAATGATCATGAAGACAATGATGCTGAAGGCATAGGTGCAAAGTTTGACTAATATTATTTCAAAAATGGGAAAATAGAACAAAGCAATATTTCTAAAATAATTAATGTTTTATAAATATGATTTCAAATTTGCACATGTAACTCTATTAATACAATTATGTTGTCAGTAGATATTCAACCAACCTACATCCCTATAGTTTACATATTCTAGTTGGCCAATATTTTTTATTCCATCTGTTTATGAATTTGGATATCATCTCATATTCAGGCATATACAGAAGTTTTGGCTGAGGGAATCATGGATGTCTTTCTGAAAGAGGTGGTATTTGAGCTGGCCTTCATAAAATAAATAGATGTTCATCAAAAGCCTTCCAAGAAGGAGAAACCACACGAGGGAAGGAATGGTGATAAGAAAGCAAAAGGCTAGTTGTAATGATGCCAAGATGAAAAGTAATATTCTGCTAAATTATAAAGATTTAACATCAAGATAAGGAAATTTCACTTTTATTCAGTGTATTATCTGAATGATGCCTCCTCAAGTATCAGATATCTGATTGGAAACCTGCTTATTGCTCCTCACCCCTCTTTAGCCTTTACTTCTCTTAGGGGAGATCTTGAAACTTTGAAAGATAATTCCAAATGATGGCTTAAAATATGTACTGCTAGTCCTCATCTGACATTACAAAACTCCATTGTCCTAGATTCCTATGGGCAGTTAGAAATCTTAAAAAAATATATAACTTGTCACATGAACTTAATATTTCAGTTATCTATTGCAGTGCAGCAAGCATCCCGAAATTGAGTGGCTTATAAAATCAATTCATCATTTTCCATAATTTTATGAACTGACCAGGTGTTCCTTCTGCCTCATATGGTTTCGCTGAGATGTAGGGATATCTGTAAAGTTCAAAATGACTACACTCACATGCCTGACTACTGGATGGTTATTGAGCCAGACGGTCAGCTGGGGGCTTTGGTTCTCCTCCAGATAAGACTCTCCACATAGCTACATTGACTTCTTCACAACAACAATCCACAAGGTAGGTGGATTCTGGGAATGACCATTCCAAACAGTGAATGAGTAAGCTACGGATCTCCTAAGGCTCATCCGTTGATGTTATACAGTGTCACCTGGGCTGTATTCTATTCCAAAGAGGTCACAGGAATGGGCCAGATTCAAGGGGAAAAAATAGATTCCAATTTTTGATAGAAGAGTGGCAAAATCACATTACAAAAGAGTAAGTGGAATAGGAGACATAGTTATGGCCACCTTTGAAAACACAATCTACCACATTTACACAAGTCTAGCCACTAACCCACACACAGAAATTTCAAGGATCAGCAGTAAATGTGATGAAAATCTTCTGCAAAATGATATAAATTATAACATTTCAAAGTTGTTTTGAATACTGAGAAATTAAAAATTAGCTCAGAATGAGAACATAAAGATCTCTACTGCTGTTTATCAGGATGGGATAATAGATACAGATAAAACCAGCTGCAATGTCATCAGCTAAACAGTAGGTACTGGATCATAATAAATCCCAAGAAGAAAAGTGGATCTGAGAACACCTCACTGGACATATAGGAATAACATTTATTGGGTGTTGGGCAGGTGTGAGGGAGAAGGAAGGGATGGGTATATACATACATAATGAGCAAGATGTGCACCATCTGGGGGATAGTCACGCTTGAGGCTCTGACTCAAGGGGGGAGGGGGCATGGGCAATATACATAACCTTAACACGTGTACCCCCATAATACGCTAAAATAAAAAAAGCAATATTCACCAAAAAAAAAAGAAAAGTGGATCTGAGTTTTATTAATAATTATGCTATATGTAATTTTCTAGAACACCTATCATGGGCATGTCTTTCTTATTCAACTTTATTGTTGTAGCAGTGGTGATAGCAGCAGCAGGAAAATAGTAGAGTCAATTTTTAAAAATAACATTTTTATGGGGACTTTCAGTTTCCAGTTCTTAGATCCATAAGAGAAGGTAGGTCACAGGGCAAACTACTACCCCCAAAATGGGAAACACAAATAGGTGGATACAGAGAATCACAACATGCCAGAGCAGAAACCTCTGTGGGAACCAGAGATGTTATAAGAACATCTGGACTGTGATTGATGAATGGCCTAGGGTAGGCATGGACAACTCTGAGAGTTTTAAAGCTCCACTAATAGGGGGCCCCAATAAATATTGTGAGTTTACCTCCAGGAGCTCAACCAGTTTCTCACAGTAAATATTAGAGAAAAATTCCCTCATCCTTCTGGCTGGTGAATAGTAAAAGGAAACATTTTGAAATATGCCAGAACACTATTTTTTTAAAAAGATCTGCCCTTAGAAGAAACTAGTTAACCGGAGCCTAACCTACTATGGGATTAGGCTGGGGAAGGGAAATATCCAACTCCAGCCAGCTCTAGCCTTCCACATCGGAGAATGGAAATACTCAATTCTAGTCCACTCTAACCATCCTGTCCCACCTAAGAGAGGAGAGAAAAAGTGAGAAACACTTGTGAATTTACACTTGTGAATTTCACAGTGCAGAGACACAGGCTCACTAAAAAACTAAGACCTAACCATAGGGACTACAGAATGCTTCCTTCCCCACACTTTCCCGCGGCAGTACTACAGCCCTATTTACAACAGTTCTTTTTATCTAGTCCATAATGTCTGGCTATCAGCAAAAAAAATACAAGGGACAGAAAAGGCAAAAACACAGTTTGATGAGAAAAAGAAAACATCAGAACATGACAGGGATGTTGGAATTATCAAACAGGAAATTTAATACATTAATCATAAAATCAATATGCTAAAGGCTCTAATGGATAAAGTAGACAACATGCAAAATCATATGGGCAATGTAAACAAAGACATGAAAATCCTAAGAAAGAACCAAAAAGAAATGCTAAACATCAAAAGCATTGTAACGGAAATAAAGAATGTTTTGATGGCCTTATTAGTAGACTGCAGACAGCTGTGGAATCACTGAGCTTCAGACTATGTCAATAGAAACCACCAAAAGGGAAAAACAAAGAGAACAGAGACTGAATAAAAAACCAGACAACAGTATCTAAGAACTGAAGGACAACTATAAAGGGTATAATATACACATAATGGGAATACCAGAAAAAGAAGAAAAAGACAAAGGAACAGAAAAAACATTTAACACAATAATGACTGAGAATTTCCCCCAAATTGATTTCGGACACAAAACCACATATCCAAAGAGTTCAGAGAACATGAAGCAGAATAAATGTCAAAAAACAACACCTAGGCATATCATTTTCAAACTATGGAAAATCAAAGATTAAAAAAAATCCTGACAAAAGCCAGAGGTGAAAAACATCTTACATATAGAGAAACAAAGATAAGAATTACATATGAATTCTATTCAGAAACCAGGGAAGCAAAAAGAAAGTGTAGTGAAATACTGCTGAGAGAAAAAACCCCACCAACCTAGAATTCTGTAGTCTACAAAATCATCCTTTAAAAATGAAGAAGAAAGAAAGATTTTTCTCAAACTAACAAAAAATGGAAATATTTTGTTACCAAGAAGTCTGTTTTGCAAGGAATGTTAAAAGTTCTTTAGAAAGAAGGAAAGTTATTAATATAGGTCAGAAACTGATATTTACATAAAGAAAAAAGAGCACTGAAGAAAGAATAGGTGAAGGTAAAACAAAAACTTGGTTTTTTATTTCAAAATATTACGGGGGTACAAATGTTTATGGTTACATGGGTCATTTTTGTAATGCCTGAATCAGGACTATAAGTATGTCCATCACCCAAAAGTATTCATTGTACCCATTAGGTAGATTTTTGCCCATCCCCACCTCTCACCTACCCTCTACTTGATTTCTACTGAGTTTTACCTCTCTGTGAACATGTGCGCCCATTGGTTAGTTCCAATTTAATAGCAAGTACATGTGGTGATTGTTTTTCCATTCTTGAGATACTTCATTTAGGATAATGATCTCCAATTCCATCCAAATTGTTGCAAAAGGCATTAATTCATCCTTTTTATAGCTGAGTAGTATTCCATGATATACATATACCACAATTTGTTAATCCACTCATGAATTGATGAGCACTTGAGTTGATTCCACATCTTGGCAATTGTGAATTGTGTTGCAATAAACATTCACGTACAGGTGTCTTTTTGATGAAATGACCTCTTTTCTTTTGAGTAAATGCCCAGTAGTGGAATTGTTGGATCAAAGAGTGAGTGTACTTTTAGTTCTTTGAGGAATCTCTGTACTATTTTCCATAGAGGTTGTACTAATTTGCAGTCCCATCAACAGTGTATAAGTGTTTGTTTCTCTCTGCATCCATGCCACCATCTATTTTTGTTTTGTTTTTGGACTTTTCTATTTTTATTGTTTTTAAGAGCCATTCTAACTGGTATAAGGTGATATCTCACTGTGGTTTTAATTTGCATTTCCCTGGTGATTAGTTTTGTTGAGCACTTTTTCATATGTTTATTGGCCATTTGTCTATTTTCCTTTGAAAAGCTTCTGTTCATGTATTTTGCTTATTTTTTAATGGCATTGTTTATCTCTTGCTGATTTGCTTGAGTTCTTTGTAGATTCAGGTTATTAGCCCTTTACTGGATGTATACTTTGTGAATATTTTCTCCCATTCTGTACCATGTCTATTTTTTCTGTCAATTATTTCCTTATCCGTGCAGAAGCCTTTTAATTTAATCAAGTATAATTTATTTATTTTTACTGTTGCTATGATTGCCATTGTGATTTTTTTCATAAATTCTTTGCATAGGCCTGGCTCTAGAAGAGTTTTTCCAACATTTTTTTTTCTAGAATTTTTATGGTTTCATGCCTTACTTTTAAGTCTTTTATCCATCTTAAAATTTTTGTGAGTGGTGAGAAGTGGGATCCTGTTTCATTCTTCTGCATGTGGCTGTCCAATTTTCTCAGCACTATGTAATAAATAGGGCTTCTCTTACCCAGTGTATATTGTTCTCAGTTTTGTCAAAGATCAGTGAGCTATACATGGTTGGTTTTACATCAGGGTTCTCTGTTCTGTTAGATTGGTCTATGTCTCTATTTTTGTGTAAATACTATGCTGTTTTGGTTGTGATAGCCTTGTAGTATAGTTTGAAGTCTAGTAATGTGATGTCTCCAGATTTGTTCTTTTTGCTTAAGATTGCTTTGGATATTTGGGCTCTTTGCTGGTTCCAAATGAAGTATAGCATTGTTTTTTCTAGATCTGTGAAAAATGACATTAGTATTTTGATGGGGATTTCATTGAATCTATAAATCACTTTGGATAGTATGGACTTTTTAACAATACTGATTCTACTGATCCATTAGCATGATATGCTTTTCCATTTGTTTGTATCATCTGTGATTTATTTCCTCAGTGTTTCTTAGTACCTTTTGTAGAGATCTTTCACCTCCTTGGTAAAGTATATTCCTATGTATTTTATTTTCTGTGTGGCTATTGTAAATGGCATTGAGTCTTTGATTTGACTCTCAGCTTGGCTATTATTGGTGTATAGGAATGCTACTGATTTGTGTATATTGATTTTATAACCTGAAACTTTGCTGAATTTATTTATCAATTCCAGGAATCTTTTGGTGGAGTCTTTGAGGTTTTCTAGCTATAAGATTATATCATCAGAAAAAAGCAATAATTTAAAGAAAGAAGCCATCTCCATAACATAAAAGTGCAAGGTGAAACAGCAAGTGCTTATGCAGAAGTTGCAGCAAGTTATCCAGAGGATCTAGCTAAGATAATTTATGAAGGTTGCTAGACTAAATAACAGATTTTCAATGTAAAAGAAACTGCCTTATAGTGGAAGAAGATGCTATTTAGGACTTCCATAGCTAGAGAGAAGTCAATAAGCATATGAAAAAAGATGAATTCTTTCATCAGAGTTTTGTAGTTTGCCCTATATATATCTTTTTATATATTTTGTTAGATCTATACCTAAATATTTCATTTTATGGGGTGCTATAGTAAATGATATTGTGTTTTTAAATTTCAAATTTCACTTGTCCATTGTTGGTATATAGGAAAGCAATTAATTTTTTGACATTAACTTTGTATCCTGCAATCTTGCTATAACTGTTTATTAGTTCCAGGAGTTTTTCTTTTTCTGTCAATTCTTTCAGATTTTCTATGATGCCATTCATGTCATCTGCAAACAAGCACAGTATTATTTCTTTCTTCCCAATCTATATACCCTTTATTTCCTTTTCTTGTCTTATTGCATTAGCTGGACTTATAGTATGATGTTGAAAAGATGGTCCACATCAGATTTCATCAGGGAAATGCATACTAAAACAATTAGACACCACCATACAACTATCAGGATGGCCAAAATCTAGTACAATGAGAACAGTAAATGCTGGGGAGCATGTGAAGCACAGGAACTCTTGTTTATTGCTGGTGGGAATGCAAAATTGAACAGTCACTTTGAAAGAGAGTTTGGTGTTCTTTTACAAAACTAAACATAATCTTACACAATCTAGCAGTCAACTCCTTGATATTTGCCCAAAGGTGTTAAAAATTTATATCTACCTAAAAACCTACAGATGGTTATAGTAGCTTTATTCATAATTGCCCAAACTTGGAGGCAACTATGATGTCTTTTAGTAGGTGAAATAAACTGTAATACATCCAGACAATGGAATATTATTCAATTCCAAAAATAAATGAGTTATCAAGCCACAAAAAGACATGAATGAAATGTAAATTAATATTACTAAGTGAAAGAAGCCAATATAAAAAGTTATACATTATATTATTCTAACTACATAACTTTATAGAAAAGTCAAAGCTATGGAAACAATAAAAATATCAGTGGTTTTCATGTGTTAGGGGAGAGGGAGGGATGAATAGGTGGAGCATAGAAAAATTGTAGGGAAGTGAAAACACTCTGCATGATACTATAATAGTAGATATATATCATTATACTTTTGTCCAAACCCATAGAATGTACTACACCAATGTAAACTACAGACTCTAGTGACAATGATGCGTCATTCATTATAGGTTGATCAGCTAGAACAAATGTACCACTCTGTTGAGGGATGTCCATAAGTGGGAAGACTATATGCATGTGTGGAGTAGAGAGTTTATGGGATATCTCTGCACATTTCTTTCAATTTTGTTGTGAACCTAAAACTACTCTGAAAAATCGTCAGATTTTTCAGAACAACTCCCATTTATTGAATTCTTCCTTTGAGTACATGAAGCCATCATTTAATTCTCATTCAACATTTAATTCTCACAACCACCCTATCAGAAAAATACTACTATCTCAATTTTATAGAAGAGAAAATAGAAGATTAAAGAGGTTATACACTTTCTCTGAAGTACACAGCTAGCAACCCATAAAGACAGGGTTCTAACTCATGACTCAGGGTTGACAGGGTTTTTTTGGTAAAGGACCAGATAGTAGACATTTTTGGCTTTGTGGGTTAAATGATCTCTGTCACAACTGTACAACCACTCAATTCTACTGTTCTAGCAAGAAAGTGGCCAGAGACAATATGTAAATTAATGAGCAGGGCTGTGTTTCATAAACCTTTATTTACAAAAATAAGCAGTGGGCCAGATTTGGCCTGCAACCCATAGGTTTCTGACCCCTATTCTTACTCAAGATCTATCTAAGCTTCTTGACTCAGATTTTATGGAAAAATGTGTATCTATACATCCTCATGCAACATCTATCACAGAACCATGTATCCATAGGCACTCAGTAAATATTTTTTGATTGAATAACCAATAAATAAATTAATTCAACTAATACTTATGAGCATCCACTATTTCCTAGACACTACTATAAGCACTTGATATGTATCACAGAACAAAACAAATCGAAATCCTTGCCTATGAGGGGCTTATAATCTGCAAATCTCCAAATCAGACAGTAAGACTTATACCTTTATATTGCTGCCATAAAAAATTACCACAAACATAGTGGCTTAAAACAAACAAATTTATTATCTTACCGTTCTGCAGGCCAGAAGTCCAACATGAATCTCACCGGCTAAAATGAAGGCATTTGCGAGCTGTGTTCCTTTTTGGAGGATCTAGTGGAAGATTCATTTTGTTACTCATTATGGTTCTTGGCAGAACTCAGTCCCTAAACATAGCTCCCTGCATCTCAGAACCAGCAATGGGGTATTGAATCATTCTCTTGCTTCCCTCCTTCTTTCTGACTACAGCCAGGAACGGATCTCCAATTTTAAAAACTCATTGATTAGATTGGGACCCCCTAGATAATCCAGTATAATTTCCTTATCTCAAGTGTCCTAACCTTAGTCACATCTGCAAAGTCCCCTTTGCCATGTACAATAGCATATTCACAAGTTCCAGAGATTATGACATGGGAATCTTTTGGTGGATATTAGTCATAGAATTTTATATTAAATATGATTAATTTGATCTTTTCCAATGGACTATACTTCTAGTGATTCAATGTATGATATGAATATTTATATTTAACATGTGTGATAATCCATTTGTATCAGATAGAACAAATTACACTTTTCCCAGCCTTGATCAAACCTACACACTCAGACTTGCTGATTCTTGAGCCAGTCCTTAACACATTAACTACCATGTGAGTTGTATTTAACTCACACTAGTTTTGAGCCCAGAACCTCACGAAGCATATGTAACTCACACATCTCTTTACCTTGGGAGCCACATGAACTATTTTTTAAGTTACATGTAACTCACACACAGAAAACAATAAAAAATAACACATTTTTCATTAAATTAGAAAGGATCATTTTGTTTTTGAAGTTTTTATTCCATTTTCATAATAAAATACCATGGCACCACGGAAAAATATTTTTTCTAGTGTGGCAGTCAATGTGTTAAATAATGTCAGCAGTGTTTCAAAAACTTTTACCTAAAATTAAAAACATTAAAAACAAGTCATTCTATCATAAGCCTGACATATCTGGGAGAAATTCTCCATTTCAAACACTAGGTCCTGCCTGAAAAATAGTATTCCTACATGTCGTTGGGCTGAAGCATTGTCCTTGACCTTGTTCTATTAGCCCAGGCCACTTAACTGGGTCTCTGCCTTGGTTTTATGATTTGCATCTCAGTTCACTTACATTGACTAGAGTGTTAGTTGCAAAGATGCCACCTTCTCTAGCCCTTAACAATCCTTCCTACTGTGCTTATATTTCAGGCAGTGGTCAGGTCTTCCTCCAACCAGGTTGGACAACATCAACCATAACCCAGGGCTTTCAGTTCTAGGAGAGCCACTCTCTGATATGCACAACCTTTTATTGATGATAGACACTACCTAAACTGTCTCAAGTTCCTCTAAGTCACAACATTGAGGCTTGGTCTGCTTATCATTCTATTAATGGCTTCTCACCCCTTGGCCCATCCTTAAAGCTAGCCTAGTCTGCAAAATCCAACCCTATGTGTATTCTTTCTCTTCCTTAATGGCTCCATCATCCACTCATGCTCAAACTAAAAACCTAGACATAATTTTCAATTGCACTCAGTCTTTGTCTCCTACTTTCAATGACTATATTGTGCTGGTCACCCTGAAACAAAGAATACAGAAAGAGGACTAGGCTTGGTAGGTGAGATAACAGTTTCCGTTTTAGAGAAAAAGCCCATTTTGCACACTCAGAGTTTCAGAAACCCTTGCCAATGAAGCACCCCCAGACCAGGGGAGAAAGTTCTTTATAGTCTCTAGAATGAAGAGAGACATCCATGGAGGTTTGAAAATTCTGGTTCGAGTAGAAAGAATATTAATCTTGGAGTTTTAAAGACCTGGTTTCTTTTCCAGGCTCTGCCGCCTACTTTGACAATTTTTTCAACTAGGAAATGCAAATAACACCTACCTCATAGGGTTGTTGTGAAAATTAAATGAGATAATGAGTATGAAAGCACTTTGTAAACTGTACATGTCAGCTGTTATCATTATGATTATCCCTTTAATGCCCCCTCATCTCTTCTGCAGCAAATATTATAACTATTCAGGGTGCAGGATGAATATTAAAATGTTAATCATTCAGATTCATTCAGGAGACCATTTACTTTTGTTTTATCATATTAGCAGAGGTTATTTTATTCTAATCCTGTCTATAAAGTTACATTTTGGACAGAGTTCAGTCTAATCAAACCTGCCAATATTAGGCTTGGCTGTACTTAAAGATTCATTCAACCACTTTCTCTGAAAGCACAAGCCAACATTTGTGCATATTTGTATCATAAATCAGACACTAACAAGATGCCAAAAGCAGTCAACTCTTTTATGAATCAGTCTCTGATTCCCAAGACTGAATTAGCCATCATGTATTACCAACAGTATCATAGCATTTATAATATGGCATTGTAATGGTCTCTTTGACCTTCTCCCACAAGAGATTATGAGCATCTCTAGGGTGGAGATTTAGCATTTGTATCCTCATTCATGGTATACAGCAGATAACCAATAAGTGTTTACTAAAACAAAGGAGAGATTATAAGGAGGACCAGGCTATACAGGAAATTACCCCTTACAGAGCTACATTGCCCTAGCATATTTTACATATGCAGGGATATCAAATAAAGGAGAAACAAAGAAAAAAATATTCATTCCAAAAATCTCCAGTTAAATTTTCTATGGAATCTTTAAAAGGTGTTATCAGTTATTTATAAATACAATGTAAATTAGATTAATTATTCTAAACACTTTACATTAGAGATATGTGAAAGGAGAAGCAATTTATTTAAACCTTTCAGCTCTTAAATGAGATGTACTATGCCTCCTGGAGAAGGGGAGAGCTTACGCTTTATTTAGAGAAGAAATCTAGCATTATATATAGAATATAGATGTGTTAGGCCAGGTGCAGTGGCTCATGTCTGTAATCCTAGCACTCTGGGAGGCCGAGGCTGGAGGAACACTTGAGGTCAGGAGTTCGAGACCAGCCTAAGCAAGAGTGAGACCTCATCTCTACTAAAAACTAGGAAAAACAATTAGCCGAGCAACTTTACATGGGTGTGGTGGCACACACCAGCTACTTGGGAGGCTGGAGGATCGCTTGAGCCCAGGGGTTTGAGGTTGCTGTGAGCTAGGCTAACACCATGACACTCTAGCCTGGACAACAAAGTGAGACTCTGTCTCAAAAAAAAAAAAATGAGATGTGTTGATGTGAGGGAAGATCAGAGAGGGAGGAAATTTTCTCATTTATAAAGTTGTTCCTATAAGAATTTTAATTATACATTTTCAAATAATAACATCACCTATCAAGATACTATATCTTCCCTGATATTTAAGTTAAAAATTAGCCCATGTAACCACTGGATTAAATGAAAAACAATTTTGTGCCATGGGGATGCATTTTTGAAGGCACTGCTACCATTGGAAAATGTGATCCTCCTGAGTTAGGTGAGAGGTCAGGGTTTCAATAAAAACCAGACTGTGCTTTGGTCATCTCAAATGTTGACATGCACCCCTGAGGGTCTTGTTGAAATACAGATTCTGATTCACTGGGCCTGGGAAGGGTCTTGATAGTCTGCATTTCTAATAATTTTTCAGATGTTGCCCAAGCTGATGATCTGCAAAGCACACATTGAATAACAAGGTTCTAGTAGACATTGTGATAAGAAAATTCACCATCAGTGAAAATTTTTAAGGTAAACTGCCATTGATTTTCCCCTATGCCAGTGGTTATGGAGATTTTTCATAACCTTTTTTTTTACTTAAGAGAATAGCTGGTTTAATAAACAGCCTTAAAATAGTGAAACTTTTAGTTAGTCCAAATTTAATCACTGTGAAAATTGTAGCTGATGTAATGATTAAGAAATGATGTCCTTAGCAGATGAGGTAAATTATCTTTAAGCTACATTTTTTCTTTAAAAATTCCTTTATCTATGACTCAATTCACTTGTGGCTTCTGAGATATGTTATTGAAGGCATAGTACGTGAGCAATATAGACCAAAGAGTTTAATAGTCTCCCTTGCTACTCAGTCTCCCCTGCAAAATCAAAGCTGAAATGCCCATCATACATGGGAATAAAAGGGATTCTCATCTCATGTGAGCATTTTCCAGTAATGAGATAGCACTTGGGATAATTTTTACTGACCAGGAGAGCCAATCGAGACAGTCCTTAATCAGGAATAACAAATTGAAGCACCTTAAAAGTAAAAGAAGTTGTGCTTTCCAATGCTTGCCATATTAGATTTTAGCTGTGCCCTAAAGTTATAAAACTGCTTCCTCCTCAATCCATTCTCCATGCTACCAACATTACTTATTTTAGCTGAGGATTCAAGAGTATGATTTTTAAACTACATGATATAAGAACTACAGTCTTAAGACAGCATAAATTCTTCCATGGCAGTATTTAAAATCTAGAGGCCCTTACACTTAATTTGAAAGATTCTTTTCTCTGATTTCTCTACTCTTTCTAATCCTCTTTGTTCTCAATTTCCTCCTTGCCTTAATCAGTTGATATATTGTATGAAGTTATGGATAAAGTAAATTCTTATGGGGAAAATTATATTTTCAATGCATTTACAATAGCTTACTATTTAATTTTGCAGTGAATTCTATGTAAAGAAATAAATCCTTCTTTGTTCATAATCATCCCCCAAATACCTGCTAACATGTTTTTCAAGTTCTAGCTCATTATTTTAAAGCAGAATATATCTATATTTTCAATTTATATATAACTGTAAATATTTCTGTTTTGTCTAATTCAACAAAGGGAAACTGATATCGATGGGATGGAGAAGTACCTGGGAATAGCGAGAACAGGAGGTGGCTACCATAGCAAAGCTAAAAGTACAAGGGGAGAGATCCATTACCTAGAACCCAGGAAGATTTGTGATTCTGGGAAAGGGACACCCTGTGCCCTTTTAATACAGGAATACAGCCACTTCCCTCCCACTGGCCAAACTCAATCCTAATTGATGATGTCCATAGAATCAGACTCCTAAAGCACAGAGCAGGGTATAGAAGTACGGATATGGAACTTGTGGGGCCAAAAAAAGAGCACCAGGCACAGTAGCAGGTATAGGCAGCATACAGGAAATAGGCAAATTGAGGTAACATTCACTTACTGAATACTGAGATCACCAATCCTCTCCCCACAGTCAGCTCCAGAATATCAGTAGCCAGGTTTTGACACTCCAAGCAGGAGATTGGATGGTTCACCTCTGGAGGATGAAAAAGAAATGAAAAACTGGATTAAATTTTGTAAGATAACATTTTTTAAAAATTCCCTAAATGCCAAGCAAAAAGACAAAGAAATGAAAAATGAGAGGAAAAGGTAAGAAAAGTAGAGGATTTTGCCAAGAGTTCCATCAATCAACATGAATAACTGTATTATAATGGAGTACCAGAAAGTGAAGAGAGAAAATGGAGAAGAAATTATGAAAAACTAAAATTCAGCAAAACTTTTCAGATGGATTTCTAGATTGAAAGAACTTGCCAACTGTACAGCACAACAGATTAAATCAGGCTCTCGCCAAAGGAACATTACCATGAAATTTAAGAACACTGGGACAAAGTGAAGATACAGTGAGCTTCCAGAGAAGGGAGAAAACCAAGTCATATACAAAGAATCAGAGGTGAGACTATTTCCAACTTTTCAACAGCAATACAAGAAGCTACAAGGCAATGGAGCAACACCACTGAACTTTTGAAGAAACATGATATCCAACCTATAATTCTATACTCAGCGAAACTATCAATTAAATAAAGGCTGTTTTTAAGAACTCAAAATTTTTTCTTTGCATCTCTTTCTCATTTAGCTACATTATGGTATGTGTCATACCATAACAGAGGGTGTAAACCAGAATAGAAGAGGAAATAGAATGCAAGAAACATGGAACTCAGAGACATAGGTATGAAAATTTTAAATTAAATTAAATATAAAAATGAATCTCAAATTTTTTAATAATATAAGGAGAGTGTTCTGGTCATTTCTGAGTTGTGATAGCTCACAGATTACACCATGTAATCTTTCTTTTTTTCATGATTATTTTTTAATATGTTTACAAGTAAAGGAAAATGCTTGCTATTCTAATTGTTTCGTAAAACATGATTGACTCAAATGTTAGCATTAAAGTTAATGATTCCTATTTTACTTACTTAAACATGAAGAAAGAACCTAGATGCATCTTTGAGAATTTCTATAATTTCTAACATACTGATTAATCCTTATACCATGTTTAGGTTGAAATTTCTCTTAAAAATTGGCATTGCCCCTAATGAAATATATTGAAAGTTTGAAATAATGGAAACTCCTTGCTATATAATGATAGATGAAAATTATAAATCTTATTTTCTAAGAATGACTTTCTTTGTCAAGGCTTTGATGAACAGTTTCTAATAATGACATTTTCCCAGGACAATTTGAAATTATACTTTAGAACTCTTAATTAACTTCTGTTGCTTCAACATGCCAACACTACAGCATATCAACAATGTGACTTTTCTTCTCCACTTTATACAATGCCTCTTAAAATCTATGATAAGAAAAATTTCTCTTACTCATTTCATCATTCTCCTAAGTATTAATAGGAAAAAAGAAGGGGATATGGCTTTATATTGTGTTTAGGGAGTGTATGTAAACTAAGAAGTATGCTAAGAAAATATAAAGATTTACCTAAAATGTGTTTGCATAATAATTTTAAAAGAATCTATATCCATGACTACTTAGGTTATGCAAAAATTAATAGGAGAACCAAAGAGAAAAAACACCATTATCAATTCCAAATTAAAAGATAAAAAAATAATGTCAGGCTCTTTGATTCATGTTATATGTATTAGTTTATATAATCCTAAAAGCAAGCCTATAACATAAACTCTATTATTATAAAAAACTATTTTACACATAATGAAACTGAGACATGGCAAAGTAAAGAAATTTACCCTGATATAAAATTGTAGCTCTAGAAACTAAGTCCAAACATTTTTTGAGCAGAATTATTTTAGTCCCTATTCTAAAACATTTCATATTTAACTTTTAGCTAATGATGGTATTCCAACAGATTCTATTTATGTACTGGAAATAAAAGAACAGTTGATCTTTCCCCTCATTCATTTTCAACTTCAATGCTATTATGCATTTTCTTCAATATTTGTGATCCAGTCCCAACTAGATTTCTTTAAAAAGGAAAATAAAAAAAGCCACTAAATCTGAAAAATGCTACCAATCATGAAATCTTACCAAAATAGTAATTTCTGGTTTCCTCTAAATATCCTTCCTTTGTTTGACCCATCATTTGGAATTCTGGATGTTTTGACTTATTTAGGACATAAAGTCTATCACCTGTCCATCTCACCCATACAATACTCACACCACTCTTCTTACCAAGCTTTATTCTTCTCCATAGTAATTATCATCATCTGACATTATATTATGTACTATAGACATTTGCTTATCTTTTGTTTCAAATATAAATTCCTTGAGGACAGGGACTTTGTCTTGTTTTGCATTATAACCCTTGTAGCTAGAACTGTGTCTAGCACATAGTATGCACTCAATTAATGCTAGTTGAATGAATAACTAGATGAATTAATACATTTTTTTCACTTGTAAAGAGCTATTATTATAGATACTGAGGAGATAGAGACTCTAAACATCATAGCATGATATTACATATACAGCATTATATATGACATATAGTTAAATTCCTAATGATCTATAATTTGATGTCTAGTCAAAAGTCCTTATGGTTCAAAAAAGTCCAAGTGGATTTTAAAAGTATTATTACTTTGAGTATATTTGTAATTTTGTCTCACTCTGATATAATCATGTCCCTAAGAAATATATTTCTACTCAAACTTGCTCTATAGCAGAAGTTGTTCTTTATAAAACTCATTAACAAGATTATCGAAATGAGAGAATGATTGTTCAATGAGCATTTTTGTTTCTAATTCATTTTAGTTCTTTTAAAAACAAGAAGTAGCATGCAGATTGAGAACTCTTCAAAAGACTTTGTTCCTTCCTATATATAATTTACAACCTTTTCATTATAGTCCCAACATTTTTATCACTTATGTGCTATGCTCCAAGCATTTTGGTGAGAAGTACTTCATGAATAAAATGCATCAGTGCATGTAAAATTTGTAAGAAGGCTACCTCAGGCATACTTCAAATAGAGCACATTTTTGACACTTCACACTTACAATAATTCATACTCCAAAGGCCTTTTCTCATCTTGTATATTAGCAAGTTGGAAAACCTCCATAGACAGGATGGGTAAATGACCCCAGCCTGTGTACCATGTTGCTAAAAAGAGTGGGCTAGAGCTGCTCCCTCCCTCTACATGACAATTTCAAAAGTCCAAATCAACTAATGGCTCCTCGAATAAAAACTTTTTACCCTTTAGTAATGTTCTGACACTGTCTAAGAGTTTTTACGGTCTACAAATGCGAACATATATCCCACAGTTATGTTATACTAGTATCCAAGAAAGGAGAATTACCTAAGTTATGCCTAGTTTATTTTATTTTATTTTATTTTCATTTATTCATTTTTTTAATTATGCCTAGTTTTTAATCATCTGTTAAGGGATAATAATTCAGGTTTGCAAAATAAGTTATCAGTGCACAAAATGTGTTTTTTAATGTAAAAACACATAGCATTATCATCTAACTCAAATTGAACATTAATTGGAACACAATGAATATTTGGAGTATTCTTTAAATATTTCCCCCATCGCTAATATTTTTCCTGAAATTATGTGTTTTATGTTATGTTAATTTACAACCTCCAAGACAACACAAATACTATACCACATATTGAAGTATAGCTGCTCTTGCCAAAGACATTGATAGCCTCCTCGTCACAGAAACCATCTTCAATTATTCTCCATCTGAATTCCTTTGAACACTCACTTCTAGCACTTGCAGCTGCTGAGTCATTTCTTTCCCTCGTTAAAAAAAATGTATTGTGCACTTACTTTATGCCAAGCAGTGGCAATACAATAATTAATAATAATTTTTAAAAATAGTCTTTAAGGTCAACAGAATTTACAATCTAGTGGCAAAACAGAGTAGTTACCAGAGAATTATAGCGCAGAGTGTTAATGTAACAAAACAGTAAGAAAACAGTTGGAGCTCCAATCCCAGACTTTAGGGGTTTGGAAAGGCCCCCACAGGAGATAGCATTCCAATTGAGTCTGGAAGAATTAGTTAAGTTATCAAGGGAAGGGATCTGGGGAAAAGGAGCTGGGGAAAAGGAGGAAAAGAGAGGATTAGTATATATATAATCCCAGAAATAAAAAGAATAGATATTTGGGGAACTTCTAGTAGGTTAGGATAACTAGAGCTTAGAGTATCAGGGGCAAAGCAGTGAGAAAAGATAGAAGTCTGTGTATATTTATCAGGCAAAGGAGCTTGGAATTCATTTGGAGAGGAATGGAGACTCTTGAACCACTTTCAGCAGAGGGCCATGTGATCAATGTGACTGCCTTATAGAGAACTAATTAAAGAAGTCAAAATCAGAGGTAGAGGAAAAAGTGTGGAGGTCTTTGCAGGCATGAGATGATGGTGGCTTCAACTAGAGTGGTGGCAGTAGAGCACAAAGAGAAGTAGATGGCTGGATTTCACAGCTATTCAGGGTGCAGAAGCAAGAAGTTTTAGTGGTGTTTAGTGATCTGCTGGACATGAGTGGTAACAGAGAGGAAAGAGTAAAGGATGACCTTTGGCTTTGTTCATAGAAACCTCCATGTTCAAGCTGACTTGCCCAGAAGGCAGTTGGACATATAGGTCTGTAGTTCAGGAGAAAGAACTGATTCGGAAGGTAGGACTACTATGTTTTTTATTCTACCTCTCTGGTCATTGCTTTTCTGAACCTATTTGACACAAATATATAGATCATATTCACCATGATTCCATCCTCATACATAGTCTCTTTCACTCCACATACTCTGTCCCAGTGACAGAGTGTATGCACTCAGTTTTAACTACCAACAATGTCTTTGGGTTCCTCACAAAAGCATTGTATTTGGGAGATGACCCTGGAAAATACCAACAGAGGAATAGAAAAGTGAGATAGGGGAAGGAAAGTAGCCAATAAAGGGTGAATTTCCAAGAAAGTTACCACTGGGGTTAACTGGAGATAAAACCCACTGGGTAACATTGGGAAACTATGCAGAAGACCTGCCTCAGAGCTACCTAACTTTAGGAGTGAGAGAGCTTAGGGAACTTAGGTATTAATACACCAATTTCCATTAGTCATTGGTCAAAGGCTGCTGGTCTGGCTGGCTCTTCTAGCCTGCTGGGTACATGGGTAGAGCAAGCTCTGGACACTAGGAAAAATCCTTATTCATAGAAATTGGAAGTCTATACTACACAGATAAAGCACAAAGACACATGGGCAGGACACCTACAGAATCTGCTACAACATATGTGCATGACTCCCAAATCTATAGCTTCAGCACAAGGACAACAATGAAAAGTCAAGTTCCATGGTGAAGCTATAAAGAATCATTTAAAATGAGTTGTTGTTGATTAAAGGGACCAAGAAAAGAGAAGTGAGAGCCAAGATATGGAATCAAACAAATATAACACAACCAGAGAGGTGAAAGTAAAGATTAAACATTCAGAGAACAGTAGATAGCAGGGTTTTGCAACTAAAAGTGAGTTCTGAGGACCGGTAGCATCAATATCACTTGAGAGAATATTAGAAATACAGGCCAGGCCCAGTGGCTCACGCCTGTAATCCTAGCACTCTGGGAGGCCGAGGCGGGCGGATTGCTTGAGGTTAGGAGTTCGAAACCAGCCTGAGCAAGAGCAAGACCCCATCTCTACTATAAATAGAAAGAAATTAATTGGCCAACTAATATATATAGAAAAAATTAGCCAGGCATGGTGGTGCATGCTTGTAGTCCCAGCTACTCGGGAGGCTGAGGCAGGAGGATTGCTTGAGTCCAGGAGATTGAGGTTGCTGTGAGCTAGGCTGATGCCACGGCACTCACTCTAGCCTGGGCAACAAAGTGAGACTCTGTCTCAAAAAAATAAAAATAAAAATAAAAAAATAAAAATAAAGAAATACAGACCTATTTAATTACAATCCACAGAAGAAGATTCCCAGTTATTATGTATGTGCATTGAAGTTTGAATAATGCTTTTCTCTCTTCCTTAGAGCTTGTGTCATCACAATGAAGACTTTTAAATACACTCCTAGTTTATATTTGGGTGGGTGCCAATCGATTGCTTGCATTCCCTAATCCCTTTAAATGGCCCCTAGATCTATTAAATTCTTTAAGCCAAAGACCTAGATACCTCTCTATTATCCCCTGGACCCCCATTAACTGCCTCTATAATTCTCTGCCAGTGCCACAGCACAGGTCTGTATCCTGTCCAAAAGACTATTGCAATCACTTTTTCATTGGTATCATAGATTTCTGGGTCTTTCTGCCACAATTTATTCTCTAAAATGACACAGAACAATTCTTAAGGTACAAATTACCATACTGTTCCCTCTCTTAAATAATACAGTGTTTACCCAACAATTTTGGGACAAATTCCTAAGTACTTAGTCTAGCATCATGAGCTTACCAATGATCTGGTACCACTTATCTTCTTGCAAATATATGGCCTAATATAATTATTGTAATCTGAGCATTGAATTTAGACACAAAGGACATGAGGGTTACATAATCTTTAAAAGTTTGGTGCTTTTAAAATTTCCTTTGCTTCCCTGGACTTAATAGTAGGTATTCCATAAAAGGCCTCTCCCTCCAAGTATGATGCTTTGTTAGTTATTTCCAAGTTCTTGTCCATAACCTACTTTATGCATGGTACTCTTCTGTTGAAAACCTAAAGTCTTATATTAAAAGACTATCCTTAAATTTATGGATATTGTTTTGTTTCTTACAGATGTTCTTTACCTGGAACACAGATAACCATTGCTCTTTTTCTGAACACTGAGGTCATAAATTAGTCCTGTCTCTTACCCAACCCCACCTAGGAACTTTATCCTAGACAGAAGCCATGAGAATCCTTACCAAATATCTTAGTTTGTTTGTGCTACCATAAAAATATTTGAGACTGGGCCATTTATCAAGAATAGAAATTTATTTCTCACAGTTCTGAAAGCTGGGAAGTCTAAGATGAGGGTGCCAGCACCTGAGGAGGGTCTTCTTGCTGCATTCTCACATGTCAAAAGGTAGAAGGGCAAGACAGGAGTGAACTCCATGTCTTCACATAGCAGAAGGGCAGAAGGGGGAGAACCAACTCCCCATTCATGCAAGTTCCCTTTACAGTGGCATTAATCCATACAGGAGGGCAGAGCCCTCATGACCTAAATACCTCCCAATAGGCCTCATCTCCCAACACTATTGCATTGGAGATTATGTTTCCAACACATAAATTTGGGGGGCCACATTCAAGCCATAGCACCAAATATGAGTGCAAATCAGGCGACTATCATTTCATAATTGATTTTTTAAACAGATGAAGGTATTTCTGGTACTCAATTTTAGATGACTTTATTGCCTGGGCCGTGATACAAGGAGAAGCAAACATCATAAACAATGTCTTTAAGAGGATTTTTCAACAATAAAGATATGTTGGTGTATTTTCTTTTTTAATAGCTTTATTGAGGTATAATTGATGTACAAAAATATGCATGTTTTAATGTATACAATTTGATGGGTTTGGACATATGCATACCTCTATGATACCATCCCTACAATAAAGGTAATAAACATATCCATCACTTCCTAAAGTTTACTTATGCCCCTTTGTGGTTTTGTGAGTGTGTGTGGTAAAATCATTTAACCCAATATATACCCTCTTAACAAATTTTTAAGTGCACAATACCATATTGTTAACTACGCACAGGCAACAAAATCAAAAATAGGTAAGTATGACTATAGCAAACTAAAATGCAAGGCAAAGGAAATAGTTAACACAGTGAAAAGGCCAATATGAAAAGAGAGCAAAGGTTTGCAAGCCATTTATCTGATAAAAAGTTAATATCTAAAATATATAATAAACTCTTATGATTTAATAGCAAAAACTAAAATAACCCAATTAAAAATGGACAAGGAACTTGAAGTGACATTTCTCTGAAGAAAACATATGAATGGCCACCAGGTGTATGAAAAGGTACCAAACATCACTAATCATTGGGAAAATGCAAACCAAAACTACAATGAGATATCCTCTCACACCTGGTAGGATAGCTATTATCCGAAAAACAAAAGATAAGTGTTGGCCAGAATGTGGAGAAATAGAAATTCTTCTTCACTGTTGGTGGAGATGTAAAATGGTACAGTTACTATGGAAAACAGTATGGACATACCTCAAAAAATAAAAAGAACAATATATGATCCAGCAATCTAACTTCTTGGCATATATCCAAAAGAACTGAAATCAGGCTCTTGAAGCAATATCTGCACTCCCATGTATACTGAAGTATTATTCACAATAGCCAAGATATGGAAATAACCTAAATGTTTGTCAGATGAATGGATAAAGAAAATGTAGTATATACATACAATGAAATATTATTCAGCCTTAAAAAAGAAGGAAATCCTACCACAACAAGGATAAACCTGGAGGACATCATGCCAAATGAAATAAGCCAGGTCCAGATATGCAGATACTGCATGATTCCCCTTAAATGGGTTATCAAAAATAGTCAAACTTACAGTAGCAGAGAATAGAATGGTGGTTGCCAGTGGCTTTGTGGAAGAGGAAAGAGGGAGCTGCTGCCCACTGGGTATACATTATAATTACACAAGATGAATAAGTTCTAGAGATCTGATGTATGATATGTTTGTATTTTTATTTTAAAAACCATAGATAAAGGTTAAAGATACAATACCTTTACAACCTCTAACAAAACCATTGCACATGGAATCAGAAGGCTCGGTTTGCATTCCAGATTGCAATTTGTTGCCAGCAGGAACTAAAGCAAGTTAGTCTATTAATGTCAGTTTCCTCAAATATAAAATGTGGATAAAAAACACTCAGTCTAAATGTTGGTATGAGAATTGAATTAGCGAACAGATGTGAAAGCATCTAGAACAGTGCCCACCATACAATAAGCACAAAATAAATATTAGTGTCCTTTTTGTATCCCTCAAACATCAAATATTCATCAGCTAGGATATTTTTCAGAGGTAGAAGTTAATTCCCATGATAAATTCACCATTTAGCAAAACAAACAAAGACAAAAAGCACAGAACTCTGCAATTTCTGGAACTAGCAATATGGCTAATGTGAAATTGCTCTTGCAATAACACCTAGCAATGCTCAACAAAAAATGAAACATTTAAAACTGCACAGTCAGTTTACAAGAAAAAAGTAATTTTATATGCCAGTAGCATGGATTTGAAAGTCAAAGTACTATAAGCAAACTAGAAACCTCACAGATTCTCAAAGCAGAATTCTCACTAGCTAATATGGCAGTCACCCCAGGGGCGGATATTGAAAATAAAAGTAGATAGTGTTTTATTATTTTTGTTTTATGCTCTTAGTCAAGTTTATTGAGACATACACAATAAAATTCATCTGTTCTGGTGTACCATCCAATGCATTTGGGTAAATGTACACAGCATCTTGCCAACATCACATTCTAGACATAGACCATTTCCAACTCCCCAGAAAGTACCTATGTACCCCTACCCAATCAATTCCTCTTTCCATCCCCAGACCAGACAACCACTGATCTTCTTTATTTATCTGCTACCTAGCTTTGCCTTTTATAAACTACATATTATATAAATGGAGTCCTATAGTATGCCTGGCTTCTTTTGCTTAGCATGTGTTTTAGATTCATTAATCAAGAATGCATCAGTAGTCCATTTTTCGTATTACTGATTAATATTCCATTGCAAGAATACACAATACTTTGTTTATCCATTCACCATTAATGGACATTTGGGTTGTTCCAAGTTTTTATTTATTATGCATAAAGATGCTGTGAACATTCATAAAGTCCTTGTAAAGATAAATGTTTTCATTTCTCTTGGAAAAAAATACCAAAGAATGGGATTGCTGAGTTGTCTGATAAATGTGCATTTACCTTTTTAAGAAACTTCTAGATTGTTTTCTAAAGTAGTTGTATCATTTCATTTTATACCAGAAATGGGTGAGACTTCCAGTTATTCCACATCCTTATCAACATTAGATATTGTCATCCCTTTGAATTTTACCCATTTTAGTATGTGTGATTTTAATTTGCATTTCCCTGATGAGTGATGATATTGAGCATCTTTTCATAGGCCATTTGTATACCTCCTTTTGTGAAATGTCTGCTCAAATATTTAGCTATTTTTTACATTGGGCTCTTTAGCTTCTATTATTGATTTGGAATATTTCCTCATATATTTTTGATAGGCAAGTTTGGTTTTAATCCATAAAAAAGATAACAAATGAAGGCTTGGATGGGTATAAGGCAAAAATTTGGTTTTGAGACATTCTTTACAAAGCCAAAACCTTTGAGAAGGGCTGCATATTTCCAGGAAAAAAAAAAAAAAACCCTCTCCTCTATCCCAGGAAAATGGCAAGAAAAATTGCCTCAGCCTTTTGTCTTTTGTCCCCAAATTGAAAAAACAGTGTTATGAGAAAGTAACATTTCAAAATGGTGTCACACATGAATTTTGAATCCAAATATGCCCTACGTAGTGATGCTGGATTTTCCAAGTTGAGATAATAACATAAAAATTAGTCCTGAGCTGGTAATCTCCCAGGGGTGACTAACAGAAGCAACCAGAAAACCACTCTTCATATGTTTCAATAGCTCAAGCATATTAAAATCCTATTATAAAGATCCTTACTGAAGATGTTGAGATAATATTTTTTTTAAAAAATGAGGAAATGTTCTCTCCCAAAAAGCTTCATAAGATACAAAAAAGTAAGAATAGACCATAAAATCTTTGAGTTAACAGAAAAATATTTTAAAGTATTAAAAGATATATTAGACACTATAAAGAAAGTCTATGAAAAAAGAAAAGGCATATTTGAAAATAAACTGAATATGGCTTTTATAATGTGAACTATAGGTTTGAGGTCTGTGAGCTGCCTGATTGAGATGGGAGGTTAGATGGTCTTTAAAATCCCATTTAATGCTGTCAATCTTTTTTTTTTAGTTTCACCATTTTCTGCAGGTAAATCTTTTTTAGTTTCTTTGTTTTATTTTTAATTCTTATGGGTATATAATAGTTATATATATATTTGTGGGATACATGTGATGTTTTAATATAGAAATATGATGTATAATAATCAAATCAGGGTGATTGAGAGTTGGAATGTTCCTAACACAAAAAAATGATAAATGCTTTAGGAATGTTGTCATTCTTGGATCCTACACTCTGTGTGGCCACCATTTTCAGATTTTTGCCAATCATGCCAAGTGAATGGAGTTCTGTATATGTTTTGCTCTTATTTATTGTCCCAGAGGGTTACAAACATGAGGCAATAGACCTTTGGCCAGCAACTCTAGCTAATTTGAGCTTTTAAAAATATCTAATCACTTACATACAAGAAAGTGTGAATAAGAAACAAGATGAAAAAGTACAAGTCTCCTTTGAGCCATTTAGAGTGATAACTATCTTCTATTTAATAATACTGCCTTTGAGGTGATGCTTGAATTCTTCCACAGTAGCCTAGAAAATAGTCATTTAGCTTCTCCTAGACCAGCTCAGCGATGGGAATTTCACCACCTCCAACAGCTTTCAATTCCATTTTAGAGCTATTTTTTTAAATTTCACTATATTATGGGTGTACAAATGTTTAGATTGCATATATTGCCTTTGTCCCACTCAAGTCAGAGCTTCAAGTGTGTCTATTTTAGAGCTATTTTAATTGAATATGGTCCTTATACTGAGCCCAAATCAGCTTACTTATTATTTCTCCAAACATTTTCCAGTTCTGCTCATTGAAGTTATTTGGAACAACCTTAATTTCTCTTCAAAATAGCATATGGAAAACAGCTATGCCGATTCAACATCCAAACCAAATGTTCCCAGTTCCTTTTAGTAGTTACCAGGTGACATGGCTTTGAGTCCTTTGACCACTCTGATCACTCTTCTTTAGCCATGATCCAGTTTATTATTGTTTTTCTTAAAAGTGAGAACGAGTGCAAAACACAATTTTCCATTTGTAGTCAACCAATGGAAAAATAGGGTGGACTATTTCAAGATATATATAAAGCAAAAATGTTATGATATAAATCCAAGGAAGTTTTAAAAAATAAAACACAGTCATGATGGAAGAATTCAATATACCTCCTTAAGAAATCAATAGATCAAATAAGGTAAAAAAAAAAAAAAGAAAAGATAAAAATAACAGTGACCCTAAATAGTATAATAATGAGATTAGCTTAAAGTATCAATGTCAAAAACTCCATACTCTACAAACAGGAATAGTCATTCTTTTTTTCCCTTCAAAACATATGGAATATTTACCAAAAATAATGATTAAATAGGACCTTAATAAATCTGTTGTAGAATTTCTATAGAACTGGACATTAATAACAAAGAATAAGGAATTCCAGCTACTTGGAAGTGTTAAACTTCAGTTTGGAGTAATTGCAACTAAAACAGAACCTAAACTGCATGGGCAAACTGTTCACAAATTAGTGACACTAGTAAGCTCATACATGAAATACATGGAATATAGGCAAATCTTGCTTAAATGACTATTTATAGCCTTAAAGTCTTTTATTTCTGTATAAAAATGTATAAAAGAAATTAACTAAGTAGTCAACTCAAGAATTTAGAAAAATCACATCAAAATAAACTAAAAGTAAGAGAAAGGAATTAATTATTTTTTAAATAAAATTAGAAAGCAAAATAAAATAACAAGGGCTAGAATTGATAAATAAAACTGAGAGCTGATACCATCAAATAGACCAAGAAAATTGCCAAGCTCTGAGAAATCTAAAGAGGAAAGAAAGAGAAACTACAAATATGCAACATGAGAAGTCAAAAATGAGATAAAACTACAAACATGGAGATTTTAAATGTTATATGAATACTATATTTATTTTAATAAATTTAAAAATCTTAATGAAAGATGATTTTTCGAGGGAAAATATAAGTTGGCAAAAGTGATCAAGCAAAGGTAAAAATTTTAAATAAAACAATACTCATGCAAGAAAAAAGTTTGAGATCCACATTTTTTATGAGAGAATGTGGAGATTATCAATCAAATATGAAAGAAAAAATAATGTCTATATAATTCAAGCTAATCCAAAACACAAATGAGTCTTCCAATTTATTTCATGAAGCTAGCAGAACTATGATGCCAAATCCTAAAAAGGATAGTAGAATAAACTAAGTCCAAATCACATACAAGCACAGAAGCAAAAATCTTACATAAACTAAAAGCAAGGTCAATCCATCAGAGGATATTAAAGTAATTCACCATGACCAAAAATGGTTTATTTCAGAAATGCAAAACTGGTTTAACTTTTGGATGTCTATTTATGTATGATCAGCCTGATAGAAGTTGACAGGGCATCTGATAAAATTCAAAAAGCATTTACAATTTGGCTTGGGCGAGGCAAAAGCATTTCATGTAACCAAAATGTTGGTATCCCCATAATATCCTGAATTTAAAAAATAAATTAAATAAATAAATTAAATCTCCTTATAAATTAGAAGTTGGGGGGGTACTTCCTTAACATTAAAAGCATATTTTAAAAAAAAACAACCACCCACATCATCATGCTTAACGGTGAAATATTAGAGGCATTACTGTCATCATTCAAAACACATTTAGACTAAACTAGACGGTAAGCATTTATGAGAGTAGGAGCCAATTCTCACCAGCTTCTCCTCACTCTATTTTGCTAGCTTGTCTTCATCTTCCCAACTTCTAAAGGTTGTCTTTGAATACATCTTTCTGGTCTTTACACACACACACTGGGTGACCTCATCCAGTCCCATGGCTTAAAGATCCTTTTGCTAATGACTCATAATCTTCTCAACCTTTTCATTTTGCTACTTAACATTGGTAACACAGAACTATTGGCTTTTGCTCTTAAAATCTGCCACTCCCCAAATCTCCCCCTTCTCAGTACGTGGTGCCACTGTCCAATCAGTTTTATTCAGGCCAGAGATCTAAACACCTTCCATATTTTTACCCTAGCTTGCCAATTACTAGCTGTAACTAGCCATGAATCAGCAAGTCTCACTGGCATTAATGCCCAAATGCATGGTGAGTCTGACCGTCTTTCACATTAGCACTGCTTACCACCTGGCCCAAGCCGCCAATTCCTCTCACTTGGATATTATAAAAATTTCAAATTAGTCTCCCTGTTTCCACTCTCAATCCTCTGTTGTCCATTCTAACCAGCAGCCAAAGTATTCTTAAAGCCCAAAGTATATATCTTTCCCTTGCTTAAATTGTTCAGTGGTTTCCCTTTGTAGTTAAAAGAGCACCTGCACTCTACCTTTTTTATTTCAAAGTTTACCTTTTTCACATCCACCAATCATACTCAAGCCACACTCTTCTTACTGTCCCTTGAATGTGTTATGTTTATTCTATCTCAGGATACTTGTGTTTACTGCCCTTCGTCTAGCAGTGCTCTTCCACCAAATTTTCAAGATTTTCAAAAGCACTTCACAAGGCTTTTCCTTTTATAAATTTCATCTAAAAAGTCACCTCCTCTGAAAGGTCCCTTCCAATTTTAAAGTAGCACCCCAGGTCCATAGTCCCTATTACATTTCTCAATTATAATATATTTTCTCTGTAACCTTATTACTCATTATTATGTAAAACTATATTTATTTGTTTACATATTTGTTGATGATCTCCCTCTGCTAGAATGTAAGTTCCTTTTAAGGTAATGTATGCATGAATGCAAAGATTTTGTGCATTTTATTCAGTGAAGTTTCCCCATGGTCTTGTGCATTTATTCTTTGAAGTGACCTTTAAAGCTATTTTATCAATATAAAAAATAATGTTGAAATTTTTATTGGGACTGCATTAATCTTATAGACTGGAATATAGTAAGCATTTAATAAATCTTTTGAATAGTGAATGAGGAAATTTATGAAGAATACAGAGTTAACAATTCTCATTTTTTTCAACATTGTCTCAGAAGTTCTAGAAAATGCCATACAATAAATGAAAGCACCAAGAGATTTAAACATTGCAAAGAGACAAAACCGTAATTAGTTCCAAATGATATGATTATCTTTTTAGACATTATAAAAGAGTCATCTAAAAACAATTAAAACTAATAAGAGATTCAATAGGATGGCAAGTTACAAGTTATTAAAAAACTAACATATTTCCAATATACTAGAAATAACCAGTTAGAAAATATTGTGGAAATAGCATTGAATTCTATTTAACAATAAAATATATACAATACTTAGAAAGAGACTCAACAAAAATATATAGAATGTATATGAAGTGAATTATAATATCTTATTTAGGAATATAAATGGATACTGAATAAATAGAAAGTTATAACGTGTTCCTTTATAGGAATATTCATACTTTCAAAATTATAATTTTTCTCAAATCAGTCTGTAAGATTAATGACAATAAAAATTCCAACAGAATATTTGTATATTGTTGAAATGACTCTACAGATCATCTTAGAAAATACATATACACTAAAAGCCAAGAATCTCTTGACAGGGAAGAATAATAAAGATGGACTTGTTACATAGACTATTACAACATAAAGCTACATTAATTAAAAATTCAGCCATTTCTAGATTACGTGGGTCATTGAAACAGAAAAGAAAGCTCCAAAAACATCAAAATATATAATAATTAATATATGAAAGGTGGCATATCAAATCAAGAAGAATGAATCATATAATAAATTATGTTAGGAAAACTTACTAATGACCTTTTTAAAACAAGCCAATCCCTTGCTTATCTTACATCTTACACCAAATTATATTACAAAATACTAAAAATAAAAATGTAAATATAAATGGCATATCAAAGTAACTAATAAATAAAGGTTTCTTTCCTGAGTCCAGTTATATTTATGTTAGAACTTTTCACCATATCCCATATGCTTCTTACATTTTTATCTTCATATTCCATTTTTTTTCTCTCTGTGGTTCATTTGGCACACTTTCTCCTGGGCCATTCTACAGTTCAACAATACTTTCTTGTATTTTTATTTGTAATACTCCTTTTTGTTTTTAATCTGCAATCATTTAGGTAAGAAATTGTTCGAACTAAGACAATAAAAGTCTAGCAAAAAGAACAAGGAGTTGGGGCGGGGAGGAGACAAGAGAACATTAGAGAATCAAACTGACAATAACCTAGGCAGGGAATAGGAAATTGTTACCTGCCACCAAGAGGTACAATGCATTTTGCTGTCCTTAGTGACAGTCTATATTTTACCATCTTACAACACAAATATCATAAGAGACTTTATCAAAGGCTAGGCTGAAATCCAGATGTACTACATTCAGAGCATTTCATTGATCCAATAGTCTAGATTTTATGTGACTGCTTTGTTCATTTTAAGGAGTAAATGCTTAGAAATACTTATTAAATATGGAATTTTACACTAGTCTCTATGTAATAAAGAAGCTTTCTAGAAAGAAAAGAATATCAGCAATTAGTTTTCCACTAAGCCAGTACTATTGAAAACTATGCCATTTTAATTCTCTGCTCGCTTAGGAAACAGACAAAGTGAGGGATATTTAAAAGTTCAATGATTAAAGGGCAATCAGTTTATATTCCCTTCTTTAAATCCATAGAACTCAAATTTTCAAGTCATTAGCATTAAGATATTCTGCAGATAAAAGAATAAGAAATTGGTATCAGCAGACTCAAAAAAGGAGAATGTGGATCTTCTATAAATCCAGGGACACATGTCAATGTTTTTGAGCACAGAGGAAAATGCCTGAAGGCAGACCAGGTAGAAGTAAATTATTTTTGAGAGATAGACTTCAATATAAGTTGCAAGGAGGTGACCATTTACTGCCAAAGGGTCAGATCAAAGGAATGCGAAATGTTTCCACATGTGTTTTAATGATTCAATAGCCAAGGTAAAGCTGAATCCTGTTCTTGAAAATTGCTCATGGGGATGTTACATATTTAATTTAGTCCAGCTGGAAAAGGTTACAGGATGTAGTCTTCAATTTGAATGACTATTGCATTCTTAAAATGCTGTTTTTGTGCAAGGTAAGGAACAATTTTGATTGCAAAGTTTTCAGGTAAAAAGCCTTCCTCTCTGATAACAAACTTGTCAATTGCAAGGCCTGCTGCTAGTTCCTGAGATAACATCAACCAATCAGCAAGACTTACTGAGAGCTGGGCTTAAAGAACCCCATCTGCTGAGTGAGGGGGTAGGCTTGATACCAGCCCAATATCTGAAATAGTATACAGTAAGTCCTCACTTAACATCCTCCATAGGTTCTTAGAAACTGTGACTTTAAGCAAAACTATGTATATGTAAGGAAACCAATCTTACTGTAATCTAATTGATATAAACAAGAGTTAAGTCCCTATGGTATATTTCTGGTCACAGAAATATCACCAAACTTCTAAATAAAGACCAAAATGCTTCTAATATTAAACATTGAAAAACATACTAACTACACATAAATTTAAGAAAGATTAATAAAAAGAAGTAAGATAATTATTTACCCACTTGCTCCAGTTCAAGGTCATGGCTGACCAGAGCCTAGCCAGACAGCTTAGGGAGCCAGGTGGGACAAGCTTGGGCAGGATGCCACCTCAACACAGGTAACACACCAAGACCATTTAAACATGCCAATTACCCTAGCATGCACATGTTTGGGATGTGGGAGGAAACTGAAGTACCCAGAGGAAACCTATGCTTTCTTGGGGATAACATGCAAGTTGCCCACAGATAGTTGCAGCCCTATTTTCTGGATGAAAGACCATCATAAAAACTGTGACTAGTAGCTATTATGTAGGTAAATGTGCATTTAGATACATGTATATTAAATAGGAACTTCAATCTGTGTTCATTATGACTACTGCTATTTTAACTTACATTAACAAAATATAATACCATATATGGAAGAGGCTCTGTGGTTAAGGTTGAAAAGCCAATTGCCTGCTAAATGCCATTTTTTTCTCACTGCAGCTCAAATTTGTTTCCTACCTACCTGAAGCTGCTCTGAAACAGATATAACAAAGATGAAATTTCACTAAGTTAAATGTTGTTTAAGTTAAAATGTTTGAAGTTTTAAAAGAAAATGAGTCAACATCTAGATTTCTTAAAAATATACCAAATTTAAGTTTGAAGTTTCTTTAAAGGTATAGAATATGGGGGGGAGGCGTGTCTACTTTTAGTGAAGTTTTACAAAAATTACATTACCCTGAAGTCAGCATATTGCAAACATGGAGCACAGTGACTTATTCTGTTACCTAAAATTTTTCTTTTTTTTTTTTTTTACCTTCATGTATTTTCTAATTTGTCTAGTTAAGTATTATTAGGAATTTCAAATTTTCCTTGAAAGATGACAGGCAATGAGATAATCTATAAAAGTTACAAATATTAAGCTGTATGAAATATTCAAATTATCATAGGTCAATGACCTAAATTGTGTTAAATAAATTCTGTTTATAAGCATCAGTGGTTGAATATGCTCAATAATTATGGGCTCCTTTTCTGAAATGTAAGACTTAAGTACTTTAAAGGTGTTATTGTTCACTCATGAGCATGAGTGGCTTAATTTAGTAAAAGAAGAAGACATGGACTCTGGATCCCAGGAAAGAATGAATAATTGGTCAAAATGTTCTTTTATCCAATGAATGGCCATCTAATAACCAACATAAAACCTTTGATTCACCAAGGAGCAAACACTGGCCATTATTAAGGCAGCCATTTTTTTCTGATTTTTTAAAATGCTAGAATATGTGTTGGCCTAGTTTAGAAGGCAGAGTAAAGCCTATGTTGATTTACTAAAAATTCTCAATGGAACCACCACCCCCCTAAATTGTTTTTCATTTAGGATCAAAGTAAACAGCTGCCATTAGGACTGGTGTCATAATTTAGAGATCTCCTCTCACTTATCTCAGAAATTATAAGCAAAGTCCATGAAGAAACAGCAAGTGCTAAAATAACTCTACATGAATGAGCCACTCTATTCACATTGCAAACACACAAAGCCTTGAAATCATCATACCACTGACGCATCAAAGAAGTGATTCCCAGCCCGTGGGGATATAGGACTACCTCCTCCCTATGCCACCCCCCAAAAAATACAGGCCATTTTACATATTCTTTCTGGTTTCTAGAACATTTTCACTTTCCTACATCCTAATGAAACATAGATATCTAATTCCATGCAAGTTACATAGTGATATTCTTACTATAAATAGGTTTGCTAATCCCAACCAATCCAGGACAGTTTTATTGATATGATTCAGAATCACAACTGTAGCCATCCAAAGCCTGCTTACTGACCTAATGCACAGTTACTTCAAAGATAAACAGAAAAGAAGATATACATTTTATTAAAATCTATATATTGGCAGCAACCCAGGCCTTAGTTGATCCATAGTTCACCTCATGCTCAAGCTACATTATTTTAGCATGGTTGTTTTCCTAGAGGCATAAACACCTTAGAAATAATGAAGGCTATGAATATGCATATTTTTTCAGTGTGGTTTGCAATGAAGATAAATTTACAAATGAAAAAATAATTTAATAAAGTACATTAAACAATTTTACAAATAATGACATTTTAATTGGACATAAACTGTTTTTTCCATGTGATATCCTAAACGTGGTATAACTGCAATATAATGCCGAATGCTCCATATTCTAGCTTCACCTGACTTAAAATTATTATTTATAAACAAAATACTAAAGGGGAGATATTGGTCAGAAGATACAAAGTTTCAGTTAAACTTGAAGAATAAATTTAAGTGCTCTATTATACTGTATGGTGACCACAGTTAATAATAATGTATTCTATACTTCAAAATCACAAAAAAAGGATCTTTAACATTCTTCCTACAAAAAAAAAAGATAAGTTGGAGAGGTGATGGGTTTGTTAATTAGGTTAACTTTCTACAGTGTATACATAGATGAAAATATCACATCGTACCCCATAAATACACATAATTATTTGTAAATTAAAAATAAATTTATTTTAAAAAGTTAAAAAATACAAAAATATTTCTGTGCACAATTCCACTATAAATTCTTTGGCATATTTCATTTTTCTCATAAATTAGATTTTTTTACATGTCAAAAGTTATATTACTTATTTTTTCTTTTATTAAATTTCAGAATACTAAGGGGGTACAAATGTTTTGGTTACATGAATTGCTGTCAGATAGTTTGAATCAAAGTTATAAGTATTCCTATCACCAAGATAGTATGCATTGTATCCAGTAAGTGTGAATTTACCCATCCCCTCCTCCCTGCTCCCAACAGCTTGGTTTATGTTAAGTTTTATTTCCATACATGTACATGAGTGTTGATCGATTAGTTCCAATTTAATAGTGAGTACATGTGGTGTTTGTTTTCCCATTTGTGCAATATTTCACTTAGAAGAATGGTTTCCATTTCCATCCCGGTTGTTACAAATGATACTAGATCACCGTTTTTTTATGGCTGAGTAGTAGCCAGGGATTTCCCACAGATTGTATATTAGTTACTCTAATCCAGGGGTCCTCAAACTTTTTAAACAGGGACCGTTGGAGGGCCGTTGGAGAGTGCAACGCCTACACGTTTGCTTTTTTTTCTGTGGTTTTCATAGGGCTGATCTTGGAGAAGGGAGCCAGTCACCTGTGTTCCTTCACTAAGTTTGAAAACTTAGGACTTGTTATCTTTTATTTCATATTATTGTATTTCCTTATGGTTTGTTGCAGTTCATTTAAATACAGTTGTCACTCTGCTAAACATCCTTGTTTATTTCAATATGTATGTAGATTCTTTTGTGTCCTATGTAGAAAATTGCATCACCTGAGAATAATTTTGCTTCTTCAGTTATAATCCCTATAGCTTCTTTTGCTTTAGCTGTCTCCAATGGGCTTGCTAGGTCCCCTATTATAATGTTGAATAGAAGTCATGAGAGTGGATAGTTTGTCTGAATAATGTTTCATGACTAAGTAAGCCCTTGCTATTTTGTAATATCCTTTTATCAGGTTAGGAAATTCCCTTTGATATCTATTTTGCTGAGAGTTTTTATCACGAATTGTTGAATTTTATTAAATCTTTTTTCTGCATCTACTGAGATGATTATATTTCTTTCATCTTTTATATGTTAATGTGGTGAATTACATTTCCAATGTTCAAACAACCTTGCAATCCTAAAATAATTCAACTTAGTCGTGACATATGAATATTGTGCATTGTTGGTTTCATTTGCTAATAGCATATTTACAGGTTTTACATTCATATTCATGAGTGAGATTGCCCTATAATTTTTCTTTCTTATAGTATCTTTACTTAGTATGAGTAACCAGGTTACACTTGCCACATAAAATAAGTTGGACAACTGGAGGGGAATTTGTGAAAGATTAGATTTATCAGTTACTGCTGTGTTTGGTAAATCATCTAAGCCTTGCATATTCTTTGCAGGAAGAATTTTTACTGACTTTTTTAATTTTTAATTTTTAATGACTCAATATTTTTAATGGTCTTAGGACCACTGTTGTGTTTCTTGACTCTGTTTTGGTAATATGTTTCTAGGAATATGTCCACTTCAAACTTGCTAGCATCTATAATTATGTCTCTCATGTTTATTGCTTATTTGTACCCTTTCTTTTTTGTTTTTCATAAATCTGGGCAGAAGTTTGTAAATTTTCTTACTCTTTCCAAAAACACACTATATAGAGCTTTTGACTATCATATCTTTTTTCTATTGAATCAATTCTTCTTTTATATTTATTCATTTTCTTCCTTCATTCTTTGGGCTTAGTCTATTTTTTTTCACTAATATCTTAAAGTAGAGGCTTAATTCATTTACTTCAGCATTTTTTCTCTTGTACTCCACAAACTTAAAATTATAAATGTTCATCTAACTATTGCTTTAGCTGCATGAGACAAGTTTTGATATGGGGAATTATAATTATCCTACAGTTTTATTTTCCTATTTCCACTATGCTTTCTTCTTTCACACATGAGTAATTTAGGGGTGTGTTTTAAATATAAAAATATAATTGCTTTGAAACTTAATTGCATTGTGATAGGACAATGATTTGGTGATACAATTTTAACAATCTGACATGGGACCAATTCACATTCATTTTCTACAAAAACAATGTACATTCTTCAGTTTGAAATATAGCTTTTTTTGTGTAATTGATAAACTACTAAAGAATGTTATTTGTGTACATGCTTTATATATCTGAAACTGTGCTATCAGCTGCATACCAGTAAAAATAAGTTATATTTTCTTCCCAAGCCAATATTTATAAAGCTACATCAGTTTTCTTGTGGTTGGTATTTGCATGCATATGGCTTTCCATCATTTTACTTTCAATATTCTGTACTTTTTGAGTTAGATATGATTCTCATAACATCATTTAGCTAGATTTTTTAAAATTCGAGCTTACTCTATTTGTATTTTAACTAAAAATATTATTTTATTTACATATACCATAATGAAATGCATATATATACATTCAAATTTCATAATTTTATGTTTTCCTTACTACTTTTCCAGCTTTTCTATTAATAATTCCTCCCTTTCTCCCCTTTGCCCTTTTTTCTTAAAAGTTAATTAAGGTGCTTTTTTTTCTTTTATCCATTTTTTTTATGTATTTTTTTTTTACATGTTAAACTTATTTATTTTTTTTATTTCGGCATATTATGGGGGTACAGATTTTAAGGTTTCAATAAATGCCCATTTTCCCCCCCTCCCCCCACAAGTCTGAGTCTCCTTTGGAAATTAAAGTCTGCCTATCTATTTAGAGGTCATTCTAGATAATTTAGCAAGCATACTAAATCTTCCAGCATCTAAAGTTAATCGATATTTTGCTGGCGTGGATGCGGAGAGAGAGGAACACTCCTACACTGCTGGTGGGACTGCTAACTAGTTCAACCTCTGTGGAAAGCAACATGGAGATACCTTAAAGCGATACAAGTGGATCTACCATTTGATCCAGCAATCCCATTGCTGGGCATCTACTCAAAAGATCCAATGACACTCTACAAAAAAGACACCTGCACCCGAATGTTTATAGCAGCACAATTCGTAATCGCAAGGCTGTGGAAACAGCCCAAGTGCCCATCAATCCAAGAATGGGTTAATAAAATGTGGTATATGTATACCATGGAGTACTATTCAGCTCTAAGAAATAACGGTGATATAGCACATCTTATATTTTCCTGGTTAGAGCTGGAACCCATACTACTAAGTGAAGTATCCCAAGAATGGAAAAACAAGCACCACATATACTCACCAGCAAACTGGTATTAACTGAGCAGCACCTAAGTGGACACATAGGTACCACAGTAATAGGGTATTGGGCAGGTGGGAGGGGGGGAGGGGGGCGGGTATATACACACATAATGAGTGAGATGTGCACCATCTGGGGGATGGTCACGCTGGAAACTCAGACTTGTGGGGGGAGGGGGGAAAGGGCATTTTTTGAAACCTTAAAATTTGTACCCCCACAATATGCCGAAATAAAAAAATAATAATAATAAAGTTAATCGATATTTTTACCTTCCTCCTGAATAATGCAAAGATTCTAAAATGCTCCAACTCCAACCACATATCTTCAAAAAAATTTTGCTAATGTCCAGTATTATAATCCTACTTGTATTTTAACCCCACACATTAGACATTACTATTATGGTTTTATGGTATGTATATATTTATACCATGTACCCTTGCATTTACCATACTTTTACCTGTTACTCTGAGTGAAACAAGAAGCCATTGCAGAGTTCTGATCAGGGAAGTGAAGCTCAAAGAGGCTTTATGTCTTTAGATGCTGACTTTTATGGGTTTTATCAACCAGGCCTCCTTGCCTTCTGGCTTCCAGGCTAGTGGGAAGCACAACAGGATATCATAGAAAAGAAAGTTTGGAGTGTTTATTCTCCTGCTTCCTCTCTGCTTGGCTGCAGTTCAGTAGTGGCTATGTTCATCATCTAGGACCACAGACCCTGTCAGGGAGGCCCTCAAGCACAGTGACAATTCTTACTTGGTTCTAACAATAGCTTCTTCCCCTTTCCTTTTCAGGCCTAAGGGTAGCAATAGCTTCTTGCTGTTACCAATACTGAGTACTTTACCATCCCTTGTTTGTTCCCTTAACCCTGCCTATCCCTCTGTAAATAATCACTTTCATTAAAAAATGTTCTTCAATTACTCCTTGGG
This sequence comes from Microcebus murinus, assembly GCF_040939455.1. NCBI lineage: Eukaryota > Metazoa > Chordata > Mammalia > Primates > Cheirogaleidae > Microcebus > Microcebus murinus. Next base: position 98,050,513 of record NC_134136.1, read on the forward strand.
GTGCACCACCTGTTTCCTGCTGAGCACCAAAACACACTCTTTCCACTCTTATATTTCTCTAACCATAGAGATTTTCAGCCATATGTCCTATTTCCCTTCCCGACTGCCCGCAATTTTTTAAAAACATAACTCTGTAAATGCTTAGTATTTTCTACTATATATATAGGCATCCTGGGTGAAAGTGAAGGTTAAAAGGACTAAACAGTAATTCAGGAATCTAGTAGTTATTGTTTGCAGTTATTTTTCCCATTTGAAGGGAAAATTGTAGCTCTAATTGGAGCATGAATACAGTAAGTTTAAGGCATTTCTTTTTTTCTCTGTCATTCATTATTTTTATGCCAAGAATACCAGAATATAAATCAAATCTTGGACCTCCTCCACTTCCTTGTAAAGAATTTTAACAATAGTTAATCTAATCTCTTTGCTGAAATACTGCATGCACCTGAAGCTGTCAGAATGCCACACAGAGAAAACATCAGTTAAGGATTCCACTCCCAGCAGTAGAAAAAATGTGGCATTTTCTAAGTAGGATTTTAGGATTATTCTACTTAATAGCTTATGTTATCATCTGCATGAAACCTGCAGTACCCAAGAATCTTAGAATTTTAGACTTAGAAATATATAGGCAATTGGTCCAGTATTTATTTTTCCTAATAAAGAATCTTTCCTCTAAGATCCACTACTTAAGCATTTTTGGTGTGTCAGAAGACTTAATATGAACTTTTAAATAGTCTATTAATAGTGTATTTATTATTAAGAATGTGTTTCCATGTGCTGAATCAAAATCTGCATAACCAAAACCTCCACGAATTGGAACCAATAACACCAGGAGGCAAGAAGTCTATGTCCAAGCAATTTTTCTCTCCTTTATGTATTAACTTATTTCATTTCATTTCCAGGACTTAGCACAATGCTTGGCAGATAATAGGCTACCAAAGTTATTAAATAATTTGATTGAATAAAATATTTAAAGACATCTATAGTATGTCAAGACTTCCCTGGGTCTTCTTCACAACAATCATGCCCAATTCCATTAATCATCTTCAAGTGATACTTTCTAAACATGTTATAATTAACCACATTCATTTGTACAGACTCAATCTGTATATGACCATCTGAAAATGTGATAATCAGGATTTAACAAATAATTCTAGAAATGGGTAGACAAGACAATATCAAAATGGTCTTATTAATTATTTTCTTTATTTAAGGTACTGAATTTCTAGTAATGAAATCTAAGTATGTGTCAACACATCTGATAACCCCACTACTGACTCACATAGAATTTGCACTTAATTAAAACACCCATATTTTAACCTATTAACTCACTAACTTATAGCCCAGACTGTTGCAGAAAATGGGGGTATACAATGAACAAGACAAGCCAAAGACCTGCGCTGATGAACATGCAATTTTTTCAAAAGCTTGAGATTGTTTTAAAATAACAATGGATTAAGAGATAAAAAGTGATGATGAATAAATAAGTAAATTCATTAATGTTATAATGATCAGTAATAAGTGCTATTTAAAAAAATGAAGCAGAGTAAAGAGCTTAAAAGAAATAATGAAGAGGCCACAATAAATTGAGGTATAAAGGAAGATCTATCTTAGGAGATGACATTTGAGCAGACCCTTGACAGATGTAAAGAAACAAGTGATGCAAAAATATGAGAGAGAGCTTTCTAGCAAAGTAATTTTGTATGGTATGCCATACAACTAGAATATTTGAAGAACAAGAGGCCACTGTGGCCAGCAAAGAGAGAATAGAGGAAGAGTGGTAGGAGATAAGTGGTAGAAGATCATGCAGGGCATTGAATACCATGGTACAGGATTAGGATTTTATTCAGGGATTATCGAAAGTCATTGTAGAGTTTTGAGCAGTAGTATTACATTATCTGATTAACATTTTTAAAAAAGTTTTTCTGGCTACTCTGTGGAGAGCAGATGAGAGTGGGAGCAGGAAGACTGAATAGAAGACTTCTGTAACAGATCTAGTGAGAAAATGAGCACTTGGATTAGAGTGTTAACCCAAGGACAAAGATTTTATATTAATCCCTATTACATTATTAATTACATTTTTAAAAAATTTTAGAATGGTTTTAGATTTAGAGAAAAGTTGCAAAGATAGTACACAGAGATCCCACTTACCCCACACCCAGTTTTCCCTATTGTTAACATTTTACATTAGTATGGTACATTCATCACAACTAATGAAACAATATTGATACATATTTAGATTTCTTTATTTTTTTCCCTAATATCCTTTTCCTGTTCCAGAATCACATCCAGGTTACCACATTACATTTAGTTGTTGTGTCTCCTTAGGCAACTCTAGATTGTGACAGTTTCTCAGACTTTCCTTGTTTTTGACCCCCTTGATTGTTTTGAGTAGTACTGGTCAGGTCTTTTGTAGGATTCCATCAATGAGAGTTTGTCTGATGTTTTACTCATGATTAAACTGAAATGATGGGTTTGGGGGAAGAAGACCATAGAAGTAAAGTGCTATTCTCACTCTAGCGTATCAAGGGTACATGTTATCAATATGACTTATCACTGGTGATACAATCTTGATTACCTGGCTGAGGTAATTAGTCAGGTTTTTCCACTGTAAAGTTACTCTCTTCCCTGCTTTCCATACTGCACTCCTTGGAAGGAAGTCACACCATGCAATCCACACTTAAGGGTTGGGGATTTAAGCTCTGCCTTCTTGCCAGGATAATATCTATATAAATTATCTGGAATTCTACAGGAGAGATTTGTCTCTTCTTCCTCATGTATTTATTTATTCAATCATTTGTTTATATCAGTTTGGATTCATCAATATTTATTTTCTATTTTGGGGTTACCATCCAATATTACGTAATTTAATTTCTTGTTCAAATTATTTCAGCTTTGGCCATTGGGAACTCTTTTGGTTGGCCCCTGTGTCTTTTTGACATGTCTCCATCATTGTTGCTGCTGTTGTTACTGTCATTTATTTGCTTGCTTTGGTATTTTTTTAAGCACCTCCTGGCTTTCTGGCACTACAAGATGTTCCAGGCTCATGTTGTACATTTCCTGTCCTAGCCCTAGAATCAGCCATTTCTCCGAGGAGTCCTGGTTCCTTTCACTGGAGAATGGTATTTGAAACCAAGAGCTGGGCATTGGATGTATTCATTTCTACCAGGGTGTTATATCTTCTAGGCCTTCTCAGCTAACAGAGAAAGGAAATGTTTGTATAGTAACCTGTGTATGTACATATGTGTATAAATATTTCTAAATGCATCAATTTGTATCTATATTTTGCTAAATGTGAGTTCATACTGATGTCTTCAAATCTAATCTATTACAACATAGATCGTTTTAGCTTTCACCACTTGCTTGCCTGTAACCTCCCACTCCAACAGTGAGAAACCTGTCTCCCAACATCTGCCATCCATTTAATTCAATTCCAGTATACATGTATAGCAGTATTAAGAACTGTTCATCTGTATCCCCATTGAACAGCTTTATCAGGTAACATACAGTGCTTATGGACAATTTCTTTTGTCTTTAGTTCTACAGTCCCCACTATTTCTACAGTTATTTAAGTAGGCACCTGTTCTCCTATTCCCTTCAATGAGGTCATTTCCTACATTTGTAATACAGTTAGATTGTTTGCCATAGTCTGCATTCCATCCTGGATACCTGGACCTCCTAGATGATTTTTTAAATTCGCAGACATTAGCATTCACATTCTTTGTGCTGTAAAGTTCTATGGATGTTTTCAAATGCATAGTGTCATATAGCCACCATCACAGAATAGTTTTACTACCTTCAAAGGTTTCCTGTATTTCACCTATTCAAACCTCCTCCCTTCCCCTGGCAACCAAATCCCTGGCAACCACTGATCTGTTTATTATCTCTATAGTTTTGCCTTTTTCAAAATGTCATATTAATGAAATCATACAATATGTTGCTTTCAGATTGGCTTCTTTCACTTTGCAATATGTATTTAAGATTCATTTAAGTTTTTGTGTGGCTTAATAGCTCATTCCTTTTTATCACTGAATAGCATTCTTATTGTACAGATGTGCCACAGTTTCACCTATCGATGGGCATCTTGGTTGTTGCCAGTTTTAAAAAAATGTGAATAAAGTTGCTATAAACATTCACATGCCATTTTTGTGTATGGAAACAGTTTTCATATTAAGTGGGTCCATACCTAGGAACACTATTGCTGGATTATATGTTAAGAGGTTGTTTAGCTTTGTAAGAAACTACCAAACTATCTTCCAAAACAGCTGTACCATTTTGCATTCCCACCAGGAATGAACAAAAGTTCATTGAAGTTGTCCATAAAAATCTTCTTCCATATCTTCACCAGCTATTAGTATTAGCAGGTTTTTGGTTTTATTTATTTATTTTTTTGCCACTTTAGGTAGGCTTGTTTTTTATCATGGATTTATTCTGCATTCCATAATGCAAGTGATATTGAACCTTTTTATATGCTTATTTGCCATCTTCTTATTTGCTATCTACTTTCATGAAGTTTCTGTTCAGATCATTTCCTCATTTCTTCATTGGGCTGTTTATTTTCTTATCATTGAGTTTTAAGGGTTCTTTATGTATTTCAGATACAAGTCCTTTATCTGATATGTAATTTGCAAGTATTTTCTCCCAGCTGCTGATTTGTCTTTTCATTCTCTTAAACAATGTTTTTGATAGAACAAAAATTTTTTTAATTTTAATAAAGTCTAACTTGTCAACTTTATTTTCTGTTATGGATAATGCTTTGGTGTTGTATCTAGAAATGCATCAGTAAACATAAGGTCACAAAGATTTTCTCCTATGTTCTCTTTTAGAAGACATAGTTTTGTATTTTACATTTAGATGTATGATGCATTTTGAGTTAATTTTTGTGTAAAGTGTAAGTTTATGTTGCCACTCAACTGGGTTATATTGCCTGCTGCACAGAGAAGAGCTAATACACTGAGGTAGTCAGCATTGCAATAGAGATAGGGTTTCATTCTGCAGAGTGCTAAGCAGGGAGATGGGAGGAATTTCTCAAATCTGCCTCCCTGAGAATTTGGGAGATGGGGTTTTTAAAGATAGTTTGGCAGGCAAAGGATTAGGCAATTGGGTTTGTTCATTGGCTGGGTTCAGGGTGAAACCATAGGGGTGTAGAAATTGTCTTCTTCACTAGGCTGGTTCTTGGGTGAGGGTTGTCACAATACCAGTTGAGTCAGTTACTTGGTATGAGCCACTGGTCTGGGTGGGTCAGCCATTCCACCAGAATGCAGGGCCTGGAAGCTATCTCAGAAACTACCTTTAGGTTTCAAAAAGGTGATATTATTGACTGAGAAAGTTAAGAATCTTTATGACTACCAGCTATATGACTCTAGAGTAGCAATTATTGAGAAGCAAATGGGGGGACAGTGGCTAATTATTATTATTATTTTTAGCTAGGCCTGTGCTTTTGCAGAGTTTTAGGCCCTTACACACTTCTCATCCTTTGTTGATTTGTAAAGAGTAGTTTCATTTATGTCTAGGTTTTTATTTTTTTGCATATAGATGTTCAATTGATCCAGCACCATTCATTGAAAAGCATATCCTTTCTTGATTGAATAACCTTTGTACCTTTGTCAAATATTGTTGGCTATATTTCCTATTATATTTATCTTATTACTTTTGAATCATCCTTCCATCCTGTCAAAATAGTTTTATAACTTCATTTTGTCAGCCAGTATTTCTTCTATCCTAGAGTCAATAATAATTTAATAAGTATGTCCTCCAACAAATAATTGAGAAGCATGTTGAATAGTTTAGTACTGTGGACAGAACCCTGAAGCATTCCACTAGAAACTTCCTCCAGGTTGATGTTGATTCAAGAATTGGGATGTTTATTTAACTTTTCTGATGTTTTCCATAGTTCTTCAAAATATACAAATAGTAAGGGTATACATGCATATGCAGGTTCTGACAGTTTCCCAGAGGTAATTTGTCTGGACAACATTGAATTCATTTGAAAGCAGGAAATACTCTAGAATTATCTTCTATCTGAGGTTTTTATTGCCCTCAATGGACTCTATTTTCCCCTTTCCAATTTGCAAAATTATGTAGCTCCTTTTTCTCCACATGATGGGTTATCACTGTATCACCTTCCTGAATTCCTTCCTTGTTCATGTTGCATAGAAGACAACTATAAACATTCTGTTACTTGCATTTCTGGATTTTTATCTTCATTAACACTATCTTTGGAGGATCAAATCACTCTTATGAATTTGTCCTTGATCTTGTATTCTTTCTCTTACCTTTTAGAAAATGTCTTTTTAAATCTGACCTCATCATACTAAAGAAAGACACGTGGCAATTAAATGAATTGCAGGATTCTGAACTGGATACATCTAAACTGAACACATTTGCCATAGAAGTATCATTGAGACAACTGGTATAATATGAATAGGGTCTGAGATTAAATGATAGTAATGTGTTAGTATTATTTTCATCATTTTGATGGCTTTATAGTGTATATGTAGAAGAATGTCCTTGATTTTCAAAATATACATGGACATACATGTTCAGGGATAATGGGGCATCATGTTGGCAATTTACTCTAAAAAGATTCCAAAAGAAAATATTCTTTTCACTAAACTTGCAACTTTTTTGAAATGTTGAGATAGTTTTAAAATAAAAATGGCTTAATTAATACAATTTTTAAATTCCATTCATCAGATAAAATTTAAGGATTTCCACATTAGCTTCTTAAAATGCCCCCTCCCCCTTTTCCTCTCAGAAATAGTTATTCATAATTATGAAATTAGAAATTCCTTTCCAGCGTCTCCCATCCCCTTCTATCTATATTCCCCTTTCAAGTTTCTATGTGAGTTATGTGTGTTTTTCTTTTATTTTTGGAAATCATCTTTCCTGTCTAACCATAACAATGAATTTTCATATGCCATTTTCAGTCTTGTTCCCTCAAATCCCACACCCTCTCCATATCAACAATTATCAACTAGTTAAAATTAAGTCTGGCATAGCAGCTCCCCCATGGCTTCCCCACCTACTTGGAAAGGAAATTACCAGGACAAGTAGTAAAATATTTTCAGATAGTCTGGTGCTTTGCATTTCTCTCTTTATCTTTACTCTTTACTGTGTTTTCCTCCCTCCTGGTGGACTTTTCATATAGCTATGTGCATTCCATATTTAAAAGAACAGTGCCAACACATCTTCAAAATTCCTACAGATCACATGATTTCAGAACTCTAAATTCAGAGATTTACTTGAGTCAGAGAAGGTGTGATTAACCAGCCTGCTTAATCCTCCTAGATCGTCCAATCAAAGGACTTCTTGGGATATTTTTGAGCAGAAGATTTTCTGAAACTTCTTGCTTACTCTGAGTAATTATTCCCAGTAAGGAAAATGGTTAGGAGCACAGTATTTCCCCACTCTTTCTTGGCCATCTCTGAAGAAATAGCCACTTCTTAGTAGGCCTATGAATAAAGAAATGAAGCCATAAGTAGTCTTAGGCTCATGTGCTCTCACTTGTGTGCTCACACTCGTTCACTCTCTCTCTCTCCCTCCCCATCCTATCCTCCCATCTCTCCTACCATTTCTTGCTATTTCTGTTTTCCTCAAAGTTCAGAAACTCAAGTGGGGCCCTTGCAATTAATTAAATGGGGCCCTTGGTTAATTTAAGAATTTAATCTCCTCTGTATTTTGTTTAAAAAAGAACACTATAACTCTTATGTAGTTCTATTTTGACTTAATTTTGTATCATAGAAGAATCATCTTAATGTGGATATTGAGAAGGCAAAACAAGTTCCAAATACTGAAAACAAAAATGCACAAAAGGATTTTGACACCAGGCATTGCACAATGATCCAGGTTTCATAAAACTTTGTGTTGAACATGGGAATTACATGGTCATTCTTCCAGAAAGTGAAATCCCATTATATCAGGCCTATATGTAATGATTGTTTCACAATAATAATGTGAGTTATTAATCAAATTGGAAAGCCCTGGCCAATGGCCTATAAAGCAATTTCCCCCTCATTTAACATCATTCAACTTTAAAATGCATTTGTATTTATCTCAGGGCCTTTAAAAAAAAACCTACTGTGGTTTCCTTTTATCCCTAAGGTATGCTATATTGATTATTTTTTTCTATATACATAGAGAATGAAACTAAACAACCATGTTTACAAGACAATAAAGGGAAACAAATTGATAACAATCACTGTAAAAAAAACTTAACCACAATATCTTAAAATTTAAAAGGGTCTCAGAGGGCAATGAGATAATTCAAAGATAGTGAGGCAATAAACTAAAAACAACCACTGTATAAAAGAGGCCCTGACTCAATATCAATTAACAGAGGACTACCCTCTTGATCTAAGCTGAGGAGAATTGCTTCTCAGGTACTCTGTTATGAGGTAGGGAAATCTTATTGCATCTTTCAACCAATCTCTATTTCCTGAAAGCCCTACTTTCAAAATAGTTCTGATTTTCTCTGAGGCTACTTTCCAACAGATGACAAACTTTAACCCTTGCCATGCAATCACATGATTTTTTAATATGAGGGAGCAATCTGGCTGAGCCAGAATTCCACATCTAAATTTAAATTATCTTTGCAAAGGTTAAGGAGTTTATGATTCACCCTGCATTTGAATTGGAAAGATGTGCTGCCATGTCCAAAAGAAACTGCTATCTTACCACCACATCCATTTCTTCTTCCTAGACATACAGCCCTTTTTGCAGGTAGGTATGGCATTGACTAATTTGTATCCAATAAAATATGAGCAGAAGAGATATATGCCATTTTCAAGCTTGATAAAAGCCATCCCACACATTGTCCTCTATGTCCCCTTTGGTGTGTTTGTGACCTTGAAAACTAAGCAGAGAAAATGATGGAGCCACAGATGGAAGGAGTCCAGGCATCCAAATCATCAGAAAGAGTGAAATTGCCTGCTAATGAGTATTGCAAGTGCAAAATACATTTTTATTGTGTTAAGAAACTGAGAATTGGAGGTTTCTCTTCCAGCAGCCAGCATCGCCTTAACTAATACACTACAGTTGTCATCATTATTTGCAGAATACCCAAGGCAGAGGCATCTCCCATTACAGAGTTGTCACAGTCATAATCTTCCTAAGATTGAAATTGCCTGAGACTCACATCATTAGTGCAATGCCAGAGCAAGAGAAAACTTTTCCTGTGCTGACATCGAAGGAGTAAATAGAATTCTGCACCAAGGAAGGAGTCTCAACATGGGTCATTTCTCCATCACATCAGACACTCCAGCAGGCCCACACACACAGGAGAGAATATATGATGTTCTAGCTTCCCAAAATGAATGTATAATTTATGAATATATGCAACTAAGATAAAAGATTTACTAGAAAGTAAATATATAAAATTCTCTCTCTCTCTCTCTCTCTCTCTCTCTCTCTCTCTCTCTCTCTCTCTAATATATACACACATATATATTCTTTTCAATGTTTTCATTACCTTCTCTCACATAGTATAAAACTTTCCTTCATTCATTCCATAAGATATTCATTAAGCAATTAGGAACAGATATTTCATCAGAAGTGATGTGAGAACCATTGCCTTCAATTGTTGAACCAATATACTGAGGAAAGATGAGCACTGCAACATTCTTGAGAGTGAATCGTAGGCAAAAGCTAAATTTTCTAAAGCAAAGTAAATTTTTGATATTATGACTTAGTGGCTGACTATGTCAAATAATTTTTTGAATGAGAAAATTTAGTGACTATATTCACAATCCATGTATAAAATGTAATACCGACAATATGAAGTGGTATTCTACTTTCTGGTAGAAGTGGATATCTTGGCCAAACATGACTTGAACCATCAATAAATATTAGTATTTGTCAAGTGAGCTTTAAGTGCTGTAGGGAACACAAACACAAACACCAATCTAACAGAGTTCCAACCTCCGAGGAGTTTACTACCTGACAGGGGCAACAAAATAGCATAATCTTCAGGCAAGATTTTCCACATACGAAGCTTCAGGAAGAGACACAATCTAACCTAGACTTTGAACTATGGATCTAAGTAGACATAGCAAAGTCAAGAGGACAATGAAGTTTCGTGAGACCGAATGGTGGAAAAATCAGGAGGGTTGATTTCTACAAAAAATAGTGTTGTCCTTGATTTTGTGCAAGACGATCTTGTTAAAGATAGTCTGTATTTGCTTCCTCCTCTGTGCATGCATTACACTTGGTTCTTGCCTCCACTAACATTTCTTGTTGCACTACACTGACATCATCTGTTTGTTCCTCTCGCTTGACTGATCACCCCAATGGCAGTGACCATGTCTAAATCATATTTCTATTTATCCCCAGCATGTTTCTCAGTGCCTTGAAAGAGCAGAGGCCCAGTAAATGCTATCGGAAAGGACAGATGGATGAATAGATGAATGACAAATATTTGCAGCCAGCCATAGGCATTCCCTTCTCCACTCGGTCACAGCAGGACAAGGCACCAAGTAAACACATAAATATCCTTCAGGGTGGTCCAAAGCTGGCACTAAGATGGTGCTACAATGCTAGCTCATGCTTCAATTCAAAAAGAACTGATTCCACTAAACAGCTAAATTTATATGCCTTTTAACATGTATTAGGTATTCACAGGTTTTCTCTCTGAGGTGTCCATATACATGCCTTGGAAGCAAATCAGTTTATTGACTAAAACATCATAATTTCATCCAGCAGGATTCTCTTGCACTAATAACTCTATTACTTTTAAAATCTAACTTCTGAGAACTACGCACCTAGCATAGACAAATAATTCATCATATTATGAACTATCTGTAGATAATAGGCCCAGTTCAATAACAGGCTTCTAAAGAAATTATATAGTACTATTTTTGTAATCAGTGTATTTGTTATCAGAATTTGTCAGAGTTGCTCTAGGCAAATTATCTTTGACACATGGTACTTCAGACATAGAAATGATCACCGGGGATGATTCTGGAGAATCCATTAGGGCTCTTAAGTAGTTATCATGGTATCAAAACTGCCCCAAAAAAGAAAAGGTAAATTCTGCCATTTGCCTCAGATCCAAAAATAGAGTTTAGAGATATAAACAGGGCTTTTAGTCCTAGCTATAGTGGGAAGAAAACAGAGCTTTAAACAAGGCTTTTACTACTAGCTACATTGGGGAGAAAAAATACTCAACTTTAATTATTTAATCAAAACAATATTTCAGATTTCTGAAGCAAAGGAAAAATACAGATTTAAGTTAGGTCATTGGAAAATAGCATTTTGCGACACATTTAAAGTTTTGAGATTTGTTTCTATATTAGTTTCTAAATTGAATAGTTGTCCTCCAGAGGAATATGGAAAGATATAAGTAATGCTTTTTTGCCAGATTTGAAAAATAATAAATATTTCCATGGATATATGAAAAGAAATAGCCTTGCTTCCCTAGAGCTATCTTATAAAAATGCATTTTTATGAACTCAATTGACTTAACAGAAAAAAAATTCTTATGAACATTATATTTTATTTCTATAATTTCAAAGTTATTTCTCATCATATATATAAACTACTTTTACTAGATTTAACTAATGTTTACATAATTTTTTATATTCTTATTTAGTTTGATTAATAAATACATTTCCATAAATCAACATTATCTATATGCTTGCCATTTTAATGTTTGTGCATCATTCTCTGTGTTGTTATACCATAGATTATCTTGCTCTTTCCAAACGAGTGGGTGTTTTTATCCAACTTATATATATGTTAGTTTTTTTTTTAATTGAAGTTTTTCATTTGAATATGTCCTCGATAGTATAGATATCAGGTCAAAATGTCATGACTCTTATATTAAATTGTCAGACTGTTCCCCACAAGGTAAAATCAATGCAAAGGGCAGGCAGCAATTGTATTTAACCACATCTAAGACACCAGTGGTATGTTGTAAGGCACATCATTGTTTTCTATACCACTTAGAAAGCTGCCAACTGAATGCAATCTTAAGATGCTATCTATCATAAGAGGCATGCTGAGTCCAAAGAAATTAAAATATGAAGAAATGTGCCTCTTACAGTCATTTAAATGCAGGATTTTCTCACTGCTCCACTAACACTGGTTATATCAGTGTTTTTCCTTTGCGTTTAAGTTTAATATGTATGTGATGTTACTAAAATGTTTAAATTTGCATTCTAACTACTAATAAAGCATTTTTTTCATGGGATAATTTCCTCATATGTAAATTGCCTATTCATATCCATTTATTAGCAATGGGAGAATTTTATAAATGTTTATATAAATATATTGAAGTAGTAAAAGAATTCAGCATGTATGTTGGGCATAATAAGTTGAGCACACCCACCCTGTTCTGCTTCTCCCCTTTTTGTGTTTGTTGTTAGCAGATTTTGATTAGAAAAAACTATTTAATTGCATACATTTAAGTTGATCTATAATCAAAATCTCTAGTTCTTCAATAATCAGAAATGCCTTCCCTCTCTGAATAGTATGGTAATATGATATGGCATTTTCTACTATTTTATGTTCTTTTATATTAATTCTTCATATTCTAGTTTGAAATGCAATCTGCGGATATTTGATTTTTAGTTTAAATTAATAACAGATATTCTCTTATATGACTTTTTGGCATCTACTGAGATAGTTGTGTGGTATTTTACATTTTTGTGTGTGATAAACTATAAAAGTAAATCATAAAGAATGCCTGGGTTCATTAATGTATTCTTTCACCAAACCTTTGCTGAGATCTGTTTTCAAAACTGGTAGAGATACACTGACTAACCAAGTATAAGAAGTCCTTGCTTTTGTCAAGCTTACTTTTCACTGGTATGACAGTCAAAATGGAAAATGATTTTTAATGTAATAACAAATTCTGTATGCTAAAATTGTATTTAAGAATTCTGGATCCATGGTAAGGAAGAAAAGGGCTAACAGTGGGTCTATAAGTTGGTTCCTTTCACCTTGGGGGGATCGTTGAATTGGTTTTATTCTCAACCAGACCTCTTTTACACATACTGATAGAATTTACTAGGTAGAAGATAAGTTCTTCCAGGACTTATCTAAGGAGTTCTTTTCTCAAGGTATACCTGATCTGTTTGGATTGTTTATTGTAAGTAATTCTTTAATTTATGGATTAATGAGATGACTGGAGAATGGAAGTTTGCCACTTAGGCCTTCTGGCTATATGGCTAGCAAAATATAAAAATGAGGGCCGGTGGGGTGGCTCACGCCTGTAATCCTAGCACTCTGGGAGGCCGAGACAAGTTGATTGCTCAAGGTCAGGAGTTCGAAACCAGTTCTCACAAGAGGGAGACCCTGTCTCTATTAAAAATAGAAAGAAATTAATTGGCCAACTAAAGCTATAAATAAAAAAAATTAGCTGGGCATGGTGGCTCATGCCTGTAGTCCCAGCCACTCGGGAGGTTAAGGCAGAAGAATTGCTTGAGCCCAGGAGTTTGAGGTTGCTGTGAGCTAGGCTGATGCCATGGCACTCTAGCCCACGCAAGAGAGTGAGACTCTATCTCAAAAAAAAAAAAAAAAAAAAAAAAAAAATATATATATATATATATATATATATATATAAATGAAAGACCCGAAAGACCCCAAAAACTATGTGGCTTTCTTGGACTAACTTTTACTACTCACACTTAGTCCTTGTTATTCCCATACCAAATGTATCCTGACATGGAAAGAGGATTAGGAAGCTGCAGCTCATGGATCTGAGGTATCCCAGATATCAGCGTGGTATTTGTTGAGGCTTCTTTTGGGTATCCTTTGCTAATCTTTGGCGAATCATAGTGCTGAGTAAGATCTCTGTCTTACATAAATCAGTATGTAGTCATAACTAAAACACGTCATCCTAGGTTTTCCCCAAATCCTCTTAGCAGATATAGTACCATCTGGTTTCTAACCAATATGTCAGTAAATGATTCAGTTCAACAAGCACATATTGAGTATCTGGGCATGTATCAGGCACTGACTTGGCACTGAGAATACAAAGGCAAATCAATTATGTTCCTGGCCTTCATTCAATTATAGACCACTGAGTCAGGAGACTCACTCAGACCCTTGAAAACTGGAGAATGAAATTTGTCTTGCTGTCATAAGTTTGGTTTGAGGTGTGCCTAAGATGAATACTTGTGGACAGCACACTCACCCAACTGCATTTTCCCGCAAAACCTAATCCCACCACCACAATGCCTTCGCCATTCATATGACAGAGATTCTGGCATGATTTCTGTTTGTTGAACTTCTTTCTCAATGGAACAAGCATCTTACTGGAGATGTTTTACAGGCCTTGCAGAAGCTGTCAGTGCCCAACCCATAGCCCCAGGGCTGGCCTGCCCTAGAGTTCCCTAGGTGAGCACCTATATAAACCGAGTCCCGTGTTTCTCTGCCTGCAGGCATTCTCTGGCTATAGAAGACTACTGGGCCTGCTCATGGGGCAGCCCAAAAGTGTGGCATAGTTACCACCACCTGATAAACCTCAACCCATGAGGAATGTGAGTTGGCATGTTTCTCCCAGTCTCTCAGAGGATCCCTACCTCCAGAGTCTGAGCCTACTTGACCACAGGCTTTCCATTTTATTGACTTTCTTTCTTTCCCTCATTCATTTTCCCAGTCTCTCACCATACTTCTTGGTATTGCCTCCCAAATAAACTACTTGCACCTGTAGCCTTGTCTCAGGCTCTGACTTGGGAGAATCTAAACTAAGACAATAGGAATTTTTGCAAATTTCTTAGCTGTACATAGTCATTTCTCCCCAGGGTTGGATCCCATCCCAGGCCTATTAGCCAATAGCTAGAGATCTGCCAAAACCAAGACAAACAGACCAATTATAATGTCCCCTTTGTTCTCAACAGATTGACTAATTTGAGTGTTTCTAATAGGCTCATTTGCCACAGCTACTTTAGAAACTATACATTAGATTAATGTTTAAAAGATGTCAAGACCATTTCTAAAGCCAGATGACTTGCTATAACCCAGATACCACTCTGCAAGTTTCTCCCACTACTCACCACAATAAGCTACAGACCTGTATAATGTAACAGCATTTTTAGTTAATGTCTTTCCATTGTTTGTCTCTTTCATTACATAATAATACTTTTGCAGATGCAAACCACTTTGTATTTAGTGCTTGACACAAAGAGGCTTTCAAAAAATAGTTCATGTATAAATAAATGAATGAATAGCCAATATCCCACTAGACATCTCCAAACAGGCTATCCAACAGGCTTTTCAACCATATTAACAACTGAAAGGGAAGTGAAATGTGAACAGAGTCAATCTCTTTGATGACAATCAGAATTCTGTCCAGATAGGACAACAGTTTTTTTATTTTGTTTGGTTTTAAAGATGTTTACAGTACCACAGTTGTTACATATGAATTCAATATTTTGGTTTTGGTTGCTTTATTTATCTCTTACTGTGATAATCAATTTGTTTGTAAAATATACTTTCTCTAATACCAAAATAACAACTGTAAGTTTCATATTCTGCATTAATAGACCTCAGATGATTCAATTATTTTCTGTGTGTAAATGCACATTCATCTTATATGTCTTGTTTTGATTTTGTATTTTATATAGCTATTGACCTTTCTTATTCAGATTTAATGTTATGATTGATTTTATATCATTCTCTATCACTCTTTGTTCATTTTTGATGTTGTATTGACTTGCTCTTTGTATTAATCTGTTTCTGTATGAATTCAAAATCCTTATGCTAAGCCAGAAGATAATTTCATCTACTCTTCTAACATCATTATATGCCACTAACATTTGTCTGAAGCTTTACATTTCATAAAGTGTTTTATAAAGCTTTATTGTGTGCATGTTAACTCGATTGTTTCCATTATTTCCTAGTGGAAATATCAATTGCTATTCCCAATACTTGCCCTGTCTTAATCTTGCATCTGAGTAACCAGAGAATATCATTAATGTGCATAGGCCTCATTCAATTAATTGGAGACCTAAATAGAACAAAAAGGCTAAGAGGAAACTCCTGCTACCTGACTGCTTTGGGCTGGGGCATTGGCTCTTTTCAGCCTTCAGACTCAAACTGAAAGATGAGCTCTTTCTGGGTCTCAAGCCTGCCAGCATTTGGACTGAACTACACCATTGACTCTTCTGGGTCTTCACCTTGCCAACTGCAGATCTTGGGACTTGTCAGCCTCCATAATTGTGTTGATCCAATTCCTTATAATACTAATATATCTCTGTCCACCCCACACCTTTTCTACTGTTTCTCTGGAGAACCCTAACACTATCACGAACTGAAAATTACCAGTTGATTCTCAAGCATGTTATTGTTTGAAAATACCATCAGCCATATTGTTCAAACATCAGAAGAGGCAATAATTGGCAATAATTGCTGGAGCTTCACCCTAAATTTTAACTGTTTCCTACGTTTCATCCTCAATAGAAAAGGTCCATACTACATGGAAAATTCTATCATATTTCTGAAGACAGTTTTTAAGTCTTCCTTGGGTATCATCTCCTTTATTCTGAAGAATTTCCCTTTCTTCATCCTCTCCTTATAGGTCTTAACTTTATTTCTCTGTTTTCATATGAACCCTGCCCATCTCCTCCCCATTCTTTAAGTTTTATAAGTAATGAATTGCACAGTATTCAGTTAAGCACATGACAAGTCTAAGAATATCTCCCAATATTGTGGTCAGTTTGTTACTGGTAGAATCCAGATATCATCTCATGATTTCCTTCTTTCTAGACAGATGTTCCCTGCTCTGTCTCTATGGGCGTATTTTATTCCTCCCTGGTTGTCCTTTCCTCCAATTACTTCTCCAGTGTACCAGCTTCACTTTAAATCCTAATATTTGTGCCTACATTTACCAACCTAACCATTACTAATAATCATCCCAATATGTAAATAATACAATTGTGTCAAATTAGTCAGAACTAGTTAGAAACAAAATTGGCCAATGAATAGAGTTACCTATAGACCTCAATCAAAGGTTTCTGCTCACTCTCACCCTTCACTCCACTTACTTTCCATTGCTCTTTAAAGGAACACCCTCTGTCACCCATGAGGATATCAAACAATTTATCCCCAAACCAACCATCAAAGGATTCCACTTAACAATTTCTCTAGGGGATAGTGGTGTATTAATACACCCCGATAGGAATTGTATTCCTCAGGAAAATGGGTACCAGTTCATAGCCATCTAGCATATGCAGTGTTCCCTTCCATATCTATGAGCTTTCCTTCAGTCAACTGAGATTACTGTTATCACCTCTCTTTCATTTACCAAGCCTGTCTCTGTCACAGAAGGAAATTAGATTTGAGAGTGCTTGCCTGTTCTGAAGCCACACTAGTTACTGACCTATATGCTCCATAACTCAGAGTATGTACAATTTGATCTTATCGTAAAGCATTCCCTTATTTGCCATATTTTTAAAAAGCTAATTTATTGATTTGTGATTTCCTTTTAAATACTGACACTCAGTGTTGCAATGTTTTCACATTTGTATTTGCATCTTTTATGAGTTCTCAAAATTATACTAAGCCTTGAGCCCACTTATTATAGGATGAAAAGAAAGCACCCTCTTTTTAATTTGACTCCTGATTTCCTATACTGCTAAGCAGATGGGCTTAACAGAGCTGGGAAAAGGACTGTTGTTGCTGATATAAATAGCTAGTTCTGCACTGTAATTCTTAAGATATTTTTCTAGAACAGGCAGCTATTTCAGCCAATGTTTCCTTAATGGAAGAATTCATAATAAAAATTGTGTGTTCATCATGCATGTTATCTTAAAGCTGCAGCCCCCTTTCAGTGGCAAAGGACTTTTGGATTTTGTTTATTCCTTTTTAACTTTGGACAAGTAATGCAGGCACTTAGTAAAAAAAAATAATATAAAGGATTTATAATGAAAAACAATCCCTCCTACCCTCTGCCACACACAGATACATTCGCATCAGTCACACTCTCCAGAAGCAAACTATTTACAATAGATTTAATTTTTATTTTTTCTGGTGATTAATCCCTACTCTATAAAATTTCTATCACTCTATCCTCCTTCTGTTTTGGGGTAATATTAATTTTAGTCTTCTTGGCAGGGTATAATCTTCTAAACTCAAAATGTTTTTTCTTTTTTATTCATCTTTCCATTGTCTCTTATCTTCCAGATTGCCAAAGAGAAATATGATTCCATATTTTTAGCAGAAAAAAATTTTACCCCTGCCTTCAAAGCATTTAGTATCTTCTTTTATCTTTGTGTCTTAAAATTTTATAATGTGTCTAGTTTTGAGTCTGTTTCTATTCATTTACTCCATATTCATTGGATTCCTTAATATGATCAACATTTCTTTTTTCAGCTTAGGAAATGTATTTCCAAAATATTTTTGATTATTTCTTCCCTTTTATGTTCCATTCTCTTCCTAGGACTCTTATTAACCAGATGTTAGTCCTTTCGAATAGACGCTATGTGTTGCTTATCTTTTCTATCATATTTTCTACAGATTTTCTCTCTTTTCTAAGAGTTCTCCTTGACATTATCTTGTAAAACTTCTGTTTGAAATTACATGTTGGCAATCATATATTTAATGCCCTAGAGTTCTTTCTTGTTCTTTAATTTTATGTTCTTTTCCACATTTTTCTGCTTTTATGTTATGGTCAATTATCTTCTTATCGCTCTGAGGATAACAACTAGAGACTATTTTTTTCTGTGTATTAATTGTTTCCAGAACTATCTCTGTTTCTTCCAGGGTCAACTGGTTACTTATCTCTGTTATCTCTTAATCTATTGCTGTTTTTGTCACATGTCTAGTGGTCCTTGGTTATGTCTTCATAGGTAGAATCAATTGCTAGTCTACATGTAGAGCTTATCCTGCTGGACTTTTCCTTGGATAAAGATTTTTTGTATGTAGATAGGCCTTGTTATTAAATAATTGGCAGATTTCATTTCGGAAGGCCCCAAATTTGAAAATAAGGATATAAGCATATACCAAAGTAGTTCTCTTTCTTCCCAGGCATTTTTTTTTATTTTAATTAAATAAAAGCATTTCAAGTTTGTGCAATTTGTTGGTATGATTTTGATTTTGCCTTAGAGTAAAATGCTGGGTGACCTACCCTCTGTCTGCCCAAACATTGTGAGGGCTAGGTGTTGGATTACTAGGAGTCAACTGGCACAGTCATTCTCTAGGTAATGTTTTGTGTAAACACCTCCTTGACACAACCCAGCCCTTCTTAAGTACCTTTCTAACTTCCAAGTACCATTATTCCTGCTAACTTTGAGCCTGGAACTCTCCAAGGACCATCTGGAAAATCAATTCTCAGCTGCAGACCCCTGCTGCATTTCCTAGCCTGCTGTTTCCCACTTTGCTTTGTCTACCAGTAAGCATACATCCTCTTTCTTGGATAGCATACATTTCTTTCTTCTAGAAATTTGAAATTATCTTCCGTATTTGGGGCTTTTTCCTTTGTTATTATTTTATTGTCCTCTCAGGAAGCATGGTAGAAAAACATATAAGTCTGGTCTGCTTTCTTGGAGCAGAAACCAGGATGGACTCTTCTGTTGCTCTTCCAATAATGAGGAATTGGCGTTGATCTACACATTGATCTATCAATGTGTGGGCACTGGAATATGGCCATCAGCATCATCTGGAAACATGTTAGCAATGCAAATATTCCAGCACTAGTGCCAGTGAATCAGAAACTCTGGGGGTGGAGCCCAGCACTGAATGTTTAACAAGACCTCCAGGTGATCCATTGCATGTTCACATTTGAGAATCTCTGAACTACACAGATGCTCATCCATCTCTCTATGGCTAAGGACATCTATTTACAGCTCCATTAGCCAGGGTCTTTCAGATCCAGCCTGATTCCCAAACATTGTATCCCTCCTCCATCTTCAGCTAAGGGCCATTGACTCCTGCATGAAGGCCAAACTCTCTCCCAAGTCTTAGGTGCAAAAAATATTATAGCAACACAGGTTCAGCTGTGATAGTGGGACAGAGTCTGGACCCTTTTGATTCACCTTGTTTCAGTCCCCATATTAATATTCCATTTCTGATAACTGGACATCTACCTTCATCCCTGTTTGATAATCATACTAATATCCCAGGACCTTCAGGAAACAGTCCTACTAGCTCACACTCCACTGGCTTTGGCTATTTCTGACATAAAATTCAGCAAAGTAGCTGGAAACATGTACCCTACCTGACTTTATCTCTCTGTGCAGATTCTCTATCGCAATGTTCTGTCCACTTGTCAGAACACCTTAGATACTGTGTTTTCCTACTATACTGTACTGCATCTTCTATTGGGATTTGCCCTTGGGTCTGACAACTCAGGCCTGATGGTGATCCAATATGTAACCACAAAGGAAAATCAACCAGTAACCTTGGTAGCATTTACTCTGCATCCTAATCAAAGAAGCTGACTGGTCACCCACAAAATCGATTGGCAACTGACACAGGCAATTACGTGTGGCATGCCATTTTTAGAGTGTCATTTGTGAGTACATTCAGACTGGGTCTAAAGAGAAAAAGTGCATTTGCCAGGTGACCTGCAGAGCAGCCTGCTGAGGAAAAGTAAATAAGGGGAGCGCTGACCTTTTGGTCCCAGGAAATGACACCTTGGCCTCCCTCCTGGGAGTTTCTCTGACTTGCTTTGGTAGAGGCCATCCTGTTCCATCAGTAGTGATCTCAGCAGGGATCCATAGAGTGTGTGGCAAACAGCAATGAGCAATTAACTCACACTGAGCAAAACAGTGGGAAAGAGCTTGGGAGAAGAGGAAAGAAAACCCCTTGATAACTTACAGGTTTTCTGCAACCTACCAAATGATGACCAGCATTTTATTCCACTTGACCTTCCTCTCCTTCTCTGCATCCCAAAATTGCAAAGGTGCCTTCTTATTCAATGCATATTTTATTCTTTATTGTATTTAGAGAACAAATAAAGAGAATTTCTGATTCTAGGGCATGTAATCTAATAAATAAAGGGGTCTTTTGTGCCTTAAGAAAAAATTCAATGGAGCCATTAAGAGATTAAAAAAAATGATAACTGAGGCCCTTATTTCCACATCAATTTAATAGTATAATGAGTATTATGGATTAAAATCCTTTTTGATTCAGATTTTGTATAATTTATTCAATGAAAGTGATAAATGGGCAATTGAAAGAATGTCATTGCAAATAAAATTTCTAAGTGCAATGATATATTTTTCCTCAAGAAGTCATACAATCGAGCTAACATCAGTAACATATTAAGGTGTCAGAAAACATACTATAAGAGGGAAGGAGAACGGACCATTCCATTTGCTGAATTTTTGGCAATGTGACATGGCCTAAAGAATCCTGTTATGTGAAATTATATATACATTTCTACGTACTACTTAAATAAAACCAATTTAAGTGTTTATTTTTGGAAAGCTTTGTGCTAGGTACTGAGGAGCTGTAAAAATGAATGTATTTGTATCTTGAATAAGATCACTAAACTTTTGCTGATTAAAAAAAAATACATGAACACATTGAAGAGAAACCATAAAATGCATTTAGGTGTTAGCCATGTTTTGTGACAGGGAAGCAAAAACTCTTTTTGCCCTCATGCATCACATCATCAATATTCATCAATTCCAGGAGAGTAGTATAAATGTGGTGTTACCTACTTTTCCATGTACTTAACCCTACCCTCCAGCTAATATTTAAATGGTTTGAATTATTAATTCTTCTCTGCAAAAACATTAGGAAAAATGGATAAATGACAGTGGAAAAATAAAAGGCCTTCGAATCATTACAGATCTATTTCTTGTTTTGGTTTTTTTCTATTCCTAGTATTTTGGATACAGAAATTCAAGGGGAAAAAGAACTAAAATCACTGTAACTTATTGACACTAATTTTTGTTGCAGCATTTCTTGTGAGAAAATTTATCTAATCATTGGAATTACAGTAATGTATGGATCCCCTATCTCCAAAGTTATTTTGCATTTCACAGGACTTGTACAATATCAGTAGAGTCACTACATAAAGTTGTATAAGTTGTACACTACACAAATCTAGGGTACAACATTCATATAGCCTATGATGTGAATGAGCAACCTTTGAAGTTATGCATTTCTGCACTCCTGAAAGTTACTTAAATTCATAGAGGTAATTTGGACTAAAATGTGAAAGTATGATCTAGCAGGATGCCTGATCATTATATTATTTGCATCCATATGCCTGAAATGCATCATCAAATGGCATTATTTTCATTCTGTCAAATATTACCATTATAACTCGCTGCTATTTAAATGGAAGTCCCCTATTTGAAACCTCTCAATACTTCATCCTCTCACCCTCCAGCTACCATATGATGCAAGGTAGGTTGGAAAGAACCAGGTGACTCAATGACATGCCTTGCTTATCTCAAGTATTAGTAAAGACACTGAATCTATAACAAGTTCATTAAAAACTGACAAAGAACATTTATAGCCAGATTCCACTTTGAATGCCTAGAAGGAAATGCCTAGAAGGAAAATGCCCTTATGCCTAGAAGGAAAATGCCCTTCACAAACAGCATTTCATATCCAAGGAAAATATCCAAGTACACTCCAGAAATATCTAGGAAGTGGATGTAAAGTGTACCATATATATATTGAAGGTAGATTTGGGGAAGATGATTTTTTATTGATTCCTTGTTTGCCTAACTAGTAAAAGTGTTTCATAACCTCTCAGTCTCTGTCCTTTTGTGATGGTCAACTTCTGATTGCCAATGACAGGAGCATTAGCACAGACACGAAACAATGTTCAATTCATGTGCTTTTTCCTGATTTCTGAAGTGGTATTTCAAGCTGATATTTTAAAGACAAGAGTCAGGGAGTTGAAAGATAGTTTTAAGTACACTTGAGAATATTGATTTCATATCTACCATTTGGTAGGATATTAATCCAATAGTCTTCTGTTCTTATTGGCAATCAAATACAATCCACTAACCTAGTAAAAGCCTTTAAAGCATGTTCCCCTTCATGGAACATGCCAAGAGGAAGTGACACAGGTCATTAGCCCATCTGGCAATTTTCCTGGCCAAGTCTAACTTGAGGCATTTTGCACAAGTATAATTTTCAGCCATGCCTTCTCTTTATTTGGTCCTATCCCTATGAACTTCTAAAAATACATAAATAGCTGAATGATCAAAGTTCTTGAGGTAACAACCAACCCTCCTCATCTACTTGAAAAATCCATATTAGGTGACCATAGTCTGAAGACTGTTGGGCCACAAAAGGGTATGAAATAGTATAAGAAACAGCAATGTAGACTGCAGGGAAGTAGAGGGAGCTCCACAATGAATAATTACAACTTAGGAAGCTCAAGGAAAGCAACTGGGACAAGCCACCTAGAAGCCCTGTGAAAAATGAAATATAACTCTGTGTAATGGAAAGAGGGGTGATCTTAAAGATGGAATAATTTGTTTCCAATATCAAGTTTGCTACTTATTACGTAGATGACATTCAGCCAATCACTAAAACTCTCTGAGACTCAGTTCCCTCAGCTGTAAAATTAAAATGATAATTTCTGTGCTGCAAAAGACAGCAATATTGTTGAGAGGACAAAAATTAGGCAGTAATGTATTTTGTGAACAATAAAGAACTATCTATACAAAACTAAGAAATCCATTTTATGGGAGGCAATGGTCATAGGACTGGAAAAAAAAATCCTTGTAGTAATAATAAAATGTGACCGTGATGGTTAAGAAAAAAGCAAGAGAAAACAGAAAAATAGCAAGGTTACTAATTATTCCTACCTCAGGATATATGGTGAGCACGTATCTTCGGTACCAATGGAGTCAATACAAAGCCTTTACAGAAATCATTTTGTCTTATCATTTGTCAACTTTTTTATTCACTAATGTTTAGAAGAATCTATAATTTATTAAGTAAAAGTCTACCTATAGCAGAAACTGTTAGTTGCCTTCTGTGCATTCATTCTTCTTCTTCATAACAGAAACCTTGAATTATAGATAATAGCTATATATGAAAGAAGAAAGAGATGGCAGGTTTGAGATAAAGAAGGAGGAGTAAGAGAGTGAGGAAGTCTACAATTCTCAGCCTACTATAGATACTGATAGCCAATCAAAGGGAAGCAAAGTGTCTAGGTGGAGATTCTAGGAATTCTTTAAAGGGGACTGACTCAAGTGGCATCATATATTAATATTTTTCCTTCTTCCAGCTGCCCAGAACATGGCTATGAAGACTGAAGTTGCAGCAGCCATCTTTCACACATGGAAGCCAAGAACTAAGGTAGCAAGGAGAACAATAGGACAAACAGGTGAAACCAGCATAGGTTCCCTTGACTGCCACCCTCAAGCTTCTTTACACAAGAGAAAAATAAACTTTTATTTCATTTAGGTCACTATTATTTGGTTTTATGTTATATGTTTCTATTCCCTATTCTTACTAATATTCTATCCATATATTACCTATCATAATGTATTACAGAAGTTTTTTTATTTCTACTTTTACTCTTATTGTATTAATATTATACTATCCAGACTTTATTATATAATAAAGGTTTAAAACTCATTGATAAGTTCCCATTCTGTAAAACCAAACTTTGGTCAAATAAGATATCACATGATTACATCCAAGACTATTTCACACCAAATTTCCTGTCTCATTATCTTAATTAACATCCATAAGTTTAGTTTTGTTTTCTATTTTTTTTAAATATTCCAGGCAAAGCCAGAACATATTCTATTGGCTTCCACAGGAATTAATGTTGCCAAGACAGCTGGAGAAGACTATGAGAGCTCATTGGACCTTGCAGTCAAGCTTTGTGTGTACTCAGGGAAAACAGCTGAGAACTCTGAGGCCTGATTTACATAATAAGCACACACTTGCATTTCAAAGCCACACTTAGTTCAAGCATACAGTCTTCATACAGTGATAACAATATCTAGTAGCAGCTAGTCCAACTACCTCTCTAAATATTTATGCCGGATTTCAATGGGAAGCTACTCATCATATTGGACTGGGATTCGTTTAATTGCACCAGTGAACTAAGCCATAGTCCCACTCATTTTAAGACATAGGAGCATCATTTTTATTGTGATAAATTGGCATCTGTGAAAATAGAGTACAAATTATTCCATTTTCTACATCTAAAGGGATATAATTAAGAGGCATAAGGTTTCTAATTCATAGTGTTTAAAAATTAGATAAATCAAGTCATCATTAATAAAAACACAACACTTTGTCCAGCCATCTCTTGGTATCACTAGATGGGTCCAAAGAAGTAAATCTCTAAAATACTGTTTGTAAGATATTATTTTTTGTTATATGTGTCCCTGCAGGGTAGCATACCCAAGATATTGTTTTTAAGTTCTTTATAACAATATTAATTTTTTCTTTTATTTATCCCCAGTGAATCCTTGTTTTGTTTGTGAAATCATATCCTCCAAGTACTACCTTGCAGCATTGTCACTGTGTGTGTCTATTTCACTCATGCTAAATTTAAGTCACTTGTCCAGTGACTGTGGTGTTCTTCTAGCCGAAGAAAGGATTTTAGGCTTCCTCCTTATATAATTACTTCTTGCAGATAGAAAGCAAGGTCAGAGAGAAACTAGAGACATCGCACACATCTTCTGCATATGCCTTTAGCATTTAGTAATTCAAGGTCATCAGCAAAAAGGAAGAAAAATGGGGCAGGATACTTGGGTGGGTTCCCCACCTGCCCCACATAATTGTTTTGTAAATGGATGTAAAAGTTCTTTATAAACTGCATATCTGGAGCAGCTGGAAAGATTTCTTACTGGGCTGGATTTAATCTGTATGCCTTTATTTGGAGAGTTGAGAGTTTTAGACCTCTGGCATACCCATATGCAAATATAAATGCAAATTCCAAAAACCTAAAAGAAATTGCATTCAGATTAGAAACCAGTTGGGATTATCAACAACATAGAAAACATGGGAACTGTACTTAAACACATTCTAAATCAAAGCCTTACTTCACAATTTTGGCTAAAGTAACAGATAATTACATGATTGATAAAACCAGAAAATGAATCCTTTAATATAACAACTAGTCTTTCCAAATTATTTGAAATATGCCAACTAGCTCAAGATCAAACTAAAGCATATCAGCAATATAATAAATGAATGGTCCAAGACCCTATGGATACCCACAAAAGAATATTATACCCTGCCCTCAAGTAAATACAATCCTTCCAGTAATTCAATTAAAATTAGGAAGGCTGAAAAATATTTAACACTGCTCTTCCTTCCTCATTTTTCCACGGGGAAAACCAAAGATTAAAATTATATATCATCTTAATAACTGCTTTTTTGGTGTTTTTTATTATTATTTCAGCATATGATGGGGGTATAAATGTTAAGGTTACTTATATTGCCCTTGCCTCCCTCCACCCTCAAGTCAGAGCTTCATGCATGTCCATCCCCCAGATTGTGCTCCTCACACTCATTATGTATGTATATACCCATCCCCTCCGCCCCCCTCCCATCTGCTCAATGCCCGATGAATGTTATTCCTCTATGTCCACTTAGGTGTTGATCAGTGAAACCAGTCTGCTGGTGAGTACACATGGTGCTTTCTTAATAACTGCTTTAATTAGCATTTATTGAGCATGAGTTAACATGAAAGATCGGATTACCAAATCAGACTCACATGAGTCAGATATACTACACAGTAACATGCTTTACTAATAATTTCAAGGATATAAGCACTCAAGAAGCACAGATGAAGCAGGAAGAGGTTGAGGACATCAAGAGTAGGCTTCCCTACCTCTTCCTTTCCACATTAGAGATACACTCTCTGCCCTGTGGCCAAAGATGTATTCTCCAAGTCAGGTGTATAGTCACCACATATAGCAGAGAGTATTTTAGGTCACAAAACATCTCTATTTACAGCCAGATGGATATATAGCCTATATGACATTTTCCAGGGAGCCATGTTCCTTAAATCCATGGACCCTGAAACTGCCCTTTATGAAATTAATAAAGGGCCACAAGGTGGGAACTATGGTAGGGGATATATATATATATATATATATATATATATATATAACCAGCCATTGTTCCCTAAATTCCTTTCTTATAATTGCTTACTATTCAGGAGTCACAGAGCTGATGGTCATAAATATTCTTAGTTTTCTTCATTGCTCCCATAGATAATGTCACCCTTGTGAAACCTAAGGCTAGTTTTTGAGATATCATCCAGGCCCTGCATTCTGGTAAAACAGCTGACCCATCCAGATCAGTGGCCCATACCAAGAACTAACTCAACTGGTCTTGAGACCACCATCTAAGAACTGACTCAGCAAAGAAGATTTCTACGCCCCTATGGTTCTACCCCAAACCCAGACAATTAGAAGACCCAATTGCCTAGCCCTTTGCCCTCCAAATTATCTTTAAAAATCCTTTCTTTCAAATTCTCAGATATACATTTGAGAACTTCCTCCCAACTCCTTACATGGCACCTGCAATATTAAACTCTTTCTCTGCCATAACTCCTACTGTCTCAGTGTATTGGCTTCCATTGAGCAGCAGGCAATGAACCTACCAAGGATGTAACAATCCCAGGTTAGTTTACCATAAGCAATCCTAAACCAGAGACATCCTACCAAAAACAGTCCCTAGATATGAATTTTTCTCATAAATACCCTTTGTCTATTCACCAGAAGATCATTTATTAACATGTTTATAAAAAGATCAGGCCAGGTCACTTGCCTTCTTGCTTTCCCATAAAAGTGCCCCAAGTAACAAGAGACAAGTGAAATGCAGACCACTTGCTGAAATTCTTCCCTCCCTGAACATTCATAATGTTCTAGGCAAGATTCCTAAATTCTTTTCATATGTTACTTCATGCAATGAGGGAGATATCATCATTGCATTTTTCAAATGAAGAAATTCAGGCATGAAAAGATTATACAACTTGCTGAAAGTCCCACAGCTAGAATGTGGCAGAACAAGGATTTAAGTCCTGGGCTTCATACTCTTTTCTAAGGTATGATGTGGTTCCTTTCTGTTATTATAGATTTTTCTGTGATCTTTATTATGAGACTTATACTATGCACTTAGGATTAAGAAGGACAAAGCTTCCATAAGCGAGTATTGATATATTCAACTGTGGTGAATTAAAGAACGATTAAAATTATTTTATATTCCTCCCATTGAGAAATGAGGTCTATTTCCTCAACCCTTGAAACTGGAAAAGCCTCTGCTTATTTTCACAAATAACTACAATGATAAAAAGCGACCCTGTGTCAGTTTGGAGGCCATCTTTTAAGAGGCCCACGAGCTTCCACTTTTGTCTCTTGATACCCTGAGCCACCATGGAAGAAGTGTGACTACTGTGATGGAGAGAACATGTGAAGATGCACTGAACATAAAGGGAAAGTGATCCAACTGAGCCCATGTTTATAGCCATCCCTACCAAGATGCTAGGCATGATTAAAATTGTCTCGAATCCTCCAGACCAGACCAGCTACTGGCCAAATATCACTACTGACCTCAATCAACAACACATGGAGCAGAACAATCACCCAGCTGAGCCATGCCTGAATTCCTGACCCTCAAAATCATGAAAAAAAGAGAGACTGCCTCCCATTCTCCACAATGCACCTGGGTCATAGGAAAGGAAACCCTAGAATAGTGGAAAATGCTATGCCACGGGAAAAGGGGCAAAGGAAGGAAACAGGGAGCCTGCTGCCTGTTTTTTCAACCATCTTATTTAAATTTTGTGGGTTTTTAAAATAGCAAATGAAGTAGTAAATTATATTTAATAATGATATGCTCTTGTCTTAAAAGTTAAGGGAATTCAAAGGCCCAAGAGTTAAGGAAGATTACTTCATAGGTGGGTTTGCAAGAGTCTAAAGCACAAGCAATGAGTATGAGTGAAAATTTTGAGAGGGTCACATGTTTATGTTTTCAAAGGAAAACTGTGTGGGTGGTTAAAAGTAGATCAAAGCACATTTAAATTGGTGCATCTATGTTAATATTAACCATATCTACACTCTACTAAATTTCTCAAACTAAAAATATGTCTGTATTTCTCTGGATAGGAGCTGTTCGTATTACCTCAAGGCTAATGAACCTATTTGCCTCTCTCATGCCTAAGCCCCCATGACCTGCTCCAATTATAGATGGAGAATTTGACATAAGTCCTAACCCTGCACATCTTCACAGCACAAATCTCACCCCTACTCTAAGATTCTTCCCTCTTCTGTCTGCCTGACCTTCTTAACTCATCCTCTCCAACTCTTTCTAATACTTAATAGTACATGTACACACATACAGACACATACACAGGCACAAAAAGCAATAACAATGGTAGCAAGGGAGGCAGGATCATTTATTCAGACCTGCTTCTACTGTTAGAGTTATCAGATACTCTATCAAAATGTTAAGTCACTAAGCATTTAGATCTGTTATTAATAGTCAAATCTCTTTACTTAGAAACCTTCAGTTCTAAGATGTCATATACATTAAAGATAAATCTGGCCTATTTAAATATGAAAATCAAGTACATTGGCTATCAAATTGAACATTAACACAACAAACTATGAACATTTTATAAATGCTACTCTCTGGTTAAATTATCCAGTCATTTATCCCCCTGATACTTATTTGGCATTTTCATGTCATCTGAGTAGAGCAATGTCATTCTATCTGATATACTGCTCACAGTAGCCCTGTGAGTTAGGCATGATTTTATCCATATGCCAGATGAGGAAACAGAAGCTCCAAGAGAGTAAGTGACTTAGACAAGATTACACAGATATCATCAAGCAGCAACCAAGAGCATGACACCATCTTATTAACTTAGTCCATGTGTGTTACTATAACAAAACACTTGAGACTGGGTAATTTGTAAATAACAGAAATTTATTTCTCACAGTTCTGGAGGTGAGAAGTTCAAGATCAAGGTGCTGGTAGGTTTGGTGTTGGGTGAGGATCACAGTCTCTGCTTTCAAGGTGGTGCCTTGTTGCTGTGTCCTTTGAAGGGGATGAATGCTGTACCTTCATATGGCAGAAGGGCAAGAGGGCAAAAAGCAGGGAGGCAGCTCCCTCACACTTCTTTTATAAGGGTGCTAATCCTATTCATGAAGGCTCTGCCCTCATGACTTAATCATCCCCTAAAGCCCCCATATCCTAATACTATCTATCACATTGGTGATTACGTTTCAATATAGGAATTTTAGGGATCACATCCAGACCATAGCATCTGTATTCACTGTCTTTTTAATATTCCCAAACTCTAGCCCAGTTCTAGCTAGAAGACTTGTTTCTCATAATTGCAAAAAATTCATGTTACTCACAGAAAATGGAATATCAGTTTCAAACAACGTTATATAATTGCATGACTGTAAAGAAGATGCATTACCTACAAGAACTAGGCCCTCTGATAACTATAGTGTTACTCATCCACAAAGTTAAATATGGAAAACATCAGTAGGAAAGGGAAGAATTCATTGTCTATACATTCTACAATATATATCACAAAATAAACCCTGTAATGACATACTATTTTACAGGGGCCTAGGAAATGTATCAGTGGCAAAAGTTGTTGCTGTCTCATCTACCACCCTCTAGCCAACTTCAGAAGTCACCTATAGCCCTTGTGGATAGTTTCTATATATGCCAAAAGCTTACTACAGCAAGCGGCTGTGTTACTCAGTCCAAAGAATTTTTCTGGCCTCATGAGTGTGTTCAACACTCTGCAAGGTTGGCTTATAAGACTAAGGAGTTAATACCCTCAGAACAACCCTTAACCAATGTAGGGCAGGATGTGGTAGATAAATACGCTATCTTTCTATTCTTCAGTGAGTCAGTTCCACATAGACTTTAAAAGCTTTCTATTGAGACTGAGCCACAGTCACTCACAATGGTAACCTGCTTATTAACATACCCTTTCTCTTCTCTATTCCTCATTTTACTTCCCCATACCCTTGCTGGACTTTCTGGGATATCTCCCAAATAAAGTATTGGGACCCTGCAGCAGAGCATATTTTTCAAAAATAGTTGCACCAATATACCCCATCCACACACTTTTCTTCCAATGTGACATTGACACTATTCCACGAAGAGGTGGAATATATGTTCCTTCCCTTTGAATCCAGGCTGGCCTGTGATTGTGGTGGAAAAGACACATGCAACTGTCAAGGCTAAGTCATAACAAGCAGTAAAGCTCCTACTTGGTCTTTTTGAGAGGCTCACTCTTGGAGCCCAGTTGCTCTGCTCTGAGGAAACCAACTAGCTACACAGAAAAACCAGAAGTAGGTGCTCTAGTCAATAGCCCCAGCTAAGGTCCCAGCCAGACGTCATCCATGCCAGACATGTGAATGAGGCTGCAAATGAGTTTAACCCTCAGCTAGAAGCCAAGTAGAGCAGGGGTGATATGTCCCCATTGACCTATGCCTGAATTGCAGATTTGATAGCAAAATAAATGCTGTCATTGTTTTAAGTCACTGAGTGTTGGAGTGATTTGTTTCTCAGCAATAGATGATTGGAACATACCCAAATTCTTGTCTGAGGGTCTGCATTGGAAAGAACCCCAAACTAAGCCAGTGTCCAAGGTCAATAGACTAATAAATGTTAAAAGTAAAATATGAACCCAAACGGCCTACTCAAAGCCTTTGTCATGTCCTCTATACCCCACTGCCTGCTCATTCAGTCAAGTAACTATTCTCTTAAATATAGAGGCCTCAGTATCTCTAAGAGAGGAGGTAAGAGGGCATTGTGTTCCTCACAATTCTTATTATGTAATAGATACTAAATCTGAATATAAAACAGTCCTGAATGATTGCTCAATTATTTTCACTGTTCTTAACTCTGACATCCCAGTCCTACCCGTTATTCTGGGTACTTTTGCCAGTTTCTAACCAGGAAAAAACTTGAAGGACATTACTGCAAAGGAGAAGAAAAATATAAATAGCTAATTATAGGCTTTAATAGGTTTTGCTTTTCATCAGAGTATTCTCAGCTGAGCAGTAAAAACTAGGCATATTTTCAACAAATTACAAATGAAAAAATAAGAAAGCAAATAGTGCTTCATCTAGATTTTAGTCAGCGTACAGTCTGGAATTAACATTGTTAACAAAATATATGGATCTAGAAACATACTGCATTTCTTAAGGAATTTTCACTCAATATATTTGTCATTTTAAGAAGGGAAGATTACTAAAACTTAATCTATAAAGATAAAATTCAGAATCTGACCCAAAATATAATCATAATTCTCACTACTCAAAAAATTAAAAGGCAATTCCAATATTGTTTATGCCTTAAAAATATTTCCTACCACTTTAAATTCACTGAAGCATATTCAAACAAAGACCTGATAAAATAATTAGCACATTAAAAGAATGTCTTTACTTTCCTAAAGTTTTCTATAGCATTATGAACACGGTACTATTGTTACTTACAAGTCAGTGGTTAACTACAAGAACATCAATTTCAAAGGTACAAAACACTAACTCTATCAAACTCTTCAATCTGTCATTGTGACTTTCTTTGTAAAATATGCTTCTGCAGCTATTTTAGTGGATATATCTAACCTAACTGAATTTCTTTTGATAAAATTTATTTACTGAAATAAGATCTCTGCTTTAACTCCATCACTCAACCTTTGCCATTTGTCTACTTCATCCATGATTAATTTAAGAGCCAGCTGGCATTTTCCTTAACTCTAACATATTTGCTTAATAAAATATACCTTAAGATTGGTTTCTGGAATATTTTTCCATTTTTAAACAAAATAATGATCAATAAGACATATCCTTTGAAAATGTTAATGGATTTCAACCAAATCTAGTTAAAGGTAGAGTTTCAGAGATTTTACTGAGTGAACTCTAGTCCACTTACCTATTTAAGAGCAGTTATAAAAAAACAGTGCTTCTACATATAAAGGTAATTACAAGAATCAATTATTGAGTTTTGAATCTCCTAGAAAGTATGAGATCTACAAAATGAGTCATTTGTTACCTGGGAGCTTGGTCCCTGTTGGGTCATGGATATTGTTCAGAGTGTTTTCTGAGATGGAATCAAAACCACTAAAATCTCCTTCAGTTGCATGCAATTCCATAGCTGTACGTAAGACTTCTGATGTTCAAATAATTTTCCCAGAGACAATTTTTTGTATTATTACAAAATAATACAAATATTACAAAATTACTGTTTTTGTAGCTTCCTCTAGAATTTTAACATATAGTACTTTTATGAGACTTGGCACTTTTGAATTTCTTATCTGTGCTATTGCAGTAGAATAAGAGACAATAGCATCTGGGAATTAGAAGCTTATAAGTGATGGTTATGACCTATGGCTAACGAGCTCATGGTAAGCCTGCCGTTCCTCAATTGTAAAGAGGGGGTGATCATTGTGTCTACTTCTCCTAGGGTGACATTGGGACCCAAATGTTTGTAGGAGTTATATATAAGTGATGAAGTGCTATACAATCCTATTTCAGCATATAAAATATTAGCCTACTGCCCCTTGGAGGACAGGTATTCGCTGTATCACTACATCCTCAACTTAGAAGGAACTTTGGGTCTTATAATCCCATCTCCTACACAGTGCCAGAATCTCCCTCCTTCCTGTTCCATCCCAACAAGAAGGAAATTCCTGCTGCAAAAAAACCTGTAATTTCCACACCTACTTGCAGTCCCCAAGGCATTGGCAACCAGCCACCACAGCTGAGGAGACCTCCCTAAGCTTGTATCTGGTTGGAGCAAGAAGCAATAAGTAAAGGAGAATGCCAAACACTAAAACTCTTGACCTATCTGCCTCCTCTTCCAGGTTTACCTTTAAAGTTGGTCTTAATTATAATATAATTTCAGGAATAATATATTTTTCTATTCCCCAGCATAATAGGTATTCAATATATTTTGAATTTTGAACAGGTAAATTGAAGGACTTTTCAATCCTCCAAATATCCCTTCATACTCTCTTTAAGATTTGGAACTACTTTAATAGGAGACAAAGGCTAAACTATCAGTAACATAATGAGAAGAATTAAAAACGAACATGGGACCCCCAAAGTAGAAATTTTAATATAATTCATTTATATCACAATACCCCAAAGTAGACATTTTAATATAATTCATTTTTATCACAATACAAATAATATATTAGATACTTTCTTCTGTTGAATAATGGAGAAAAGGTTGGAGCACAGAGAGGAAACTAGTTAAACCGATCTGCTTTACTTCTTTTTACTTAATTATAATACAGTTCGGAGTAATTTGAGATGAGATTCTTTTATTATGTGGTTTGGTTTTTTGGGGGTTTTTTTGGTCCTGAGAGAAGGTGGAGGGAGAAGCACAATAAAGCACATAGAATTAAAAGACAGAAAAACATAATAGTGCCACAGGAATTAGTCTGCAAGAAATTAACACCACCTTCCTTCAAGGCTAATAACACACTAAACTCCTGGGAACCTACTTTCAGGAGAAATAAAGCAGATAAAGGCCAAAGCATGGGTCTTGGATGGAACGTACAACAGAACACTCAGCAATATTTCTGAAAACCCAGAGAAATCAGTTCAATGTCTAAGGGCTAGCAGCAGCTCTCAGCTGAGAATCCAGGACTTTATCCATGGCAAGAAGAATCCCTTTCCATCTCTTTCCATTCTTCTTCCCTCCTTATTCATACTTCCTTCCTCTCTTTCCTCCTACATCAATGAATGTGAAATATATTTATTTCCCTTTAACCACGCCCTTAATGTTTGGAATAAATGGTGGCATGAGGCACAGTATATCATCAGAAATAAAATTTCCTTATATAGTTGTACATACAACTGGAGATGATGGCACAATACAGTCCATACTTTTCCCATTGACTCAACCATCAGTCCACAGAGAGCCTATCTTAAAGGAGGTAGCCTGGAGTCCCTCATCTTTGATCTCCTTCTCCCCTGGCCCCCACTCTCAACTCCTGAAGTACTGTTAATGCTCTGGCTGTCAGTTGATTGGTTCGATCTGGTTTTTCCTTTCATGGAGCTGAAGGAGGAGCAGGGGCACTTTAGATCATTTAAGTGAATAAAGCCACAAAGTGAACACTTTGCTATAAGCCAGACATACAACAATGTGGATGAATTTCACAAACATAGTATTGAATAAAAACCAGACACAAAAGAACACATGCTATATGATTCTATTTTATATAAATTTCAAAAATAGGCAAAATGAAGCATGTTGTTAGAAGTCAGGATGGTAGTAACCGTGGGATGGAGGACAGTAGTGTCTAGAAGGGGATGTCTGGAATCCAAGCAATGCTCCATTTCTAGATCTGGTTGCTGGCTAAAAACATGTGCTCCCTTTGAAAAAAAAGTGCATGCTTATTATTTATATGCATGTGTATTATACTTTAATAAAAAGTAAAAAATATATGAATAAATGGAAACCCTGTAGCATCTGCCATATATAGAAGCTAGCCTTAAAAATAGTCACAGTTTAAACAAAGCAATGAGATTAAATGCTAGCTATATTTTTTGGCCTGCTGAAAGCTCCTCATTTTTAAAGCTCACTTTCTCTTTGCTAAATATGGAAGTTAGAAAATACAAAATAGGCTATAAAGACTCACTAGCATCAAACAGAGACTTTCTCCTTGAGGTAATTATTAATAGATGGATCAAAAGAAAATAGTAGACAGTCTCACCAGGTAATTCAATGTTATTTCATACCTGTCTGGAGTCTACATAAAATCATCTTATGAACTTTCTGTGCCATATGATCCACATTTGGGGAAAAACAATGCTCTACTTCAAGATAAACAGATATTCCTGTGGTGTAGATCATAATCCTGAAAGATCAAAATTCTTAAAGTCTAATATCCTAAAAATCACCATCCTGAGAAATTAAAATCTCAAATGTTGAAACTCCTGAAGGTTAAATTCTGGGGAAGGAATTAGTGCATTTTGTGCATAGGATAGTTGCATCGTGTTAGTTGCATGATATTAGGTGGAACTATTAACTTGTTATAGTCTCTATTTGGAAATTAAGTATGGTTTCAGGAGTACAAGTGCCAAATTGACAAAGGGTGGATTTATGGACATAATTTTAGGTATCAACTTGACTGAATTAAGGAATACCTAGAAAACTAGTAAAGCATTATTTTGAGGTATGTCTGTGAGGGTATTTCCAGAGGAGATTAGTATGGAAGTCTAAGTGGACTAAGTGGGAAAGATCTGCTCTCAAAGTGTGTGGGCACCATTCAATCAACTGGGGGTCCAGAGAGAACAAATACAGAAGATGAATTGGTTTGTCTAAGAGCTAGCACAGACTTTTCTTCTACCACCTTGGACATCAGAACTCCAGACTTAACCACCTTTAGACTCCATGACTTACACCAGCAGCTCCCTGGATCCTGAGGCTTTTAGACTTGGACTGAGTTATACAATTCACTTCCCTGGTTCTGAGGCCTTTGGACTTGAACTGAGCCATCCTATTGGCGTCCCATGCTCTCTAGCTTGAAGATAGCCTATCATGGAACTTCTTAGCTACCATAATCACATGAGCCAATTCCATATATATATATATATATATATATATATATATATATATATATATCCTATTCCTATTGGTTCTGTCTTTCTAGAGAACCCTAACTAATGCAGATTTGGTATTGGGGAAACAGAATATCATTCCTTCTTACTGTATTCCTTGCTTGCAACTCAATGGAAGAGATCTATAAAATTTTTCCTCAAAAGAAGGATGTGATAAGTTAAGTGCATGAGGCTACTTAATAGTGAAAGATAAAAGTTTTAAAGCTAATTATTATTGGTGTTGTGAAAGCAGAAAGACACTTAATTGTAATGTCTGAGCAATAACCAGACTTTCAAATGAACAGCTATAACTTACAAAATTTGTAGACCACAACCGCTCTCCAAATACAAGCGTAGCGAGTGTCTCAAAGATCACAGAAATGAAAGTGCAGGTGAAAAGCACAAGAAATCTCTCCTGCCAAATTATTCAGTCATGTATGATTTCTGCCTCTTTACAAATAGTACCAATGCTATGTAGTTGGTACTATGTAGTTAGTACTATGCTATGTAGTTCATCTTTGCATCATTTCCAATAATGGAGGTATAAATTTTGTAAAGACTTTTAAAGAGTTCTAATTTGCTTTATGCATTTTTTACAAATTTGACTCCATTAAAGTACATTACCACAACATTGACTTTGTGTGCAAGCATCGTGCATTTATATAAAAACATTGAAACTTCCTCAATAAATGAAGAGATGTCTCTTTTGTACACCTGCATTTGTGAAAAGGAAAATGTCTCGAGATCTCAGCTCTTTGGGTGACTGCATATGCAGTGGTAACCCATTGTGGTTTTTGATAAATCTCATGAAAAGACTTTCCTTGTTTGTCATGGTATTTCAGATGAGTGCAGTTATCAAGCTAAGTACACACAGTTACCTACCATAGTGATATATGTTTATACATTTTGCTTTTTAACCTATTTCTTTATGAATATGATTCATCTGCTCATAACCTTTATGCCATGCAACTGTCAATAGTATACCTGAGTGTTTATGCTTGCAAAAATATGTATGTTATTATTGCCTGTTTTCTTGTGTAAAGTGGTCTAGGAAGTGTTCTGTCATATTTTGATATTTCTCAAACAAATCCCCTTTCAAAATGTAAATAAATGTTTTTTAAAGAATTTTTAAAATTATTTTTCTACAATTATATTTGGGGGATTTTGATCTTTCTTTAGATTTCAACACTCAGGTTTATGGCATTTGAGATTGTGTCTTTCAGAACTGTGGCCCAAGGCCATGTTCCTGACACACAATTTAGATGCCATCCTGAAAACAAGAGTTTCCCATATTAGTGTCATGTTCCATATAATAGCTCAAATATCAGTGCTGCATCAGATCAAACAAGAGTTCAGTACAGCCTCATGCATCTAATGACTGGTGCTCCAATCCTGTCTAGAAATCATCAATTCTTCCATGCCAACTATTACTCACAGATTCTACTTAACTCCAATCTCAGCTCACTTCCTTCCTGTACCCCAAGGTGCTACTATGACATGCATACAGAAAGATAAAGTTTTATAGAACTTATTTTAAAAATCTATAAAGAAAGCTTGAATAAATATGCATTTAAAATGATATGAAGAGTTATTACAGAAAATAAAATAGTAGCCTACAAATCTTTAATTGGATGGGAGATAACTATCTGATTAGGTTTAAGCTTAGTACAACCAGTGGCAAAGAGGGCTTGACAAATTCAGTTCATCCATTATTTCTACATTTAAGTAGATCTGAATCCTTATGTAAAAATGGGAAACATGAATATGTCAAAATCAAATATGTAAAACTCAAATGTATTGGCTGTAATTGAGAGTCTTCCAAAGGTTTGAGAACATGTTTTCTATTCATTTTTAAAGAAAAAAAAAATTTCTAGTTTAAATTGGTTCCCTCTATCTTCACCTTATCTAACCACCTTTTCCCTCCTAATAAGTAGCTTTGAAATAATAATAATTCAATGTTTCCCCATCTAGGTATTCACTAATGTGCTCTAAGAGCTGGATGATAGAGAGGGTGGTTTTAATTTTATAATATTGATACATTGCAGGGTGGTTTATGCATTATTTTTTATCTTCATGTTTTTAGTTATTTCATCCATTTTTTAGGGTGGTTAAGGTTGTAGGGGTTCTCTAAGTCTTTGTTGTCTTAAATTAAAACAGCTTTTTGTTCAGATTATATAAATACGGTAGGCTCACTGGACAATGTAGGAAAAATACAAGTTAAAAATAAGTAAAAAAATACATGTAATATAAGAAAGTAAAAATAGCCCACAATTAGTGTTTTTCAAAGCTAATTTACAAATAGTGTAATGATCAATTGCCCTCCTGTGAGTGTGTCTCAGGCGTCCATGTTCTTAGGCTAGCAGGCTTATGGTCAGAAAATCTTAACACTCACTGTCTAATCCCTGGGATTCTTTTTGTCAAGTTCAAGGGGTTAAGTATGTTAATTATTTTTACCTTCTTTTCAAGTACATTAAAAGATGGGGCAAAAAATATTATAGGTCTTGGAATCTAGTATCTATTCATAGTTTATATACCAATCTTGCAGCCATAATATCAAATATTCTGTAAAATATCAAGATCAGATACCTAAGATATATCTTTTAATTCTATTAAATGATGGAAGGGGAGATATTATCCTGTGTTCATGGATTAGAAGAATTAATATTGTTAAAATTCTTTACCACCCAAAGTGATCTACAGCTTCAGTACAATCCCTATCAAAATCTTAATGGCATTTTTTACAGAAATAGAAAAAAAAATCCTAAAATTTATATGGAATCACAAAAGACCCCAAATATCCAAAGCAATCTTGAACAAGAAGAATAAAATTGAAGGCAATACACTCCCTGATTTTAAAATATATTACAACTTTACAGTAATCAAAACAATATGGTAATGATATATACAAAAAAGACATATAGACAAATGGGACAGAAGAGAGAGCCCAGAAATAAGTCCATGCATTCATGGTCAAATGATTTTTGACAAAGATGCTAAGAACAATCAATCAATGGTGAAAGAATAGTCTGTTCAATAAATGGTGAGAAAACTGGATATCTACATGTGGAAGAATGAAAGCAGACATTTATCTCCATACTCTGTATAAAATATCAACTCAAAATGGGCTAAAGATTTAAACCTAAGACATAAAACTACTAGGAGAAAACATAGGGGGACAGATTCTTGATAATAGTATGAGTAATAATTTTTTGGTTATGATATCAAAAGTATAGGCAACAAGAGCAAAACCAGGCAAACGGGATTGCATTAAACTAAAAAACTTCTGCACAGCAAAGGAAATAATCAATAGAGTAAAAGTCAACCTATGGAATGGGAGAAAATATTTGCAAACCATATATCTGATAAAGGGTTAATGAACATAATATATAAGAAACTCATGTAACTCACTAGTACAAAAACCACAAATAGGCCAATTAAAAAATAGGCAAAGTGGTACACTGTCTGTCATAGCAGTAAACAAAATAAGCTTTGAAAAAATAGGCAAACAACCTTAATAAACATTTCTCAAAGGAAAATATACAAGCAGGTATATAAAAAAATGCTCAACATCACTAATTACCAGGGAAATGCAAATCAAAACCACAATGAGATAGCACCTCACACCTGTTAGAATCTATCATCTGAAATACAAAACATAACAAGTGTTGGTGAGGATGTGGAGAAAAGGGAACACTTGCACATTCTTTGTTTGAAATGTAAATTAGTATAACCATTATGGAAAACAATATGGTAGTTCCCCCCAAAATTAAAAATAGAACTACCTTATGATCTAGCTATACCACTTCTAGGTATATATAAAAGGCAATGAAATCATTATCTCAAAGAGGTATTTGCACTCCCATGTTCATTTCAGCAATATTCACAATGGCCAAGATATGGAAACCGCCTAAACATCTATCAATGGATGAATAGATAAAGAAAATGTGAGATACACACACACACACACACACACACTCGCACACACGT
The DNA here is from genome assembly GCF_040939455.1 of Microcebus murinus. Lineage (NCBI taxonomy): Eukaryota > Metazoa > Chordata > Mammalia > Primates > Cheirogaleidae > Microcebus > Microcebus murinus. Next base: position 98,090,970 of record NC_134136.1, read on the forward strand.
ACACAATGGAATATTATTCAGCCTTACAAAAGAAAGAAATTCTAGCATTTGGGATAATATGTATGGACCTGGAGGACATTATATTAAGTAAAATAAGCCAGATGCAGAAAGACAAATCCTGAATGATCTAATTTATATGTAGAATCTAAAAATGTCAAACTCATAGAAACAGAGAGTAGAATAATGGTTACCAGATGCTGAGGGGAAGGGGATATGGAGAAATGTTGGTAAAGGGGTATAAAGTTTCAGTTATGCAAGAAATATAAGTTCTATAAATCTAATGTACAATGATTTCACTATAGTTAGCAATATTGTATACTTCAAATTTTCTAAAAGGATAGATCTTAAATGTTCGCACCATGCACTAAAAAATGGTAATTATATGAGGTGATGGATATGCAATGAGCTTGATGGTGGTAGATATTTCACAATATGTACATATATCAAGTCATCAAGTTGTACAGCTTAAATATATACCATTTTTTAATTGTCAAATATACCTTAATAAAGTTGAGAAAAAAATCTTACAAACTAGCCCTGAATAATAGAAGCCACTGAATCCATACTCTGAAACTATTGTATCCAACCTTTTGTGATCATGCACACCATTTATTCATTCACTTATTGAACAGATATTTACTGAATATCTACTGTGTGTTAGGCATGCTTCTAGACTCGTAGTCAACAAACTTTTTTCTGTAAAGGGCCAAATAGTAAATATTTTCAACTTTGAAGGTGATATGTTCCCTTCCACACCTACTCAACTTGGCCTTCATAATGTGAAATCAGCCACAGATGACATACAAATGAACAAGTATGGCTATGTTCCAATAAAACATTATTTACAAAAATAGGAGACAAGCCGGATCTGACCTGTGGGCAATCTTGGTCTTGACCCTTGAGATATATTGGTGAACACAACAGACAAAAGTCCTTTTCCTCATGGAGCTTATATTCTAATAAAGTCAGTAAAAAATTGACATGTACTGCCAAAATATGTATGTGTATTTATTTCTAATATATACATATTAGCATTTCTATATATACATAATAGCATGTAAACATATTGTGTACATCATAAAATTTACCCAATATTATAAATTATAAGCAATGAGATAAATATTTAATAATTTTTATATTTTATGTTTGATACTTTTATAATTTGTTCACTTTTTTCAATGAAATTATAACTACCTTTACATTTTAGTGAGAGCAATGTGACTGAATAATGCTTCACCACTTTCAATAAACATCAATTTTTTTAAGTCATGGTTTAACATCTTATGATCCAATTCAATAGCAGTTGTTTTAAATATTTGGTTGTGATGGCTGTCATAGTGGAAAATTCATCTCACAAAAATATATAGCTCCAAATGGAAGAATCACGTTATTGGCTGTGTGCTTATTAAAACGTGATTACCATTTTTAAATCTCATTCTCCAATTATGCAAAGAGTCATTAAATTTTTGGCTTATACATTTATATCTTCCTCGGTGCAAATGGGTTGTTATTGCCAACTAATTGGAAGGTAAATATTGGAAGGTAAATAAATGTTTGTTGACGGATTGAATAAATGAATAAAAATTCATTGAAACCATTTGAAAGATTTTTAAAGATGTTTCCAAGTTGATAAAGTATGCTAATGAGAGTTTTTTATATGTATGACATACTTACATGGTTTTAAGCAACAAACTATCATTGCTAAAATTTAAGGCACATAAATATACTACGTAACAGTGCACTGGGGGATGGAAAGAGTGAGGGGCCACTGCCAAAGTTTCCATGCAGCAGAATCCTCACACTTCACCAAAGGAAACTAATATAAGTAATACATGACCATTTCAACAATCAGGTAAGAACTTCAAGGTCAATCCTATGTTTATTATCAGTAAATCTTTCCTTTTCCTTCCTCCCTCCTTTCCTTGCTTCCAGTATAGGGTTAAATAGACTCTACGGACCATGTAGTACACTCATTGGGATTCACTTTAAAGATACCTGCTCTTGAGAGCTATTTATTTTGTTTATGTTTTGCATTCAGAGACTGTCCTTTCCAACACTGTTGTCTATTTGTAAAGGATTTCATCCTGTATTGTGAGATGTAACTGAGAGATTCTGCCAATCTGGCTTACCTTCTCTGTGTGCATATTCTTGAGAGTAATAACTCCCTGTCACAGCACACTTGGTATAAGAATGCAGAGAAAACTCAGTTTAGTTTAAGTGAATCTCTTTAATTCATCCCGAACTGAAGCACAACCATTTGGTTGACTATTTTTGGTTTCTAACTTCTATGTCTGATCCAGTTTGGAAGTTAAGAATAAACTTTAACGATATGAACTTTTTAGCAGACTCTTCAAGACTTCAGATGAACTTTAGTCAAGTTTTCTGTGTCCCTAATGAGAGGTTATTAATCAATAGTATGTTTGTAGTCATGAAGTGGCTGTTTAGAATTTTAATAAATGTCATCTAGAAAATTAACAAAAAAGTAATTAGGAAGATTTATTATCTGATTCCCTATCACCTTCATGGTCAAACCAAAGGAAAGTGTGATAAAGAATGAAGATTACTAAAACCTGGACACTATAAATATGTCCTCAAAATCATCCCCAAATAGCCAGAAAGTTCAACACTCACTCTTCCCTGCTCAGGTGACATTCCATAGCATTTTTCATAATATTAGGTAATTAATTATTTATTTCTCCAACCCCTTCCCCTACTCTAGAAACAACTTTAGTGCAGGTAATTTTATCCTTTTTCTTTTTTGTGTCCTCTAACACATAGTGCTGTTCAATTAGCATTTGTCGAAATTAAATAAAATGTTGTGGAAGTTATCAAGACTATTTTAAATTTTCATGAACCACAATTGAAAAAAAAACTCAAAATACTGAACATCATCCTGTGTTCCTAAAAAGTTGGAAAATATTTCCATCATTGTGCAGTCGTTTTGAATTAGGAAAATTCTTGTACGAGTATCATTAAGCCTTATAGCACTGAGCATTCTTCTTGAAATGCATTTTAAACACATGGAGCTTAAAATATGAAATTAATTTGACCTCACATTCTTATAAAAGGAATAGTTAAAACTGTCATTATTTGCAGATGATATAATCAACCTCATAAAAAATATCTATCCAAATCACAGACAAACTCAGAGCTAATAAGAAAATTTAGCAAGGTTACTAACTATATCAACCTTAAAAACCAATAGCATTTCTCTATATCAAGCATAACCAACTAGAAAACATAAAGAAACATAAGATAGCACTAACAAGGGCACCCAATATTATAAAATATATAGAAATTAATTTCACTCAAACTACACAAGACTACTATGGCATTTTAATTCAATGAAAGAACATAAAAGAAAATCAAAATAAATGAAGAGAATTTCACACTCTTGAAGGAGGAATTTAATATAAATATGTCTATTTTCTCCCAATTGCTCTATAAATTCAAAGTAATTCCCATATAGATTCCATCAGGATTTATTTTCATAAACTTGATAAACCTCTTCTTTTTTTTTTTGTTTCTAAAATAAATTTTATTGATGTATAATTTCTACACAATAAAATGCACCCATTTTAAGTTCAATGAATTTTGTACTGCTCAACAAATTTTGGGAAAGGTATAGACCCATGACCTTCTATCCAAATCAAGAAAATAGGTTATTTCTACCACCTTTAAAAGTTCTTTCACATGTTCCTTGGCTGTCAATCTTCCCTACCTCAGCCCCACCCCTGGTAACAAATGATCAGATTTCTACTACTACAAATTAGTTCTGGATAAACCTCTTCTAAAATGTGCCTAGAAATCTGCAGGCCTACAAATAGCTAAGTCAACTTTGCAAAAGAAGATCCAAGAGTAAAAAATTGCTTTACTAGATATTAAGACACACTAAAAGTCATAATAAAAAAGACAGAATGGTCTTAGTGTAAGAATGAACAAATAGACCAGTGGAGCAGAAGGACAAGTTATAATAGAACTATGTCCCTAATATACAATAAAGATGGCACCATACACAAATCAAAGGACAAAAGATGAACCATTTAGTATACAGGCAGTCCCTGGAACATGAAGAAGATATGTTCCTGAGAATGGCTCTGGGTCAGATTTGCATGTAACTTGGATCCCTGATGAAAAGCACATATACAGTAATAATAATAATAATAATATAATGGCTCATATGTGGCAAAATAATAGTGTAATACTGTAACAATAATAACATCCCTGTACTGTAATAATAAGTTACAGAAACTATTGTGCTTTTTCTTTCAATTTAAACAAACAGAACATGAAAACAAACATATAAAAAGTTTAGGTAAGAGAAATTTCTAAAAAGAATATTAACCACTTCGGTACCGTGTTCACCGGCCGCAAAACCTTGCTCACAGCTGGCACTCATAGTCTGCATGATAGTTTGTGCTGTGCATTGATGACGAATATGTTTTGCTCTTGTGTGATGAGGAAAGCTTTAAAGCACTGAAAGCTTGTTTTACTTTGCAGGCAGCTTTACTTGTAATGTAAATCAGAATAGGTAACTTATACATGTATGTTTTCATTACGTTATTTTTAAATGTTCACAATTTTATTTTGATAAATTAAAAAGTAGAAAAGTCATATCAGGTCTGTCGGCTAAAGTCGCTGTGCGCGTTCATCTGTGGCTGTCGACTACAGTCGATGCTGGTACCGAAGTGGTTAAAGGTTAACACTCACCTAATGTTGCATCAACACTTGGCTAATAGGAATATGACCCTTATTTTGATCTTCTAATCAAATCAATAATAACCTTTCCATTTCAATAATTAATCCACTATGCTGTTTAGTAATAATTGATGCTTTCATTGGAGCACTGCCTTTCACATGTTTCATTATTCTCACTTTATTCTTCATAATTGTTCTGATAGTCAAGTGACTGAAGCCTAATGCTTTCCCAATGAATGATGGCATCTGGCCTGTCTCCGCATGCTTAATTATTTCTACTTCTTTAGTTTCTATTGAAATCACCTTTCTCTTTGTTGCAGGCTCACCTGGACAGTGCACTTTCACTTTGAAGGCATGGTCATAAGGGTAAACAAAGACTCACAAAATCAAATAAAAATGTTCAGACGAAAGTGATGCTATGCTTAATGAACAGTAGAAACAAACCATGAGACTACCCTCTAGCATAAAGATGCTGCACTTACAATCTGCTTATGCCATGCGGGTTTGTTTCCATGTGTGGAAGAAACTATTAATAGTTCCCAAATTATGAATTTAATTATTTAATTATAAATTATCCTTATGGGAAGCCTCAGGAGAATGTTCAAAGTACAGAATACCATAAGTCGGATCATCTGTACAGTGTTGGAAAATCCTTTTTGAAAAAAAATTAAATGGGATTACTATATAACATGTTATAAAAGTTGGACTCCAAGTGGATCAAAGACCTAAATATGAAACGCAAATGAGTATTATGACATCGAAATGAAAGATTTTGTTCAATGAAAAAATCAGACAGATGACAGAACAGGAGAAGTACTTTGTAATATTTAAAATTGACAAGGAACTAATATCTGGAATATAAAAGGAATACCTACATAAAAAGGATCCCCCCAAAATGGGCAGAGGAACAGGCAATTAACTCAAGAAGAAATTCTAGCATATTAAGAGACATTCAAACTCACTAGTAATTAGGGAAATGTATCACTTTAATGTATCATACTTTTAATGCATCAGACTGGCAAAAATTAGAAAACTGATATTCCTATTACTATTGCTATATAACAAATTGCCACAAAACTTGTTGCTTAAAACAGTAACAATCATCGTGTTATTTCTCATGGTCTCTGTGGAAAAGAGATTCACAAATGGCTTGGCTGGGAAGTTCTGGCCCAGAGTCAGAATATGTCTGGAGCCAGAGAGGCTGGGGTTGACCTGGCATCTATCTCTCCTCATGTGGCCTTCATCTTGTGGTCTCTCACATGGGCTAGTTTGGGATTCCTCACAGCATGGTGGCCTTGGGGAAGTCACTTGACTAATGCTTTCCCAATGAATGATGGCATCTGGCCTGTGTCCGCATGCTTAATTATTTCTACTTCTTTGAAATTTCTACTTCTTTGAAGTTTCTATTGAAATCAACTTTCTCTTTGCTGCAGGCTCACCTGGACTTGCAGTGGACTTTCACTTTGAAGGCATGGTCATAAGAGTAAACACAGACTCACAACATCAAATAAAAATGTTAAGACGAAAGTCAGACCTTTTACAAAGTAGCTCAGGGCTCCCGGGCAAGTGTTCTAACAAGCAAGGTAGAAGCTGAATCATCTTTTATGATCTGGCTTCAAAAGTCACATAGTGCTACTTTTGCCATGTTCCTTTGGCCAAAGCAGTCACAAAACCCTGCCCACATTCAAGGGGAGGAAAACTGGACTCCACTTCTTGACGGTGAGTGGCAAGTTTCTAGAAGAGTATGTGGGATGGGAGATGGCAACCATCTTTAGAAAATGTAATCTGCCACAGCTAGATAATTGGATTGGGAGGCATGTGGTAAAATACAGTATAGACTGGCACAGATGTTCTGGAAAGCAATCTGGAAGTGCTTAGATAAATTAAGTGTATCTAAACCATTTGATCCAGAACTCTCATTCCTGGATATATATCTCTGAAAAATTTTCTCACAATCTGTAAGAGAACATGCACAAGGATGTTTATAAAAATATTCTTTGAGGTAGCAGGGAGTTGGAGATAATCTATGCTTCATCACCAGGGGAATGAGTAAGTAAAATGTGATGGATGCATGCTATAGATTATAATACAGAAGTTTGAAGCAATATGGTACTTGTACATACAATAACATAAATAGAATATTAAAAATTATGGTGCTAGAAAATAAGAAACAGAATAAGATGCATAGCATACTATTAATATTTCTGTTTATTAAAAATTCATGCACATAAAACAATAAATATTTTCAAGAATACATAGAAATGAAGGGTAGACCTCAACCCATTAAATGTTTGTCTATGGACAGGGGAAAAGACTGGGAATAGGGACTAGGAGAAAAAAAGGAAAACAAATGCATTGATAAAGAAAACAAACAAGCACATTGCATTGGCCAATGGCATACCTTAAACTGAGGAATATAATTAACTCTACCTTTGCATCTGATTTAATAATAATCTCCAAACACAGAGCAAGACTGGTTGTATAGGGCAGGATTCTAGACAAAAACCTAGAAACTCAGAGTGAAATTTTGGCCAAGTTACAAATATTTCTGTAACTCAGTTTATTAATCTTCCAAAATACATTTTTAAATATAGCCAATAATTTGGGCTTACTGAGAAATAAATTTTCAGGCAGAAAAGCCTTCTCAGAAGTCTTCAATTTACACATCACATGGGTCTCACTTTAATTAGGACTAGAACATGTGTATCTGAAAACATATTTTAACATGACAGTTCCTAAATATATGGTGCTTAGAAAAAAAAAGAAATGAATGAGATTTTTAAAATAACTTTTAAAGCAAATCAAAACAGATACTTGCAAAATAGCAATACACATTTTGCAATAAAAGACATTAAAATGACTGCCTATGGGGCAATGAGAATAGAGTATGTGGATAAAAGAAAAAATAATTTATTAACTAAGTTTTCAAATCTACATTTAGATTTTAAATTAGCCAACACAAATATTTCAGCAAAGTAATTACATTTCTTTTTTTTTTGAGACAGAGTCTCACTTTGTTGCCCAGGCTAGAGTGAGTGCCATGGCGTCAGCCTAGCTCACACCAACCTCAAACTCCTGGGCTCAAGCGATCCTACTGCCTCAGCCTCCCGAGTAGCTGGTACTACAGGCATGCGCCACCATGCCCGGCTAATTTTTTCTATATATATTTGTTGGCCAATTAATTTCTTTCTATTTATAGTAGAGATGGGGTCTCGCTCTTGCTCAGGCTGGTTTCGAACTCCTGATCTCAAGCAATCCGCCCGCCTCGGCCTCCCAGAGTGATAGGATTACAGGAGTGAGCCACCGTGCTCAGCCTATTTCTAAAATAAAATAATATTTTAACCACTTGATTATTCCTATTTATCAAAATATTTTAATCTTTATGATGTTTCAGCAATTGAGTCTGATTTAATACAATAATAAAGCAACCACATGTCCAATGGTAGAACGCTGGCAAATAGCCAAAGACTGTTTCACTTCCATGATATAACTTTGACAACTGAGTTCAGTAGTGGTTGACTGGCTTGTACCTTCCTTTGCTTGGCATTCTCTTTTAATAATGTAGTCACAGCTGTAAGACTTGAGATACTGTCACAAGAGACAGAGAAGGCTGAAGCTGAACTAAAATACTATGAGAATATTAGCCCTTTGAGGTGAAATAAATATTAAAAAGTCAACCATGGCCCTAGGTTTTCACACCAGGATCCTTTACAAAATTAACGAAAGGGTACTTTAATTTCCAAGCCCCAGAAGACATCCTAATGAGACTGGGAAAAAAACAAAACAAAACAAAACCAGCCTTGCATCCCTCACTCTCTCCCATTGGAAATCTGAGAGAAGTTGAGC